>NC_059376.1:22385542-23786792 GCF_019703515.2 Myxocyprinus asiaticus | reverse complement strand
TTCTGGCCACCATTCACTTGCATTGAATGGACCTACAAAGCTGAGATAGTCTTCTAAATTTTTTTTGCTTGTGTTCAGCAGAAAGAAGAATACACATTCTGTAATTTTTTGGCCATTGAGGGGGGCGCCATGTTGGATCTCGCCTAGGGCACCAAGTAAGGCAGAACCGCCACTGATCAGAACTGGACTGACCCTTATTGGCTGAGTGGACATGCAGCTGTTTGATGTGCTTTGAGGTATGATAAGAAAATGTTATGCAGACGGAAACATTCAAATAACGCAGCCTATCTATAGCTGTGGAAACTGAAACAACTCATGAGTCAGAGCCAGGACATTTGCTTTCATCCAGATGGTGTGGGACTGAGGTGGATTTTTTTTTCAAAATCCTTTTTTAACACATGTCACACCTAGCCATTAGTTTTCCTCATCATATACCAGAAAGGCAAGGAATGGGATCTTCCTGAAACTATTGACAGCAGTCTCAGTGATGTATGAATATGCATTCATCGTCAGCATGACTGAATCTGGTCTCTGTCTGACTCAGTGTTTCTATAGATAATTGCCATATACATAGGGGCCAGTGATGTTTTCTCAGCCTGGGGGAATGAAAGTGATCCAAATTAAAATATTGTAAAGATTGGTAAAAAGGGTTCTTGGGAAATATGCAGATTTGTTGGAAATGTAAAAAAAATTGAACTCTCACTTCACTAGTGGTTCCCAACCTAGGGGACGCCGGATGTCATATGCTTTGTGCTTAAGTAGCAAGACAGCCATCATGTCAGCGTCCTCTGCTAACTCAACAAATGTAAGCAAAATCTCAAAATAAACATTCAAAAACTGTCCAAAGACAACTGTAGCAAAACTTCATATATGTCGCTCTACCAACCAGAGCATCTTTGAACTACATGGGGTTAAAGTGTTCAAAGTGCTTAAACTCAGCTAAAAAAAAAAAAAAACACACATCCTCTCACTTTCAACTGCTTTTATTTTCAGCAAACTTAACATGTGTAAATATTTGTATGAACAAAAAGATTCAACAACTAAGACATACACTAAAGTTTCACAGACATGTAACTAACAGAAATGGAATAATGTGTCCCTGAACCTGCATGAAGGCTACCACATGAGGGAGGAGGATGTCTTCCCTGTAACACACAGCGTTGAAATTGCCTGCAATGACAACAAGCTCAGTCCGCTGATGTTATGACACACCGCCCCAGACCATGATGGAACCTCCACATCCAAATCAATCCCGCTCCAGAGTACAGGCCTCGGTGTAACGCTCATTCCTTCGACGATAAGAGCGAGTCCGAACATCACCCCTGGTGAGATGAAACCGCGACTCGTCAGTGAAGAACACTTTTTGCCAGTCCTGTCTGGTCCAGCGAAGGTGGGTTTGTGCCCATAGGAGATGTTGTTGCCGGTGACGTCTGCCTTACAACAGGCCTACAAGCCCTCAGTCCAGCCTCTCTCAGCCTATTGCTGACAGTCTGAGCACTGATGGAGGGATTGTACGTTCCTGGTGTAACTCAGGCAGTTGTTGTTGTTGCCATCCTGTACCTGTCCCGCATGTGTGATATTCGGATGTACCGATCCTGTGCAGGTGTGGTTACACGTGGTCTGCCACTGCGAGGACGATCAGCTGTCCTTCCTGTCTCCCTGTAGCGCTGTCTTAGGCGTCTCACAGTACGGACATTGCAGTGTATTGCCCTGGCCACATCTGCAGTCCTCATGCCTCCATGCAGCATGCCTAAGGCACATTTACGCAGATAAGCAGGAACCCTGGGCATCTTTCTTTTGGTGTTTTTCAGAGTCAGTAGAAAGGTCTCTTTAGTGTCCTAAGTTTTTATAACCTTAATTGCCTACTGTTTTTTAGCTATTAGTGTCTTAACGACCGTTCCACAGGTTCATGTTCATTAATTGTTTATGGTTCATTGAACAAGCATTGAAAACATTGTTTATATACCCTTTACAATAAAGATCTGTAAAGTTATTTGGATTTTTACCAAATTATCTTTAAAATACAGTGTCCTGAAAAAGGGACATTTCTTTTTTTGCTGAGTTTAAGTTTGCAAAAAACGCATGGAATTAATGCAGCTTCATAACAAGGCACTGCAAAACTGCAAAACCTCTTAAAACTTTTTGACGTTATTGCTTTATAATGAGACCATCAAGCAGCTGCAGGGCTCTGTGTCAATAATCACTCTCTATCTATCTATCTGTCTGTCTGTCTACATTCAGACTTCCTTATATGTAATTATGGGGGGCTTCAGGGAAAAACAGGTTGGGAACCACGTTCCTTCCTGAACTGGAAAACTGCAGTCAGCCTGTAGAGACTTGCTCAAAAGTAGGACAACATCCAAAATAACTTTTTGTCTTATCCTACAAATGGCAAAATTATAATGGAATGTCTCACACACACACACACAAAACATTTTTAACATGTCAAAATGACTTTTGATTGCTGGGTTTAAAAAAAAAAAAAAAAAAAAACCTTTTTACATTTTTACTGGGATTCCCATTTTAAAATTGCTAAGAGAACCTTCTGGGTGTAATATTAGCCTTTTTAATTTCTGTACTTTTCTAAACCTCTACCCACATGTGTAAACTCCCAAATTACAACAAACTACAGTACCCAGAGTAACTTAGAAGTGTCGCTCTGTACTTTGATTGGTCTAAGTGTTTGTCACGCCCTACTACTTGATGCTGATTGGCCTTTATCTTGAATTTACGGCCACACACAAGCTTTCATTGGTCAATCTGAGGAAAATGAGGGCGTGAGCACGACGGACGGTGGAGAAACGTGGTGCTGCGGGAGGGGCGAGCAGCGTGTTTCCGGTAAGAGCAACATAACAGTACCACTAAAAACCTTCCGTAAGAAAAATAAAGCAGACTTTTAAAAGTAATTTATTCTCATGTGATTCGACATCGAGTTTATAACTGCGTATATTGGCAGGGAGTAATCCATCGAGCGGCGGGGAACACACGCGGCAATGGAATCCGAGTTTCGGGAAATCGACGAGCTCGGGAACTGGACCGCCGTTTACCAGGTAAAGCCGTGGATTTCAGTCTGGGTGGTTGTGAGGTTATCTTGGATCAGATAGGTACTTTTACATGTGATTGTAATAGAGGCTGTTTTAACAGAAGGCGAGACCCGTGACGAGCGCTTTGCCATCCTCAGGTTAAGCAGCAGGCCAGCTCAGGTACCAACAGAACTTCCCGAAACACACCGGAGAAATATTAGACAGTCACATGGACCTGTTGGTATAACAGGGTTTAAAACTCAAACACCAGAAGTCAACGACGACCCGTGTCCTGTTAATGGTTAGAGAAAGCGGCAAGCGCGAGTGTCCTTGGTATTAATTGGACCGGAGATTAGATTCAGTGATCCTGACCTGCACTCATGCCAACCGGTCACGGGTTGATTAGACAGGGAAAACGAGTTTGATAGTACTTTTTTTGTATTTGTTTTATGGCGCTCTAATTTTTCATAATGACTCAAAAAGCAAGTTTTTTTCGGGGTTTAGAACGAAAGGCACTTTTGATTTGATTTTCTCCCAAAACACTAAACAGTACACTGAGATTATATATATATATATATATTACAAAATTGCCCTGTTTTAAGCAATTTGATATAATATTTAATTAAAAAAAAATGAAGCCAATGAAAATCCTTGAAACTATCACATTTATTTAGAGACAAATTAAAAATGTGTAACTGTCCAATAAGTGAAAGGTTAGGATATTTGGTAACATGCATTTGCTGTTGGATGTGCTAAAGGCCCCCATAAAACACATTGTTTTTCTTACGTTGGAGGAATAGATTTCTTATGAAAAATTTTCATAGTGGGCTCACATTGACTGATCTAATCAGAATGGTGATTTATTTATTTTATAGAGAAAGAAATTCTATAGATATCTTATTAAAATGCCAAATGTGTTTTAGATTAACTGGAAATAGTGCAACCTTTTCTAAAGTAGTTATTTTGAATAAGCATTATCTTAATATGTTACTTTTGCTGTATCAAAGTGATTTGCATAATTATATTTGCCCTATAACTATTGCCCCTATATCTACATGATATCACTGTAAACCCCCTGGGGGTGTTTTATCTCAAATGTGGGGGCCTTGTATCCCAAGTGTGGGGTAAAAGGCCCCCTCTCCACCAAGTTTTTTTTTTCTTTTTTTTTTTCACACACATTATGTTGCTCCATCATTATTCAATAAAAAGAAATGTTTTTTTTTCTGATCTTGATACATTTTGTGACCAGAATAAAGCATTTTTTTTTATGTGTGCCTTTAGCCCAATTGTACCCTATCATTTGCCAACTTCTGCCCAATCTCTTAAAATAAATGTACTGTGTAAGGTGCTGTTTATACCTAACCTAACCTATCCCTAGCACGTTTTTGTGTGTGTGTGTCCGCCTGCACTGTTTTCAGTTGTTTTTCTATGTCTTGTGCTGGAACGCCGCGGTTTTATGCACCGTGTCAAGTTAAAAACAACTTCAGCTGTTAAAAACGTGTCTCGAGACACCTGTGTTCTCAAAATCTTTGCATTGTGTTTTTTTTTTTTTCCCGGTCTGAACGGCCCCTAAGAGATTAATTGAATTCTTCATTTGTAAACAGAGAGCTGTATACAGATGCAGGGAATGAGTTCATCTTTTCAAAGAGAAAGTCTGTTAGATTGTTTCCCCTAGGATTTTGTTCAGTAGCAGTGCTGGTTTTAGTTCGTCCACAAGCCCACAACTCCGGACCCGTATTTATGCACATCGGTGGAGGAGTAGCTTAAAATGACCGTAGAATCATTATAGATGGGATATTCATGTTCACCTTGTCATTTGTGTGTTTACTGAGGGCTTTTGAAGGGCTCTGGATGGTTCTCTGAAGGGCTCTACTGCGGGTAAAATTTACTAAAACATCTGAACATTTACAACAATCTTACCTAAATCTCACAGTGGTTACAATTCTTACCTCTAGTTTTATGCAGATAGAATTATTATTTTTTTTTAAGTGTATTGCTTAATTATGGTCCTCTGCTTCAGTCGCTTGTTTCTCAGGAAGAAATGACTTTCATTTGTGTTGTTGTTCTTTGCACATACCAAAAAGTTTAACAAAACTTTAACAGGTAGCTGAAGGGCAGTTCACCCAAAAATGACATTATCATTACTCACCCCCAAGCCTGTATGAATTTCTCTCTTCTGTGGAACACAAAAGGATATGTTAGGCAGAAAGTTAGTTCCAGTTACCATGCATCGTCACACATTTTTTTCCCCATACATTTTCCCTAACATCTCTTTTTGAGTTCCACGGTAGAAAGAAAATCATAAACATTTGCACGTGATGACAGAATTACTATCAATTTAAGAGAACAAGTCAATACTCACCAGTTACATTAAAATGGCTGTTTAATGTTGACAAAATGCATTGAAAATGTTAATGGATGAAATCCTGAGAGAGAACCTTGCTTCAATTATATGTATATTAAAGATATTAAAGGAGGCATTTTCATATTATGTATATTATAAATCTTATTGTATTTATATTAAGTATTATTATTTATGCATATTTTACATACTAATTAAAATTGACAGATTCACAGGGCAGAGAAATACCTGTACAGGTCAGATGGAGCTCCAGATAGATGGAGATGACAGATGTAACAGGTGTTTAATTGTTTCTCTTCTCCCTGTAGTAGGTTCTCTTCACCCAGTGTAGTTCTGGTTGCAGTTTATACAAAGCATTTTTGCTTTGTCTGCCTTTCTTGTC
Organism: Myxocyprinus asiaticus; assembly: GCF_019703515.2. NCBI lineage: Eukaryota > Metazoa > Chordata > Actinopteri > Cypriniformes > Catostomidae > Myxocyprinus > Myxocyprinus asiaticus. Next base: position 23,781,025 of record NC_059376.1, on the reverse strand, counting down.
AAAGGTTCTGTAATATGATTTGAGGGAGCGGTATGAAAATGTGGCGATATGAAATGCAGGAAAACTAGATCGCTCCGATGTTGCGCACTTGCAGTGTTGACCGCTTTGCTTTGCTGATTATACACCGATCAGCCATAACATTAAAACCACCTGCCTAATATTGTGTAGATCCCCCTCGTGCCGCCAAAACAGCGCCACCCGCGTCTCAGAATAGCATTATGAGATACTATTCTTCTCACCACAATTGTACAGAGCGGTTATCTGAGTCACCATAGACTTTGTCAGTTCGAACCAGTCTTGCCATTCTCTGTTGATCTCTCTCATCAAGACATTTCCATCCACAGAACTGCCGCTCACTGGATGTTTTTTGTTTTTGGCACCATTCAGAGTAAATTCTAGAGACTGTGTGTGAAAATCCCAGATCGTCAGCAGTTACAGAAATACTCAAACCAGCCCATCTGGCACCAACAATCATGCCACGGTCCAAATCACTGAGATCACATTTGTTCCCCATACTGATGGTTGATGTGAACATTAAGTGAAGCTCCTGACCCATATCTGCATGATATTACTCACTGCACGATATTATGCACTGCACTGCGGCTACATGATTGGCTGATTTGATAATAGCATGGATGATTATCTGCCACAACACAAATCCGAAAACAAAAGAGCAAATCAGAAAACATAACACCAAATCCAGAAACAAAACAAGTTAGAAAACACAACAGCAATCAGAAAACACAATGGCAAGACAGTTGAAACCGAAAGGGTAAGTACCATTGCTTCTCACCTGATTGGCTGTGTGAATGAGACGTAGTCCTTCAGGATTGGTTCACTGATTATATAAAAATCCATGCCAAATGGTCACTGACTGAAAATCTAAATCATTTGGAGTGTTTTCTCTCTCTGGAAAAAAGTTATGGGAAACTTTATAACGCAGTGAGTAAAATCAGCAACCAGGAAAAGTTAGTTTTAGGTGCGATGTTCATCTATGGTCTCATGGTTCGTCTAGCGCAGGGGTCAGGAACCTATGGCTCGCGAGCCACAATTGGCTCTTTGTTAAAAATCAAGTGGCTCGCCAGGTGTTTCACCATTCATTACCAACACATGATCATTTAAAACTTTCTAGAGATAATTTACCTGCTGAAATTGTGGGTGTGATTGCAAAGCTTGAAGTCGATGACACAGTTTTGACTTTCTTTCTCCCAAATTTGTCATACAGCCTACTCCTGGTGAACAAGGTTCGAAATTAACAAATGCGGATTTTTCATGCGGAGTGGTGGGTAATTTTGCTGCTGTACCAGCCACTATGGAGGGCGACCTGTAAGACTTCTCGGAGTGATATGACAAGAAATTAGACACAAAGACGCACGTATGACGAAATGTGTGATTATATATTGAAGAACAGATGAAAGAAAAGCCGCAGATGCATGTCTGATTTGATATGTGTGCAATGAAAGCGCTTCTCCAATACACGCACATGCATAGAGTTCTGGGCCTCGTTTCCCAATAACTATTAATCTTCACGGTTAAGAGCATTTTCTACTAGTGATTTTACAAACGTTCTTTATTTTTTATGTGCGCCCAGGGTGTGAAATTGTGCCACCCTCCAAATGCTATGAGGCTCAATCCAGTTTGCAAGCTCCTCATCTGAATGCAGGTATTTCATGAGTAATTTTGCTCATACCCGCAACAGGCGGGTGCCCTGTAAGGTGTCTCGGAGTGATACATGACAAGAAATGCTGTTAGTCACAAAGACACGCGCTTGAAGTTTGCAAGAATAAAGTTGTCTATCTGATCTTCGATCATCTCAGGAGTTGCTGTGAGATTCGCTTTATTTCCATGGAGCAGTTCGCTCTTATGCATTTTGAACGCAACTCAGCAGGTTTAGTAATGTAATATATAAATCTCAGCAAAATAAGAAACATCCCTTTTTCAGGACACTGTATTTTAAAGATAATTTTGTAAAAATCCAAACAACTTTACAGATCTTTATTATAAAGGGTTTAAACTATGTTTTCCATGCTTGTTCAATGAACCATAAACAATTAATGATCATGCACCTGTGGAACGGTCATTTAGACACTAACAGCTTACAGACGGTAGGCAATTAAGGTCACAGTTATAAAAACTTGGGACACTAAAGAGACCTTTCTACTGACTCTGAAAAAGATGAGGGTCCCTGCTTATCTGCGTGAACATGCCTTAGGCATGCTGCATGGAGGCAATAAATTGCAATGTCCGTACTGTGAGACACCTAAGACAGCACTACAGGGAGACAGGAAGGACAGCTGATCGTCCTCACAGTGGCAGACCACATGTAAGGACACATGCACAGGATCGGTACATCCGAATATCACGCCTGCGGGACAGATACAGGATGGCAACAACAGCTGCCCGAGTTACACCAGGAATGCACAATCTCTCCATCGGTGCTCAGACTGTCAGCAATAGGCTGAGAGAGGCTGGACTGTGGGCTTCAAGGCCTGTTGTAAGGCAGGTCCATACCAGACATCACCGGCAACATCGTCGCCTATGGGCACAAACCCACCTTTGCTGGACCAGACAGGACAGGCAAAAAGTGCTCTTCACTGACTAGTCGCGGTTTTGTCTCACAAGGGGTGATGGTCGGACTTACGTTTATCATCGAAGGAATGAGCGTTACACCGAGGCCTGTACTCTGGAGTGGGATCGATTTGGAGGTGGTGGGTCTGTCATGGTCTGGGGCGGTGTGTCACAGCATCATCGGACTGAGCTTGTTGTTATTGCAGGCAATATCAACGCTGTGCGTTACAGGGAAGACATCCTCCCTCATGTGGTACCCTTCCTGCAGGCTCATCCTGACGTGATCCTCCAGCATGACAATGCCACCAGCCATACTGCTCGTTCTGTGCATGATTTCCTGCATGACAGGAATGTCAGTGTTCTGCCATTGCCAGCAAAGAGCCCGGATGTCAATCCCATTGAGCATGTCTGGGACCTGTTGGATTAGAGGGTGAGGGCTAGGGCCATTCCCCTCAGAAATGTCCGGGAACTTGCAAGTGCCTTGGTGGAAGAGTCGGGTAATATCTCACAGCAAGAACTGGCAAGTCTGGTGCAGTCCATGAAGAGGTGATGTACTGCAGTACTTAGTTGTTGAATCTTTTTATGTTCATACAAATATTTACACATGTTAAATTTGCTGAAAATAAAAGCAGTTGAAAGTTGAATTATATATTACAGGTGCATCTCAATAAATTAGAATGTTGTGAAAAAGTTCATTTATTTCAGTAATTCAACTCAAATTATGAAACTCGTGTATTAAATAAATTCAATGCACACAGACTGAAGTAGTTTAAGTCTTTGGTTCTTTTAATTGTGATGATTTTGGCTCACATTTAACAAAAACCCACCAATTCACTATCTCAAAAAATTAGAATATGGTGACATGCCAATCAGCTAATCAACTCAAAACACCTGCAAAGGTTTCCTGAGCCTTCAAAATGGTCTCTCAGTTTGGTTCACTAGGCTACACAATCATGGGGAAGACTGCTGATCTGACAGTTGTCCAGAAGACAATCATTGACACCCTTCACAAGGAGGGTAAGCCACAAACATTCATTGCCAAAGAAGCTGGCTGTTCACAGAGTGCTGTATCCAAGCATGTTAACAGAAAGTTGAGTGGAAGGAAAAAGTGTGGAAGAAAAAGATGCACAACCAACCGAGAGAACCGCAGCCTAATGATTGTCAAGCAAAATCGATTCAAGAATTTGGGTGAACTTCACAAGGAATGGACTGAGGCTGGGGTCAAGGCATCAAGAGCCACCACACACAGACATGTCAAGGAATTTGGCTACAGTTGTCGTATTCCTCTTGTTAAGCCACTCCTGAACCACAGACAACGTCAGAGGCGTCTTACCTGGGCTAAGGAGAAGAAGAACTGGACTGTTGCCCAGTGTTCCAAAGTCCTCTTTTCAGATGAGAGCAAGTTTTGTATTTCATTTGGAAACCAAGGTCCTAGAGTCTGGAGGAAGGGTGGAGAAGCTCATAGCCCAAGTTGCTTGAAGTCCAGTGTTAAGTTTCCACAGTCTGTGATGATTTGGGGTGCAATGTCATCTGCTGGTGTTGGTCCATTGTGTTTTTTGAAAACCAAAGTCACTGCACCTGTTTACCAAGAAATTATGGAGCACTTCATGCTTCCTTCTGCTGACCAGCTTTTTAAAGATGCTGATTTCATTTTCCAGCAGGATTTGGCACCTGCCCACACTGCCAAAAGCACCAAAAGTTGGTTAAATGACCATGGTGTTGGTGTGCTTGACTGGCCAGCAAACTCACCAGACCTGAACCCCATAGAGAATCTATGGGGTATTGTCAAGAGGAAAATGAGAAACAAAAGACCAAAAAATGCAGATGAGCTGAAGGCCACTGTCAAAGAAACGTGGGCTTCCATACCACCTCAGCAGTGCCACAAACTGATCACCTCCATGCCACGCCGAATTGAGGCAGTAATTAAAGCAAAAGGAGCCCCTACCAAGTATTGAGTACATATACAGTAAATGAACATACTTTCCAGAAGGCCAACAATTCACTAAAAATGTTTTTTTTATTGGTCTTATGATGTATTCTAATTTTTTGAGATAGTGAATTGGTGGGTTTTTGTTAAATGTGAGCCAAAATCATCACAATTAAAAGAACCAAAGACTTAAACTACTTCAGTCTGTGTGCATTGAATTTATTTAATACACGAGTTTCACAACTTGAGTTGAATTACTGAAATAAATGAACTTTTCCACGACATTCTAATTTATTGAGATGCACCTGTATATTATTTAAAAAAATAATTGAATACTGTATAATTCCACATCCTGGGAAAATCTCACCTAGAGGCAGTCATCATATCTAATAGCAGCCTTCTATAACCTTTACAGTAAATAATATCTTGGTAAATTTCATCAGTTTTTTTTCTAAAATATTTGAACACTGTAGAAGGTGAGCATCACACTGGCAGTCTACTGCAACCTTTAGAGTGAGAATGCTTTTTTTAATAACGGTGTTATGTTAGAATATGCAAGTCAATTGAATGAAAGTATGGACACCGGCATTTTAGCACAGTTTGTGGAATTTTTAGACAGTCCCTTACACACCGTAGATGAACCTCGTACCCAAAACATTTTATAAAGTGTCCCATTACTGTTTTACTGAGTGACAAATCACTCACAATCGCACAAGTGGGCAGAGAACCAATCCTGAGGAAAGGACTAGGTATTCTCCACACAGCCAGTCAGGTGAGAAGCTATGGTACCTAAGCTTTCTGTTTCGACTGCATTGCCGTTGTGTTTTCTGACTTGCCGTTGTGTTTTCTAACTTGTTGTTTTGCTTCTGGATTTGGTGTGGTGTGTTCTGATTTGCTCTTGCTCACTTTAATTCTACAGTGCCTGTAATAGATGATTGGCATCACACATTAGATGCTGGTGATGCTGTTCTTCTGTCATCGTAACTGTGTATTTGATTTGCATACAGAGACTCTCAGCCACACAGTTGAACCAAGCAAATCATTTGCCTGTATGTTTCACTTCAGTAGCAAAGGGGGATTTAACATTTTCATCTCATTGACTTTTGTTTATTGCAGGAGATCAGGCAGCAGTCCAGCGACCTGCCATGCAAGCTCGCCAAACTTCCAGAAAACAGAAGTCGTAATCGCTACAGAGACGTCAGCCCGTGTAAGTGTGCCACTTCTCTTGTTCTTCAGAGTCAGTGACACCTAACGTAAAGGGCCTGTTATCAGCGAGCTGTTAAAGTCACACTCAAGATGTCTCGTCTTTTTTTAAATTTTTTTTTATTAACTCTGCCTTCACAAAGACTTTAAAGAGCGATGCTGTTGTGGTTTCCTCTCTCTCTCTCTCTCTCTCTCTCTCTCTCTCTCTCCCCCCCACGACAACCCAAAAAGGACCTCAGCTTAAAGAACAGTACATAAGCCAATTGAGTGTTTGTGTAATTTGTTTCAGTTGAGCATTTTCATTATGAAGATGTTTTTTTCTGTCTCGTGGGGAACTGAGAACAGGACCTGAAAAAGAATGGTTCCACAGCTGAACGTGCAAAGCATCATGGATATTGTACCTCGCAGCTTAATCTCTCTCTTTTTTCTCACAGTTGACCACAGCCGAATTTGTCTACAAATTGGCAATAATGACTACATCAATGCTAGTCTGATCTCTGTGGAGGAAGCTCAGAGAAACTACATACTAACTCAGGTGACAAACTAACCCTTATTACTTAAGGGATCTTTTGTTTGGACTTTTTTTTTTTTTTTAGGTTGCTCCTTTACATATACAACCCCAATTCCAAAAAAGCTGGGACAGTATGAAAAATACTAATAAAAACAAAAAGGAGTAATTTGTAAATTATATTCACCCTTTGCTATATTGAAAGCACTACAACTACACAATATATGATGTTTTACCTTGTGAATTTCATTTTTTTATGTACAGTAATTTCAAATCAGATGATTGCAACACACTCCAAAGAAGTTGAGGCAATTTAAGACTAATAACATTTTGACGAGTTAAAATAAGGCAATGTAATACAGATGTTAAACGGGTAAGGCAATCATGTCATAGTATATAAGGAGCCTCCAAAAACAGCCTAATCCTTTAAGAGCAAGGATCATTCGAGACTTGTCAATTTGCCAACAGATGCTTCAGCAAATAATCCAGCACATTGAGGACAATGTCCCCCAAAGACAAACTGGAAGGATTTTGGGCATTTCACCCTCAACAGTGCACAATATAGTTAATACGATTTTGTATATCTATAACTGTCTTTTTTTCAACTGAACACAAAAGGAGCAGTTTAGAAGAATGTGCTGGTTGCTCTTTTCCATGCAATTGCAATGATTTTAAGTATTAAGTATCATAAAAGTGTCTGTGAGACTATGATGGCTTTGGGTGAGAAACCAAAAGGTAAGTTATTCACTGAAAATCTTCCTTGGCACACCCAGAAGCAATTTTAAGACAAAATGTTTGCCGTGATTTGGTTGATTTGCTTCACAAAATGGTCTGAACAATTCGATCATGAAAGGAACACGGACATAAGGATCTGGAACGACATGGACATGAACATTTTTGGGTGAATGAATTGTTTAAATGATTAGTTCACTCAATTTAAATTCTCTCAGCATTTACTCACCCTCATGCCATCTAGATGTTTATGACTCTTTCTTCAGCAGAACACAAATGAAGATTTTTTGGAAGATTATCTCAGCTCTGTAGGTCCATACAATACAATTGAATGGTGACCAACTTTTTGAAGCTCCAAAAAGCACACAAAACCATCATAAAAGTAATCCATACAACTCCAGTCTATTAATTAATGGCTTCTGAAGCGAAACACTAGGTATATGTAAGGAATAGATCCATATTTAAAACTTTAAAAAAAAAAAACATTCACAAGGGTTGAATACACGCTGCCTCTTGCGTGATGTAAGTGCGTTGGCAAGTTCACACGAGAAATGATGCGTGAAATACGAAAAAATACAGAAGCGCAGTGTTTACAACAGTGGAGCATAGATATTCATACATAGATGCCTCATTCGGATGATTTGGTAACATCGACTGTGGCGCCATCTTGGAACGGTGAACAAGGAGAGCTGTTTGAATCAGTTTGAATGCAAGTGAATGATTGAGGAGATGCCTCTGACTGCTGCACAAACTGCTTTTGTGTGGAAACAGTATCAATGTCCATAGGAACAGCTGCTAATAAGGTATCTATGTATGAATATCTATGCAGAGGAGGGACTATCATGCTTGCGTCATGTGAAGAGGCAGTTTGAACTCCACCCTCCTCAGCGTACAAACCTCAAGCTGGCTGGAAGTGAACATTTTTAGTAAAAAAAAAAAAAACTTTTTATATTGATCTATTTTTTACACACCTAGCATTTAGCTTCAGAAGACATTAATTCATCCATTTGAGTTGAATGGATTACTTTTATGATGGTTATGTATGCCTTTTTGGAGCTTCAAAAAGTTGGCACCCATTCACTTGTATTGTATGGACCTACAGAGCTGAAATATTCTTCCATAAATCTTTGTACGTGTTCTGTGGAAAAAAGACAGTCATAAACATCTAGATGGCATGAGGGTGAGTAAATGATTATATATAATATATTGAGCAAGAGTATTGAGGTAATTTTCAGTAAATTGCTGTTTAGACGCATCAGTCCTGGCATTGCCATTTACATTATGTATCCAAAGTCTTAACCGTTAGGCCACCACCACCTCAAACAACATTACACTCTGACTTACTACAGTGACATTCCATTTTGACACTTGTGGCTTCTGCCAAAGAGATGGTCTCTCTCCCAGATTTGGAGATTACAGTGGGAAATGTTGCGAAATCTTGCATTGCGTCAGCACAGCATGTTTATTTATTGTAGTGATGCACACTGGTGCTCTGAGATGGCAATGGACTGCCAGACTTGTTACGTCAGAGCATTGCCAGCTGAGACACAAACACACAACACACACACACACACACACACACACAGAGCTGCACACACATTCTCACACACACAGAGCTGTACCTCAAGAAGACTCTTTTTAAATGTTTAGTCATGATTTACCACACGGACTTAGTGAAATTGTTGGGTGATTAGAGTGCATAAGTTTCCACTGAGTAAAAATCTAATTCTGTATATAATACTCTATAACAGTGGTTCTTAACTGGTTGGTTGCAGATCTGTTCTGATCACGGGACTGCAGGGGAAAAAAAAACACTGCTGTTTGCAAATAATAAAATGTTAAACATATTGTGCATAATTTAAATAGCCAAATGAAAAGGACTCAACAACTTAGGGGTGGGCGATATGACCAAAACCTTTTATCACGATATCACTAATTTTATATCATGATAACAATATATATCACAATAGAGTTCAATTAAAAAAAGAAAAAAAAAAATCTATAGAAATTGGTTTATAAAACATATTGAAATGCCTATTTTTGAAAAATCCAGTCATTGAATTAAATACCTTTTATAAATGAAAACTATTTGGTCTTTATTTGGAACTTGACAAACATGGGTGGTATTCAAAAAGTGGTAATCCACCTTACCACAATGCTAAATTTCCCATTTCAGTCTGATGTTGTTGACTAGTATTATTAATATAAAACACTTCATTAGGCTCTTAATGGTTTAAGTCATCTCTGTAGACAATATCTGAATGTCTGAAAGCAAAGCCGGTTTGTTTTCTAATATTTAACATCATTCAAACTGAATTTTATTAAGGGTGATGTGTAGTTTAAAAGTATGACAGATGACACACAATTGTTGGCGCATGAAACATTGTTTGAATGGTTAGAATGTCGGGCTCTCTTGTCGTTTGCGATGTTTGACTTCCTCCATAGTGCTTTAAGGTAAAAAACTCCGTAGAATTCAAATGGGTCACGTGAGTTTTGAAGTTTGTGCCGCAAATCGCAATAGAGAGAAACTGGGTTGAGTTGTACAAGTGTCTGCGGCGCACAATCTGGAAGCATGCTGGACACGAAAATGTGAAACACAGCTGCGTGTCTGATGAGAAGCATGTTAAGAACGCAAGATTAATATCATTGTATTTGCTTTGGTGGCCTCTGAAAAATGGTCAGTACTAGTGGTCAACCGATGAGTTTTTTAATGGCCGATGCTGATATCCAGAGAGAAGGGTGGCCGATAGGCCGATACAATGCCTATATATCACAAAATGTAATTTAGTAAATAACAAACATAAAATGGTAAAAAAAAAAAATAATAAACTCTTTAGCACTATATTTACTAAATTTTACTCAACTTTATTTTGTAAATTTTTTTTTAATTTTAAATAGGTAGATAGCAGTTTCTTCTGATTTCTGTGGTCATAACATTTTTGTAATTTATTTGCACATGAAGAAATTGTTAATATATTAGGAAGAAGGAAATAAGAGTACATACAGTACAGCAACCATCGACTGCATTTCCACGTTAGCAATTGTGTTTTCTAAAAAAATACCAAATCAAACCAACTGTACATACAGTTCATAATGAATAAGACATTTACACGTGAAGCGCTTTTACTTTGAAGTTGCACTCGCGCTCGTGCGCGATCCAGATTTTAAACGGCCTGGATCGCCTGCTTGGATTGTCATGGGCTGACCGTCATGATTTGTGAATCAGGGGAACTTTTGATCCTGATCCTGAAGTTTTGATTCTGGCTGATAAAATACACACTTCAGAGGAGGATATTAGATGAGCGGTAGACGGGAAGAAAACGCTGGATTTTCATGAGGTTCGTGAATTACATCTGTTTAAACGAGATATCTGCATATTTGCAAATGGTATATAATACAAGTTTTATTGATATTTGCCTTTTATCATTAGAAAAGGAAGTTAAAAGTGACAGGGAACTGCTGAGGAGAGACTGATAGAATACGTGCTTTAGAGGTAAATAAATGAGCGTTCCGCAGGATGCTGGATCTGCTCAAGTTTTGTGAGGTTTGTTTATTACATCTGTTTAAACGAGATATGTGCATATTTGCTGAAGGTATATGATATTAGTTTTATATATATTTGCCTTTTTATCATTAGACAAGACAGTTAAAAGTTACAGTGAACTGTTGATGAGAGAGGGGGAGAATGAAACAGGTGAGCACTAACATAATGAGCTCAAACGCGTCTGCTGCGGCTCTGAAATGCGGACCGTTTAAATGAGACTGTTGCACACCGGCCTATTATTGTAGTAACACAATGGCACATAAAAACAAAACAAACCTTGACAGGTTGTTTGCATGTCTCAGTCGCTTCACATGCAAGCAGCAATTTTCAGCGCCCTCAAGAAAAAAATCAACCAAACGGCAAAATTTAGCGCCTCGGCGATACATCAGTCAATCACTAGTCAGTACCTGAAAAACCCTGAAGCCGTTCTGCCTTTCTCCTTCATTTCTCTGACAGAATGTGTGCCACGTATGTGTTACGCGAATAAAATGAAGTGCACATTTCTTGCACGTGGTGGCGGTTTTGCGTACCCGTGTTGCAAACAATAATCCAAAATGTATACCGGTTGCCAAATTTCTACTGGTTTATCATGTATACTGGTATATCGCCTACCTCTACAACAACTCTTAAAAGGGAGGGGAAAACACTTCATAAGTTTCATTTTTGTGCGTCCAGTCAAACTCTACAGTAGTTTGGTGAAAATGCATCAGTTACTTCATTGAAACTTGCTAAATTTGGCAGATGCCAACATGCACAGGTTGCATGACATCATGCAAGGGCTGCACGATAATGCTTAAAATGATAATCACAATTATTTTGCTAAATTTTAATTACGATTATTAATCACGATTATTCTGCCCTTTTTGAGGTATTTAAAAAAAATAATAATAATAAAATACTTTTGCCACAGCTTAGATATCAATTCTAAAATAATAATAAAAAATCCATTAAACAGCAGCTCTCATGTTGAACAAGGTGTTAAAACTGCAATCTGGTAAATGATTCCTTTTGGCCAAAATTAGCCTAAGTCATGTTTTGCCCATGCTTCCAGTTTCATGATTTTCACACTTAAGTTCTCTATAGAAAATGATTTACTATTGTTATTGTAATAAACAATAGTAATATATTTCTGTTATTATTTAGCAGGCGACAATGCTAAATGGTCTCAAGCCCTTATTTTGATGTAAAAAAAAAAAACTGAAGGAAGTGTGAATTTTGTTCTTGTTGACAACAGTTTTGAAAGGCTCTGGTGCTCCATCCAAAAATGGTGAAATGCTCTTATCGCCTCGAACCACAAAACTCTAGTGCAATGTTTACTTTAGATTTTTTTTTTTATAGACACTTGTAATGACCAAAACCACTGAAATTATGCAAATGTGCAAAGAGGTAAATCTGGAGCGCTTTTTAATGCTGTCAACACACATTAGTGCCACGCACAAACTGGACTCAGAGTACAGCTGTTCTGTGTATAATATACAGTACAGTATAATGCGAGCACGAGATGGAATTCATGCCTATTGAGCACAGAACCGCTCTAAAACCACTGCAATTCTGCACTGCAACCAAAATTCAGCTGACTTGCTGCGTGATCAGTTAATGGCTGAACAGACAGAGTTGTTGAATGACTGGAATTCTTAAGGAAACTGATCTCAGAACAGTTTGAAAGGCACCTGATTTTCATCCTACCTCCATATACAGTCTCCGAAGGCAGCATGTTCCAACGTTCTGATGCGAGCCTTGTGTAAATCAATGTGCGTCTCAGTCAGCTCCCTAGTTCAGTAGTCAGGCCACTGATCAGGGAGTCAGCCCTTTTTCGGGCTGTCTCAATCGCAAATTCTTTCCGGTTCACTGAAACTCTGTAAAAACAAAATCCCACAATGTACCATAAAAACCAGGGAGCATTGTTGCTCTATTGTTCTGTCCGAAACCAGGAAAATACTGCCTTCAGAGGCTGTATACGGAGGCAGGATAAAAATAAGGTGCTTTTCAAACTGTTCAGAGACCAGTTTCCTTAAGAGTTCCATTCATTCAAAACAGCTATCACTTAAGCCATTAACTGAAGCTCCTGACCCATATCTGCATGATTTTATACATTACACTGCTGCCACACGATTGGCTGATTAGATAATCACGTGACTAAGTAGATGTACCTAATACCTAATAAAGTGGCCGGTCTGTGTGTGTGTGTATATATAAAATCTTACAAAAAAGAATCGTTCTTACATTCTTAAATATGCATACATATATAAAATAGTAAAATTGACATGTTTTTGGACATGAGTGCAAATGTGGATATGCTTGTTTTGGTGATTGTGTGTGCGTGTGTTTAGGGCCCATTACCAAACACCTGCGGTCATTTCTGGGAGATGGTGTGGGAACAGTGCTGCCGAGGGGTTGTGATGCTGAATCGCGTTATAGAGAAAGGCTCCGTAAGTGAAACTCATACACAAGTTTCTGCAATATAGATGAATGCAATTGCTTCAGACGCCTACTTGGAACATTTACACGCGATCATACGTATGGAGTGTGTGTGTGTGCAGGTAAAGTGTGCTCAGTACTGGCCGCAGCGAGAGGAGAGGGACGCTGTTTTTAAGGACACAAACTTCAAACTCACTCTGATCTCAGAGGATGTAAAGTCGTACTACACAGTACGACAGTTGGAGCTGGAGAATCTGTCGGTGAGAAGTTTTATCTTCCCCTCATCCCTTCCTCTTCCACTCATGCAACTATTCTCATTGCTGATACAGCACAAGTACTTTAAAGGTGATGTGTGTAATTGTTTTGAATGTCAAAATTCTTCTGTTCCAGCTTAATATGGAGAGGTAGCTGTAAGTAAGCCAATTTGTAGACTGATTTTACCCAAAGGTGTAAACATTATGGCACTATAGCGCTTTCAAAAACATTGCTCTTTTTTTGACACAGCAACATTTGCTCAACTAATAGCATGGAGTTTGGGTCCTGACTATCTGTTTGTCCAACCAATGGCAGATGGCAGGAGTGTTTAGGAAACTTGTTTGAACAGTCACTATTTGAGCAATTCCGTTTGGTAATTCTAGTAGCACAGAAATTACACATTTAGCTGAAATGCTTGCTTTCCAAAACAAAAACTTCGTTATACATGAACATGTTTGAGTAGACTGTTGACTGGACACTGGGATATTAAACATGCCAGAAGCTTATACCTGACAAACACACGCTTATTATGACTAATGTTGTGTTTTGTGTGTTCAAAGACTCAGGAATCACGGGAGATTCTTCATTTCCACTACACCACATGGCCAGATTTCGGTGTGCCCGAGTCACCCGCATCTTTTCTCAACTTCCTGTTCAAAGTGCGTGAGTCAGGCTGTCTGAGCCCCGAGCACGGCCCTGTTGTGGTCCACTGCAGTGCGGGTATCGGCCGCTCTGGAACATTCTGCCTTGTAGACACCTGCCTTCTATTGGTGAGAGGAATGATTGGTTTTTATTCTCTGTAATGAAATTTCATTTTCTCTCTAGTGCTTTGCAGTATGTTAAACATGACAATAAACCTGACTTTGACATTGAATAGTCCAGAGTATGGTTACCAAAATTTCAGTAGTTGATGGCAATTAAATTGCATGATTCTCAATATTGAGAATCATGGTGTTTTAAAAACACAGCAAAAACTAACATGCTATTGAACACACTCCTTTGTTTTAAAGCAATATACATTTTAAAGAAATATTAAATATTTTTTTATAAATATATTTATTAAACATTAGAATATATTTATTACATATTAATATTATTATTTATTAATTATATTATAAAATATTTAATACATATTAAAATATTAAATTAATATTAAAGGAATAGTTCACCAATAATGAAAATTGTCATCATTTACTCACCCTCATGCCATCCTAGATGTTTATGACTTTGTTTCTTCTGGAAATTACAGAAGAAAGAAAAATGCAAATTAAGATTTTAGAAGAATATCTCAGCTCTGTTGGTCCATACAGTTCAAGTGAATGGTGACCAAAATGTGATGCTCCAGAAAGCACGGAAAGGCAGCATAAAATTAATCCATAAGACTCCAGTGGTTAAATCCATGTCTTCAGAAGTGATCAAATTGGTTTTGGGTGAGATCAGACCAAAATATAACTCCTTTTTCACTATAAACCTTGACATCAGCAGTCTTGTTGATGATCATGATTTCAAGCTTGGTACTTCCCTCTTTTGGATTACTTTTATGCTGCCTTATGTGTTTTTTGGAGCTTAAACATTTTGGTCACCATTCACTTGCATGAAGGTGCTGAACAGAGTTAGTTCTACCAATACCGTTTCCTTTATTTTATTTATTTATTCATTATTATTATTATTATTATTTACAAAGTATTAACTTTGCACTAAAGCACTGACACTTTTGACAATCCTAGGCCTGAAAACTGCTGGATGTCTGTATTGTATGTAGCTGACTTGAAACAATAACTTGTAATGAGCTTGTTGATGAACAGCTCAGGCAGATTTGGCATTGCTTTTGTTTGGAGCTCAGCAGAAAGTCTGCAATCCCCCGTGCATCTCCTAACCAACTGCTGTTGTATTTTTAGATGTCTCAGAGGAAAGATCCATCATCAGTACGCATCCGAGAGGTATTGTTGGAAATGCGACAATACCGCATGGGTCTAATACAAACAGCTGATCAGCTGCGTTTCTCTTACCTCGCTGTCATAGAGGGTGCCAAATACATCATGGGAGACACCTCTGTACAGGTAACGTAAGGCTGTGTAAAAGTGACCAATGTATTTTAAAGGTGCACTCAGTAATTTTTTGTTTGTTTACATTGTCTTGGACTTACCCTGAAACCTAGCGCTGTTAGTTCAGCATCATTCAAATGTAGGTAGGGATGGGACGATGTATCCAGTTGCGATATTTTTGCTTCACGAGATAATGATGAACCATATTGAGGCAAACCTCGATATTTAGAAATTTGCAACACTGTTTTCTTTCCATGTGATTGTAAATGAAATGACCAGTCAAACATCATAATCTCTCTATCGGTTGATCTGACCCCTCTTGCGCTTTTTTCTTATACTGTTTTCAAAGTTCACACAAAGTCCTTGGAAGTTTTTAAAGTGCTTGAATTTAGCTTTTAGAAATTGAATTACTGGAATACCAATCGGCTTGTTTTGGAAAGTGCTTGAGATTAAAATGAACCATTTCTTTCGAATAATGTGTCCATCAAAAATGAGATCCCACACTTCACTTTCATTGAATAATGTGTCTTAATATCCTTTCTGTTCTTGTCAGTAAGAAAATAAAGTAAAAAGAAATATACATTTTAATCACACAGCACAGATGCGATAAAGAAACCAAGAGACTTCTCTCTTGTTAATAAACCGGAACACTGTGCAAGTCTTGCACGTTGAACTCTTAAAGTGATAGTACAGTTTTAGCGCTGGTTATACAAATGAATAAAAACACAGTGTTATTACTTTTAAATTGTACACATTATTTAAACTATGACAGCTCACATCATGATTATGCATTACATTTAATTATATAATATTAAGTGATAGAATGTAGAATTTTTATATTTTTAAAATGTTAAAATTTTATTAGAATAATAAGCAAATTATTAAAAAATAAAATATATCTTGAACCTTATATCGTATATCAAACCGAAACGTGAGAACCATATCGTCCCATCCCTATTCAAACACAGTAGTTTTCAGTTATTGATGCCATTGTAGAGATTCACTATTTAGATGATTAATCCATGAGTTAAAATGTCCAGTAACATAGTGTCACGTGATCCTAACATGGCAGACCCCATAAGGGGACCCTCTCAGTGTAGAATAAAACAGCATTATAAGGTTACTGATATAAATGGAGTCTTCATCTCATGTGAGTACTCGTGTTTTTAAACGTATATTTAAATTTCTTTAGGAGTAAAACTTTTTAAATGAGGAAAATATGTCAACCGTAAACATTTAAATTTGGTGTCCTGATGTATCGGTCAGTGAAATGTTTGTGTGCTGTGAATAGGAGTCATGGAAGGAGTTATCGAATGAGGAGGACCTCCCCCCTGAATTTACTCCTCCTCCCAGGCCACGACCTCCACTAAACCCCCCTAATGGCACAGGTGATATGGTGAACTCTGACCCCACGCACTTCTTCGTTGAGACAGCAAAGAACAACATAGAAATCTGTGCAAACAGGTAAACCTCTTAGTATCTCTCTTTCCCTCTGGAATTGTCCCATGCACACACAAAGCTTATACTGAAATGGCACCAGTCTGGTCATACGTTTGTAAAATAAACTGTTTGATTAAAATGTAAATATTATGATTGAATTTTGAAAATGATAATTTATTTGTATACTTTAATGTCCACCCTGAAATGACAGTACTTTTTACTGTTGGCCATTTGTTCTAAAATCTTGGTACTTAAAGGAATAGATCATCCAAAAATGAAAATTCTCTTATCACTTACAGTACTCAACCTCATGCCACTCAGATGTGAGAGTTTGCCTAACTCAGCTGAAGATTTTTTTGAAGAATTTCTCAGAATTTCTTCTTTTGGTCCATACAATGCAAATGAATGGGTGCCAAAATTTTAAAGCTCCAAAAATCACATCAGTTAGAATAAAAGTAATCCATAAAACTCCAGTGATTAAATCAAAGTCTTCAGAAATGATATAATAGGTGTGGGTGAGAAACAGATCAATATTTAAGTCCTTTTTACTAGGGTTGTGATCCGAGAACCAGTTCTTGTTCAGAACCAGTTCCATTCTTTAAAAAATACCGGAATGTTATGATCTTCGGTCACAAGCCTGAAGTACAACATTAGGCTACAAAACACTGTCTAAACTGTCTCTGGAATTGTTACTGTTTATTTAATGATGTGTCTCTGTTATAATTAAAGATACACAAGTTTTGTTGTAATAAGTGGAATTTTATAAAACAATAAATTAATGAAATATGCCATCACATTTTGTGTTGGTTTACATTTCTTTATTTAAAATAGAGTAAGGATCTATTATTGGATTGCATTTATTTTTCTTAAAAAGTCTGCAAACACGCCTTTTACAAGAACTGTATTAAATGTATTTCTGATTTGTTACATCAGCTCTGTACAAATCGGAAATGATCTCATTATATGGTAAGAGACAGCAGAGGGTAGTAAATGCAATACGAATTGCTTTTCTCATTTCTAAATAATTATTTTAAAAGTACTAAAAGAATTACTGGAACCGTTAGGGAACCGGAATCGTAAAATTCCTTACCCTACTTTTTACTATGAATTCTCCTCCCTGCTCAGTCAATCTCCACTTTAACTTTCTCTTTCACATTCTTCTTGTGTTTTTGGTGATTCACATTCTTCATGTATATCACCCCCTACTGGGCAGGGAGAAGAATTTCTAGCAAAAAAGGACTTCATTTTTTTTCTCATCCACATCTATCATATCACTTTTAAAGATATGGATTAATACACTGGAGTCATATGGATCACTTTTATGATGCCTTTATGCTTTTTGGAGTGTCAAAATTTTGGCACCCATTCACTTGCATTGTCTGGGCCTGCAGAGCTGAAATATTCTTCTAAAAATCATAATTTGTTTTCTGCAGAAGAAAGTCATACACGTCTGGAATGGCATGAGGATGAGTGACTTATATACATAATTTATACGTAATTGATGTCGGCAGGTCAAACATGCACACCAAAACGGATTAAAACATCAGTCATAGAGACGGTAGAAGCATTTTAAAGTTGCCTTTACAAAGTACTTTATGCAACCAGTTTAAATATTTTATCCATCATAACATTATTGTTCTAACAAACTCTAGACCGCTGTCAAACGCAACTCCTCACATACTCACAAAATGATGCTTCATCACGCTCGTAGTAAAAACATTCAGTCAGTGAGCCGAATAACTGCTACATAGCAAAGAGGGTTGCAAATATCAGAAATATCCAGTCGCTAACATTAATGAATAAATAGAATACAACAAGTGTATTGTTTTACTCGCAGACTAAAAGCTGTTTATTTGTGCACAGCATAGAGTTACAGATGTTATGAACAGATGTGGCTTGTCATGTTTCTTTCGTGAAACATAAACAGAATATGAGAAACTGTTACACACGACTACTTAAAGCAAATTCTCCCATTTAAAACAAGGCCAAAAACTCTGTGATATGTTCAGATTCTGAGGTACTGTAATCTTCAAGGAGCGCGTTTAACATCTGAACTGCTGAAGGGAAGTCTGGCGGCTGCTCCTGGGTCCTAGTGCCTGCATTATCCAACCTCTGTCAGTGTGACTTATATACACAGATGCTCAACAACGCGACTTGTAGTCCGGTGCGACTTTATTTTCGGAAAATGCGGTATATTAGCGAAGAAGTTCATCCTTTCACTGCGTGTTGAGAGTTAAAGTTTGATTAGACTCATTCCGAGTAATGTGTGTCCAAAGATGAGATCCACGCGATCCATTTGCCATTGAATAATGTCTCTTAATACCCTTTCTCTTCTTTATTCAAACACAACAAAACATAAATATGTAACGGATGAGGTTAAGAAGCCATTCGCGGCCTCTCTTGTTAATGTGCTCATTTACAGACATTTTACAGAAATGCTGATTTTCTTAAAGAGCCAGGACAGATTTTAAGCATATGCTCTACAAATCAGTGTACATACTTGTAAGTAGTGTAATTTACAAGCGATGCATTAAACAATAAACATGTAACAGAATATAGTATATGCAACATATATATAGTATGTTTATTGATGGAAAACATGGCTTTGTACATTTTTAAAAAGCTAAAAAGTGACCAAAATGATGAAAAACAAATAAAATATAGTTTGTAAAATGTTTATTTTCTTAATGTATCAAGTTAAAAGGTCTTCTGTATAATTAACAGCATTAGCTTGGAGAGAATTTCTTTCATATGTAAGCAAAATGAACATTATAACTGAAACATACCCATTATCAAATCTGAATCGAATCGAGAGCTTGTGAATTGAAATCAAAACGAATCAGGAAATCTGTATCAATACCCAGCCCTAGACCTGAATGATACCTCAAATCGGGCGTCTTGAGGAGAGGTGTGCTATTACTTTTCTAAGCGATATAATTTTCACCTGGCAGATGATAAAATAGGAGGGAAAAAATCCCATAGACTTACATTGTTGAAGGAACCTGAATATAATTATAGGGACCAAATAACAAAGAATTAGGTGGGGGGGGGGTCTTTTGACTTGGACCATTAAGCAACCAAGTAGTAGCACCCTAGCAACCATCCACAACACTGTGGACGCAAATTTTGCACAGGCAAGGGCCACTCATATCTTGTGACGTGTTCCTGTTGCTCAGCTGGTAGACAGTTGCCAAGGTCATGGATTTGATCCATGGGTAACGCACATCCTGATAAAATGCATAGCTTGAATGCACTACTTTGGTTAAATGCATCTGCCAGTCATAAATGTAAATGTTAAAATCTTCATTCTTGTGTGTTTTAGTGCACCTCAGACATTCACAGATGGTCCAGACCTTCGCAGACGGGCTGCTGCTGGAGAGGTTGGAGTGACAACATTGCCAAGCGAACAGCCCGACAACCCCATCATTGCGACAGAAGCCCCTCCCAAACCTGCTCGGTCCCCTCCCAAGACTCCACCTGTAGATGATGCCCATGGAGCATGGAGCCCCCTGCTGGCCAACGTGTGTTTGTGCACAGCGCTGGTTTTAGGTGCTTACGTCTGTTACCGCACCTATTTCCACTGATGCTCTCTCTTTCCATCTTGGCTCATTTCTCTTTCTCTGTCCCTCCATCTGCTGGCTGTTTGAGGGAACAGAGAGAGAGAGACACAGACACGCACACTTTCTCAGCTGGGTCCGTCTCGCTCTCTTCGAATTCTAATCTGGGGAGAGTTTTAAGAGGCTTTTCTCAGCCAAACTGCTGTTGTTTTTCTCCAAACACACTCTTTCACACTTTAATAAACACGTGTGTCCGTTTAAACCTCAGGGCCTCACAATTCAGGTGTTACAACCCAAACGTTATACACAGGTAAAGCAAATCCAAAAGACTCTGTTATTGCTGCAGTAATTAAGGGAATTTTTGTCAATGTATATGTATCTCAATAATATGTAATTTAGCAATTTCAATCTAATGACTATCAGTGATGGTCTTCAGATGTTCCAAATGGAGCTGCACAGAAGATGAGCTCCTCTCAGAGTAAGGGGGCACCATTCTTTTACATGCTGAACACACAGACCTGCTGTACATGAGAAACCTGTATATGTGTTTGTGTGTGTCAGAGAAAAAAAGGTTGAGTAGTCTTGGATTTCTATAATTAGATCATGTGCTAGGTGTTAAAGGGGTAGATCGCAAAAATTTAATTTGTCATTTACTCACCCTCATGCTGTTCCAAACCGATATGACTTGCTGTCTTCTGTGGAACACACACAAATAAGATATTGGGCAGAATGACAGCCTCAGTCACCATTCACTTTCAATTTATGGAAAAAAGACTTAAGGCCATCAGTCTCAAGCATTCTGCCTACAGTCTTTTTTTTGTGTACCATGGAAGAAAGTCATACTGGTTTAGAAAGACAGGAGAGTGAGTAAATGATAACAGATTTTTTTTTTTTGGGTGAACTATCCCTTTAAGCTGCTGTCTCAGTGGAAACATCCCAGACTTGCTGACTGAACCTTATTTAATTTTTTTCTCCTCGTTCCCTCAGCTTTTGTGTGTACCCCAAAGGTGACACTGGCACTTCATCTGTCTGAGTCAAGAGAAAATGAAAAATGCTCAAGCAAGTGACTGCACTGTCCCCTCAATTATTCATTTGTTGCTGGAGAGACTTATTCTGGCATATTGTGTTTTTTTTTTTCTTGGTCAAATCTGTTTTCGTTTGCCCCGAAGGTTCAAAACATTTCAAAAATATTGGAGCTCGTGTCTTCAGTTTAGTTCCCTCCAAAATATAAATTCTTTCTATATTTACTCACCCTTATGTTGTTCCAAACCTGTATGAAAAGAAAATTTGAAGAATGTTGATGCTGCTCTTTTTGATCCATACAGTGAAATTAAATGGGGCTGTCAGTCCCTAACATTCTGCCTAACGTCTCATTTTGTGTTGCATTGAAGAAAGAATGCCATGCTGGTTTGGAACAATATGAGGGTGAGTATAGGTTGACAGTTTATCATTTTTGGGTGAACTATCCCTTTAACCTCTGGATGACACATTCAGGGCAAACCTCAGTCAAATCTTATCCAGCCTATCGGCTGCTTTTCCAGAGGGCCATGCAATAAATGTAGCTGCGGACTTTCAGTTTTAATCAAACCAGAGCTCATTGCAGTCGCTCTGTCTCTTGTTGGGCCACTGCCTTACTGAACCAAAATGTTTACTTAAAGTCTTGCAGCCTCTATATTGGCCCTCGTATTCTGCATTTGGTGGGTCTTAACTTCAGATTTTGAGTAAACTTTAGAGCTTCAGCAATTGAGGTGAAGCAAGTTCACTTCTATAATTGCTTCATGTAAGCATAATGTTTTATTATTTGTCAGGCCAAATTAAACGCCAAAAGTGTGTGTGGCAAAGTCAGACCAGCAGGTGGCAGAATTGAGTGTAATGGAGAATTTCACTTGGGTTGGGGCTTGTGGGAATGGCTTTGAATTGTATTTTCTGTTTCACTTTTTGTCTGCTGCAATATAGATACATTCAGATTCTTGTGACCCATTTAAGAAAACTTGATGAATGGTGTCCAGTGAGTGTCAAACTCACCAAAAACCAAACACCAGCACAGAATGAATGAAAAAGATCAGTGACAGTGAGCTGGCTTTGGGTTTTTATTGGGTTTCTGTTTTATTGCATTAATGTTTTTGTCATAGTAATAAATATCCTGAGAGATTATACACACTTGACGATTGTTCATAATGTTAATTTGACAACCTTTAATGTAAAAAATGTATTTGTTGAAATAACATTGATTAATAAGTGCTGTAAAAGTATTGTTCATAGTTCATGTTAGCTAATGTAGTTAACATGATAAAATAATATCTAAGGGCAAATGAAGCCTCATATATATATATATATAAAATACGTGTGTATATATACGTGTGTGTGTGTTTGTGTAAAATATATATATATATGTATATGTATATATATATGTATATGAACCAAAAATGAAAATTCTGTCATTTACTCACCCTTATGTTGCTCCAAGCCTGTATGACTTAAGTGGAACACAAAAGAAAATATTTTGAAGAATGTTTCAACTGTTTTTGTTCATTTAATGAATGTCATATGAGGTCCATTGTTGTTTTGGACCCCATTGACTTTCATTGTATGGACAAAACAATAATAAATACACTGAGACATGTTTCTTTTGTGTTCCACAGAAGAAAGAAATGCATGCAGTTTTGGTGCGACATGAGGGTGAGTAAATGATGTCAGAATTTTCATTTTTGGGTGAACTCTCTTTAGGTATAGTTGTGACATGGCTCTTTGACTACTAGCTGACACAGTCCAGAATGGTCATTTTTGGGCCGTTGGGTAGTTTTCCTGTTTGTCGGTGGGGATAAGCGGTTCACACTCTGAAGCTCTTGTAAAATTGGTGCCACCATCCATCGTAGTGACTTTCTGACTTACTCCCAGAATCAGGTCCAGTTGCTGGACCACAGAATGTAAAGTCTCTCTTCTTGCTAGCTTTATTTACACACTTATATAGAGAAATGTATTTGTCTATTTCTTTTTTTTGTCATATTCTGTTATTTCCGGATTGGTAGACATATGAAATCATCCTCGGTCTTTGTATATAAGGCTCCTTTTCCCCATCATCCTGTTGTTCTTTTTAATGTTGATTATCTATTTGGTTTTTGTAAGAAAAGCATATTATGCTTTGTTCTGGTTGGATGTATTGACATTTGAAATTTTATTTTTGGACAGAACACAGAGCAGATGCTGTGGTAATAAACTTATGCTTCTCTGATTCATCAGTTTTGATTTTTACTCTTATTGCAGCATGTGTTTTATCCTCAGCCTGATTGCGATTGTTAGGGAAGTTGCTCAGATATTGGGTTGCAAAGAGAAGATCTCATACCTGAAACTTTGAAAGGTATGAATTAAGGAGCTCTCCATGAGTTCTAATGGTTAAGTAAATCTAAATAATATATTACAAACTCAATGAATTTCAAGTGTGGTGTTTTTTTTTTTTTTTTTTTTTAAGCTTGTTTTATGTGCTCTTGCATCATCCTTTCTTGAAAGGTTAAAAAAAATATTTCCTTGCATGTAATACCACATTCAAAATTTTTACACAGATACAACAGAGAGGATGTAATGCATGGAGTGATAAGTATATTAATTAATCATTGATCTCTTCGGTCCCTCTCAATCTTTATGGTTCCTTATCCTTATGTACAGTACAGTATTTGCTGGTGCAAATATTGCATTTGAGCTATTGACAAATACGGTTTGTCGGAGATAAAAATTAGAAATCTTTCAAAAATCTTGTTCCAAGTTTGGTTTCATAATAAAAATATTTCTAGCATTTTCAAAAATTAAAGGATTTAATAACAAAATTTCAAGTGATGTAACGAAGTAAAAGGGATTAAAATATTTTCTTTGCACCTTGAATACAGTTGAAGTCAGAAGTTTACATACACCTTAGCCAAATACATTTAAACTCCGTTTTTCACAATTCCTGACATTTAATCATAGAAAACATTCCCTGTCTTAGGTCAGTTAGGATCTCTGTTTTAAGAATTCGAAATGTCAATAATAGTAGAGAGAATTATATATTTCAGCTTATTACTTTCATCACATTCTCAGTGGGTCAGAAGTTTACATGCACTTTGTTAGTATTTGGTCGCATTGCCTTTAAATTGTTTTACTTGGGTCAAATGTTTTGGGTAGCCTTCCACAAGCTTCTCACAATAAGTTACTGGAATTTTGGCCCATTCCTCCAGATAGAACTGGTGTAACTGAGTCAGGTTTGTAGGCCTCCTTGCTCGCACACGTCAGTGATTGAGGTCAGGGCTTTGTGATGGCCACTCCAATACCTTGACTTTATTGTCCTTAAGCCATTTTGCCACAATATTGGAGGTGTGCTTTGGAGGTGTCATTGTCCATTTGGAAGACCCATTTGCGACCAAGCTTTAACTTCCTGGCTGATGTCTTGAGATGTTGCTTCAGTATATCTACATGATTTTCCTTCCTCATGATGCCATCTATTTTGTGAAGTGCACCAATCCCTCCTGCAGCAAAGCACCCTCACAACATGATGCTGCCACCCCCACACTTCACGGTTGGGATGGTGTTCTTTGGCTTGCAAGCCTCACCCTTTTTTCTCCAAACAAAACGATGGTCATTATGGCCAAACAGTTAAATTTTTGTTTCATTAGACCAGATGACATTTATCCAAAAAGTACGATCTTTGTCCCCATGTGCACTTGCAAACTGTAGTCTGGCTTTTTTATGGTGGTTTTGGAGCAGTGGCTTCTTCCTTGCTGAACAGCCTTTAGGCTATGTCGATATAGTACTTGTTTTACTGTGGATATAGATACTTGTTTACCTGTTTCCTCCAGCATCTTCACAAGGTCCTTTGCTTTTATTCTGGGATTGATTTGTATTGTAAAATTAACCAGATTTGTGGAAGTCCACAATTTCTCTTGGCTGATTTCTTTTGATTTTCCTACGATGTCAAGCAAAGAGGCACTGAGTTTGAAGGTAGGCCTTAAAATACATCCACATTTACACCTCCAATTCAGTACACCTCCTATCAGAAGCTAATTGTCTAAAGGCTTGACATCATTTTCTGGAATTTTCCAAGCTGCTTAAAGGCACAGTTAACTTGGTGTTTGTAAACTTCTGACCCACTGGAATTGTGATATAGTCCATTAAAAGTGAAACAATCTGTCTGTAAACAATTGTTGGAAAAATTACTCATGCACAAAGTAGATGTCCTAAACAACTTGCCGAAACTATAGTTTGCTAATATTAAATCTGTGGAGAGGTTAAAAAAAATTAGTTTTAATGACTTCAACCTAAGTGTATGTAAACTTCTGACTTCAACTGTGCATGTGACACGAGTATACATAACTTAATTGTTAGATTTATTGAGTCATGAATATCAACTTTTTTTTAAGTGTACTCCATTTGTCTTAAGTAAAATATGCCTTTTTATAAAAACTTAACACAGTCATGAGGATTTAAAGGGGTCCTCTCTATAAGGCATGAAATTATTTCATGCTTTGTCACAGGACAACACAATGACTATCTGAATGTTAGTTACACAACCTGACTTTGTTTCACTCCTTTTTTCTTTTCTTTTTTAAGATCTAATTATTCTAAACTATCTATACCAATCTTTTCTGGAGATTTTCAGCTTTTTATGAGATTTTATTTTTTCACAATCTCTTGGTGGTTACACCACTTAGAAAATGTTTACTTTAAGCCCCAGAAAAATAAATGTATATTCAAGTAATTTTGTGCGAGTAGCATTTTATTGCATTTTGATTAACTTCTCTGCTTCAGTGCGCAAATGAGAACTTCAAGAGGCCAGTGGAGGGCGCTTTAGGATTAAGGAATACTTTTTAAACTCATCTGAACTCATGTCAGTGTAATAAAATAGTATATATTTCATATTTTTGTGTATTTAATAAATCGGTGCCCGTTTGTAACATTATCTTTTTAGCATATTCAAAGAGCAGAAATGCAGATGCAGAGATATTAATCCACCTGCCAAATCACCACTGTATTTTGATTGAGGAATGTTTTACTTATAACACAAGTCTATAATTCTTACTCTTATGTACCTGCTTGTGTGTGTGTCAGCACTGTACAGTTGGGTGTCATACCCATGCCTTTCCTGTAACCTTACCTTGCCCTACTAACAATACTTCACACCCCCAAATAAATGATTTAAGACATGTTGCAAAGTATTGTGTACTCTGGTTAGCATTTTCTGCAATAAACAAGATAGGACCCTTGAAGGGGTCATTTGAGTTCAATTTTTTTTTTCTCCAAAACAGATAAATAGGCATTCATTTAACCAATGTATATAGGAAGGAAATGTTGGCCTATTATAAAGTTCCTGTGCTGGTTTGCACACGTTTCTGCTAGGCTGAGTTATTGGTGGCCTTCACTGTTCTGAGGGGGCTGGTTTGTGGTCTCCTAAACCTATCTTTACTGTATTGTACTGGTTCGTGTTGGTTTATACTGGTCTGCAATGTTCTGGAACATCTGTCCATATTCAGTTTGTCTCCTTGTGTGTTTAAACACATTCTTGGAATTTATCAATTAGTGGTAACAGTATGATTTATGTTACATCTGCCAAGTTGCTCATTCCATTTCCTGTGACATAACCTGTATGTAGTGGTATGGTATGTTCTTTCTTCTCCTGAAATGGTGTAACTCATCTCTCTCTCTTTTGTCTTTTATGGTGATTCAGCAGTTTGGAATTAGGTTTTGGGCTGTTTGAGCAGTTTATTAACTGTTTCTTATTAACTTCTTGAAAAGAAATAGATTGAAAAGATTTTAGCCCATAGATATTTTATTATCAACGAGAAACACCCACGTCTCTTGACCTTTAACAAAGAACAGTACAGAAATGAAATGTCAATAATAGACTGGTAAAACTGATTCAGTTGGCACTGCCACACACACTCCAGCATCATTTAACTACAGTATTTTGGATTTACTTAAAATAATTGCAGCTGCAAATGAAGTATAGTCTCATCAGGACTTTATTATCTTAATTGGCTTAATTCAGTTTCAATTTATTTGTGTACTGCTTTTCAAAATGCTTATTGTCCCAAAGCAGCTTTATGGATAATAATGCATGAACAGTGCTGGGTAGTAACTGATTACATGTAATCTGGATTATGTAATCAAATTACAAAATTCAAGTACTTGTAATTGGATTAAATTACATTACAAAATACTCGTTATTGGACTACAGTTACTTTCTTATGGATTACATGTTAATTAGGCAATGGCAGTAAATTGTTCATTATATGAAGTTTTTTTTCTCTTTTTAAAAAATCTTTTACATTTTTAACTCAGCCTTTCGAATGTTTTCAGAAGAGAGGGAGGGTTGTTAAATTGCGCACAGATCTGATACTAGTCATTAGCCAGGTGAAAATGGAGTGGTCTAAATCAGAGTTTGACCACTGGATGTCCAGAGATAATTTCACTTTTAAGGTTACACAGGGAAAAAAACATCACTGTGCAATGAAAACTCTGCCTTCCAAAGGTTAATATCCTGTCAACTGTAAATCAGTACAATCAGTACGCGATTACAATTCAGAAGTAATCTGCCCAGCACTACTTACGAACCCCTCAGTGTGCAAGTCAAAGGCAACAGTAGCAAGGGAAAACTCCTCAGATGTTTAAATAGATGGATGGATTTTTAGAATGAACTTGGACATGCATCATGACTCAAACAGGCGACACGACATGCGATTCTCAACAAGATGTTGAGAAATACCATCATAAGAATGACATGTAGAGGGAGCTTTTTATATGCTAAAGGGTGCAGTGTTTGTAAACTTGTATGACTGTGTAACACAGTGTCTGTGTTTTTGTGCACATCCATATTCTGTTGTTGGTTAAACTTACAGTACAGGTGTGACTGTGTTCTGAAGTATGTATTTGTGTGCACACATCATGCGGTTCATGCTATTCAGGAATGTTTCTGTGAGAATGTGTGTGTGTGTGAGTCAGGGCACTCCCTAACACTCGTGGTACTTTGACGTAAAACAGACAAGACAGAACAGGCTGATCCAACTACTTGGGAAAATATTGAGGGGTGGGGCTTAGTACCGGAAACATTCTCAAAAAGACAGTTAACCTGAAACTCCTGCTGGGGGTTAGTTTTGGGTTCAGGTATCAGGCAACTGCTACTTTTGCTTATCATTTTTGTTCTTTACAGCACTGCCAAATATTATAGCAAGCAAAAATGCATATTCTGCTTGGACTGTATGCAGTCAGACATATGCAGACTGAAATAATTATTTTGATTGGATAGATTGGCAAGCAGCCAGTGTTCCATGTTATTGTCTGTTTTTTACAGTATAAGTGACGGTATAAATGAGGAATGGTAGTGGTTTGCTCCTCCATTTGTCTCTCTTTCCTGTATGTACCTCCCTATGTTCTCTCTCCTCCCATTTCCGTTTCTTTTGGAATATTTCCTGGGGGCAACAGATTTAGGAAACTCCAGAGAAAAAAAAAAATCTGGGTCTGACTCATGGTTCTTACTCACACTTTATCAATGTCAAAATGCATATGTTTAAACAAACTCTAAGTAGCAAGTAAAACTTTAAAACTTAAATTTTTTTTTTGTTGACAATTCCAGTTATTTTATTGAGCCTCTTTTGTGTTCTTTATTTCTGAGAGAATGTTTGATTACACAACAGTTAGTTCTGGTCCTCTAATCAGTTTGGACAAGTGCCATTCCAAAAGTTCGGATATGTTTTAGAATAGATCTGATATGTTTCACTGTTTGTAGCACTCCGCTGGTCAGTGTTTGCGGCATTCTAGACAGAATATTAGTCTGTGCGTGGCCAGTGGCACAAAGGTTGATCCTGATTTGGCTTATTTTGGAACTACAATTTTTTTGAAAATAGCAAGAACAGACAAAATAACTGGCCATGTTGTGTCTAAAATGTAAGTTACTCCATATTAATTTCTTGCTTATATGTACATAACAGTCACCGGTCATTATCGCAAAATAAACCCAGACACTGTTTTGTATCACCCTGAATGAGTTTATACTGTGATAATGACCGGCTGACCGTATATCGTTACACTTATTACATGGCTACTTACCAAATAAATAATTAAACTGACATAATTATTTAAATTGAAATTACGTTATTATGCAAGTAGAAATAGATTGCAGAGTCTCCAGAAACAGCTGAATTTAACCTCTGGGTTCTTACCCAAATTCAATGGTATCAAATCAAAAGACTCGGATTAAAGCATTTGGGTCGATTGGATTACCTTTATGCTGCCTTAATGTCCTTTTCTGAGCTTGGAAGGGTTGATCCCTAATTGGCTAGAAGTGTAAGAATATATTCACATCAAATCTCCATCAAAATATCTATGTTTGTGTTCTGCAGAAGAAAGAATGTCATATAAGTTTGAGACAGCATAAAGTCCTATTCACGAATGTTTATTCATAATTAACTTTTTTAATTTTGTATTTATTTATCCCCTTTTCTCCCAATTTTGAATGCCCAATTCCCACTACTTAGTAGGTCCTCGTGGTGGTGCGGTTACTTACCTCAATCCGGGTGGCGGAGGACAAGTCTCAGTTGCCTCCGCTTCTGAGACGTCAATCCGTGCGTCTTATCACGTGGTTCGTCGTTCATGACACCGTGGAGACTCCACATGTGGAGGCTCATGCTATTCCCATTGAGAGTGAGAACCACTAATCGCAACCACGAGGAGGTTACCCCATGTGACTCTACCCTCCCTAGCAACCGGGCCAATTTGGTTGCTTAGGAGTCCTGGCTGGAGTCACTCAGCACACCCTGGATTCGAACTTGCGACTCCAGGGCTGGTAGTCAGCGTCAATACTCGCTGAGCTTTTTATCATGTTTCTAGAGTCACTGCTGTTGCACAATCCAGCACTTTATTTAACTGGCAAAAATCGGCATTGGACGTACAGATGATGATTAGTTTGCACACCCTCAAAAATTATTAACCTAAAACTACGCAGCTGCTGTTCATGAAACCTTTGCGCTACTAACATAAACCTGGTCTGTATTTGAAAGTCTGCTTATACCGTATATCCCATGTATAATCAATAAGCATAAATACAACAGAGTATATTCCTGTGCTTTTGTACTTCTCACGCACAAAAACTCTGAATTCAATGCAAATATGCAGTAAATAAATAATATACAAGCTGTATATATATATAAATTTTGTATTTTTTAGAATATTTATGTTGTTGGTACCTAATATTGTATAATATGCCTGGTGTTTTGTCTTTTTGTCTTGTCAATGTACATTATTTAATATGTATATCACTGTGCATTTTATTTTATCCTGGCATTAAAAATAGCAGTGAGGTTCTGCAATTTGTTTGGATTTAGCTTGTAGTAACATATCACATAAAAAAATATGCACTTTGATCGTAATCTTGACCAACCGTTTTGGAGATTTTGGACTTTCCCAATTCAAGTTGTTAGGACCTGTACTTGTTTACATTGAAAATAGCTGCCCAGCCTGCCTAGCAGCCAAAGATGGCTGTCGAGTATGGACTGACTGGCCTTGAAAGGGACTTTGACCTGGGATCGGGAGTTCGTTTGGAATAGACTCGTAGCAAAATAGATGTGATAATAAAAAGACGGGACGAATATTTATGCAACAACGCTTTCTATTCATTCCACTTGTACAAAGAAAACAGATTCTATATTCCTCAAAATGCATTAAAAAAAAAATTGAAAGAACATAATGAAACAGTAATGCCAAATTAGGTAAATAAATGCCTTAACAGCTTTAAATACTGTATATTAATCTCATGCATTGAAAACTGAATGCTGAAAGGTCTGTGCAGTAATCCAGAATACGTTTGTAGAACAGTGTCAGCTGCGGTACGGGGTGAAATTTTATTTGTTTCGGTCTCTGTTTGAATAGATCTTTCGTCTTGAGATTGTCACGCAAATCGTTGCAGATTTGGAGTGAACAGGCTTTAAGGGTGAGTACATGATGAAAGAATTATATTTTTTTCCTTTAAAGGAACATTCACCCAAAAAATTAAAATCCTGTCATAATTTACACGTGTTGTGTTGTCAAGATTTTACTGAAAAATGACTTAAATTTCATGTTGTTTCTCACCAAAACCTATTGTATTGCTTCAGAAGACTTGGATTATGACGCACAAGTAACATGGATTACTTTTATGATAATTTTGGGTTCTTTTTTTAAGCTTTGAATTGAGGCATTATCCACTGCCATTGTATTGAAAAGGCAGACCGAAATATTCAGTAAAACATCTTTTGCGTTTAGCATAAGAAAGAAAGTAATACAGGTTTGGATCGACATGAGGGTGACATAATTTTCATTTTTGGGGAGTTGGAGTTGAACCCCAACCCGAACTCACAGGTTATCCCCAGACATGAAATCACAGATATCTTGTCAACGTAAGGCCGACATACAAACCCATCATAATTTTTTTGCTCCTATGACTTGTGATTAAATTAAAATTAGCATTATTCATGAGCTCTTCTATTGTTTTGCATGTTTATGCTTGAGTTAATGGAAAAAAAATTGTGTTTGGAGATGCTGTTGGTCTGTTTGAGGGCACCCCTCGACCGCATCTTGTTTTTTTTTTAGGTTGATCTACATAGCAATGAGCATTTGCGATGTAATTTCCTGTTGCTGTGTGCATTCTGTGCCTATGCACTCCATTACACCTCGTAGCTGATCCGCAGTTGTTCTGCCACTTTACGTAAACAGCTCAGCTCGGTGGTTCCCCTTCTTTGCGACCAGCACTTCCTCTTGCTGCAAACACACTGACACACACACGCTCGCTGATGTGCACAGAGGCTCGCGATTTAAACCCTTTACTATGACCTGCTTAAAGTCGAGATCTTCCACAACAAAAGTCCTGTCGTTCACCACCTTTACATCACAGTCGTCATGGCAACTCGCTGTTTCATGTGATTTATGGGGGGATGTTTTCATACACAGGACATGCAATGCAAAACAACATGTTCTTTGGCTCTAATCATGTAATCATTTCTGTTTTTCACTCTTCTAAAAGAAGGCCTGGTGACTTGCAGATACAGAGCAGCAGTGAGAATTCATATGTTCTGTGTTATTTGTGTATGTGTATTTGTGTGTGCTTAGTAGCTAAGGTAATCACCCATCTATTTCAAATTCATCTCAATTTAATGTCTACAGTGGATATATCCCCCTTGCAACCTGATCTTTAGTCTTTGTCAAGGGCAAGGTGTCAGCTGGTAGGTTAGCATGACCCAGTTAGCCTCTGCAGGTAGATGTTGTAACTACACCATCTGGGCCCTAAAAAGCTCTTTCTCCTTTAAAGGCAAATTCTGGGTTCAGTAATTTTTTACTTGACCCTCCTTTTCTTTTTTTAAAAAAGTAGCAAAAATCAAGGTTACAGTGAGGCACTTACAGTGGGAGTGAATGGGGCCGACTTTTAAAGTGTTTAAAGGCAGAAATGTGAAGATTATAATTTAAAAAAGCATTTACACCCTGTCTACACAGGGTGCATCCGTTGACGTGATGCAGCACAACGGCTTGAGGCTGTCGAACGCATCGACACGAACACTCTAAATTTGTGTTGTTGGCAGTAGTAGTGAGACACGTGCAAATGCACACCTTAAGTTTGGAGGTGCAAGTTAGGACAAAATCTTTCAAAAGAAAAATATATAACTGCACACTCTCTTACAAGTTTGACAAAGGCTTGTTGCTGAAACGTTGGTAATAAAATAAACTTGTGAGAGAGTGTGCAGTTATATATTTTTCTGTTGGCAGTAGTAGCGCCAGCATGTGTAGTGCAAAATGGAACGAAACACCTGTTCACTGTTGGCGCAACGTGCTGCAATGGACACTTCCAGTGTAGGCCGAATCATTATATAGATTATAATGAGTTCTATTGCTTTTGACGAGACCCGACGCACTGCTCGCATCCAGTTTAGACAGGGTGTTAAATTATTTCTTCTATTAAAACTTGTCTAGTATTTGAGCTGTAAATTTGTTTAAATTTTCGTTATTACAGGGTTTACATCTGTGACGAGGAGGAGGGTGTGGCCAGCGCTGAATCAGCTGATCAGCGGGAGAGCGAAATAAAGGGGAGCCGGAGGCGCCAGTTCGAGAGAGAGAGAGAGAGAGAGATGCACTTGGCCGTGTTACATGTGTCTGTGTTTGTTTGTTTTAAGTTAAGTTTGACATTAAAACGTAGTTTACTGTTCAACTGGTTCCCGCCTCCTTGCTCATCCTTGAAGTGTTACAGTGGTGCTGAAGCCCGGGAGGGAGGAGGGATGCGCTGTCGCGAAGTCCTTGCCGCTGCCATCCGCCAAGAGAGCAGCCGCGGCCATGTACCGGACGACAGTGCATCTGTGAGCTGGCGAGCAAGTTCTCTCTCGCTCCTCTCTCTCTCTGTGTCTCCGCTCGCCCTTTCCCTCTCCCCTTGTCTCTCCCCCAGGTTCACAGGAGGCAGGGTGGACTACATGCTGACAGAACATGTCTCCCCTCCAGAGATGGGGGGGGAGGGGGAGTTAGTCAGGCCGGTGACGCCCCAGCCTGAATCGGGCGGGGGAGGAGTATGACGAGGAGGAGGCCGTGAAGGCGCTAAATCAGCTGATCAGCAGGAGAGCGAGATAAAGGGGAGCCAGAGGCGCCAGTTCGAGAGAGATGCACGTGGACAGGTGCATGTGTGTATTTCTGTTTGTTTTAAGTTAAGTTTGACATTAAAACTTTATTTACTGTACAGCTGGCTCCTCCTTGCCCATCCTTGAACTGTTACAAAGACTTTACTTCATCATGTCAACAAAGTTGTAAAATTGGATATAAATTATCTTTACACACTTTTGAAACACTAAGTATATCAATGTTTGTGGATTAGCCCTATTCACTTCCCATTGTAAGTGCCTTACAGCCCAGATTTTTGCTTTTTTTTTTTATGAAAAGGAGGGATTTTAATTGTTTTAATGAAAAGGATTTTTTGTTCCTGCTGCTTTTAAAGTCAAAGCTCAGGATAGTTGCTAGTGAAGACCTTGGGACTTTGTAAATTCTTGCAGTGCTATCAGCCAATCACCATTGTCATGAAATTTTCCTGCAGCTCCAGAGTGATTTGTCACATGGCATTTACAGCTCAGGTGATAGGCTCAAAAATTTCTGTGCACAGACCCTAGTGCCCCCGAGGAAAGATAACAGATTTCAGGCTTGCAGGACCACCCAGAAGTAGGCCTGCTCCAGCCAAGCACCTGCCTTTGAGATGAATGGGAACTCTAACTCTGTCTACGTATTATAGACATCCTTCGTAAAGGGCGAAAATAGACTTTTTTTTTTTTTTTTTTTTCAAGCAAGACTGTGACCTTAGTAACTCTAGTTTCTGGTCACCCCTAGCTGAGTATTTTCCGACCACACATCTTGAACTGTTAGGCCACCCCACCCTTTGTGTGTGTTTATAACTGTATGTGTGTATTAGTAATCAGTTCAAATGGTTACATATTCCATTCTGTTTCTTAGCATGACTTAACTTCTGCCAGATGACATGACTCAGCAGATATTCTCTCAGGTGCTGCAAAAACCATGACTGAGAACCCACAAATTTCCAACACTAAGGTCTTCTCATCTCTTGTGGTTTCCTCCCATGTAATTAATTGGGGAATCTTTCCCAGATTACAACAGGGGCATCTCTAAATCATGTTAAAAGTTCAAGCGGAAATGGGTTAGGCCTAATTGTAAGACATAATGGACTTTTGTTGTTCAATTGACACTTTAATTAGTTTACTTGAATTTGGAGCTTCAGTTTGAACTGATATACCTAACAATGACTGAATTGTTTGCCTTTTAAACTTAGCAGGAAATTTTCAAAAGCACTTATATATAAAAAAAATCAATAGCGAATGACAATACTAAATATCCCAGGATGTTTAAAATGCATCTTGACACTGTCCCATGTAACTCTGGAATAATACAAGCCTACTCAAAATGCTCTAATATCAGACTTCTTAAATATGGCTATGTATGCAAAGCATACAGTAGCATTTTATGTGAAACAGAGCCCTGTCAACCTTTATTCTAGCTAATTTGTGAGTCATATGTCTGGCTGTAAAGGGTGTGTCTGGAGTTTTAGGAGGGCAGAGACCAGCTGAATGTGTTTCTTGGATCACTCATTGAAAAGCTCAGACTGGGTTTTATTGTATCAGTCCTCCTTTCAATCACAAAGGGAAACTAAAAGTGTGTAATCATGGGGGTTTCATGTTTCGTGCTCACAATATTTATTTCTACCTGGAAACATCACTCATTTCTGCATGAGAATACACAATACCAAGTTTATAATATACAATACTGCTTAGCACAACAGAATATTACAGAGTCTACCCACGGTCAGAGACAGAGATAACCCAAAGACGTGTGTGTCGTATGTGTGTAATCATTCTTAGGGTTTTTAAAGTTCAAATGCATACGCAGTATTGTAAAGAGGAAGGGCTCTTCATTATATAAGCTCTTAAGAGCCCAAGCAAATATGTCACCTATTTTATCCTCAGTGGTATTTATCCAAGGTCCAGCCAAGTGTTTGTAAGGTCACACATTACTGACCAAAATATCAACAACAAGCTGGTTAGTGTCATCCTCTTGGAACTTAACTTTGCCCCTTAAACATACAGTGACCCCAAAAATTATATGCACACTTAAAAATGTATGAATGTCTTTGCATTATATATAGCCATATACAGAGTGACTATTTGGACTTGATGTAAATAGCACCTGCCACACAGCGCAGCTATTTGCACTCAAATAGTCTGCTGGAAAAATAAATTTAGACAAAATGCCCCATTAGTGTGGCTGCAGTGGTGTGAGCTATAACGGCAGTGTGAATGTGTTTTTCCGACCCGGGTTCGAATTCACCTTTTGTCCCACATTTTCTGTCTCCACTCTTAATATTTCCTTTAATACTAATAATAAATAAAAATGAATATAATGGTTGATTTCCTCACAGCCTTACTACAGTAATATGGTGTTAATATAGTAACCATGTTTAATTTTGTGGTTATTATGATTCTACTACAAAATACATGACTATGGTTCCTGTAGTAAAACCATGGTTAATTTTTTGTAAGGAAGGTTAACGGTAGGTTTAGGAGTAGTTATTGTTGTAGTGTGTCTGTGGGACTCCCCTATATGCACAAGGTGTCTGTGGGATGCCCCTATTTCGTTAGTATTTAAACAGGGATGCAAATAGTATCTGCAGCTATTTGCACTTAGTGCAAAGATGCCTTTTGTTACTATTTGCACTAAGTTATTTTCAAGAGATTTAGCACAAACACTTTTCAAGCAAAACATTGCACCAAAAATTTGTTAAGTTACAGATAATTAAATATATTTTTTTAATTTATTGATAAAAATTCAAATAAAAAGTGAGACTTCCATATTTTTAGACTAGTTGCTTAAAAGTAACTGGTAAAAAATGGCTTGCATAGTCTAGCATTGCACTTGCTTTGATATTCTGTACCTTATGAAATGACATTCAGACATTTTGAAAAGTGATTTAATGTCCAAACACTTTTTTGGGGCCACTGACAAAGACATTTATGGTGAAATAAAGAACATTCTATAAATACAACAACCTCAAGGAGGTGCATTGGTCATTATATCCACACACTAACCTTCAGCTACAGTTGCTCTCTAAAGTTACATTCTTACATGCATTTTATTTTATTTTCTCTCTCTTCTTTTTTCCCCCCTTCTCTTGTTCATGTTATCTCTCCAGGAAGGAAGAGATCCAATATAGTGATGTGGGTTGTGTTGAGTGCCACTGTGTGTTGTCAGTTAAGATTCCATCACATGAGTTTAAAAGGCGTAATTCATGCCTACGTACACAAACACACAGCAACCAATATCAGTATCCTCTGATCCTGATGGTGGCCTATTTTGAGACACCCACACAGATTGTCTATCTCATGGTTAGAGGTGAAGAGAGCAGATGCAACCTTTACGCTAGGGCGGCTGGGAGCCCCTCGCTGCTCTGTGTTGGAGTGATGGCAGGTGGAAATAAATGTTTGTAAAGAAGATAGTGACATCATGAGTGTTAAAACAGCTCAAACTGTAAAAAACAGTATAGTAGTCTTGGGCTACTGGGACAAAAGACAATCTGTAGCCTCAAGTCTAAATGGTTCAAAGACTTAAAGGTGCACTCCGTAATCAATTTCCTCATTTAAAAAGTTTTACTTCTGAGGAAATTTATAGTAATTTTGAAACATAAGTATAAAATCATTACCACTCATGTGAGATGATGAGTTCAGTCATATCAGTAACCTTTTAAAAGCTCTTTTATTCTACATGGAGCAGGGGCGCCTCATGGGGGCAGCCATGTTAAAATCACACAACAAGCTAAATACTACTCGCTTCATGTCAGTAACTGCCCTGTTATTGGACACTTTCATTCAAGAATTAAATTAATCCTGCTTTACTGACTATAGTGAATTTCTACAATGGCATCTGTAACCGAAAACTACTGAGTTTGAATGATGCAGCATCCAAGCCATTGGGTGTCAGTGTAAGCCATACTATGACATACTTGAAAAAATTACTGAGTACAGTGCTTTAAGACAATATCCACCTTATTTTTCAGCGAAACTAGGGCGCCACCATTATAAACCTTGAATGTGGACCACTTCTGGTATCAGCCACTTCCAGCTATTTTAGCGATACAAAAATACCACATTATGCTGCTTTATATTACAGGTTGGCAATATACACTATATTGCCAAAAGTATTTGTTCATCTGCCTTTAGACGCATATGAACTTAAGTGACATCCCAAGATGGGATTTTGACCTCAAGATGGCGCCGAGTATGGCTGCTGCGTTGTGAGCTCCGACACAACATAGCAATGTTTTGTTTGTTTTGTTTACAGTTCTTATGTTTTTTGTCTTGGATGTTGTCTGCCTTATTGTCTACGACAGACAAACACTTTTGGACATTGGTTCAGCGATTTCACACCGTAAACCGGACTTCACATTCCTCAATGCTGACCCGCTGTTTACAAACACACAAGCGGAGCCCTTTGTCTGGGCAGCACGGCCGCGGAAATGCAGGAGGAAAAGGGGAAACAGAGCCGGCGTTCTCATCAGAGTAAGACGCTGCGCAAATCGACCCCCGCTACCCACTATTCTGCTGGCAAATGTTAAGTCTCTGGATAACAAGCTCTGCGAGCTGAAAGCGCGGATCTCTTTCCAACGAGAGACGAGGGACTGCTGCATTATCTGCCTTACAGAAACTTGGATGTCTGCGGAGATTCCAGACTCAGCCATTGAACCCGCGGGGTTCTCCATGCACCGAGCGGACAGAGCGAAAGACCTCTCAGGTAAAACTAGAGGAGGTGGTGTATGTTTTATGATCAACAAATCCTGGTGTGATCAGAGGAACGTACATTCTATCAAGTCTTTCTGTTCTCCTGATCTGGAATTTCTTATGCTTCTGTGTCGACCATTCTGGCTACCGAGGGAATTTACAGCGGTCATTATCACAGCTGTGTACATCCCGCCACAAGCCGACACAGACCAGGCACTCAAGGAACTGTATGGGAGAATAAGTGAGCAGGAAACCGCGCACCCTGAGGCCGCGTTCATTGTGACCGGGGACTTTAATAAAGCCAGTTTAAAATCAGTCACACCAAAATATCACCAGCACATTAGTTTCAACACACGAGGGGACCGGGTTTTGGATCATTGCTACTCTCCGTTCCGGGATGGCTACAAATCCCTCCACCGCCCACCATTTGGCAAATCGGACCACTCTTCCATTCTGCTTCTGCCAGCTTACAGGCAGAAATTGAAACAGGAAGCACCCGCCCTCAGAACGATCCAGTGCTGGTCGGACCAATCAGATTCTATGCTACAAAACTGTTTTGATCACATGGACTGGGAGATGTTCCGGTCCGCCTCTGATGACGACATCGAGCTTTACGCTGATAGTGTAATGTGTTTCATCAGAACGTGCGTAGAGGAAGTGATTCCGACCAGAACTGTACGAATCTATCCGAATCAGAAGCCGTGGATCAATAGCGATGTTCGCGTGGCACTTAATGTGCGGACCTCCGCTTTTAATTCCGGGAACGAGGAGCAGCATAAACAAGCCAGTTATGCCCTCCGAAAAACTATCAAAACAGCAAAATGCCAGTACAGGAGCAAGATTGAAGGACAGTTTAACACCACCAACTCTAGAAGCATGTGGCAGGGAATTAACATCATCACGGACTTTAAAGGGAATAAAAACTCCGCCATGAACACCGCTGCCTCTCTACCGGATGAGCTAAATACTTTTTATGCTCGTTTCGAGGGAAATAACACCGCCCTCGCGGAGAGAGCTCTCGCGGCTGAAGCTACAGAGGTTAGTTCACTCTCCGTCTCTGTAGCGGATGTAACCCGATCCTTCCGACGGGTGAATATCCGCAAAGCCGCGGGCCCAGACGGCATTCCGGACCACGTCATCAGAGCGTGCGCGAACCAGCTGGCTGGTGTTTTTACAGACATTTTCAACCTTTCCCTCTCTTTGTCTGTTGTCCCCACATGCTTTAAAACATCCACCATTGTGCCTGTTCCAAAACAATCAAAAATAACTTGTTTAAATGACTGGCATCCTGTTGCTCTGACCCCCATCATCAGCAAATGCGTTGAGAGACTAATCAGAGATCACATCTGCTCTGTCTTGCCACTCAATCTTGACCCGCTGCAGTTTGCTTACCGCAACAACCGCTCCACTGATGATGCCATTGCATCTACAATACACACTGCTCTCTCCCACCTGGAAAAAAAGAACACTTATGTGAGAATGTTGTTTGTAGACTACAGCTCAGCATTCAACACCATAGTGCCCTCCAAGCTAGATGAGAAACTCCGGGCTCTGGGCTTAAACAGCTCGCTGTGCAGCTGGATCCTGGACTTCCTGTCAAGCAGACGCCAGGTGGTTAGAATTGGCAGCAACATCTCCTCATCACTGACCCTCAACACTGGAGCCCCACAGGGCTGTGTTCTCAGCCCACTACTGTATTCCTTGTACACACATGACTGTGTGGCAACACATAGCCCCAATGCCATCATTAAGTTTGCTGATGACACGACGGTGGTAGGTCTGATCACTGAAACAGCCTACAGAGAGGAGGTGCACACTCTGACACACTGGTGTCAGGAGCACAACCTCTCCCTCAATGTCAGTAAGACAAAGGAGCTTGTGGTGGACTTCAGGAGAAAAGACAGAGAACACAGTCCCATCACCATCAGTGGAGCACCAGTGGAGAGAGTCAGCAGCTTCAAGTTCCTAGGTGTCCACATCACTGAGGAACTCACATGGTCCGTCCACACTGAAGTCGTTGTGAAGAAGGCTCATCAGTGCCTCTTCTTCCTGAGACGGCTGAGGAAGTTTGGAATGAACCGCCACATCCTCACACGGTTCTACACCTGCACTGTGGAGAGCATCCTGACTGGCTGTATCTCCGCCTGGTACGGCAATAGCACCGCCCACAACCGCAAAGCACTGCAAAGGGTGGTGCAAACTGCCAGACACATCATCGGAGGTGAGCTTCCCTCCCTCCAGGAAATATATACAAGGCGGTGTGTGAAAAAAGCTCGGAGGATCATCAGAGACTCCAGCCACCCGAGCCATGGGCTGTTCTCACTGCTACCATCAGGTAGGCGGTATCGCAGCATCAGGACCCGCACCAGCCGACTCCATGATAGCTTCTTCCCCCAAGCAATCAGACTTTTGAACTTTTGATCTCCCACGATCAAATACATCAGCCCTGCACTTTATTACTCTTTTATCTCACACCGGACTGTCATAAATTATATTATTATTATTATATTATGTCTGTCTTAACAACTGACTATCAACCGACAGCCTGAATGTCAATACAGTACAATACTGTACATTCTATACATATATATATGTGTATATATATATATATATATATATATATATATATATATATATATATATATATATATATATATATATACTTTTTTTATATATATTTTAATTTTTCATTTTTATTGAATAATGTGTATCTATATAGTAAAAAACAAAAAAAACAAAAACAGCGTATTGTATACTGTACAGTGTATGTTATTATTTGTATATTGTTGAGTGTAATTATGTGTATAACAGATGTTTAAATTGTGTTGTGTTAATTTGATGTTATTGTAAATTGGTATATGTCTCATCACTGTCACGACTGCTATGTTGATTGGAACTGCACCCAAGAATTTCACACACCATTGCACTTGTGTATATGGCTGTGTGACAATAAAGTGATTTGATTTTGATTTGATTTTTGATTTGATTCCTAATCCATAGGGTTTAATATGACGTCGGCCCACCCTTTGCAGCTATAACAGCTTCAACTCTTCTGGGAAGGCTTTCCACAAGGTTTAGGAGTGTGTTTATGGGAATTTTTGACCATTCTTCCAGAAGCGCATTTGTGAGGTCAGACACTGATGTTGGACGAGAAGGCCTGGCTCGCAGTCTTCGCTCTAATTCATCCCAAAGGTGCTCTATCGGGTTGAGGTCAGGACTCTGTACAGGCCAGTCAAGTTCTTCCACACCAAACTGGAAGATGTCATGTTGGAACAGGAAGGGGCCATCCCCAAACTGTTCCCACAAAGTTGGGAGCATGGAATTGTCCAAAATCTCTTGGTATGCTGAAGCATTCAGAGTTCCTTTCACTGGAACTAAGGGGCCAAGCCCAGCTCCTGAAAAACAACCCCACACCATAATCCCCCCTCCACTAAACTTCACAGTTGGCACAATGCAGTCAGACAAGTACCGTTCTCCTGGCAACCGCCAAACCTAGACTCGTCCATCAGATTGCCAGATGGAGAAGCGTGATTCGTCACTCCAGAGAACGCGTCTCCACTGCTCTAGAGTCCAGTGGCGGCGTGCTTTACACCACTGCATCCGACACTTTGCATTGCACTTGGTGATGTATGGCTTGGATGCAGCTGCTCGGCCATGGAAACTCATTCCATGAAGCTCTCTACACACTGTTCTTGAGCTAATCTGAAGGCCACATGAACTTTGGAGGTCTGTAGCGATTGACTCTGCAGAAAGTTGGCGACCTCTGCACACTATGCGCCTCAGCATCCGCTGACCCCGCTCTGTCATTTTACGTGGCCTACCACTTCGTGGCTGAGTTGCTGTCATTCCCAATCGCATCCACTTTGTTATAATACCACTGACAGTTGACTGTGGAATATTTAGTAGCGAGGAAATTTCACGACTGGACTTGTTGCACAGGTGGCATCCTATCACAGTACCACGCTGGAATTCACTGAGATCCTGAGAGCGGCCCATTCTTTCACAAATGTTTGTAGAAGCAGTCTGCATGCCTAGATGCTTCATTTTATACACCTGTGGCCATGGAAGTGATTGGAACACCTGAATTCAATTATTTGGATGGGTGAGCGAATACTTTTGGCAATATAGTGTATGACATCATATTATTATCATTAATTATGATTTTCATAAACTCATTGGTTTTGAACGCATATAATTTTACCGTTTATTGCATTTTGCCATCGTTTTTATCACACTGTTGCACAGGCAGAATGAATGAAATCAGGCGCTGACAGGACAGTCCTTCGCACTGTCTGACACATCTTCACAAACTTAATGCAACCAGCAGAGAGAAGAAAGCCGTGGGGCAAATACTGCTTTAACTTTCTTTGCACCAAAATGGCGTCTTGTTTCATCTTGGCAAATTAATAAATGCATTTTACTCTCCGTTCTTGTCAGAGAGCATTCTCTCTTTCTTAGCAGTGTACAATAAACAAACACGCAGATCTTGCATACAGCATGGCTTATGAAACATCGCCTTTGGAAATAAACAAATAAAGGCATCATTGGAGGTTATGCAGGTACATATAAATGGAGGTTTACATTGAGACAAGAAACACTGCATCATCACGATCTCTATATCTGTATCTCTGTATATTATTACCATCTCTTCAATACAACACACAGCAACAAGTGAATGATTTACTTACTCTTTTACTATAAATGATGAAGTTAGAAAATTATCTGGCATTAGGCCATCATTCTGCTGTACATCCTGTGGTTTTGTGATAGTTTATAAACTTAGATCACTAAATTCTGGTAT
Organism: Myxocyprinus asiaticus; assembly: GCF_019703515.2. Lineage (NCBI taxonomy): Eukaryota > Metazoa > Chordata > Actinopteri > Cypriniformes > Catostomidae > Myxocyprinus > Myxocyprinus asiaticus. The sequence goes on along the minus strand of NC_059376.1, from coordinate 23,737,728 downwards.
TATATTTTGTAAGTAAACTTTTTTATTAAATCTTACAATAATAAAGAAAAGCAAAAACTAATATATATACACAAACAACATTTAAACCCCACAACCAACCCTGCCCCCAACAAACATCCCTGTGGTCACACATGAGTACATTTACAGAAAAAAAGCACAAAAAAGCAAAAAAAATAAAAAATAAATAAATATATATATATATATATATATATATATATATATATATATATATATATATAATCATACTCAAGCAAATCTGCACTACTCTCTCCACGCCCCACCCCGAGAGCCCTCCAGAAACTAAAAATAATTGCACCATTTCCCAACAAACAAATCTAAGTTACCCTGTCTTCCAAATGAGACCTCTTCAAAAGCCTCCACCCTCCCCATCTCTGTGCACCACTCCCAAAATGGGGGCGAACTAGCTGACCTCCAACCCCTCAAAATAATCTGCCTGGCAATCATCACACAGGTCAGAACACAGAATCTGGGGCAAAACGAAACCCAAGTGCCCACCACATCACACACAAAACTCTGAACCTTCAACCAGAATTCCTGGATCTCAATACACCACCAAAAAACATGGGCCATGTCTCCATACTCCAATTGGCATCGCCAGCAGGTGGGTGTGTCTTTAAAACCAAGCCTATACAATCTAAAGCGGGTCCAATAAAATCTATGTAAATCTTGAATTGCATAAGGCACACCCTTGCACCTCTAGATGCAGACTTGATTTTTTTTAGAATCCTAGCCCACACTCCATCTTCCAGTACCAAGTTGACATCTTTCTCCCATAATCCCTTGATAGAAGTTAAAGCTTCGTCCCCCAGACTCTGAATTAGCAGGGAGTAATACACTGATGCCTCATGACCTTTTCCAAAAGCAGTAATCACCACTCCCAGAGTATCTGCCGATTTAGGGTGGTGTATGCTACTCCTAAAAATGGTACAGAGCATGTGGCACAGTTGTAAATGCCTATAAAACTGAGATCTGGGGATCCCAAAATGTTGAACCAAATTTTCAAAAGATCTCAACATTCCACTCTCATATAGGTCACTGAGCGTATTAACCTCCCTCACAATCCACTCTGACCAGCGAAAGGGGACTTATTAATACAAAATTTGGGGTTCTGCTATATGCTCGAGGCAACATTTAAATAAATGTCCGAGTTAAACACTCTGGACACTTTTGTCCATACCACGTGCAAATGCGAGATAACGGGGTGTAACTTAACTTCTCCAATTCGTTTGATAGAAAGGCTTTGCCTTCATCCTGTTCAATACCAAACCAGGGAGGGGCTCTCTCAGGTTGAAGCCACCAGTGAGCCAAATGTCTGAGACCGAATGCATAATAATAAAACAAAATCTTTGGCAATCGTCCTATGTAACTTATTGAAATGTAATCTGGGATGCTTACCATTCCAAATGAAGGACTTCGCTATGCTATCAAATTGCTTGAAATAAGAGAGGGGGACATCTACAGGGAGAGATTGTAGCAGGTAGTTACATTTTGGAATACAATTAATTTTAATAACATTAACCTTCCCAATCACAGATAAATGTAATTGTAGAAGATTCAACAATAAGGAAGCGGGAAGCAGGGTGGCAGTCCAGGTAAATCAAGCTTTAATGGTTTTTCCCAGTCTAACAAAAAGTCTCTGGCTTTTCAGCTCACAGCAGGGCATTTAATCTTCAGCTTCACAACAAGGTATCTACTTTAGCTTTAGTCATAAGAGACAACATAAACTCATAAATAATTAAGGTTAACAGCTTTGCAGCATTTAGCTTCACAATCTGGCAGGTCTGTGTGACTGGGACACTCTCTCTCACTGGTGTTCTCGGCAGCCTTTTCAAGCCCATCTCCGTTGACACTGTAATGAGACACAGGTGTTACGTATCATTAATCACCAGGTGATGGCCCTTACCTCTTCCTCTCTCCCCAGTTACAGACACATGACCACGTCCTGCTCCACAGTAATGAAGCCCACCTGCCCACATCGCTCGAAAAACTTTTTATTAAGGGATCAAAATTAACTCTAACTAAATCAGACAAATTTGCTGGGAATAAAATACTCAAATACTTAATGCCCTATTTGGGCCACTGGAAGGTGCCCGGCTGGAAAGCCGTTACTGGGCAGTACGTTGTCAGAGCCAAAGCTTCAGATTTAGACCAATTAACTCTGTATCCTGAGAACTTTGAAAAGGAATGAATAATTCTGTGGAGGCAAGGCATAGATCTAGTGGGGTCAGAGACAAATAATAAAATATAATCTGCGTAAAGCAAAAGCTTATGCGCCACACCTCCCGCCACCAACCCTGGAAAAATCATCTTCCCTTCTTATCGTGGCTGCTAATGGTTCAAGGGCAAGACAGAACAATAATGGGGTAAGAGGGCAACCCTGCCGGGTGCCCCTATCCAGAGTAAAATCATCTGAAATTAATCCATTTGTTTGTACCACCGCTACCGGATATCTATGAAGTAAATTAATCCATCCAATAAAAGTATTCCCGAACCCGTATATTTCCAAAATCTTAAAAAGTTAATCCCATTCTACCATATCAAACGTCTTTTCAGCGTCAAGAGAGATGGATGCGACCAGAATCTGCTCATTCGCCACTGATCACATAATATTGATGAGACGCCTAATGTTGTCAGAAGAGCTGCGGCCCGAATAAACCCCACCTGATCAATATGTATAAGAGATGTCATAACTTTACTTAATCGGTTAGCCAAAATATTTGACAATATTTTAATGTCTAGCTGGATCAGGGAAATTGGACGATAACTCTTACACTCACTTCGATCTTTGTCTTTTTTAAGAATTAGACTGATCTGGGCTTGTATCATGGTTGGTGGAAGCTTTCCATTCTTTAATGATTATGTATAAACTTCAATCAAAAGTGAGGCCACTTCTGTAGCATAAGATCTAAAAAAATCAGCGGCAAAGCCATCTGGCCCCGGATCCTTGCCTGTAGGCATGGCCTTAATTACCTCGCCAAGCTCCTCCAAGGTTATCTCAGAATCCAGAGAATTTTTTTGCTCAGTTGTCAATTTAGGGAGTTCTAATGGTTCCACAAAATTTCTAATATCCTCATCAGTAGACGAAGACATGGAACTATAGAGATCAAGATAGAATTCTTTAAAAGCATTATTAATAACAATGCTGAGGTAAATATTTCACCACCAGCAGAGGGAATGGTAGAAAAAGACTCTCTCTGCTTTATATATCTAACCAGATTTTCCCTGCTTTGTCCCCCGACTCAAAATATGACTGTCTTGCTCTGAATAACCAAAACTCCACCTTCTGCGACAAAATAGTATTATATCTGTATTTCAGTCGGGTCAATTCTCTGAGGCAATGAGATGACATTCGGTGCTTCAGCTCTGCCTCAGCACTTTTAATATTCCCTTCCAACTCCACGAGTTCCCATGCTTTGGAGTTTTTGATGAATGAGGCATACTATATGATCTGACCCCTAAGAACTGCCTTAAGTGCCTCCCAATCCATGCCCACAGAGGATACTGAGGACTAGTTGGTCTCCATATAAACATTGATTTCAGCCTTTAACATTTGTTGGAAATCAAGATTTTGTAAAAAGGGATACATTAAAGCGGCAACTATATGATTTATTTTTCTCCGTATGTGGCAACACTTCTAAACTCACCAGGGCGTGATCTGAGACTAAGATGTTTCCAACTGAGCAATCAACAACAGATGAAATGAGGGACTTTTATATATATATATATATATATATATATATATATATATATATATATATATATATATATATATATATATAAAAATCTATTCTAGAATAAATGTTATGGACTGATGAAAAAAATGTATAGTCCCTCCCAGATGGGTTTAAAAGTCTCCAAATATCTGTAAGACCAAGATTTTTACACATACTGTGAAGTGTCAGTGTTGCTAGGGGGCTTGCACACTTTTGCTTCGCTATGATCAAGGACTGAATCCATCAATAGATTAAAGTTTCCTCCCAATATTATATCATGAGGGGTGCCAGCGGCTTGCAACATCCCTTCAAGATCTATAAAAAAGCCCTGATCATCAGTGTTAGGTGTGTAAATATTAGCCAAAATCAATCTTTGCCCCTGAATTTCTGCTAAAACAATAATGACTCTTCCTGATTTATCTTTAATCTGTTTGAGACATTTGAATTGTAGATGTTTACTTATCAATGTAATGACTTCCCTGCTCTTACTTGAGCCAGCACTAAAGAAAACAAATCCACCCCATATCTTTCCAAATTTTTCAGCTTCCTGCAGGGAAAGATGTGTTTCTTAAAGAAACACTATATCATATTTCTTACGTTTAAGAAAATAAATAACCTTCCTTCTTTTTATGGGGCACCCCAGCACATTCACATTCCACGTGGAGAGAGACAATCCACTCATATTAACATTTGACATTTTGACATATTAGAAAAAATAGATTGTGTGTCAAAAATAAAATTATAAAGACCACATTCCAACATTAGTGCAACAGTAAAACCCCAAAAATCCTCCAGAACCAAACAAACAGAAAAAAGAAAAACATGCGCATTAACCCCATGCATGACAGCGCCGGTGTCCATCCCTCTAAACTCAAACAGTCCATGCACGCCTACGAGAGTGCCCGTGACAACTTTGCCGTCAGACTGCTCAAGTCTGGTGTTTCTATACAAATGGTGTGAGATAGAATTACATAACAGAAGAAAATCTATAATACAAACTCCAGCCAATAGGCAGAATAAACACAAAGAACATGTAGATTCATTCACAAAACTGTCCCGAAGATGTGTTCCTCCACAAAACAAACTCCAGCCTTTGCAGAACCAGCACACACACACACACACACACAAACACAAAAACACGTTCAGTTTCCTCGGACAGTCAAATGAATGCTCAGTGAGCCGGCCTTTCATGAGTGCAGCAGATGACCTAATCCTTCCAGTGTAATGCAAAAAAATACTCCACAAAACAAACTCCAGCCAATAGGAGGCATAAACACAAGGAACATGCAGATTCATCCACACACTGACCTGAAGGATTGTTATTCCACAAAACAAACTCCAGCCGCTAGGTGGAACCAGCACAAAAAGAAACAAAAAAGGCAGTCAAGTGTATGTTCAGCAAGTCAAGCTCACTTGGGGGCAACATGAAATCACCAAATGGCTTACTCACCCCATTGTCTCCATGAAAGACAATGCTTGCTGTGGGCATGTAAATATTTTGCGGCCATCCTTAGTATCTATTCTCAGTTTGGCCAGAAACAGCAGTGCAAAAGCGATCTTCCGTTGATGTAAGAGTTTCTTGCAGTCCTTGAATCGATCACGTTTCTCTCTTGTCGAATTCGTAAAGTCTGGGAACAAGAAAATGCTGTGGTTCTTCCAAGAAAGCCTTCCTTTACTCCTTGCCTCACGTAACACAAGATCTTTATCGGATGATCTCAGAAATTTGGCCAGAATTGATCGGGGCCTGTCTCCCTCAGCCGATCTCCGAGCCAGAACTCTGTGAGCTCACTCGATTTCCAGCTTATGGCCTGTTATGCCGAGTTGGGAAGAGCTTGTCTAGGAATTTCACCATTTCACCTTCCTCATGCTCAGGAATTCCAACAATTCGGACGTTGTTTTGCCGATTACGATTCTCAAGGTCTTTCAGTTTTTCCCAAACGCGTTCCAAATCTATCTTGGTTGCTAGCAGATTAGCAGCCAACTCCCTCTCCGATGACTCCAGATAATCGATAATCGTTTCTCGACATCCCCGATTCTTGTAACCAATTCAATTTAGATTCCATCGCAGTAATCAATCGACATATTACAGCAAGATCTTCCAAGTCCGCTACAACCTTCATCAGCATCACAGACATGCTGGACAGTTGGCGTTGAATTTCTTCCACCGCACCATCCAAACTGAGTCTGTGGTCTGCGGCCCTGTCAGGGGTATCAGCTTGAGCATGTAAGTGTCTTTTAATATCTCCAGAGCCCGAGGATTTTGAATTCTTTGACTTCATAGATAAGTTATGTAGCAGGGTGTATCGAATCTCACCAGTTTATGACATAAAAATAATAAAAAATTAGCAAAGTGCGCATGTTCGCCGTTCATGTTAATAAATGAGCGTATGTACATTGGAAGCAGAAGCAGAAGCAGCGCGTGAGCAGCAGTGCAGTGGGAGTTTCGGCATTGAGTCTCTTTTTGCTACGCTGCTCAAGTTAAATTAAAAAGAAAGTGCACTATTGATGACATCATGAAGAGTTGACCAAAAAAAAAAAAAAAAAAAAGAAATTAGTAGTTGTTGCACAGATTAAGCATATATTTGTAGTCTAGTGTGTTTTTATTTTAATTACAGCTGGTAGGAAATAAATAAATAAATGACACAAAAACAAAATGTAATTATTTTAATTATTTAGCTTAAGCAGACATTCAGTTTTATAATTTAAAACTAAAGTTTACAACATTCAAAGCCTTAAACAAACAAAATAAAACTGCCCTTTTATATACTGTTACATTGAGAGCAGGTCTAAAGCGGTAACAGTAATAAATACCCATATACAGCCGAGTGTGTTACCAAATGTAAACAAATGCACACGACAGCACGTGTGGTCAGGGCTATAGCAACTAATTCTGGGACCCCTCACTATATATTGCCCTGGGCCTCTTACCTATTAAAATAATACAGTTTTGAATTTGTTGTGGGCCCCACTGGACCTTTGAGCCCCTTGAATTGTTACTGCCTTTCACCCCACTAGCTATGGCCCTGTGTGTGGTTAGTGAATTCAGAACTTTCCTCAGTCTTGTACTGAAAGAAACTTGTATTAAAGTGCTCTGTTGCCTTTAACTTTTCATAAGGATTAATTAACAAAGGAAAAACTGTGGGACCTGGCTGTTGGTGGTGAATATGGTGAGTAACAAAGAACAAAAAGATGGTTGTGCATAATTACTTTTTTCTAACTATATTATTAAGCTATATTATTAAGTGTGATCAAGCCAAACCAAGTGATCAAAACAACATTCAGGCTCATCGTTCTCCCTTTCCACTAAATGATGATGTTTAAAAATGAGTAGAGCTTATTGTGTTGGCTGTCACTACATTAAATAATTCTACAAGACTGCATTAGATAACACCAGCATCATGTAAATAAGATTTCTTGACGATCATGCTTGTAACACTTATCAATAGCTCACTTCTGAAAGCCATTTTATAACTTATTTTTCTGTATAGAGCACAGCAGTCTCTGCAGCAGAAACACTGCTGGTGTAAAAGCACATGCGTTGTTTGCTGCAAAACTGTCGTGATGCACTGCTTCAGTTCAGCTCACGCACTGCTTCGCCGTGCAATGTAAAACAGCCGTAAGTCAGTAGTAGTGCTTGTCAAGGCAAGCATTACTATTATTATTGTTCATAAAACTGAAGTATGTCATTTCAGCGCCACTAGCACCATCAAACTGAATTGCAAAAATAAACATTTTCAGACGGCTTTCTGAATACACCCTTCATCTGCCATTGTTCTAAATAACAGATCATACCGACCCAAACACAAGCCAAAGGTTAGCCAATGTTGTTGTGTCAGGCTGGACGGGTTGCTCAACACAAACAGATAAATGTTGAAAGTGCTGCAGTGTTTACAATTTTAAGTGAAATCAAACTAAACATGGTTAACATACAGGTGCATCTCAATAAATTAGAATGTCGTGGAAAAGTTCATTTATTTCAGTAATTCAACTCAAATTGTGAAACTCGGGTATTAAATAAATACAATGCACACAGACTGAAGTAGTTTAAGTCTTTGGTTCTTTTAATTGTGATGATTTTGGCTCACATTTAACAAAAACCCACCAATTCACTATCTCAAAAAATTAGAATATGGTGACATGCCAATCAGCTAATCAACTCAAAACACCTGCAAAGGTTTCCTGAGCCTTCAAAATGGTCTCTCAGTTTGGTTCACTAGGCTACACAATCATGGGGAAGACTGCTGATCTGACAGTTGTCCAGAAAACAATCATTGACACCCTTCACAAGGAGGGTAAGCCACAAACATTCATTGCCAAAGAAGCTGGCTGTTCACAGAGTGCTGTATCCAAGCATGTTAACAGAAAGTTGAGTGGAAGGAAAAAGTGTGGAAGAAAAAGATGCACAACCAACCGAGAGAACCGCAGCCTTATGAGTATTGTCAAGCAAAATCGATTCAAGAATTTGGGTGAACTTCACAAGGAATGGACTGAGGCTGGGGTCAAGGCATCAAGAGCCACTACACACAGACGTGTCAAGGAATTTGGCTACAGTTGTCGTATTCCTCTTGTTAAGCCACTCCTGAACCACAGACAACGTCAGAGGCGTCTTACCTGGGCTAAGGAGAAGAACTGGACTGTTGCCCAGTGGTCCAAAGTCCTCTTTTCAGATGAGAGCAAGTTTTGTATTTCATTTGGAAACCAAGGTCCTAGAGTCTGGAGGAAGGGTGGAGAAGCTCATAGCCCAAGTTGCTTGAAGTCCAGTGTTAAGTTTCCACAGTCTGTGATGATTTGGGGTGCAATGTCATCTGCTGGTGTTGGTCCATTGTGTTTTTTGAAAACCAAAGTCACTGCACCCGTTTACAAAGAAATTTTGGAGCACTTCATGCTTCCTTCTGCTGACCAGCTTTTTAAAGATGCTGATTTCATTTTCCAGCAGGATTTGGCACCTGCCCACACTGCCAAAAGCACCAAAAGTTGGTTAAATGATCATGGTGTTGGTGTGCTTGACTGGCCAGCAAACTCACCAGACCTGAACCCCATAGAGACTCTATGGGGTATTGTCAAGAGGAAAATGAGAAACAAGAGACCAAAAAATGCAGATGAGCTGAATGCCACTGTCAAAGAAACCTGGGCTTCCATACCACCTCAGCAGTGCCACAAACTGATCACCTCCATGCCACGCCGAATTGAGGCAGTAATTAAAGCAAAAGGAGCCCCTACCAAGTATTGAGTACATATACAGTAAATGAACATACTTTCCAGAAGGCCAACAATTCACTAAAAATGTTTTTTTTTTATTGGTCTTATGATGTATTCTAATTTTTTGAGATAGTGAATTGGTGGGTTTTTGTTAAATGTGAGCCAAAATCATCACAATTAAAAGAACCAAAGACTTAAACTACTTCAGTCTGTGTGCATTGAATTGATTTAATACACGAGTTTCACAATTTGAGTTGAATTACTGAAATAAATGAACTTTTCCACGACATTCTAATTTATTGAGATGCACCTGTACATGTTTTTGCATATTAACCTGGGATAGGGGAAAATATTTGAACATAAAAAAATTACAAACATCAGCATTTGGGTGAGAAACAGAAAAATATTTAAGTCCTTTTTTACTATCAATCTCAATTTTCACATTCTTCTTGTTTTTGGCAGTTTTCATTCTTCATGCATATTGCCACCTACTGGGCAGGGAGGAGAATTTATAGTAAAAAAGGAATTAAATATTTATCTGTTTCTCACCGACACCTATCATATCGTTTCTGAAGATATAGATTTAACCACTGGAGTCTTATGGATTATTTTTAATGCTGTTTTTATGTGCTTTTTGGAGCTTCGAAATTTTGGCACCCATTCACTTGCATAGTGAGGACCTTCAGAGCTGAAATATTCTTCTAAAAATCTTTGTGTTCAGCAGAAGAAATAAAGTCATACACATCTGAGATGGCAGTACAGTGAGTAAATGATGAGAGAATTTTCATTTTTGGGTGAACAAAATACCTTTAAGTATTACACTTGGGCAGTAACACATCCCACACAGTTTTTGCTACAGACGACATATCAAATCGTGCACCTTGTTTTGATGAAAAGGTTCTATACTTTTCAAAACACCATTCAGACATTTTTTTATTTTTTATTTGTTTTCACCTAGCACTGAAAACTAGTAAAAAACTCCTATAAACTTGCATTGAAGAAGGAAACTGAGCTTCATAGAGACCACAATATTTTAGGTGGGCTCTTTTGCCATAGCAATGTTCTAAAAAACACTCAGAATGTTCATACTGTAGCAATGTACATCCTCATGGCAATAGGTTGTTTGCATTGGGATGGCAAGTTTTGCACAGGCAAGCACTACTCACATTTTCTTCAGAAAATGTAAAACTCTAGTTTCATTTGCAATTGATTTCAATGCATTTTGCAATGCGATTCTCTGGATAAAGAAAACTATTACTTGTCATTATTCGTTCCAAAGCAACTAAAAGTACACTGATTACAGTGATAGTCCTCCTGGAGCAACCATTACTTTGATAGGGTGATATAATTCTCTCAGTGGCCCTACCTGGCAAAGCTTTAACCATAAACAATCACCACTTCCCAGGTGGTAGTAGCCTAGTGGTTAAGGGTAATTGTTCGGGTTGAGTTATTTTGTAAATCATAATTTCATAATTTCAGTGTTAGTGTACAGCACTGGTATTATGACATGATGTTAATGGCTCATTAAAGGGGGGCAGTTCTAACATCTGAATGGGTGGCCAGTGATGGCCATAGTGGTGTCATCATTCTGACCAGTGTTCTGTTCGGTTGTGTTGCAAGAACAGGAAAGCTGTCAATTACTCAACCCTGTCCTGCATGATGCGAGCAGTACGACCAAACAACGTGGCGGTTGACATGAGGCACTGCGCAAGCGTGAGAAGGAGAATAGCAGAAGTGCAACAGATGTCGAAATCTGGGCCAGTGTCCTGCTGGGTCATGGCTCCACCCCTTACGGCCATTGTGGACGCCTGAGTTCCCGGCAGCCGTGTTGCAAGGAACCCGGATGTACACTGCCAGCATCATCTACTTGAGCCTAGGAGAAACAGAAGGAGACAAAAAGATAGAGAAATGGGGAAGTGGTGGATGAATGAATGGTTTTACCATGGGTACACTACGGCACTTTCAAATTGCTGACCTCATTCGCACCCACAAACCTGCTTCGCCATTTCATGGAGTATCACAATGATTCTATCCTCACCTTTTCTTTATTTCTCCTCATAAACACTTTATGAACATGGTATAAATGGACTCTTGATATGCCTCATTCAGATCATTCAGATCCTTGTGGCTGATGTCTGGACACCATATACTGTGGCCTACCTGTAATATTCCATAGCCTGGTTATGTATCCTCGGACTGAAGCTGTGTCCCAAATAATGCACTATACATTATGCACTTACAATATACAGTACACTATGTGTGTAGTGTATGAATTTTCAGTGTAATATCATCCCAAATGGAACACTTAACAATTTTTTACTACACAAACGAATTCAGTTTCATAGCCAATGAAAATGACATTTCAAACGCATGTGGTGTGTCGCTGCTAGCTGTAGTGGATTAGCCATCCTCAGTTCAACACTTGTACGTACATATTCACACAATGTAGGATGATGGTAAAGCATATAATTTACATTTGTGAGGTGCTGTCTTCACTGAAGTTTTGCTAGCTGCTACATTCTCCATTATTTACAACTGTTCTACCAGACCAGCAATACAGCTAGGTAACTTCGCCCCTTATACGGCAACTGCGAGCGCTGAGTGCATGAAGTATCCAAGATTCCACACTTCGTCTTGACGGTTGAAGAAATGCATCATCCGGGTGCTCGCAGTACACTTCTTTTTTGTTGCATTTTCAATGTGAACATACTACTCACACTTACACTTCAAAATAATGTAGAATAGTGCAGAAGTGTGCAGCTTGGGAGGTACCGTAACTCTCAAGAGGTGTCTTTTGATCATTTCTCAATTGAAAATTAGTTCTTTTCTAGTTTTATACACGCCAGACCGACAAACATCATCCTGATGTTGACTTCTTGGAAAGGTGTCAGAAACTCGTTGACTATAAATCTGTCTTGGAGGGATAGTTCACAATTGAAAGTCTGGCCTTGTTTTTTTGTGACAGTGGTGGTGATTATATTTAACTATGTCATTTTGGTATGAGGACAGTATGAGTTGGCCTCTTTCAAGATGTTGTAGTTATGCAGCACTTTCTTAGAGGCCCGAGTAGACTGTATGAGCAATGCGCACCAGCCGAACGACATTTTCTTTTAAAATGTGTTTTCAGTGAAAAGGCCATTTCAGGGAAGTGAGAGGATAACCACACTAAAAATATACAGAGGAAACACGAGGTCTGGTGTTTTTTTTGTTTTTTTTTAATTAAAAACATTTGATTTCAGCATGATTTAGACATTTCAGCCAAGTTCTGCAGTGATTGTTACGAATGACAAAAATCGACGTATGCAAAACAAATGAAACATAATGTTGACTTGTTTGAGTGCGTGGGATGAGGGCATGAGAATCTAGTGTAGGCTGGATCATATTAGTATCAGCAGGTCGGCCGGAGGCGTGACGCAACGAATCGTTTACTGACATACGCAACACTGTTGACGGTAAAATCCTGCCTGAAAGCGGGAGGGGCATTGCTTTCTAGTAAAAGGGGAAAAGAAACTTATAATCCTGATGTTGGAAACCCCTGAGAAAGAGCACTGGTACACAGGAGACCGGAACACGAAATAAAGTATATGAACGTAGCGACCGAAGCTGCGGGAGTCTGACCCCAGATTAAACGCACCAAGTCTATAGGACGCTAACTAACAGCTTTGAATAAACGCGCCGAGGAGCGCCTCACAGAAATATATATTTGGGGTCGAGATCTTTTGAATCTGTTTAAAAGTCCAATTGTGTTGGTGGTGTAAGGAGGTTATGTTTTGAAAGCTGTACTCGATGAAGAAATAAATAATAAATTACAATTTAAAGGAATATTTCGGGTTCAATACAAGTACAAGCTCAATCGACATCATTTATAGCATAATGTTGTTTACCACAAAAATTAATTTAGACTCATCCCTCCTTTTCTAGAAAAAAAAAAAAGGTAAAAGTGTGGGTTTAAGTGAAGCACTTACAACAGAAGTGAATGGAGCCAATCCATAAACATTAATATTTCAAAAGAAGAGCCACCAAATGTAAACAATATGCGTGTTAACATGATTTTAGTGTGATAAAATCGTGTACTAATATTTTCTGTGTAAAGTTATATCCAACTTCGTTGCCTTGACGATGTAAATCTGTAAAACCTAAAAGGACCTTAAACACGACAATTTAAACAACTTTACAGCTCAAATTATACACAAGTTTTAACAGAAGAATCAATGTAAGTACTTTTATAGAAATAATAAGCTTCACATTTCTGCATTTAAACTCTCCAAAAATTGGCTCCATTAACTTCCATTGTAAACACCTCACTGTAACCTTGATTTTTGCTCTTTTTAAAGGAAAGAAGGGGCAAAACAAATGCTGTAAATTAAGCTTAACTTGTATTGAACCCAGAATATCACTTTAATAGTGAAGAATAAAAGGGACAACATTAACGAGTCAATTTGGAGATGCATGCTGATACATATGTGGGTGTGAATCATAGGCAGTAAATGGACTGTAAAAACTTTGTAGCTAAATGTGGCACAAATAAGGTTCTCTATCGATTCAGTTCACAAGATATTGCTGAACACTTTGGGGAATTCCTTTTACACCGCCTAGTTGAAGCCTTTGTATCATAATGGCAACCTTATGATTGGCAATGGTGTTTGAGCCTAGCCCTTTTAGGTGCGCATTTGCCCTATATAAACGTGCTCACACACCATTTCTTCAGAATTTTATTCCTTCAAGGATGACATCATATCGTCTTGACTATGCACCTGGATCAGCCCTCCCCTGCAGATGCATCAGGACGTTCTTCGCCTGAATCTCAGTTCCTGCAGAGAAAGATCACCTGCCCCCCTCTAGTGTTCCGGCGAAGAAGTCTATCCGATTCGCAGCTGGATATTGTTCTTCGCTCAGCAAGACATCTACCTGCTTCCCGCAGCATATGTATCCTTTCATATATATATATATATATATATATATATATATATATATATATATATATATATATATATATTTTGTAATATTCTTTCCAAGTGACATAAAAAACTCATAAAAGAGCCGATTGTGTGTACGTGTCTTTTTAAAGATGTCGTATTGCAAGTATTCCTTTGAGCAAAACATCGCTCCGTCAGACCAAAATGAGAGCTGCGTTCAGTGTCTGGGCCACCCATGGTGAAGCAGCTCTCATGGGGCAGCCTGCCCTCACTGTGAGGACATGAGTCTCAAGATGCTCCACTTCCTCTGTGTTAAGTCTCGAGGGACCACATAGAACTGGAAGAACCCCAGGAGGATCTCGTGCTGGCGCAAGCCCCACGAGCCCCTCGATCTTCCCACGCAGCGTCTTTGCCAGTGCAGTACGCACGTGACGACCTCCCGCCCTCTATGAATGAGCACGGTGTTGTCGTATTTGGTGGGTCTGGCGATGATAATGATGCCGTGTCCCTCACAGCATCGGAGAATGGATGTTGCAGCCCCTCCCTCCAGCGAGGGTGAGGAGCATGCACTGGCCACTGATACGAGTTACTCCGCCTCACTGTGTGGGCGGCTGAGGAGCTTGACCTTGAGTGGTTGCCTCCTGTCAAGCCAGAATTCTCATCTGACTGAATGATTCCTGCACACCGTCCGCCGTCAAAAGACCGTGGTTCGGAAAGCAGTGTCGTTCTTCCCTGAGATTCACACGGAGCTTACTAAGACCTGCCGCGTGCCCTACTCAGCGTGTGCCCAGATTGGAGGGGCTGCCCTCCTCAGGCATATTTCAGCATCTTTGTTCTGTGATGCAAATAGCGCTGTCAGACCCCAGCGGGAAGAATCCCCCGTAAGTGTAGCGTTTATAAGAATCTAGAGCTCATGCCTTTTCTATTATGTTTCGATTCGGCCTTCCCCATTATTCTAGCTGGGAATGAGTCAGTTTTTGTTGCAACGTTTCCTATGCATTGCTAGAATAGCGCGCGTACCACGTAGCGGCTACTCGACTCGTGCCGAGGGCTGAAAAAGCTCTTTCTTCCTCTCCAACCAAACTCACTCGCCATGATAACCACAGGTGATTGGTGTCTATTGTTAGCTCGCTCGAGCTTTTACACTATTAGCGCTGTACATGGATGCGTGACATGCTCTGAGTGAGAAGCTCCCATCTGATAAGTGGCAGCTATCTGTGCCCATTATCCAAGCAAAATGTACAGATTTTGCTCATGGAAAGAAATTGATACTTTTATTCACCAAAGTGGCATTCAACTGATCACAATGTATAGTTAGGACATTAATAACATGAAAATTAATATTACAATTTGAATTTTTTTTTTTCAAAACTTCTTAAACTACTTCAAAGAGTTCTCATCAAAAAATCCTCCTCGTGCAGCAATGACAGCTTTGCAGATCCTTGACAATTTAGCATGATTACTCAAGGATAAGGTGTTGGAGTGATGGCTGCTGGAAATGGGGCCTGTCTAGATTTGATAAAAAATGACTTTTTTCAAATAGTGATGGTGCGGTTTTTTACATCAGTACTGTCCTGACCATACTTTGTGATCAGTTGAATGCCACTTTGGTGAATTAAATTACCAATTTCCTTCTGAAACGGCTAAATCTGTACATTATTCCAAACTTTTGGCCACCAGTGTACATATTCTTCTAAGTGTTTTATACCCTGGTGCGTGCATCCAAGGGTATTATGTTACATAGCGCGGCGTAATGGGACTACGTTCCCCAAAGCGTTCAGCAATGTCTCGTGAACTGAATCGATAGTGACCTTGGTTCCCTGAGATGAAGGCTGCACTACTACTTTAGAGATTCGAGGTATGAGTGATGCATTCTTGTCCTCAGTTAGAAAATTCTGAAGAAATGGTGTGTGAGCCCCCACTTATAGGGCACATGCGTGCCTAAAAGGGTGGGGCTCAAACACCATTGCCAATAATAAGATTGGCATTTTGATACAAAGGCTTCAACTAGGTTGTGGAAAAGAAATTCCCCAAAGTGTTCAGCAATGTCTCGTTCCCTTCATCTCAGGGAACTGAGGTTACAAGTCTAACCGGAGACGTTTTCCTGAAAACATGACAACCATTTGTCAATGACAATGTCACTAGTGTCAATAAACACGGAGTATTCATAAGGACAGTTTATTTATTTATTTATTTTTTTTTACCTGTTTTTAAGAACAGCTTAACACTGCGCAATGGTCAAAGACATCTGTCTAGCTTATACATAGAACAATTAAAAAACAGTGCAGAAGGACATAAATTGTGTTTGGTTTGAACAGCCCCTAAAGTGGTTGCACTAAAATTCGTTTTTACACGCAGAATCAGCGTTTTACATGCATAATTATGGTTGTGATAAGTACAAACAGACCTGTAAGAGCCCACTAAGGCATATTCCCAATATTTTACCTTACAGGACTAATTGAAATGTATGACTCACTTTTCAATTCTATAATATTTTGAAATGAATAATGTAAATTTGTAAAATGTTACAAACATTTATTTATTTTTTTATACATAAAAATTTAAAACAAAGGAAACTTGTCAAGTAAACAGTAAAAAAAAAAAGAAATCTAATTCAGTGCATTTATATAGTGTATGAAATGTTGTTTGTTAGCTCTGGGTCTCATAAATATTCACACAGCAGGTGAATTGGTAAGCCTGGTTGTGTTGGACTAAGTTATGTATTTAACAAGAGAGAATCTAACGCAGCAGTCAGTTATAGCAAGCACACATGCATGCACAGATGGAGAAGGAAGTTGGAAGTATTGAGCAACACAGATCCTCCTCCACTATATGATGGTGTAATGAAATACACTGTTCAAAACAACACCCTGTTCCTCCTTAATCAATCTCTTTCTCACCGTTCTACAGGTTCCCTTTCAAACATCAAACAAAATTTCAAACTTGACATAGAAAACTGCGACTGTGGTGCAATCATCTTTTAGGCTCATTCATTTCTAATTTTGAGGGCATTTAATTAAGTAAGACAATCAGTTTAATCACACAATCAATGTTTACACACTAAATACTGTGTGAATGTACGCAGATATTTGGAATATATGCACACTAATTAAATGGTGGAACCATACCAGTACATTCAATCAATCCGAATTTGAACAAGGAGAATCTAAGGTAGAGGAATAAAGTGTTTGTCATTACAAAAACACATTTGTATTTATAGATTGTTTGTTTACTGAATATACTGTATGTCAGTGACTTTTTGGAGGCTTTCTTTGAAAAAGATGTTATTGATTTTCTGTCAGCTGCTCTGTCTCTGGTATGAGAACTCGAACAAAGCAGACAGGCCTCGGTCCTTCTCACACACAAGAGGAAGATTTATTCTAGAAGTTTCAGCAGTTGATCACAAGTTTGAACTACCCACTGATACATTAACTAAACTAACGCTCTCTCTTTTTGTCCCCTCTCTCTCTTTTCTTCTCGTTCTCCCACCTTCTGTTGTCATGGTGATGAGCTGTTCCTTGTCTACCTGTTGGTTACTCTCCTCCCTGACTGACAGGTCATTCAACCTGTTCATCAGGTTCCATTTCCTCCTGTAGGACTATGGCAGGAATGGTCACACCTCAGCAACTCAAGAGTTTACCTTTAACCTACATGCTTAGATCCCAGCAATAAATCTCTTGTAAAAAAAGAAAAGTAGATTAAACAGGTTTACCATCTCTTTGTTGTAAATGTGTTGTTTATGTGCTTATAGTTCTGTGTGTGGGTGATTCAGGACATTTTTAATCAATTGAATCAGATCCATCTTAAAGGTTATTTAAAGTTCATTTAATAAGTCAGTTGCCAAGTCTTTAAAGCAGGTTTTCACTTCTAAATAGATATTAGGTGTTTCATTTCTCATAAGAAACATGAATTTATAATCATGTACTGTAGAAAGATAGATCTGTAGAAGAATAAAGGTTTGTATGATGTGGCCGATTTCCCATTGTATTTGTTGTATTCACTACATAGTGCTTACAACCTCCTATTAGACATTATTAACTAATTTAATTTACTGTAAAGAACCCAGAGCTGGTGAGTCTAGCCTTTAGGCCTCAGGTCAAATGAGCATTTTAAACAAGCTTTGCAATTGAATTGAAGCCCACCATCTGTTGATTTAAAGGTCTCGATTAAACCTACCTCATATTGATCTTTCAGCATTTCCCTTATCTAAATCCTGATATTCACTCTAATGAAACCATTTCACTGCTTACACTCCTATGTCAGCCTGCATTCCACGTCCATGTTTTAACATTTCGTTTTCTCTGCGATGTCCTCACCATCACATGCTTTTTGTTCAGTGGTAAGACACCAGTCTGTTAACTAGGTGTGTTTATTTGTATGTGTTTGTTAGTTTTGTGGGGCTAGTAAGTTCAATGTTTATCTAGCCTTGAACCAGAGTCTATGATGGATCGCTGAACTCTTTGGATTGTGGACCCTGCCTGTGTATTTTAGATAATTGTATCTCTGTACTGAGGTGACACATGAACACAGATCTCAAAAGATCTCCAACATATCGGTCATGAGACACAAGATTTCAGATAAATAACTGTAAACAGTTTGTGTGCATTGAAATAATTTAGTAGGGGCTTCAAGTTCAATTTTTGAAAACAGTTTGTATCTGTCCTGCGGTTTCTATATGCTTAAAAAGAAACTAATAAAGAGAAACCAGGAGTAAACTGCAGAATGGAAACTAAATCTCAGCTGCTGTGGGTGGGCGTGTGTGTGAAAATGATGCAAGTAATCCTGCACTCAAAGGTGTGCTTATGATGTGTTTACTATGACAGCGGTAATAAAACACACACAGGTTCCCATACAGTAAAAATCATTTAATTCAATAAAACAGTATATAGCAGTGGACCAGTTGTACCTTTGACGTCTTTACAAGACCACTTCACTGCCTTACCAATACTGTTACAATGAGTTGCATCATACCTCTGCAGTAAAACTCTTACCGTGACAACCACTGCCCTAGATATGGCGAAAGGAATTTAAATAACAGAATATTAAACAGTAGATATCTCACTTAAGAATCCGTACAAAAATACTTTACAGACGAAATACATGACAGGGTTTCCAGATTACCGAGCACACAGTGAGGATATTGCGCAATCCAGGCGCACAGTCCACTTTCATGTCTTTTCTTTCTCGGTTGGAAACGCGTTTTCGATCAGAAAAAAACAACAACAACCCCTTTTTTATAAATTCTGCACTCTTTGAAGTCATTTGATAGTCCGTGCCTTAATACATGGTCCGAGTACCATGGAGTCCCGTCAGCACTGGCCGGTGGCGGAGAGCAGGTTCCGTAGCGTCGCCAGCTCACGGGACAGCTGTTCTACGCGCTTCTGTAACCGGTCGTTCTCCGCCGCCAGTTCCAGCACTTTGTGCTGTGTCTCTAGGTTGCGCATTTTGGCTTTGTCTCTGCTTTTGCGCACGGCAAGATTGTTTCTCTCCCGCCGCTGTCTGTACTCGTCGCTGTCTTTCTCCAGCCTCTTCTTCCCTTTGCCTCCGGAAGCCATTTTTCCGCCCGGCTGAAGTGATCTTCCCTTACCTGACGGCGCAGGTGTACCTGGTGGACTCGAGCAAGAGGAGGACGCGGTGGAAATATTGCCCAGGCTCCCGCTCGGAGCGTTCTGGTACTGCAGATACGAGCGCATGTCAAACCCCCCGGAACCATCCATTTGCTTGTCTTCGCTGAGATCGTGTCGCCAGTTACTTTTGGCAAAACTGCCCAGAAAGTCCGGGCTGAAGACTGCGTCGATGCGCGTCTCCTGTAGCTCCGAATAAGCCAGTTGGCTCGGGTCGCGTTCGGTCAGCGAAATGTAGTTCTTGTAGTTTTGTAACGCTGCCAGTCTCTTGCTCTTGTTTTCCACCGAGAGAAAGTCGCTGTAGATTCCCACTGCGCGGTGCCGGGTTTCGTCTTGGTTGGCCAGATGCTGGTACTGAGAGTCCAAATAGATGCTGAAGTCTATTGCTTTCTCGTGCTCAGAGATGTCATTAAGCTTCGTCATGGAGCCGTTGGTGGGCTGCTTGCATACGCTGGCGCTGACCGGACTGCTGATGGTGTTAGCGCTGTGGAAGGCGAGGTAGTCCCCCTCGTAAAAATCGGCCACTTCCATGGATCTTAACACCCGCCGGATTGCGGCAGATCAGGGTTTCGCCGCCCTGATAACTTGAGTCGCGAGCGCAAATGGAAAAGACAGCAGCGCAGACTTCAGGCAAAAATGATCTGGATGACTTTTGTCTGGTATGTGGGTAAGAGGCTACCTTCCCAGCGATCGCTGGAGAGCTTAAGTCAGTTCCCATGTCTCGGATTGGGGTGTTTATAAGGGTGTGAGAGGGGGCGGTGACTCTGTATTTGGTATGTGACGTGTTTTTCTGGTTTGACCGCAGACATTGGCAGGACTCAACACTGGGGTCCGTGAACACATCATAAGTGCGTAACAGAAGAAAATAAATACGGTATAAACAGATACACATGTGCTGAGTTTAGGCTTCTTAAGAAACACCTTTTTGAAAATGAGTTGAAGACACATTCTCTTGAGGTCTAGATTAGATAAACGTGTTAAAAGGTAAAAATAGGGTCAGATCAAAATGAGACTAAATTAAAAACAAACAAACCTTTACTTTTACTTAAAAATGTGTGGTTTTGTATTGGCTTGCTTAAAGGTATAGTTCACCCAAAAATGGAAATTCTCTCATGATTTACTCGCCCTCATGCCATCCCAGATGTGTATGACTTTCTTTGTTCTGCAGAACAGAAACTAAGATTTCTAGAACATCTCAGCTCTGTTTGTCCATACAATGCAAGTGAATGATGACCAAAATTTTAAAGCTCCAAAAAGCACATAAAGAAAGCATAAATCCAGTTAATCCACAGGTTTCCAGTGGTTTAATCCATGTCTTCTGACGTGCTCCAATCGATTATAAGAACAGACCAAAGTATGACTCCTATCTCACTCTAAATCTTGACATCTGCAGTCTCCTTGGCGATCATGATCTGAAGCTCGATTACACTTCCTAGCGCTATTTAGCTCTCTGCACATGTGTCAAGCGCTAAGAAGTGATATTGAGCTTGAAATCATGATCGTGCCTAGAGACTGCAGTGGCAAGATGTACAGTGAAAAAGGAGTTATATTGTGGTCTGTTCTCACCCAAAATTGATTGCATCTTTTCAGAAGACATAGATTACACCACAGGAGTCGTATGGATTACTTTTATGCTGCTTCTGTGTTTTTTGGAGGATCAAAGTTTTGGTCACCATTCACTTGCATTGTATGGACCTACAGAGCTGAGATATTCTTCTCAAAATCTTCGTTTGTGTTCTGTAGAAGAAAGAAAGTCATACACATCTGGGATGACATGAGGATGAGTAAATGATGAGAGAATTTCCATTTTTCTCAACTATTCTTTTAACAGCACCATTGCCAAGGGCTTATGCTCACTGAAAGACGGTCCACAATATTTATTCGCACATCAAAGTTATTTGCATATATTATGTGCGTGCTTTATTTTTTGACCTCCCCTCCGAAATAAAATCAATTTCATAATCATCGTCGGGCTGCAGGAGATGGCTGTTGTAATAAACGCGCCTTGAGCATTCTCAATGTTGTGGTTTGTCTGCCTTCTGGCGGCTGTAAGATGATATTACAAGAGCTGCTTTACTGAGGAACTCTCCTAACATTTGTCTTGTTCTGTGCCTAAACATCTAGCTGTGCAAGAACTGACTCACTAAGCTGTCAGCGGACCTTCAATATCAGTTTTGTATTCACATTTGTGCACTGACTATTTTAGTGTGTGTGTGTATATATATATATATGCTACTATCTGTTATTAGTGTGCAGTGCCTCTTTTATGCTGCTACTAGTAAGCATGCAGCTTTATCTAATAAACGAAAAGAGGAGACAATAACCCTGGACTATCCTGCCAAGTGCATTGACCAAGGACACAATGATGATAATAGTTTTATGGCTTGCAGGTATCGAACCAGCAACCTTCCGATTATTATCTGGGCCAAGCTTCAAGTAAAGAGAACCCATAGTGGCAATACCCTTATAAATATAACCACACACTTTCCAGTTTAATCCTGTCTAAACCTACTTTAACACTCACATATTTCTACTTCAATGTAACATTGCTCTACTACCACAACTCTGTATTTATTTACTGATGCTAAGCGTGACTTTTAAATACCTGCTATTTTTACTGCACGGTGGTTTCTGGTGGCTTCTGTGTTTCACCTCCACTCTTTAGGCTTTTTAAGTAACTTTAAACATGCCACGATGAAAATGTAGACAATATTTAGGCCATCTATGTCATCAAAATGGTATTTGTGAGATATAAAGAGAGAACTGTAAACAATAAAAAACGATCGAACCTTCAATCACATTTTTACAATAAATTAATTAGAATTAAACACCACCGTCAGTGTAGCCTGTTTTCTCATTGGTTGCATCGGGGTGGGGCCAACATACCTTCTTTATAATTGGTCTATCAACTTGTTACGAAAATACAATCTAACGAGGCGATTGGTGGAGGGAGGAGACGCGGAACAGGGCGGACCAAGGAGTGGAGTTCAGATGCGGAATTAACATATCCGCTGCACCCTAACCGGACTAAACATGGCGAGCACCGAGAGGAAAAACAGGGCTTTGGAAAACTTTCCAACACCAGAAGCAACTGTATCTGACCAGCCGGGCGCGAGATGGGGTCCACAGCACGCGGGCGCTCGAGAGCTCGCGGAATTGTACTCGCCAGGTGAGAATGAAAACATGTTTTGGTGTTTCTTGGCGGCGCCGGTATCCGCCCGCCTCTGCCCACAGCGCGGAAAGCACTGCCAGCCACGAGTCTCGCAGGACAGCCCAAGACAGCACGGTCACAGAGCCCTACCAACCGCCCCCAGGTCCAGAGTAGTCGGTTTAGGAAGTGCACGTAGCAGAGCGGCTGTAGCTTCAGTCTGTAGTCTGTAGTCTGTGCGAGTGTAAACACGACGCAGTTATTATTGTATTAGTGTATAGGGACGGACTAATGAATACTGCAAGTGATGTGACAGTGAGTTTAAATGAGTACAACGCCCCACCAATGATGCCTGTCATTAAATGAGTCAAACATGATTGTCTTCTCGAAATGTGATCAAAATAGGTTTAATAAGACCATTTGTGAGCTCTCTCTTTGGGTCCCAATGGATTTCATTCTGGTACTGATGCATTCCTAATTTTGATACGATGTATGAGTTAAATAGTTGTAACCAACAGATACTGACAATAGATCAACATTGATTTCATAATGCCTCCTACATAGATTAATAAACAAAACATTGAAGGACAGTGTCAGATTGGCTCGTTGGAAGGGCCTTTACCTTAATAGGAATGACGGAACACACAGTGTTAAAGCTGAACAACAACAACATTTATTTCTCATTTGTTATTAACCCTTTCAGACCCTGATGGACATCACTTTTCTCTGGTTTTAAAGTGATCTAATGGATATTCATTGGATTTATTGCCTTTAACAGAAACAGTGGTATGCTGTTTTTGTATTGACATTTAACTTGGTGTCTCTTTGGAAGCATGATTTTTATTTGAAACAAATATCTGAGCTGTTCACTGAAAGATACATTTTTTAAAATGATCTTTCACTGTTGTACTTAGTTGTAGTAATTTCTTTAAAAATTTCTCAATTTTACCTTGTTACTACCTGTCCCATTCAAAACCTCTGTCCATTGTAACGGAGATCAGAAATAACTATTAAAATATTTTTCAAAAAATGAATTTTCTGATTAATTATCATGAATGGCTTTGTTATAGAAGAATTAAAGCATGGTCATATTTGATGTGTCCCTGCATAACTCGGGTCTGAAAGGGTTAACAAAAAAACAAAACAAAACAAAAAAAACCCCGTAAAGCCCTAGTTTGTTAAACTCTTAATTCGACTGTGTGCAGTAAATGAAGCAGATGTTCTGTAGGAGGAACTCCATCTGTACCAGAAGGGAACAGCATACCCTTGTCATTGTATGGAGGGCAAACGCTGCATATAATGTATCAACACATGATCAGAGAATGGTGGCGGAAACGTAAACAAAACAGCACAGAAAGCGGAGCAGTGTGAGGGTGTGGAATAGGTGTCAAAGATTTTATTTGTGTGGCTTTGGGTAGGGTGCTATATTTTAGTGTTGAGTGGAGATCAACGGATGTGGGATTCTGGGTAGCAAGAGTTTCTGAAGTGTCATCCAAACTGACATCAATGTCCTCTGATACTCTGGTGCTGTATACAGTTGCCATGGCAATAGAGGGAGTCTTCAGGCTCTCAGTTTTTGATCAGATCAACTCTGATTGACTTGGTATCCCTGGAACAAACACAGCATTATTTCTAGATTCAGACATGGCATCTTTCAGTGTTCTGTCAACTGTGTTGTGAATCATGTCGTTTGGTCACTTCAGATTCGAGCCGCAAAGCTGTTCTGCACTGATTTAAGGGCAGAGGTGGCACACAATGGTCGCTGTGTAAGGAAACAATATGACTGTGAGAGCGTTGCTTTGATACTGACCCACCACAAGCTCCATTTACATTTTTCTAAGACTGTTTGACTTCTGACTTGCTCAACCGTTTCTATCCTAACATTCAACATGTCAGCAGTTAATGTGGTAGACGTAGTTATTTATGTTGCTGTTCTGTTGATTGAACTTTGCCAGTTGTTCCCTTTATAGACCAGGGACCGGGTTTTTTAAAATTTAATTGTAGTCAAGTTTTAATATGCTGGTCTGCTCTAGCTGCTTCAGCATTTGACTTCAAACCGACTTGCCTTTAGCCTAATGGTTAAGTCATGCTCACAGAAAGGTTGTTCTGTAAAGTCCAGGAACTTTAGTGTTCCTGAAATCAACATTGTACCTTGGAGCAAGGCACTTTTTCTTAGGTTGCTCTTGAGACACGGTGTCCCTCCAGTCAGTGTACTGTAAGTCACTTGGGATGAAAAGCTGGTAGAAATTTACTAACACTTTGCAACTCTTGAAATTTTACCAAAGACTGCTCTTAAAGTTTTTACGTTCTTTCTCGCAGGAAAAAGATGTCAGGAATGGATCAGTGTGATACTTTGCTTTACCCTCATGGCCTTCAACTTCTGTTACCTGGTAACATACTTCCACCTGGGACACTCCTGGTACATCCTCTTTAGCATAGGTTGGTACCACAAACAAACCCACACAACCACATCAAGGCTTAATTGAGTACAGGTAGACACAACAAACAAGTCAAAGTACATCTCCTGAATTCTCAGTATTTAAAAGTCCTGGATTCTAACTTGCTGCTAAGACGTTTCTTTCTTTGTGTCTTTTAAACTAGCAAGTAGCAGAACATTTTGTTAAATTATAATTTTTTCTGTATCTGAAGTGGATTTTGGTTTTTAGTAGATTTGTGTAGCTTTTGGTGTGTGTTTTGTGTGTGTGCAGTGGCAGGAATCCTGACTGCAGACTTTGCCTCTGGTTTGGTCCACTGGGGTGCTGACACATGGGGATCAGTGGATCTGCCCATCTTTGGGAAGGTACAGGGGTGAAACGCCATTATTTTTATATTCTAAATGTTATTTCAGAGTCTGCACGGCCGAATACATATGTGGTCTTCAGAGTTATTTAGGGGTATACAAGGTTCTCTGTCATATACTTGGTAAACAAACAGAAATTGACTTCTACAAAGCCCATTGGACCACGAGTTTATTTTATTTTATAACATGGAAATTGGAGTACATGGGTGAAAAAGCATAAAACTGACAATTCAACAAACATTTTTCTAAAGAATAAAATATCTTAATTCCAGTTTTGTTGCACATCTGTATATTGGGGTACAGATTACAGAGAACATCACACTATAGTAATTGGCTATTTGACAACTACACTTTCAACCACTCTGCAGTTGCACTAGCAGTCATTTTTCTTAAAATAAATTCCTCCTTCTTGTTTGTTCACCATCAGGCCTTCATTCGACCATTTCGAGAGCACCACATCGATCCAACAGCTATAACGCGCCATGATTTCATAGAGACAAATGGTGATAATTGTATGTTAACCATCATCCCTCTGGCTAACATGGCAGCAAACTTCATGATGCTCTCACCAGGTAAGACATCAGTCACGTTATCCGTTCCACAGAGAAACAAACAATGAACCAAGAATGCAATTTCTGACTCCGCATCTCACTTCGCTCTCTTTCTCAATCTCTGTCCAGCGGAGATCTATCGGAACTACCCCTGGTACTGTTACGTCTTTGCTTTAGCCATTTTTGTTACATTGACCAATCAAATCCACAAATGGTCGCACACATATTTTGGGCTCCCAATCTGGGTGACGTTTCTTCAGGACTGTCACATCATATTACCACGGAAACACCACAGAGTTCACCATGTTTCACCTCATGAAACCTACTTCTGCATTACCACAGGTATACTCGCATTGTTGTGTGTAAGTACTTACCTTTGTGCTCATACGCTTAAGACTCCTACACACTAGGGCTATTTCTCAAAGAATGCACTTGCATTCTCATGAAGACCAGTCTCACATTGCTACCTTGAAAGACCAAACTCGGAACAACAGGAGGTCATAGAACAGATTTATGCAAGTTTTGAAATGTGCTTCAACATTCCTGTTGTGCAGTTGACCATCCAAGCACATTTGTTGTAGCCAGTGAGAGTACTACTAGCATTATCACACACCCGTGACGGCATTATTGGCATCACACCAGTGATGTTTTGCAGGACTAATCATACGTTGAAGGAAAATGTCTGTTAACGCTAGTTTCCTCCTCGTGTTTATTACTTTCTTGTACTTAAGTCACCATCCAATCCTTCCTCGATACTTAGCTTGATTAAGAACACATAACCGGGTAATTTTATAGGTTTTCTATACTTACATTCTTGAGTATTAGAATTTAATTTCAGCAGTGGATGATGACGTCCAACAAGTCCATAAGAACATAAGAAGTCGTAAGAATGCATATTGAGAAAAAGCAAAGACTTTTGATTTTAATGGGAATAGTGTGTTGCAATGACGTAGAGGGAATAATGCAAGGTTTTTAATTTTTATTATTTTTTTTTTACTTTTGCTGCAACGTATGCCGATGTAGGCATATGTTGACCAATAAGAATTTTAGAGAGATGGTCCAATTTTGCTTTTGGAAATCCCGTTTTCAGTACGAGCGATGTATCCCGAAAACGATAAATCATCTGATATTCGGTAAATTTAAATTCTCTAAGATCCATCTGAGACATGACAATGACTAACCACCATTCAGTTTGTTGTTACGTCCCATTGTGTTTCCACAATATCAGCTGGCGTGCAACAACATCTAATTCAAACAGTACCGCACACAAGCTCATGATATTCAAAGCGCTTACACGTTTCATTCCCCCCTCTATCCTAAACAGTTTCCTGTAACTTTTAACTGCCTTAAAAAGGTAATAACACTTCTGTCACATACTGTCAGCATATATGTGTACATCTCATTTAAGCAAAACCCTTTCTTTTTATACAGTTTAAATGCACAGACCTCACAAACCTGCGCACATAAATGAAAACGCATCTTTACGTTTTTCTTGACCCTATCTGTCAGATGCTCTTTCTGAGCTTTCTCTAGTGTGTAGGCACACTTTATCGAATTTTCACTATGTTACTACACACCCCTGGTTTCATTCAGTCATGAAAACAACCAAGTTCATTGTGTATTATGTATATATGTATATGGCTATGTGTTTGTTTGTGCAGGCTGGTTGAACTATCCTCTAGAGAAATTGGGATTCTGGAGGAACTTAGAAGATCTGATCCAGAGCGTGACAGGAGAGAAACCCAGATCAGATGACCTTAGATGGGCCCAGAAAACCAAGTAATCTTCCTCTGCCATTGACCCACTTCCCCTACCTCAGAGCTGATAATAAGAGAACAATCTTTTTTTTTTTCTCTGTCTATTTGTCCTCCCTCAGACAGAACAAGTGTAATGGAAAGATATCAAAGCCCAACTTTGAAAGCCATCTGCTCTTAGAAACGGAATTGACAAAGCGATTGAAAGCAATATTTCACCCTGCTCACACTCTTCTTCATCCTTTCTGGGTGCAAAGCATCCAGATCCTTTTTGAAAACTTGAGACTTCTGTGTATTGTTTAAAACTCCTTTAAGTGCAAAAAACAAATGAAAATTCAAAAGGTCAATACTTGAACAATGTGGGCTCTTTTCTGGACATTTTCTCCTCATCTTTCTCCTGCTCTCAAAACTTTGCTGACTAGCTGGCCTCTGCACTCTTGTGTTTAGCCTTTGGGACTGATCTTTCTTGCTCTCATCCTCCTCTTGTTTGGAGTTAAAGTGCAGTAAACTAAAGGCATTTCAGCTCTTTGCCACAGAGGGCTGAAAACCTGTGTCTTCATCAGTTGCTTGTGTCCAACTGGACAGCTGCATGATATGCAGTCTTACTTCAATACGCCTTAAAAGATGAATCACAGTTTGCTTCGCCTCATTACAATTAAACATATCTTTTCATTATTAATCATTTTCTTTTGAAGCACATTTGCAAATTCAGAGGTGCTGTAAGCAGTCAGCTCTTTACCAAGATGCATTGTTAGAAGTATTACCAGGTAGGTCAATATTTAAGCCATTAGTGTTTCGGTGTGAATAAGCCATGAGAGCAATGTTAATGTTCATGCTGCTTGACAGTGACATGTAAATAACGAAACCTAATGATATGCAGAAAAGGCCTCTGCGATATCATATGTATACATTTTGTATTAACTTCACCTTAGGAAAGGTGGATGCGAGCATGACTAGCTGACTGACACTAAATAAAACTTTCACTCTACAGCTGGGTTTTAGGTTTGCATACATTGTTACATAACAGATGCCCTGTGTAGTTAGTTCGAGGAAAGACATTTAACTTTCAGTTGAACACTAGCATGTTAAAGGGATAGTTCACCCCAAAATGAAAATTCTATATTGATTATATAAAAATTTAAATTCTAGAATCAGTCACCATTCACTTTCATTTTATGCAAAAAATTATGCAATGAAAGTGAGTGATTACTGTTGCTAACATTCTGCCTAACCTTTCCTTTTATTCACATAAGAAAGAAATTCATACAGGTTTAGAACAACATAAGGGTGAGTAAATGATGACAGAATTTGCATTTTTGCGTGCAATATCCATTTAAATCACAGCTCCTAGATCTTATTTAATAATAGTTTGAAATGTTAGAGGCAGTTATTGCATGACAGGCAGTTATTGAAAAAGACAGACCTTACACCTACTAACTGCTTATAATAAATTAAATGATACACATTTTTCATTATAAAGCTGCAATGACAATGGACTAGCAAAAGGCTGTTTTACTTGATTAAATCATATTTTTCAATTATAAGAAATGAGTCTTTCGCTTATGGAAAAAATATATTTGCTTTAAGTATGAGTGTCGCTATTCAAGTAATGTAGATTAGTATTCATCTTGTATGTGGTTACCATTGTAACACAATCCTCTTATAAAGAGTGAGGAAGAAATGAGTGAGGCTCTGCACTTCGAGAACATGGTTGTGCCATTTTTTATTTATTTATATTTTTTAGATTTTTTAATTGGTTACTTTGTTTCTTACAGAATGTTATATGATTAAATGTTACACTGTGTTTACACCAAATGATTTTATCAGTGAAACATTTTCTGATCGTATCCCCCAAAGCTGTAAAAATACAAAAAAACAACTAAAGTTATAGTTTATTAGGCTCTCTGCTTGTGTGCATTTTCATGCCAAACATTGAAAACATTGTTACTGTCTGCAGCAATGTGGTGATTTGTTTCAATAAGTCAATATGGTGATAGGGAATGTTTAGATACGTAGGTCAGCTTCTCAGAAGGTTAGAGAAAGTGTTTTAGAGAGCATATTCTTTTGTCAGAGTTGATTAACTGTTGTAACAGCCAGAACTATTAAAAAAAGAACATGAGAACATGAAGTGTTTTGAGCTTATTCATAATGTGTCGTTACATTTTCTTTTCCTCTTTTCTAAATTCAGGAGGATTTCTTCAGTGGAATATTATAGTATTTTTGACAGTTGACTAACAGCTTCTATATTTCTATGCTAATATGAGATGCCAAATGTATTTTTGCTCAGCTAATAATAGATCTGTTGTGGTGTGTTTGGTGATAAGAAGACTCTCCAGTGGAAATTTTCTCTGTACAGAGAACTGGAGCTTAAACCAATTACTTTGATTTTGCAGACTGTTAAATTTTTTTCATAGGGTTCCATTGGCTTCCATTTAATTCTGATCGATGCATTCGTTTTATTATGACATCGTTATTTTCTCCTACATTCTACACTTGTGGAGGATCATATACAGTTGTGCTCAAAAGTTTGCATACCCTTGGAGAATTGGTAATATATGTACCATTTTTAAAGAAAACATGAGTGAGCAGGCAAAACACATTTCTTTTATTTCTTATGGGATTCATATTCAACTGTAGGTTATAACAGAATGGAACAATCATAAAACAAAACATGGCAACAAAGAAAATGAAATGACCCCTGTTCAAAAGTCTGCATACCCTTAGTTCTTAATACTGTGTATTGCCCCCTTTAGCATCAATGACAGCGTGCAGTCTTTTGCAATAGTTGTCTATGTGGCCCCAAATTCTTGCAGGTGGTATAGCTGCCCATTCGTCTTGGCAAAATGCCTCCAGGTCATGCAAAGTCTTTGGTTGTCATGCATGAACTGCACGTTTGAGATCTCCCCAGAGTGGCTCTGATATTAAGGTCAGGAGACTGTGATGGCCACTACAGAACCTTCACATTTTTCTGCTGTATCCACTGGAGGGTCAACTTGGCCTTGTACTTAGGGTCATTGTCGTGCTGGAAAGTCCAAGAGCGTCCCATGCGCAGCTTTCATGCAGAAGAATGCGAATTGTCTGCCAGTATTCATCTTGCCATCAATTTTCACAAGATTCCCTGTGCCTTTAGAGCTCACACACCCCTAAAACATCAGTGAGCCACCACCATGCTTCACAGTGGGGATGGTATTCTTTTCACTATAGGCCTTGTTGACACCTCTCCAAACATAGTGCTTATGGTTGTGACCATAAAGCTCTATTTTGGTCTCATTACTCCAAATTACATTTTACAATTTCAGCTGGGGTATGCAAACATTTGAGCACAACTGTATTTCATATCTTTACATAAATGTGTTGAAAATGTGATGCACTGATAATGGACTTCACCAGCTTTAACACATTTCTGAGCTTTCCTAATCGTTTAAAATGCTGTAAGGGGTGGAACAACCATTGTGATGTGATGAAGCAGTGAAACATTGTGTTCTTCAGTTATGGTCATAAATGGTTGCAAAACTCTAGCATATGGATATAAAGCCCATAAAAATTAGGATTTTGCTTAAGAAATTTTACTAGATCTTTGTGCAGTGTGTAAGGGAGACTGATGTTGTTGTGATTGTATTATTGAATATGCAAGTTTAGAGTGCTAAAGTTAATTTCTCTGAGACTCCTTCCTTTTCATGCACAGTACAGCAACATAGAACTGCCCATGTGGATGTGAGGATATTGAACTAATCACATTGTACTTGCTCAAAAATATTGTTTTTTCCTTCAATAACAGAAGAAGCCAATTCCTTTGAGAGAATGTGCTGCAGCTGTTATTGGGTAATTTGATTGATGACCTTTGGCATTAAAACTTGTTACTGAATGTTTGTCCTTATAGATTTATTGGTAGAAGCTTTTTAAAAACACTGTCTCAGTTGATTTTGCAATTCATCTCAAAGTCTCACATTCTGTAAACTCTTAAGTTTTTATAAGATGGCTACTTTAAAAAAAAACAAACAAAAAAAGTAAAATAACACCTTAATGCCTTTTTTGTTATCTCCTCTTTTGGAAACTTATGTCATAAATTTCATAATTATTATGAAATTAATAAAGAATTCACAAGATTGTGACCTGATTTGTGTTTATTTTTTATTATGCCTATTTCGGGTCAACTGACCACAAGATGACTGCAGTTCTTGTATTGGTCAGTCTCTGTATTGAAGAGGAGAGCTAATCTGAAACACCACCAAAATCTCAGATTGTGTAGTTTGCATTCTTGTCATTGGGTCAATTCAGGGATGTTAAAAACATCATAAATGTGTTTTGTCCATTAACTTTACTGCAAGCTCCCACTTTTCAAATGCCTATACCTTTAGGTATGTTAACTTGTGAGAATGATGCAATTTATATGGAAAACTGAAACATGGTCATGTGAAGCACGTTCCTTTTGTCCTCGTGCTTTTACTTTTCAACTTCATTCCAAAGTTCAGTCACTCTCTCTCTCGCTCGTGCTCTCACATTTAAATATTTGGGCTGTCTTGTATGAACAGTTTGCCTCAGGGTATGGGATTTGGTTTAAGATAAGGATAGTGTCTCACCTGTTTTTGCCACAATTCCTTTACTTTAGATGTTCCATAGCTCATTTTCTTGTCTGTATCAGTATTATGATGCATGACAGTCACCCTGAAATTCTTCTGTAGAACTCATTTGTCATCTTCAGAAATTATTTTTTACATATAGTCTGTCTGAGACCTGCGGTCATAAAGTCGCTGCAAAACTTAAAGGAATAGTTCACCCAAAAATGAAAATTTGCTGATAATTTACTCACCCTCAGGCCATCCAAGATGTATCTGAGTTTATTTCTTCATCAAAACAGAATTTAAGATTTTTAGGATTTCATTTCAGGCCTCCTCCTTTAAACAATGCAAGTGAATGTACTCCATTTTTGACGGCCCAAAATGCATATTTAGGGTGCATCAAAATAATCCACACGACTCCAGTCGACAAATAAAGTTCTTCTGAACCCAAACGATTGATTATTTTTAGAAACAAAACAATACTTGTATACCTTTTTAACTACAAATGTTAATTTCCGTACATCTCTGTGACGCACGCTTATGAGAGGGATGACGTAAGCTTGTTGGTAAGGTCACGCGTCACGTGGAGGAGGAGGCAGTAAGCCTTGTTTTGATATGAGCAAAGAAGGCTGTGAAAAAAAAATCTGCATTATTTATCCTTCTGATCTTTCATTAAAAAAAAAATCACAAAAATGTGGCCTTTAATTGAAATAAAACAATTGAAAGAGGGGAAATATCTCATTATTAAATAAATATTTTTCTCCAAAACACATTGGCCTCAATTACTGGTGCACATGGGTGACTAGAAACATGAAATTGTTCAGCCATGACTTCCTGTTTCACAGGGGTATAAATATGAGGTAACACACAGGCCAAATTCCCTTAATCATCAATCACAGTGTGTTAGACTAAAGAATATAGTTCTGCTGTGCAGCAAAAGGTTGTTGAGCTTCACAAAATGGGAAGTGGCTATAAGAAAATATCCAAAGCATTGAAAATGCCCATTTCCACCATCAGGGCAATAATTAACAAGTTTCAATCAACTGGAGATCTTAAGAATCGGCCTGGAAAAGTGACATGTGTCTATACTGTCTCCACGCACAGTGAGGAGGATGGTTCAAGTGGCCAAAGAATCTGCAAGGATCACAGCTGGAGAATTGCAGAAATTATTTGGGTCTTAGGGTCAGAAAGCCTAAAAAAAAAAAAATAAATATCAGACCTCACCTATATCACCACAAGTTGTTTGGGAGGGTTTCAAGAAAAAAGCCTCTGCTCTTACCCAGCAACAAACTCAAGCTTCTTCAGTTTGCCAGACACTACTGGAACTTCAAATGTGACCGGGTTCTATGGTCAGATGAAAAAAAAAGAAGAAGAGCTTTTTGGCAGCAAACACCAGAGATGGGTTTGGCGCACAGAGGTGAAGTACCCAATGCCTATGGTTAAATGTGGTGCTGGATCTTTAATTCTGTGGGGCTGTTTTTTTTGCCAGAGGTCCTGGATATCTTGTTCGGATACAAGGCATCACGGACTCTATCAAATACCAACAGATAAAAAAATCAAAACCTGGCTGCCTCTGCCAGAAAGCTTACAATGGGCCCTGGTTGGATCTTCCAGCAGGACAATGATCCAAATCAAACATCAAAATCAACACCAAAATGGTTCACTGACCACAAAATCAAGGTTCTGCCATGGCCATCCCAGCCCCCTGACCTGAACCCCATAGAAAATTTGTGGGGTGAACTGAAGAGGAAAGTCCACCAACATGGACCTCTGAATTTGAAGGATCTGGAGAGATTCTGTATGGAGGAATGGTCTCAGATCCCTTGCCAGGTGTTCTCCAACCTCATTACAAGAGAAGATCTCAGAGCTTTTATCTTGGCAAAGGGAGGTTACAAAAAATTATGGCCAATGCGTTTTGAAGAAAAATATTTATTTAATAATGAGATATTTACCCCGTTTCAGTTGTTTTACTTCAGTTAAAGTTTAGATTTTTGTGAATGTTTTAAATGAAAGATCAAAAGGATAAACAATGCAGATTTTTTTCACAGCCTTCTTTGCTCATTTACCAAGGGTGCCAATATTTTTGGCCACTACTGTAACTGAATTTCAATGTAACTTAATGTTTTATGTTTTTTGGTTTTGAAATTATTTTGTTGGGTACCCACTACATGGGAAGGGAGCAGTGCTCTATGATTTAAATTATGTTTAGCTCATATTTGCTCATATATATTTATAAATACATGATTCAATAAATCAATGCATTTTTAAATTATAGAGCAGTCTTCAGGGTTCAACTATCGCAATAACTGAATGACCTAGAAAAACATTCGTTTTGCCATAACCTGAAAACCAAAATGCTCTTTTTCCACTGTGCATATGAGCTGCATTTCATATGACCTACATTCTGATGTAAATCATTAGAAAGGCAATCACAGTTCAGTGTAGAATGTGATTTCATGTAACTAAGAGAGGTGCTTTAGGGCACTTGGTGTCTTAACATCCCTGAACCTCAGCAGCAGCTGATTGTTTTTACCTCCTCTCTATTGGTGTCTGTCATTTAAACAAGATCTTATTCTTTCTCCTGACAATAAAATTGGTGTCATTTCTTAGAATTATTATTGTGGTTGAACATCAAAGTTGCCTACAGAACAAAATCTGTGAAAAGTTGGTTAATCAAAAATTTTGTGTATAAGTTTGAACAATGAACTAAGATCTATACAGCCCAAATTGTTTATTTCATTGAGAACAGAGATGTTAATACTTGAAATAAATCTTCTTTATTTAGGTAAAAGTTCAAAGCCCAGATCTTAACTACTGTAATATACTAGCTGTTAATCAGTAATGAGGGTTGCACTTTTAGGACACACCAAAGAATGGCTCCATGCATGTGAATGAGCTTTTAAGATCGTCACAAGCGGTTGCGATGCTTTGTGATTCATTAACTTGGATTTGGCTTGCTATTCAGAGTGAGTATAAAGATAAACAGCACCTTAGGGAAGTTTGATGTTTTATAAAGATTCATAACTGTGTTCAAAGTGTTCTAATATATTGTTTTATCATTTAAAACCTAAAAAACTATTTTTTATTAAATGTTTTGCTTGAAAAGTGTTCTTTCATTAAAATAAATGACACTTTTGATATAGTTTGCAAAGACTTTCATTCATTTTTAAATGTGGCTCAACTTTCCAAATACTTTTTTCGGGCTGCTGTCTTAGTCTTGATGTAGGCACTCTTATTATATATTAAAGACATTGGTTTAATAGAGCAGGTGTTTTGAAAATATAATAATGGATCAGCTAAAATGACATTTTGTGTAACTTGGTCATGTGACAGGAAAGTAACACACTTGATTAGAGAGGTTGAGCTTCAGGAGGGAAACAGACCACCCACCTACACACTATGCTGAGGTTAAAACTATAAATCATTGTGGAAATTAAGCTAAGAGTCAGAAGCTAACCAGTAACAACTGGATACTGGACCACTGAAATATTGTCTTTTCTATTAATTACCTGTTCTACAGCAAACTAATGTTGATGCCAAGAGGAAAAGGGTGTTCTATCTGGCTCATTGCCTCAGCAGGACTGTGAGTAACATACTGTATTTGTTTAATACTCCACCAGTGAGGTAACATGTAAAATTTCTATTTAAAAGCACATAAAATTATTTTGTTCTGAGATGAACAGAAATTGGATATAGAGCTAACATGTGAAAATTACTGATTGAAAAACATGTGCCGGCATTGTTATCATGCTGGAACAATTGTCAGTGTGTATAAATCTTAATTGCTGCATATCTTGTCCTCTTTGACCAAAGTGTTCCATAGTCATGCATGAGAAAGACAAATTCAGTTTCTTCACTTGCTTTAGCTTTTATACTTTGGCTGAAGCCTATAAAGTGTGACCACCTGTGTCATCAGCTTTTTTATTACAGCCTGTTTAATACAACAAACACATGAACCGTTGCCTATAATTCATGTTTGTTGTTGAAAACCCTGCTTATAATCTTCATATTACTATGGTGCACTTGTACTTTGTATTGCACAAGGTGCTATATAAATAACTTTTAAATCTAACATGATTTTTATTCTTCTAATGATATTAAGCTAATTTAGTGATTTTTATAAGCTTAAAAATGATAAAAGTGCAATTTTATCACCTTGAAAATGATTTGTAATTGATGCATATTTTTAAGGCTTTATCAATTTATATTTTAAATATTATTCCCACTCAAAACATTTATATATGAATTTAGATATATTTTAGATCAATAACTTATACAATAACCCAACAAGATATAAAACCCAAACACACACTCCCCTACGGTTAAGTGCTGTATTTATTCTATCAAACAGTAAGCAGTGTACATTACACTAAAAAAACTGTTTGAGAAAAGAAAAAAGGAAAAGAAATACATACTTTAATTAAAATACACAAATAAAAGCATCATTTAATGACAAACAAAATTAAGGTGAAGTTTACAAAGGTCAACTTACTGTCAAATTTGTGCTGTAGTCAAAGACATATTATGACAAGCCTGCTCTAAAAGGAACAGTTTGCCCAAAAAATCTCACCTTCATGCAATTCCAAATATCTGACTCTTTTCTGCAGAATTCAAAAATGATTTTAAGAAAATCTTAGCTCTGTAGGTCCTTACAATGCAAGTGATAGGTGACCAACACTTTGAAGATTCTAAAAGCACAAAGATAACCTAAAATTAACCCATATGACTCTAGTAGTTCAGTTAATGTTTTAAGTAATCCAATCAGTTTGGGGTGAGAAAATACCAAAAATTTTTTTGTGTAATTTTAAAATGCTTTAATTGATTAAACCACTAGAGTCTTATGGATTACTTTTATGATGTTTTTATGTTTTTTTGAGCCTTGCATGATTTACTTGCATTGTATGGACCTACAGAGGTGAGATCTGTGATTTGTGTTCTGCAGAAGAAAGAAAGTCATACACATTTGGGAAGGCACATGTGTGAGTAAATTATGAGAGAATTTTCATTTTTTGGGGAACTATTCCTTTAGGCTATAAAACATATCCTAAAATAATTTTTCAAAAAGAACACATTCATGATATAAAGCTGCTAGACATTAAAGACAAGGTAACATCTCAAACCTTTAAATGTTTTCCAAAAACAAAAATGCCATACATGACGCTTGGCTAACTGGACTGGACTATACCCACACTTGCTGATAAACTTATAACATTCTCCAAGAACATGTCTCTAAACAGATTTGTTTTTGTGGGGGAAAAAAATCTATTCTGGAATAAAACTTGGTAATAAACAAACAACTTTTCTTGCAAAACCAATGACAGTTATGCTTGCTCTAAGCTTGTATTTTGTTGAACTTTAAGAACATATCCCTCTATTCAGTGCATTCTGGACCAAAACCTGGTCCAGGAAAACAAAGAAAAGGCTTTGCTTGCAAAACTCTTAAAAAGAAGTTTGTTTTTAAGTGCTTGCACATTGGTGGATAACTTGCACACATCCATTTCTAATAATATCTTCTGAAAGGCCTCAAATGTATACCTCAGTTGTTTGGGATAGCTGAGGTTTAGGGCATATGTGAATCCCAGAAGAACTGCACAGGCTTTAGCAATATTTTCCAACCCAGTCATGGCTTGGACACCCTCCAAGATGATGCTGAAGTCCTCCTGCTCACCCCTTGTGCTGACAGTGATTTTCATTACATGCTGCAGGAGATCTTGCTGAACATCTGCATTAAAGCACTATAGAACACAAACACACAAGCATTTGATACTTCTCATGTTGCAAGTATTTCTAGCATGTCAGCATTTTAAAAAGTGATGCATGTATTTTTTTTATGTTAAAATACTCTTGTATCTCATTTTAATATTTGCAGACAACTTTTAGTAAACCACATGTTGCTCTGAAAAGTGTAAACATTGTGAATCTTCGACTACATTTATAAAATCCATTCTGACTGGCTGTTTGCAATGCAACTCTTATGGGGGTGCACAAAATTCAGTTCATCGGATAAGTTTTGCTAAAAGTTACCAGGCTGTAACAATGAACACCTAGTCAAAACTATTACTAGTGTATTATACTTATCACCTCCTTTTGTGTTTCACAGAGAGAAACTCATCCTGGTTTGGAAAGACATGAAACTATGTATTTTCTTTTATAAATAGACAAAAGTACTAATGCATTTTGTTTTACAAAACATCATAAATGTTCACATGCTGTATGACCAGTATGCTAATGGATGCTACCTAAGAAAATTTAGAGCACATGGCTAGCTTTTCATGATTGAGTTAAAAGCCAAGAAACAGGGGGGCCTGGGTAACTCAGCAAGTATTGATGCGGACTACCACCCCTGGAGCCACGAGCTCAAATCCAGAGTGTACTGAGAGACTCCAGCCAGGTCTCCTAAGCAAACAAACTGGCCCGATTGCTAGGGAGGGTAGAGTCACATGGGGTAACCTCCTCGTGGCCGCGATTAGTGGTTCTTGGCTCTCAATGGGGCACGTGGTAAGTTGTGCATGGAACGCGGAGAGCAGCATGAGCCTCCAGTGCTGTGAGTCTCTGTGGAATCATGCACAATGAGCCATGTGATAAGATGCGCGGATTGACGTCTCAGAAGTGGAGGAAACTGAGACTTGTCCTCCGCCACCCGGATTGAGGTGAGTAACGAGGACCTACTAAGTAATGGGAATTGGGCATTCCAAATTGGGAGAAAAAGGGATAAAAAAAAAAGAAAAGCCAAGAAACAGAGTATAATGAGTACTAGTCTACACCATATAATTTGAAGTTTATAGGTATAAATGTAAATAAAATAATAAAAAATAAAACAAGTAGACCTTGTTGCTATTTCTATACAAACCATGATCTCTTAGCCAATAAGAGTAATAATCATGTTACACATTACCCCTTTTCATCTTGGGTCACACAAGTTAACAAATTAGTTGGAAATGTTCATCCAAATATTGTGTCGTAACAGGCCAGCTAGCCATGTTTAATGTTCCATTACACCCAACGTACATTATTAACATGAAAATACCTCAACAAGCACACATATTCATTAGTTGTAGCGCATGTTGCTCGCGTCACTTAGGGTGACCAAATGACCATAACAAAAAGTCGGGATAACCCCCCTTAAATTATTAGTAGTTCAGATTAGTTTTCATGACAGTTTACAGTGTTTACCGTCAGTTCGCACACACAAAGTGATGTAGGTGTGTCTGCTGCATTTACTTTGCCGTCATACGTAATTAGAAAATGTATTTAGCTATTAATTATGCAGAAAATATTAAACTTGGTATTATTTGAAGACATTGAGAACTGGTCATTGAAATGATACACAGTATATTCTCTTTAATTAAAAAGATCGACAATCTGTTCACGTAATGTCATTTTATTTGTACTTCTGGAAAATATCCCTGAAATATGGGGCTGCATAAAATGTCTGAGAAAAACATGCATCAATCCATACACAACAGTTAGCTTCTATAGAAGACCAAAACTGCCTAAATTAAAAATAAATACAAATATTTGCAAATAAATGTAAAAAATTTTTTTTATTATTGTATTTATTTATTTACACATTCATTTCCAAATGTATTTCCTCATTATTTATGCATTTAATTATTTACAAATCTATTTATTAATACATGTATATATTTCCACATTTATACATTTCCAAATTTCTTTCTGTATGCTAATGAGGGGGTGTGTTTTCTCCCTCAGACTTTGCAATTGAGCTGAGTGCTCCAGAGTGAAGCTTGGAGGCCACAGTGACATCTTGTTGTTGACAAAAGAAAATGTGAGTCAACAGACTTGAAATATAGCCACAGATGGGTGTGGATGTAACTTGTAAAATAAATAAATGAGGAAATACATACATAAAATTATAAATACTCATTTATGTCACATTTGAAAATACATTTACACTACTGGTCAAAAGTTTTGAAACACTTGACTGAAATGTTTCTCATGATCTTAAAAATCTTTTGATCTGAAGGCGTATGCTTAAATGTTTGAAATTAGTTTTGTAGACAAAAATATAATTGTGCCACGATATTAATTTATTTCATTATAAAACTAAAATTTAATTTAAAAAAATTTTTTTTTCGAAATTGATGACTTGGACCAAATAATAAAGAAAAGCAGCCAATAAGTGCCCAACATAGATGGGAACTCCTTCAATACTGTTTTAAAAGCATCCCAGGGTGATACCTCTAGAAGTTGGTTGAGAAAATGTCAAGAGTACATGTCTGCAAATTCTAGGCAAAGGGTGACTGCTTTGAAGATGCTCAAATATAACACAGTTTTGATTTATTTTGGATTTTGTTTAGTCACAATATAATTCCCATAGTTCCATTTATGTTATTCCATAGTTTTGATGACTTTACTATTATTCTAAAATGTGAAAACAAATTATAATAAAGAATGTGTAAGTTTTTCAAAACATTTGACCGGTAGTGTATGTGTACACAGTTTCAAATGTTTACATTTATTTGGAAATGTATTTAGTTTTAATTTAGGCGGTTTTGCTCCTCCATAAAGCTTTATCAGAGGTTGTGGAGCGTGTCTTTTCATTTTCTAGTCTTTAACAACCACTTTCGACCAGGGGTTTCCAATCCTGCTCCTGGGGACCCACAGCTCTGTATAGTCCCCCTGACACACCCAGATCAGGTCATGGAGCTTTTACTAACGAGCTGATGATTTAAAAAATGTGCAGAGTTGTGTGTCCCCAAGAAGATGTTTGAAAACCACTGCTTTAAGGTTTACAGACTACATTTACTTTTTTAAAAAAAATGTTATCAGGGCATTTTATAGAGGATTAAACTCTGTAATCTTTTTCGGCGCAGGAATGCACAGTCCATAAAAAACTGGGAAAAATACTGGGCTGACAGTAGCAGAAGTGGGAGGGAGCAATGGGGCGGAAAAATTAGCACCACTGATTATGAGACTGCAGGAATTAATTTTTCTCTCATTAGTTGTTGCAAGTTGCTAAAATGATAAAAAAAAAAAAAAAGCACAGCAAATTAAGTTCAGTAACTCCATCGGAACGCTGCCCGTAAAATTGGGACTGTCCCGGTTTTCTCGGGATATCTGGTCACCCTAGTGTCACTTGAAAAAATGTACAAAAACTGAGATAAAGCAAACAGTGACCATTTGTTTAGTCTGATCATGTTGGTTTTCAAACCGTTTCTGAAGCACATCTTGCATTTTCGTTGTTTTTTGTTTTTTTTCAGGTTACAATGACCATGGCATAACCATCCCCCGTTTATATGCCATCTCCATGCAAATGGGTGACAAAAGGGGGCAGCATTATAAAACAATCATCGCCCTTTTTTCATCAGACCATCGTTCACATTTTCTCCAAAAAACACAGCATATTTAGATGTCTCTCTTATTTTACACACCTGATTCAACTAGCTCATCAGGACTGGCTTTGACATAAACTGGGAATATAAAACAAGGGAGCCATCCAAAATGTGCAATGTTAGTGGTGCTCCAGATCTGGAATGAACACACCTGGTCAACCTTTAATGAGACAATTAAGAAACAAAAAGAAATGACAAATTATTAAGGCTTACCTTTTTAGCGTGTACACGTGTCAACCAGTCTGCCAAAATGTCATCAAATCAGCAGTTGTTCACTTTCAAATGAATCGGTGTCCGTAAATCAAAACAAATAATTGCACTACATTTTACAAAATAATAAG
Organism: Myxocyprinus asiaticus; assembly: GCF_019703515.2. Taxonomy (NCBI): domain Eukaryota; kingdom Metazoa; phylum Chordata; class Actinopteri; order Cypriniformes; family Catostomidae; genus Myxocyprinus; species Myxocyprinus asiaticus. The sequence continues at coordinate 23,695,746 of NC_059376.1, read as the reverse complement.
GCTGTTTTCTCCCTATTTAATTAGTTGAATTGGTGTCTGTAAATTAAACCACAAAATTGCAAAAATTTTCCCAAAATAATTAGGTAGTATCCTTTCTTAATATTATTAGTTGAATTGGTGTCCATAAATTAACCACAAAATTGCAAAAAGTTTCCCAAAATAAAGTAGTTGTCTTTTCTCTTAAATTTATAAGTTAATTGTCCCCAATATTTTTTATATAATGCAAAGCCATAATTTCAAATATAAAATATCCGTAATATTTATACATTTAATCAAATTTACTTGACACGTGAATCACTTTTTACAGCAGAATCTGCCCAAAGTTAATTTCAGTATAGATTTAAAATCCTCTGGTAATTAAATAAATATTCCTGGTTCAATACAAGTTAAGTTCAATCGACAGCATTTGTGGCATAATATTGATTACTAAAAAAATTAAAATAAAAGTGCTTTTACAAGCTTCACGTTTCTGCCTTTAAACCCTCTAAAAATTAGCCCCATTCACTTCCATAGTGACTCATTGTACAAGTGTCTTACAAGTGTCTCATTGTAGCCTCTTTTTTTTTTTTTTAAAGAAAAGGACGGACAAGTCCACATCAACATGGTAATCAACAACTGCTGTCGATTAAGCTTAACTTGTATTGAACCTGGAATATTCCATCAACATCTCAGAAGATGACAATTTTGGGTGCATACACTAGGGAAAGCTTCTGACGTATGGGATTGCGAAAGGTCCGTTTGGAAGGCAAGTACCAAATGGAAGAGCCGGTTCAGTTTGAAAACATGCAGCCAGTGGTTGAGGTAGCGATGGCTACTGTATCTCTACAGTAACTATCTTTGTAGCCTGGCAGAGCAACATTATAACAGACAGGGATGAATACAACATATGTATGAGTTTGTCCTCCATATTTTATTTTTGATTTCACAGCGCAGCTAGTCCCGCCTTTCTGAGATTCTCATTAGTCAATGCATCCCTACGTCAGAATGCATTACAGCAAAAGTTGAAATGTTCACAATTTTAGGCTGCATGATGGAGCGTCACTATTGCAAACCCTTGCGCTTTCCCTCTCTGTCCTTCTGACGCACCAACCCTTTTGCAATGAAGTAGCTGACATATTGTAAACTCTAGTGTAGGCATCATTAGAGTTTTAATCTAAAAGGATTTCACACTTGCCTGTCATTCAAATTTCAATTGCCAATACTTAGTTACTACTACTACAATACTACTCTCTGTTTCTTTCAAAGGTGACTGGCTGTTGTCTCCACCAAGGGAAGAAGACATCAAACCCAAGTCAAACTGGAGTGACGTCACACCAAAACTGATACTAAAGTGACAAAGAAAATATCTGGACATCTCTCAAACCGACACATTTGCTGTCTAACAAAGTCTTCAGTATGCCTCTGTACACTCATGCCTTGGCATGTGCTTTTGGTCTGGGCTCCTGGGTGTCCATTAATGGCTTGTGGGTGGAGCTTCCAATGATTGTCAATATTCTGCTGGAGGGCTGGGACTTACCCTCTTACCTCACAGTCATCATTCAGCTTGCCAACCTCGGCCCTCTGCTGGTCACCCTGGCACACAAATTCTGTCCAGGGCGTCTACGTGAAAATCTGGTTATCTACACAGTCCTGTTAATCGGTGTTGTAGCCTGTGTTCTACTGGCTTTGTTTTGGAAGAACACCACAGTGCTCCTCGGTCAACGACGTAGCACAGCATTCTTTATCCTGACATTTTTTCTCGCATCAGTCGATTGCACCTCCTCTGTGACCTTCCTGCCATTTATGATGCAACTTCCAGCCAAATACATCACCACATACTTCATCGGAGAAGGGCTGAGTGGCCTGGTTCCAGGCCTAGTGGCACTGGCGCAAGGGGTCGGGATGTCAAAATGTGTCAACGTGTCACATACATCAGATAACCTTACAGATCCTGGAGACACAACCTATGTAGTGGAGACACAGTATCTCCCTCCCAATTTCTCCACAGAGATCTTTTTCTTCTTCCTGGCTGTAATGACTGCAATAAGTCTGGGTGCCTTCTTCATACTAAATCGTGTGCCTCGCACCTTTGAACTCTCCACTGAGAATCTTGTTCCAGGCTTAGATGCTGTGGCAACAGTCTGCAGGGGCTTGGAAGACCCAACAGGTCCAGAGAAAGATGAAAAGAAGCAGACCAAAGTGCCAATCCTTGCACCACTGCACACTGGCTACCAGCTCACGTTCATCTATTTCATGGTGGTGTGGGTGAATGGTGCAACAAATGGACTGCTGCCATCTGTGCAGACATTCTCCTGTATGCCCTATGGAAATATGGCCTATCACCTGTCAGCTGCTTTGTCGTCAGTGGCCAATCCAGTAGCATGCATCATTGCCATGTTTTTCCCTAAACGGTAACCTCTCCTCTTTTCCTTGATTCCAGTTTAACCATCTTTCATTTATTTATCATCTTTCACTGGTTTTGTAAGCATTGTTTATATAAGCTGCATTTGTATGATGAATGTACCAACATTTAAATCGTTATTCACTCTCAAATAATAAACTCAAACACTAAAAATCAACCAAAAAATTGTAAATCAAATATGGCGACACGTCAATAACATCAAACCTCATTGGTTATTGCTTCATGTCATCATTGACAAGTCAGCACTATTTTTTGTTGCAATCAACAGTAGTCCACAGATGCAGTCAATAGAGCTAAAGTTGTACTTAACACAGAATATTTATTTTCTCACATGATGATGTTTGGAAGGTTCTGGCATGTGCTTCATAATAGCAGATTGACTAACAGGGAGTTTATGTGATTTTCTTCCAGCTCATTAGTATTTCTGGGTTTCATGTGTCTGCTGGGCTCTGGTTTTGGAGGCTACAATATGGCCATGGCTGCCATGAGTCCTTGCCCGTTACTCCAAGATACACCTGTAGGGGATGCTATTATAGTAAGTTACTGTACATAGTATTGTGTTCAGCCATTTTCTAGATAAAGATTTTTTAAACATTTGCCTGTTGTTGTTGCCATCCAGAATGAAATGTTAAAAGCTAAATTTAATGGTATCATAACCTGTAAATAAAATGTACATTCTGAATAAGAATGAAACTTCATGAACATTAGAAATAAGTGTTTAATTTAATATTGGGGTAAACCTAAAATCCAAACCCTTGTGCAGAATAACTCCCTAGTTTCAAAGATGAGAGATACCAGTGCTTTCTCAACACCTGTATATGCCAACCGTATAATACCGTATAATAATGTATAATATGGAATCATCATGTATACAAAATTGCGTATTAAATCCATACGAGATGCTGTTTGTCCTGTATTTCAGCTCCTTACACCCAAACTGCTAAGAATGTTTAACAAACCGAGAGCATTGGACCTGAAATACAAACCTTTCGCTTGAGTTGTGTGAGATATCAGCTGTTCAGACCGCACACTTGACAGAAGCGGCCAGGGGAAAGTTTAAAGACAATCGGAGCATGTTTTCTGTTGTGTTTTCTGTCAGAAGCAGAAGCATTTTGTGAAACATATAGCATTTGAGTGCATGCTAATTGTTTCTCACCACTTTGATGATAAAACACCAGTAAACGCACCTATTCATGACATTACATTACATAAGTCAGTGCTCGTTCTGGAAAAGAGACTCTATAATAATACATGGTTGCTTAAGACAGTACTAAGACTTGAACCAGAGCCATAGCTAATGGAGTGAAAGGTGGTAATGATTCTAGGGACCCACATGTCCAACTGTATTTTTATATATGAAAGGGGCCCAGACCAGTATACAGTCGGGGGCCCAGAATTCCATACTTCAGCTCTGCTTGAACTAAGATAGTTACCCTGGAAAGCCAAATAATTTTAAGTGGTATATGGACCTACTATTTTTTAACACATTAGTCATATATTTACAAACTGATGACCCTAATTTTAAATGTAAGGCTGGTTTGTTGAGCTTTATTAAACAGAAAAGACTTAAGCTTTATTTAAGTGAAGAAAATGCTTGACAAAAAAAAAAATATATTTTCTTTCTACATTGATTGCAGCTTCGTTCTTTTGTCAAAAAGTAGTGTTTAATTAAAAGTGAAAACTGATAGAAATGTTGTTCTTCCTAGTCGTATGAAAGCGGTTAACACTGTATGTGTGTTAGGGGCCGTTCACACTGAATGCGTTTTATGTCCTCGCTGAACAAGTGTTAGGTGAACCTCTTTAACTGTTACGCAGGGGAAAAAAGTCCTCTATTTCGAGTTGGAATGTCACGTATTTGGCTGGTAGAAAGTTTGCAACCCTAAACATGACACGTCTAAACTTATATCATATACTTGCAAATATTTTACTTCAACAATGAATGAGGACCTAATTTGTCAGAGAGAGCAATCCTCAAATCATTTTGTATTTATTACCTTATTTTCTGTTGCAGGTTTTGTCGTGGGTGTTCTTCACTGGACTGCTGTCCTATGTAAAGGTGATGGTGGGTGTGATTCTGAGGGACCGGAGTCACAGTGCACTCGTGTGGTGTGGAGCAGCAGCGCAAGCAGGCTCCTTGTTGGGCTCCGTCATTATGTTTCCTCTGATCAACATCTATCACCTCTTCCAGTCAGGGGATATCTGCAATACAGTATGCCCATTATCATGAGAGTTTCTACAGCATTCATGTGTGGTGTGAAGGACTCATAGGGGAATAATCTACTCACACTTTTGCTGAGCGCAAAGAGCTAATAACTCACTGTAGACAAGATGAAACTATTTTTCAAAAGTGCATCAAAGTGTGCCAGGCCATCCTGAGAATAATGACAATATATGCGGCACTGATGTATGAAACGTGCCTGTATTGTGTTTCGATGCTCTTCCCTGTCATTTTATGCTACCATGAATTCACCATTTTTATATTTTTGTATTATTGTGGATTATTATTTATGGTGTTTTGACATCTAAATAGCTAGAAACATTTCACTGGCACAAATATTTTTGGATCATTCTGGACCATATTTTCATCAAATCAGCAATAAAATCTGACAACAATGGTATCATAAATTGTGCTTCATTAATGCTAAAAAACTATTTTTCAGGCTGGTCCAGCTAATGCGCATGCACGTTCTCAAGTTATCTGACAGGTGATGTCTCTTTAAAAAAGGTGATCGGCTCTTTACCTGGAAGGCCTGACATTTTATTTTTCTACACCCGCCATATTGGGTGTTCCAATTTCTCCTTTTTATTTTAATACAAGTGGTCTGTCTCGGGGCTAAATAGTCTCTGGCAGTACTGTACACATGAAAGTTACAGGGCTTTTATGGTGGTCATGAAAGAGTTGAAATATTGGATATAACTGTGTACACACAAGGTTAGAAAGCAATTTTTATCACACTAGTCTTTTTTAAACACGTATAACTATACTACTATATACTATATACTACTATATATACTACTATATGCATTGCCCAATAGAGTGCCATTGTAATTGGAGTAGCTATTGTATGCACAAATGCTTTGCTTGTTTTTACTGGGGGGCAAGAAATTAATTTATGTGGTAATTGGAAATTATGTCGCAGATGCTGTTGATTCGATCTTGTATTGAACCCGAAATGTTCTAAAAATAAATAAATAAATAAATAAATAATAATAATAATAATAATAATAAAAAAAAAAACTGACACTGTCGTGAAATTTTATCACCACTAGATGACGCTCATTTGCTGTATATGTTTTGCTGACGGGACTGCAAAATGACACATAGCCTGAGGTTTTAAAGTAAGCTGCTAATTTTATGTCAGCCAGTGTAAGAGTGTATTGCTGACAGAGCCAAAAATATTATATGCAAAGAAATAAAGCCTAATGGTCATTACATTGTTAATAATGAGTGACATCAGCAAATTAAGTTTTATTTGTCATTTATTAGCCTACTTGCCATTTAGTGGAAGATTTGATAGCTTTTCATCCAAAGCAATTTACAGTTCAGCGGTTGCAGAGACTGCCTTGTAAACTCTCTTGTAGCAACCTGGGATTTAGTGTTCTGCTCAAGGGCACAAACTGTGATTAGGATCTCAGTAAATGCCCAAAGTAGCACAACTGCAAGCAGAGCTGTAGCTAGTGGGGTGAAAAGTGGTAATAATTATTGGGGCCCACAGGACCAGAAGGGCCCCACAACAAATTCTAAACAGTATGTTTTAATAGGAAAGGGGCCCAGAGCAATATACAGTCAGGGGGCCCAGAATATCTTGCTACGGCCCTGGCTGCAAGTGTCTTAATGCTTTTATAAAACACTTTCTACATAATAAGAATATTATGTATTATGTGAGAAATTAACTTTTACATTAAGGGGCAATATTTGCCCCCTGGATTTGATTTACAGAGGCATTTTTTACCTTTAAGAATATATATATTTTTGTAACCATTTAAAACATAAGTAGTGTCTCATTCATTTATATCAAATACTACTACTGTCAAATACAAATTTAATCAATTCATTAATTCAAATTCTTAAGACTTACAATGCTCACCTCTTACTTTATAATGAAATCGACATTAAAGGAATGTTTTGGGTTCAATACAAGTTAAGCTCAATCAACAGCATTTATGGCATAATGTTGATGATTACCACAAAAATGTATTCCGAGTCATCCCTCTTTTTCTTTAAAAAAAGCAAAAATCGAGGTTACAGTGAGGCACTTACAATGGAAATTACTGTGGCTAATTTTGGAGGGTTTAAAGGCAGAAATGTGAAGTTTGTAATTTTTTAAAAGCACTTACATTCACTCTTCTGTTAAAACTCATGTATTAACTGAGCTTTTAAGTTGTTTACATTTTTACAGTCATTTTAGGGTTTGTTGACATTACTTCGTCATGGCAACGAAGTTGTAAAATTGGCTATAACTTTACACAGAAATGGTTATTAAGTGATTTTATCACATTAAATCATGTTTACATGCATATCCGTTATGTCTTGCAGCTATACTTTTGGAAAAGTCAGTATTTTAACGTTCAGAAATTGGCCCCCATTCACTTCCATTGTAAGTGCCTCACTGTAAACCAGATTATTTATTTATTTATTTATTTATTTTATATTATCCCCTTTTTCTCCACAATTTGGAATGCCCAATTCCCACTATTTAGGAGGTCCTTGTGGTGGCGCGGTTACTCACCTCAATCTGGGTGACTGTGTTCTGAGACAGTCAATCCACACATCTTATCACGTGGCTTGTTGTGCATGACACTGCAGAGACTCTGCATTTGGAGGCTCCTGCTACTCTCCGCGATCCACGCACAACTTACCACGCGCTCCATTGAGAGCGAGAACCACTAATCATGATCACGAGGAGGTTACCCCATGTGATTTCTACCCTCCCTAGCAACCAGGCCAATTTGGTTGCTTAGGAGACCTGGCTGGAGTCACTCAGCACACTCTGGATTCGAACTCGTGACTCCAGGGGTGGTAGTCCGCATCAATACTCGCTGAGCTACCCAGGCCCCCAGATTTTTGCTTTTTTCGAAGAAAAGGAGGGGCAAGTCAAAATTAATTTTTGTGGTAATCAATATTATGCCACAAATGCTGTCGCTAGAATTTAACTTGTATTGAACCCGGAACATTCCTTTAATTCATATTTTATGCCATAATACATATAACTACATCTACAATAAGAATACATCAGATTTTACATTACAAGGAAAAATGTTTTGCCCCAGAATTTTCTATTTCGGGAGCATTTTTGGTGTCAATTTTGCCCCAAGCCCCCCTTTATTTCTGACCCTGTTAAGGACACAGTTTTTCATTAAAACTTTATTTTATGAAGCAAATTTAACAAGTGCCATCATTCCTGTATCAAATATAATCCCTAACATCCCATCCATAATGGGTGCTGTAAAGTGATATGGTGAACAAGTGTTTCATGTCATAGCCGTTACTATATTGTGAGCTGTTACTTTACTGTTACTATCAGGGCCATAGCAAGGTCATCTGGGCCCTCTGACTGTATATTGATCTGGGCCCCTTTCCTATTACAAAATACAGTTTAGAATTTGTTGTGGGGCCCCTTGGATCTTTGGGCCCCTAGAATCGTTACCATCTTTCACCACACTAGCTACGGCCCTGGTTACTATATTGAGTCCCTACAGGTGAACAGACTATCAGAAATAAATTTACAGATGACTAAGGAGAGACAAAAAATGAGCAGTATTATTTCACTCAGCCCTTTCTCCCATGGGATTCAAGAGAAAGACAAAGAAGGGAGACACAGAGAGTAAAGGAGAGTGGTGTCAGCTGCTGACCCTGATTCTTGGGCACTCAGGAATGCTTGACTGATCCTAACAGGGTGTAAAATCCTAAATTACCCCCATCCACCCACCCCACGCAAAGCCTGTAGGTCAGAGGTCAGGAGATCATGCAGATGCCCTCTTCTCACTGTAGTCAGCATCTCAGGGGAAACAAAGCATTTCCTGAAATCTTCACAATGAGACATCTGAGGATCATACAGGTCTGTCTGTGTGGCCTTTCAAATATTGACAATACAAAGTAATTAAATGTAGAGTACTATAAATTGGTCATTAGTTTGATTCATATTTGTGTTAGATAATCTTTTTATATATTTTTTTAGAGCTCAAGCATTTTGCTGTCTTTGCTGATCAGTTGTTGCAGATAATAGCTATTTTGATCAATTAATGCAGAAAGAGCCTTGCTACACTGAGAAAATGTTAATAAAAAATGTGCCTCATGTGGTAACATCAATATTAGCTATAAAAATATTATTTAACATACGTAGCTAAATCATCCTAAAAATCCATTATCGGTCTACCTCTGGACATTTTAACTAAGACTGTGTCCCCAGATTTTCACTTGTTTTTCATTTATATTCTTAAAACCCTTTGAACAACAGGCTGCTGTTTCCAAATTTTATTTTCAGATGCCCTTGTGTGTATCAAGGGAACCTCTACAATACAACTGTCATCTGTTTCACTCCCCATTAGCTGTTCAAACACCCTTGTATGTGTCACTTTACAGTCTGAAGACACTCATGAACCACTGTCCTCTGTTGGTTTATCCATTTAAGGGCCCAATTGTTCTTCTGTGAAAAATGGGGTAGAAATAGCAGAGTGCCTGGATAATTAGCTCAATTTCTTGGATCTCTCTTTTTTTTGTCTGTCTCTGTCCCTTTGTGCTACCATGGTATTGACATGCAAAGTGTTTGGTGAGGAGAGTGTATGATTTTCTGGCTGAGTGTCAGATGGTCTTTCACTCTCCCAGCTGGTCCAAGAGCACGTAGCCACCTGGTTTCCTTCTTTTTGGTCACGTGAGAGCTGCAGAGTGTTGAGGGCTCTTTAAAATCACTGCTGCGAGTTCCATCTGCTCTACTCCAAACTTCAACAACATCAACATGCCCTTAAGTCTCCTAAGCCATCAGCAGAGACTCCACTGAAACAGGCTTTGTGAATTGAAAAGTGACACACTGATGTCCTCCAACCAACTGAAAAATGAAAGGATGATGATAAGTTAGGGACAATGTACAGTCAGTTGGTCAATATTGCAAAATAAGTCCTGTCAGGGTGATTTTTATAATTTATATTTATATCATTCTCACTTCCTGTCAGAGGTGAAGTAATGATGTAAAACAAAAGTTCCCATTCCAGTGTTCTGAGGTAATATGTTACAAAATTCATCATTGTGAAACACTGGAGTCAGAACATGATGAGTTTTCGGTGCATCTGGATCGTCCTCTGGAGCTGCATCAGCTGTCTTCTATGTTCAACTGTTTAAGCATTATGGTAACACGATCATTGATGACGTTTTAATAAACTGCTCTCTGTCATTCACACACTGTCTGACAGATGTAAATGTTTCCTCCCCTTTATTGTACCAGAGAGGTTCAGCAAGGGTCAACGGAGTCCCCCTGGGATCCTTTAGTTGCTGACGGTGTGTGTTGGGACATATGGAGCCATTTAGGATGTGAAACACTGTGAGGAAGTGAGAGCTTGTTAGTCTGTTATACTGAGTTTATTATTTCCCACTGAAAGTGTTTGAGTTTCTTGTGGACAGTGCATGTTGGACGTCAGTAAATGTTGTCTGACTGACACATATAATTCTATTTGTCTATCTGTCCATCTGCAGCTACAAATAGCGAAACTATTGGCTTAACTACATTTCTGAGTAGCGAGCTGGTAGCTTTGCTAGTTTTTAAATCAAGTAGCTTTTCAGTAGCGAAGCTATATTTTTGATTAGGTATTGGCATAGCTTTGACAAAAGCTACACCGCTACACCATGCGTGCACCTGGTGTTTACTATCGCCAGTTTTAAATTAGAACTAAAGATGTAGGACTCAAATGAATCGCTCATCTGAGTTGGTTCTTTACAATTAATTGGTCAAACATTATAGCAAATCAGTCTGAATCAGTACACTATTCAATCTGAATGGCTCACGTGCGTGCTGCTGAATCATTTGGTGCACGCTCTCACTTGGCAACATGCTCACGGAATATTTTAAAATATGGAAAATAAAGATAACACTAGTTGCAGTTGATCTACAATCAAAGCATACCAAACCTGCAAATGTGTCCTGTCGTTTTCCAGTGATGAAGAAGGTCTTTGTTATGTTCAACACGTAAACAGCTTGTGCGCTACTTCTGCAGGTAAAGATATTTTACCACCAAAAGAGTATCAAAACATTCAGTAGCCTACACGAAAACACATAAAAAAGTGTTTTTTGGACATGTAGCATTACCTGGGGGCACCATGTTAAGGCAATGGTATATGAATATGTTAATCATATATCACATTACAATGGTAGTACCATGGTATTCTTTGAAGTACTTTGAAGCACCATGAAAATACAGAATTGTACATAAATATGGTAATTGTATCTCAAAGTACCATGGTATTACCATTTGATACCATCAGATATCACATTGTTATTGCCCAGATGTGCTCACACACACAAGAAATTTGGCCTCTGATCATAAGCTTCTAGTGCAGACATACAATAGCTAGACACAAAATTACAGGATAAGATGAACAGTTTGTGTACCACTTTTTATACAGGAAAGAAACTTATGTTCAAATGGGTATGGGTTTGTTGAGGTAGTAGTATAAATATGAAAAATAAAATGTAAAAATAGTGATTTTTCATTTTAAACACATGGGTTTGTATAGGTAGCATGTATAAATATGAATTTACATGTTTTTTTTACATGCACATACATTTCATATCGCACTATACTGTATACTTGTATAATGTATTGCATTATACTGTACTATACTGTACCATGGCTTAGATAAGCATCATGTGAAGTCTTTTAGATGCTTTGTCTGTGGCAGTATGCTCTGTGCATCTGGTTGAAAAAAAAAAAAGTAGCTTAAACGTACACTCTTAAAAATTGCTGTTAATTTACTTCAAAATATCAACAGTATAATCCTGTTATTTTTAAATGCAGTACATTACTGTTAATTTTGGTTGGTTAAATGACTTAGACGTTATATTACGATATTTTACAGTATTGATTGCTCAAAGGAAAGAAAACAGTACTTTACAGTATTTTTTGCATTGCATTTTGGGAACACAAGACTACAGTGAGCCCACACGTGTTTAAGGGGTGATTTTTTTCACCCATCTTCATCTTCTGAATTAATAGGTGAGTACCCTTTTACTTTGTTTTTAGCATAGCCATAAAACATTACATTTATGTTCAACTCATATTGTGCTGTGATAATGATTTTGGTAGCCTACCTGCCATCAGATCCCAATATCAACTAAATAAGCTGTTTGTAACGTTATATTTCTGTCTTTAAGCCCAAGATCTTTGTTTCTTTTACTAAAATTGTTTTCTTTAGGTGATTTGTTGTCAGATTGAATAATGCACTGGATTTGGGTTAATTTGTTAATTTGCATGTCAGATTTGAGATTGGAGTCTGAGCTGACACACAAAACAGTGCAGAAACACCTCACTCAAGCGGTCAGTGTGGTCAGATAACATTAACAACTTTAACGTTCAGATCTGGGCTGCAAATCGCAAAAGAAGGATACTGGAATTGTATCTAACTTTTTAAACACTTGTTTCAGTGGGAAACCAACTGTAACTGTGACACCGAGCGCAGCTGGATTTCTGAAAAGGATCTTCCATATTACAGGGTGAGATTCATAAAAACGTAACTTCTTTTTATTCTGTGAAGTGCAGCCTTCAAATAACGTTGCAAATTTTATTTAAATAATGTTCCATTGTTGTCTCTGTAGCTGAAATGACAGGCATCTTCGTTTGTGCTCTGATGATGATAGAAAATCATACACATCTGGCATGGCATTAAGGTGAGTAAATAATGATTGAATTTTTATAATTGGGTGATCTATTCCTTTAAGAAAGCTCTCCTGACACTAATTATGAATACACACATTTGTTTTTCAGGCGTTTCATTGGGATAAATCCTGAGAGAGGCACCAAGGCTGGACGAGGCAAAGTCCTGTCAAAGCATACGGGGAAAGTTGCCCAGAAAAAGATGACATCAGTCAACCCTCGTGTCTCCAGTCTACTAAAGAAACTAATGGACTTTGAGTGGGACTTTATATAAGTCAGTGAACCCAGTCATTCACACACACACACTCACTCAAACTCACACAAACACTCACATACGAACACTATCTCACACACACACACACACACACACTCAACACACACAAACTCACACAAACACTCTCTCAAACACACTCAACACACACAAACTCACACAAGCACTCACTCACACACACACACACACACACACACACACTCACACACACACACACACAAACACTCTCTCACACACACATACTCTGTACACACAAACTCACACAAACACTCTCTCTCTCACACACACACACACACAAACACTCACACACACACACACTCAATACACACAAACTCACACAAACACTCTCACACACACACACACACACACACACAAACACTCAACACACACAAACTCACACAAACACTCTCTCTCACACACAAACAGTCTCACACACACACACACACACACATTCAACACACACAAACTCACACAAACACTCTCTCTCTCTCTCACAAACACACACACACACTCAATACACGCAAACTCTCACAAACACACAAACACATGCACACACACACACAAACTCACACAAACACTTTCTCAGACACTCACACACACACACACACAAACTCACATAAACACTTTCTCAGACACTCACACACACACACTCACACAAACACAAAAAAGTAAACACATTGTAGTCCTTTTTGCTAGCAGTTCATTATTACTCAATAGCTTATACAGTAGCATGTAGTGTATTTCTACTGTAGTTTACAGTAAAATCCTGCAAATATACCTCTTGTGAAAAAGTGCAAATAAACAGTAATTAACTGCTAATCCTTTTGTCAGTATTTTACTGTAAAGGTAGTAAAATAACAGCTTTGTGCTGTATTTGCAAAAACAGTAGCAAACTGTAAATTTCAGCTACAGCAATATACTGTTAATTTTACAGTAACTTGCTGGCAACCCTGCTGCCAGTTCTTTACTGTTTTTTTACGGGAAAATTTTTAACAGTGAAGCTACTTTTGGCATGTAGCTTGAAGTGTAACTTGCTACTTTCTCTTAAGTGTAGCTTTTAACTTAGCTTAACAAATTTTTTTTTGTCGAGTAGTTAGTAGCTTAGCTTGCTAAATTTTTTGAGTAGCTTGCCCAACACTGTCCATCTATCTAGCCAGCCATCTATCTATCTATCTATCTATCTATCTATCTATCTATCTATCTATCTATCTATCTGTCTATCTATCTATCTATCTATATGTCTGTCTGTCTGTCTGTCTATCTGTCAATCTATCTATCTACAGTTGAAGTCAGAAGTTTACATACACCTTTGCCAAATACATTTAAACTCGTAAAAAACGTTCCCTGTTTTAGGTCAGTTAGGATCACTACTTTATTTTAAGAATGTGAAATGTCAGAACAATTGTATAGAGAATGATTTATTTTGGCTTTTATTTCTTTCATCACATTCCCAGTGGGTCAGAAGTTTACATACACTTTGTTAGTATTTGGTAGCATTGCCTTTAAATTGTTTAACTTGGGTCAGACATTTTAGGTAGCCTTCCACAAGCTTCTCACAAAGTTGCTGGAATTTTGGCCGATTCCTCCAGACAGAACAGGTGTAACTGAGTCAGGTTATTAGTCCTCCTTGCTTGCACACACTTTTTCAGTTCTGCCCACAAATGTTCTATCAGATTGAGGTCAGGGCTTTGTGATGGCCACTCCAATACCTTGACATTGTTGTCCTTAAGCCATTTTGCCTTTGGAGGTATACTTGGGGTCATTGTCCATTTGGAAAACCTATTTGCGACCGAGCTTTAACTTCCTGGCTGATGTCTTGAGATGTTGCTTCAATATATCCAAATAATTTTCCTTCCTCATGATGCCATCTATTTTGTGAAGTGCACCAGGCCCTACTGCAGCAAAGCACCCCCACAACATGATGCTGCCACTCCCATGCTTCATGGTTGGGATGGTGTTCTTCGGCTTGCAAGCTTCACCCTTTTCCTCCAAATATAACGATGGTCATTATGGCCAAACAGTTCAATTTTTGTTTCATTAGACCAGAGGACATTTATCAAAAAGTAAGATCTTTGTCCCCATGATGCTTTTTTATGGTGGTTTTGGAGCAGTGGCTTCTTCATTGCTGAGCAGCCTTTCAGGTTATGTTGATATAGGACTCGTTTTACTGTGGATATAGACACTTGTCTACCTGTTTCCTCAAGTATCTTCACGAGGTCCTTTGCTGTTGTTCTGGGATTTATTTGCACTTTTCACACCAAACTATGTTCATCTCTAGGAGATAGAATGCATCTCTTCTCCTTCCTGAGCGGTATGATGGCTGCGTGGTCCCATGGTGTTAATACTTGCGTACTATTGTTTGTACAGATGAACGTGGTACTTTCAGGCATTTGGAAATTGCTCCTATAGTATATTTTTATATATTATAGTACATTTTTATATATCAAACATAGAAAAAGTGCTTATATAGAATAGTTTGAGCATTATTTTAATCCAGGAAAATAAGGATGAAACTGTAAGGTCTTCGTGACCTTGCTGAGAGAAAACTGGGCACTCAGCCATGACAGAAAAGTACTAGGGAGAGAGTACTCTTAAAAGCACTGAATGGCACAGACAATAGTTAAAGTTATTGTATACTTTCATAATAAATGAATTTAAAAAGTTATTTTTAAAAATAGACTAACTGCCAGAATTCCACCATTAAAAAGAAATCAGAGAGTCTGTGAAATAATGGTGGCGAACAAGGAGAGTGGAGAAGCGCGCTTATTGGTTAAGATAACAGGAGGGGTGTGATTACGAGGTAATGTGTGATAACAGAAGTGTAGAAAAAGACGGTGTGGTTGTTTCAAGGAGCACAATACTTGTTGACCCCTCTCCAAACATAGCGCTTAAGGTTGTGGCCATAAACTCCAAATTACAGTGTGCCAGAAGCTGTGAGGCGTGTCAAGGTGTTGTCGGGCATATTGTAACTGGGCTTTTTTGTGGCATTGGCTTCTTTCTGGCAACTCGACCATTCAGCTCATTTTTGTTCAAGTATCATCATATTGTGCTCCTTGAAACAACCACACCGTCTTTTTCCAGAGCAGCCTGTATTTCTCCTGAGGTTATCTGTGGGTTTTCTTTGTATCCTGAACAGTTCTTCTGGCAGTTGTGGCTGAAATATTTCTTGGTCTACCTGACCTTGGCTTGGTATCAAGAGATCCCTGAATTTTCCACTTCTTAATAAGTTACTGAACAGTACTGACTGGCATATTCAAGGCTTTGGATATCTTTTTATATCCTTTTCCATCTTTATAAAGTTCCATTACCTTGTTACGCAGGTTTTTTGACAATTCTTTTCTGCTCCCTATGGCTCAGTATCTAGCCTGCTCAGTGCATCCACGTGAGAGCTAACAAACTCATTGACTATCTATACACAGACATTAGTTGCAATTTAAAAAGCCACAGGTGTGGGAAATTAAACTTAAATTGCCATTTAAACCTATGTGTGTCACCTTGTGTGTCTGTAACAAGACCAAACATTCAAGGGTATGTAAACTTTTGATCAGGGCCATTTGGGTGATTTCTGTTATCATTATGATTTAAAAATGAGCCAAACAACTATGTAATAATAAATGGCTTCATATGATCACTATTCTTAAATAAAAGACAGGTTTTTTGCATGATCAGTCATATTTTCAAAATCAATGTCAAAATTTCACAATTTCTGCCAGGGTATGCAAATTTTGAGCACAACTGTATATATATATAATCTAAAAGAGCGGCTTATATGTTTGTGTATTTTTAAAGATGTCGTTCCATAAGTGTTCCTTGTGCGAGAGGCACATCCCACAATCAGATCAGCATGTGAGCTGCATTCTCTGTCTGGGCCTTGCCCACACACAGTCAGCTCTCAAGGAGACAGACTACTCTTACTACGACGGCATGAGTCTCAAGATGCTGCGCTCGCGAATCGCCCTCGTTCTGAGGGACGATTCAGCCTCCCGTGCCCTCCCACTCGCCTCTTCTGTGATACCCTAGGGATCACACGAGGAGGCACGGTGGGGCTGCGAGGTCGAGCAGGATGAATTTGAGGAGAACCTTGTGCCAGGACACGCCCCGCGAGCCCCTCAATCTTCATGCAGCGCGTCTATGCCAATACATTATGTGCATGATGAGCTCCGGCCCTCTGCAGGAGCGCACAGCCTCATCTCGTTCAGTGGTTCTGATGCTGGGGATGATGACGATGTCATGTCTCTCGCTGCATCAGGCGAGTGGCCAGCGAGGGCGAGGAGCATGTATGCGCTATTGACAAGGAGATGTTTTGTGTTCTTTCACCTTTCAAGGGCAGTCAAAGAGCTCGATATCGAGTGGTCTCTTCCAGAGAAACCTACACGCTCTCACCTTGATGAATGGTTCTTGCAGTCCGGACGCCTTCAAGCGACCGTGTCTCGTAGATCTGCCTCGTTCTTCCCTTAAGTTCATAACAAACTGTCAAAATCCTGGTGCACACCCTATTCAGCTTGCCCACGCAGCGATTACATCCTCTCCAATGTGGATCACAAGGAAGAAAACAGTTATGCCCAACAACCCCCCCTGAAAGAGGCAGTAGCAGCACATCTCTGCCCAGTGAGTAGCAGGGTGTGGACTAACGTCCGCACTGGCTGGAAGAGCATACCCTAGCGGTGGGCCAAACTGGTTCAGCACTCCACGTGATGACAGTGCTCCAAGTTTTTCAAGCTAAGCTCCTCAAACAAATGGAAAAGCAAGGCTATGATCCAGAGACATTCAAAGAGCTCCACACCGCTACTGACTTAGCGCTGTGAGCCACGAAAGTCACTGCACAGGCCATTGGCAAGTCAATGAGCAACCTGGTATTTTGGGATAGTCACATCTGGCTGACCCTCATGGAAATGTGTAAAGCCGCTCTATTTGATGGTCTGGTGTCTCCAGCTGGCCTTTTTGGAGGCTCTGTGAATAGAATTGATGAATGCTACATCATGACTCAGCAACAATCACAGGCTATGAGACATTTTATGCCAAAACGGAGCAGTACTTCATCACAACCGGCTTGCTCCCGCTCTGTCTCAGTCCAGCGCCCGGCTGAAAACCCCACACCAGCTGCCTCAGCACCGGCAAATGTCGCCACCGAGCTGCTGGTAAAGCCACGCAAGCTGTGGCCCAAACGAAGGCAGCCACCTCAGCTCAAGCCCTGCACCGATGGAAACCACCCCTCGCTCCCCCACAAAGCAAAACGCTCCTGATACACAATACTGTTCCCCTCTTCCCCACTGCTTTTTTATCAGGAAAGGAATATTGTTGTTCAAAATGTTGTTCAATATGTTGTTTTCTATGTCTCACATTAATCACATGCAATAAATTTTGCACATTATGCACAACTGCTTCCCAATGGTGAGCGACACATTATATCATGTATGAACATACAAAGATTGTAAAAAGAGTACAGCGCTCACACAAGACGCTCACACTTTTCAATAAAGGGCTTTCCCACTTCAAAGCCCACATATTTTGCACAACTGCTTCCCAATGGTGAGCAGCGCATTATATCTTGTTATGAATTACAAAGATTGACAAAAGATTACAGCGCTCTTTGCACATGCATGAGATGCTCACACTTTTTAAATAAAGGGCTTTCACACTTCAAAGCCTCACATTATGCGCAACCACTTCCCAATGGTGAGCGGCGCATTATATCATGCTATGAACATACCAAATTGCCCTCTGTCCCGTTACGCGGACGCGTGGCAAGCTCTTACTGCCATTCTGACTGGGTGCTAAAAAACTATCAAACAAGGTTATACAATCCAATTTGCATGTTGGCCGCCCCATTTCAAGGGTGTTCTGTCTTCCACAGTTCCGTCCAAAGACGCAGCTGTGTTACGAGCTGAAATACACAATCTTCTCGCAAAGAACGCGATAGAGGTTGTTTCATATGAATGAATAATTCTGCTGTCCCGCTGCACGAATGCGTGGCATGTCCTCACAGCCGTGTAAGAGCTGGTGTTTACAATGATAAAGCACAATCTGTGGTCTGACCACACGATATGCCAGTGTTGAGTGCACAGACTGCGACACACACAGCAGATTTACAGTCATTAATTCCTCGTTCTGGAGAAGCACAGCGGGCTTCGGCCCATTCTAGTTGAGACGCTTGAATCGCGCGCTAGTGACGCGGCCATTCAAATTGTTAACTCAGAAACTGATCTTATCACACATCTGTCCTCAGGACTGATTTGCATCAATATATCTGAAGGACGCGTACTTCATGTACCAATTGCACCCCATTACAGACAACTTTTTAAATTTGCGTTCGAGGGAACTGGTTATCAATTTAAAATCCTTCATTCAGTCTGTCTCTGGCTCCCAGCACCCATTGAATACCTCGCCCCATTGAAAATGAACGGTGTGTGTGTGTTTCGAATTACCTCAATGATTGGTTATTACTTGCCAATCAGAGGCACTACTGAGCGAACACAGAGACTTGCTGCTTTGCCATATGGAAAATCTGGTCTAATGTCAACTGGCGAAAAGCACACTTTCCCCAGCCAATAAATCTCTTTTTGAGAGTTTGTGCATGCGCACCTCATGAACGAGCGTGTACAGACCATTCTTCAAAGTCTGTTTCAGTTCAAACTAAAAAACATTAACACTGAAATCATTTC
This sequence comes from Myxocyprinus asiaticus, assembly GCF_019703515.2. Lineage (NCBI taxonomy): Eukaryota > Metazoa > Chordata > Actinopteri > Cypriniformes > Catostomidae > Myxocyprinus > Myxocyprinus asiaticus. The sequence goes on along the minus strand of NC_059376.1, from coordinate 23,676,551 downwards.
ATTTTCATGTGCATCGCGGTAACTCGCCACGGTCTGGATGCTCTAGCACCATGGACAGCACCTGACACAGAGTGTTATGCTGGGTCAAGTTTTCAGAAATAAAGTGCTGACCACAAATGCATCCAACACAGGTTGTCCGAACAAACCAGAATGTGGTGATTCACAATACTGGAATGAAAAGCTCTTAAAGCGAGAAAGATGCTTTAAGAGCTTTAAGATGTCGGGCGTACATTACACGGGCGTCCAGTCGGGCGTGTGTAATGGACGCCCGACTTTCGATACCTGAAAACAGGAGCGAAACAGCCGTGACGTCAACCACCTAGAGCTGTTGGCTGTCTTTCTAGCTTCAAGAGCTTTTCATTCCAATATTGTGAATCACCACATTCTGGTTTGTCCGGACAACATAACAGTAATGGCGTATATATGTCGCCATGACATGCTGGCCGACGTATGGCTGGCGAAACGCAAGTATGCGCTTCCCCTGGTGTGCCTCCTTCATTCTGTTATCAGCAAAGTCCGAGTGGACATGGAAACAGTTCTGTTAATTGCGCCGAAATGGTCCAATCAGCCATGGTTTCCGGAAATGATAGAGATGTTATACAGCTCGCCATGGGAAATACAGCTGAGGAGGGATCTCCTCTCTCAGGCGCAAGGCACAATCTGGCATCCCCAGCCCAAGCTGTGGAACCTGCATGTGTGCCCCTGAACGGAGTGCGCTAAACACGCCAGAACTGATGCATTCAGTCAAGAAAACCATTTTACAGGCCAGAGCGCCATCCACGAGACGCCTCTATGTGCTAAAATGTAATGTGTTCACTGATTGGTGTCTTTCACGTGGCAAAGACCCAGTAAACTGCCCCATATATGAAATTCTCATATTTCTTCATTTCTAACTTCAAGCTTTCTTCCCTCCTCCATTTAATTCAGATGAGGAACAATCCTTGCATTTGTTATGCCCTGTGCGGGTGCTACACGAATACGTTGAGCGCACCCACCATTTCAGAATGTCTGATCAGCTCTTTGTGTGCTATGGAGGACACATGAAAGGAATGCTTGTCTCCAATCAAAGACTTTCTCATTGGAATGTTGATGCGATTGCTCTGGCTTACTAATCACAGTGTAAAATGTGCCCAATTGGTGTTAAAGCACACTCAACTAGAGGCATGGCCTCCTCATGGGCATGGACGAATGATTTTTGCAGCAGGATGGTCTTCTCAAAACACATTCACAAGGTTTTACAACCTAGATGTAATGTCTCTCTCTTCACAAGTCCTCTCTGTTTAGAGCGCTCGCTATTGCCAAACACATACTTATGCCCCTCCCCTTAAGTATGGGCTCCCCATAATTTTACACAACCGCCTGCATTCAAGCCATTGTAATTTACCATAAAGTCACAAGCACTTTCATTATAAATAAACTCCCTTCTCAACTGGGTTCGTGAAGGAGTTAATTCATACTATATGACTATAGTTCATATATTCATTCTGAGTGCTCTCCTCCTGGCCCAACAGCATACTCATGTCGGTCACCTGTCCCACGGGACTGCAGCGTCATGTTTCCTCTCTGGAAGGTTATGTCGTGTAGCGTGGCATGATGGGATTCTGTTCCTCATATGCATTAGCATGCAATATCAAGTGTACTGAGTCGTAAGGGAACGTCTCGGTTATGTACATAACCTCGGTTCCCTGAGACGAAGGCAACGAGACATTGCGAACGCTGGCAACACTACAAGACTCAGAGTTCTTCTAAGGTGTGAGCGATGTGCTCCTTGTCCCTCAGTCAGAAAATTCTGAGGAATGGTGTTTGCACACCTGCTTTTATAGCGGACAGCTTTGCGCTTAAAAAGGCGGGGCTCAAACCCCATAGCCAATATTAGAATATTGGTCGTGTGGAAGGACACTCCCCAAATGCGTTAGCACGCATGTCTCGTTCCCTTCGTCTCAGGGAACCAAGGTTACGTATGTAACCAAGACCATTTTCTCAGCCTGCATTAGAGGAGGATTAGGACTAAGAAATTCCCCTTCAGGCTGCATGAATACTAATTAGTGCTGTGTTAGTAGGTGGGGATGACCTTGACGACAAGCACATCTGGAGAATAGCGTATTAACTGTATTAGCATGAGCGTGGCACATTAATGCAACAGAACTTCAGTCACTCTGTGATTCCCACACAGCTACATTCAGCAATCATCTTCTATCATGTGAATTTGTTATAAAGACATTCTAAAGGTTAAAGAACACATTACTCCACAACAGATGGCTAACGTTGAGCTTTCCCCCAGACCCCCGCAAAACCCGATGATTATGATATAATCATAATAAGCACTTGTGAAAGTGCTTTAATGAAAGAAAACCAGTCCTTTTGTACAAAATGATTTAACAGTTAATGTCACAAATTTGCTTATTTGATTACTGATCATGAAATTGTGTAGAATCTTAAATATTTCTTATATTATGTAATAAATGTTTCAAAATCACGTAGAGGGGTAATCAGTAGCACGCAAGCAGGATATTTTAATTATATGAAGTTTTTCGCACCTGCATTCCAATCTACATCTTGATGTAATCCTTCCTCATGATCACCAGGTGTGTTTTCATGAGCTGAATGGGAGGCTAATCACTATTAAAATGTGACAAGTCTCGCTCTGCACGTGCAAGCCATTCGCGCATCACAAGCCAATCAAACAACCCTTAAAATCCTAAAACTTTATTTCCAGGTTTAATTTATATTTGGAATAGACTCAGATTTTTGAACCACACGATGTGGGTTTATGTTTTCTCTATTAATCTTTTAATCCCATGTGTCTCAAGGAAACGATTATAGTTCACTGCCTGATGTATTACTGTAATGAAGCTGATATATTATAAATGATCCAGAGCAAATAAACAGCACTTTGTTTAGTTAGAAAAACATCTGCCAAGAACAAAACAGTGAATTAAGGCCATTGACTTGACAATTGCCACCAGGGTTGGGGAGTAACGAAATACATGTAACGGGATTACGTATTTAAAATACAAAATATAAGTAACTGTACTCCACTACAGTTACAATTTAAATCATTGGTAATTAGAATACAGTTACATTCAAAAAGTATTTTGATTACTGAAGAGATTACTTTGCATTTTATTGTCATTTGTTTCATTTAATATTTAGTCCTTTCAGGTGGAAAACATTTATACATATAAATGATGTGATCCAAAGTGCATTTGAACAGCGTGAAACACTTTCATATGATGTGTTACATTCATACGAGCAGACAGAGAAGTACATTTGAAGTAAGTTTGGAGCAGAAGAAATAGAAATAAACCTTGTGTAAATTGTCAGCTTTACACTAAGCTAAAATGCTATTTCTAGTCATTTTACATGTTCATGTTACCAGGCACGATCATATTTTTTATCAAGAAAATTCACGTTGGATTATAATTTCTTTTTTCTAGTAAGACCTTTGATACTAGGGCAAAAATTGTATTCTTGATAATAATTTTTTTTATTGTTTTCCTCTAAAAAATATCTAAAAATCCTTAAAACAAGATCAATCAGATTAATCTTGTTTTATAAACAACACCTCATAAGATATTTAGGTTTTTCAGAGAATGTATTTTTAATATGTTTATTTTGTCCTACTGTACTGGCAGAGTTTTTATAGTCAAAACAAGTGAAAAAATCTACCAGTGCTGAAGAAGTAATCCAAAGTATTTAGAATACGTTACTGACCTTGAGTAATTTAACAGAATACATTACAAATTACATTTTACAGCATGTAATCTGTAACCTGTAGTGGAATACATTTCAAAAGTGACCCTCCCAACCCTGATTGCCACCCACTGACTGTCAAATACCTCAAGAGACTAGTCATCTTCCACACTGGCTGTATGCTACTGCCATTAAAAACTTTACAGTAAACACTCCTCATTTTAAGAAAACTAAAGTTTTGCTCCATCTTTTACAGTAATGATCAATCTGTGTAGAATTAAATCCACTCTGAACGCCATCTCTTTATCTCTCCCTCCACCACTTTCTCCAACTACCTCTTCTTCCATTCCCTCATCTGTTCCTCTATCCATCAATCTACCCTCCAACCTTTCAATTCTCCCTCCATCCTTTATTTTTCTCCTTCCATCTCCTCCAGCTGATTTATGATTTTTACCCAGGAAGGACACTGACTGCTTTTACATAATGAAAGGATAGAGAGAGTGTCCATTTGGACTACAGCCAGGTGAACACTATTAGCTCATCACTATGGTAACCTTCAGAGAGTTCCTCACCTTTCCAGAGTCACTTCTGCTGTCATTGAGTTTTATGATGTTCATCTTTTCTTTCTTTCCTCTCTAAATTTGCACTGTCGTGGCACAAGTCAATTTGCAGGAAATTAAGAAGTTGCCATGAGGGCCCTGACCCCTGAACCACAGCAAGTGGCTGCAGAGCTGAATGTTGTGGAAATATTTTATTTCCAATAATTACATTTGAAGTGTATAATTTCTGCACCACTAATGTCCCCAAACGGAATACTTGTTTTCAAACAAGTTCCCCAAACACTTCCCCCAGTGTCTGAAAGTAACTTTTATATTAAGGGGTAAAATTGGCCTTTTTTAGTTTTGATTTTAAGGGACATTATTTTACCCCTATGAGGGCAAAACATTTTTTTAACCATATAAAACATAAACTCTGTCTCATTCGTTTATTTCAAATATTTCAATTAAATCATTTCATTAGAACAAATTCTCCAGAGTGAGAATTTATGATCTCTTACCCTTAAAATTAAATCAGATCATATTTAATAAGATAAAATATACTATAATAGAATATTCGGGACTACATCAAATGTTACAAATAATAAACAAAATAATTCAGTACAGGGGCATTTTCTGCCCCCACACTTTGAATTTCTGGGGCCCTTTTGTCAATTTTTATGGCATTTTTGTCCCGAGTCCCCCTTAATTTCTGACCCTGCACTCCACTCCATTTACCATTGTTCAAAAAAAGAATGTGCAACAGACTTTTCACTGACAGATTACTTAACTTTTGGGTTGTTTCTCACCAAAACTTATCATATGCCATCAGAAGATTTGGAATATAATGCATGGGTCACATTAACTACTTTTATGATACTTTTGGGTCCTTTTTTAAACTTTAAAGTGAGTCACTATCAACTGCCATTGTATTGAAAAGACGGAGTGGGATTTTCATTAAGATTTCTTCTTTTGTGTTCCACATAACAACAAAAGTCATACGGGTTTGGAACAACATGACGGCAAGTAAATCATGACAGATTTTTTTATTATTTTTTTTAGAGATTTTCAATATAAGAACATCTATACACAATTTAAAAGTCACTATCACAATCTTAACTAGACACTAGATAGTAAAACATTTAGCTTTCCAGTTTCAGTGTAAAACATGACATAAAACATCTCCTAAATCTTACGGAACTCAGTCCATGGATTAATATTATTGAATTGTTTGTCTTTAAGCGAAACCAGGAAAACCATAGAATCCATCTAAAATATTTCAGATGTAAAATGGAAAATTGACTCCACCCAATCTTTCTTATTTTTTTCTTATGTTACTTATATTTTCCTTCTTATATAATTTCTTCTTTTTTTTTTTTATTTTCTGCATTGTAAGGTCAGTAAATAAAGAACTACAAAGAAAGAAAGAGAAGAGAAAAAGTAGAGGGATGCATTTCAGGACACTGACAATAGAGAGAATTTTACATTCAGGCCAACATTTGCCTCCCGGCTTGATCTCTCTATGTCTCTGTTTCTCTCTTACTGAGCCGCTGCTGTTTATTCTGCCTCACTGCTTCTCTCTTTTCTCATGCCACAACACCCCTTTCTCCTCACCTGGAGCCACAAGTTGACAGCACATCAGACTCCCCCACAGGTTTTTTCCAACTATGAGTCTTTCAATGAGTTTGAAGTTTACAGTTGGACATGTTTTATGCTGTGCTGATTGCTGCTTTCACATGTTGCAAAAGTCCAGGAGTGTTGTGTAACACAGACAGTTTTGACAACAGCTGTCATGTTCCACAAAGTCACCCTGAGCCGAAACATCTAATATTTCAGTTTATGCTGTGGAAAAAAATCTCTTTAGAAGTGAACTCAACAGAAAGATGAATAAACATGATTAAGATGCTAAATACTGTTACTTTGAGTGCTGAAAGGCAATCAAGCTCATACATATTTATAAAAATACATTTCAATTTTCATTTCAGAGAAAAAATAGAAGAGTGACCTTAACTGGATGAGGAAAACTTGAGGGGAATGCACTAAACTTGTACTGAGAATATGCATACATTTGAGTGTGTGTATGAGACTGATCTGTGTGACTGCGTCATAGTAGAATGAAGTTATAGCTGAAGTTAGTTGAAGGTTGAAGTCTGTGTTTTAGTCACTATCAGAGTTTGGTAGTGGAGATTATAAAAAGAAAAAATAGGTTATACTGAAAAACATATTAACCTACAAAAAGTGCTTTATGTAGTAAAGTCTAAACAAACTTATTTTATTCAAGTCAAAAACATTATTTTACATCACTGAAGCAACCTGAATACATTAGGCTACACCAACAAACTAATTTTAAGGGTTAGATAAGGTAGAAATAGCTTCATAAGTTAACAACTGCATGTTGCGTGTTTTATAGTATGCAGTACACTGAACAAATGTTAACCTAAAAAATGTGCTTCATGTGGTGACGTCTAAATTAACTGGCAGAGTTAAAGTATTATTTAATATCACTGAATCAACCTCACAGACGACATAATGGTAAGGGTTATTTATAACAAAAATATAAGGGTTAGATCATGTAGAAATGGCTTCTAAACAAGTGCAGGTTACCACTTTTAACAGTGTAGATTACAGGTAGGTTTAGATAAAAGTGTGGGCTGGTTTATGGGTTGGAATTGAGATTAAGACATTTCCACACTCTTCAGACTGATTTTGAGTCATAAAATATGTTTGTCATATTAACATTATGCCCAGTGACTTCTATGAATATAGAAGCTTTTTATTCAGAGTTCTACGCTGTGAAAAGTGTAACTGCTATTCTGTAATGAGCTATTTCTACCTGATCTGAACCTTAAATAGTTTCGTTGGTGTAACCTAATGTATTCAGATTGATTCAGTGATTTTAATTAACATGTTTGACTTGAATAAAACCATAAATTTAGATGTTACCACATATGAAGCGCATTTTTTAGGTTGTAAACATTTTTTCAGTGTAGTTTTATTTTTTTATTGAATGCCCAGGTAAATAAAACTGTCACTGTTTAAATGTGTTTCTGATTTAAAAATGAACATTAGCCATTTCTCTGATAAAAGTTATATTAACAGGTGTGTGTGTGTGTGTGTGTGTGTGTGCGTGTGTGGGTGGTTTACGAGGACATTTTTTTAAGTTACAAACTGGTAATTACAAGGGTATTATGCTATAAATGTGGTTTATGAGGACATTTGTAGTGTCCCCATAATTTAAATTGCTTAAAAAAACATACTAAATTATGTTTTATTGAAAATGTAAAAATGCAGAATTTTGTGAGGGTTAGGTTTAGGGGTAGGGTTAGGGTTAGGGGATAGAATCTATAGTTCATACAGTATAAAAATCATTATGTCTATGGAAAGTCCTCATAAGGATAGCCGCACCAACATGTGTGTGTGCGTTTGTGTGTGTGTGTGCATTTGTGCATGTGTGTGTACAGGGCTACACTGTACCTAGGCAGGGCTATTCATTCAGAAATTAGGCCATGGCCCAGCTGGTCTCAAGCGATTGGTCTTCTATTCACATACTGTTTCTGCAATACACTGCCCAAGGCCCCTGAAATGCTCCCATAGAAGAAGTCACATATATGGACTCATAGACAAGGGCTGACATTAATGTTTTAACAGAGGCAAATATAGAAAGAGGTTTTGAGATATTAGAATGGGTCAGAAATGAGGGATTGACCATCTCTCCACTCTGGAAAGCTTTTAAATACTTTTTTCTTTATGACAAAGTATAAATAATGGCTTGTTGTTCTTCCTGTGTCAGTTAATTCACAAACATGGAAATATGACTAATACAGCATTCTAATGTGCTCCTGGATGGCGCAGTAATTAATCCCATAGTCGGCCAAATCTGTGATGATTCCAGGGTCATAATCAGGTTCATAGGAGCTTGCACACATGTTCCAGTCCCTCAGTCACACATGTCAGTGCTGGGTGAAGAGAAGAGCATGTATACCTCTCAGAATACTGCAAAAAATGTGCTTTAAACATGAAAGCACCTAACCCATTAAATGACTAAGGAACATTCATAAAATCCCCACAAGCTAATGGACGCATTCATTTTCTGCACTGAGAGACACAGAATTTCAGGTCCAATGGGAAGTGTCCTTCAAAAGCAATATATTTGTGTATTTCTTCCTCTTTCATGGGTGCTTAAAAGTAAAATCTTTAAGTCAGACTGAAATACTGTCAATGATAAAGATCATTTACAGTCACAACAACAAGTGTACAAATATACAGCAGTATATTTGTATACTGTATATTTTAGCGTTTTTGAATTTTACATCCCCATCTGATGTCTTTGCCCACCTATCTAGAGAGTCGCCCATCAATTTACCACTGGATTAAATTGTTTCAGCCACAGACCAGCACACCCACACACAAACACACCAAGCGTTCAACATCAGGCAATCTGTGCTGTGTTTCTCATCCTCTAACCCCCCTCCCCATCTCCCTCTCTTTCCTCCTCTCTTACTACTCTTTGTTAGGTTCCAGCAGATGGATTTGGGAACAAAGAGTCCCCCCTTTACCACCCTACCCCCATCACACACTCACTCAAACATAACACATACTCATCACATATTCTGCAGGATGCTTCAATTCAGACCGATTTACTAGATAGCAGCACCACTCTCGTTTGCCCTCTTACACCGTCCTTCACTCTCCCTTCTCTCTGTCTGTCTGCCAAATTTCTATTTAGCTCTTCATGTGTGTATGTGTTTGTGTGTGTGTGTTTGGGGTAGCAGGTGTATAGATCTTTGGCTTCAGTGGGTCAGTCTCCAATAAAATAAAGAAGACTGAAGTCAGTTTGCGCATTGACAAGCTGCAAATCAACATCACAAAACTGAGAAGATCAGAACCAGCCCACCGGTTCTCCACTCCAATTTCAATGTTTGTCATCCAGTATGGAAATCAATACAGAAATTAAAACATACTGCCGTCATGTTTGCTGTAATTGTGAATGATTAATTACAAACTCTATAACTCTGGTGTGTATTTTGCACCTAGTTTAACATTTCATATGTCACTACTTGTATAATGTTCATTATTATTGGCTGATATGTGATGCGAAGAATCATCAGACAACATACAAGATGAATTATACATTTAGTTAAAAGATTGTTTGGTGAAGTACAGAAAATCAAAATACAAGCCCTATAAATGCATGAGCAGAGAGCAAGAGAGAGCTAGAATAGATGAGAGATAAAAGGTTATATAGCATTTAGATATGTGATACAATACATATAACATGTTATACAAATTTAATGAATATCTGTGTGATCAATGTTAAAAAAATGTGCATGGTGAGGTAACATCTAAATTGACTGATTTGATTCAAGTCAAAAATACCATTTTACATCACTGAATTAACCTTAATACATTAGGTTAGCACTAACAAAACTCATTAGATGGTAGAAATACTGTAACAGCTGCATGTTATCACTTTTTACAGTGCATGATAAATTGCAGTAAAATGATTTTTGAATTTAACATTGACAGATAAAAACAGGATATATGCTCTTCTACAAAAAGGTACAAAATAGGACATTGGGCCTATGTGCGATATTAAGAATAGCTGAAGCTTCTCTTGCTAGAGATGAAAATAACCTACTAAAATTAGCACTGATTACAGTATTTGCAAGGTCAAAGCATAAGCATGTAATGTCACAGATTGTAATATACAGACTGATGAATATGCCTTTGAAATGAATCATAATTTTGGATATACACAAAGTATCCTATTTTTATATTGCACATTCATCAAACTGTAAACAAATCTTCAGTACTTCCTAAGACCAAATCTGAATGCTGAATGTTAATTCGGCTTTCCATAGGAGAGACATTGTCATAACTATGTTTTATTTTATTATTATTAATAAATGTTTGGTTTAACATTTGTAACTATTACTAATCCCTGTCCTCCCAAAGAACCTTCCTCACCCTGAGGGAGTTCTGGAATGGGGAAAGTCATTCTGGATCATGGTGTGGGTCTGTAATCAAGGACGGATGCTCTCTTTGCAGACTGAAGGAGGGGATAACCCCCAGACCTATTATTTTTACAGTCAGTCCAGGTGAGGATTTGAGCTACTTCTGGTAGTTACCAAGCCAGTTGACACAATGAATAATAGTGAAAAACTAAATAACATGCTATGAAAGAGGAAGGAAGTGTAATGAAATGGAGCATCTAGTGAGTGGGAAGTGGGAAGTGCTAGAGTGCCATCTAAATGAGCTATTCAGAGTTTGGGATTTGAATAGATCGTATTTAACTAAGAGGCCCATTAGTCATGCCATCAAGAGCTTCTGCCTGTTGCTTCTGACATGCATAAAGGCACCTGCATCCAACACCCCATGATTTAACTACCCCCACCCGACTCCAGAGTCCTGTTAAAATATTGAGCAGGTACTTAAGTGTAATTTGGCTGAGTGCAGGCATTGCTGAAGAGTCCTTCATTCTCTCAAGATGTTTTTAAGAGACGTAACTAATGGCATCAATTATGTATGCTATTATTCGACATCTCAGACTAAACAGAGAAAAGAGCCGATTCAGCTTTGTTTTTGTTTTTAATCAGGATGTCTGATTACAACATTTTCACAAGTGGTTGACAGGTCTCATGGCAAAAACAATTGTCCCATCATACTAGTTTAATTTTTAAAGGAATGGTTCACCCAAAAATTACAATTCTGTCATCATTTACTCACATTCTTGTTGTTCCAAACTCTAGACTTTATTTCTTCCATAGAACACAAATGTGATAAAAAAATGTGATAACGCTTTAAATGATATTTTACATCCAGTACAAGATTAATGGACTGACCAATACTGTGAAAGCAGTTCTTATTATTCAATGTTATTACACAAGGATAAACGTATATTTTTGGCTCTTTTAATCTGACATAAACCTGTAACTGCATGGAATATCATTTCTTAATCACATATTACATTTAAGGAAGTGCCATCAGATCCCAAATCCTCCAGTTCAGTTTTTTCTTTTTTAATTGTTTTTTCCCCCTGATGTCTCTCTTCATTATCTCAGCTGTCATAACACCTCAATTCTCCCCTGCCGAACAAGTTTTATCTTAACAATTTTCCCCACTTTTTTTCTTTACAAACCATTTATTTTTTTATTTTTTTAGATTAAACTAAAGTTCTAAAATACTAAATACTCAAATTCAAAGTCTATTTATACATAAAAATAACAAACACTATCATTTCAAAATGCAAACCCCACCAATTATAATCAACAGTCTAGAAAAATGGTGGACAGAAAATAAGAAATTCAGAGGAAAATTATTTTCATCTTACAGAAACTTGTTGCTTTGCATCGAAAATCAAGAATTGATCCACAGAGTCAACTGAGAGCTCATGCACATCTGATGCTGTCTAACAACTTCAGGTTTATGGAAATGCTCTACAGGGCAGAAAAATGAAAATGAAAATATATATTTTTTTTTTTTTGTCTCGAGATGCAGTCTAAGTTAATAAAGATCAAAAACTCTCTAACTCGAATAGCACTGACAGAGAATAACGATGGAGAGACAGAGAAAAAGTAATGGAGAGAAGGGAGAGAGAGAGAGAGAGAGAGAGAGAGAAAGAGGCAGAGACAGGGAAGGAGGGGTAATTATGTGGAAATGAACAGTTTCCCAGCATGCTTCTCTCCCTCAGCGATGCAGACAGGAGCCATTTGTCATCTTGCCCAAAATGGCATCTCTGGAGCCTGTTTTAGAGAGTGAGGGATTGCTGAAAAGTGGGACTCTTTCTTTCTTTAATATTCTCACAGTCCTGTACTTGCTTTCATTCTCTACCTCCTCTTTTTCTTCACCCCCAGAACACTCTCTCTCTCTCTCTCGCACACACTCTATTGGAACTGTAAGTTAAGAGATGCAAGACACTTGTTCAATCAATATGTCTACAAAATCTGTTAGAAGAACACTGTTTGTACTGCTCTCTCTACTGAACCTAGAGCTCTGCTATTGACAGTGTTGGATAAGTTACTCTAAAAAAGTAATTAATTACTAACTACTAATTACATCTTCTACAGTGTAATTAGATTACTGTACTAATTACTCTGTCTGAAAGGTAATTGCATTACTTATTACTAATTACATTCTAAAACCCTTATCAACCTCGACCAGATGAAAAATACAAGGATAGTCATTAAATTGTTCTTTTAATTCTTTCAAATAAATTATTCATGATCTGGCCAATGAATTTAAGGGGGCTACATTTAATTAGAAAACATACATTTTATCATAAAACATTACATTTCGATTTTAACTTCACTATTATTTTATCTAGAATTGTTCTATAGTCTATTCAGTATTTAACACAATTACATCAGAAGTAACTGTAATTAAATTACTGAAAAATTAAGAGTAATCCCATACTTTAGTTTTTTCAATGAAAAAGTAATTTACAGTAATTAATTACACCCAACACTGGCTATCGACAACAGCAGTGACCAGAACACAGTGAGACAGAGATAATGTGATGTGATAAGATAAGTGCTTCCACAGGTGTCATTTATTCTTCAGTAGAAATCGTAATGGGTCTAAGGGTAAAATATACTTGTATATAATGGCTGTCACCCACATTCAAATGCGCAGCATTTTAGCAATTACAAGATCACAAGAGAATGACAGAAGTCAGGATATAAAGAATGAATATGAGAGCGAGAGAGAAAGAGACAGTAATGTGAAGGAAAGAGTAGGAGAGAATATCCCTACATGGGTTTTGTGTTTCTTCTTTGAGCAGGGCAAGAAGCTGCTTCCGGATAAATGAAACCACAGCGGAGGTAAAGAGAATCAGACACCTGGGATCTGAAACAGGAAGCATTCTAGAGAAAGTGATGGACGAGGAAGAGAGAGAGGCAGAAAAAGTAGCCTCATCTGAGGATGAGATAGATGGAGAGACAGAGTAAATCCCCCCAAACAATAATCACTGGATGAAACCCAAAGCCTTTCATACAGCACACAGCAGGCAGACCTGATCTGGCGATCTGGCCCTCTGGCCCACAGGCTCTGGGGGTGGGTGTGGTGAAGGGAACCGCCTGTCCTGGGGCAGTGACCAGATGCTCAAATGAAAGATTGGGATTTTTCCTCTTTGTGTGAGTGGGGTTGGGGGTTACACACACAACCTGTAACATTTCACTTGTTGATAATTACAGCGATTTTGGCCACTAGCTAAGCAGATTATAAAGACAGAAAAAAAAAAAAGAAAAAAAAAAAAAAGAATTAAGAAATGGACATAAAACTAGTTATAAAATATAAAATTCTAAAATATCAGTAAATAAAATAAAAAAAATTACATATAAAGATTAATAATTTTGAATATTTAATATTCATTTAATAATTTGACTAATATATATATATATATATATAGTATGTAAATGTACAGTATACATACAAATTGTACACATACAGTTGAAGTCAGAAGTTTACATACACTTAGGTTGAAATCATTAAAACTCATTTTTTAACCACTCCACAGATTTCATATTAGCAAACTATAGTTTGGCAAATTGTTTAAAGGAGACCTATTATGCCCCTTTTTACAACATGTAATATAAGTCTCAGGTGTCCCCAGAATGTGTCTGTGAAGTTTCAGCTCAAAATACCCCACGGATCATTTATTATACCATGTTGTAAATGCCTCTTTTTGGGTGGAATCAAAAACACACTGTTTTCGTGTGTGTCTCTTTAAATGCAAATGAGCTGCTGCTCCCCGCCCCCTTTCTGGAAGAGGGCTGTGCCTTTACAGCTCATGCTTCAGATACTATAGCAACAACAAATCAGAACTAATATGACTGACACCGTAAATACCGGAGTTCAGCCATATATGTATGAACCAGAGTTGGACACTGATGAAGGAGAGACTCCAGCAGAAGTCGCAACCGTAAACGATACAAAACATAGGCATTTTGAGTTTGTGATAGTGCTTCTTATGTAGAAAATCACTGCCCTCCATCTGCATTTCACGCCACAGCAACGCAGTGACGTGACGTCATGTGCAAACAAGCTATAACGACATAGCTCTGGTCTCCGTGAATACAATCAGAGACAATGGTAACTTTAGCTGCATTAGCCGTGGAATCAGCTAACAAGCACATTCAGAAAGGCGATTTGCAAACATTCACAAAATATAAAGTGCAATACTTACATCTTCAGGATATAAAGCTGGAACACGAACAGTTGGTACTGATCCATGCTTGAGAGTCAAATTTTTTGAAAATCCTGCTTTATATTGACCCTCATTCACAAAGCAGTCTGGTGTAAAATTATTTGCACAAACATACACAAATTTTGGTATGTTTTGGGGCACATTTTCTTCAAAAACAAAACTTGTCCACTGTGTCTTCAGTGGCTCTGATGCCAGGAGTACATGATGACTCTTATGTTCACTTTTACAGCCAACAACAGAACACTTATGACGCTTACGAAGCTGAGACATTCTTCTCACTGTAGCTGCTCCAGCGCGGGAACAAAATGGCGGACTGTGTGTCGATCACTCAGGGGAGGATCTACGATAATAGGGTGGAGTCCGTCACCAGTCGTGGGCATGGCCTGCTCTAAAGTGACGTCACTTTAGAGCGGATACGAAAACCAGTCATTTTGAGACACTGTTATTGATAAATAGAAATATAAGAAAGAGGAGTGAGTGGACTTTTAACATTGTAGGGTGGTTGTGTACACACTGCCGACTCACATTTATGTTCAAACACCATGTAAAAGTGAATTTTGCATAATAGGTCCCCTTTAAGACATCTACTTTGTGCATGACACAAGTAATTTTCCCAACAATTGTTTACAGACAGACTGTTTCACTTTTAACTGACTATATCACACTTCCAGTGGGTCATAAGTTTACATTCACTAAGTTGTAACACACCTTTAAGCAGCTTGGAAAATTCCAGAAAATTATGTTAAGCCATTAGACAATTAGGCAATTAGCTTCTGATAGGAGGTGTACTGAACTGGAGGTGGACCTGTGGATTTATTTTAAGGCTTACCTTCAAACCTTCTCCTTCATGGGAAAATCAGCCAAGAAAAAATGTAGACCTCCACAAGTCTGGTTCATCCTTGGGAGCAATTTCCAAACATCTGAAGGTACCACGTTCATCTGTACAAACAATAGTATGTAAGTATAAACACAATGGGCCAGGCAGGCATCATACCGCTTAGGAAGGAGATGCATTCTGTCTCCTAGAGATGAACATTGTTTGGTGTGAAAAGTGAGAACAACAGCAAAGGTCCATGTGAAGATTCTGGAGGAAACAGGTAGACAAGTATCTATATCCACAGTAAAACGTGTATTATATTATATTGACATAACCTGAAAGGCTGCTCAGCAAGGAAGAAACCAATGCTCCAAAACCGCCATAAAAAAGCCAGACTACAGTTTGCAAGTGCACATGGGGACAAAGATCATACTTTTTGGAGAAATTTCCTCTAGTCTGATGAAACAAAAATTTAACTGTTTGGCCATAATGACCATCGTTATGTTTGGAAGAAAAAGGGTGAGGCTTGCAAACCGAAGAACACTGTATAAAAGGCTCCCCAAATAAGAGACTTTTACTGCAGGACTTTTATTATGATAAGAGTTAGTGGAGGTTGCAGTTCCTTACCCTTCCTGTAGGAGGCATCATTGTGTTAGTTTGCTTTTGCTGAGTCAGTGTGTTATATGGAGAGAACTGCAGTGGTGCGGATAAAAGTTTTTCTGCCTGTTATTTGGATGTTCGTTGGTGATTTGGTGATTCAAAGTGTTAGTACATGACCATAGTGTTATTTGGTTTCTTTATGTTTTAACCGTACTGGAAGTGTATTAGTTAACTTTCTTGGGCACTTATATACATGGTGAATGACCAAACAGGAACTGATGTGGCAGGAACAGGAAGTGACAGAGTTCAATATTCAGGTGAGGGCTCCCTCTGGTGGACGGGAGCCTGTTCAGACATTACAGATTCCCCCTTTAAAATAACCTGTAGGTGTTCCTCTTGTGGGACGACCTCTTGGTCTGGGGGCCGGGCGATCCAGATGGGCTTGATGAAAGTCTCTGATGAGTGATGGATCCAAGATGTCTTTGGCTGGTATCCACGATCTCTCCTCTGGGCCGTATCCCTCCCAGTCCATGAGGTATTGAAGTTGACCACCCCTCCTGTGAGAATTGAGAATCTCCTGAACTATGTAGGCAGGAGCTCCATCGATTTCAAGTGGTGGAGGAGGTCCCTCGTTTGTAGCCTCAGGAATCAGTGACTCATGGACCGGTTTCTGGAGGGACACATGAAAAGAAGGAGAGATGCAGTAAGTGGCAGGTAATTCTAAATGGTATGTGACTGGATTAACTTAACGTAAGATCTTGAAGGGACCTACATACCTAGGACTGGTTGAGTAGATGGCAGAAGGCTCTCCATACTCTTGAAGTAAACTGAGGTCCTCGATCGGTGACTATGTCATCGGGTAATCCATAGACTCAAAACATTTGATTGAACAGCACTTGAGTTGTTTCCATGGCAGTGGGTAAACCCTTCAATGGAATAAGACAGCATGATTTTGAGAAGCAATTAATGGTGTCAATGATGGTGGTGGATCATTGAGAGTTAGGCAGATCAGTGATGAAATCAATAGACAAGAGGGACCAGGGATGTTGTGGAATGTGTAGTGGTTCTAATAGTCCTGCAGGTAGTTGACGAGGTGTGCGGGACAGGTCTGACAGGCACTCACATAGTTCTTGACATCAGTGGATAGTGTTGGCCACCAGAAAGAGTTCCTGACTAAAGTGTTCATACGGTTAATTTCAGGATGTCCAGAGGTGAGTGATGTGTGAACCCATTGAATAATTCTGTTGCGTAGACTGGAAGGAACATACACTTTGCCAGCCGGTCATTCGGGAGGGGAAGTTTCCTCTTGTTGAACGTGCTGAATCTCCTCCATGATATCCCACCGGATGGGTGCGATGATGATGAGGAAGGTAGAATCCTCTCCGGATTAATGTGTCTCACCAGATTCATAGATACGTGACATGGCATTGGCTTTACTATTCTTACTTCCTGGATGATATGTGACTGTGAAATCGAACTGAGTGAAGAAGAGTGCCCATCTGGCCTGGCGAGGATTCAATCTCTTGGCTTCCTTGATATATTCCAGATTTTTGTGATCGGTGATGACTTGAAAAGGATGATGTGTGCCTTCTAGCCAGTGTCTCCACTCTTCTAGAGCGGCCTTGATAGACAGTAACTCTTTGTTACCAATGTCGTAATTGTAAAATCAGCCAAGAAATACGTCATGCAGTAAATTATGGCTTTTACCTTGGTGAGATCCATATCCACTCCGGAGTGGCTAATATTATATCCCAAGAATGTGGTGGAAAGGACATGAAGTTCACACATCTCGGCTTTGACGAAAAGATTGTTCTGGAGTAGACATGACAAGACACTTCTTACTTTGTAGATATGTTCCTCCATAGACCGTGAATAGATCAAGATGTCGTCTATGTAGACTATCACATTTTGATTCAGGAGGTCCTTGAAGACTTCACTGATGAAAGATTGGAAGATGGAAGGGGAGTTGGATAGTCCGTACGGCATTAACAAGTATTTGTTGTGCCCCCTGGTGGTGAGAAAAGCTGTCTTCCATTCATCACCCTCTCGTATTCTGATGAGGTTGTAAGCAGATCTGAGGTCCAGTTTCGTGAAGTATCTGGCCTCTCGTAATTGTTCCAGGGAAGAAGAATAAGTGGGAGTGGATGGTGGTTCTTGACAGTAATTGCGGTGAGTGCATGATAGTCAATACAGGGTCTTAAGCCGCCATCTATCTTGTCAACAAAGAAGAATCCGGAAGCAGCTGGAGAAGTAGAGAGTATAATAAATCCATAATATAGAGCCTCATCAATGTACTCCTCCATGGCCTTGGTCTCTGGGATGGACAATGGGTAAACACAGCTCTTGGGTGGAGAAGTGATAGGAAGAAGGTCAATGGCACAGTCGCAGAATCGATGTGGAGGGAACCGGGTGGCCCTCTCTTTACTAAAAACCTCCGCCAAGTCAGCATACTCATTGGGGACATTGTTCAGCAATGAAGGGAGGTTCTCGGTGAAATGAGTTGTGCAGACTGTAAACTTGGGTGGCAGTTCTAGATAGTGGAGATGACAGTGAGGAAACCAATGGATTAAGTCCTTGTTCTTCCATGAAAACTGGGGTTCATGAGTGGATAACCAGAGAATTATTGGGTTTCGTGGTGAGGAAATGACGTACAGAGTGATTTCTTCTATGTGAAATCACATTGGCAGCAGCTCCAGAGTCTATTAACGCTAAGAAATGATATTCTTGGTTAGCTATGGACAAAATAATGGGTAGTGACAAGCCTTGACTGATTGTTAGAGGGTTAAAGATGTGACTCACTCGATAACGTTGTGAAAAGTTGGTAGCAGGTTTGATGGGGCAGTTGGAACAACGATGACCTGGTTCATCACAGTAGAAGCAGAGTTTATGAAGTAATCATCTTTTACGTTCCTCTTGAGACACGAGTTTGTCCTGTTTGCATAGTCTCCATAGGTTGCGGCTGACTTGGTACTTGAACTGAGGTTGTAGGTACATGACATGGCATGGAGGTATTGAAACATGGTTGCGATCGTAAGAGAGTTTGATAGCGAGGGTAATGTACTGAGAGAAGTCGAGGGAGTTATCTCTGCATACCAATTCTACCTGGAGTTTGGCTGACAGACTAGAACGAAAGATGCGTTTCAACGCGATGTCATTAAATCCACTCTGTGCTGCAAGAGCGTGAAACTGTATGGCATGGTCGGAAACAGATTTATTGCCTTGACGTAACTGAGTGAGTTGAGTTTCTGCATCCATGCCTCCCGCAGGGTATAGAAAAACATCACGAATCAACGTAGTATAATGACCGTAAGATTGCTGAATACGTGTATCATGATCCCAGACAGCCGTAGCCCACTCTAATGCCCTCCCAGTTAGTAAAGTCATGATAAATAAGCATTTCAACTTATCCTGGTTAAACACATCAGGTTGGTTTGAGAAGTAAATCGAGCATTGTTGTAGGAAACCAGTACAGTTATCAGGAGAGCCGTCAAACTTATCAGGAAGAGCAAATCTTACCGGATCATGACGTGGTGCAGGAAGGGACCGAATATATTGTGTTAGCTGGTCATTGGTGGCTTGTAACATTAGCAGCTGGTGTTGAAAACCTTTGAGCTCCTTATTTCGATACCCATTGGTTGAAAGGAGTTGAGAGACATCCGCTGGATCTGAGCCGGGTGACGTATTCTGTAAGGATAAGGTAGGCTGAGAGGATTCCATTTGCGGATATTTATTAGAGGGATTGAATAAACAATTCAAACAGTATTCCTTAAATGTAATCAGGTCACAGGCTTGGGACAGAACACAGATAAATTGGTCCACAGGCAAACAAATCCAAAACAGTAATCCAGCGACGTAAATCCAGCAAACGTAAGCAATGGTCATAACAGTAGTCAAAAACAATGGCAGAGAATAAAGGCTTGGTAAGGCAGATAACTGGCATTAGTTCGCAGAGTGATACTGTGAGAACATGGCTTATATATATGGTGAATAACCAAACAGGAACTGATGTGGCAGGAACAGGAAGTGACAGAGTTCAATATTCAGGTGAGGGCTCCCTCTGGTGGACGGGAGCCTGTTCAGACGTTACAGATGGATACTGCATTAAATATTACAGTTTACTTTGTAATCTGCCTGTAACCTGTAACAATTATACTACAGAAGAGTTAATCTGTATTATAAATACATTGGATGAGGTTTATTTGTACTAATAGTTTGTTTGTACATTGATTTGGGTTTATTGATAATAACATAACAGTCCTTGGTAGAACCAATAATCCTGTCGACATTTAATGGCAAATTCTGTTTGTAAATGGAGTTTTTGCCTGTTATTTAAATGTGAAAGTGAATATGCTTGTATTTTGTATTGAACATTGACAGTTATCAAAATATGTACCCATTTATACTTTATTTTAATGTAACATGTCTGAATATTGTTTTTCAGACTGTGAATTTTCTGTTTTAATACACTTTGTAAAGGAAGCTCCCGTCTCCTCATTATTTGTGTCCTGACCGACACACAGGGGTTTTTACTGGTAATAGGAGTAGAGTCAGAACCTAATAGTCCATTCACCTCTCCAACAAATTGGTCCTACGAGCCGGATACAATATTCATTCCTGCCACCATGGAGTTAGATGAAGAGATTAGTGGAGCAACCAGACCTAAGCGCCAAATATGACCACCAGTTCAACTCCAGGATTATGAAGTGCAGCATGTCGGGGGCAGACCTGTGACTGGAAATGTTATATTACCTCCCTGGGAGACACCCGGCCATGTGACACCTCCCCAGTCATCATGGAACTATACTGACAATCTCCATGGTGATGCAGCTCATCACACAGACTCACGTGTAGCATCACCAAGCTTCAGCTATTCAGAGCACAGCAAACACCTACCTCAATCATTCTCCTCAGCCCAGTGGAACAGTTATCCTGTGACTGAGCACCCTAAAGATCTCCAAGCCATCCGTAGAGAGAATGCCAAACTGCTTCACTCGCAGGAATCCTTCCATGCTGACCTGCTGGAGTTGAAAGAAGTATGTACATAGTTCAAAGAACTAGTTAAAGTTGCCCAAGCACTTCGAGCAGACCTTGATACAGCTAAAAGCCATGCCAGTCCTCCCTGCCACATCGACCAGTATGCGCCAGCTATATCAGCTGATGATGAAGAGTTTCCTGAACCTCCACCCTGGCCTGAACCTGATGCAGACCTTAGGAAGGGTATAGAGGCTTTAAAGTTATCAAACCTTGGTAGTGCTACATACCATGAGGTATCAAGGAGTCTAAGGGACTCTCAAGTTCACCCTTCACTTGAATACCATCATTCTCAATATTACTCTCAGAATCCAAGCAGGCTGCCACCACCTCCATCACCTGAAGAGCTCCAAGAGTTTTTATCTCCAGCTGAGCAGCCCTCCTATCTGAGACCTTCACGGGCCCAGATTCCAGCATATTACCCTTAACTTAGGCCCAGGCCTGCCCAGGCAAGTCGTTCAGTCCCTGCGCTTAAGGTAAAGTTACACACAGCACCTGTAACATATACATTAGCCTCAGAGCATGTGTACAGAGGGCCTGCAACGAATAGCCTTAGAGAACCTGCTTCCTTCAGATGGTACAGAACTATTCAAATATCAGATATTGGTTTTCCACTTAAAGTTTGATGAGGGTAAGCTGATAGCGGATGCCTATTTGAATTCTCGCACCCCCTTTACTGATATTATGTTGGCCCTCCATGAGAAGTTTGGTCAACCTCATCAGCTCGCTCTGAGGAAAATTGCTAGTGTCCTGGAGGGCCCTGATGTTAAGCGTGGGGATACAGCTGCATTCCAGAAGTTTGCTCTTCAAGTACAGTCATAGGTGGGCTTATTGAGAACTTTAGGACCTGAAGGTGACATTGAACTGAATTGCGGGTCCCATGTAGCACGCCTCTTGAGTAAGCTTCCTTCCGACCAATGAGCTGAGTTCCGCCGCCACATGTTCCAGCAACCTGGAATTGCACCTACTTTACATGATCTCTCTAACTGGCTCCGCTATGAATTCTGGTCTCATAGTTTTGATGTAGAAACTGCCTCAAGAGGAGTTCAAGTCCGACAAACATCTAGGTCTGAACATAGTAAGAGGACTGTCACCATTCTTCATGGGGTTGGAGAAGCTAAAAATATAGCTTCCCTGTCACCTCAAAAGGGTACTACCAGACCAAGTCAGTCAAAGTGAAATGATTCTGTCACTTCTGTGATAGTACAGAGCATTATTTGAGTCAATGCAATGCATTTGCCAAACTCACCACTGATCAGCTCAAGGAATGGATCCAAAGCAACAACCATTGCTGCCGTTGTGCCAGGTCCCATCATGCTGCTCAGTGCGACCTAAAAAAGCCTTGTAATCTGTGTCAGGGTAAACACCTTTGCCCTCTCCATGAGGTAAATGTCCGGCCATCACATGAGGACTCAGCCAGTGCTGAAAGGAGTTACCTTACTAGTTAATCTTTAGATAGATTTTACCTGGATAAACCTGTTGCCGAGTCATGCTGAAAATAGTTCCTGTGCACGTTCAGTATGAAGACCGCACTTTAGAAACCTTCGCCCTTCTGGATGACGTATCTGAAAGAACCATCCTGCTCCCAACTGTTGCCAAAGCCCTAGGCATACAGGGCAAGCCTGAAGATCTCCCATTGCGCACAGTGCGAGATGACATTAGAGTTATTCATGGACTCTCTATATCCTTTAAAGTATCACCAACCCATAAGCCTCAGACCAGTTACAATATTGAACATGCCTTCACAGTAGACTGTCTCAACTTGTCACGTCAGTCTTATCCTATGGATCAATTGCAAAGGAAGTATAAACACTTACAAGGCCTTCCTATCCTGCCCTTTAAAGATGCTCAGCCTCTACTTCTTATTGGATCAGATCAGCCTCATCTCATTACTCCAGTTGAGTCTGTTATATTAGGATCCCCTGGTGGACCTGCTGCTGTCCACACACACCTGGGATGGACCTTTCAGGACCCTGTATCATTCATGGGGCAGCCTGTACCATCTCCCCAATGTCTGCTGACCTCTGTTTGTTCCCTAAAGATGAGCTCTTCAAGAATGTTGAGAGACTCTGGCAGGTGGAGACTGTTCCTCACAGGGATGAGAAAGAAGTGACTCAGTCCAAGCAAGATCAGGAGGCTTTAAAGCTGCTTTAAACAAAGACCATCCATATGGAAATGGAAGGAGTTATCAGACTGGCAACACCATTATTATGACATAAAGATATGCCACAAATGTATGTCCCTACAGACTCAGTTATGTCTAACCTTCACAGTAACGAGAGACATTTGCTGAAGGACCCAGGGAAAGTGGAAGCCTATCAAGCAGAAATGGAGAAGCTCAAATGTACAGGAGCTATCCAGGAAGTTACCAAAGAAGTAGTAGACTCTGATGTATATTGGTATATACCTCACCACCTTGTCAGTCATAATGAGAAATCTTGCTTGGTTTTCAACTGTTCCCACTAATACTATGGGCAAAGTCTCAAACAGTACCTGTTGCCTGGTCCTACCCTTGGTGCATCATTATTAGGTGTACTCCTCAGATTCAGAGAGCATCCAGTTGCAGTAAGCGGTGACATCAAAGTGATGTTTCATCGGGTCCACCTCCTTCCCGAAGATTGTCCATTACTACAATTCCTCTGGTGTGATCTGGATGCGAATAAGCCCCCCAAAGTTTTTGAATGGCAAGTTTTACCCTTCAGCACTATATGCAGTCTGTGCTGTGCCACTTATGCTCTGCAATGCCATGTGAATGAGCACAGCCTGGCAGATGAGTCCATCAGGTTCTCAGTGGAGAGATGTTTTATGTGGATAACTGCCTTCAGAGTCTGTGCACCCCTGATGGAGCTAAACACTTAGTCGACAGACTGAGAGAGATACTATCACAAGCTGGATTTGAGATACGCCAGTGGGCCAGCAATGTTCCCAGTGTTTTGAGTCACTTACCTGCAGCAGCCCGATCGGAGAGCTTGGAACTTTGGTTGGCTCAAGATAAATCTGATACACCAGAGTCCACCTTAGGCCTAAGATGGAACTGGCAGATGGATACCCTTGCATACAAGCACCGACCTGTAGTGTATGAGACTCCCACCCTAAGGAATATCAACAAGGTAGTAGCCACTCAATATGACCCTCTGGGAATGCTTTTACT
This sequence comes from Myxocyprinus asiaticus, assembly GCF_019703515.2. Classification (NCBI taxonomy): domain Eukaryota; kingdom Metazoa; phylum Chordata; class Actinopteri; order Cypriniformes; family Catostomidae; genus Myxocyprinus; species Myxocyprinus asiaticus. The sequence continues at coordinate 23,652,519 of NC_059376.1, read as the reverse complement.
TTACACTACCCATGCAAAGATTATCATCAAGCAGCTATGGGGCAAACAGCAGTGTTGGGATGACCCAAACTTACCATCAGGGCTTTTGCAAGCATGGCATGTCTGGGAGAATGAACTTCACTCACTACCAAATATCACTGTTCCTAGAGCATATGTCCCTCATGAGGTCGATCAAGATGGTGTTAAGTATGAAGTCCACATATTCTCTGATGCTTCAGAGCAAACTTATGGAGCTGTGGCATACTTGAGGACCATTGACAAGAGAGGCCAAGTGTTCCTGTCTTTCACTGTAGCTCGATCTCGAGTGGCCCCCAAATGATCACATTCCATTCCTAGATTGGAGCTTTGTGGAGCTCTTGTGGCAGCACAGTTGGTTAAATTGCTAGAAAGGGAACTAATCTTGCTGATAGAGAGTACAGTTTTGTGGACTGACTCTACCATGGTTCTAACCTGGCTGAACTCAGAATCCTGTCACTACAAAGTCTTTGTTAGAAACAGAGTAGCCAAAATCCAGGAGCTAACAGAGAAATGTTCCTGGCGCTATGTGGATTCAGCGAATAATTCCGCTGATGACCTCACTAGAGGTAAGCCTCTAAATGCCCTCACCGAACAGAACAGATGGTCTCATGGACCTACCTTCCTTCTTCAAGATCCAGCTACCTGGCCTGTGATACCAAAATCCAACCTGACAGATGACCACACCAAATTACAGAAGTCTACCTTCTGCGGAGCCGCCATAGTGTCCTCTCAATCCAACAACCCTGAATTTTGGAATTATCATACCTGGCAGGAACTCCTTAATGCAACCGCTCAAGAAATCCAAGTAAACCCTACCTCTAGTTCCTATCCTCACGCAAATTATTATCACAAGGCGGAGGTCCTTATTCTTAAGCGGGCTCAGCAGGAGTCCTTTCCCGATGACTATCAACGCTTAGTATCTGGGAAATCAGTGTGTCTTCAGGAAGTCACCCTCTGACTTTAGCCCCTGAAATCGATGAATCCAGTGATTTAATCAGAGTTGGAGGTCGACTAAGGAGAGCTGAGAACATTGAAGAATCGGCTGTATACCCCATTGCCTTGGATGCTTCTCATCCTGTCACATGGCTGATGATTCAGCACTATGAAAACAAGTTGCATCATTCAGGACCTGAGCGAGTGTTTGAAGAAATGCGGCGCTATTATTGGATCCTTCGTGGCCGTGAAGCCATTTGTCGGTACCAGCATACATATCCAGAGTGCCAACGTTGGAGGGCACGGCCAACCATCCCTAAGATGTCAGACCAACCCTCAGCCCATCTCCACCTCTACAAACCTGCCTTTCATGCATGTGGAGTAAACTGCTTTGGGCCAGTGTTGATTAAGATTGGGACACGTACAGAAAAGTGCTGGGGAATAATCTTTAAGTGCTTAATGACCAGAGCAGTGCACCTGGACTTCCTCAGTAGCATGAATGCTGATTCTTTCCTAATGGCTCTGAGGAGATTTATCACACGACGAGGTACTCCTGCAGAGCTGTGGTCAGACCAAGGAACAAACTTCCGAGGAGGCAAGAGAGAACTGTGTGAAGCTTTTGCAGAGATGGCTCCTGATTTGCAGAAACAGCTTGCTCATCAAAGAATCCACTTTCACTTTAACCCCCATCAGCCCCACACTTCGGAGTGTGGGAGAGAGAGATACGATCTGTAAAGTCTGCACTCCATACTGTCTTGGGAGTCCAGTCAGTTCCAGAAGAGTTCCTCTTGATAGTACTGTTGGAGGTGGAGGCCATTCTGAACTCAAAACCTTTAGGGTATGTGTCATCTGATGTTAGAGACAGTGATCAGGTGACACCAAATAGTTTGCTCATGGGGCGACCAGATGGTTCCTTACCACCAGTAATTTACCTAGAGTTCGAATTGAGTCGCCGACACTGGAGGCATTCACAAGTCTTTGCTGATAACTTCTGGTCAAGGTATATCCGAAACTACATCCCAGGCAAAAGTGGCAAGCTTCCCCACCCTGACTTAAGAGAAAGTGATTGTCATGGTTGTAGATCCACAAATGCCTAGAGCCCTATGGCCTATTGGACATGTTATCAAGACCCACCACGGTCCAGATGGACACGTCAGATCTGCTGATGTAGATATTAAAGTGTAAATCTACACTTGACCAGTAGCACGACTGGTTATCCTACCAGCTTTGCCAGATAATGGAAATAGTCCTACAAGCCCAAACTGAATTAAGTTGCCTTTTAGAAGGAGCAAAGCTGCTTAGCAGCTTTGGGGGTGGCTGTATAAAAGGCTCCCCAAATAAGAGACTTTTACTGCAGGACTTTTATGATGAGTTAGTGGAGGTTGCAATTCCTTACCCTTCCTGTAGGAGGCATCATTGTGTTAGTTTGCTTTTGCTGTGTCAGTGTGTTATATGGAGAGAACTACAGTGGTGCGGATGAAAGTTTTTCTGCCTGTTATTTAGTTGTTCATTGGTGATTCAAAGTGTTAGTACATGACCATAAAGTAAGTGTTATTTGGTTTCTTTATTTTTTAACCGTACTGGAAGTGTATTAGTTAACTTTATGCACTTTCTCGGGCATGCCTGTACATGCCGCGATTCATGTGTGATCGCTTGATCTATAACTATTCATTGGGAATTTAGTTTTATCACTCAATCTGTGATGGATATGCATTAAATATTACAGTTTACTTTGTAAACTGCCTGTAACCTGTAACAATGATACGACAGAAGAGTTAATCTGTATTATAATTCTGTTGGATGAGGTTTATTTGTACTAATAGTTTGTTTGTACATTGATTTGGGTTTATTGATAATAACATATCAATATTCTAGTCATTCCTTGGTAGAACCAATAATCCTGTCGACCTTTAATGGCAAATTCTGTTTGTAAATGGAGATTTGCCTGTTATTTAAATGTGAAAGTGAATATGCTTGTATTTTGGATTGAACATTGACAGTTATCAAAATATGTACCCATTTATACTTTATTTGAATGTAACATGTCTGAATGTTGTTTTTCAGACTGTGAATCTTCTGCGATTTTAATACACTTTGGAAAGGAAACTCCGTCTCCTCATTATTCGTGTCCTGACCGACACACAGGGGTGTTTACTGCTAATAGGAGTATAGTGAGAACCTAATAGTCCATTCGCCTCTCAAACAAACACCATCCCAACCGTGAAGCATGAGGATGGCAGTATCATGTTGTGGGGGTGCTTTGCTGCAGGAGGGACTGGTGCACTTCACAAAATAGATGGCATCATGAGGAAAGAAAATTATGTGGATATATTGAAGCAAAGTCTCAAGACATCAGCCATGAAGTTAAAGCTCGGTCACAAATGGGTCTTCCAAATGGATAATGACCCAAAGCATACCTCCAAAGTTGTGGCAAAATGGCTTAAGGACAACAAAGTCAAGGTATTGGAGTGGCTATCACAAAGCCCCTAACCTAACCTAACCCAGCCCTAACCCTCAATCTGATAGATAATTTGTGGGCAGAACTGAAAAAGCGTGCGGGAGCAAGAAAGCCTACAAACCTGACTCGGTTACACCAGTTTTGTCTGGAGGAATGGGCCAAAATTCCAGCAACTTTTTTTGAGAAGCTTGTGGAAGGCTACCCAATGAAAATTCTATATATAAATATAATATATATGCTTAAAACATAAATTATTACAGTTATGATATAAATTAAATATTTTAAATTGAAATTATAATATATATATATATATATACACAGGTGCATCTCAATAAATTAGAATGTCGTGGAAAAGTTCATTTATTTCAGTAATTCAACTCAAATTGTGAAACTCGTGTATTAAATAAATTCAATGCACACAGACTGAAGTAGTTTAAGTCTTTGGTTCTTTTAATTGTGATGATTTTGGCTCACATTTAACAAAAACCCACCAATTCACTATCTCAAAAAATTAGAATACATCATAAGACCAATAAAAAAAAACATTTTTAGTGAATTGCTGGCCTTCTGGAAAGTATGTTCATTTACTCTATATGTACTCAATACTTGGTAGGGGCTCCTTTTGCTTTATTACTGCCTCAATTCGGCGTGGCATGGAGGTGATCAGTTTGTGGCACTGCTGAGGTGGTATGGAAGCCCAGGTTTCTTTGACAGTGGCCTTCAGCTCATCTGCATTTTTTGGTCTCTTGTTTCTCATTTTCCTCTTGACAATACCCCATAGATTCTCTATGGGGTTCAGGTCTGGTGAGTTTGCTGGCCAGTCAAGCACACCAACATCATGGTCATTTAACCAACTTTTGGTGCTTTTGGCAGTGTGGGCAGGTGCCAAATCCTGCTGGAAAATGAAATCAGCATCTTTAAAAAGCTGGTCAGCAGAAGGAAGCATGAAGTGCTCTAAAATTTCTTGGTAAACGGGTGCAGTGACTTTGGTTTTCAAAAAACACAATGGACCAACACCAGCAGATGACATTGCACCCCAAATCATCACAGACTGTGGAAACTTAACACTGGACTTCAAGCAACTTGGGCTATGAGCTTCTCCACCCTTCCTCCAGACTCCAGGACCTTGGTTTCCAAATGAAATACAAAACTTGCTCTCATCTGAAAAGAGGACTTTGGACCACTGGGCAACAGTCCAGTTCTTCTTCTCCTTAGCCCAGGTAAGACGCCTCTGACGTTGTCTGTGGTTCAGGAGTGGCTTAACAAGAGGAATACTATATATGTATATATATATATATATATATATATATATATATATATATATATATATATATATATATATATAATTAATTATTGAATTAACCCATTTAATCGCAAATTTTTCCAAGTTTATTGGGCGCATGTATTTTAATGATTGGATAGCACAATTCTTTTTAAAATTAGTGAATGTATGAGATTTATTCTTGGTCATCATTGTAACCATTGGAAAACTATAGGTAAATGATAAACCAAGAATAAATGCATATTTCTTTTTAATTTTACTTTGTTTCATTACTATTGTAACCAGCAGGATTAAATGTGTTAATTAATGTAATAAAAGTTGCAATAATGTACAAATGAACCCATATTTATGGACATACACTTGCATATTATATGCTCATAAAAATATTTAAAAAAAAAAAACTACTGAAAGAAAACACCAGTTGATATTTATGAGAACATGACTGAGCGTGTGTGTGTGTTGTATTATAATCATTGTAGAGAACTGTCCAGAGAGAGAGAGAGAGAGAGAGAGAGAGAGAGAGAGCGAGAGAGCGAGAGCGAGAGAGAGTATCATGTGGCGTATTCAAACACTTCATTAAGTGAATTGGGGGCTGGATTGAGAGACTCCCTCTTGCTTTGCATGTGAGCACAAAGACATAAAGAACATAAAGGATGCAGCAAGCAGGCAGATGCCGACATCATCCTGTCCAATGAAGTTCCATTCAGGAACACTGGCCTTCACCTTCCCTCATTGACACACACTGCTTTGTGTGTGTGTGTGTGTGTGTGTGTGAGATGGCCTATTTTGGGAATTTTCTGCAAAATTGTATGAACTCTTGTTCAAGTCTAAAATGTCTACATGTTACAGGTATTAAGGTTTATAACTGTTCAAGCAGACACACTGTAAAACATTTTTACCCACTTAAGTTTAACTGCTGCCTTAAATGTAATTAAAAGTAAAATCAAAGTGGTGATACTAAAGTTAAAACCTGCAGTGATAAATTTATTAAAATTCTTCGACAGTTTGGAATTGAATTACTTATGAAAAGTCAAGCTAAAACTCATAAATTGAATAGAAGTTACACAAATTATCCATGTAAGCGCAGCGTAGTTCAGTGGGAAGACTAGCAGCTGTACATTATCGCACCATTAGCTAGGTAACTCCTAGCCAATCACATGTAAGCCATTGCTTTATAAGTCTGCTCACAATCTATCACATCGCTGTTTCAGTGTGCTAATACAGCAGCCTCCACCACCCCACCACCACCAGTTGAGTCCCGTCCTGCACGGGGGTAGGATCCTCGCCCCTGCCTCCTATCTCCGGCAGGATATGACAGTTCCAAGTACAACTTCTTCGGACCGCCAGATGGGGCTTACGCAAAAGAGAGACATTACATTTCTGTTTTATATTCATCAAATAAATGTCATCTTAAATTTCATTCAAGTCTGCGAGTCTTCCTGATAGAAATAAAGTTACGGTACATGGATGAAAACAAAGATGTAGTGATGAAAACATTTGTATGGTGCAAACAAAATGCACAGTAAGAGTAGGAATTATAATTGATGTTGCTGATATAGAAAGAGTGGGAGAGGAAGATAAAGAGACATATTGTTCATCATGCTGGTACAGCTTGCCAGTGTTTGATATGATTGTCAGTGAAACAGAAGGGACACAAGACGAAGTTGAACAGAGTGCACGCAGGTTGTTATATCAACTCAGTTTGAGATCTGTGTGTGACATTTCAGGCCTGTCCTTCTCTTTTTCTCTCTCACAGAATGGGGGGAATGAGAAAAGAGTATGGTGTGTATCAGAAGGGGGTCTGTCTGTCTCTGTCTCTGTGTGTGTGAAGGCACAGACGGTTCAGTGGTAATGTGATGTGTGTCCCAAGGGATGTTTGATGGATTAATGCTGAGCAGCACCATTGCGATGTACCACCTGATCTCACTCCCACCGCCTCCCTCTATAAAACCTGCCTGACTGCTGATCTCAGCTAGTCTCACAGTCTCTCCTCTCTCTGTCTCTATCTTTCTCTCTCTCTTCTCTATCTCTTCCTCCTCTCAGCCGCCTCCACTGCAGGCAAGGAGCTATCCAGTGCTGAACAAGTGATTTTTTTTTCTTCTTTTTTTTTCAGAGGCGTAAGCGGGTGTGTGTGTGTGTGTACAGTAGCAAGCACATACACAGTATTGTATCATCAGACATTTCTCTCTCCTCCTCTTCATTTCCTTTTTCTACATTCACTCTTTTTCTTTCTGGGACGTGGAACATCTTTTTTTTAAAGTAATTTCGACTGGGACGGCTAAGATATTTTCTCCAGGATCTTTTTTTACCTCTTGGCTTTCTGTCTGCGGCCGATGTGAGGGATTTCTGGTGCGTCTGTGTGTGTGCGACCGTGTGAATCATGCCACGTTCGTTTCTGGTGAAGAAAATCAAACTGGATGATTTCTCCTCGTCTCCTGTGACAACATCTAATCATCATCACCATCATGATCTCGATGACTCCTTTACACGCTCTCGTTCCAATCCCGCGACGAGCCTGGGTGTCCGGCTCTGCGAAAATGGTGAGTCTGAATGTCCATGTTTGTCCCATATATTGTTTATATGAAACCAAACATCCAGTATCTTTACTTGACGTCCTCAATGTCCAACCCTATTCCCAAAAGGTTACAAGCCTTGTAAAAATACTTGCACTCTACCAAAACCATCATTTTGGTAATTTTAAAGTCAGAAGAATTCCAATTTGATGCTTTGTGTTTTGCACATTGAGTCCAACAGATGTTACATAAAGCTTGCCATTCTGTTGTCGCTTTAAGATTTACACTAATCCTTAAAAACCTCCATCCTTTCACCCCAAGCCCTCCTATCCTTGTATCCCACCATTGTGCCCCCCAGACTTTTGTTTGTTTTTGTTGTTTTTGACTCATGCGGACGTGCGGACGCAAATCAGGTCACGCAGAGAGATCAGCTTATGCGAATAAAGCCGTATGAAAGCACACGGGCAGAAGGTTGATACCAGTTTGTTTTCCGTAACAGCTAATGCTAACTCTAACACGCAGTGAGAGTCAGGCTAACCGCATAGATGCTTGGGCTTTGTGGAGCTGATGTGTTTGTCCTTAGCAGCTACTGCCCTTGAGTTTCAGTACAGCCCCCCCCTCCATCACTCCAACATACTCACTCTCTTTCTTTCTCTCTCTCCTCCCCCCATCCTTATTTTTCTGCCACATCTCACTATTTTTCTCTTCCTCGCTCCTGCTTCCGGGCACATGAATCTAAATGGTGGTGGTGGGTTGTGGTGAGGTAGAATTTCAGCCATCATTGATGCCTCTGGAGACATCTGAGTACAGTGCTGTACTGCTTCAAGGAGAAAGAGGGAGATGAAAAGAAAGAGGCCAATGAGGGGATGAAAATGCTTGAGGCAGCACTGACTTTGTCACATGATGCAGCAGTGTGCAGGAAGCACACACGCACACAACAGGACAAATAGCATCAGCATCCCTAAACGGACATGATGGGACAGTCTGAGCTAAAGTAAGCTAGTCTAGTAAATCTAAAGGGAGTCCAGAGAGCTCTGTGTCCTAACAGGCAGATTTCAGAAGCAGATGTGGGGCTCTCTCTGCCCCGCTACAGTACTTTTACGCAAATAAGCGAGATAAGACAAGAGGGATATCTTCCCTCCTGTTACAAAAACACAGCAGGCATTTGATATTTATCTGTTTTGGAATTATATGAACGTTTAAACTGTACTGTTCCTTTAAGAATTACATTTATGCTGATTTGGAATGCACTTTTTCATTACTTGTTGTTTTCAGATGAAATAATAATAAAAGTAAGGCAATTTAACTTCAAAATGCATTCGATCTGAATATGATATGAAATGCATATGAATTAATTATACATATTAACCATGTCGTGTTGTTCCCTCGATTGATTTGAAGCCTATTTCCCAAACAGCTGCTGTAATTAGTGTGAAAGACTGATAATATTGCTGCCTTGTGAAGGTCACTCGACAGGACCTCCGAAACAAAGGATGAACAACTCTGTCAAGTCAATGAGCTGAAGAGCTATTTCTACTGCTGAAAACACACACTTGCCTTTTTATGGGCTTTTATTAGATTCATACCTAGACAGCATTTTTGAGCATCATAAGCATGTTCTGAACGCACTTTTGTTTCACACTAAAATACTGACTGACACTTGTTACACCAGTTTTATTTTCTCTCATTAGGGAGCGGTGTTGAAATAATATAATAAGATCGAGATTTAACCAAGCATAAAAAAAAATAAAATAATTAAAATGACCTTTCTCAGCAGTTTCAAGGAATATATCACGAACTTTAAAATACAATCACCTATTAAATGCAAAGAAAAGTAGCCTCATAAGAAATTACCACAGTAACCACAGTTTTAAAATACTATAGTAGCTATAGTATGCTACCTTTATAACTACAATTACTGTTACTACTGTGAAATCATGCATTAACTGCATTAATACATTAAATAGACAAATCTGGGATCTTCAGACAGTGTAAGGTGCTTCTCTAATATTATTTATTTATTTATTTTCCAACTCCCACAGTTTTATTGTTGTGACAATATACGATTTTGGCCGAAACAACGGTTACCATGATAAAGGGAAATTGCTGACATACAAATTACATATAGGTCTACTAATAGAGGCTACATACAGCATATGCATGTTAAACCTTTCAGGTACTACAGCTCTCTGTGTTACATATTTAGCAGAAAATTAAATTATTTGCTCAGTCTTTTTCTCTCTCTCTTTCTTGCTCTGTTTTCTGTTCTGGCTTAAAACATACACTCCCATTGCTTCCTTCACTCTTACTGTTTTGCCAGCCCCATACTGATAGGCATACTGCACTTTGTAATAAATGCCATGTGGCATTCTCCTTTTAGCGCACAGATTGAATTAAAAACATTTTGACAAAGACATAGCACCTTGGAAGGTATATGTCGGTGAAATTCAAATGGCGATAAATGGCAGGTCTGGGCCCCATGGCTGCCAGAAATCCTTTTAGTGGTTCCTGAATGACCCTCACAAAGCATTAAGACTTGCTCTTCATGGTGAGAGGGCTCCATAATCAGTTTAGAGAAGTTAGTAAGGAGTTTATTTGTTTCATTGGATAGAGAGGCAATAAGAGGTCCTGTTCTATGGAATATGTCTTTATATTTGTAATATACTTCAATGTCTGGAAAAGGAATATTTCATTTTTAAATTTTTTTATTATTATTATTATTTTGAAATCTGGGAGCTTCAGTTGTCTTCTAACAGAAGTAAAAGTGTTTTGTAATGTTCTGTTTTCCTTAAAATGGTTTGAATCTGCTCACAATGTTAAAAACTATTTACTTCTACTTTTAACAGATTATGTTGCATAATGAATAAATAAACACTTCACCCTAAAGGAGGCTAATCTTGTCAAAGCAAGAGAGAGTCAGAGTGGCTTCTTCATCTCATTGAAAGAAAGAAAGACTCTTATATTTCCATCAGAGTTAACCTGCTTAATTAGCCATTACCCTTCTGTCAAATACCTCTGGGTCAACCTTGTGTCAAATACCTCTGGGTCAACACCCCCCCCCCCCCACACACACACACAGACACGCACAAACACAGACACAAATGAGGTAAGGTATGGAAATAGGACTTGAACCATGTACAAAATGAAATCATTTTTATGCTTTATAAAAGTGGAGAATCCAAAAACAAAGACTGTCGACTTCATGGATTCAGGGCTTTCACATTTGATGTGCAGAAAGGAGAAATGGTGTGATGCATTTTAGGAGGTTGTCATAGGAACAGGTGTACAGTCATTGCACTTGTTGAACTTCCTATTTTGTGTTTTTTCAAATAACTTATACAGTAGTATCTGTAATCCTGACATTCAGTCTGTATAGTGTAGTCATTCTCCAGGTTATAAAGACATACACTTGGACTTCAGTGAAAAAGTAAATGGTTAATGACCCAAGTTCAGCCATGAATCTCTATGGTGCAAGATAGGTTCTTTGAACTTGTTATCTGTTAGCCAATTTGCTCGCTCACATGTGACATGTTCAGCCAGTCATTTTGCATGATGTAAGCTGATTGGCCCTTTGACATGTAAACTTGTGTCCTTTTCTTTGTCTAACATTTAAATTACTCCGTTTGGCAGATAAGCTGGTTTCACTGCAATGCGCTGTGAGTTTTTCTCTGAAACTCACCTCCACCCCAGCTTCACTTGTCTAGATCTGCTACATGGGGATTGTTTGTATGTCTATTTGTGCAGCAGCATGTCCTACATGCTTGATGCTTGTCTTATGTTTGGTCTAAATGTGCAGCAACAGCATGTCCATGTAACGGGAGCCAGCTGGTATGTGATAGCTGTGCAGTGTGTGTAAACCTCACTCCCCTGGCCTCAAGAGGCGCACTAGCGACTGATGCTAGAGGCTGTAGCCTTTATCCTTCTCGTTAGTGTGTCCTCCTCCCATGCTGGCAGATGCCGGTTCAAATCCTGCTCAAAGCAGGTCGAGCAGGACCAGTTACAGTGGTGCCGTGACCTGGATGGGAGTGAGGTTTAGGGGGGTGAGTGTAAAGGGAGTCAGCTGGTACGTGATAACTGTGCAGTGTGTGTAAACCTCACTCCCCTGGCCTCAAGAGGCACACTATTGACTGATGCTAGAGGCTTTAGCCTCTAGCCTCCTCATTAGCGAACCTGCCTCCCATGCCGGCTGACGCCGGTTCGAATCCCGCTCAGAGCGGGTCGAGCAGGACCGGTTACATCCACATGCTTAACTCAGTATAACTGTGTATTTTCTAGCAGTAGCAAGTCTTGGTACTTGGTCTGCAGCAGCAGCGTATCAGATCTAGTACGCCAAGACCTATATCTTATCAATACTGTTTGTCATACCAACACAAGCTAAATCTTTTGTGCTGACATGGCTAAAATGAGTTAAAACATGCACATGTGTAATCTTTCTGCTTCTGTCCAACTGCAGGCTACATCCAGGATTACATCAGTTCCTCTGCATACACGGGGGAGAAGCAGGCCGACATGAAGCTGGGCTCTGGGTTGTCAGATCCATTGTACTCCCCCGTCAGCAGTGGAGGAGGTGAGTACTGCCAACCTGACCTGGAGCATCCTGACAGCCCTCAGTCCGGCCTCATGGCCCGTGGATACTTCAGCAGCGAGAGCGAATCTCTGTCTGAGGGTTACACCGTGGATGCATTCTTCATATCAGATGGCCGCTCGAGGAGGAAGGGAGAGGTTGCAGAAGCAAGGAAAGATACCACAGAAGAGAAGGCACCAGAAGGCCCCAACGAGGGCCCCAGACACACTTGCAACGAGTGTGGGAAGACCTATGCCACATCCTCCAACCTGAGCAGACACAAGCAAACTCACCGCAGCATCGACAGCAAGATGGCACGCAAGTGTCCCACCTGCAACAAGGTTTATGTGTCCATGCCAGCTCTTGCCATGCATATCCTCACTCATGACCTCAAGCACAAATGTCATGTGTGCAGTAAAGCTTTCAGTCGACCGTGGCTGCTTCAAGGGCACATGCGATCACATACGGGGGAAAAACCCTTCGCCTGTGCCCACTGCGGGAAAGCCTTCGCAGACCGATCCAACCTACGAGCGCACATGCAGACACATTCGGCTTTCAAGCACTACCGCTGCAAACGCTGCAATAAAACCTTTGCGCTGAAGTCCTACCTGAACAAGCATTATGAGTCCGCCTGCTTCAAAGGCTCTGGAGATGAGGACGAGTCTGGTTCTGAGAATTAAGGACACCAGATGCAGAAAAAGATGAAGAGAAAGATGAAGAAGAGATCATTGTTAACACTTAAAAATCCCTCAACCTCTTCACTAACCCCTTCACAGCCACCCCATTCTCCCTTTTTAAGAAAGCAATATTTTCACCAAGATAAACAAACAAACCCAATCATAAGAAGACAATAATGAATAGATGCTGGATTTTTTTTCTTTGGTTAAAAAAGACACTCTTGTACAGACACTTAAAATTATGAGGCCTGGCATGCAATTTTTTTATGAACATAATACTATTAATAATAATAATAATAATAATAATAATAATCATCATCATATTTAGATTCCTGATGTTTTATAGCAAATCATAAAAAATTCATAAAAACGGACAGCAACAGGTTTGTGTTTTTTTGAGAAATGAAAATCAATTTGTATTTTTATGCTGCTCTTTATTTTCAATTATTTTGCAACTGCCAACATTAACTTTTTATGAAAATGTGAATAATGACAGTATTTGCAAAAAAAAGAAAAAAAAAAAAAAGAAAAAAAAATATGAAAAGAAAAGATTGTAGACCTCTGAAAAGGTAAAACCTTTTGTTACAATTTGGTATTTTATTTATAAGTGTTATTTTTATATTTAAATCCCTGCAGTTTCTTGCTTCCATTTTAATTAATTAATTTATTTATTTATCGTGCCAATCATTTTCTGTAACTGCTGGTGTGTTAGCAGAGTGACCATCGGTTTGTTTACCATGGTAATCTTATAGAGGATACAGCACACAAGACTGAACATCTGAAAAACTTTTATTATACTACGTATGACAGGGACTTTCAACAACAGCATAGCAGATTTTTTAAACCTGCTCACTCTGCTGGTCTTCCTGCACAACTCACACTAAAACAGACTGCATGTGGTCCAACTGCCTGGAGCTTCACCTCTGGTCTTCCTGCTCCATGATTACCTCACCCAGAGGCAGGTATGGCATCTAACCTCTCCTCTGTCCAAGCTCTCCAAGCACCCATCATACAAACCTCATTTCTACCATTCCAGTATTATTGTTAAGTATTTATGTACTTATTTAAGCACTATTTTCATTTCTCTATTTATTAATGTGTATTTATGTATCTATTTATTTATTTATTTATTTATTTTGCTTGTTCTGGGTTATGGATACTGAACTGCCATTGACCTTTTAAGATGCTGCTCTTTAATAACTCTTTATATGCATGATTCAGCTGTAGAGCGATTTTAGTCTTTTTGGAGAGGAAAGGTATGCAGTGTTTGAAACAGAAGAATTCAGGTGATGATGCTTTGTTTATTGGGCAATAATTCTTCATAGGTACAGCAACTGAACTTGTATAATCACAGCTGTCCTATTAGCAGTCAATGTAGGGCAATAAACAAAAACCCCCTTAATATCTCCAATTTCATTCTCTCCATTTCGTTGTTTCTACAACTCCATTTCCTTCTGAGGCAAGCAGAGCATCTGTATACTGTATGGTGTGTTTGACTCCACCCACATTTATGTGACGTCACAATTCATCTCATTATTCGAGAAATCTCCTTAACATCTAAACACCAATAAAAACATGAATGACAAGTACAGCAAAATTCTGATTCCTGTAAGATCAAATTGAACAGATAATAAAACACTTGTTCTGTTCATAATTAAAATTTAAATGTCATTTAAATAATAGAATCAGCCGCAATAAGTCAAACTTTATGTACTTAACACTTTCAATAATTTATGCAGCTTTTTTGTAACAGCAGAATGGATTGTTCGTCTACTTTTCATCAAAAACGTAATAAAAAGCTATTATATCTCAGCAATAGCCAAGTTTTGAATGTAATTATAAAAGACTAACCCACATCATGACATATTTCATGCATTTGATTTTAGCTTACTATCCAAATAAATCCCATCATAAGCTGGAGCCACCAGATGATGACATGAATATGTTTATATAATATGCTTTGGGTGAAAGGAGTGCTGAGTTTCAGGACAGAGATTAAACAAAATAGAGGCTTAAAGGTAGCATTGCTGGAAATAACTGAGCATATGGCGTCAGTGCGCTACGGCTTCATAATAAAGATATGAAAGGTGCTTGCAGATGAAAGGATGAGAAGCACAATCAGATAATGTGATCGTGTAATCAGATGTCTCTTTTCCTGTCTTTCCTATGAAGCAGAGACAGTGGCATTTAAGAATAACAAAACTGTTAATTTAATATTATAGTTTGCACACGGTTTAAAAAAAACCTTATTTACAGAACTGTTGTATAAAAGCAACATCACACTCACAATTGTGCTGTTGTACTGACTACAACAGTATAAATAGGAAAACAGTGGTTCACAGCCATGCTGGTATTCATTACAACAGCACTCTTGCTTATGTTACATTTCTGAAATCCAAATACTTTGATCACCATCATTAAGGAATGAGAACAGCTTAAAATGCAAGAAAATAGATTTTAAAGGCAAAGCCTCTTTATTCTTCATTTGACCTGATTCATACAATCACATTATATGAGCTTATACTACGAGTCTGTTGAATGATTGTTTCTGATTGGTTGACAGACGTTCTAAGGTGTGCAATTATTTTTCAAGTAAACACATGACTATGAAGTAGCTCCAGGTCTTGACTGCATAACGGTTCCCTATCACTTCGCCAAATTATTTCAGTTATTTCAAAGTGCCCTACAGGCTACCACAACAAAATAACCAATTAAAACAAAGACATCGGTTAAAGTAAATCAGTTAAGAACGTCAGACAATGTCTAAAATATCCTACATTTATGTCAGTTTCGGTTGAAATAATGTTGGTGCAACTATCCTTATGAGGACTCTCCATAGACATAATTATTTTTATACTGTCTATCCCCTAACCCTACCCCTAAACCTAACCCTCACAAAAAACTTTCTGCATCTTTATGTTTTCAAACAAACATAGTTTAGTATGTTTTTTAAGCGATTTGAATTATGGGGACACTAGAAATGTCCTCATAAACCACATTTATAGCATAATACCCTTGTAATTACCAGTTTGTAACCTAATAAAATGTCCTTGTA
Organism: Myxocyprinus asiaticus; assembly: GCF_019703515.2. NCBI lineage: Eukaryota > Metazoa > Chordata > Actinopteri > Cypriniformes > Catostomidae > Myxocyprinus > Myxocyprinus asiaticus. The sequence continues at coordinate 23,637,019 of NC_059376.1, read as the reverse complement.
AACCACCCAAACCCACCCACACACACACACACACACACACACACACACACACTGAGACTCGAGTTGCATCCAACAAATAGAGCCGCATCCCGGTGATTTGATTAATACAGTTTCTATTATCCGAAATAACTTTTAATGTTTCAGTGTATTTCGCCGTAATCAGCCTCACATAGCTATAGTGGAAAAAGCACCACGCTACCCCTCCCCCTCTGTTTCGCTCTCACACAAACTCTCTTGGTAGCAAAGTCAGCGCTCCCCCTCGACTCACTGCGATTGTAAACAGTTTTTTAGCAATAGAAAAGCTACATACATGAATGGCGACACTCGCTGCTGCTGAGATTTAAACTTACACTTTGTTAATTTGAAGCGATGGTATTCCTGTTGAGAGCCACTTTAAACACAGGCAGTTCAACTTGCGATCTTTCTCAGTTTCTCTCTCTTAATCTCTCGCTCACACATGATATGCACACACTTACTCGCAAGAGAAAAACAGAGCCGTCATGTCAGCCACACCTGCATCTCAGTAGGGTTGAAAAAAGTTGTTAAGGTGTACAACGGAAATGTGGTGACACTTGCTACTACTGAGAAGTGCTTAAACTTACATCTTGGCGATTTTGAAGCTATGTTACTTCTGACGAGAGCTGTAACAAAAAAGGTAATCCCTGAAGCGATCTCTCTCATTTTCTGCGTTTTTCTCTTTCGATCCCTCAAACATAAACTCATACACAAACTCACACACACACACACGCACTACCACATTATCCAGTAAGTCCTTGAGTAAAGCAGCGCAAGCCTCACTATCCTCACTATATTATGTTTAAAGTGACGTTTTCAAACTAGCAATGAAGGCTCGGACTGTATAAAAGCAAGACGCTGAATCCGTGGTGAAACAAAATAGTTCCTCTCATAAGAGCATTTTAGGGATGAAAACCAGAAAATGTCTTGATATAAAACCCTGAACAATGAATTAAGGTGTGGTAACCGTGGTATAAGTGGAGTAATTGACCCCGGGCCGTTGAATTGTTTAAAAATAATGCTGTACATACACATATGCAGATGCAGCTCATGTCAAAGTGAATGTTAGACTAGGTACAGCCAATAAAAAAGACTGGAAGTGTGCACTCTCTCTCTTCCCTAAGGGGTTAACAGGTGTTGGTGGACAGACAGTAGACAGAGAGCATAATTGAGTCTGTGTTTGACCTTGTGAGGAAGCAGCAGCAGCCAAAGGCTCTTTCAGCATTTTGCATGTTGTAAAAAGGACGGCACAATCTCAGTAATGGGCCAAAACCTGCTGGGAATAGATAATGAGTTTCTCCTCCCACTTTTCTTCTGCTCTTCATCTCTTATCCATCCATTCCTGACCTCGTACACTAGCACGCTGTCTCTCATTCTGTGTCCTAGCTGAGTTCTGCATGCTATTTCGATCTCATCTTTTATGGACACCCATCCTGCTTTTCTTCCCAAATCATCTCCCATATTTCTGACATACCCCACACATAGAGAATCAAGAGACTGCTTGTTATGAACTTAATTTTTTTTTTCAAATTGGGATATTTTCCATTGTAATTGCATCAAAGATTTTGAAGGTTGTAAATTTGAGGAAATTCTAATTATGCAAAGCTTGCTGTAATGTAGATCAGCTCTTTTAAAAGGCTATTCCAAAGGACTACTATCATTTTCCACAAACGTGAGATAACTGAAGAGACAGAGAAAGTGAAAGCATTGTTGCTAAAATAAGTGTAAATATGTGTGTATATAGATTTAAGCAATAATGAGAAATCGCATGTGGGAAAAGCGAATCCCTTTGCTTATACTATACCTTTTCTGAGCAGTTTAACCCTGGACAGGCTGAACAGGATCAGGGACTTCATTAGCTCATTACCTGCTGTAGCTACCAGCAATTTTAACAATGGTAATCATTCTCTCTGTTCACCAGGATCTATGATTCTTTGTCTCTCTCTCTCCCTCTTTCTCTCTCTGTTTTTTTCTTTTGTGGAAGTGCCCAGCCTGGCTGAACAATAACATGAAGTGCCAGAAAAATAAAGAGTTATTTCCATGACAAAAGCCTTCAGCATATGGTAGGCAAGTCACAGCCCTCCATATGGTCCTTGAGAGATTTCAGATTGTCTCTCTTTTCCCCCCTTGCCTTCTCTTTCTATCTTCCTTCTTTTTTTCTTTTTTTTTTTTTGTCTAAAAACCTAGATTTTTCCACTTCTGATGTTACTTTTTGCCTGTTATGAAGGGTAAAGCCAATAGTGATGATGTTTATGAACAATAAAATCAATAGCACAAGCAGTCTGCTGCATCGATTCTTTTTTTATTGGCTTAATTCATTTTAAACTTTCATTTATTTCTCTTAAACACAGAATTAGTATTTAAATGTACACATTGATATTATTTGAAAAGTCACCAACTTTTAGATATAAAAACCTGCAGACCCATATGTCATAAACACAAGCTATGTTTGTAATAGCATACTACTTTACTAGTATTGCTGCAGTATATAAGCTATGTCCCAAATTACACACTATACACTATCTTTAAACAAGTTTAAAGTTTTTTTTTTTGTTTTTTTTTTACTGTATGGCATGAAATTACACATTTTTAGGCCCCAAATTTGTAAAATGTTCGGCCACAATTTTTTAACATTTTTTTAACTAAAAGTTAATTAACAACAGATAGGCGGCACATTCAAACAGTTCTTGCACACTTTCAGAAATCAGAATTTATTTCACCCTGGCCTACCCTTGGCTATGCCACTGCAATATGGAAGTATTCACCATTTAACGGCTAAAGGAGTGACGTTTCAACCGCACATGATGTGTTGTCGCTAGCTTTAGTGTGTTAGCCAACCGAAGTTCAACACTTATGTTTCAAATAATGTACATATTCACAGAGCGTGTGTGATGGTAAAGCATTTTACTCACATTTTTAAGGTGCTGCCTTCACAGAAGTTTTGCTAGTTGGCATATTCACCAGCATCACCACTTCTGCTAAGTATGGCAAGTGTGACTGTTAATGCATGAAGTATCCAACATTCCACACTCCATTATTTTGGTTAATGAAGTACTGTACATCATCCGGTACTTGCAGTACATTTCTTTTTATTGCATTTTTAGCGTAAACATACTACTCACCCTACTTAACACTACAAAATGGTGTAGAATAGTGCAGAATAATGCAAATTGGGATGCAGCTATAGTAGGTAGCAGTGCACAGTATTCAAATTTTTAGTATGCATAGAATATCTGGATGCCTACTACTTTTGCCAAAATGAGCAGAAACAGAGCCCAATGAATGGAATACTGCATCCAAAAGCATTATACGCTTGCCGTGACCTTACGCTGCAAGTTTTGACATCCATTATTTCTGACATCTGTTTTTTGACTAATTGGCTAAATTTGGAGTCAACTACTACTATATATGGCAGAAATAGTAGGAGTAGTATGGTAGTATGCAATTCTGAATTTAGACATTACTGGATCAGACTTCCAAGTGTTAAGACATTTTACACAAAACGGAATTGAAAATTTTTTTATAATATAAACGTTTTTTATAATATAAATACATAAATTCAAACATACATAGGAAAATTTTCACGTGTATTAAATGACAGTTTTACACCAGTCAATAAAACATTGTGAGGCCAAGTGTAGCGTACTCGCGAACTGATTATTGTAAAATGATGCCTATTGTTTCACTTATTTTAAAAACAATAGTGGGCAGCACGCAGTGTATACTGCACAGTATTCAGTAGTAGTATGATAGTGTTCCATTCCACAGAGTCACAGATCAGAATAACTGAGTGACTCTTTCCTGTGCCCCTCCCTGACAACACCCTCACATCTTAGCAATGGCAAAGGAGCCTCTGTGAGCTGCTGAACTCGGATCAGCTTTCCCCTGCATGCATCAAGATTATAACTATCACAAGGAGAAAATATAAACTGTTATCAAGTCAGCAGCTAAAGTCAGCCTGAAACCTGATGCAGCATCTGTTCTGGTGCAGTTAAGCCAGTCTAAGTCATTAAATTTGAATGAAACATTGATTTTATTTTCCACTCGGGCCTTACCAGGATGCAGCACTCAAAGTTGAATGAGACTGATGCTGAAATTGAGCAAGAGAAAAACTGTCATCATAACAGAAATGGGACTGGTTTCCAGGAAATAGGAAACCATAATGACCTTCAATGTCCTACAACTCTATTAAGAAAGAAAAGGAGGAATTGGCTGTGATTTCTCTGATCAACTGATTTAACAAATGGCCGTGAATGTATTGTTATATTATTTTAGCAGTTACCTCAAGTGATGCATTTAAAAATTTAAATATGGTAGAAGTCTGACTGTCTTGATCCCTCAAAGGCAACTGAACACTGTTCTTGGTTTAATACCTTGTCCAGGGCCATAACAACCTAGACATTGTGTATTCAGAATTGTGCTCAATCAATTTGGGCATTTCAATGACCGGTTCTTAATTTTTTGTATTTGGCCCCCACAGTCTTAGATATTTGGTTGTATCCTTGTGTCTGGGTGTTAGTACAAAACAACAGGTTAATTACATCTCTATCAACCTGAGAGCACAGATCAAAGATCACACACAAAGTAAACTTTCGGCCTGTATTTTTAAATTATAGTGGAAGTTTTATTGGCTTAATAAAACCTTTATTGGCTTTATTAAACCAGATTTAATAATTTAATACAATGTCTTGGGTTAGCTTAAGCCAAAATCAATATGGAGCCACACTTTCTCCCTAGAAGTTCCCTGATGTATGTATAACAAAACATTTTCTCCCTTCCCGAAAAAGATTTACTGAAAAATCAACCAATGGCAAAATTCAAAAATTTTGGGGGCCAAATCCATATATTAAACTGAGGTAAAAAGAAACATACTTTATAATTATTTTACACATTATGGTTAATGTTTTATTTTAGCAAACATCCTACAGCCAGAGGCCTTGGTGGCACATCAAACAGACAGACACCAGAGATCCAAAGTGACTGAGCTTAGGAACAGATAGGTGCTTTATGGGTCATGTTTTCACGTCATGTGGAGGTAAACCAGTCATGCAACTAAAAAAAATAATAAAAAAAAAATTTGAATAAACTGTAAAATCTATCCAAAACAGCAGGGTGTAAGTGGGGCTATGACATTAAGACTTAGAAACTTGGATTTAATGTCATTTGAAACAGTGCCACATACAGTTGTGCTCAAAAGTTTGCATACCCTTGGAGAATTGATAATATATGTACCATTTTTAAAGAAAACATGAGTGAGCAGGCAAAACACATTTCTTTTATTTCTTATGGGATTCATTTTCAATTGTAGGTTATAACAGAATGGCACAATCATAAAACAAAACATGGCAACAAAGAAAAAAATTAAATGACCCCTGTTCAAAAGTCTGCATACCCTTAATACTGTGTATTGCCCCCTTTATCATCAATGACAGCGTGCAGTCTTTTGTAATAGTTGTCAATGATGCCCCAAATTCTTGCAGGTGGTATAGCTTCCCATTCGTCTTGGCAAAATGCCTCTAGGTCATGCAAAGTCTTTGGTCGTCTTGCATGAACCGCATATTTGAGATCACCCCAGAGTGGCTCGATGATATTAAGATCAGGAGACTGTGATGGCCACTCCAGAACCTTCAGCTTTTTCTGCTGTAACCACTGGAGGGTCAACTTGGCCTTGTGCTTAGGGTCATTGTCATGCTGGAAAGTCCAAGAGCGTCCCATGCGCAGCTTTTGTGCAGAAGAATGCAAATTGTCTGCCAGTATTTTCTGATAACATGCTGCATTCATCTTGCCATCAATTTTCACAAGATTCCCCATGCCTTTAGAGCTCACACACCCCCAAAACATCAGTGAGCCACCACCATGCTTCACAGTGGGGACGGTATTCTTTTCACTATAGGCCTTGTTGACCCCTCTCCAAACATAGCGCTTATTGCTGTGACCATTAAGCTCTGTTTTGGTCTCGTCACTCCAAATTACAGTGTGCCAGAAGCTGTGAGGCATGTCAAGGTGTTGTCGGGCATATTGTAACCGGGCTTTTTTGTGGCATTGGTGCAGTAAAGGCTTCTTTCTGGCAACTCGACCATGCAGCTCATTTTGTTCAAGTATCGTCATATTGTGCTCCTTGAAACAACCACACCGTCTTTTTCCAGAGCAGCCTGTATTTCTCCTGAGGTTACCTGTAGGTTTTTCTTTGTATCCCGAACAATTTTTCTGGCAGTTGTGGCTGAAATCTTTCTTGGTCTACCAGACCTTGGCTTGGTATCAAGAGATCCCTGAATTTTCCACTTCTTAATAAGTGATTGAACAGTACTGACTGGCATTTTCAAGGCTTTGGATATCTTTTTATATCCTTTTTCATCTTTATAAAGTTCCATTATCTTGTTACGCAGATCTTTTGACAGTTCTTTTCTGCTCCCCTTGGCTCAGTATCTAGCCTGCTCAGTGCATCCAAGTGAGAGCTAACAAACTCATTGACTATTTATACACAGACACTAATTGCAATTTAAAAAGCCACAGGTGTGGGAAATTAACCTTTAATTGCCATTTAAACCTGTGTGTGTCACCTTGTGTGGCTGTAACAAGGCCAAACATTTAAGGGTATGTAAACTTTTGATCAGGGCCATTTGGGTGATTTCTGTTATCATTATGGTTTAAAAAGTAGCCAAACAACTATGTGATAATAAATGGCTTCATATGATCACTATCCTTAAATAAAAGACCAGTGATCAGTCTTATTTTCAAAATCAATGCCACAGTTTCACAATTTCTGCCAGGGTATGCAAACTTTTGAGCACAACTGTATATATAATGCACATATTGTCCTTCCTTTTTCTCATGATAGATTATGATATTGCGTCAGGTTAACTGTGGAATATCAGCATGAATAAAGAGGTCAGTGTAACGTATGTCTCAGTGTGGTGAAGCTCCCTTCCCCTTATGGAACCATTAGATTTCATAAGAATCAATTATTAAACAACATCATCTGCAATATTGAACATGAAACTCTAAACCGCTCAACTCTCATTGAAGTGCCCTGAAAACACGCTGTCCTACTAAGCTTTACCCTTTACTGGCACATGCCTCTCAGGTTTAACTTGTTAGCATTGATCCTACATGAGAAAAATTAAAAGAACAAAAGGTGAAAACAGAAGCACAAGGTTTCATTGCATTCTTGAGGTAACTTGCTAACATTAATGTGATTGGACCCATGTAGTCAACACACACACTATTTGTCATATCATAGTGTGTGACTCTGTGTGCGTGCATATGCTCTGGGAATGCATAGTAGACTACAGTAGTTACTGATTATACTTGAAGAGATAAGAGCACCTAATCCTCCCTTGACTCTCCCTCACTTGCAGATATGGATGGGTGGGGGTGGAGGACGGAAACTGACCAACACACAATGATATAGGTTAGTTCAGTGTTTCTCAATTCTCCCCTAGAGATACCTGAATGTTTCACATTTCGGAATTCTTCCTTATTTGAGACACCTTATACAACCCATAACAACTCATTACATTGTTAGTTGGCTATTATCACCTGACATTGTGATTGCGTAGCCGAGTTCAGAAACTTTCAGCTGTAGTGTATTATAAATAATGATTCATGGCTGGTCATGGCTTATGATATTTGTGTGCTGCACATATGGATGTCAGTTTTAACTCCACCTACTATATCCTTCACTTTTGAAACTCAACATGACTCCGACGTTTGCACGACATCTGCTGGTACTTATAATTCACTGCATCTAGATCACACCTCCCATTTCATCCCATTGTGATTGAAGGGATATTTCAACCAAAAATGAAAATTCTCTCATCATTGATTCACCTTCATGCATCCCAGATGTGTATGAATTTATGTCTTTTGCAGAACAAAATAATGATTTTTAGAAGAATATCTCAGCTCTGCTGGTCCATACAATGCAAGTGAATGATGGCCAGAACTTTGAATCTCCAAAAATCACATGAAGTCAGCATAAAAGTAATCCATTTGACTCCAGTGGTTAACTCCATATCTTCAGAAGCGATATGATAGGTGAGAAACAGATCAATATTTAAGTCCTTTCTTTTTTCTTTTTTTTTTATTATAAATCTCCACTTTCAGTTCCACATTCTTCTTCTTCTTCTTTTTTTAAATTTTTTTTTTTTTGTCTACTGGGCAGGGAGAATTTCTAGTAAAAAATGACTTAAATATTGATCTGTTTCTCACCTATCATATTGCTTCTGAAGACATGGATTAAACCACTGGAGTCGTAAGGATTACTTTTATGCTGCCTTTATGTGCTTTTTAGAGATTCAAAGTTCTGGCCACCATTCACTTGCATTGTATGGACCAGCAGAGCTGAAATATTCTTCTAAAAGATAACAGATTGTATTAGATTTGCACTACCCATGTGTATGTGTGTATGTATGTATGTATGTATGTATGTATGTGTGTGTCTGTACGTATGTGTATAATTAGTTTTATTTTTTATTTTTTATTATTATCTATGTCTTGCTGCTGTTTTTGTATTGTTTTTTGTATTGTTGTATACTGGAAGCTCCTGTCACCAAGACAAATTCCTTGTATGTGTAAGCATACTTGGCATTAAAGCTGATTCTGATTCTGATTCTAAAAATCTTCATTTGTGTTCTGCAGAAGAAAGAAAGTCATACTCATCTGGAATGGCATAAGGGTAAATAAATTATGAAAGAATTTTAATTTTTGGGTGAACTATCCCTTTAATTACACTGAATTTATATATGTATAGCAGTGGGGGGATTATATAAAATTAAGACACATCATTGTAAATTAAAAAATGGCAATGGGATTTAAGAAATGTATCCTTTAACAATAAAAACATATGCAAATGTAAAGGAGGATGTGAATTTGTGTTATTAGTGAATATTTAAAAAAATTGTGAACTTTATTTTTTCTTTAGAAATACTTGCTATATATATGGTATCAATGTAAAACCTGATTAGCGAGTTCACTAAATTTTCAATGGTGTGCTCATTATGGTGCAATGAGATAAAACAATTCAGATTATGGTATGTCCAATATATTATGAATTATTTTAGTGCACACACCATATGGCTTTGAAAGTATGGAGTTATATAAACTCAAAACAGACAGTACAGTTTGTCTTATCTCAGTACAGAGAAAATGAACATCCCTTGCAAGCAATGCCTCATTATCCAGACTCTCTCCTCTTCACTGAGTCTTCTCTATGTGCCAGCCTGACTGCTTGTGATGTTTTCTGTTGTTTGTGTGAAAACCCATCTGTCTGTTACAGCCTGCTTGGCAGTAGGTCCAAACGTCCCTTCTGCTCCTGTCAGAACAATCAGCGCACAGCATTTAGAGATAAAAATGTTCATTTTCCTTTCCATTAACAATTCACAGAGCAAAGTGTAAGACAAGGTGAGACTGGCTCCAATAAATCTCACCTACAATAGATAAATCATAAAGGAAGAGGGTTTTGAGTGTGTTTGAGGAGGTATAGCTCATTAATGAATTAAACTCTAGCATTTGTTTGCAGCAAATTGTTGTACACTAGGCCTATAATTGAAAACAAGTGTTAATTTTTGTCTCAATCTATTTTAGGGTGACCAGACGTCCCTGTTTTCTGCTGTGCACTGAACAAGCACTACACGGACGCCTTTAACACTTGCGGACTGTCACCATGTCAACAACCGTGTCTCCTGATGAAAGGATTTAAACACACTCCTCCCGCTGGGCCCCATGGGAGATGTAGGCCCCTGGGCTTCAGCCCGTATAAGCCCATGCGTTAATGCACCCCTGTCCATAGGAGATACCATATGAGATAGGCCTAACTGATAGAAACAGTTAGGTGAAATAATGTAATAATAATAATTATTATTATTATTATTATACAATATTGAATATCTTTGTGTCATGACTACAAAGTTGAAAAAATCCCCAACAATATGAGGCATCTAAGGGCGGCAAAACCCTCTTCAGAACTGAATTTCAGGCCCTGATAGTACATAAGTATTTCTTGTGATGCTGAAGGAAATGGTAGTCAAGTGAGCTCATTTCTTTTTAAATTCCTCTGCCAGTTTGCCAGCAAGCAAGTTAGTATAGCCTACCATCTTATTTTTTGGAAAGTGCCAGGTAAAGGTGAAGGAAAAGAGGAGAAGGGAAGGAATTTTAGAAGAGAGTTAGAAGACTGATGTAAAGAGTGTGACCAAGGGCAGGTGTCCCTGTGCTGTGGAATCAGCTGCAATAGTTCCTATATTCAGTCATTGTTTATATACGTATGTTTGTTTAGTTCGATTTTATGCCACAATGTCATCTACTGTATACGGTGTAGAAAAGAATGAACTCTAATGTAACAGAAGACAATTAAAAATCAACTTTACCTCAATATCAGAATTTCTTTGAGACATACTCAAAAGAGTATACCATAGTTCACATTACTACATTCACCATGGTCAAAATACATAACATCCGAATTGTCCCCCTTTTTTAATTAATAGATAAGTAACATGAAATTTCAATGACATATTTACCACTGAACTAGAAATGTCCCCATTTTTCATTTCAGAAATCTGGTCCCCTTAATCTATCTTAACCCAGCAAACAGTATATATCTATAACCTATTTATTTGTTTGTCTCTAAATTGGTAATTAAGTAGTTTTGTTATAATTGTGTATGATAAGTAGGGTATTTAATTAATGTTTGACAGAGGTTAAAGGTGCACTCAGTACTTTTATTGATGTCTAAGTGGCTTACATTGGCTTACAATGACACCCAGTGGCCTGGATGGTGCATCATTCAAACTCAGTAGTTTTCAGCCACCAATGCCATTGTAGAATTCACTATGGTCAGTAAAGCAGGATTAGTTAAAGGTGCTATATGTAATATTTTTACTGTACTAAATCATAAAATGTAAAGAGAATTAGGAAAGATGCTAAATTGAAATACTGGCTTCTCCGTTAACAATGCTACAGCCAGTATATTCTACTTTGAAGTTTCCATTCCGGGCCAGAATTTTTGTTTATGTTTTGGCCTGTGTGATCCTGCCCACTGCCCACTCACCAATAATATTTCGACACCGCCGGGTTGCCAGATTTGAAAAAAGTTTTCAGGCAAACAACACTGCGTGCTGCTGCCATGGAAGCCAGTAAACGAACTGGATCAGAGGTAACAGATTCCACCCGACCTAAAAAGCCTTGCCATCCGTCTAAAAACCACCATGACCTGAGGCGTAGTAAAACAAGGATAAATATTGGAGATGCCTTTGGACGATGGAGACAGCTGAGGGCCCAGAAATCCTTTAAAACGGATGCTGAGTTGGCTCCTTTGCGTGTCAACACTCTGGCAACCCACATGAGCTTAGAGTCTGGGGCGGTGCAGACAACTCTCCAATATTTTGAATTTGGACTGCAGTACCCATTTCAAACGCTTGTTGTCAATCGTACATATAGTACTTTAAAGTCATGAATGAAAGTAGGGCAGTTACTGAGATTAAGCAAGTAGTATTTAGCTGCCCCCATGAGGCGCCCCTGCTCCATGTAGTATAAAAGAGCTTTTATAAGGTTACTGATATGACTGAACTCTTCATCTCATATGAATGGTCATGATTTTATACATATGTTTCAGAGTTACTATTCATTTCTTCAGAAGTAAAACTTTTTAAATGAGGAAAAAAATAATAATAATAATAATAAAAAAAATAATAAAAATACCAAGTGAAACTTTAATGATAATTCAGAAAGTAGTGAGACTTTTGATTAGACTCCACTGACTGTTACTTTGGTCCGCTGATTAAAGGAATATTCCAGGTTCAATACAGGTTTAGCTCAGTCGACAGAATTTGTGGCACAATATTGATTACCACAAAAAGTAATTTTGACTTGTCCCTCTTTTACTTTAAAAAAGTAAAAATCTGGGTTACAGTGCACTTACAATGGAAGTGAATGGGGCCAATCCATAAACATTTAAATACTGACTGTTTAAAAATTATAGCCACAAGATAAAATTGCATACTAACCTTTTCTGTGTAAAGTTTTAAGCCATGACGATGTAATGTCAACAAACCCTAAAACCCTAAAATGACTGTAAAAATTACAATTTAAACAACATTACAGCTCAAATAATACATGAGTTTTAACAGAAGAATTAATGTAAGTGTTTTTACAAAATTATAAGTTACACATTTATCTCTTTAAATCCTCCAAAAATTGGCCACAAGGTTACGACTGTAATCATGATACCCTGAAATGAGGGAATGAATGCTGCATCATAGCTGACACTATAGGGTTATCTCCGCAAGTGTAGCCAATCTCTGAAACTCTTTAAAATCTCGCCAATTTAGATTGGCAGATAGCGCTTTGTGCTCGGCCTCCCTTGTGCGCGTAGCGGGCGTATATAGAGGAGGTGCATAGCGCTATCTCTTCAGAATATTCGACTGAATGGTGCAAACGACACTTGGCCCTTGTAGCGAAGATTCAATAGCACGGCCAGCTTACGAAGCATTCAATCCCTCATTTCAGGGAACCATAGTTACAGTCATAACCTTATTGTTCCCTGTCAATTCAGTCATGAAAGCTGCGTCATAGCTGACACTATGGGGAATGTATACCATCACGCTGTGCTACTGATTCACATGTGTAACGATGCCTACTAGCCAATGGGGTAGCAAAAAACACCAAAAAAGTCTCCGCTTTGCATTGCAATAAGAAGGGAGAAGAAGAATGATGAATGGATGGATGTACATGGCGATGATGCTAACCGGATCGGGTAGCGCAGTCATCGCAAGATGAATTAAATCACTACCATGTGTGAGTAAGTATAAATAAGGGACTAACCAAATGGGTAGTGTAAACTTATATAAAGTGATCGCTAACTGCGGTTTATGGGATGACCATGTATAAATAAAGCTGGTAGTAAGCAGCAGAATATACAGTTTAACTCTCCTTCAAAGTAAGCACCTGGGAAGAGAGAGAAGAGACATCCAGGTTGTAAACATCTGGCGAAAGTGCTAGGGGAAGCCCAGCCTGCAGCTAGGCAGATGTTTTCAAGGTAAACACCATTAGACAATGCCCATGAAGATGCCATACCTCTAGTGGAGTGAGCTTTTACTCCAATGGGGCACTGTATGCCTTACGAGTCGTATGCAAGCACAATGGCATCCACTATCTAATGTGAAACCTTTGACTGGAGACAGCCAACCCTTTAAAGTGACCTGTAACGCAGACAAAGAGCTGATCCAAAAGCCGCATTTGCCTCGTGCGATCGATATACGTGTCTTACAGGACACAGTGTGTGTGTGTGTGGGGGGGGGGGTTTCAAAACTCTAAGCAGGAGTCGCTGACTGACAGCGCTTGAAGGTCCCTGACACGTTTTACTGAAGCCAAAGTGAGAAGCAGTGCAGACTTTAATGAGAGTACGTGCAAACTCACTGAATCCAATGGCTTGAACAGTGGGCCTGTGAGTGCTTTTAACACAAGCGCCAAGACACAAACTGGCACAGTGGTAGGGCGAGATGTTCTCAACCGCCTCGTGACACATAAGGATTTCACAAAAAAACGGTGTCTGCCTATTGATAGACCACTCAGTGGGATATGTCCGGTTGCTATGGCAGCAACATTAGGGATGGGCATGAGTACTCGAGTACTCGGGTACTCGGACGTGGCAGCAATGATCGATCATGAAAATGATGATCGATGGTGATCATGCATGATGTGACTTCTCACTTAATTCGAAACTTAGTGACAATTATCTGACAACTAAACACAAATGTGTCAAAGAGGGAGCTTATTTTTAATTTTGAGATTGATTACGCTGTGATTTGAGGGGTACATTGATTGTCTGAGACGTCTCATAGCAACCAAACTTATATATGACGCTGCAATGCTATCTTTACGATCATCAAAAGAGAGTGCGATTTACCATGTTTTGAACACATGTCTCTGCAAAACATTTGCTAAACACATTTTATTATCATATAAAGCTACACTATGTAGCTTTAAATGAGAGAGTGCAACAAAAATCCATCTTCCAAACCACGTCTTTACCCAAATACACTTTGATAACCCTATAATAATGTTTTATATTTTAGAGCTGTTGGGACGGATTTCGTGGGAAATTGCATGCATACGTCTTTTGTCCATGCGTGTTGACGTCATATCTGTACACAGAGCAAATAAGCTCTGGCTACTGTAGCGCATGTGTGGGAGTAGCGTGAACCTGAAAGTTTGTTGTCACAACAAACAAGAAAAATTTACCAAGGATCATTCAAAATGGCAAACCTCCGGGGAATCACCAGTTGTAAAAACAAAGAAATCCTGAACAGAGCAGAGTCTACAAGCAAAAAGGGAAAGCGACAGAGTCCGTAATAAAACCTGAATCAACATCGGCCTGGCTTTTCAGAGGTGGCGACAACTTCGAGATCTGAAAGGATTTAAAAGCGACCCAGAGATGGCTTTTTTCTTACTCAACCCACTAATGGATTTTGTTATCCTGTGTAGGCTAACTGGTTTTACACATGATCCAAGAATGGTTTTACTTAGCAGATAATCTCTGTAGAATGGAATTATCATGTTCCTGGAGAACGAGAATCATAGCTCTGACCAACTCCAAAAGACATAACCTGACATATTTGGTCCTACTGTGCAAAAATCTAATTAATTATGTGATGCTAGTTACAGTGACTAAACAGATCTCCATATGTCTGTCAGATCTCAGCCTCGCCACAAGATGGCAGTGTTATAACACTGATTATAGAGTCTCTGCTTTTGTCCTGCTATTGGTCCTCTGTAAATATCCTTCACTTTCAACACTGTGCCCTTGAGCAAGGCACCTAGGTTGCTCCATGAGGACTGTCTGTGTAATTTAAATTGGTGCCATTGTGTGGTGGAAAAATACAAATTTTATAATTATATTATAATTGTATTATATTATTATATTCTTTTAATACACATTTAAAAAAATGAACTTTCACTGTTGTTAGTTTCACTGAATCCTCCCTTATTCATATAACTCAAAATTTATGTAACCAGGTGAACTTAACTGTAAACCGTTAATTTAATGAAGTTAAATTAAGTTTCTATGCTTTAAAGCTTTACTTAATCTCTTTGTGTTGGGACAACATGATTTTTTGTTTGTTTTGTTAACAGAAACTGGGCTGGGGATTTCTACAGAGCCCTTTAGTTGACAGGGCAGGAATACAAATAAAGAAAAATTTGTTTTGCGTCCCTCACAATAGTTTTGCCATCCCTTGGAATGCGTTTTGCATCCCCTCACAATAGTTTTGTGTTCCTTTGCAAAAATGTACTATGATTTTATTCAGTATCAATTTTAACCTTGATATTCTTAGTAAAACCATAAGTATAATACAGGAAAATGAAACTATATGGTAATACATTTTGTGGTTATTATGATTTTACTACAACTACCATGATAGTTATTTAAGCTTTAAAAAGAAATAAAATAGTCTAAAACAATTAATAAATTTAAGAAAGTGTTTAAAATTGAGGTTTTTAAAAAGTATAAAAGAATGGGTTGAAGTTTGATTCAAATAATTTATTTGTTAGGGTGAAGTTAAATTTATAAATGTTATACAGCCATCTTGCTCTTATTTGTTTCTTTATATTTTCTTCTATTTCTTTATAGTTTTTTTTTTCTTATGAGTTGTGAATAGGAGTGGGTTAAGGTTAGGGTTAGGGGGTTAGGGCTAGGGTTAATGAGTTAATGTTAATGGTAGTATTTAAAAAGAGAATATAAAACTAGAGAGGTAAAAAGGGTAGGTATAATAAGCTTTGGCTTCAGCCTGTTCCTATTCAGATGTTGTATGGATTGAACTATCATCAATAAATAAATGAATGAAAATCAAAATGATACAGTATACTGTATTAAAACCATGGTTTCCACAAAATAAAAAAATAAAAAATAAACATGGTTCCCTGTCTGTCACTCACTCGACGTTGTGTCGATGTAGTGACACTAGGGGTTTGCTCTTGAGTGCCCCAATCACCTTTGCAGGTAGAGCGCGCCGTTGCGGTGCATTTATGCCCGCAGGGCGCAGCCACCTGGAGGAACCGACCAAGGCTCCCTTCTAAGGCGTGTACGTTTTCACTGTCACTCATGGCGAAGGCTTACAACGCCACGGGTCAGACCGCCTCAGCCTTGCATGCCATGGCCATCCTGCAGGTCCACCAGGCCAAGGCGCTCAAAGATCTGCACGAGGGTAGGACCGACCCAGGGCTTATGCAGGAACTGTGTACCACGACTGACCTTGCTCTACGGGCGACGAAAGTCATGGTGCGCACCCTGGGCTGGACAATGTCCACCTTGGTGGTCCAAGAGTGGCACCTGTGGCTCAACCTTGCAGAGATGCGTGATGCCAAGAAGGTCCGCTTTCTCGATGTACCCGTCTCCCAAGGGGGGCTCTTTGGCGACTCTTTGAGGATTTCGCCCATCAGTTCTCGATGGTGAAGAAGCAGACGGTGGCCATCAAACATATCCTGCCGTGGTGCAACTTGGCCACCTATAGGCCTCCGAAGTCCCACGCCCCGTCTGCCTCTCGCCAGGGCCGTCCTCCTGCGGTGCCAGCCCCAGCTCCCCCACCATCAGAGCCTGTACGCTGGCCTCTGAGAAGAAGATCCTCCCGAAGGAAGACGGCACCACCTGCCCATCAGCCGGCCGCCAAGAACCCGGACAGGCTTCGAAGCGGTCCGGAGACAGGCGACCCAGGGATGAGGCAACTCTCGCTGACTGCTCTGACCCAGGTGTGCGCACAGGCCCCACTCCCGCCCCTGGGTCAGCACGAAGTGAGTATCCTCTTAACATCGCTGGATGCGTTCTGGGCTCCGGCACCCAAATTGTCAATAAAAGAGCAGTTTTCTCATTCCCTGGGTCATTCTCCAATATTCAGCCCCTCCAGCCCTCACACCCACAACGGCCAGGCGCTGAAAGTCTTTCCGGTCATATGGCATCCTTGGCGACGGTACTCCCCCTCAGGCTGATGCATATGAGACCGCTCCAGCACTGGCCACAGACTCGAGTCCCGAGGTGGGCATGGCACCCAGTGCATGAATATCATGCCACGGTGCGGTCAAACTTTCAGTTCTTGGTCAGACCTGCCATTTCTACGGGCAGGGGTTCCCTTAGAGCAGGTTCGAGGTGTGTCGTGGTCACGACAGATGCCTCGAATTCGGGCTAGGGCGCTGTGTGCAACGGGCAGGCAGTATCGGGGCTCTGGACAGGGCCCCACCTGCAATGGCACATCAACTGCCTAGAGTTGCTGGCAGTATCGCTGGCCCTGTGGAGGCTTCGGCCGTTGATTCAGGGCAAGTACGTATTGGTCCGGACAGACAGGGTACGCTCACGTCACATGTCGCAACTCGGCCGTCACCTCCTCCTTTGGAGTCAGCAGATGTTGAAGTCTCTGTGAGCCACTCACCTCCCGGTTGGTAACGCTCCGTGGAGAGTGGAGACTCCACCCCCACGCAGTCCAGCTAATTTGGGAGAGATTTGGGGAGACGCAGGTGGACCTATTCGCCTCCCGAGAGTCCTCTCACTGCCCCCTTTTGTACTCCCTGTCCGAGGCTCCCCTTGGCACGGATGCCTTGACACACAGCTGGCCTCGGGGGCTGCACAAGTACGCGTTTCCCCCAGTGAGCCTCATTGCACAGACATTGTACAAAGTCAGGGAGGACGGGCAACAAGTCCTGATGGTTGCGCCATACTGGCCCAACCGGACTTGGTTTTCAGACCTGATGCTCCTGGCAGTAGCCCCTCCATGGCGCATTCCTCTGAGGCAGGACCTTCTCACTCAGAGGCAGGGCACACTATTAATGACCTTTTAATGAACTGATGTTCTCAACAATAATGTAAGTAGGTCATAAACAGAGATCTATATACAGGCTACTGAAAGTCTACTGAATGTTTGTTGAAACACTGTTTACTAGCTATAGCAAGTCAGTCGATAAGCTCTTATTTTGCTGCTGTTATACAGGCTATTGATAGTCTACTGAATGTTTGTTGAAACACTGTTTACTAGCTATAGCAAGACAGTTGATAAGTCACTTATAGTCAGTTAAATATCTGCTTGGGACCATCAAAATAAAGTGTTACCAGATTTAGAAGAGTTTCTGTTATGTTGGACATTTAGTTTCCATCATGCTGAAGAGTGGAGCTTGAGGTTAGCTTTAGGACAGGTACATGATGAGAATGCTTTACATTGTCTTACTCATTGAGCAACTGGTATGCTACTCAAATAATAGTTTTTCCCATTTGCATGCATTTAGTATGTTATCATTTACTGTACTAGCGGGTTAATCGCAGAAAGAGATTCATTTGAATTTGACATGTCTAATATAATTGGGTTTACTCAATTCAATTAGGTTACCTCTACTTGGAGTATTTAAGTTGAGATTACATGGTAGTTTTAATTGAAGAAAACACATTTGAAACAAGTGGAACCACTGTCCATGACTGAATCAAGTTCAGCCAAAGAGTTTTTATTTTTTTAGAATAAAATGCAAATGATTATGTTTTCAACTGGTGCTCAGACCCCAGTTTGACCAGCAGCTGTCTCATTCAGACACTTTATGCCAGAGTTTTTTAAACCTTTTGATGCCAAGTACCCCCAAATGTGATGATCACTTTCTAAAATGTAAAGGCAGTATAAAGATAAATGCTATGGCTGTATATATATATACACAGGTGCATCTCAATAAATTAGAACGTCGTGGAAAAGTTCATTTATTTCAGTAATTCAACTCAAATTGTGAAACTCGTGTATTAAATAAATTCAATGCACACAGACTGAAGTAGTTTAAGTCTTTGGTTTTTTTTAATTGTGATGATTTTGTCTTACATTTAACAAAAACCCACCAATTCACTATCTCAAAAAATTAGAATATGGTGACATGCCAATCAGCTAATCAACTCAAAACACCTGCAAAGGTTTCCTGAGCCTTCAAAATGGTCTCTCAGTTTGGTTCACTAGGCTACACAATCATGGGGAAGACTGCTGATCTGACAGTTGTCCAGAAGACAATCATTGACACCCTTCACAAGGAGGGTAAGCCACAAACATTCATTGCCAAAGAAGCTGGCTGTTCACAGAGTGCTGTATCCAAGCATGTTAACAGAAAGTTGAGTGGAAGGAAAAAGTGTGGAAGAAAAAGATGCACAACCAACCGAGAGAACCGCAGCCTTATGAGGATTGTCAAGCAAAATCGATTCAAGAATTTGGGTGAACTTCACAAGGAATGGACTGAGGCTGGGGTCAAGGCATCAAGAGCCACCATACACAGACGTGTCAAGGAATTTGGCTACAGTTGTCGGATTCCTCTTGTTAAGCCACTCCTGAACCACAGACAACGTCAGAGGCGTCTTACCTGGGCTAAGGAGAAGAAGAACTGGACTGTTGCCTAGTGGTCCAAAGTCCTCTTTTCAGATGAGAGCAAGTTTTGTATTTCATTTGGAAACCAAGGTCCTAGAGTCTGGAGGAAGGGTGGAGAAGCTCATAGCCCAAGTTGCTTGAAGTCCAGTGTTAAGTTTCCAGTCTGTGATGATTTGGGGTGCAATGTCATCTGCTGGTGTTGGTCCATTGTGTTTTTTGAAAACCAAAGTCACTGCACCCGTTTACCAAGAAATTTTGGAGCACTTCATGCTTCCTTCTGCTGACCAGCTTTTTAAAGATGCTGATTTCATTTTCCAGCAGGATTTGGCACCTGCCCACACTGCCAAAAGCACCAAAAGTTGGTTAAATGACCAAGGGTGTTGGTGTGCTTGACTGGCCAGCAAACTCACCAGACCTGTACCCCATAGAGAATCTATGGGGTATTGTCAAGAGGAAAATGAGAAACAAGAGACCAAAAAATGCAGATGAGCTGAGGGCCACTGTCAAAGAAACCTGGGCTTCCATACCACCTCAGCAGTGCCACAAACTGATCACCTCCATGCCACGCCGAATTGAGGCAGTAATTAAAGCAAAAGGAGCCCCTACCAAGTATTGAGTACATATACAGTAAATGAACATACGTTCCAGAAGGCCAACAATTCACTAAAAATGTTTTTTTTTATTGGTCTTATGATGTATTCTAATTTTTTGAGATAGTGAATTGGTGGGTTTTTGTTAAATGTGAGCCAAAATCATCACAATTAAAAGAACCAAAGACTTAAACTACTTCAGTCTGTGTGCATTGAATTTATTTAATACACGAGTTTCACAATTTGAGTTGAATTACTGAAATAAATGAACTTTTCCACGACATTCTAATTTATTGAGATCGACCTGTGTATATATATATATATATATATATATATATATATATATATATATATATATATATATATAATATAATATTGTGGTTAATCTCATGATTAGCCTTTAGAAAGCTGGTCAATTTAAACATGTTAAGCAGCACTGATAGTGTCAGATTTGGTCGATGTTAACTTCTTAACTTTTTAAAAAATATATTTTTTTATATATTTCTCTGAAATTGTCAGCGAAGCCCCTAGGACCTCCAGTTAGAAAACCCATGCTTTATGCCAAACCACAATATAAGCATCCACAAAATGACCACAGGCGTGTGCTGGTCTGGTGAATATCGAACTTGGCCATGCTACGTATGTGCTCTGAACCACAAGCCCTGAGAGTGGGTCACAAGAGAGGACTCTGATGTGAGATGGTAGTCTGGCAGAGACCAATTCATACAAGGACCCCCCCCCCCCCCCATACTATGTCCAGTTCTGAGACACTTCTAATCCCCCACAATGATGCTTTTTCTGATCAGCACATTTTAATTTAATAACAACAAACTGTTGTACTGTGTATGATATGATAGCTAGAGTTTTTTGTGTGAGGGTACTCTACACTCTAAAATTCTGCATACATAAAAAAATGTAATTGCATTTTTATGTGCCAGTGGAAGGGCATGAGAATTGTCGAATGTTCTGAAGCTTATACATTAAGGCAGCAGGACACGTTGGGGGGTCATGTGTCATGAGAACTGGCCGGCGCTCTTCTCCTCTGCAGGCTAGAGAGAAGCAAAGGAATGAATACACTCTCTCTGTGTTATTGCACTGCTATATATAGATAGATTTATGCTCACAGTCACACTGTACTCTAATGTAGAGGAAATAGAGTGGATCTGCTGATCTGAGAACAGTGTAGCATCCTGACTTGGAGAGTAGAGGATCAAACCTAAAGTACTCAAACAGTAATTTCTTCTCAGAGCTCTCGGCTGTTGTCTGGAGATCAGAGGACGACACTTCACATTTTGTTTCCTCCGTAACAGCACTTCCTTGTGACTCTTGACCTTAACGTAATATCCATATCCATAGGCCCCTCAGAGAGGGCTGCCTTCAACAACAAGCACTGCTTATTCTGAAACCCAGACTATTCTGCAGCATATATTGCAGGTGGCTGAGTGGATAATTGTAATACAATGGATGGATGGATGGACAGATACATAGATAGGAGGAATTATGTCTTTACAGCTGCATCCTTTGATGACAGAGGAAGGTACAGGCCTTTGATTGGTGATTACTACCTTGTAGATCACTGCTGGAAAATAACAAGGTCTCTCCATTGGCGATATATGAGTCCCTGGGGTGACGGCCCTGATCTTGGCCTCCCTTTGGGGCCCCTCAGGAAGTAAAGAGGGGGGCCTTGGACGCTTAGCGGAACAAACCTGCATGACTGTAAATTTCTGGCAAAAGAATAGTCGCGTGTGAGAAGACTTCCTGTGACTTCCTCACGGTGAGGAAAAAATGTCTCCTCAGAAGTCTCCTGACACGCACAACCCTGATGGAGGAGACAGAAAGAAAGAGAGACAGCAACACACCCATTTTGGGAAGTGTGGGTTACTCTTGCTGCTTTTTGGGGAAATTAAGGAAGCTGTAAGGTTGTCTCCTGCATCCCAAAGATTTTTCTTCTTAACTAGGTGGAGAGAGATGAGGAAAGACAGAGGGTGAGAGAAGAAACTGTTCAAGGTACATTAAGGAACATTTTACTTACTGATTAACAGCATCTTGAAGTGTTTGAGTGTGTTCTTCAAAGGGTACATTTTTGGAAGTATACTTCCGAATGACTTTGAGCGAATGGAACAGGCACCTGTTAATGTCCACCGAATAAGTGTTCCATTACTTCATGCTTTTGAGAGGCGTGAGAAATGATCTCTCACTCAGACGAATCCACTCTGCCTTAGGATCAGGAAGACTCATAGACTTGGATCTAATCTAGACGTTGAAGAAGAGTGCCCATTCTCTCATTATTGTGCATTAAATCCTGCCTGTGAGATTCAGAATGTGCAGTTATGGAGATTTTCATGGATCTTATTATAGTAGATAATAATAGCCATATTTACAATTCTATTGGCTGATAATGCAATAATGTGTGTTTATCTGTACAAAAATTAACTTTTGTGCTAGAAGAAGTGCCTTGGACTTTTCTTCTAATTTCCACAATTGAAACCTACTCAAAGAACACCTTCTGGGATTTTACTCCATGAGGTCCCTCCAGCAAGTAGCACTCCAAAATGTGTTACTTATATTTTCATTAGTTTGGTCTCATTGGTGTGTCTTAGGAAATCATGTTCACACAGACACAGTAGGTACCAGCCATGTGCAAAGTTTTACTGAATCTGATGAATGAACATTGGCGACGACTTGCTCCATTCTCAGTTTTAATGTGTTAGTTAAGAGTGTGTGCGTTGGTTCTCCCGCTGTATGGTCTTGTTTTGTATGTCAGAGTCAAAGACTTATGAAGCAATAGGACATGAATAGACTTCCTTTTCCTGTACAGCTTTTGACAGGATCCTACCATTGACCCTTACCTGCAGGGGTCAGTCAGCATTTTTCCGAATAGCATCTGATTTCACACTGTGGCTCTGTGCACTGTACGAAACCCCTGCTGACAGTGCAGTCCAGGGGGGGTTACATGATGACAAGAAAATGAGATATACTTGCACACTCACACATGAAAATGTAAACTATTAAATTGAAACTATTTCAGCATGCTTGTGTAGTGACACATAAATGAATAATGGACTTCTCCTCCCCACTGGATAGACACACAAAGGCCTCTTTGCAAATGCTGTGAAAAATTGGCTGTCCTGAAAACACATTTGTCTTCTTCGCTTTCTCATGCGTACACATCACCATCACATGTGGCCACAACATGCACAATATGAGTTATCAGTGAAAGACACACTGACCCAGGTCATAGCATTGATGTATTTCAGCATATTAAATCCCCACAGCAATATAGGATACACTTTCCTTAGATTTAAGTTTGTATATAGTCTCTATTTGTCCTTATGCTCTGTACATATTAAGTGGAAATTCATGCAATGGCGTTGCCAATATTTATAGCTAATAATGTGAACAAATGTGTGTCTATATGACAGCAACTTATGAGCAGGGGCACATTAACGCACAGGCTTTTATGGGCTGACGCCCAGTGGCCTACAACTCCCATGGGGCCCAGCGGGAGGAGCGCGTTTAAATGCTTTCAGCGGGAGATGTGGTTATTGACATGGTGACAGACAGTCCATAAGCGTTAAAGGCGTCCGTGTAGTGGTTGTTCAGTGCACAGCAGTTGCAACAACAACTTGAAGGGGACCTCGGCAGACCAGTGAGTCTATGGGCTGAGAGGTACCTGCTTATAAGAATAGAGCAGTAGAGTGTAGGTTAAATCAGGTGGAGAGGGAGTTCCTATAGAGTTTTCATACAGTCTAATATGGTCTTCCCCCTCTTCCCAAAACATATACACACCTGCTCCACTCACTCAAATACAAAAACCCTACAGCCTACCCAGTCCATCTCACTGTTTTTCCCTTCTAAACAGGACTGTTGGCTTGTCTCTTACATGATGTTATCAGTCCTGTAAATCTGTGTATTCAGCTGTACTCTGACCTCAGTGACTCACTCCATCCAACACACACACACACACACACACACACACACACACACACAGGAACATTGAATCTGTGCTTAATAAATACTTAAGAATTTAACAGTATCGTTTTGTTGAATCAGCACATGTATCAGCTGTTTCCCCTTCTGTAGAATGGATCTGATAAATATGAGCTTATCTGCTCTAATTGATAATTGTTTGTGACACATATGCTGCAAATCTAAGATTGCATTTAGCAGCATTGTTTTATGATCATTGTTGATCAATAGGGTCATCCTGTCTTTATTGATTATTGTCCCCTGGGCTTATAAAAATGCCATGCAGGTGTCATAACAATGTCGTAGAGGTGTCGTAGATGGTAGGAGGGGGGTTGTTGGTGCAGCTGAGGGAACAGAAAGTGCTGGGTTGAAGTGACATGTTTGCAAAAGCTGCTCGAAGTGAAATGTTACGGGCCGTGGAATTACAGAGAAAATAAATGGGAAAGAGAGAGAGGGTCTGGAAACCATTTGCCACTGTCTCACTTTCTTTTTTCTTAGATCATTCTAAACATCTGCCTCATGTTTATTTACTCAACACCCGCTTCTGGCTATTAACAAACCATCTCTACATGAGTTCAGCCCCTACAGAAGCTCATAGCCTCAAGCAGCACTTCTGCCCCAGGGCCAGGGTCGAAACCACAAAATATACATTGAGGGGGACCAGATTAGTGATATCCTTGTTGCTGTTCTGCTGCAGACCATTATGCACCACTGTCTAATTGTCATTAAGTTGTTGCAGGAATAACATAATAGTTTAAAAAAGTAATTTTTACCATGCTCAGTAGAGTTCTATATACAGATCTCAACACCACTCATCAATGTAATTTGAGATAGCCAGTCTAATCGATGAAGGTTAAGAAGCTAAGCGGGAACCTCGTGGATTATTCCAGCACCATGCATCAGCAAGCAGTTCAGGTTAGTGTCATGTGAGATGTAACTAACTAAATATGCAATATTTGCCAACGATTTTTTGATTTAAATGTTGTACCGACTGACAGTAAATTCCAAGGGTGCAAATCCATTTGGCGAAATTCACCATTTAGAATTGAAAATACGTCATTTACAGTATGTGATTCATATGTCATTCATAATTGTGAATGTGAAAACATTAACTGAGTAGTTTTCAGCATATCAGGCTTAAGACAAAGAGTAAATATGTGTATATAATAAGGAAATGAATGAATGTGGTAATTTGGCAGGTTTTTGAAAATTCACTTGACATTGTCTAAGAAACTGATCTAGAAAATGTTCTATCTTAAAGGACCAAAGAGGACCACTATATTTGTAACCTCAACACCCACGGTCCCCCACCCCCAAAATGGATTGGTTCCCCCTAATGTTCAAGACATGGTTACAGCCTTGCCCAGGGCCACAAACCAAACAGAGAGATGAACAAACATCAGTTGCATGTAAAATCAAGTAAAGTAAGACGAGTCAAGTCAGTGAGTCTAGTACTGAGGTTAGGTAATGGAGCGCTAATAAAAGGACTTAACCATCCAAAAAAATGCACTAAATTGTACTCATTTTAAAGAATAGTTCACCCCAAAATTTTTATTCTCTTATCATTTACTCACCCTCGTGCCATCTCTGATGTGTGTGACTTTCTGTCTACTGCTGAACACAAATTAAGATTTTTAGAAGAATATCTCAACTCTGTAGGTCCAGACAATACAAGTCAAAAGGGTTCAAAACTTTGAAGCTCCAAAGACACATAAAAGCAGCATAAAAGTAATCCATATACCTCCAGTGGTTTAATCCATATCTTCAGAAGTGACAAGTGTGGGTGAGAAACAGATCAACATTTAAGTCCTTTTTTTTTTTACTATAAATCTCTACTTTCACCAGCCCTCCTAAGTGCTCTCTTCTCTCATAAGAGTTCTTTTGTTTTTGGCTATTCACATTCTTCGAGCTTATTGCTACCTATTTGGCAAGGAGGGGAATTTATATTAAAAAGGACTTACTGTGAATATTGATCTGTTTTTCATATCGATCATATTGCTTCTGAAGAAATGGATTTAACCACTGGAGTTGTATGGATTACTTTTATGCTGCCATTATGTGCTTATGGAGCTTCAAAGTTTTGGACCCTGTTGACTTGCATTGTATGGACCTACAGAGCTAAGATACTCTTCTAAAAATCTTTGTTTGTGTTCTGCAGAAGAACAAAATTCATACACATCAGGCATGCCATGAGGGTGAGTAAATGATGAGAGAATTTTCATTTTTGGGTGAAGTAACCCTTTAAAGATGAAGAGTGTAATTTCTGTTCCAGTAGCACCTCCAAAGGGAATCACAAAATAAACATTGTTTTCAAACAGCCTTACGAATACACCCTCCACCTGCTGTTTATCGAATGAACAGATAGTCCCGCCTCCAACTCTCATTTGTTGATTCAATGTTGTTGTGTCGGGCTGTATGGGTCGCTCACAAATCATTTTTATAGCAGCACAGAGACATGATAGAAAATTAACCTATGAAAGATATTTGTCTCTGGCTCTGCATATAAAGTTACTTTAGCTTTAATTTCCCTTTATTTTTACATGACATTTTACTGTTACTTGTTATCACTTTGTGATGTAATAGTCTCCGAATCTTAGCTGGCACTGTGCTTTTAGCTGCTGTTATATGGCATATCCATATTTCCATAAAACATAATTGTTCCTATATTTAGCACCATTTATAAGTTATGCATATGGTAACGAATAGATATTATGGACCAAATGAGGATGACAACATTGCTTCAGCGCATAAATTGAGGTCAAAGATGAGAGGTCACAGGTTAGTGAGTTTGGTCACATAAGCCCATATGGTTGATTAAAGGTCTTGCATTCCTTTGCACTGAAACAGAAACTGAGTAAGAACATGGTCCCGTTCTGGAGAGACACGTTATTCTTACATGACAGAGCTAGTCATGAATTATGAGAGGAAGCAAAGCAAGAACGTATTTGCGAGTGTGACACAGAGAAATCAAATGCAGGAAATGTGTGAAACTATATGAAAGACAATAATAAAAAACAAACAAATCATATTCTCTGTATTTAAAAAAAAAACCTTAACAAACAAACAAATAAATAAATAAATATAACACCTGAAAAAAGAAAAAAAGGAACTCCAATTAGTGTGTCCATGACTCCATGTGTTTATGAGAGAAGAAGAGAAGGCAAGAAAAACAAGGAGAAAGAGAGAAAAAGAAAGGGGATGATGGAGAGAGAGAGAGAGAGAGAGAGAGAGAGAGAGAGAGAGAGAGAGAGAGAGAGAGAGAGAGAGAGAGACCCCCACTGTTCTTTATCGTGGCCCCTGTGCTCTTTGAGCTACCGAGAGAAAACAAACCGCAGCAGGTCTAAAACTCAAACTGACCAAAATCCCGTTCTCCACTCTCTGTATTAATATGTCCTTCTGAACTATTAAAAACTTCATTATGTTTATCGGCTCGAATGACTTGAAGCACAGATGAATATGGTCTTGTATTTTTTCGGAAATGCATGATGTTCAGAAAATCCTTGTGTAAATAAACTGTTAATAAGCCTATTTGTAGCATTAGGCTGCGTTTGCCAGTTTGTTTGTTTGCGTGTTAATTATTGTGTCCAGTGTTGTTTTAAACGCCTCACTGTCAAATAGCCACGCAATACAAGGCAATAAATTTGAGAGGATAATCTAGGTCATGAGCTAGGCTACATGCAGGTGCAGCTTCTATCTTTCCAAGTGAAGTTTTATTTTACTCCATGTCCATGATCTCTTTTATCAGCAAGTGTTTTAATGGCCTCCATTTCATGGGCGAATTCCATGTAATGAAATAATTAAAAAGCATGCTCAAAACTTTTTTGAGTTTTAGGATAATATTTATAAGTGCTGTGAAGTGTCATCAAATAGAATATAGCCCATATATATATATATATATATATATATATATATATATATATATATATATATATATATATATATATATACTCTCTCTCTCTCTCTCTCTATCTCTCTCTCTCTCTCTCTCTCTCTCTCTCTCTCTATATATATATATATATATATATATATTACAGAGCCATATTAATGCACGGGCTTACTGAGGCTAAACCCTGGGGCCTGTGACAGCAGGGGGCCCCGAAATCCCGTCAACGTTCTTGGGAGGGTGCGTTTGTAAGTGCTTTCTGCGGGAGACGCTGATGAAATCACAAAGAGGGTGCGCAATGGCTAAACCCGTCCATGTAGGTTATCAGAGTGGTAACCTGAGTAACTGTAGACTTTGTCAGTTTGAACTAGTCTGGCCATTCTCTGTTGACCTCTCTCATCAACAAAGTATTTCCATCCACAGAACAGCCCCTCACTGGATGTTTTTTGTTTTTGGCATCATTCGGAGTAAATTCTAGAGACTGTTGTGTGTGAAAATCCCAGGAGATCAGCAGTTGCAGAAATACTCAAATCAGCCCATCTGGCACCAACAATCATCCATGTGATTATCTAATCAGCCAATCGTGTGGCAGCAGTGCAGTGCATAAAATCACACAGATATGGGTCAGGAGCTTCAGTTAATGTTCACATCAACCATCAGAATGGGGAAAAAATTTGATCTCAGTGATTTCGACAGTGGCATGATTGTTGGTGTCAGATGGGCTGGTTTGAGTATTTTTGTAACTGTTGATGTCCTGGCTGATCGGTGTGTATATATATATGCTTATATGCATATACTATACTAATATTGTCAACTAAAACAGCTATCTTTGATATTGGCACAACGATTGTCAATGGGCTAAATGATAAATTGATAAATAAAATAATAGGCCTAAGCATAAATTATGTTAAACAGCAACGGTACTACACAGGAGGAATAATAATAAACATTTATTCTAAATTAATGTGGTAATAGGAATTATGAATAGATTTAGGCTATTGATTTGTTTGTTCATAATGATTGTATTTATAATGGACACAATGTTACTATCGCCTATGTTCTCTGGGTGTATTTTAATATGTAAAATAAATTGTAAATATTAAGTTGTATATATATATATATATATATATATATATATATATATATATATATATATATATATATATATAATAGGCTTCTTGTTTAAATATGATTTTTGCGAGTCTGAGAGACTTTGGTTATTTGCATATGACTGACTGCTCCTCCCTGATCCTATAAGACTCTGCGCGCTCAACTCCTGGTTTAGCTGTTGGCGCATGATTGACTGTAAGGAGGCATATCAAGAGGATCTTTACCATGATTTTGAGTAACTGAGATGATCGACTCTTGAAACACACCAGATAACAACACATCAAGGTTTTGCAATGCTGTCTTTGCGTGGCTAGTGCCTGACAACCAGTCATCATTTCATTTTGGATACTTTGGATACTGGCTTCCCTGTCTCATTGAGCTCTTCTGATTTTAAATCAGAATCCAAACAATTTCGGTGATGGCATTTGCCATGCTGCGGCCCCTTGCGACCCATCTAGCGTATCCGGATCTTGCCATGATGTCCGAGGATGAGGACAACCGCAGCGAGAGCGACGGCAGTTCGGAGCAAAGCTACGGCTGCTGCCCCAGTTCGGAGAAGCGGCGGAGGATGTCCCGCAAGTCCACGGTGAGCAGTGTGGTTATAGTAAAGCAACGGAACGCAGCAAACGCGCGGGAACGCGATAGGACGCAGAGCGTCAACACGGCTTTCACGGCGTTACGGACTCTTATTCCCACCGAGCCGGTGGACAGAAAGCTGTCAAAGATTGAGACTCTTCGCTTAGCGTCCAGTTACATCTCACATCTGGCCAATGTGCTCCTGATAGGGGACGGAGGAGAGGACGCGCAGCCGTGTGTGAGCGCGGTGTACAGTGCGCCGGGGGAGAGCGGAGGAAAGCAGCCGCGCACTATCTGTACTTTCTGCCTCAGCAGCCAGAGGAAAGGGGTAAGCAATTCAGATTGATGCACATCCAATATTGGTTAAATACCCTACATGTGAGAAATAACCTACTATTTAGAAGGAATTATAGGATGTTCAGATGATGGAATTAGAGGATGAATTAAGCACATCAGAAAGTGTTTATATTAAAATATAAAATATAATCAGTATACTAGCCTACTTTATATTGAGGTTGTATTTAAGATTAGGAAGAAAAACTTAAAACCAAAAAAGAAACTGTAAAAGCAGAGCTTGTTGATCAGTTTAGTGTTAAATATGCCAAAGGATAAGAACATTATGTTAAACTAATTTAGCTATAAATATCAGCAAATTTCCTCACAATATAGGCTGTTTTTCCCTGACACGTTTGTATTTAACGTCTTGATTGGGGCCTAAACCCCTGCGGTCCATGAGTGCTCTAATTTACTTAAAATAAAAGTCTCTTATTTAAAAGTCATTATAAAAATCGAATAAACCAAAAGGTTGGAATAGAATACATTACAGGAATTTAATATATGTGTATGGTCAGATATGAATAGGCCTAGAGCATATACAGTCTTTATTTTTGCTGTTGTTGTCTTTTGGTCACTTTAAATCACACCTGCTGTTTTTGCCAATGTGTGCCTTTGCAGATTAAGGACGGGACGGACTGTGTCCGCATGCGGGGAATCACTTCACTGCGCGTGACACGCCGGTAGCAAGCAGCAAAGCGTGATGAAGCCGGAACTCAGGGAGCGCGAGAGGTGTGCGAGCCGCGAGATGCTCTGGAGACTCCTCGCGAAACGCGCGGGACGGAGATTTTCGGAAGACTCGCCATTGAAACAACTGTTGATTTTGACATGTTTCTTTCCCTATGTCTGTTTTGTATAGAGATGTGAACATTTAAAATGCTGTGCATACAATGTACATTATATATGTTTTTTCTTCATTTAAAAAAAAAATAATAATAGAATTTATACTTGTCTTTTTTTTTTTTTTTACAGAAGTGAGAACACGGCGAAATAAAATATATTTTATCAGATCTCTCTCTCTCTCAGTTTTGAGTGGATAACAGGTGAAAAACAAAAACAAATCAGCACTTCTTAAAAATGATGTACGGTTGAAACGATAACTCTTTAAGTGTTATTTTTTCCAATAAATCTCACAAATGGCTTCCAAATGTAGGCTATAGACTAAAGCTGATCATGGTGACGAGTTTTCGTAATGATCCTAAGAATTTAACAAATTAATAAAACTACAGAATAGTCTATATACAGTCTTAAAATTATTAATTTTTAATAGCAAAATAAAAATAAGTGTTTGGTCGTAGTGTATCAGCTATATACGGTTTTGGCTAGTATTTCTTTGTGGATGATTTAATTGATGAATGTGTAAAAAAGTAACTGCAACATTTAAAAAAAAAAAAAATATTATTATTTTATTTTTTTAATCTGATTTAAATTTGTATTGGATTCTAACCATACAGTAATCTTATGTTTCAAATAGCCCAAGTGGTGCAATTTGAAGATTTAGGAGAACAGTGTAGCAGCTTCTGTTGGATGGTGTTTCTCGTCTGGGCTTGTATCCCTTTCCCCAAAGGTTAACAATCCAAACATGGTCAGGAAACTACACAAGCTAAAAGAACAGTTCTGGGCTCATGGGATACAAGCAGGCCTTCAAAATTATCAGTCTTCTCAGAATAAAAAAAAAAAAAAAAAAAGAAAAAAGAAAAAAAAAAGTCATTGATCATGTAATTGCATTAATTATATTTAACCTATCTTTTTCTCTGAGGTCCTTTTTGCTCAGCACCTGGTCAGTAACTTGAGTGAAGGACAGAATTTAAAATCTCAAACTTTGCCTTGTTTATATATATACACTCTCTCTCTCTCTCTCTCTCTCTCTCTCTCTCTCTCTCTCTCTCTCTCTCTCTCTCTCTCTCTCTCTCTCTCTCTCTCTCTCATTTTCTCTATATGACTCTCCCTATGTGCTTCTGAGATCTGGGATGTATTAGTCACGGTAAATACTACCCTTCAGTCAGCATGGGGACCTGCCACAGCTGTGCATCTGTGAACAGCATAAATCACCATTGTGTGTGTGGGGGGAGGGGAGGGGAGAGGTCAAAGGTCTGGGCAAAGATTAGGTGTCACAAACTCTGATCAAGGTCATAGGTCACTGTACATAGATTTGTTGGTGTTACACAAACTTGTAGTCCAAAAATGTTTATTTATGCACTTGGAAGATGCTTTTATCCAAAGCTGTGCCTTCAAGGTATAGGCCTTACATTTTATCAGAATGTGTGTTCCCACAAGCTCTGAAAGCTTCAGAAATCCGAAATCACTCTAAATTAAATATATTTATTTTTGAAATAATTTTTTATTGTTTTCAATTCCAACATAGATAAAACACAAAATTTAGGCCTGTGCATACATACATACATACATAGCCTATATATATTTCAACTTGTTAAACACATTGATGAGTATGCCACACTGACCATTTCAGAAGTAAAAGACCTTGTTTAAGAATCTGTGATGAATTATGAGGAACGTTATAGAAGAAGGAAACTTGAGTTTATCAAGACATTTTATTTTTAAAGTTAATTTAAATTATAACAATAATTTACTGTGTTTTTTTTTTTTTTTTTTTTACTGGTTCAGTATATTGCAATGGTGCTTTGGCAGCTGGCTTTGTCTGTATTCCCCTCGCCATAAGATGCAGATCAGCAGTGTCTAATGTGTGACTGATCTCTCACAGCCAAATGTACTGTAACACTGCAGTAATCGTTCGCACACTGCTGTGATTTCAACATTTCGCAGTAGATTCTGCAGGATTACCTTCGATATTGGACCTCCATAAATCGGTTTTGATTGGGTCTCATTGGGTCTTTCACCTGGCTGATTAGAAGCATTTCATAACAGAACCCAACAACCTCTGTCCTCTTTAGACTTAAACGTGACATTTGTTTATGAAACGGTTGCCTAGTGACACTTATCCCAAAAGGAAACTCCCTCCTCTAAGTTCTGGCAGGAAAATAGAATCTGCAGCCAGTATGGACACAGGCACACACACACGCATGTATACACACAAAGTTTGACAGACTTAGAGCAGACAGTTCAGTAAATGGTTGAGGAAGAGTTGAGGAAGACTCCCTGGTGCTTGTGTATTCATGGAAACTCAATAACAATTTAAGAATAGAGAAGAAATCTGCCTCTCTTTCTTTTTCTCTCCGTCTCTCACTCTCTTTCCGGTGTGTGTGGTTTTGGCTCATATGTCCGATGTGAGATGGCTCCCCTAGGCTTCTGTTCTGCAGGAAGTTGTCACGGACACACAGGAAAGCAAAACATGCATGTCCGACCCCACCGTGACTGTCTCACCATGCCTCACACACACACACACACACACACACACACACACACACACACACACACACACACCACTGCTGCTCCACCAGCCCAGCAGATGAATGTTTCCCAGACACCATATTTCACTCACATGGTTTTATCTGGGGAGGAAACAGAACTCTGACCACCATGGTAATCACATTAATATTGTAATAAAAACAATTTGATTATGCTTTTGAGCCCCTTTAACTGAAACAAGGTGTTGTGACATACAGTTGCTTTAAAAATAGGCAAATCTGAGTTAACATGAGAAATAAAGTAGCACATACAGGTGCAGTGGTGTAGTGGTTTTAACATTTAGTGGTTGCTAAATGACTATATATATATATATATATATATATATATATATATATATATATATATATATATATATATATATATATAGTATAAATGTATAAATGTATAGTTATACTTAAAAAGATTTAAAAAAAAGTCTAGTCAGAAGTCCAGCACCAAATAAATAAATAAATAATAATAATAATAAATGAAAACTAAAATTCTTATGTAGTAATGAAACTGTATTCAGACATACTTATTCAAACACACATAAAATGCATGAATATTGTTCACGATCAGTCAGTCAACCTGAATGCCATAAACACTAATGACAATGCCAATGATTTATTACAACTCAAATAAAATAATAATCTCAGCTCAAGTTTTTCAACTTTCCAACCCCTAAAGTGATAGCTCACCCAATAATGAAAATTCTGTCATCATTTACCCATCCTTATGTTGTTCCAAATTCTTCAACTTTCTTCTGTGGAGATGTTAGGCTGAATGTTAGCCACCATTCATTTTTATTTATTTGTTTTTCAATGCAATAAAAGTGAATGGTGGCTGAGTCTAACATTCTGCAAAACATCTACTTTTGCATTTCATAATTAAAATTTTTGGCTGTACTATCCCTTTAAGTTTTGTGGAGAAGAAAGGTGGAAGCATCACACATCTACAGTATAATGACTCACATTCTCAGTCTCTCTCTCTCTCGCGCGCACACACACACACACACACAGTTATTGTTTTTGTTCAATGCTCAGGAGCCTGGAAGCGGAATTCCCAGAGTTGGGAATTACGGGACAATGTAAACGCTCCACAGCTATCAGCATGGAATGCTGCTGAGCAGAAGATGTGACCCTCCCAGACATTAACCATGCAGAGGTGGTAAGCTAGGGGTGAGGGGTCAGTTTCAGTATCGTGCTAATGAAGCTTCCGAAAGAAAACAATCAAACAATAAGACACCCATACATCAGGAGGGGTGCAGAGAGTGAGATACTATCATCATGATCATCATCATCACCACCATCAAAGTATACTTAATAGGGACTATGTCAAAACTGGGTCACTGAAGGCAGCTCTCATCCAAAACACAGCAGACACAAACACAAAAAGTCCAGGGTCTGTGCCAGAATGCATTTCTTTAAACAAGCCTTTCACTTGAGACTGATTTTTTTTCCTGACTTATGACAATCGAATACATGTCTACCTTATCAATGAACGTAAATGGATTTAAAACAGAATCTAGATGCCCATCTAATACCAGCAAAGTCAGTGATACAATTCAAGTCAATCAAAAGAGAAATCCATCTCTGCTGAGTCTCAGCAAACCCATATGACTTTCTTTCTTGTGTAGAACACAAAATGAGATGTTAGATAGAATGTTAGCATCAGTCACCATTCTCTTATTGTTTAATAATAATAAAAATGCATCGAAAGTGGAAGTTGACAAAGAGTCATATTCTGACTGACACCTCATTCGGTGTTCCACTAAAGAAACTATCCCTTTAAATCTCCTCAAATTATAATAAATGCATGCTAAGAGTCTATATTATTTTCTAAATTTTTTTTAAATATATGAGCTGGGTGTTCCAGGTTTTCTTTATGAGTCTTTGCATGTATATGTGAACTGTATTATACACAATATTAATTATGTTTATTACATCATTGATGTATGTGTTGTATGTGTATGAGTGCATATTTCTTACTGTGTTTTCACATGGGAAAATCTCCCAGCTGTGGAGGCTTTGAGAGTCTGCTGAATATTGATGGAAAATTTGGGGCGTTCCTCTGTACGTGTGTGTGTGTGTGTGCGTGTGCAGAGGTAACGATCATCTAGAGGAAATCCTCAATCAGACGCCAGAAAGAGTGTCTGAACAAGCTCACTGACAGAAACATGGGCCTTCACAAACACACACACAGCTGTGCCTGTTAACAACCTCAGGGACCTGCTGCCGTCTACACAAAACACAATCACACAGACACACACGTCTACCTTCAAATTTCTGTCATTTTGTTTTGCTTCATTAAGAAGCCTCTCTGATACTTGTTCCTTCAGTTTTTATCTATTTATTAATTTTTTTATTAATTATTTCCCCACTGATGTTATGTCGTTTAAAGGAATGTTCTGGGTTCAATTTAAGTTAAGCTTGATCGACAGTATTTGTGGTATATTGCTGACTAGCAAATATTTCCAACTTGTCCATTGTTTATAAAAAATAAAATACAATTGTGGTTACAGTAAGGCGCTTACAATGGAAGTGAATGGGGCCAGTTCATAAATATTTAAAATATGCACAAGATGTAAACATTATGCAGGTTAACATGATTTTACTGTGACAAAATTGCTTACTTTGTCAGTGTGTAAAGTTATATCCTGTTACAACTTTGTTGCCTCCGGTAAACCATGTAAGCAATTTTATCACACAAAAATTGAGTAGAACAGAGATTTTAACATACTAAAATAATGTCAACATGCATAATGTTTACGTCAACAAACATGCCATTATGCATAATGTTTTTGGCCAGGGCCATAGCAAGGTATTCTGGGCCCCCTGACTGTATATTGCTCTGGGCCCCTTTCCTATTAAAAAATACAGTTTAGAATTTGTTGTGGGCCCCTTTGAACCTGTGGACCCCTAGAATCATTACCACCTTTCACCCCACTAGCTACGGCCCTGCTTGTGGCTATACTTTTGAAGCAGTGTGCATTTTAATGTTTATGGACTGGCCCCATTCACTTCCATTCTAAGTGCCTTGCGCTAACCGCGATTTTTGCATTTTTTTAAATGTATTTTTTTCCCCCTGTGGTAATCAGCGTTATGCTATGAATGCTGTTGATTAAACTTAACTTGTATTGAATCTGGAACATACCTTTAACCAAATTCAGTAAATTCAGTTCTTGTGCATTATTTTAAAATTTGCACCAAACCATATTGAAATCACCATCACCATTTTACCATAATTTCATTAAGATTAGCCAACTGTTGATGCTACTTAATCAAACCTCACATGGTCAGAACGTTTCATAATGTACTAAATATCATTATTTTATTTATGAGTATAAAAAGTTTTCTGCATGCAGTGGAGTAGATATCTCAGATCATCAACACGAGCCAAATCTCTCTTCTTCTCCCACTTCCCCTTGCTATAATCTCATTCATTGTGTCAGTTCATCCTGAGGTAGCCAAGGCATTGTTTAATCCAGATGGCATAATCACAACCCTCTCTCTCTCTTCCTCTTTCCATTCATAAGGTCTCCTATTAATATCCTGATGCCTAACTATCCTGTCAGCAAGAAAGACATAAGCAAACAGTGTGAAAAATATGGAGGTCGAGAGAGGGAAAGAAGGAGAGGGGAAGAGGAGAGAAGTGGGGAATCCCCAACATGAAGAACAACAGGATGGAAGAGAACATGTCTTACAGTACATTACGGGCAGGAGGAACTCTGTCTCCAGAGTGAGAGAGAAGACGGCAGAGTTCCTGAAGAAGAGCAAGTCTACCGTCAACCACTTTCACAGACGCCTTATTTACTGCTGGGGAAGAGTGGTTTTACGGCACTGTGATTCAGCCATTTGTGACTGCATATGAGACTCAAAGGAAGAAAAAAAAACTTCAAAAGAGAGGGAGATGAGAAAAAAAGAGAGAATGAAAAGAGAAGAGATTTTTTGAAATATTTGTGAATACTACCAGCATGAGAGCAGGTGTAGGTACTTTAAATCGGCCTTTAAAAACAAATAAGTATATGTAGAATGCGTTTAAAGAATACTTTCAATTACATGGATGACCAAAATAACAGAGTTCATCTGTCTGATGATGACTATAACTCTCTCCTGTTATTACTGTAACTTAACCACAACTGCAGTTCTCTTCCAGCAAAACAGTGCACAGACAGCACAAATCTACAAGTTGCAAAGCATTCATGTTTTCCATCTTATTCTGTGGTCATTAAGCACAGTTTCTAACCTGTCAGTAATTCCGTTATATCACATTGTGTTTACATCGGAAATTAGAATTGAAAACGTCAATTCATGCTTCCATGATGTCATCAATTCAATACACACTACCAGTATAATTCTTATTATCCTGTATTTTGTATGCAATTTCCCTTTTATTTAGAGCTTTTCATTTAGATATCATGCGCAGAATTTTGTCATTTTAACGCTTTCTAAATTACATGCCCATTGTTGGGGTTCAATGTCAATTTTCAGCTGCTGATTTAGCAGACTGAACATCATATCTGAAAGAGAATAGGTAAAACTTGCTAGTTTATAGCATTAAAACAAGTAAACAAAAGCCATTTATTTTCTATTGATTTATTTTGGTACAGAAAATTAACACAAGAGGAATGAAACAGAAAAATGCAAATCCAGCATAGTTATATGAAATTGATGTAATTTGGTCGCTTTTCCCCATTTTAGAAGAGATAGTGGGGGAATAAGAGAAAATCAAATTTAACAAAGAACTGTAAAATAAGCATGCATGCATGCAGAGGTATGTATCTGTATTTATTTAATTTTCAGTTACAGTAATATTGTAAACTGTAACTTGTTTGGATGGGTGTCTCTGAAGGCATATTTGATGAGGATAATAATAATATTGTTTATTATTAAACATCTTACTGAGGCATGATGGTGCACTGTTAAGATGGGTCCAACATTTCATATTAAGCTTGTCAGGGTGCGAGAGAGG
This sequence comes from Myxocyprinus asiaticus, assembly GCF_019703515.2. NCBI lineage: Eukaryota > Metazoa > Chordata > Actinopteri > Cypriniformes > Catostomidae > Myxocyprinus > Myxocyprinus asiaticus. The sequence continues at coordinate 23,598,845 of NC_059376.1, read as the reverse complement.
ACCCAAAAGCAGAGGTAACAGTTCAGTTGGATTTATTAATCAAACACAAAAGGTTCTTCAACAAAGCAAAGTCAAGCCCAGGTGATCTTTCTCCCCCGAGATGCGGGCAGAGGCCGAGGAATCCTCCTCCACATGAACTAGGCACCGAACTGGGGAAGGCGGCGGCAAACACGAACAGAAGGTAACTTCACTCCAGAAACTAAACAGCAGCCAGCTCCAACTGCACAAGAGAGCACAGTTAACATAGACAGTAAACGATACCTTCACGCTTGACAGTAACAAACACAACAATGATCCGACATCGGACATGGCACACGAGGGGATTTAAATAAACAGGGAAACAAAAAGAGGTGGGTGTCGCTCGCAGCTGAAGGTTGTAATGATCAGCATTCCCATGGAAACAATCAGGGTTCCCATGGAATTCAGCATGCCAGCGGCACCTGAAACATATAAGGGCAAAACGTAAACACGCTTTGACAAAACCAACAAGGGACGATGATGCCACAGTCCTCAACAGGCGGAACACACAACCTGGCAAGGTGCCAGGACCGTGACATCACCGGAGGGCACACTGAGGCAACTCACACACTGCGATAACCCACCGCCGGACCCGTACGGCCACACAAAGCACGAACACGAAACAGACAGGGGACGATGATGTCATGGTCCTCGTCAGAAAAAAACCCAACCTAACCTGTTGACAGGACCATGACATCACTGCTCAAACAAAAGGGGTGACACAAAACACTAAGGCAGGCCGATACTGCCACGACAAAGCTTCAAAACCTGCAAGTAGGTATAAGTAAGTTTTAGTTAAAACAACTGTTTTCGCAAACATCAATAAAATACAAAGTTTTCAAATTTAAGATTAAATTATTATGGGGTATTATTAAAATGCTATAATTCTAGCTTTCCTAGACTTCACACAGAAATGTTCAACAAGCAAATTCAAGCACATTTTTGACATACCTGTACTGAATTAAATTCTGCCATGCGATTTATTCTATTTTTCACCCTGTTATTTTTACAAGCTGGTCCAGTCTAAATAAAATTTAAAATAGAATAAAAGTCATTGAGTTTAAAAGTTTTAAAAATGTTTGGTTAATAAACAAGTTTTAGCAGTGCTGTTTCCCTCACTGCTACCATCAGGCAGGCGGTATCACAGCATAAGGACCCGCACCAGCCGACTTCATGATAGCTTCTTCCCCCAAGCAATCAAATTTTTGAACTCTTGATCGATCATGATACATATATCAGCACTGCACTTTATTAGCCTCAGACTGGACTCACATTTTATACTTCTCTTAATAACACGCTGGTAACTGACTATCAACTGACAGCTGAATGTCAACACAACACTTCATATTTATTTACACTGATTACAATATACTGTATACTGTATATTATTTTGAATGTATACAGTCTTCTTATTTTGTGTATACTGTATATTGTATATTATTTTTATTGTTTACAGTCTTCTTATTTTGTGTATACTGTATATTATTTTTATTGTATACAGTCTTCTTATTTTGTGTATACTGTATACTGTATATTATTTTGAATGTATACAGTCTTCTTATTTTGTGTATACTGTATATTGTATATTATTTTTATTGTTTACAGTCTTCTTATTTTGTGTATACTGTATATTATTTTTATTGTATACAGTCTTCTTATTTTGTGTATACTGTATACTGTATATTATTTTTATTGTATACAGTCTTCTTATTTTGTGTATACTGTATATTGTATATTATTTGTATTGTTTACAGTCTTCTTATTTTGTGTATACTGTATATTGTATATTATTTTTATTGTTTACAGTCTTCTTATTTTGTGTATACTGTATATTGTATATTATTTTTATTGTATACAGTCTTCTTATTTTGTGTATACTGTATATTGTATATTATTTTTATTGTATACAGTCTTATTTTGTGTATACTGTATATTGTATATTATTTTTATTGTATACAGTCTTCTTATTTTGTGTATACTGTATACTGTATATTATTTTTAATGTATACAGTCTTCTTATTTTGTGTATACTGTATATTGTATATAATTTGTATTGTATACAGTCTTCTTATTTTGTGTATACTGTATATTGTATATAATTTGTATTGTATACAGTCTTCTTATTTTGTGTATACTGTATATTGTATATTATTTTTATTGTAAACAGTCCTCTTATTTTGTGTATACTGTATACTGTATATTATTAGGTGTATATTGTGTTGTGTAACAATATGTGTAAACTATGTTATGTGTAAATCAGATGTTTATTGTAATTGTCATACTGCTATGTTGCTCGGAACTGCACCCAAGTCTTTCACACACTGTTGCACTTGTGTATGTGATTGAGTGACAGTAAAGAGATTTGATTTGATTTGATTTTAGTTGTAATGTTGGTCACGTACACCCTTACATTTTGTACAGTAAAATAACTTTTCTTTACGCTGGGACACAATGTAAAAGTCCCACTAGAGGTCAGAAAAGAGACATGTTTGAGGATGAGTTTCAGTTTTGCTAGATTCAAATACTTCTATTTGTATCAGACTGATGATGCTTTTTTTCAGTAACCTGTTTGTAGATCAAGTGAGTGATATGAAACCACTGTCTTAATAACTTAATAACTGCCACACTTTTAACTACTGTAAAGAGCTGAGAATGAGAAATCGTAGGATTTTAGGTAAGTGTATGAAACCTTAAACCTATATAAATGAAACCTAAAAGTTAAAAATCTTTAACTTTGTGAAGCCTGGTCAAGCTTATATTTATTTATTTCATTTCTTTATCTTAAAAACATAACTGATTATTTACTTATTTGTTATGTAGAAAACAAATCTGTGAGTCATCCTGGTGGGATCTGTTTATACATTATAGATTATAAAGGAGTGATCTGGTGTGTGATGATTTCGAGTGCTTCCTGTGCATTTCATTTTAGCTTTGTTGGTTAGTGTGGTAAAAATAATGGCTGAGATAGAGCCAAATGAGGCTTCAGTAAAATATTTTCACTTTAGTTTGTTCCCATTTATGTTAAAAGAGAACTGAGATTGATGCTGAAGTAGAGCTACTACTTCCTGCTGTGAAAGTAACTAGATTTACAAAATGACTGCTTATTTTCAATCTTTTTTAAATGATCTTTTTGAGTAAATGCTCTTTTGTGAAAGTGTTTGACAGTGAGTGAAGTTGAAGATGATTGGGAGACATTTTTCAGTTTTCTTTTATTTTTTGTGTAACATAAAATTAGTTTTATTGGAAAAAGTCACTCAAGCTTTACAAAGGTCTCAACTTATTGTAAAACTAATCATATATGGCCACCTCTTTAATCACATATTTATACTATCATTATCACTATATTATTTCCTTATAACAGGGCACCACAGGTTTACGTGACCACAAATACACAAAGTTTACTATATTCAGCTGTGCTTTTGTGCTGGAGATACCCAACATTTGAAACAGTTTCACTGTTGCCTCATGATTTTTCTCTGCTCAGTTCTTTGCTGTAACTTGCTATGTTGTCTCTGCTCCATGCTATGCTCATTAAATACACTACATCTCCGACCATGCCACTGCATCGGCACTCAGCAACTCAAATGCAATAATAATATTAAAGGGGTCATGACATAGCCTACTCTTTTTTATTTATTTTATTAATTGTATTATCTTTCCTGAGGTCCACTTATAATGTTACTACATTTTTTTTTTTTTTTTTTTTTCACCAAAACAGTCATGGTTTAATAATATATGATAATTTTCCACCCTGTCTCTGGCCCTCTGTCTGAAATGCTCAGTTTTAAGCTATCTGACCCTTTAACTCTCCTGTTGTGTTTAAATTTGGGTGACAACTTTTATGTTTGGGGTTAAAATGACCCCAAATATTTTAAAATAAGACTAATTACTCAAATTCTAAATGTTATTTGCTTTTATGTCATGCTTACTGACTGTGTCCCTTCTGACCAATCTTTTTATACAAAGTAGTAGGAGAAAACATGGCACTTGATATTTATATGTTTATTTTATATTTATAATTACATGTCCGGTTTGCATAGGAAATAATTTTTTATATCAGCAAAATCACAATTGTGTAAACAAACAATACTTTGTGCTGTTTGAAGGCTTAGTTTGTGGCATTAAGTAATAATATTTTTAGTCTTGTAAGAAAGGGCAAATTAATTTACTGTATGTTTAGGAAAATTATAACATTTACTATGTTTGGGGTCAATTTGATCCCAGTCTAAACAAACCTACTTTTAACATACTTACATATTTATTTGCAAAAAACATCACAGATCCTCAACAAGAAACATTCAACAATAGACCAGTGACAATAGATCAATGTTCATTGATATCCAATGTTCAGTCCTCGTCTGTGCTACTATGCACATTATGTACAGATTGTTTATAAATGTCTGTGTATTGCATTTGAAAGCAATGCCTTTTGATTCATGGTTGTAAAATTAATGTTTTTTAGTGCAGGCCTACTGTGTAATGTGTTTGTAAACACATTATTATGTTGTTTTCTTATAACCAGTTTTCTTCCTTCATACTATAAAAAAAGCTATACTACTACTACTACTACTACTAATAATAATAATAATTAAAGGCTAAAATACCCAAGTTACTTTTTCAAATTAGCTAATTCTACATTCATTGAATTTATTTACTGATAAATAAAACCTCTCCCTTTCCAATCAACATGATCATACGAGAAGTCAACATGTTGCTCCCAAATATTCCAGCACCCGGATATCAACCCCATTCTGCCGAGGGACTGGCAAGCACCATCCCCCATCAGACATCTTTTCTAAAGCTTTACACCTTATTCTGTGGTGCTATTTATAGTGTGTTGCATGCCAAACACAAATTTAGAATAGTCCCTTCATTTGTAAAAATCATGTTTATTGCATGTGAAAGCGATGCCTTTTGATTCATGGTTGTAAGAAAAATAGAGTCGTGTTTATAAACACATTATTATGTTGTTTTTACAAATATTAGTTTTCTTCCTTTATTTTAGGAAAAGTTGTTGATATAAAACTTTCACAATTAGTCAAAAAGAGGTTTTCAAAAGCGTGAAACACTGAAAGGGGACCAAAAGCTCATAAAAGCTCTCTAATAGAGAAAAACTCATGTTAGGGCATAAAGGTAAGAGACACTTTTGTAATAAGTTGACACTATCATGGGAGATAGTCGGCAAGGAAAGGTAAAACAGTAGAGAAAAAAAAAGCTGTACATGCATTTGGCAGATGCTTTTATCCAAAGTGATTTACAGTGCAATTATTACAGGGACAATCCCCCCAGAGCAACCTGGAGTTAAGTGCCTTGCTCAAGGACACAATGGTGTTGGTTGTGGGGATTGAACTGGCAACCTTCTGATTACCAGTTATGTGCTTTAGCCCACTACACCACCACCACATGCCTAACATAAAATATACTACTGTTCAAAAGTTTAGGGTCACTTACTCATTCTTTATTTTATTTTTTCCACATTCTAGAATAATAGTAAATTCATCACAACTATGGAATAATAGAAATGGAACTATGGGAATTATGTTGTGACTAAAAAATCCAAAATATATCAAAACTGTGTTATATTTTTGCATCTTCAAAGTGGCCACACTTTGCCTAGAATTTGCAGAAATGTACTCTTGGCATTTTCTCAACCAACTTCTTGAGGAAATCACCCTGGGATGCTTTTTAAACAGTACTGAAGGAGTTCCCATCCATGTGCTGGGCATTTAGTGGCTGCTTTTCTTAATTACTCAGCCACTTTTTTTTTTTTAATTAAATTTTAGTTTTATAATGAAATAAATTAATTTGGTGGCAAACATTTAAGCATACACCTTCAGATCAAAAAGTTTTTAAGATCATGAGAAACATTTCAGGCAAGTGACCCCAAACTTTTGAACGATAGTGTAGATTGGGGTCAAAATGACCTCAAACATCACCAATGTGCTTAAAATATGTACAAGGATTTTGAAAACTCTGAAACATGTGAAGAACATATTTATGTGTTCTTCTAATAAATTAAGGAAAGGTCAGAAGGATTCAAGGTTTTTTAGTAATTAAGACAGGTTTTGTATTCCTCTTTTGGACATATTTAAAAATATATATTTTTATTGATAGAAGGATTATTTGAACTGAGCTTATACCGAGCCAGTGGGGGGGCACTCTCTGAAGAAAATAAATACATGAATAATTACATAATAAATTAATAACCACTTGCTTGATCTGAACAAAGTAGGAGTAATTTTAAAGCTTAGAGTTTGGACTTTTCAATGCAAATAGCTGATCCTACCAATTATTAAATAATGCTTTTTAAGACTATCTTGATTCAAACGAGCCCAAACACAACATAATATAATAAGTAGATCTTGAAATATTCATCAAAGAGTGCACATGGAAAGATGATGCACAAAAGGGTGCTCAGCACACATTGTGTGTGTTGTGTGTGTGCACATGTCCGTGGACTTTGTGTGTGCAAACACACATCCACATATGTGCTCATCTAAAAGCTTGGGATGCTCCTGAACACTTAATATTTTCTGCAAAAACGGTCCAGGACACCTACAAAACAGCAAGAAAGAGCACAGTTGTTCTAATTTGACATCGCATCTTTTAAAAGCAGCGCGAGATGCATGATAATGGTCAAAGCCGTTCATCTAGTGCATGTTTATGTAGAAAAACATTGAAATCCAGATAGGCACATGAAGGTGTTATCTTAAAAGTGTAGATAAATCTCCCATGACAGGCCCTCTCTCCTCTTCACCTGTGTGACTGAGCACAGTGGGCAGGGTCAAGGGTGCAATGATGAAAAATAGCAGTTGATGTCTTGCTGAAGAGGCAGTCACATGCAGATGTATTTGGTCTTTGTGATGTCACAAGTTCCACAAATTCCAAATGAGCCATTTTTGAAGCTTGGTTTTAATAAATGCTCCTTTTCTATTAAAGAGGATGTTTTGAGTTCTGAATCTTACAGTACAGTTTTTATAGTACAATGACCTTTTACATGTCAAAAGATTAAGGAAAATTTGATTCCTCAAGTCATGGCCACTTTAATGTGGGGAAAGATGATGGTATCACAGTGAGAGAGAAAAGAGTTCGGAGCGGTGATAAAAAAATGCTGGTAGCCACAAAAGCATGAGACAGTCTACCCCGTCTGAACTGAATAATTACATCTGACACACGCACGATTACCAAAGAATGACTACAGGAATCCCTACCAAAACTTCAAAGAATTATTTGATATATTGATTAAAATTAGTTATTTATATATTTTAATGAGTTGAAAGACAAGAGTAAGATTTTAAGCTCAATAATAGATGAATCTTTAGAATTTAAATAGTTGTTACTGTGGCTGAGATACATAGTGTATGGTATATAAATATGGCGTAGCTCTAAGTAGTTAATTTCCATATGCCTTATTGAATTGCTTCTCTTATCACTATCATTAATCAGCATGGCTTGCTTAATTAAATGGAGGTCTGCTCGTCACAGGTGCAGCATAATAATTGGACAAATATATTTCTCCACATAGCATCCATGCAAGAACTTTACAACTGTTTGATCGCGTGCTAACATGTAGTGTTATATAAATATTGCCAGAACTACGGCCATACTGTATTAACTGCATGCATATTAATCATGCCTATTAATTAACCTCTAGTGATGGTTTAGTTTTAAAATAAAAGATGATTTAATGGTAGTAATTTAGAAGTACCAACAATAATATGCCAAAGAAGAATTATATTTTAGCTTTATTGTAAACATGGCCGGGTCTAGGGGGGGATTTCCCCATTGCCCTGCTAGATTTTCCTTGTGCCACCCTGAAACTTCTGATGCCCCCTGGACCAACGCTGAAACACTATCAAGGGGGACCAACCCAAGCAAAGTTATCAAGGAGGAGCACTTCACAATCCGACCTAGAGATATACACTTGCCCACCCTAAATGTCAAAATACCTCCCCGAAGATCATATTCTAGTTTCTTCACTGATTGTGAGGTAAAAATTCGGATTCACTCTGTATCACTCAGGCACCATCTGTAAGTTTCTTCAGAAAACAGAGTGTAGTGCACTTGGGCATGTTTAGAAATTTTAGAAGTAAAAAATCTAATTTGGATTAATTCTGAAAACTGGGACAGATAATGGACAATGTTGCATTGTGTTAAGAAAAAAATCTAATTTTCTGTTTCTAGTTTTCTAGTTTTGATAAAACACCACAGGACCCCCCGAGTTACATTATTTTGGCCTTATGGGGGGTCCTTAACTCATCTAGGGGGTCTGGGACCCACCAACATCCCCTCAATATGAACACTCGTCAGCGTTTCTGGTATGCTGATTTTAGGTGCCTCCTGAGAGCTTTATATGGGCTACTTTTGGTTAGTGTAAGCTGGAATAGGGATAACATGATTAGGTTGAAAAGACATATTTTTTCTACATCAGCAAAGGCTTTGAAAGTTTTTAATACTTGGGCTGACATGTTCAAACAAGGACCCCAATGCTCCAAAAATTAGAGCATTTTATTATAGATGAGAAATTAGCAGATACAGTATGCCGTACTGACATATACATACAAAAGTATTTGGATGAAACCTTTTCTCATTTTGATAAACCTGATGTTTGCTGTTTAGAGGGATTGGGCAGAAAGTTATTTTATGTTGTCATGATTACTCAATATTTTGTGTTGCTTTCTGTTTGCAGCATTCCTGTTGTTTGTAACTGCAGCATTACACTGTGAGATATTGGAGGGCATGGATTCTATTGAGGGAAAATGTAATGATGAAATCATACTTCCCTGTAAAGCTACTGACCAAACAGACAAGTACCGTTATGCCATTTGGAGAAAAAAAAACACACACGGAGCACCGGTATGTTGCTACTGACATGTTTTTGAGTGAGATTTTGAAATAGACACAGAGTTGCACTTTTAAAGATCACAATTTTTGTACCAAAGGTTTAAAAAGTAATATGAAGGAAAGCATATAAAGTTATTATTTTAGAATATCATGGTTAAACAGCAATACATTTCCTTTGAAGAGTGGAAGCCCATGCACCTCAGTGGCAAGTCATTCAGGAAGTGTAACATTTGACCTGCCTCTGTCCACAGTAAACACAGCTACAAAATCCCCTTACACTACCATATCTTTCTTTTCTGTAGGACACTCCTATCATCAAGAAGAAAAATCACAATATTACGCACTATTACATGTTAACTTCTGTGTCTCTGAAAGGGAAAGAGTCCCTGGAGTTACATAATGTGATGCCTTCAGACTCTGGAGTGTATGAGTGCTACCTTGCGGCAGATGTTGGGGGTCGAAATCAAGCATCTTTAATTAGGTTGAATATCTCAGGTAAATCAAGCTCCAACCAGCACTACAAACATCACTTTTATCCTGCACAATGAAAACATCAAGCTTGTTACGTTTTCGAATCTCACCTTCAGACATTGTCATGTATGTGTTTTGTCTGCTATATGTTATATAATATTTATATTTTAAATATATAAGTATGGTTACATTTTAATATAATATCGATAGTTTGAGTCCCTAACTACACTCCTACTCTAACCACTTCTAAACAATATATAAGAAAAACAAACATAAAAATCAGATAAATGTACAGTCACAATTAATTTAGTTACATTATATTCTTTTATTTAAGCTTTGGGTACAGGAATAAAATCCTCTGAAAAGACTCCAATATGGCACCAGACTGATATGTCATTTAAATATGGACCAAGAGTGGCTTTTTGGTGGTGCAGGATAAAAGTAGCTAGAGTTTCATTTCCTTTTGAGATTGCGTTGACAAAACAACTTCTACATCCCTTGTGCAGGAGCCACCAAGTTCACTAGAATTTCCTTATACACAGTAGTACTGGTACTTTTATTAAAGGAATGTCCCAAAGCAGTTGGAAAGCTAAACCCTTTTAAACAGCATTTCTAAGGGTGACATATTTCAGCTACTTTGCTAATTTCAACCACCCTTTGTTAAAAATACTGTCCTCTAAAAACATGACAGCCAACCCAATGTCAGCATCGGCAATCCTGCACATGCAAAATAATTTACGGACAGAATGGTTTCTGATTGGGTAGTTTTCTGATTGGCAAAAAAAAAATAAAAATTAAAGCCGCCCCCTCACTCTTTTTGGCTGTTTACCGAACTCAGGGCTGTCACAGAGTCAGGTATAATTTTTAGGACATCAATTTCAGTGATATCTGTCAGAGCATGGGGACAATTTATGCACAATATATTAAAAAAACTTACAGCACCTTTAAGACTTGTCTGGCACACCTGTTAGCATCTAATTTGTTACCACTGAGCAACCATCACGCGGCATTTATGAAAAGTTTTATGAGTATTTTTGATGTTCAAATTTAGCTAATTTTAGACTTAGGGTCTGTTCACACTGAACACTCCCTTGCGTTAAAAAACTAGACACATCGCCACAAATAGAGCAGAATGCAGGTGTCTCAAGGTGCATCAAAGCGTCTAAAAATTCTGGTGCTTCTGCATGAAGCACTAAAAAAATAGCAAGATGTGACTCAAAGGTTAAAGACGTCCAGATTCTAGTTTTTAAATAGGAAAATAATTAAAAAACAGCCCAGGCAGATGCAAAAATGCATTCAGTGTGAACAGCCCCTTAGGCTCAAGTCCACATACTGTTGTCTTACTTTGAAACAATCAGATATTTCTAGTATTATTATCATAATATTATCAAACTGTATTTCTTCCTAACTTCTGTACATGCATGTGTGTGAATTTTTAAATCTTTTCTTGTAATGTTTGTGACAGTATGCCAAGCATGTTTTATGTGACCCCGGAAAACAAAGCACTAACAGGGATCTGATTAATCAAATAATGTTTCTTTTACTTTTTTAGAATGTGTACATGTGAGGACAGTTTATCCTACCACCATGGTCACTAACATGTCCTGTCCTGCTGTAGTAGAATTTTCTGTTCCCTGGGCTGTGCTCGGCCTGTCTCTCTTCAGCCTGGCCAAAATTATACTTTGCATTGTAGCTGTAGGGGTGAGTATAATGTCAATCAATCCAATCAGTCATTCAAAAGACCTTTCCAGGAAATGCACAGGATATCGCATTGCACATTGCATGCAAACTAACATGGCATGAAATAAAATTAGCTTGAGTACATTTTTAAAAGACTGCACTTTTACAGTCCTATACAAAAGCCTTCAGCTATAACCACAATCCACAGTCATTGTGGTGGTCCTTTTACATCAACTGCATTGATGTTGAGCTTACAAATCTAACTGATTTTGAAAAAGTTTTTTTTTTTTTACCTTTTTTTTTACCTTATGTAAAACCAAATATGATTAGGCTAGTTCAGTGACATTTCACAGAATCTTTTTACGAGCACTACATAAAAGAATGGAGAATAAAAGCGAATTTTCCTGTGTATTTTCATTGAAGCTTCGGTTTTCATCATCGTTTTGCCTCTTGTGAAAAAAGGTTGTGCATATGAGCTGACATCACTTCTGTAACAGTTTTTATTTTAAGTCTGTAGTTTTAACTGCACCCAACAGCTAAGCAATTTGCATAAATATTTTTGAGTGAATAAGACACGATAAAATGTGCTCACTCAAAAGTTACGTGTTCATGTTTTGGAGAATTGTGAAACTGAACTATGTCCAGAAAAGAATAAACACGAGCGTTCCTCCGGAACTGGACTACTGATCGCTTGACAAGCACCATTGCACGTGTTGAGTGTTGTTAAAGTCACCGCTGAGTTTTGCGCAGAGAGGGCTCAGATGTTTACCGCCACAATTTTATCAAAAATCATATGGAAGGTCAGATAAAAGTGATTGGCAGGCCGCATCAAATCACTGGCTTACATTAATTAAAGACATTACATCGTACTGGGAGACTCTGAGAAGTGGTGGTACGCAAGAAAATCTGCCGGTACTCTGTAGAGTAAATTATAGAAGTGCAGGTACTGCGTACCACTGCGTTTTTTTTTATTTTTTTATTTATTTATTTTTTTTTTTGCATTTTACACCTCCAGAAACTATTGCACAACAGGAAACTTTGAGATAGTGAGGCCCATAACACTCCCCTTCTCTTCAAATATATCCCCCCTCGCTCACATTTCCTCACACTTTTACGCCCACACACACCCACAAGTGCACTTCAACAATGTTTTTGCACGGCTTCTCTTATCACTGAAAATAATGCTTTTTGTACTGCAAAAGATAGCGATGGTTTTGTAGCAAACACTACAAAAAAAAAAAAAAACAAAAAAAACAAAAAAAAAAAAGAAAAGAAAAAAAGACACTGATATATATGTATATGTGTCGAGATAATGGAGCAAGTGTTACATCAATTGTGTGCACATCAGGTTAGTAATAAGATTTCCGAATAAGCCCTGACTTTCAATTCCTTTATCACCTGACCATTAAGATGCTTTGGCTAAGCTGTAATTACGGATAATCTTTTGAATTCAGAAATTATTAAAAAATTACAATAACCAGAGTCTTATTGCTGAGAGTACAGTACATGGGAGAGTGTGTTTTGTGTGTCTGAAGCCTGTCTACTATAACATTTATTTTTGCAGGTGTGTGATCAAGTCATATTTAAAAGACTAAGAAGAAAACAAGATGTAAGGGGAAGCAAGAGAGAAACGTCAAGCTGTAAAGACTGAAATTCACACAAAGCTAATGGGGACATTTTTAACATATACATTAGCCAAGCTAAAACAATCCAACGCTCTAAACATTTAAAGGATCAGTCGCACCATTAAGTTGGGCTGATGAGATTCATTTATTTTCTGTATGGCTTTGTTATTCTTCCTTGCTTTTTATAGATGGTTTATTCCTAGGGGAGAAGTAACTGTCCATAAAAGTGGTTTGTTTTACAGCTGTTGAGGGAAAGAGTTGCAGAAGGTTGCTAATAATTAGGTCTTTATTCTGGCATTGCCAAAGCTACACAGTCGCATTTTATATTTTCCCCTGTAGTTTACAATTTTACATCCTGTACATATTTTTGTTTTGGACTGTCATTTGAGTATTTTAGATAAAACAACAGACAACACTGTTTTTAGACAACATGACAGAAAATGGATTGGTCCCAAGGGGAAAATATAGCAATATATATTTTAATGTTTTAAACTCTTAAATAGTAAAATTTAAAGGGTTAAATAAAGATGGTTAACAATATACTCTATCTATCTATCTACAGTTTCTCTCTCTCTCTCTCTCTCTCTCTCTCTCTCTCTATATATATATATAGTCAATGAGTTTGTTAGCACTCACATGGATGCACTGAGCAGGCTAGATACTGAGCAGAAAAGAACTGTAAAAAGACCTGTGTAACAAGGTAATGGAACTTTTTAAAGATGGAAAAGGATATAAAAATATATCCAAAGCCTTGAAAATGCCAGTCAGTACTGTTCAATCACTTATTAAGAAGTGGAAAATTCAGGGATCTCTTGATACCAAGCCAAGGTCAGGTAGACCAAGAAAGATTTCAGCCACAACTGCCAGAAGAATTGTTCGGGATACAAAGAAAAACCCACAGGTAACCTCAGGAGAAATACTCTGGAAAAAGACGGTGTGGTTGTTTCAAGGAGCACACTACGACAATACTTGAACAAAAATGAGCTGCATGGTCGAGTTGCCAGAAAAAAGCCTTTACTGCACCAATGCCACAAAAAAGCCCGGTTACAATATGCCCAACAATACCTTGACATGCCTCACAGCTTCTGGCACACTGTAATTTGGAGTGACGAGACCAAAATAGAGCTTTATGGTCACAACCATAAGCGCTATGTTTGGAGAGGGGTCAACAAATATTGTGCTCCTTGAAACAACCACACCATCTTTTTCCAGAGCAGCCTGTATTTCTCCTGAGGTTGCCTGTGGGTTTTTCTTTGTATCCCAAACAATTCTTCTGGCAGTTGTGGCTGAAATCTTTCTTGGTCTACCTGACCTTGGCTTGGTATCAAGAGATCCCTGGATTTTCCACTTCTTAATAAGTGATTGAACAGTACTGACTGGCATTTTCAAGGCTTTGGATATCTTTTTATATCCTTTTCCATCTCCATAAAGTTCCATTACCTTGTTACACAGATCTTTTGACAGTTCTTTTCTGCTCCCCAGCTCTTTTCTGCTCAGTATCTAGCCTGCTCAGTGCATCCATGTGAGAGCTAACAAACTCATTGACTATTTATACACAGACACTAATTGCAATTTAAAAAGCCACAGGTGTGGGAAATTAACCTTTAATTGCCATTTAAACCTGTGTGTGTCACCTTGTGTGTCTGTAACAAGGCCAAACATTCAAGGGTATGTAAACTTTTGATCAGGGCCATTTGGGTGATTTCTGTTATCATTATGGTTTAAAAAGTAGCCAAACAACTATGTGATTAATAAATGGCTTCATATGATCACTATCCTTAAATAAAAGTTGTTTTGCATGATCAGTCATATTTTCAAAATCAATGCCAAAATTTCACAATTTCTGCCAGGATATGCAAACTTTTGAGCACAACTGTATATACCGATCAGCCACAACATTAAAACCACCTGCCTAATATTGTGTAGGCCCCCCTCGTGCTGCCAAAACAGCGTTAACCCGCATCTCAGTATAGTATTCTGAGACGCTATTCTTCTCACCACAATTGTACAGAGCGGTGCCAAAAACAAAACATATCCAGTGAGGGGCAGTTTTGTGGATGGAAATGTCTTGTTGATGAGAGAGGTCAACAGAGAATGGCCAGACTGGTTCGAACTGACAAAGTCTACAGTGACTCAGATAACCGCTCTGTACAGTTGTGGTGAGAAGAATATCATCTCAGAATTTTATATATATATATATATATATATATATATATATATATATATATATATATATATGTACACTACCGGTCAAAAGTTTTGAAACACGACTGAAATGTTTCTCATGATCTTAAAAATCTTTTGATCTGAAGGCGTATGCTTAAATGTTTGAAATTAGTTTTGTAGACAAAAATATAATTGTGTCACCATATTAATTTATTTCATTATAAAACAAAAATTTAATTAAAAATACAAAAATGTTTTTGAAATTGATGACTTGGACCAAATAATAAAGAAAAGCAGCCAATAAGGGCCCAACATAGATGGGAACTCCTTCAAAACTGTTTAAAAAGCATCCCAGGGTGGTACCTCAAGAATTTGGTTGAGAAAATGTCAAGAGTACATGTCTGCAAATTCTAGGCAAAGGGTGACTACTTTGAAGATGCTAAAATATAACACAGTTTTGATTTATTTTGGATTTTGTTTAGTCACAACATAATTCCCATTGTTCCATTTATATTATTCCATAGTTTTGATGACTTTACTATTATTCTAAAATGTGAAGAAAAAATAAATTATAATAAAGAATGAGTAAGTGTTTCAAAACTTTTGACCGGTAGTGTGTGTGTGTATATATATATATATATATATATATATATATATATATATATATATATATATATATACTGTATACTGTATACTGTGTGTGTGTGTGTGTGTGATGTTAACCAGATAGTATTTTATCATCCTCTCAGGGTGGCAAACATGTCTGTGTAGAGGAAACCTGACAGGCTAGCTCTGCAGAAATGTAGGACTACATCAGAATCTTTTTATCTATTATTTGTGGTAAAATCACAAAGGCAGGTGATTTGGCACAAATCAGACTATCGGTGATATAATTAATTGTAAAGTCTAAAAGTTGTGGCCATAACAACGTTTGTTCCATCTTTTAAAAAAGAAAATAAATACAATTGTTTATTTTTTATGGTCTTTGTGGTAATTAAATCCCTTGATATTTTAGAGACCTACACAAAAGGGCCTCTCTCTATATATTTATTGGTCATGTTTTGTATTTTATGTGTATTATCATTAGGCTTATATTCAGTGTGTGTGTGGGGTTATATAAAATATACTCTGAGGCTGGGTTTGTTTGCAACATAAAGTATGTTTATTTAAAAATAAATAAATAATTTTGGGGATGTATAAACTGAACTGGGACCAAACTTTTTTATCCGTATTTATCTTACCTAAAACTTTTATTGTAACTAACTTGTTAACATATAAAACAAAAGGGTTAATAATGTGTTGTGAACAAACAGGGTTTGATTAGCTTTACTTTGAAAATAAAAAAACATACAAAGTACGGTCGTTGTTTATGAAAATTGAGAAAGAATATATAGATCTGCTAAAGTCTGTATCTTTGTCATTATCAAGACATAAGAGAACAATGACAATCTAATGTCTTATTATACAAAATAAATGTGGCCCAAAACTGAAAAAGAGCATTATGTCTGTTTTTCCTTTTTAAAATGTTTATTATCCTCCCATTCAATGACGGCAATTTGCCTTCCTTATCCTGCACACATTAATTTGCACACAGGAGCCAGATACTTGTGCAGATAATAATCATTAGAAACGGTGATCAAACTGATTTGTTGACGTTCAGGATTGAGAATTATGTAAAACCAAATATGATTAGGCTAGTTCAGTGACATTTCACAGAATCTTTTTACGAGCACTACATAAAAGAATGGAGAATAAAAGCGAATTTTCCTGTGTATTTTCATTGAAGCTTCGGTTTTCATCATCGTTTTGCCTCTTGTGAAAAAAGGTTGTGCATATGAGCTGACATCACTTCTGTAACAGTTTTTATTTTAAGTCTGTAGTTTTAACTGCACCCAACAGCTAAGCAATTTGCATAAATATTTTTGAGTGAATAAGACGCGATAAAATGTGCTCACTCAAAAGTTACGTGTTCATGTTTTGGAGAATTGTGAAACTGAACTATGTCCAGAAAAGAATAAACACGAGCGTTCCTCCGGAACTGGACTACTGATCGCTTGACAAGCACCATTGCACGTGTTGAGTGTTGTTAAAGTCACCGCTGAGTTTTGCGCAGAGAGGGCTCAGATGTTTACCGCCACAATTTTATCAAAAATCATATGGAAGGTCAGATAAAAGTGATTGGCAGGCCGCATCAAATCACTGGCTTACATTAATTAAAGACATTACATCGTACTGGGAGACTCTGAGAAGTGGTGGTACGCAAGAAAATCTGCCGGTACTCTGTAGAGTAAATTATAGAAGTGCAGGTACTGCGTACCACTGCGTTTTTTTTTATTTTTTTATTTATTTATTTTTTTTTTGCATTTTACACCTCCAGAAACTATTGCACAACAGGAAACTTTGAGATAGTGAGGCCCATAACACTCCCCTTCTCTTCAAATATATCCCCCCTCGCTCACATTTCCTCACACTTTTACGCCCACACACACCCACAAGTGCACTTCAACAATGTTTTTGCACGGCTTCTCTTATCACTGAAAATAATGCTTTTTGTACTGCAAAAGATAGCGATGGTTTTGTAGCAAACACTACAAAAAAAAAAAAAACAAAAAAAAAGAAAAAAAGACACTGATATATATGTATATGTGTCGAGATAATGGAGCAAGTGTTACATCAATTGTGTGCACATCAGGTTAGTAATAAGATTTCCGAATAAGCCCTGACTTTCAATTCCTTTATCACCTGACCATTAAGATGCTTTGGCTAAACTGTAATTACGGATAATCTTTTGAATTCAGAAATTATTAAAAAATTACAATAACCAGAGTCTTATTGCTGAGAGTACAGTACATGGGAGAGTGTGTTTTGTGTGTCTGAAGCCTGTCTACTATAACATTTATTTTTGCAGGTGTGTGATCAAGTCATATTTAAAAGACTAAGAAGAAAACAAGATGTAAGGGGAAGCAAGAGAGAAACGTCAAGCTGTAAAGACTGAAATTCACACAAAGCTAATGGGGACATTTTTAACATATACATTAGCCAAGCTAAAACAATCCAACGCTCTAAACATTTAAAGGATCAGTCGCACCATTAAGTTGGGCTGATGAGATTCATTTATTTTCTGTATGGCTTTGTTATTCTTCCTTGCTTTTTATAGATGGTTTATTCCTAGGGGAGAAGTAACTGTCCATAAAAGTGGTTTGTTTTACAGCTGTTGAGGGAAAGAGTTGCAGAAGGTTGCTAATAATTAGGTCTTTATTCTGGCATTGCCAAAGCTACACAGTCGCATTTTATATTTTCCCCTGTAGTTTACAATTTTACATCCTGTACATATTTTTGTTTTGGACTGTCATTTGAGTATTTTAGATAAAACAACAGACAACACTGTTTTTAGACAACATGACAGAAAATGGATTGGTCCTATAGGGGAAAATATAGCAATATATATTTTAAACTCTTAAATAGTAAAATTTAAAGGGTTAAATAAAGATGGTTAACAATATACTCTATCTATCGAGCGCTCCTCCGGAACTGGACTACTGATCGCTTGACGAGCGCCAATGCTGTTGCACGTGTTGAGTGTTGTTAAATTCACCGCTGAGTTTTGCGCAGAGAGGGCACAGATGTTTACCGCCGCGATTTTATCAAAAATCATTTGGAAGGTCAGATAAAATTGATTGGCAGGCCGCATCAAATCACTGATTTACATTAAATAAAGACATTACATCGTACTGGGAGACTCTGAGAAGTGGTGGTAGGCAAGAAAATCTGCCGGTACTATGTAGAGTAAATTATAAGTGCAGGTACTGCATACCACCCCACTTCAAGCACTAGTCGTTTGTAGGCTACGTTATACATGGTTATTATGCAACTGTGAAAACTGAAACTGAAAGAAGCAGTAGGCGAAAGTACGGAACATATCTGATCTGACTGTCATTTAAATCGCAGACGAGGCAAAATTTTTGTGTTGGTGTTTTCCTCCCGCGAGCTCTTTCTTTTAACCTATATAGTTTTGATATGATCGTATGAAAACCAATGAGATCGATCGCGTCATTTCTTCCTGGATTGCTGCAAAAGTGCAAGCAAATCGAAAAGTAAACAAAACGAAGATCATGCTACAATTCCACATTATTATTTGAAATTAGAAATTGCATTTAATCTTGCATGCACACTTTCGTGTTTTGCATTAGGTTTTGCAAAAGGTGCAAGGACGAAACAAACAACAACACGCAGATAGCCTACTAAACTGAAACTACAGTATAATATACTGTTAAGATCGTGACGCAACTGCGTATTCGTCTCCAAAACAGAACAGCTGCTGTGCAGCATTCATTTTGTTTCATACGATAAATGCATCAAATTGTATTATAATATAATTCCTTCAGTCAATCTGGTTCACCAATCACTACCAATAGAGGATCAATGCTGGATTAAAATACCTTGTCAAGCAAATATCGAACGAGGTCTAAAATACAGGAAAATCACCTGGTACAATGTTTGTGTTTTCAACAATACCATTTAAAATGTGCACTAACATGTTTGGTGAACTTGCAGTGTCTACTGGTTTAGGCACTGTTCTATACGTGCAGCTAATTTCACCTGTAAATATTTATGATCACTCAGTCAGATTTAAGAGCCAGAAATCCAAGAGAATGATTTGATTGTATAAGGAGAAATGTACTTCCTGGGGGAGTGTACTAAAAGTGCAACAAATCTATTTTTAACAGGTCGAAGAGGGCTCTGATGTTTTGACTGGACTTCTTTTAAAGGACCTGAATAAAAACATTACAACCCTCTTTAAGTTTGTTAAGCATTCCTATTAGGAGGATAACTCTCTCCTGATACCTGGTATTGCTGGAGAAAACTGTGGCCTTTACAAATGTACCCTGTGGCCTCCACTAGGTCATTATATTCAGGAAGGAGACTATGAATATTATTCAACAGGTGAGAATGGCTGTGCCTACAAGCTATGGGTGGGGTTCAAATGACTCTCTACACACAGTACTGCTGTTTCTCTGTGATACAATTTACATTTTGATATTGGTTGCCAGAGAAGACTCTAATTATAGCAGAAATGCATAAAACAGAATTTCTAATCTTAAATGTATAATGAGAATTTTTTACATACAACAACAACATGAAAATGTCTAAATTGTAACATGTATGTCAAGCATTGTTTTATTTTCACCAATTGTGTTTGTATTTAATCTTCCTAAATGATAAATGTGATGTGAACCAAAAATTAATC
Source organism: Myxocyprinus asiaticus (assembly GCF_019703515.2). Classification (NCBI taxonomy): domain Eukaryota; kingdom Metazoa; phylum Chordata; class Actinopteri; order Cypriniformes; family Catostomidae; genus Myxocyprinus; species Myxocyprinus asiaticus. Next base: position 23,578,793 of record NC_059376.1, on the reverse strand, counting down.
TTTTGTGTGTGTGTGTATTTTTGCTTAGATTGCACAAAATCTCAACAGCAAACGGTAAGCAGCAGGAAAGACGCTCAACCTGTCAAGAATCATTTAAAAATCTTAATTATCCCATGTATTCTTTTGGCTTGTGCTGTTGTTATTATGTTTCTAAACTACAAAATGATAAAGACACCTAAAGGAAAAGCTAATGTTAAAGAAAAACTTGTGCAAGCTGATGAAAACCTTTAGGAACATAGTTTGCTTCTATGTTCATAGGAAGTAAGTGAGTGTCATTGAACTTAAATTTACTGTAGCTTTACATAAGGTGCTATTTCGTTTGTTTCTAATTTACAGCATTTCTTAACATTGAATGATTTAAAATTTAATTTAAATATTATACAAATAAACAAAATACTTAAGATTGTCCTGTTACGTCTCTGGGTGTATGTAAGTGTAACCTTTTATTTGTTTATATTACTTGTTCATTTTTTAGTCACATCCATGTATAGAAATTTCGACAATTTTATGTTATTTAATACTTCCACTTTTTGTTATTTACTAAATAAAGTATTTTTGATTTTAAAATTGACTGGTTTTTGAGTGCTGGGATGGGAGAGGGGAAAACAGCCTGGTTACTTTCATAACCTCTGTTCCCTGATGGAGGGAAAGAGACATTGTGTCGATGTAGTGACACTAGGGGTCACTCTTGGGAGCCCCAAACACCTCTGATTTTGAAAAAATGCCAATGGGAATTGGCGAGTGGAATTTGCATGCCACTCCCCTGGACATACAGGTATAAAAGGAGCTGGCTCACAACCACTCATTCAGGTTTTGTGCTGACGAGCCGAGACAAGGTCCTGGCCATTTCAGCGGGTAGTTCAGTATTGTGGCAAGAGGGACACGACATCTCGTTCTCTCCATCATGGAACGGAGGTTACGAAAGTAACCAGGACGTTCCCTATCTGTCACTCACTCAACGTTGTGTCGATGTAGTGACACTAGGGGTCCCTATACGAAACGCCACAATAAGCTGAACTGTGATACGTGGAAAGGTGGTGCGAGACGGGCAGACCACTGTGTGCCTCGTAGCCAGCGCACCAGGCCGTCACGTAACCTCCCCCAATGCTCTTATGAGCGTCGATTGGTCCTTTGGGAACAAGTCGACATGCCCAACAAATAGGGACAGGCTAGCCCAGCCGTGGCCTCTTTTCCTCTTTTTTCTCCCCAAAAAGAGTGGAATTTTGTTTACCGGCTGGGGGCCATAAGTGTCTACATCGGGGGTTGTCACTCCCAGACACTGCGGAGACCACACCCCACACGGAGGGGGGTATTTTGAGTGGAAATTCGTCACATGGTCTTACTGAGTCTTGTCGGAAGTATGTCGTGGAGAACGGGGGAGGAGTTCTACAAACATGGTGATCGGGGGCAGAGGAACCTCTGCCCAAGGAAGACATAGTTTACCGACAGGGAAATAATTTAGCGGAAGATATATCACATGGGGTCACCTATGGGGAACCAGTGCATGTGGAGCACCTACCCCAGTACAGGGCTTAGTTAGCACATGTACTGGGCCGGCAGCGAGTTTCTCCGCAAACTTGCCTGCCACAGGGCTAAGGAGGAAAGTCATCCAGGGATCACAACTTGTGAACACGACTGGGAGTCAAAAGCGCACGTTTTCACCTCATGGGAGGGGAAAGGCGCTATTCGCAAGTGGTACACCCAGCCAGCTGTCCCGGAACTTACCTGCTCGTACCTGACAATACACGGGACGAGACCGGCTCAACCCAGAGATTATAGAACTTCGCAAAGATGTTGGGTGTTGCCCAGCCCGCTGCTCTGCAGATGTCTGCCAAAGAGGCGCCATTAGTCAGGGCCCAGGAGGCTGCCACACTCCTAATAGAGTGGGCTCGTAGCCCCACAGGGGGCGGCACGTCCTGAATGTTATATGCCATCACGATGAGGTCAAAGACCCAATGGGCGATCCTCTGTTTGGAGACAGCACTCCCTTTCCGCTGTCCGCCAAAGCAGACAAGGAGCTGCTTGGAACTTCTAAAGCTCTGCGTGCGATCCAAATAGATGCATAAAGCATGCAGCGGACACAGCAACGCCAAGGCTGGGTCTGCCTCCTCCCAGGGCAGTGCTTGCAGGCTTACCACCTGATCCCTAAATGGGGTCGTGGGAACCTTGGGCACATAGCCCGGTCGGGGTCTCAGGATCACGTGAGAGTAGCCTGGATTGAACTCCAGGCACGTTTCGCTGACAGAGAACGCCTGCAGGTCCCCTACCCTCTTGATGGAAGTGAGCGCAGTCAGGAGGGCAGTCTTCAAAGAGAGTGCCTTAAGCTCAACTGACTCTAGGGGCTCGAAGGGAGCTCCCCGTAGACCCCGAAGGACTACAGAGAGGTCCCACGAGGGGATGAGGCGCAGTCTGGAGGGATTCAACCTCCTAGCACCTCTCAGGAACCTGATGATCAAGTCATGCTTCCCCAAATACTTACCATCTACTGCATCGTGATGTGCAGAAATAGAGGCTACATACACCTTCAAGGTGGAGGGGGACAGCCACCCCTCCAGCCTCTCCTGCAGGCAGGAAAGCACCGATCTGACTGTGCATCTCTGGGGGTCTTAGCGTAGGGAAGAACACCACTTAGCGAACAGATGCCACTTCAAGGCATACAGGCGCCTCGTAGAGTGAGCCCTAGCCTGAGTGATCATGTCTGTCCTCCCGTCCAAGGGCCAGACATGGAGATTCCAGAGGACTAGTCGTGGGTGCCAGATGGTGCCCTGTACCTGAAAAATAAGGTCCTTCCTCAGGGGTATTCTCGGGGGGGGGGGGGGTGCTGTTGTGAGGAGCATGAGCTCCGTGAACCACGTCTGGGTGGGCCAGTAGGGTGCTACTAGGACGACCTGCTCCCCGTTCCCGGGTCTGTGCAAGTAGGCTCATTGGGGGAAACACGTATTTGCGTAGTCCTGGGGGCAAGCTGTGTGCCAGCACATCTATACCGAGGGGTGCCTCGGTCAGGGCGTACCAATGCAGGCAGTGGGATGATTCCTGGGAAGCAAACAGGTCTACTTGTGCTCGACCGAATTTACTCCAAGTCAGCTGGACCACCTGGGGGTGGAGTCTCCACTCTCCCCTGAGCATAACCTGTCGTGACAGTGCGTCCGCTGCGGTGTTGAGGTCGCCCGGGATATGAGTGGCTCACAGCGACTTGAGGCGCTGCTGACTCCAGAGGAGGAGATGGCGGGCGACGGGAGTGTAGGCCGCCTTGGAAGTTGATGTACACTACCGTCACCGTGTTGTCCGTCCAGACCAACACATGCTTTCCCTGGATCAACGGCCGGAGACTCATCAGGCGAGCAGTACTGCCAACAACTCGAGGCAGTTGATGTGCCAATGCAGCTGCCGGCCAGTCCAAGAGCCAGCGACTGTGTGCCCGTTGCAACTGTGCCCCAGCACACCTTGGAGGCATCCGCCGTAACCACGATGCGCCTGGAGATCTGCTCTAGGGGAATCTCTGCACGTAGAAATGCTAGGTCGGTCCAAGGGCTGAAGAGGCGGCGACAGATTGGTGTGATGACCACGCGATGTGTCCCGCGGCGCCATGCCCATCTCGGAACTCGAGTCTGAAGCCAGTGCTGAAGTGGTCTCATATGCATCAACCCGAGCGTGTGGATACCCAGGAGCATCTGAAAAAGTTTCAGTGGGACCGCTATTCTCCATCTGAATGCCTTCAGACAGTTCAGCACCGACTGTCCGCGCTCGTTCGTGAAGCGCGCCGTCATCCAGACTGAGTCCAACTCCAAGCCGAGAAAAGAGATGCTCTGAACCGGAGACAGCTTGCTCTTTTCCCAGTTGACTCAAAGCCCCAGCCGGCTGAGGAGTGTAAGCATCAGGTCTCTGTGCGCACACAACACATCCCGAGAGTGAGCAAGGATTAGATAGTCGTCAAGATAGTTACTTCCCTTAGCGGGGGCAAGGGCTTCCTCTGTGACCTTCATGAAGACGCGAGGGGACAAGGACAGGCCGAAGGGGAGGACCTTGTACTGGTATGCTTGGGCCTCGAAAAAGCAAACTGTAGGAAGGGTCTGTGACGAGGTAAAACCGAGACGTGGAAGTACGCGTCCTTCAGGTCTACCGCCGCGAACCAATCTTGATGCCGGACGCTCGTTAGAATGCGTTTTTGCGTCAGCATCTTGAGCGGGAGTGTGTGCAAAGCCCGGTTCAGTATCTCGCAGGTCCAAGATTGGCCGCAACCCACTGCCTTTCTTCGGTACGATGAAGTAGGGGCTGTAAAACCCCTTCTTCATCTCGGCCGGAGGGACAGGCTTTATCGCACCCTTCCGTAGAAGGGTAGCGATCTCTGCACGCAAGGTAGCGGCATTCTCGCCCTTCACCGAGGTGAAGCAGATGCCGCTGAACCTGGGCGGGCGCCTGGCGAACTGAATTGTGTAGCTAACTCAGATGGTCCGGGTCAGCCATCGCGACGGGTTGGGAAGCGCAAGTGAGGGGGACAAAGGGGACAATCTCGTCGGACGTACCGGTGGGTGGGGCCTTGCGGCAGGGCGGAGCCTGAGGCACCATGTTGAGAGGGCTCGAGCCCCGTGGCCGTGCTGAGTCCAGGGACATCGAAGCACTTCCTGGCTCCTGATACCCACCATAGGATTGGCCGGGGTTGGGCGTGTTTGTGCCACAGCTGGGTGCGCAGTGGCGGGGGGGCGCCCCTGGAGCGCCATACCTGCCATAAAGGAATGGTGGCCAGTGGTCGTGATAACGACAGCCGTGAGCACCAGATATGTGACCCAGGGAATGAGGAAACTGCTCCTTTTCTGAATGTGTAGGTGCCGCAGCCCTTCGGGCGTACGGCAAATGAACGAAAAGGCAAAGGATTCTCCTCCCGGCACTCCACTGGGGGATGGAGTGGTCTGCTTACCATCTCCAGGTCTCCACGTGCCTGGGTCGCCCGTCTCAGTGGTGCTTCGAAGCCTTTCTCGGGTTATTGGCGGCTGGCCGTGAGACGGGTGGCATCTGCTTCCTGTGGGTGGCTCCACGCCAGGGCTGGGCCGCGGGGGCGGGCTATGGTGGAGCCGGTGTTGTTGTGGTAGGAGGACACCCTTGGCGACGAGCAGACAAGGTGTGAAGTCTTGAACCGCGCCAATGCAGGATGTGCTGAATAGCCTCCGTCTGCTGTTTCACCGGCGAGAACTGATGGGCGAAGTCCTAAACGGTGTCGCTGAACAGGCTGACCTGGGAGACGGGGGCGTCAAGGAATCATACCTTCTTAACCAAGTTGTGCCATAAGTGGCACTCCTGGACCACCAGGGTGGACAACGCCTGCCTGAGAGTCCGCGCCGTGACCTTCGTCGCCCGGAGAGCGAGGTCTGTCGCCAAACGCAGCTCCTGCATCAATCCCGGGTCAGAACTACCCTCGTGCAGTTCTCTTAGCGCCTTGGCTTGGTGCACTTGCAGGGAGAGCCATGGCATGCAGGGCGGATGTGGCCTGTCCAGCGGTTCCGCAGGCCTTATTCGCCAGAGGTGACGTAGCCCTACAGGCACTGGAAGGGGGTCTCAGGCGGCCCCGCCACGTGGCGGCGTTTTGCGGGCACAGGTGCACCGCAACTGCCTTATCCACCTGGGGAATCGCCAAGTACCCCCTGGCAGCCCCACCATCGAGGGTAGTGAGAGCGGAGGAGCTCAGAGACCGGGTCTGGGCAGTGGAAGGTGCACACCACGACCTCGTGGGCTCCTCATGCACCTCCGGGAAGAAAGGGACCAGGGCGGGGCGCAGCCGTGAGTAGCTCTCCGGGCCCAGGAACCAATCGTCAGGCTGCGAGGATTCAGGGGGGTGGAGGGTTTCATTCCAGCCCCACACACGCAGCCGCCTGGGCTAGCATGGTTGCCAGCTGCACGTCAGTCGAGTCCTCAGCGTCAGACTGGACAGCCCACTCTCCGATGCAGCAATCGAGAGCTCATCCACTTCACGAGCGCCAAAACGAGATCGCGAACTCACCCTGAAACGAGTTGGTGGTCTCATCCCAGCAGGGCAAACGAGCGTACTGGGTAATGGGAGGTCCGTGGGGAGTTACCTGGCGGAATGGCTTCCAACTGCGACCGCAACGTTGTCATGGTCACGCTCTCACAGTGAGAACATGACCCGTCCACAAACGCTGTCTCCGCGTGGGCAGCGTGGAGTGATACTAAAGTATTTCTCAAAAAAGTTAGTGTACTTATTAACCAAATCAAGAAAAGTGTCAGTGAAAAGCATGAAATATGAGACAAGAGATATTTGAAAAAGCAAAAACAAAGAAAAAATCACTTGTGGGCAGAATAATTTTATTTGGCGTCATTTTCAACTAAGCTTGTAATTTTGTGAAAATATTATTTCGTTGTGCATATTTAGGATACGTCAAATGTTAGCTATGATATTATTCATAGCAAGACAAAGGAGTCTAATAAATACATTTAATTAAAAAAAATAAAAAATAAAATTCCACCACAGAATTTGAGATGTAGTGGAAATGACACTGTGGTGGGAATTTGCATGACTTTCAGAAAAAAAAGGAGGTCCGTGGGGAGTTACCTGGCGGAATGGCTTCCAACTGCGACCGCAACGTTGTCATGGTCACGCTCTCACAGTGAGAACATGACCCGTCCACAAACGCTGTCTCCGCGTGGGCAGCGTGGAGTGATACTAAAGTATTTCTCAAAAAAGTTAGTGTACTTATTAACCAAATCAAGAAAAGTGTCAGTGAAAAGCATGAAATATGAGACAAGAGATATTTGAAAAAGCAAAAACAAAGAAAAAATCACTTGTGGGCAGAATAATTTTATTTGGCGTCATTTTCAACTAAGCTTGTAATTTTGTGAAAATATTATTTCGTTGTGCATATTTAGGATACGTCAAATGTTAGCTATGATATTATTCATAGCAAGACAAAGGAGTCTAATAAATACATTTAATTAAAAAAAAAAAAAAAAAAAAAAAAAATTCCACCACAGAATTTGAGATGTAGTGGAAATGACACTGTGGTGGGAATTTGCATGACTTTCAGAAAAAAAAGGAGGTCCGTGGGGAGTTACCTGGCGGAATGGCTTCCAACTGCGACCGCAACGTTGTCATGGTCACGCTCTCACAGTGAGAACATGACCCGTCCACAAACGCTGTCTCCGTGTGGGCAGCGCCCAAGCACGTAAGACCGCGATCGTGGCCATCGCGATCGTGGTAACGACCGCAACCAGGAAATACACACAAATGGAGAGGCATCTTTAAAAAGACTCTCTCTGTTAATGCCACTCTTTTAGAAGGGAAAATATACTCTTTCAGTAGGAAGAATATACTCTTTTAGCTGCTGAAGCGCCCAGGGGCGTTCTCTGCACTTCACCAGTGCAAGAGGGGGAGAAGCCGCTGTAATGTGCCGTAAATCCAAAAGCTTTTCGAGGTGAATGGATCGGCAGAGTAATTCAACTCGCTGAACACAACCACTCAGCTCCGAAGAGAAAATCTGAATGAGTGGTTGCGAGCCAGCTCCTTCTATACCCGTATGTCTGGGGGAGTGGCATGCAAATTCCACTCGCCAATTCCCATTGGCCTTTTTTCAAAATCAGAGGTGTTTGGGGCTCCCAAGATGACCCCTAGCATCACTACATCGACACAACGTCGAGTGAGTGACAGATAGGGAACTCAATCTTTTTGATACTCCTCCCCAACCCTAGACTGGGGCAGAATGTAACAAAACTGAAAGTGTGTTTGGTGTATGGCAAAATGACTCAAATGAGAGGTTAGGGTTGACTGCAGTAATTCTCCAACCATTTATGAAACCCGCATAAAGACTTTCCTCAGAAAATATGAATCTAATGACCAGTGGAAAAGAACCAACTTCAGAGGAAGTGTGAGCGTAATGCATATCATCATTTTCGAAGATGATGATGATACATTTGATAGTGTGGCATAAGTAACCCTATTTTCTCTTTCTCTATTTTACTTACCACTTTTAGCTAATAAACTTATTGTACTGAAAAGGCCATTTAAAAGATTATTCCTGTTTTTTGAGCTATAATGTCTATATTTTTTTTAGTGTTTACCCTTAGTGTAGTAGTTGCTGAAGACAAGCCTTTGTTAATCACAGCAGACTGCAGAGATCACATCATTTTGCCTTGTGCTGCCTTTAAAAACAGTCAAAGCTACACCTCTGTTACTTGGTACAAGGTAAGACATGACCCTCAAATCTCAGATGACCACTGCTGGAAAGCATGCGGTGCATGTCTATATATTAACATGCTGAATTTATTAAATATCTGTAGATGCTGATTTGTGGAACACCCCCTCATGTGTTCATATATCCACATTGCTTGGCCAAAAGAGTTTTCTAGTTTGTGTCCTATTTCTGCTATATCAATCTGTTTTAACATCTGTTGCTTTAGGCAGGAAATGCGCTGATACATGGTTGGTTCCGCAGGCCTTATTCGCCAGAGATGACGTAACCCTACAGGCGCTGGAAGGGGGTCTCAGGCGGCCCCGCCACGTGGCGGCGTTTTGCGGGCACAGATGCACCGCAACTGCTTTATCCACCTGGGGAATCGCCAAGTACCCCCTGGCAGCCCCACCATCAAGGGTAGTGAGAGAGGAGGAGCTCAGAGACCGGGTCCGGGCAGTGAAAGGTGCACACCACGACCTCGTGGGCTCCTCATGCACCTCCGGGAAGGAAGGGACCAGGGCGGGGCGCAGCCGTGAGCAGCGCTCCGGGCCCAGGAACCAATCGTCAGGCTGTGAGGATTCAGGGGGGTGGAGGGTTTCATTCCAGCCCAACACACGCAGCCGCCTGGGCTAGCATGGCTGCCAGCTGCACGTCAGTCGAGTCCTCAGCATCAGACTGGACAGCCCGCTCTCCGATGCAGCAATCGAGAGCTCATCCACTTCACGAGCGCCAAAACGAGATCGCGAACTCACCCTGAAACGAGTTGGCGGTCTCATCCCAGCAGGGCAAACGAGCGTACTGGGTAATGGGAGGTCCGTGGGGAGTTACCTGGCGGAATGGCTCCCAATGGGGTCCCCAAATCGCCACCAGTGCTAATCGACGCGGCCTCAAACCCGTAGGTAGAAGGACCGAGGCGGGGAGCCGCTGGGGTGGTCTTTCCCTCTAACAAAGGAAAAACTGCGACCGCAACGTTGTCATGGTCACGCACTCACAGTGAGAACATGACCTGTCCACAAACGCTGTCTCCGCGTGGGCAGCGCCCAAGCACGTAAGACTGCGATCGTGGCCATCGGAAGCGGAGTGGTAACGACCGCAACCAGGAAATACACACAAACGGAGAGGCATCTTTAAAAAGACGCTCTCTGTTAATGCCACTCTTTTAGATGGGAAAATATACTCTTTCAGTAGGAAGAATATACTCTTTTATCTGCTCAAGCACCCAGGGGCGTTCTCTGCACTTCACCAGTGCAAGAGGGGGAGAAGCCGTTGTAATGTGCCGTAAATCCAAAAGCTTTTCGAGGTGAATGGATCGGCAGAGTAATTCAACTCGCTGAACACAACCGCTCGGCTCCGAAGAGAAAATCTGAATGAGTGGTTGCGAGCCAGCTCCTTCTATACCCGTATGTCCGGGGGAGTGGCATGCAAATTCCACTCGCCAATTCCCATTGGCCTTTTTCAAAATCAGGGGTGTTTGGGGCTCCCAAGATGACCCCTAGCGTCACTACATCGACACAACGTCGGTGAGTGACAGATAGGGAACTCAACCTTTTTGATACTCCTCCCCAACCCTAGACTGGGGCAGGATGTAACAAAACTGAAAATGTGTTTGATGTATGGCAAAATGACTCAAATGAGAGGTTAGGGTTGACTGTAGTAATTCTCCAACCATTTATGAAACCCGCATAAAGACTTTCCTCAGAAAATATGAATCTAATGACCAGTGGAAAAGAACCAACTTCAGAGGAAGTGTGAGCGTAACGCATTTCATCATTTTCGAAGATGATGATGATACATTTGATAGTGTGGGGTAAGTAACCCTATTTTCTCTTTCTCTATTTTACTTACCACTTTTAGCTAATAAACTTATTGTATTGAAAAGGCCATTTAAAAGATTATTCCTGTTTTTTGAGCTATAATGTCTATATTTTTTTTAGTGTTTACCCTTAGTGTAGTAGTTGCTGAAGACAAGCCTTTGTTAATCACAGCAGACTGCAGAGATCACATCATTTTGCCTTGTGCTGCCTTTAAAAACAGTCAAAGCTACACCTCTGTTACTTGGTACAAGGTAAGACATGACCCTCAAATCTCAGATGACCACTGCTGGAAAGCATGCGGTGCATGTCTATATATTAACATGCTGAATTTATTAAATATCTGTAGATGCTGATTTGTGGAACACCCCCTCATGTGTTCATATATCCACATTGCTTGGCCAAAAGAGTTTTCTAGTTTGTGTCCTATTTCTGCTATATCAATCTGTTTTAACATCTGTGGCTTTAGGCAGGAAATGCGCTGATACACAAACATTTCCTTTTCACCTCAGATCTTTATTTGAAAGAAATGGACCCGTGCATGTTTTGCTCGCAGTGTCAAAGATGTAAAACATATCCTTATTAAAGGTGCACTCAGTAATATTTTCCTCATCAAAAAGGTTGTACTCCAAAATAAATTAATTATTCATTATTATAATTATAAAAATATTTATAAAATCATGAGTACTTGCATGAGATAAATGAGACTCTTGTCATACCAGTAACCTTATAAAAGCTTTTTTATTTTACATGGAGAGGGTCCGCACATGGGGGCCGCCATGTTAGAATCACATGACCAGCCAAATACTACTGGCTTAATCTCAGTAACTTTCCTGTTATTGGACACTTTCACACATGGATTTAATTAATCATGGCTGACTGTGACTGTAAATAGTGAGTTTCTATAATGGCATCTGTAACTGAAAATTTTTATTTTGATGATGTTGCATCCACGCCGCCAGGTGTCACTGAAAGTCCAAAATGACACAAACCCAAAAATTACTGAATGCACCATAATGTTAGAGTACCAAATAATAATAATAATAATAATAATAAACATCATTCAGTAAAATAAAAGTCAAATATAAACATTGATCCAATTTAATGTTATTTTAGTGCTAAATGCGTAGTGCATCCTCAAAGAAATACATTTAAAAAGTCCATGTGACAACAAAATAAGTATATTTCTTGGTTGGATATGGACATAGTGTTGTGTAGATCAGTTGATTTTAGTGTAAGCATTGTGTGATTTTCAAATTGTGTATTAAGTTCCTGGATTTCAACGAAAAAATGGTCAAGAAGTTTGATTACTAACTTCTAAAACACTGCATCAAGAATTTCATGGTGATTAGAATATAAAACATGTTTTGCTGTTAAAGGGGTCCAGTTGGATTGAGAGAGATTCTCATCTTTTTGGTTTGATCCTCTTAACCCATCAGGGTGTTTCTTCAACTTTTAGGTAATTTCATGTCCCAGGGGTTAATTTGTATTGAAAAAAAAAACAAACAAATTTCAAGATTTTTCTTTTTGTTAAATGAAGGCCACATTATAACTGAATGGGACATTTTCTTTTACCAGGTCATCATTTATTTTTGGTACTATTTTTTTCAAATGCCCTTTATGTACAAATTATTTTGTTTTAGTTTTTTTCAGACCCAGACTTTCAATATTAAACTAAGAAAATCCATTATAAAAATAAAAATGTTTACATGTTTAAAACTAATCTGAACAAAAAGTTAAATAAACTATTTCAATATTTAGTGTGAATTATTTCTACCAATTTTTAATAAAATTACAACTGTTCCATAGTTGTGCTGTCTTTACCACCACACCAAATGATTTTACCCCTACTAAAGTATTTCTCAAAAAAGTTAGTGTACTTATTAACCAAATCAAGAAAAGTGTCAGTGAAAAGCATGAAATATGAGACAAGAGATATTTGAAAAAGCAAAAACAAAGAAAAAATCACTTGTGGGCAGAATAATTTTATTTGGCGTCATTTTCAACTAAGCTTGTAATTTTGTGAAAATATTATTTCGTTGTGCATATTTAGGATACGTCAAATGTTAGCTATGATATTATTCATAGCAAGACAAAGGAGTCTAATAAATACATTTAATTAAAAAAAAAAAAAATTCCACCACAGAATTTGAGATGTAGTGGAAATGACACTGTGGTGGGAATTTGCATGACTTTCAGAAAAAAAATAATAATAAAAAAAGTTGACATAAATCTCCTAAAATGCATGTACATGCACTGTTGGACATTGTTAGTAGGCTTAAAAAAAAATACTGAGTGTAAAAATGTTTTACCAATACTTTAGAAATTCACAGTGCTAAAAGTCCCCAAATGTTGAAGAAACAGCCATATAAGTAGACGTGTATGCTCAGGCATTTCTGTTAGAATTGGCAGAAAAAAGTTTTAAGAACCTTTTTATCTACTTGGTGTTGTGTTGCATGTGCAGAGCTACAGTATTTACACACTTTTTAATACACCATACAAACTTGTGCAGTGGCACATATTGACATGTATTTGTTTCTGTTTCTTAAAGATCTACAATAAAACCTGTTCGTCAATCCTCATTCAGGAAAAAAGTGTTGGCACACGAACTAAGTACAACAATTCTGTGTCACTGGGTAAAAATGCATCTTTGATCTTAAGGAAAGTTGCACCTGCAAATGCTGGGACCTATAAGTGTTTCTTAAGAGCGAAGGTCGGAGGGATAAACAACCACTCTTTGCTTACACTGAATATCTCAGGTATTAATTGTTTTGAGTAAGTAAATATTAACACTTGTTAAAGTTTTGCAACATTTTATTCAGCATGTTGTAATACTGCTATGAAATGGTAACACAATTTTGGCAAACTAGACACTCGTACACACATACACAAGCAGAGGACAATAACAAATTACCAACAACTGAATACTGTACATATGAAGTGATTCTTCACAATTTGCCCATTTCAGTTTGAGGAGGTTGCTCACCCAAAAATGAAAAGTTGTCACCATCATGTTGTTTTAAACCTGTTTGCCATTCTTTATGTGGAAAGAAGAATTTTGGGGACTGATTTGGTTCGACTGCTTGTTCCTAATCCTGCTTTGTTTCCTCCCCCTCCCCTGCCATCATATAGTTTGAGTTCGAACCGCTGTCCGATTGCGTCATCAGTGTGAGTACAATCGGCAGCTGTTTATGATTGTAACAAGGTAACAACTCGAGAAGACATCAGCTTTACTGTCTTAATTGAAGTATTGAAGTATGTCCCTGGATTTACCACCAAAACTTTACATGCACAGAACAACACTTGTGCTTGTCTGCCATGGATGCATTGAAGTTGCCAACCTGGTCTCATAGATTACTCTACATACGTTTTTGCAAACTGACTTGTACGTGCTACTTTCTATGTTTCACTGCAGTTTCCTGGTGAAATGAACACTAGAGAAACTACAACAACTGTGTGGTTTAAACATTGTTACACAAATCATGAGTATAAAAACGTATGTTTCACTCTATTTCTCACCCGCTATGTTATGGTATGAAAACACTTTTACTTTAGCGCATGATTTGAAAAACGATACATTTTAAAACTTGTATTACAAACCCACCTACAGTACATATACACTCTTATACTTATGTCGTTAGCTTGCTTGGTAGCTCACTTGAGAGAACATTGAACTTTGGCCTCCATGGCCACGGATGAAGTCCAGCCAAGGACACACAAAATTGAAAGTGGCATAGAAACAACATAAAATGTTCTGGTTGCTTCAGTTAATCTGTGTTTTCTTTTTCTTTTCTTAGAATTTGCATTTTAAAACACTGTCGGTTAGGGTAAAGGCCTAGGTATACTTCGTTTTTGCGTGTTCTGGATCGCCTCGCGCCTGGTCAACTGCGTTGCCTTTGTGAGTATACTCTACTGATGAATATGAACGCCTTTGACGCATGCCTACTACAACTTTTTTGTGACACTCTTTTAGTAGAGTTAATGGCCGGCGCATGTACCAACTATGCGCACAGACGATGACGCATCTGCGAGTCAAGAATATAATTTAGCTCAGTTTTGGCGCCCCCTGCTGGACATTCCACTTGAAATCTGCAGCTAAACATTTAATGAAGCACGTAATTTCAGTTTTGCAAAAATGTTGCAATGCTCACGTAATTTCATGAGACCAGGCTGGAAACTGCAATAATGTGAAGAATCTTGGGGTTTGACTGCTGCAAACCCGTGGATGTGTTGCAAGAGAAATGAAGAATGTGAGCTGTTCTGCGATTTAACTGATAGACAAGAAGATTTGAAAAATGCATTATACCATAATAATTGCGATCGGGAGCATGCACAGGCACAAATTATATGGCATCAACAGTGGTTCGATTGCGGTCATATCAGCAGCGAACCATACTGGAGTGCACATGAACCGTACCCCAGACCACTTTTTCAAACAGGATGATGTGAACAGTGTTTTCCGAACTTGGGTGCGCACCCGCGAACCACACCCAAGCTTGGAAATCAGTGTTTGCATCATCCAAATGAACCAAACCTTGATGTCAAACAAACCTGGGTTAGGTTTATATGCCAAAAGTGCTAGTGTGAAAGCACACTGACAGCCTCAGTCCTCTTCATTCACTTATGCTGTGTGGAAAAAAAGAAGCAATGAAAGTAAATTGTGAATAAGGTCATTTCATTTTGTGTTCCATAGAATAAAGAATGTACAGTCCCATAGGTCTGAAACAACATGAGGGTGACTAAATGATGACAGAATTTTCATTTTCGGGTGAACCATCTCTTAAACGACATGAACATTTCAAACACAAACACAAACACAATATTCTATAAGTCATCTGTGTGCATTGTTTCCAGAATGGCAAAGTTAACTTTTTTCCAAGATCATTTCTGCTCAGATAACATAGCTCTGTGATTGTCTCCCTAGATTGTATGTCAGCAGTTTCACCCACCTTTGATTTCTTCACCAAGTTTATTAATGGGTCATCGGAGAACATTAGCATGACTTATGTGAGTATGGATGCAGGGCTATCAACCCTTTGGGCCTCTGTAGGACTGGCTTTGAGTAAAGTTCTCCTCAGTGCTGTGTGTATATGGGTAGGTACCTCCTCTTGTGTAGCTGGCATCTTCTAATGTGTGTGTGTGTGTGTGTGTGTGTGTGTGTGTGTGTGTGTGTGTGTGTGTGTGTGTGTGCGTGCTTGTGTGTATTTATTTAAATATTGAAATCTGAAGTCTGTAGGTTTTGAGATGTTTCTATCCACAGGTCTTTAAGGAGCTCAGAGAACTTAGGAAAAGAAGACAGACATAAGACATCTTAATGTCTATCATCACCATTGTTTGCAGTATTTATTCATCACAGCATTCATATGGACATTCCTTACAGGCAGAGGAAATTCTGCAAAACTTATTATAAAAGAATATTGTTTGGTTGAGTAATTTATTTTGTGAATATATTGATCTGTGAATTTGTGAATAATATGTATTTTTACTGTAATTAGGAAACTTATGCTTTATATCCTTTAAGAGTAAATTGGATCCTAATACACTGTAAAATGATCAACTCTTCATTCCAGATTCTTGTACCTACTTGCAGTATTTAAATACATTATTTTACATGCTATATTTCCATAATGTGAGATGGCCAGGAAGATACATTTTATTAATAAAAGTTTGATTGTGCTTGCGTATGAGTGGGTGTAAATGTGAGAGTTGGTTTTGCTATTCATGGTGACAAAATTTCTGAAGAACTCATGATGACATTTAGATGAAAACAATGCCATAAAGGGTCCACATTATAAAGTAATATCTAACATATCTAAGATATATACCAGGGTAAGAGTTTATTTTTAATCAATAAATCTAGCTAGTTAAAGGGAAAGTTCTCCTAAAATTGCTAGAATATAATAATTATGTTGTTCTAAACCTGTATGACTTTATTTCTTCATATCAACACAGTAGATGTAAGGCAAAATGTTAAGGCTCAGGTATACAGTACCTTGTTTTTCCACATTCCACGTTCTGGGTCGTCTCACACACGGTCGAGCACGTAGCCTTTTACAGTATACTCTTTTGACAGCTAGCGAATAAGAATGCGTTCGACGCATGCACACTATGACTGCTTTGTGATACACTTTTAGTACAGTCAAAGGCAGGCACATGCACCGTTGATGCGCACAGATGAGGGCAGACTGTGCTGATGATGAAATTTGCTTCACGCATACTGTGTGTGTTCCAATCAGCAATGCCGACAGCTGATGTATACTTTGGCCTTTTTAGCCTCAGACATTAATGAAAGTGAATGGTGACTGAGGCTAACATTTTATTGAAGACAGAAAGTCATATGGGTTTGAAACAACATGAGGGTGAGTAAATAATGACAAAATATTTGTTTTGGGACAAACTATCCTTCACTTCTTACAGAAATTTGGTCTGCCAACAGCATTTCTGGTGGTTCTACATAGCAATGATTCAGTTATTTTATTCTCCGTGCCTGTCTGGTTTGGCTCTGCATCATCACACTTCCAGGAGAAGTTACGGAGCAATTTGTGCTGAGTTAATTAGCTGCCAGCTCCCTTCCCTCACAGATCTATATTCCTCCAGAATGAGAAGCGTCTGACCTCTCACACAAGACCACTTTCTATTCTAGCATCATCCATCTAAGCAGAGGCCAGGTCTGAGAGCTCTAAAATTCAGGAACAATCTACTAACTTTCAACACCCAGGCTAAAGCTATCTATCATAAATAAGTACTTTGCTCCCATATCTTCAGAGACCTCATCTCACTCACAAACTGAACATTGTTGTCTCCTTTGAGCCTCTACAATACTACTAGTTTTCTCATATACCTTATTCATAGAAGCGCCATATTTGATTTTTGATGTGAAAGGAAACAAAGCTGTCAGGGATGGACTTACTGTCTATTCAATGGAATGCACTGTATAACGCTCCTATATTACATGTACTTTTCCACAACTCATGTTTTCTGGAGTTTTGTCTTCTAAAATTTCTTGGAAAGATGTTTTCTTTTCAATGATTTGTCAATGGAATGACCAACAACAGTGCAACCCAATTTCAGAAGCAATATGATTGGTGTGGGTGAAATTTAAGTCCTTTTAATATCCACTTTCACTTTCATATTCTTCTTTTGTTTTTGACGATTCGGATTCTTCATGCATATGTAACGGGAAACAGCTGGTACGTGATAACTGTGCAGTATGTGTAAACCTCATTCCCCTGGCCTCATGAGGCGCACTAGGGACTGACGCTAGGGGCTGGTTGTAGCCTTTAGCCTCCTTGTTAGCACGCCCACCTCCCTTACGGCGACACTGGTTCGAATCCTGTTTGGACCAGTTACAGTGGTACCGTGACCCGGATGGGAGTGAGGTTTAAGGGGGTGAGTGTAATGGGAGTCAGCTGGTACATGTTTGCTGTGCGGTATGTATAAACCTCACTCCCTTGGCCTCAAGAGGCGCACTAGCGACTGCCGCTAGGGGCTGTAGCCTTTAGCTTCCTCGTTAGCACACCCACCAGCGACGCCATTTCGAATCCCGTTCAGAGCGGATTGAGCAGGACTGGTTAAACATATCGCCACCCACTGGGCAGAGAGGTGAATTTATAATAAAAAGAGACTTAAATATTGTTCCATTTCTCAGCCACACCTATCATATTGCTTCAGAAGACATGGATTTTCCACAGGAGTCTTATATGGTGCCTTTATATGCTTTTTGGAGCTTAAAACTTCTGACAACCATTCACTTGCATTAAATGGACCAACAGAGCTGAGATGTTCTTCTAATCTTTCTTAATCTTACAATCTTTGTTTGTACTCAGCAGAAGAAAGAAAGTAATTCACATCTGGAATGGCATGAGAGTGAGTAAATGATGAGAGAATTTTCATTTTGGGGTTTGATTTTAATTTGTTTTGTTGTTGCGTGTATTAATGTGCCTTTTTTTTATACTGTTGTTTCCTCTGCACCAAGACAAATTCCTTGTATTTGGTGAATTGTAAACTTTGAATGACAATATTTTCAAAATGCAAAAGACAGGTGTTGGCCAGCAGATGGCAGTGAATTGAAGGGCATGTCGTTTAATCACTGGATTTTATTTATTCGTATGACGTTAAACAATTTGTAAAAGCACAGCCATCATTACATGTAAAGTTGTCATAAGTTAAAGTCCAAGTCAGCTAGATATTGCACTGCCTCAGGAGTTGCTTCATGTGGCGCCCGAAGACCACCAATAAAGCATCTTATTGGGCACTCATTTACTATGTGATCAGTTGTCTGGCAAGCTGCCCCACAGTCACACGCTGGGGAATCTGCAGCTCCCCACTTATACACGAGAGAGACACACCTTCCTTGGGTGGTGCGAAAGCAGTTCAACATGACCCACTCACGCCACCTCAGTTCATAGCCAGGCACTCTGATTACTGGGTCAGCAAAACGGTGGCTATTTGCTTTAAGACGTGCTTGTCCATAAGATTCAATAGCTCCCTCTTGTGTTCATTGATTGAGGCGACAACATTGTTCAGAATTAAGATTTACACTTTTGTATCTGCAACATGTGCCATGTGGCAACGTGACAGGTTTGCAGAACTTCCTCAGAATCAGAAAATGGAGTTCCATGGAGGTCAAACATGTGGAGGAACTTTGAGTTTCGTTTGATGTTTGCTTCTTTAGGTGGAACAACTTGAAGCTTATTTCAAGCAGAGAAGATTCAGAGTGAAAAAAAAAAAAAGACAGAGACCTTGACTGCTGAAAGAGCTGGAGAGAGAGAGAGAGAGAGAGAGAGAGAGAGAGAGAGAGAGAGAGAGAGAGCAATACTATTTAAATATACTTATTTACTTAAATATTTATTTAATAATTTTACGGGTGGGGTCACACCACTGATGACAACCCTGGTTCTAGAGTAGCTGATGGGTTGATGCTCTTTAGGAAACTATACAAGTGAGTGGTCACATTCTGAGAGTTTCTCCCTAAGGTCCTTCTTCATTTAGCTGCAGGGGGCCCCAAAGTGTACAGAAAAAAAATTATTCATATGTCTTCTCAGATAATCTTTTCCTCGCCTGTCGAGAAGCTCTCTGATCACTGTCATAGGATTTCTGCCATCTCTCATTTACTCAGTAATTCTGCTTGTGTGTGTTCAAACCCCATGATGTTCCCCCTGCTGTGCAATGGTATTTTGCATGTTTCAGGTTTACCAACATTATGGGGACAAAAATCTCCTCAAAATACACCAAAAATGGTTAAAAACAGCATTAAGGGAACATCCCAACCATCCCCATAATTGAAACAGCTAAATAAACATAGCAAACAATGTTTTAATAAAAATGTTAAAATACAGAAATGTTTCTGTGAGGGTTAGGTTTAGGGGAAGGGGTATGGTTAGGGTTAGGGTATAGAAAATATCATTAACTCAGTATAAAACCTTTATGCCTCTGGAGATTCCTCATCAGAATAGCCGTACCAATGTGTATGTGTGTGAGAGTGTTTGGAGTATTAAAGCCATTATAAATGCAGAACAACATAGTCATAATTCAATTTTGTGCAATTATTGGCTCCTGTCATCTTTAGTCTTGCATTTGGAGTTGCACCGAAGCATAAAGGATGCATTTTACACAAGGTAGACTTCAACACATCATAAGCTGGGCTGTAACCACAAAAGACATTTTGTGTGTGTGAATCAGATACAGTATACACCTCCCCCCTCCCTCCCCCCCCCCATACAAGCACTGCAGTATAATTCACATTATGTTGTTACATTTTGTGATTACATAATGGTTTAAAGAAGTTTAATTTTTATTGTGCTAAGTGCTCTAACACTGCTTGTCAATGTTGTTTGAAATGGCCAATCCAATCAAAGAAGGCGGTACTCAGCTTTCATAGAAGCTAAATGGGAAATGTTCAGCATGACACATCAGCAAGGTCAGCAGTTCAGGTTAAGAGTATCAGTGCCATGTGCCAGTGCAATTCTCTTGACATAGTATAAGATAATGATTCATAAAAGTAGGAAAGTTATCACCCTCAGATTAGAACAAGAACATAGTAAGGCTAGTGGCTTTGACTTGTGTTTTTAGGCTGTGGCAAAGACAGTGTTATATACATTATATATAGTTTTTAATGAAAATATTTGCAAATAGGTCTACTTTACAATAAATTTGAGCTTTTCTTTAATGAATTCGGACTTTTGGACAAAAATCTCCTAAGTGTCTTCATTTTATTTTGGGTATGTGCTAGTCAGGTCTGTGCTTAAAAAGAGAGCAGTTTAAAGAGTAGTGTATTTAAGTCATGGTAACTCTCTGAAAGATTTAGCATGTTAATGTGTATGACATATTGATAGGAAATTGGTCTTGGCAGACTAGATCTGCTACGCTGCTTCTGCAGAGCAAGTAGGGAGTCTTGCTACTGCTAGAAAATACACAGTGTGGACATTGTCTTTTATTGATATAATTATACTGTATGTTAGTGAATATACTATGTGAACTTCAAAAGAACCATGTATCATTTAAAACCAAAATAATATTACATTTTGAGTCTTTATCAAATTTAAAGCCTTAATTCCAAAAGATTTAGCATTCAGCACCATAATTATATTAAGGACAAAAAAGGACAATTACATTTGTGTGTACCTCAACACCCGTGACACCCCCAAGAGGTTCAAGACGTGGTTACAGCATTGATCATCTGAATTATTGGATGCAGCCTGCTTTCCTTTCAAGACCCCTACAATTTAAGGGCCAGAGAGTTGGAAGGTGAGATCATTACTGATCTTTACATGTCACAGCTCAGGATAGTGAAGACTGTGCATGCTTTTGTGGTGACATCAGCCAATTAGTGTTGTCATGTGGTCATTTTTCTTTGGGTCCAAAGTAATTATTCACATGGCATTTATGGCTTAGATGTTTGAATCAAATACATACATACATACATACTGTACATACTTACCTAGCTGCCAAATTGAGTGCCCATAAGTGAAGTACTTCCAGGGAGTCCTGTGCCAGCCAAATAATTTCCATTGAGATGAATGCTAAAGGATAGCTTCTTCACAATAGGCCTCCTTGGTTAAAACCAAGTATCTTTTCTGTTTGTTTCTATATAAATTGTGAATTTAAGGGAAAGTCTCACATATTGTTTGTTGCTTGAGACATTTAAACAAATTTAATGTAGCTGAATAAATTGTCCTGTTGTAGCTGTTTTACTGCTGGTTGGTCTCTTGAGTCAATTTATATGATTAAACTTGAGTATCACTCATTCTCATCATAAGACTGTCCAGAACAGTGTTTAGGGCTTTATGCAAAAAATGCTTGTGCCCTGTTCACCAGCAAAAGCTCACTACTCTGAAGTTCTTTCTTGCCTTCAGCAACTGACATTTTTTATTCATGTGTTGGGACTCGTTTAGCAAAAGAATTTTAAAGCCAGTTTTTTCAAAATAGCCAGTTCAGTCTATTCATTCAGTATAATTAAATACTAGGCTAACTGTATATGGATACATATGTACCATTCTGAATGGCAATGTGGCAATGTTTCTTTCTAAAATGTGCTTGGGAAGGCCACAGCACAATGGTCAAACTCAGTGTTTACAATATTTCACAAGATTCAGTGTTATGAATTCTATGCTGCATGCAGAGAGGTAACCATTAACTGATCATTCATTGGGAGAAACTTTGACCACTTTGCTTACTTTATGATTCATCTTAGTGCATGTTAATTTAGGACTGTGCACATAGAACTCTGACTGACATGCAGTATTTAAAAGTTTGGAGTCAGTGTGGTGAATGGTGAAAATGACTGAATATATTTATTGATAAAAACAGGCTTTGTATGCTGACCTAATTTTTTTTGCTACATGGCAAGAGTGGTTATATTTTGAAAAATATCCATGCTTCAACGTTACATAGACCTTGACATCAAAAATGTTTTTAATTAACCGCACAAGCTTTAAAACATAAGCATAGCTTGCTCATTATTTTTTATATGGCAGAACATCACGGCAATTAATTTTTTATTTTTAAAACCCTTTTTAACCAGAACAATACAAATAGGATAGTTACTGCAATTACTGAATTTGAGGATAGCCTTTCCATCTGCTGTAATTATTATCCATGTTCACCTAAAGTTCACCTCATGTTTGCTACAGAGATACAAAAAAAAACTGAAGTCAGAATGTGAAAAACTATCATTAATCAAATATTTGTGGTCCTCCTGCATACCTACAAAATATTGCACATTCACACTCACAGACAAATAGTTGTTTATATTGTTTTTACTGTTACTGAGCTTATCATATTTTCTATGCCCCCCACCCAACACATTCTCACACATTTGTGACATTAAGAACAGCTTTGATTGGTTAAATATTATATTTTACATTTCTGTTTTATTTTCCTTTTTATTTACTTAAATATAAAATTTTACATTTATGTTTTCCTAAAGTGATAGATTACTTGTGCATGTAACAACCAATCAAGTGCTCAAACAACAGTTATAGCTCATGCGTTAAAAGTGCTAATACAGTTGTAAGCATAAAAGTTAACACCATTTTAGTGAGACAAGTCAACTAAATAGACCACTTAGCGCACATACTGTGGTACTGTTTGGTTAATAGCATAGTTGGGAATGTCTATTTTGTTGATTGAAATTGAAGTAGATGAATTTAGAAAAGGTGTATCGAAAAGTTAATGGTGAGCCTGGAGTTTGTTATTGAGGGTATATTTCACCACTGAATATTTGAAATTTGAAACTTTGACAGCAAACTGATCGACATTAGCTTACTTCAGCAGCTAGGTGGAGTGTGAAGGCAGACTGTTACAAATGGATCTATGAATTTGATTCTGACTGGTCTGTGATAAGACAATGTTGACACCTGAGTGACGGATTGCCCTGCTAAAAAACAACGTAGACCAAAATTATTTTCAATGCTGATCCAGGCTGGTTTATGCTGGTTGGTGTAGCTGTTGGACCAACATAGCCATACTGTTCACAATCTAAACTTAGCTGGCAAAGCAAGTCGACCAGCATTGTTTTTCAGTTGAAACTGGTTGGCCAAGGAAGTTTTGCTGGTCAAGCTAGTCATGAAGACTTGTGGAACACCAGCATCCCAAGCTAGGGACCAGCAACAAAAATACAACATCTGCTGGTGACCATACTTTTTTTTTTTTTCAGCAGGGGATGCACTCAAATGTTTCCAAAAGCAACCTTGATTCTACATTAGCAGCATTGAACACAGGTATTTACACACTGTTATCAGACAGAATGGACAGAACACAGTTGTACCATAGATTCCTGAAATATGCTACTGACGTCACTATACATAAATAGCATTAAAAATACATAATTGATCTTTTTCAGAAAGCACTGGGACACATTCCAACTGGTCACCTGACTTTTTTTTTTTTTTTTTTTTTTTTTTACACATAATAGCATTTGAGCTTTCAATTTCCTTGATAATGCTTTACAAGTTTCTAGATTCAGGTTCCTTTAAACGGTGTGTGTCTGCTTTTAGTTGCTTCCCTTAGCAACCTGGTTGCTTATCTCAGGCTGTGTAGCATAATTATTAACACCACCATTGCTGCGGGGAAAAAAACATGTAACCAGCCTAAGCTTTGCTGAAGGGCTAGCCAGGCTGGTCGAGCTGGTCCCCAAGCTGGCTAAACTGATGCTCAGCTGGTTTAGCTGGGTTGCCTGCTGGTCTCCCACACTGACCAGCTGAAAATAGCCCAAAACACCCTCTAAAACCAGCAAACAGATCAGCCTGACCAGCCTGGGAGACAAGCAAAGACCTGCAGTCCCACTTAGGCAGGCTCAGGGTAGACTTAAGTTTCTGCTTGTCATATTAGTTAAACTCTCCCTTACTGCGTCCATGACTTATTTGAAATCAGTCAGTCTTCTGTCTCTGCCTTTGTCTCTTTCTTTCCCTCAGTTTCCATTATCCTCACTCTTTTTCAAAGTGGAGGCTGACAGCCAAAACAGCAGAGTATCTCCTTGAAGGTTTTCCTCATCTCCAGGCTGCGGCAGGCATAGATGAGAGGGTCGATCACAGAGTT
The DNA here is from genome assembly GCF_019703515.2 of Myxocyprinus asiaticus. Classification (NCBI taxonomy): domain Eukaryota; kingdom Metazoa; phylum Chordata; class Actinopteri; order Cypriniformes; family Catostomidae; genus Myxocyprinus; species Myxocyprinus asiaticus. The sequence continues at coordinate 23,554,768 of NC_059376.1, read as the reverse complement.
GCACATAATGAGGACCAGGTACGTTGTGAAGTGGGACATGTAGCAGAGGCAGAGTGGGTGGTGTGGACAGGACACCAGCAGAATAAGATGGAGGAAAAACGGCGCCCAACAGCACACAAACACCCCAAGCAGGATGGAGATAGTTATGGCTCCCTTCATGCAGCTACGTTGACGTGGGGCAGGGTTGCCGGCAGCAGCTGCTGCTGGGGGCAAGGCAGCAATTCGCTGGACATGAAGTCTGGCGAGTAAAAACATGTGTACGTAGAGAGTTGCCATGAGCACTAGCATAGCAATGAACATTGTAATCAGACACACAATCACAGTCTTGCTCTCCGAGTAGACTATAAAGACAATCCCACAAACCACACACACTAGCCAGATTGCAGCGATAGCTGCCAGTGCTCTTCGTACAGTTACTATGCTGTGGTAGCGTAAGGCGTAGAAAATTGTAACGTAGCGGTCAACAGCGATGGCCAGAAGGTTGCAGATGGATGCCACAAGTGAAATGCAGATCATTGAGTCAAAGACATTGTCCATCAAACGCACAAAATGATCACTGGCTACCAAAAGGCGACTGTTTAGTACTGCAATAACAACGGTCTCCAGAGAGTTTGAAACACTCACCAACATGTCGGCAGCAGCTAGACTGCACAGGAAAAAGTACATTGGAGAGTGAAGATTCTTATTTTTTACCACTGCTGAGATGACGAGGATGTTCTCCAGTAGACTCACGATACCCAAGGTGAGAAAAACCTCTGCCTTGATCTGCACCTGCTCACACAGCGCCCCTGCTGGATGATCCGCAGTACTGCCATTAGAAGGCAGCAAAGACGTACTGTTTGCATATTTCTGCCCTTGCAGGAATTGCAGGTATGAGTCCTTCATCAGAATTTGAAAAGATAAATAGAGCAAAAAGAAATGGGGAAGAACAGACAACAAGTGAGAAAATGAGAAAGAGAGAGTGAAAACAGAGAGGAAATAAAAAAATGTAAGCAAGATTGAGTATTAAAAACTAACAAAAATAATTAAGATAGTGGAATGGAGAATAATAATAATGGAAGGAGATGTAATTTAAGAATCAGATGAGGCAGTTTTGCAGATGTTTTCTTAGAAAAATCCTCTGTTGCTTTTTTGTGTTTGATGCTGGTGTAGAGATGCTCTGTGATTCAGAGGCTCGGAGCAAACGGTCTCTCTCACAGCCACTAACAGTACGTCAGCGTCATGCTGCCTCCCCCTGCTCTTTGTGTGTGTTTGCTTAAGATTTTAAATGAATGATGTGGGTTGATACACACACACACACACACACACACACACCACACACACACACACACACACACACACACACACACACACACACACACACACATGTTGGTGCAGCTGTCATTATAAGGACTCTCCATGGACATAATGATTTTTATACTGTACGAACTATAGATTCTATCCCCTAACCCTAACCCTACCCCTAAACCTAACCCTCACAAAAAACATTCTGCATTTTTACATTTTCAAAAAAACATAGTTTAGTATGTCTTTTAAGCGATTTGAATTATGGGGAATGTCCTAGAAATGTCCTCATAAACCACATTTATAGCATAATACCCATATAATTACCAGTTTGTAACCTAAAACCTTGTCAACCTTGTAACCATAAACCACTTTAACCGCCCACCCCAAAATACATCATTAAAAAAAGATTGGGAATGATTATATTTTTGTTTAAAAGGGGTTAATGCAGAACATCTGTATAGATCCACAAGTTACTGCAATGCATAAGTTACTGAAATCAAAATAATTAAACTAAAATTTGATAATATTGTGGGGGAGTTTTTCATTTAAGCATGTGAAACGATGAAGAGAGCATGTTATAGCTTGTTGCCAAATAATTTTTAGCTGGGATTTCAAAATAATTTAATATCACAACTTTGAGTTGCTACATCTATTTTTAATATATAAATAATCTATAATCACTGACTTACTTGTGCAACACTGTGATAATGAAATGTCCTTGCATGCAGAATTGATCTTTCTAAAGTATTCATAGTCATTTGCTACATGCAACAGATAAATATATTCCTTCTCTCGTATCACGCAGCTGTATCCAGGGCAACTTGTATGTTTTTCTTTACCACAAGCATTTAATTGTCAAACCTTGAGCAAGGAATCATGTTATGAACAATTATGAACAACAGCCAAAAATAATCACCCATGAATTAATAAAAGTGTCTTTTAAAGGTATGTCCACTATAATGGGCACTTCCATGTAACACCACAGAAGGACATGTCATTTTACAGAACCAAGAAACTGCTTGTGTGAATGAATTGAGTGTGAATGAGAGTGTATTCTTTTGGGTGAGAGTGTGTGTATTGGTTTTTGGGAGTCTACTTTGAAACTGTAGCTTTCCAATCTACAACTGCTCATAATTTCAAGTAGTTAAAGCACAGTCTGATTTTGTACACTATCTTTTAAAAAGTAGTTAGCTACACTACAAGCTAATAACAAAAAGTAATTTAAAAAATAATTGTAATATAACTATCAGATTATATGACTTATTTCTTAAATCAGAACACTATTTAACTTGCATAAAAATTAAAAATAACTAGGATGAAAACATTAAATTGAACATAAATAGAAGTTATACTAAATATCCTACATCCTATACTAAATTGAACACTAAACATAAAAAAATGTATACTAAATGAAGCTAATAAAACTAGAAAGCACCCTATATTCAAAAACATTGTAGGAAACAGCTACAATTAAATTCAAATAAAACGATGCAGTGACTTCTTTGCAGGGGTTCAAGTGAATCTGTAAAACTGATTAATTAACATGAAACATTCGAACGAACCAATTCATGAAAATACATTGGACTTCCCAACACTTCAAATCAGTGAATTGTTTATTTTAACCAGTTCATTTTCATGAACCACCTGAATGAATCAATTCACTCAAATGTTTTGGTCTTCCCAATGCTCTATATGATACATAGAAGAGAGTTTAGGTGAATGCGTTTGCTTGCTGCCTCGGCTGTATTACCTTGTGCGCAATGTGACAAAAAAGCACTTATATCCACCAATTTTTTTTTTACATAACATATTTTACATATTTTCAAACTTTTCAGAATTTTTGAACTAGCAACGAAGGCTCGGACTGTATCAAAGCAAGATGCTGAATCCGTGGAGGAAGAAAGTAGTTCCAATCACAAGAGCATTTTAGGGACGAAAACCAGAAAATGGCTGGAGATAAAACTCTGAACGACGTCTTAAGGTATGGTAACCGTGGTATAAGCTGAATAATTGACTCCGGCCCGTTGAATTATTGAAAAATAATGCACACCTGGTGTAACATTACCACCTCGGGTGTGCATTATTTTTCAATAATTCAACGGCCTGATGTCAATTATTCCTTACTTAGTTATTATATAATAAAGGTTAAAGAAAGGTACACATAGATTTCCAGTTGTTACATACACAGTACAATATGACTTGTTGTAATTTCCATGACACAGAATTTACAAAGCTAACTCAGATCAGCCCAAGGCTTTAACAGACATTGTGAATAAATTAATCTCTATGGTTATATGCTACATGTTTGCAACAGGTGGGAGTTTTTTTTTTTTTTTTTTTTACAGAGTGTGGCAATTTTTTTTCTAGAATTACAAAGATTATTTTTCAGAATAAAAGCTTTCTTTTTTTACTTTTCTTGCACTGCACAAGCTATTTAAATTGCCAACGAGAAGTGGTGTGTCCTTGACTGTGGATTTTACACAGCCAAAATGCACCATTTTTCCACAGAGGATGAGTTTAAATAAAATCTTTCCAACATTACCTATGAGAGATAAGATAATACACTACCGGTCAAAAGTTTTGAAACATTTACTCATTCTTTATTATAATTTTTTTCACATTTTAGATTAATAGTAAAGTCATTAAAACTATGGAATAACATAAACGAAACTATGGGAATTATGTTGTGACTAAACAAAATCTAAAATAAATCAAAACTGTGTTATATTTTTGCATCTTCAAAGTAGTCACCCTTGGTCAATCTGGGTGGCGGAGGATGAATCTCAGTTGCCTCCGTGTCTGAGACCGTCAACCCATGCATCTTATCATGTGGCTTGTTGAGCGCGTTACCACGGTGACATAGCGCATGTGGAGGCTTCACGCCATCCACTGCGGCATCCACGCACAACTCACCGCACGCCCCAACGAGAGCGAACCACATTATAGTGACCATGAGGAGGTTACCCCATGTGACTCTGTGCTCCCTAGCAACCAGGCCAATTTGGTTGCTTAGGAGACCTGGCTGGTGTCACTCAGCATGCCCTGGGATTCGAACTCGCGAACTCCAGGGGTGGTAGTCAGCGTCTTTACTCACTGAGGTACCCAGGCCCCCAGTGATGACAGCTTTGCAGATCCTTGGCATTCTAGCTGTTAGTTTGTCCAGATACTCAGATAACATTTCACCCCACGCTTCCTGTAGCATTTGCCATAGATGTGGCTGTCTTGTCGGGCACTTCTCATGCACCTTACAGTCTAGCTGATCCCACAAATGCTCAGTGGGTTTAAAATCCATAACACTCTTTTCTAATTGTCAGTTGTCCAATGTCTGTTTCTTTGCCAACTCTAAACTTTTCTTTTTGTTTTTCTGTTTTAAAAGTGTCTTTTTCTTTGCAATTTTTCCCATAAGGCTTGCACCCCTGAGTCTTCTCTTTACTGTTGTACATGAAACTGGTATTGAGTGGGTAGAATTCAATGAAGCTGTCAGCTGAGGACATGTGAGGTGTCTATTTCTCAAACTCAGTGGCGATTTCTTAGGGCCAGCAAAGCCTTCTCTGCTGGCGTCACATGCCTAATAAATAAATATTTTTCATCCTTTCATTCTCATTGACCTTTTTGCCTATGTATTTTCAATCGCTTTTTACTCCTAATTAATCTAAAAACGAATAGCAAAAAACTAAACAAATGTATCCATTCAGAATTTATTCCTCGATGCTTACAAGCAAAGTGTGACAACTGTCCAAAGCCATGCTCGTTAGCCGAAGCAGCGTGTAAGTCTGAGCTCCACCCCGTCAGGCCTTCAGAATTTCCACAGAATCCCTCAACACTGCAGTGAATAGGCATCTAAAGTCAGATTGTCAGATTCATCAGCCAATCAGATTGATTGATTTGTTCTTGTGGGTGTGGTCTTTAGGATATGTCCCAGTCCAGGCCTTCTAGCTGGCCTTGAGTGACGTAATCACGCTTTAAGTGATGCACGTAATTTGAAAGCGAAAAGCGCGAGATCTTGCTGATGAGTCGGCTGTCATCACTGCTGTTATTGCCGTTGAGAAAGAGATACTTTTGGATTTAAAAACCTAAGATATTCTGCATGATCGTGCGATTGATAAATTAAACCGGAAAGGAGGACTGATTTTCACTTCAAGCAAATTGGTAAGTGCTTTTTGCATTGTTATAGCAACATCAGGAGTTTTCTAAGTGTAAATTAGGTTGCTTGAGCATTCAGTGTCAGATCAAGTTTTGAAAAGTAACCATGTACCCTGATGAAACAAAATTTATTGCAAGCAAAACTGCAAAATTGCACAAACCGGCGCCGCGATATGCCAGCGATATGCAGAAAAGGACTTTTGGGCCAGTTTCTATATAAAATCCCAGGCCGATTTCCCTTCCCTGTCCGCCCTTGCTACACATGTCCGAGCACACACACAAAATAGAAAAATAAAGAAAAATAAATCATCCTGGTCAAAATGGATTAATGGATTTTTAAGGGTTAAAGAAATTTCAAAAGGCCAGCTGCAAATATGCTTGATTTCACTGAGCCGTTAAAGACATAGTAACTGATTTCATAATGTTTTCAAAATATGATGCTATGAACCGTCCCATAATAAAATGTACAATAACTTGTACGTTTGCCACCATACATACACAAACGTTCTTACATTTTAGCCACAATAGGGACAACGGTCTATAATGGTGTGTTAATGTGCTACTGTATTTAGACCTACTGTATTTAGACTCTGCAGGTCCATACAATGCAAGTGAATGGTGGCCAGAACTCTGAAGGTCCAAAAAGCATATGAAGGCAGCATAAAAGTAATCCATACAACTCCAGTGGTTAAATCAATGTCTTCAGAAGTCATATGATAGGTGTGGGTGAGAAACAGATCAATATTTCAGTAGTCCTTTTTTACTATCAGTCTTCACTTTCACATTCTGCCACCTACTGGTCAGGCTTGTCAAAGGTGGAGATTTATAGTAAAAAGGACATAAATATTTTTTTACCCACACCTATCATATCACTTCTGAAGACATGGATTAAACCACTGGAGTTGTATGGATTACTTTTATGCTGCTTTTATGTTCTTTTTGGACCTTCAGAGTTCTGTCCACCATTCACTTGCCTTGTTTGTATTCTGCATAAGAAAGTAAGTCATACACCTCTGGGATGGCCTGAGGGTGAGTAAATGATGAGATAATAAAATATTTTAGGTAAACTATCCCTTTAAGGTTTTAAGTCTTAAAACCTTATGGAATAAAAAATAAAATAATAAAAAAAGACTGGCTAGAAATGTCTTAGGTAGCATAATAAGTGAAGATGATGACGGCAAAACTAGAGTCCATTATTAACAATTCTGCACATCCTCTCCACAAGGTTTTTTCTTGGAACACCTTGGTCACTGCCTTATTTCACCAACCAAGATCTACGTTTTTTTTCTCTGTCTCGCTCAGCTTTAATTTACTGTCTGACAGTCTATTCAGGTGTAATAACACTGCACATGTTCAGTTTTCTTCTCCCTCTCACAGTTGCATAACCAGTGAATGCACTCAGATGTACCTTACGGTGTGTGTGTTGTGTAATATTTCACACTGTCCATTGTTTAACTACATATATATGTTGCTGTTTTGTGTTGAAGTCACCCTCAAAGAAGAAATCAGAATGTTGATCGTTAATCAGTTGTCTTTAAAGCCCTGTCTCTGCATTGTAGGGACAAATTAGGTTGAGAGCTACAATATGAGATTAAAGCAATAAGATTTAGTATTCTGGTAACATTACAAAACATTTAACATAATTCCAAACATCATTTATGATTTAGTTGAAATAGACCAAAGGGCTGTAAATACAATTAAAATACAGACAAACAAAGACTTGAGGCACGGCAGAAAACCGAATACTTGAGAGGTTATAAGTTAGTTATAAGATTTGCCATAAGGTAGCAGCAGTGCCAGAAATGAATGTTTTCTGCTTTTTTTTATTTAATTGGCCACCTGGATTGCTTTTCAGGGGCATTTTTTTCCCTTTCTGAAGGCATATTTTCTTATCCATGTAAAACAGCGTGCACCCATTCATGTCAGATATTTCAGTTGAATCAACTACAGTACTTAATCCAGTTATGGCTGTAACATATAAAACCATTTTAACATCATATACAAAAGCAGCTGAAAAATAATTCACAAGATATCATATAACACAATAAAAGCTTTTTACACAAATAGTTAAATAACAAATCTGCATGAGATTAAACACCAAAGGAATTCACTGTGGGAAATTCACTATCCTCTTTTTAAATATGTGGGGCAATATTTTTATTTATTTTCTGATCACTTTCGGTGGCATTTTTTGCCCTGAGCCCTGGTTCATTTCTGACCCTTGGTGGCAGCAAAGGTGCAAATGCATTAGTTTTAAGCCTGTTTTAAAAAGGTGAGTTCTGAGACTGTAGAGTTTATTTAAGTTAGTTTGACAAATTCATATTTGATTAAAACTTTAGGGAGGGGAAGGTTTTGTAACCCTAAACTCTGGAGGAATGAAGATGATCTGGATGACTGACCACCATTAGAATTTTTACTGGCCTTTTAAGGCTCTGAAAGTTCCTTTACTAGATTGAGCTAATTATCCACCTTTTTCCTGAACGCGGAAGTGCTCCACGATTCGACTGTTTTCAATTTCCGGTCTCCAGTGTTTTCACTCGCATCAGCGTATACTCTTAGAGGGGTAATGTAATGTTTAAGGTATTACATTTGTAAAAATTTCCATAAAAGATGCTGATACTTCACAGAGTCTATTTTTTTTTATAGACAGTGCCTCACCTAAGTATGTAGATGACATGAAGCGATGGTCAGAGAGGAGATAAGTTGACATCATTAATTATTATGAGTTGTTATGACAGCCAACAACTGCACAAGTTGAGCCTTAACACTTAAATTGTTGTTGTTCTCTTCTGGTCGCTTGTTTTGGCAGTTTTTACTTGCCATCTGGAGACCAGAAATAGAAAACAGGCAATTAGAACCATCATGGCGCCGCCCAGTGGTTGCTCAGGAAAACTGTGGATAGAATTAAAAGAAAAGAAGGGCTTATTTAGACAAATTACTGTCTTCTGAGCAATGGAGTTAGGCTTTTCTCAGAGCTTAAAGGCCATTGGGCAAAATAGTTCCAATAAAAGGATGCAACAGAGATCAGAGGAATGGGCAGAGATCTGACAGATCTGGTTGATTAGTGACCACATGGAAGACAGGCAGACTATAATGAAGAATCTCAAGAGAACTGAGAGAAATAGGCAGTGGCACAATTAATGAGCTGCAAGCCACTGAAAAAATGCACTGTGGTTTAAAAACAATGGTGGTTTGGAGATGATGGGTTAGTGGTAACAGTATCATACACTTTTATTCCCAGCCAGTGCTGAGAAACCACACACAATAGCCAGAAAATAAGTAAATGATGTAGAAAATCCTTCTTAATGATTAATTAATTTATATATCAATTTGCATATATATCAAATCCATGTTTTTTAACAGATGTAATGTCAATTGCAGTCTTTGTACTCCATGATTTAACTGTCATCTAAGCTTTATGTGTGGAAAAACTGTAACATCTAAGAACGAAAAACAACATCAGTGAAACTACTGTTACAGAGATGGCCACTTACATAAAAGACCAGAGAAACATTAAAAGCATGAAAATGTGTGTATCAGGTAACTATTATCAGAATGATGTGCGAGACCCGGTTGCGGAGTTCTGGGTCAGTATGTTTCCTAGAAAATAATTTTAAATTAAAAACTATGCACCCCTGTTTCATTCATTGATAAAAAAACAAAAAAAACAATTAACTTCTGATGTGTGGTGATGATGCTCTGATTTTGGTTTTTCAGACAGCATAGGTTGTTACTGATAATAAAAAAAATAAAAAAAGTGATTTTTGTTAACAGAAATTTTGTGTATATTGTCAAGGCCTCAGACAGCTCGGCCAAGGACTGTCTGATGAACTGTACAGTAGGGCCTATATGTTACACTAAGATGGCGAGGTAAAAGCCCATTGGCTAGCCGCTTTGTAATTCCAGAAGTGGTGTGCATAGATTTTTATCAAACAGTCCTTAGGGAAACAAAGTTTTGTTTAATAAGTATTTGCATTAGTTTGATGTCTTTGGCTATAGAACTTCAGTAAGAGAGCTTTGGAAACCTATGAGTGGCCTTGTCTCTCTCTCTTTTTTTCTTTTTTTCTGATTTTCTCCCCTTTTTCTCCCCAATTTGGAATGCCCAATTCCCAATGCGCTCCAAGTCCTTGTGGCGGTGTAGTGACTCACCTCAATCCGTGTGACGGAGGACGAATCTCAGTTGCCTCTGCGTCTGAGACCATCAACCCGTGCATCTTATCACGTGGCTTGTTGAGCGTGTTACCACGGAGACATAGCGTGTGTGGAGGCTTCACACTATTCTCCGCGGCATCCACGCACAACTTGCCACGTGCCCCACCGAGAGCGAACCACATTATGGCGACCATGAGGAGGTTAACCCATGTGACTCTACCCTCCCTAGCAACCAGGCCAATTTGGTTGCTTAGGAGACCTGGCTGGAGTCACTCAGCACGCCCTGGATTTGAACTTGCGACTCCAGGTGTGGTAGTCAGCGTCTTTACTTGCTGAGCTACCCAGGCCCCAGTGGCCTTGTCTCTTAAAGTATGCCTACGAATACCTCAGGCACAACTGTGAAAATGGCAGAGTGGTGGTAGATACAATTTACAGCTACGTGTAGTAGCAATGCCGAGGCAAAGTATGAAATGTAGTAGTTGTAACATGGACAAGTTGTCACAAGGCCTATATTTCATCAGCTACTGTACCTGTGTAAGTTTTGAGACAAAAGTCCAAAATATTTTTTCTCTAGCAAGTTTTGTAAGTTGGTTTGAAAGTGTTCATAACCCTCTTAAATTAGAATATTTTTTATGAATTCAATCCTGCAGTAATATCATCATATTTTGGCTATAGCTGTTGGGTAAACAATTAAACACCTTGCACCAAAAAAACATTAAAGTTTCATGAATTTTGCTTAAAAAAAGCTTATAGCTTACAATAGGCTGTTTAATAACAGGTTCCATTGTGACGAATAATGTGACATGCTATATTGGGGCATGTCATCAAAAATGGTCAATGTGTGTTCAGTGAAGTGTATCTTATTTTTTACTTTTAATAATGATGGATATCAATTGCTTTTTGTAGGCAAGACTATATCATATGTGCTTAAATAGAAAATGACTTATTTAAATTAGATTACCCTGGGAAATATTTACTGAGGAAAATGTGTGACAACTAGCCCCGGTTTTGCCTACGATGCACTTTCTGATACAAGCAAGAAAAAAACTAAATAAAAATGGTTAAAACTATGCAGCCTAATAATAGTCTACAGTAAAACTGAAACTAAATTGAAAACCCAAAATGCAAAAAAAAAAAAAAAAATAATAATAATAATAATAACCCTGCACACAGTCACAGAGTAGCCTACTTCCTAAAAGTTAATACACTGTGTAATCTGGAAAACATTCTAATGAAACATTATTCATCATCTCAAGATGAGTTGACCTCTGACACAGTTCAAATATTATCACGCTTTGCAGACACATTTTCTTTAGTTAATAAAGTACACTTTTAGTGCTTACTCTAACCTTCGTGAACCAGAAAACTTTGCTCTTCATCAATCCTGGCGCTGAAGACCTACCCACATTGTAGACTAAAGTCGAGGGGTCTGTGTACACACAGGGAGTTAACGAGTAAGCCAATAGTTAATCTTCTCCCGCTGTGCTAAAATATAATAAAGCAAAAGTAATAAAGTTGGAGACCAAGCACCAGTCTTCAGAGCCGCAGCGGTGCAAAGACAAGGAAGCCACAAGGAAACGCTTTTTGTACCGCTATGGACCCTGCAAAGTTTTCCAGGAAACTCTGGTGCATGCGCCAACAGCTCATTCTGATCCTCACGCCGCTGGTGTTGCTCCCTGTGCTCTTCGTTGTGCCGCCAAAGGTAAAAACCAAAATATATACACACACAGTATATACTGTATGTTAAATTCACTCACGGGCTGCTATGGCCTTTTGAACTCCTTGAGCTTTTGAGGAAGTATCATATGGGCAAATATTCGTTAAACCTACTTGATTTTGCCACCTGAGTAAAGTTATCTGTCTGAAAATACTGCCAGAGTCATCCTAAGAGAAATTCCAGATAAGATTTGTTTCATTAGTCTTGATATTTACACTCAAAAAATATATATTTTAGCCTATTTTTAAGATTTACGCATTTCATTTTTTTTTAAACAAAGTTCCATCAAATTTAGTTGTGTAATATTTTGCAAAATTAAATTAATAAAATGTAAAATATGTATTTTTTATTTGATTTGATTAAAAATTACTCTATTCAATTTGTTGGGATTTTGTTATGAAACTGAAATGTGTATATGTTATTATTTTATTGAGTGTACACTGACTATGGTATACAATACAGATGTATACTATATGATGCTAGGTTAAAATATGTAATTCCACTTTACATAATTAAAATTTTACCTCTTTATGAATACATGTATTGCTCTGAGAGCGTTTTAGTTTTTTTTTTTTTTTTTTTTTGCTGAATTTTTACACATTTCTCTCGGGAAAGGAATTTTCCTTTAGCCAGTCATGATATTCTTCATTAACTCGGCCCTTAAATGGATAGTTCACCCAAAATTTCTGGCTTCATTTACTCATCCTTATGTTGTTCCAAACCTGTATGACTTACTGCCTTCTGTGAAATGCAAAATAAGAGGTTTTGAAGCCTCAGTCAGCATTCCATTTTCATTGCATCTTTTGCCCCCCAATACACTGAAAGTGAATAGTGACTGAGGCTGTCATTCTGCCAAACTTCTTTTGTGTTGCACAAAAAGTAAAGGTTTGGAACAACATGAGAGTGAGTAAATGATAATAGAATTGTAATTTTTTTGGGTTAACTATCTCTTTAATACATACATGCATCTTGTCATCCACTCAACCAAGCTTCTAGCCATCCATGCATTCACTTCTCTATCCTTCCTGTCTGTTTCTTTCAGGAAGGAAAATGTTTGTATGTAGTGTTGCTTATGGCATTGTACTGGTGCACTGAAGCGCTCCCACTGGCAGTGACTGCCATGCTTCCTGTGTGCCTCTTCCCCACTATGGGAATCCTACCTTCTAAGAAGGTATGTCCACAGTATTTCCTTGAGACTAACTTCCTGTTCCTGAGCGGCTTAGTGATGGCATCCGCAATAGAGGAGTGGGGTCTCCATCGCCGCATTGCCCTCAAAGTGCTGAAAATCGTGGGAGTGAAACCGGCATGGTGAGAAGGTTCAAATTAAGAGGCTCTGTGTTTTAATTGTTCTTTTATAATAACATTTCTCATTTTATGATTCACGATCATCTTTATCTCCAAACTCAGGTGTTATTAATTGTAATTTAGGGCATTCTGTGCATACATGATCTATTTTAAACATAAGTCTACAGCAGGTGTCTGGAGGTGTGCGTGTGCTGGTGGTAAAATGATGCATGATGAAGTCGTCAATTCTGTCACTACAAAGTCAGCTTTCACATCTGACAAATAATTAACAAAACAGCAAATTTTTCTTTTATTCTGCCAAAAAAGGTTTTCTGCAGTGTATATTTAAAGCTTTGTTAGCCAAATGTTTTTATCATAAAATTAATCTGAGATTACCAGCAGATATTCCCAAACAAAAGGTTTATTTAGGGATAGTTCAGCTAAGAATGAAAATTCTGTCATTATTTACTCTCATGTTCTTTTAAACCTGTATGACTTTCTTTTCTCCATAGAACACAAAAGAAGATGTTCAGCAGGATTTTAGCTTCACTTGTATGGAAAAAAGATGCAATGAAAGTTAATAGTGAATGAAGCTAACATTCTGCCTAACATCTTACTTAATCATTTGAAAAATATACTTAACAAAGTTACAGTAGGCTATGTCACTGATTTCTGTGTGTCCTGAATTACCATGCACAGTTGGCTTATTTTATACAGTCACATTGTATTGGCATTGTAGCTTTATGAATGTTCAAATAGTTTCCTAGATTTTGGTGGTTGTAACTGTCTTGTTTTTGTTTCCATTTCAGGCTGATTTTAGGGATGATGGTCACTTCCTCTTTTCTGTCAATGTGGTTAAGTAATACAGCCACAACAGCCATGATGCTTCCTATTGCTAATGCCATACTGGAAAGTCTGTTTGGGAATCTGGAGGCTTTAAAAGAGAACTGCAAGGTCAAGAGTGACCCAGAGGGTGGGTGCAGTGAGAAAATGAATGAGCTCTTAAAGGTGCACTCAGTTGGGGGCCTGGGTAGCCCAGCGAGTAAAGTTCACGAGTTCGATCCCAGGGCGTACTGAGTGACTCTAGCCAGGTCTCCCAAGCAACCAAATTGGCCCAGTTGCTAGGGAGGGTAGAGTCATATGGGGTAACCTCCTCGTGGTCGCTATAATGTGGTTCGCTCGCGGTGGGGCTCATGGTGAGTTGTACATAAATGCTGCAGTGGTTGGCGTGAAGCCTCCACACACACTTTGTCTCCACGGTTACGTGCTCAACAAGCCACTTGAAAAGATGCGCGGGTTAACGGTCTCAGACGCGGAGGCAACTGAGATTCGTCCTCTGCCACCCGGATTGAGGCGAGTCACTATGCCACCATGAGGACTTAGAGCGCATTGGGAATTCCAAATTGGGGAGAAAAAGGGGAGTTATTTCGTTTTTAGAAATGTTGTTTTTGGGCAATTAATTCATGAGTAAAAGTGTCCAATGACAGGGTGGTTACGGAGATTAAACATGTAGTATTCGGCTTGTCATGTGATTCTATCATGGCAGCCCCCATGAGGGGACCCTCTCCATGTATAAATAAAAGAGCTTTTATAAGGATACTGATATGACTGGATTCTTCTTGTCATGTGAGTGGTCATGATTTTATACATATGTTGAAAAATAACTATTCATTTCTTTAGGAGTAACATTTTTTGAATGTGGAAAAAGTTAATGAGGGCACCTTTAAGTTTCTTGTATTTGTTGCGAAATCAACCTGCACACATGAAAACATAATGTAATAGACAAACTGAACTGAGAACTTTGAACTATACATTTTTTTCCAAAACAGCACTTTTGTTGTCAGTCAATATTCTTTTAATGTAAAGAGATGGAAAAGCTTTTCTTTTTCTTATTAAAATCTCAGACACACATCTATTAAAAGTAATGTTTATGTTTAATTCAGTTAAAAAAAAAAAATATTATAAGAGGTATTTATAATAAAAATTTGCATTGCAGGTGATTCCCAGGTGAAGATGTACGTACTACCTTCTGAAAAACAGATCTTGACAACAGATGACAAGTGAGCATGCAGACTTCAACTGTGAATGATACATCATCAGTATAGTGTAATAATTTAATTATCTGAAGTATTTATTATAGTTTATTTTTTATTGATGCACAATGACACTGTATACACATTTTATCAACATTATAATCTTATAGATTGTCACTGTGGATTAAATTGCAAAAGATGTCATTTTGAGACAGCCAGGCATGCTGTCTAAACTCTAGCAGACTCTTAAGTGTTAGAGCTCCATGTTAAACTTTCATCATCCTTACAGCTCCTAAATGAAAACATCCCATTCATTACTGAAAGTTTTTGTCCCATCTGTAACCTCACAGGTCTGTCTGGACAGACAGATCAGAGAAAAAGAATTTGGAAGAGATCAGAAAAGAGGCAGAATACCAGATAAGAGTGTGGAAAGGATTTCTGATCTGTATACCTTATGCTGCAAGCATTGGAGGAACGGCGACCCTCACCGGCACTGCCCCTAACTTGATCCTGGTGGGTCAGCTGAAGAGGTATTCACCCCAGACTATGCAGAAACTCATTTGCATGTCTAGATGATTTTAGTTCCTCTGTGAAAAGCAAAACAGCAATATAATCTTTAATACCTAATTTTGCCCATTAAGTCATTAAGTTATAAATTACACAGTACGTTTTAGAGACATGCCAAGTACTTTGCTATGAAGAAAGGCAGTGTTATTAAAATTTCATAATCTTCTTGGCATCTCCCACTCTGCTGTTATGCTCCATCCTTACAAAAATGTACCATGTTTCTGCCAAATATACAGTATTAGTTATTGTTGATTCTGTAAAACCATAACACATTAATATGGAATCTTCTTCAAACAGTGTAAGAAGCTTTCTGTCATTTTGGTTTATTTTATTTTTTATTTTTTTTATGACATTGGTGAAAATAAAACATGTGTCTAGCTTGGGGAGGATGAGGCCTATTCTTAGGACCACTGGGACTTTTACGTTGCGATATTGTTTTCATGACCGTTCTTAAAAACTTAGTCAATGGGTATGACTCTTAAATGGCTCCTAAAAGTCCATGCTTTTGTCATCAGTTACATCATTAGCAGCTTGATTACAGTCCCTGTAGGATTTAGTGATACCAATTATTCATGTCAATGACAGGTGACACTGTTGTGCTGCGTTTCCCCACATGTAGATGGCTTCAATCATCATCTTAAATGATCTTTTTCAAAGCTATTGTTCACCCAAAAATGATGAAATTCTCTCATCATTTACTCACCCTCATGTCATCCCATATGTGTGTGACTTTCTTTCTTCTGCTGAATACAAACATAGATTTTTAGAAGAATATCTCCCCTCTCTTGGCCAGAACTTTGAAGCACCAAAAAGGACATAAAGTCAGCAGTAATCCATAGGATAACAGTGGTTTAATCCATGTCTTTTGAAATGATTTGATAGGTGTGGGTGAGAAACAGGTCAATATTTTAGTTCCTTTTTACTATACATTCTCCTCACTGACCAGTAAATGGTGATATACACTAAGAATTTGAATCCCCAAAACAAAAGTAGAATGTGAAAGTCAGAGTGGAGATTTATAGCAAAAATCTGACTTAAATATTGATCTGTTTCTCACCCACACCTATCATATCACTTCTGAACACATGGATTAAACCAATGGAGTTGTATGGTTTACTTTATGATTCCTTTATGTGCTTTTTGAACCTTCAAAGTTTTGGTCAGCATTCATTTGAATTGTTTGGACCTACAGAGCTGAGATATTCTTGAAATCTAAAAATCTTTGTGTTCAGCAGAAAAAATGAAAGTCATGCACATCTAGGATGGCATGATGGTGAGTAAACAATGAGAACATTTTAATTTTTGAGTGAACTGTTCCTTTAATGAAAACACATGTAAAAGGCTAGAATCTTTAAGCTTCGGTTCAAAGAACTAAAACAGTGCTTTTCAAATTAGAGATTTTAGCTTTAATTCATTGCTAATAAGAATAACATTTATTTTCTCAGTACCAATGGATGAAGTTTATTTTTTCAGTCATCTAAACTTTTGCATTTTTAGATGATCTTTAAGACATTTATAAACTGTATTCCTCATGTGCATCATTGTTGATTCCCCACAATTTTAGGTTTTACTGTCCTTGTGAGGATATTTGATCACAATGTGGACAAAATCTGACCCACGAACACGTGCACACAGAAAGAGAGAGGTGAAATTAGGTTTATTTTTAAGAGAGGGACCGACTGTTAAAAGATTTGTTCTGCATTTATTTGTTTGTGCATAGTCTGTGAAAACTCCAAAGCAGTCATTTTAAAGAAAAAAACTGGGGCATTTGAGGTAAAAGAAGTTGTTTAGTCAAGTAATTAGGTCACCACTATCAACGGGCAAAAAAGGAACATAGTTTGCCCTCCACCCAGGATTACCTCGGAATTTAGCTGGCTGAGAGCCCAGCTGTATTACAACACATTTTACCAAGCAAGCTGAGTAATTCTGATTTCTGGAATAATTGTTTTTAGTAGTTGTTAAATAAGAAGCAGAGACATTTAATGAGATGCTGCACCAAACCATAAACCTCTGAAATCATGGCACTTGGGAACACAAGAACTGCGATGCATCAATTGAAATTCACAAAATTATTTACATTTATATTTATGCTTTTGGCACACACTTTCTTAGCATAGTGATTTACAAAAATGTGCTCACAGTTATATCAAGTAACAGGTGACATCAGATAGAAAGAGAGGACTGTACTGATCTGTGATGCAAAGGGTTGGTTAACTTTCATAATTTGTTTCAGTTGCAGAATGGGGTCTGAAATGTTAGTGAAGTGGAAAAAAGTCTCTCCAGTAAGAATAAAAAAGTAGCTGGTGAGTCTAACTATGTTCATTAGCTACCATTCGGGTATAAAGCGAAAGAACTTCCTCAGTCTGAATGTAGAGCACCTATTGTGTGGAAAGACTGAAGAGCTAGTATAGCAGTGGATGCAGTTGACCGCAGTACTTCAACTATGCTACTGTACTGTATATGGTTTAATCATGACTTGCAAAGGATGAATTGTAGGCCACAAATATAGACAGCCGAAAAAATAAATAATAATAATTATATGTTACTTAGTTTTTTCCCATTAATTTCTTTCTTTATTATTATTATTATTATTATTATTATTATTATTATTATTTTGCTTTAATCCAATGGTTGGATAAGTATGAACCCTGAGACCCCCGACTGAACTGAGTGGATGCCTTTATGTTTGGGTTGCACACACAATTCAGCATGTCATAAAGTGAGAGGTCAAATGTATCAGTGCTATGGTTCATTTGTGTTGCCACAACCTTTAGACATCGATTCTCTATGAAACAATCATAAGTTGAGCTGTACTTCTCATATTGAACCTTATCCAATGAGAGATTCCTGTTCGTGTGGAAAATCTGACAGTGTTTCTTTGTTATTTTCTTGTTTCTTAATTCAGCTGAGGTCCAAATGTTTGTTCAGCTGCTGGGATCCATTAAATGCTTTGCAGTATAATACACAACCAGTCAAAAGTTTTGACACAACTGACTGATTTATGTTTCTCATAATCTGAATATAAATTT
The DNA here is from genome assembly GCF_019703515.2 of Myxocyprinus asiaticus. NCBI lineage: Eukaryota > Metazoa > Chordata > Actinopteri > Cypriniformes > Catostomidae > Myxocyprinus > Myxocyprinus asiaticus. The sequence goes on along the minus strand of NC_059376.1, from coordinate 23,536,556 downwards.
CTTTACAAGAAAAACATTTAAATAATAATAATAAAAAAGTTTTCATTAATGAGTTGGATTATATGGTGAAGGAAAAGCAGCAAGGCCTTCTCCAATACTTTTTAAAAAGCATCCCACAATACCTCATAAAGTTGGTTGAGTGATGTCAGTTTTGATTGCCTTATTATTCCACAATCTAGAAAATTGTAATAATAAAGAATGAGTAGGTTTGTCTTAACTTTGGACTGGTAGTGTGTCTGTGTTTTAGTCTCAGAGGATACACAGTTCTTTATAGGCACTGTCAGTTTGTGGAAACATTTCCTTCAGTAGCTCATTTGGCTTTACGCTCAAATCATTTACTGAATTTCCTCACTTATGTCTAATTGGCAAAGACTTCTCGTCTCATAATGACAAGACAAAAATGACAGAAGTAGAGCTGAGGTCATAAAGGCTAGCTTTACAGTTTATGTGATCACCAATACTTTTTCTGCTTTAAGAATTTTAAAGAAACTAGAATTAGATTTAATTAGAATGTAAAAATAATATGGCTCTGAATTAAAAGATTGCCCAAGTTACCCAGTCACCACGAAACAGCGGACACAGAATTATTACTCCTTTTGTTACTTAGTAAAATCAAATTCAAAATATCAGTTTCCATGTCTCTAAACTGCCTTATCTTAAAGCTGTGATAACACAGACAAAAAGTGATTAACATTTGTTTATGTAAATAATATGTATTTGTTGTAAGCCATAATAAATCAGGTTCTACGCAACTTGTTTTAAGGTAACGTTTTATAATTTGATGAGAGAATGAACTTTACTATGTGAAAAAATAAATTAATGTATGTTTTCAATGCAATGTCTCGCATGTGTTTGTCTGTAGCTACTTCCCTGAATGTGACCTCATCAATTTCGGCTCATGGTTTGTCTTCGCCTTCCCGCTCATGCTCCTCTTCCTTATCCTGGGCTGGATCTGGATTGCTTTCCTCTATGGGGGGCTCAATACACGGTACACACCCCCAATCTTAGTACACATTCTCATGCACTGGAAGATACTGTACATACATCCTCGTGCATACATCTAAAAAATGTTTTTGTTTGTACACAGACTATGTATAAGTAAACACGATGAACGTGCAGCTGCAGAAGCTAAAGCCAAAACTGTTATTGATGAAGACTACAAAAAACTGGGGCCAATAAAGTAAGCCATGGTACAATTTATCCTGTTTACCAACACACACACTTATTTTTTTCACCTTCCTTCAATATAAAAAGAGAAAATGTGTAGTTGTAAACTTAAAGATCTGTTTCTACTGTACCTGATCTGACCCTAAAAAAAAAAAAAAAAAAAAAAAAAAGAGCCTTTTTTTTTTTTTTTTTTTAAGTAATTTTTTTAGGTTACCAGGCAAAACATTTTCTACAATGCTCTATTGTTCCTTTCCATCAGCAATTCCATTAAAATCATTTTTAATTCCTCTCCTCCAATCTTAATAGATTTGCAGAAGGATCCATCGCTTTCTTCTTCATTCTTTTTGCTATCCTTCTGTTCACCCGAGATCCAAAGTTTGTAACAGGATGGTCCATTTTCTTCACCAAAGGGTAAGACACATCTCAGTGACAGAAAGGTAATGAGCAATGTTGAAGACACTGAAAACACATTAATGTCCTGTCACATTTAAAAAGTAAAAGTAAAAGTTTAATGTTTTGGGTAATGCAATATGAATCCAATACCAAAACTGTCAGACTGAACATAAAAATAAATAAAAAAATAAAAATAAACAGAATGTGAATATTTTGTTTAAGTCATATATTTATATATTGTGAAACAAGCTCTTTTCAGTCTTTGTTATAAAGCTTCTTCATTTTGGCAACCTAATTTTCCTAAACAATAATCAGTATAATTTGTCTGTCTAACTTGAGGTGACATTGCTTGTACAGTATTCTGCATTTGTATTTGAATGCTGGTTGCCATACTGTTTTTCAGTATCTAATGTTGATGGTAACACATCGTATTTCAAAAAGTATGCCTATATAATACAAAATGACACTTGTTTGTTAATTCACGTTATTGCTGAAGGTCAAACGAGCAATACATTTTCAAAGAAATATCTGCTAAATTAAACCTGTGGCATATGGAATTGGTCTATTCTTTGTGCTGAAAATGTATGCAATTAGCAGTGTTTAGATGAATTATTATCATTCTGAAAAATAAAATGAATTTTTTTTTTTTTAAATGCCTCTTATATCAATGTTCCATTCCAGTATATATGGAAATTTTCATTTTTGAAAAGTTTGAAAGGTTTTAATAAATGTACAATGTCAGTACATTATTACATTAAGATTTGAAGGATTTCACTTACAAGGAAGAAAATTAATTTAACATATTTACATATGTAAAAGAGAATCCAGCAATAAGCCTCCTCTCCTCTCCTCTCCTCTCCTCTCCTCTCCTCTCCACTCTTACTTTTCTTTTTCTGTGGTCCATCACACTAATGCTTAAAGACAGAGAGGTTCAAGAATATGGACTAGTTGACATGCTCTCCATAGAGCTGAACTTTCTCTGTCTGCAGGATGTCAGTTTACCTCAGGTCATGCCTGAGTTACCAAGATAAGCCCACAACTTATAGCAAAGAAACAAAGAGAGCAGGAACATGATTCATTTGTGCTCAACAAGATATGAGGGTGATTCAGCACCTGTAGATGAAAGGAACATGTTTAAAAGCACGCTGTCTTGGAACAGTAAGAGATGATAAATTGGTTGCTAGGGTTGTGGACATTACATTGATTCAGTGCTACATATTAATGTGCTTAATGTAAAATCAAGATTGCTTGTTGCATTAATGTTAAGGATTTTTTGAATGCAAAATGTCATCAACTTTTTTCATTTTCAAAGCATCTTTTATTTCACTGTAAATGATGTAAACAATGTATAAATAATTAAAGGTGACTTGTGCCATTTCAATGTTAAAACACTGTCTCCAACTTAAAAGGCATAGTTTACCCAAAAGTAAATGTCATCATTTACTCAATCTCATGCTGTTCCAAACCTGTATTAATTTTGTTCTTCCGTGGAATACATAACGAGGTGTTTAGTAAAATGTTGGTCACCATTAACTTTCATTGTATGGAAAAAGATGTACTGAACCAACGGGGTAAGTGAAAGAGACAGAATTCTCATTTTGGGTGAACTATCCTTCTAATAAAAAAGGTAAGAGAAAACCTGCTGGAAAACAGTCATTATTTTAGCAGTTCTGTTTGGCGATGCTAGTGGCACAGGGTGCAGAAAATATGCTCTTTACTGTTAAATTATTTTTTCTAATTGTAAATTAACTGACAAATTGTTGATAACCAGTCAACTTGCTCATCAAATCTGGCACATAGCTTTCAACCTTTCAACCAAATTTGAAGCTATTATGAATAATGCAACATGATGTGTTCTCAGGGGCTTTACTCAATGCAAGAATTCCTAGCAAAACACTTTGTTTCAAAACAACAGAACAGCTAGTTCTATTATTGTGTTAAGAGTTGAAGCTCATATGACATAGCATGTACTGTGGTCCACTTTACTAATTAGAGCTTAAATTAGCAATGTGACTTGGTTTATACCTGTTTCTCTGTGCATCTGTATGTTTATCTCTCTCTCTGCTTTGCTGTCTCTCCAGCTATGTATCTGATGCTGTTACTGGAGTCATTATCATCTCCTTCCTCTTTTTCTTTCCATCCCAGCGTCCATCTAGCCGCTGGTGGTTCGATCCGAGAGGTCAGTAAACAGTTCATTGATCTCATTTTGTGTGGTCTTATGAGAGTTGAAAATGAACCATGGAGTATGAAATGAGCTAATAAACTTTAAATTGTGTGAAGACTGAAGAAATCAACATAATCTATACATATAATAAACCAGGAGGCAAATGACAGACACATCCTAACTCTAGAGTCCTATCTCATCTTATTAGTAACCATGGTGATTTCAGAACCATAACCTGGATTTGTCAGATCTTTAAGGAATAGTTCACCCAAAAATTACAATTCTCTCATCATTTACTCACCCTTATGCCATCCAAGATGTGTGTGACTTTCTTTTATCTGATGAATTCAAATGAAGATTTTTAGAATAATTTCTCATATTTTTTGGTCCATACAGTGCAAGTGAATGGGTGCCAAAATTGTGAAGCTCAAAAAACCACACAAGTCAGCATAAAAGAAATCCATAAGACTCCAGTGGTTAAATCAATATCTTCAGCAGTTATATGATAAGTGTGGGTGAGAAACAGGTCACTTTCACATTCTTCTTCTTTTGTTTTGGTGATTCTACAAGCATATGGCCCCTACTGGGCAGGGAGAAGAATTTCTTGCAAATAAGGACTTAAATATTGATCAGTTTCTCATCCATACCAATCATATCACTTCTGAAAATATGGATTAAAACACTGGAGTAGTATGGATTACTTTTATGATGCTTTTGTGTGTTTTTGTAGCGTCAAAATTTTGGCACCCATTCACTTGCATTGTTTGAACCTACAGAGCTGAAATATTCTTCTAAAAATCTTAATTTGTGTTCGGCAAATTAAGAAAGTCATACACATGTGGGATGGCATGAGGGTGAGTAAATGATGAGATAATTTTAAGTTTTAGGTGAACTATCCCTTTAAGACTTAAAATAGGACATTTCATTAATGCATCCCCTGACCTCTACCAATATTAGGCTAAATATTGTAAAGTGGGACATTTTTTGTTTGTTTTTTTGGCAGACACCAATGTTGTCAGTACACACTTTTACCTCAGTAACCTTCCAAAAGTACAGTTTATTCTGGCAGCCGAATAGGTTTATAGATCATGTGTGAATGTGGTTAATGTTGAATAAGATGAGGAATATTAATGATTCAGATTAGTGTGTCTGAGAGAGATCCAGCAGAGAACACTAATTGTTGGGCCACTGTGCAGAGATTATAATAATCTCACAGAAATCTCACCACCACTCACTATGTCTAACTATTTTTAAATTCTACTTTATTTGTAAGATCTCTTTATTCTGCTTCTATCTTGCACAAGCTTCTCATTTTACATCACATGTACACCACAGCAATATTGTCATGGCAGTATTCCGTGTGTAAAGGGTTAAATATGGCTTGAGCTATGTTGGTGTCTAGATCCTGCCTGTAACATTTTAAGCTCTCTCTAGGTCACAAAAACCATCTGCCTTACATCAATCAAATGAATCAAAAGTCAGACTTAATTTTCTCTGCTGCCAGATGCAATATTTTTACTTCCAGTTCCAAATCAATTTTCTTTCCTAGTGCAGTTCAGAAGATGCAGTCAAAAGTCAAACAGTGAAACACAAAGCATTTCAGAATTGTTTCGCCCAAAAAATTATGAATTTAAGATTTTTTTTTTATTAATTATTAAAAAACAAAATGCTGAGCAAGCTGAGAATGGAATCAACTTCAACTGAGTGTAGTGTTTCGTATTTATAAACATTTACATACATATACTACGCGGTTCAAAAGTACACTTCCGAAAATGCTTCTATTTTTAAATTGTATTCGTTTAATACATTTTTTCATTACAAATTGTATTTTCAGCATAAAAATTTTAGTAAAAAGTTACATTTAAATATGAACATGAATTTCTTAGTATTAGGTATATCCCAAGTTTGCTGTAATGACAGTACACACTCAAGCTAGTATAGACTCCACAAATTTGTGCAAAACCTGATGATTTGTGTTATCCAGCATGATTTGAAAGTGTTTCAAAGTAAATCTTGTATGATTTTTCAAAATGTAAAAAAGACATTGAACATTCAATTTTTTTTATTTTCAATGTGGACAGACATTTGAAATCACTGTAAACATCCTTGTATTTATTAACCTACTATCTAATCTTTCTCACACCTAAGATTTTTGCTTTATCAGCTGCAGAGACAGTCAGTCCTGTTAGAGGTTCTTGGGGTCATAATTTATTTTCATTTCTATCTCTGCCTCTCCAGCTTCAAATACTCCATATGTGCCCTTGTTGTCATGGAGAAAAGCTCAGGAGTGTGTGCCATGGAATATTATTTTGCTTTTGGGTGGTGGATTTGCAATGGCCAAAGGCTGTGAGGTACGTCATTATCTGTTAAGTTAAAACTGGTATGCATCAGAACCAAAGAGGTTGGTATGGCTCTCACAGACCCAACACTCAACAGTACAGTATTTAATTATTATGTATTAATATATAGGTATAGACAAAATTTCATAAGTCAGCCATTTACACTGGCGGCCAAAAGTTTAGAATGATGTACAGATTTTGCTCTTATGAAATTGGTACTTTTATTCAAAAAAGTGGCATTCAGGACATTAATAACAAGAACAATTACTATTACAATTTGAAAAAAATTGAAAACTACTTCAGAGTTCTGGTGATTTGCTCTGGTGTTGAGCAGGTAGAATTCAATGAAGCTGTCAGCTGAGGACATGTGAGGCATCTATTTCTCAAACTAGATTCTCTGATGTACTTATCCTCTTGTTTAGTTAAGTACACATCTCTTTCTGTCCTTGTTAGAGCCAGTTGTCCTTTGTCTTTGAAGACTGTAGTGTACACCTTTGTATGAAATCTTCAGTTTTTTTTTTTTTGGCAATTTCAAGCATTGTATAGCCTTCATTCCTCAAAACAATGATTGACTGATGAGTTTCTAGAGAAAGCTGTTTCTTTTTTGCCATTTTTGACCCAATATTGACCTTAAGACATGCCAGTCGATTGCATACTGTGGCAACTCAAAAACAAACACAAAGACAATATTAAGCTTCATTTAACGAACCAAATAGCTTTCAGCTATTTTATAATGGCAAGTGATTTTCTAGTACCAAATTAGCAATTTAGCATGATTACTCAAGGATAAGGTGTTGGCTGCTGGAAATGGGGTCTGTCTAGATTTGATCAAAAATGATTTTTTCAAATAGTGATGGTGCTGTTTTTTACATCAGTAATGTCCTGACTATACTTTGTGATTAGTTGAATGCCACTTTGGTGAATTAAAGTACCAATTTCCTTCTGAAACAGCAAAATCTGTACATTATCCCAAACTTTTGGCTGCCAGTGTACATTTGAAAAACTTCAAAATGGCATAACTTTTGTTTTGAACCTTTGAAGCATTTTGTAATTATTATTTTAAATAATTAATATTTAAATCAACATACAGGGATGCAAACTCATGAAAGAAAAAAGACTTCAGACAATCACAGGTCCACAAACATGTTATCCCAGGATAGATGAAAGTAAAGCTTATTAATGGCACAATTTTGCAATAAATAAAGGACATCTTTTTGTGGAGCACTTCTGTTTAACACATGACAATAAAAAAACTGAGTACATGCTAGTCATTAAGTAAATTAATCAATTACAATAATATGCACATGCACACTTTTATTTTTACTTTGTGCTTGTGCATCGTGGGATTTTGATTTATTCAAGTGGCTCGGGTCTTTTAACTACGTTAACCAAAATTCGTTCAGATTTATTTACTGATTCAACCATTTCTGGTGATGACAGGAGGTGGTGACAAATGAGCGTCTTGTGTGAAAGGAGTGATGTCATCGAATCAACAAACAAAAAACATTTGTACGTCTACAAATCTACCAAGATTCTTCAGTAGTGTTTAAACATTATAAAAACAAAGCAAATCTATAATTTCCCTTTAATTTGTGAATTGCTTATCAAAAGACAACACTAATACTAGTCTAATAATTATGAGTTTTAAAACGTCTGTACATTTTTGTGTATTAAAATGTGCGTCTACAAAGACAACAGTAATAGTCTAATGATTTGTATGAGTCTCAATAACGAACGTTTTATATTAAATTATTCTGACGTCACACCGTAGGAAACCCCATTTCCGGGTTCTTACAAGCAGCAGATTTCAATGGTGGAAATAGGCAGCGCTGCAGTTTAAATAATCTTTTAAGCTTAATAGAATGTAAAAATGTATTTTAATGTTAATAAAAGTTATTATAAAGGAATATCTATGGTTTACAGTGAAGAAAGTATGTGGGTTCTTTTCTGAAATATCGGCAAAACAAGTTTAAACTTGGTTCAATGAGCCTGTATGATTATGTCGGACATGTAACAGATTGATGAATACACATCCTCACATGTTTAACACACTTCTAAAGCCTAAGAAATGTGACATATAAAAATAAAAACTACCACTAGACATGCAATATGTGTCTTTACTGCTTAAATTATTAACCCACATACATTAAATAATAATATTCTTCAGTATGATCATATTCCATATCAAAACTTAATAACAGCTGTTTCGATTGAACAATATTATTTACTGCATTCAAAATAAATGCAAAGACATCGTTTTCACAGTATGACATTATTTTTATTCACTTATCCTTTCACAGACAGTAGTCCATGTTCTGCGGTTGTGGAGACGGGATCTGTTCCTCCCATTATATTGTATATGGTGGTCTTGATATAATCGTTAGATCATTTGACCTCATATCTGTCACAGCTACAGCACTTTGGAAATTAAAACAGCCATTTGCGATCAGAGTTTGCGTGATTTCTTCGTAAAAAAGTTAATATACATAAACAGCTGCTGCGGGTCAATTGTGTCTAATAGAACATACGTGATAACAATGACGGTGATCCATGAAGTATCATCATTTATGTAAAATCCTGAGATTTACCTGATGCAGCGATCTGGTGGAAATTTAAAGAAGCCCTAATCTCCAATAATCTGTGGAAAACGGGGTGTTTCAACCCCCAAAATAACACTTTTTGGGCAGTTTCAGCGCAATTTGAGTGAAGCGCCCATAGACAGCAGTTCTTTTCTGGGCAACCAAAAGAACCAGGAAAGGGCAGGGTGGAGCATTTTTTCTGAAATCGTGCCTTTTATGTAAATTTGGATAGTGCCTCATAAAGGGCGTACATCAGTGCTGCACAGAAATTTTTCCCAGAACATTCTCGCGACCCGGTAGCAATTCTTCCACGGCCCGGTACTGGGTCGTCACCCGGGGGTTGGGGATCTCTGGTCTAATCAATGCATCCATTCATTTTTAGAAAGTTGCTTGTACTACAAGGATTGTTTCAGTTCATGAAACTCAAATTTGATTGGCTGGATGGCTACTCAATCAGAGAATTCTGAAACATTCTGTATTCCAAATCCCTTTGGAATCGTTATGGCTTTAGCTTGAAAAAGTGCAGGGGACATGTCCCCACGGCTGTTATGCCCTCGTGTTTGTCCGTTCAAAGCAAGACGGAAAGAATATTCCACTAGGTGATGCTAGGGGTGCAGAAATTACACATTTCAGTGTTAAACCCTGATGTGGATTCTTTGTAAAGTGATACATGTGTTTTTGTTTTGGAATAGGAGTCAGGGTTAGCAGTGTGGATAGGAAGCCACTTGGAGCCTCTCGCCCAGGTTCCTTCTGCTGTCGCAGTCATGCTCATCACAGCCTTCATTGCCTGCTTCACTGAGTTTGCCAGTAACACAGCCACCATCATCATCTTCCTTCCCGTCATCGCTGAACTGGTATGGACACACGCACAGTGGCATCACAGCTTGTGTTTTTAATGTTATATGTGAGCTTAGAGTAATAAATATGCCATGATATAAACCATGAAAGAAACGTCCTCTCACTTTCAACTGCTTTTATTTCCAGCAAACTTAACATGTGTAAATATTTGTATGACCATAAAAAGATTCAACAACTGAGACATAAACTGAACAATTTTCACAGACATGTGACAAACAGAAATGGAATAATGTGTCCCTGAACAAAGGGGGAGTCAGTCAGTATCTGGTGTGGCCATCAGCTGCATTAAGTACTGCAGTGCATCTCCTCCTCATGGACTGCACCAGATTTTCCAGTTCTTGCTGTGAGATGTTACCGCACTCTTCCACCAAGGCATTTCCATGTTCCCGGACATCTGGGGGGAATGGCCCTAGCCCTCACCCTCCGATCCAACAGGTCCCAGACGTGATCAATAGGATTGAGATCCGGGCTCTTCGCTGGCCATGGCAGAACACTGACATTCCTGTCTTGCAGAAAATCATGCACAGAATGAGCAGTATGGTTGGTGGCATTGTCATGCTGGAGGACTTTTCGCAGTGCTGTCTGGTCCAGCGAAGGTGGGTTTGTGCCCATAGGTGACGTTGTTACCAGTGATGTCTGATATTGGCCTTCCTTACAACAGGCCTGTGAGCCCTCAGTCCAGCCTCTCTCCGCCTATTGCGGACAGTCTGAGCACTGATGGAGGGACTGTGTTTTCCTGGTGTAACTCGGGCAGTTGTTGTGGCCATCCTGTATCTGTCCCGCAGGTGTGATGTTCAGATATACCGATCCTGTGCAGGTGTTGTTACACATGGTCTGCCACTGCGAGTACGATCAACTGTCCTTCCTGTCTCCCTGTAGCGCTGTCTTAGGTGTCTCACATTACGGACATTGCAATTTATTGCCCTGGCCACATCTGCAGCCTTCATGCCTCCCTGCAGCATGCCTATGGCACGTTCACACAGGTGAGCAGGCACCTTAGGCATATTTCTTCTGGTGTTTTTCAGAGTCAGTAGAAAGGTCTCTTTAGTGTCCTAAGTTATTTTAACTGTGACCTTAACTGCCTACTGTCTGTAAACTGTTAGTGTCATAATGACTGTTCCACAGGTGCATTAATGGTTTATGGTTCATTGAACAAGCATGGAAAACATTGTTTAAACCCTTTCCAATAAAGAGTTTATTTGGATTTTACAAAATTACAAAATTGTATCAAAATACAGTATCCTGAAAAAGGGACATTTCTTTTTTTGCTGAGTTTGTTTTATAATGTGAACAATGAAAACAAATTGAAACATGACACTGTAAAAAGTGATAAGATGCAATTGATACCTTGAGGTTCAATCTACCTTGAGATCTAAGCCTTAAAAATTACTTTCGTTGGTGTGACCGGCTAATACAGTGATGCTGATTCAGTCATAATGAATCATATTTTTGACTTTAATAAAACCAGCTAATTTAGTGTTACCTGACTTTTTTTTTTTTAACACAACATTAGATCCACCAAACAGTAGTAAAAGATTCTCAAGAGGAAACATTTACATTGAATTTAAAGCATTAAATCTAGTGCCTGTTTAGGGCTTTACTGGTTGTTTAGATCAGTGTTACTATCAGAAATAATTAATAATTATTTCTGTAGGTACTAATTAATATTTAAATTAATCAATTGAATCTAACTCATTAAAACCTCATATGGGGCTCCAGTAAATGTAGTGTGCTACGTTTAGGAGCAAGTTTGGTTATTAGCAATAATTAATATTTATCAAAGATAATTATTAATTATTAAAATCAATAGAACATTGACGAGAATCAATGTTAGCTTTTTTTTAATCCTTTAAATCAACAATTATCAAAGATAATCATTAATTGTTAACATCGATGAAACATTAAAATTAACACTAGCTTATTGATTATTCAAATTCAACAATCAAAGATAATTATCAATTATCAAAAATCAATAGAATATTAATAAGGATTAACATTGACGGGGCACCACCCTGGAATTAGGGACTAATAACCAGATAGTAAAACAGTCTCAATATTAGATTGTTTCCTTAGGAAAATCGACATCCGAAGAATATCGATTTTCGGGAAAAAAACAATGAATGAAGGTTTGAATCCGAGCACTGACATCCCGTCAGCATGACACAGGCGTATGCAAAACAAAGATTATATAAACAAAGTTTATTTATGCAGTAATATCAATTAATAATTAATACAATGCAGTCAATAAACTTCTGACTTCCAACTACAAACTAAACAGTGATATGATTAGATATGGAAATAAAATAATCCTATAACACATCAGGTGTGTGTGTGTGTGTGTGTGGTTAGTACACGAGAAAGAGAGAGAGTGAGAGAGAGAAGTGACAGCCCTAAAGCCGATTTTGCGATAGTGGGAGAGAAAGCAGCACTCAGTTTATCACTCAGAGATGCGGTTTTACGAGCGGGGCTCGTAAAAGTCCCTTGTTATTTGACTCTTTAATGGATGAACTCAGTTGCTGTCTCACCTGCGATGGCGAAATTGCACAACAATCCAATTTGGTTGGACCACAATACAGCAAAACAAATTGGTGATAATTAATACCCTGAGTATTAATAATGAGCGGACATGGCGGTCCGTAAACTGTACAAGCAAAAACCTTGCTACACAAGAATAACACACTATAATGTTCTATCTCTGCCCAGACGTAAACCTCTTACTTGAATCGCATGAGGACACAGGTAGAATGTGTGTTCCTCCATCCTCTAACTCTGACCCGGTTCCTTGAGGCTTGGGTGATGACGGGAGGCCGTTTCCACACTCTGTCGGCGGGCGGTATGGCTGTTGATTCTCGGCGGGCTGGCGGAGAACTCAGAAATGTCGACTTGATTGAAGATGGAAGAGAAATCTTTAATCTCTTCACTTCTGTAGGCAAACGGATGAAGATGCGAATTGCTCGGCGGTCTCCTTCGGATCCGTTAGAGTGTTCGGTTGAACACAGAGTAATCTCAACTCGTCCAGTGAGATGGAGATTGTATGGCTACAGTTTCAAGTTGGACGTTACTTCCTTGTGCCACGAGGTTGCACAGGAGAGCAGCAAAGAGCTGCGTCCACACGCTGCAAACAAAGTCGCTGGAAGCAACTCATGAAAAAATTTCAGAGGTATTTCAACTCCTGATGATGTCATGTTTGAGGGACATTCTGTTGTGTGCCTCATCCAATAGGAGTTGAGAGTTCGATCCTTTAGTGAGCAAGGCTTCATGGATTTGTAGTCTGTTTTGGACTCCCTTTGTTTGATTTTGGCGCGATTTTTATCAGTAAGATTTATGACATGGAATGTGGGGGCTTGAGTTAGGTTTTTACAACTGTTAGGCCTGCCTTTGTCTTCTATCTGAATACATGAGGCCCAACACCTGTTTAAAGTCTTTGTTGATTTGTGTATATTTTAGGCCATCCGTGTGAAAGTCAATCCACTGTACTTCATGATCCCAGCAACAATGGGTTGCTCTTATGCTTTCATGCTTCCTGTGTCAACACCCCCCAACTCAATCGCCTTTGCCTCTGGACACCTGATGGTCAAAGATATGGTGAGAAGAGCAGCCAACCACAAAACATATGAAAAATCATTAATTCAGAGCACACAGATGTTATTTCTTCCATTCCTTATAAATACAAGACACATAGTCAAGTGAGTTTAAGGTGCACTCAGCAATATTTATGTTTGTGTTCGCTGACACCTATCGGCGTAGATACAGTCATACGCGAAAACAGATTATGTCAGATTGTAAAAATGCACTATTCGCAGCCAGCCATTTTATTCTGCGAGTGAACACATCCAATTATAGGGGGCTATTCAGATAAAGCGAGTTAAATTCGGCTGGACATGGTGGCACTCATGAATGTCTGCACACACTGTATATAGAATAAAACAACTTTTTCCTGATTTGACATAAGACTTTATCTCATGTGAGGGTATTTTAAAAATATTTTTTCAATAATATTCTACTACAATTTCTTTGTTTAAATGTTTTTAAAAAAATGCATAGTGTTGGGGTTTGCAGGTAAACAACTATTAATTAGATTCATGTTGGGGTTTCACAGGTGAAGACTGGGTTTGTGATGAACATCCTGGGAATTATGTGTGTGTTTCTGGCCATGAACACATGGGGTCTTCAAATGTTCAATCTACACATGTACCCTGACTGGGCAAGACCTTTAAATGCTACCTCAGCAACTGTGCCTACACATACCATACCAGCTACGAATATGACGTGCTAGAGAACACATGCCTACACACATGCAAACCAGCATATGGACATGTACACGGGGACTAAAAACGGTTCAAGGAATGAAAACCGAAAACGAACAATTTCTTCTGCAGAACGTAACCGAAAATGGGAACAAAGTGATTTTAAATTGTTTCAAATTGAAAACATTATTTTTAAATGCTTGTAACCGGTTATAACCGGTTAATTTCGTTCTGATAATTTTTCATGAAGCCAAAGGTTTATCACAGTAATTTTTTGGAACTACAACACTTCATGTTGCCAGAAAAATTAAAAATGTGCTTTGATTTAGAAGGAAACTGGTGCATCACACATTTCTTTGCCTAATTGCCCATTGTGGTTGTCGCATTCTGTTAATGAAGACCTTTTTTAACAACTATGTATAATTACCACATATACTGTACATGCATGGCTAATTCAAATACAGGGAAAACATTATTAGAAAGTACATTTCTCAGTTGTTTCCAAGTCTTCACTTAATTATTGTTAGATATGATGAATTGATACAGTTTTGATACTGCTGTGTTTTGACTGAGAAACAGATCTTTAATTATTTTTAATTGTTAATTAACTGTATGCTTGTTATGATTTCTGTGCTGATAATTCCACCACACAGGGGAAAAAATAGCTTATTTTGGTGAGGAATGTGGCTTATTTTGGGCCTGTTTTTCCAGACCATGTTGCTTGTTTCTCTTGCGAGATCTGGCAAAACTGCAATTGGTATTTCACCCACCCTTTAGGAGTACTGTCATTTTAAAAAGAACATTATTAACTGTTCTTTTATTTTGTTCTAACCAGTTACCATTTTGAAAGAAGGCTGCGGAACATCTGAACCAGAACAAAAAAATACAGTTTCTGCTCAGAACGAACCAAAATGAAAAACGTTTAATTTTTAGTCCCTGCATGTTCATGCATACGCACACACTATTCTTGTGAAGTGAATAAAATCCATGTATATAAGACCAAGTTTATGATACTTTCAGTCCAGATTCTGTATATACTGTAGATATAAGACTGAAACCAAATGGAAAATGAACTGACGAAATTACCACTGTAGATGGAGCAACATACTTTCATGACCTCACTTCCTGTTCAGCACTGCCCTCTTGTGCATTGAAGGAAACTAACGGGTGATGTTTAAGAAGTATATTAAGTTCATATATGTAGTTTAAAGCTGGTCTTTAAATCTTAAAATCTTTTAAGGAATCCTAAGCATCTTCTTGTAGATTGTAAATTTGTTCTATTAATGTAATTTGTATAATGTTAATTTGTGTGCAGTTGTTTTCTTCCAGTAATTAATCTCCAATATTTCCATGTCAAATTTTTATCATCTTGTGTCTATTATCTATAAATCTTAATTAAAGGTTTGATCCAACAAAACTACGCTGAGTTATTGGCAAACCCCTAATTAGACCAAGTCATATATTTAACATGCATTTTTATTGTTACACTCGCACCCACACAAACACAGAACACAGAAACACATTTCAAAGAACAACAAATACAAATCAAAAAAGATCATTCAGGTAAATAATCAATCCATACAAAGGAGATATGATGTCATTGTTCCCTGTACAGAACAGTATAAATTCATTAGAAAGGACTGTGGTAAAAATGAAAATGTACAGATGAAGAAAAAAACAAAAAACAAAAAAAACAAAAAAAAAAAACCGGCCAATATGCCTTTTTTTTATTTTTATTTTTTTTAATAAGAAGTGTATGTGTCCAAGTTCTATGAAAACCATTTGATTTGAAACCAGCAAGCACAGCACTGACATGTTTGATGGTTTCAGACTTCTGCATACTTCCCTTTCCCATATTTTTGGTATCTTCCTTTTAAGGTTCATTAAAGGAATTTGTGTTTTATCTGTCATGTCATGTGGTGTGAGTACGTTTGTAGCTGTGCAGTGTGGCCTGTGTTTATGTCTCATGTGAATCTGAGCAACTTATGAGTCAGTGTGCATGTGTGTTCAGTGCCCAGCTCAGAGTCATAGGATTGTGCATGTGTATATATATATGTGTGTGTTCAGTGCCCGGCTCAGTCTGAAGCTGACCAGTTCTGCTGCGTTCAAGTTCTAAGGATTTTATCAATTTTTTTATGTTAAGATGAATCTATGATCTTATTCAAGCCTCCGTTTAACCTACAGTATGATGATGTACTTCAGAAAATCTCTCTCCCTGTTTTCACTCAGGTATGTCAATATTTTCTGAAATGATAACAAACATATGACTCCAAGTAAATTGTTATGATTTTAATTTTGATTGTAACAGCACCATGGCTGAGAAGCAAATTATGAAGATTATGTAATAGAAGCATTTATTTATTTAGTGGTCACACTTAATATTACAGTGTACATGTTATTCCAAGTACTGAGTAAAAGTAATGAACTACATGTATTTAGTGTGTCCTTTTACACATTTCTTGCAATTTGTACATTACTATTGCTGTATTCATGTTACTCCGTAGTTACTATGACCTACAGTGTAATTATTTAGAATTACACATTGCTAGTATTGCTAAATATATTGTGACATGTTGTATTTGTAGCATAGACACTATAAAATAGTTTAATTGGTTTAGTTTTCAAAAGCTTTGTATTTGAAATTAGCAATTTTGTTCATTAAGAAATGCAATTTGTTTACAACTTTTATCTTTGAAGTAGAGCTTTAAGATGCAGTTAACCATCAGAATGACTTTCATAAAGTGCATTTGCTATTATACACTGTACACTTAAAAATATTTTAACCTATTTTTAAGATTTACACAGTTCAATTTCATAACATTTCATAGTAGGCTCAAATATTTTTGAGTGTACTCACTCAGCCCTCAATAAGGCATGGTCACATTTACCATTGCACAGTGAAATTCTGCATTTGAAATATAGTCATCTCATTGGGAATCCAGACAATTAGGAATTTTACCTGATTGACTTCCAGTGGCGAAGAATTTACCTAGAGATACTCTTGAGGAGATAACCTCTGCGGCTGTACCACTGGAGAATGTGTAACAGTCAATTGAGTTTTACGACAGTAAATCACACAACAGAAATTAGGCAGCACAATTATTCAAATAAATGATTGAGATCTGCTCGATCAACAATTACTGCTGCCATAATTATCTAATCATGGAAAGTGTCAATTATAGCATTCCACTGAGGTCTAATCTCAATGCTTTTTTGTTTGTATGTTTTTGCAGCAGCAGCAGTGGAGCACTAACAAATGAGACATGTCTGTAGCTCGATTTCTATGTATAATTTTTTCAAAATGTTAACAGTTTTGTTTATAATTCTGCAGAGAGGGCCCATAGGAAGTTGACCATTTAGGCACTGTCTTGATTTACTGAAGGTTAAAATAGCCATAAAGTATAAACAGTAGAACAGTTCTCAGCTAGTTTTTTGGATGTGTGGGTTACATAAAAATTATGGCATGCAGATGCCCCAGACAAAAAATTTATTTAATGTAAATTCTATTTTTCAAAATGAATCACAATACCATTATCAAGGGAAGTAATCAACAATTATGATTTATCATTATTTATCATAATTGTGCAACCCTAACACAATAGAATGGGTAGTTGTAAAATAAATCCTACCTGTCTGTGACTTCTCTAATAATGTTTTTTTTATTTATTTATTGTAAACTTCAAACATTTTGAAGATTAGCAGACAGGCAGACAATTCATTAAGTGATCAGCTGTTTCCTCACAAAAGCAGTTCATTCAGTGTACAGTGCACTTGCTGATATCCCGCCACATTGAGCTTTTTTTATTTTTGTTTGTTTGTTTTTTTGCCAACTTCGAGGCCACCTCCAAGGGAGGGGCTCTGATTTACATACACTGTTAACCCGAATAAGTTAGTAGAACTCAAAAAATTGAGGTAATCAGTTACATCAAATGTTTTAAATTAATACATTACAAGTTTAAGTAAGCAAAACTGTCAGATTTTGATTTTGTTCTACTCATGTGTGTTGATTTATTTTTTCTTATCTTGAAATATTGAGTAAGCTAACTCATGCATTTTAATGGTACTTTAAATTAAATCTTTGGCTGAACTTAAAATTACCATGTAAGCTCAACTTTAATATATAAAATAGAGGGAACCTAGCTAGCTAATAATAGTTAAACAAGCTAGTACAGTGAATGTTAGCATGCTTAATGCATGCTAATTGATAAACCATGCTTTTATTAGCACAGTGTAACGCTTAAGATGGTAAGGAGGAAGCTGGGATCGGCTTGACAAACACAGACATTTAATGATACTTTTCAGTGTGTAAAGAAACAAAAACACGCCCTGCTTTTCAGCCAGCTATGTCAAATCATAAAGACAGTCAAACACGTGGACAAGCTTCGTATATCTCTCTCCCGTCTGCCGCTGTCTCTTCTCCTTAAATACCTCCGCCTCCCCTCACTGGAATCACTCTGCCCAGATGCCGCTCTGCTCCGCCTTGCTCACCACACATAGAATTTTCTCAACAAGTATATCAATATACTGAAGAACATTCTAATATTGCACCTGTCCTCAATCTAATCTCAAGCTCCACTATTCACCATAATGGTAACCCCCCAAAAACTTTAACATGACAGAAACTCTTCTAAACAACACAACAAAATATTAAACACTAACAAGTATTTCCCTTTACATTCATCTTGCACAAAGACACACTATGTAACACTTAATTTTAACATTTACTCTCCCTGTCGAGTGCCATGTAAAGCATGCTGGAAAATAAAAATCCCCTTCCCAGTTTCAGTTAAATTTAACTTCCTGTAAATTTAAAGAGACAAATTCATTAAACTCAAAACATTATACTATTCTTGTTAAGTTTTGTGAACTCAAAAGAAAGTTCTAAATACTCATCAAGGTTAATTTATTTGAACTAATTTGTGTGATTTCATTTTTCCCTACTCAAAACAATGAATTATTTTGAGCATTAGGGTTTACAGTGTACACGAATAGGGTTCAAGTTTGGTGAACTTTCATACATAAGTTGGCAGCGTTGACCAATAGGAAGTTGCTGGATTTGGCAGTGACCTCTGTGTGTGCAGTGCTTCGTACATAGCTACACTGAATATTCTCAATGGACAAGGAAATCATTTTAGTGTTGAGTTTAAAGTACAGCATATACAGTACAGTATATATGCTACTTGACAAGTATTTTTTGCGGGTTTGACATCCGCCAATGCCTTCTTCGCTTGTGAAATTTGGCCGTGCAAAGGTAATTGTAACTGAGCCCTTCAAAACAGACATAGAGGATTTTCCTTCTAGTCTCTAAATCTTTTCCTGTACTCATTTACCACCTTTTCACTATTTATGTGTTTGTGTGTGATAGAGCATCAGTAAGGAGCAGTATGGAGATGCTCTGGTTGTGTTACTCTACTCCAACTCCTCAGAGTGCACATCAGCTACTTGCTCTATTTACTCTCTGTTTCTTCATTGCTGGGATCACTGCTGCCCTACTTTTCCACTGGCTCACAAACTTTCTAAAATATGATGTTCAGACAGCAGGGGTCGCAGCTGGTATCCATGCTACAGCTGTGTTCATCCTGTCATCTCTCATCCACCCATTCCGATGTGTCTTCACGCTGATCTTCCCAACATTGGGCACAAGACAGGGCCGTAAACTCCTCATGTCCACTTCTGTGATGATTGTTGTGCTTTACGTCCTACCCAACATGGCTGGCAACATTGCAACTCTAACACATATTGTGAAATGTGCATCAGAAAAGCTTACGCAAAGTCTCCTGAGCAGCTCAGAGCTCATCAACACCATAAAGGACAATATAGTCAAAAGAGCCGAAGAGAGTGTGGAAGCGACTTTGGTGCACACACTGCGTGATTTTGATCACACTACAAATATTAATGTTTCAGAAGTGAAGGAACGGTTGAATTTCTTGAGTAAACAAGTGCAGGAGGATTTCTCTGAATTTAAAAGTCAAGTACAGGATTTAAAGCTGGTAATGAGCAGAATCTTTGCAGCTGTTTTTGTTCTGTGTTTGTTCACAGAGTCTGTCATTTACCTCCGATCATATTTGACATCTGTGAGATTTGACAACACATATATCACAGGTGGGCTGAGGAGCAAAGCAACCAGTAAAGGGATCACTGTTGAAGCAAAGGATGTGAAAAATGGGGTGAACTCCACCAGTTTCAGAATAACTAAAAGGGAAATTTGCAGATGTCTGGCTCCCTCGGTGGTGATAACTCTATATCTATTGATGACAATTTTTCTGATAGTGCTGGACCACTTCTTATACTCCTTAGTGAAATCAGGTGGCCCTTGGATTTCCAACATACCATCCAGCAACGTCAGCATTAACGTCAACTTCAAGGTAATCCATTCCACCAGTTTTCTGACATTTGGGAGACACATGATGACAAAGAATGACAATTTTTTCTTCCATCTTCTGTTTTGTCACAGGTTGCAACTACGCTGCACATCTTTCAGCTTCTTAACTCAGACAGTCTGGTAGAATTGTTTAACTTCGACAGATCTTACACAGCCCTCATTCACTCAGATCCAAATGTGTGTGATGCCCAGCCCAGTAAGCTGAACCCAAGTGCAGTGACAGCGCTGGTGTTCCTGTATCTGCTCAGCTACACCATGCTGCTTCTGGAGGTCTATGCACGACGCCTTCGGAGGAAAGTTGCAGCTTCTTTCTTCCAGCAGCAGGAGGAGAGAAGGATTGAATTCCTTATTCAAAAAATTCAAGCCAAGCAAAAAACAAGACAAAATCAAGTTTTCTTTATAGAAACCAAACACCAGGATGAAGATACCAAGAAACAGATCTCTGGGATGGCAAGGGAATAAACTGATAAAATCAGTGATGCAGAATTCATCCTAAATATGTCTGTGACATACAGTATCTGTACAGTCCTGCATCATGGAGTCTTTCAGGTTCCTGGGCACTGCAATCCCCAGAACCTGAAATTGAAGACCTTTTCAGACTCCATTGTGAAAAAGGCCCAGCAGAGGTTGTACTTCCTTTGCCAGCTTAGGAAGTTCAACCTGCCACACGAGCTGCTGATCCAGTTCTTCTCAGCTGTTTTAAGGTCTGTCTTGTGCACTTCTAAAACTGTCCACCAAAATGGATCTAAAAAGACTGCACTGGGCAGTCAGAACCACTAAAAGGATATTTGGTACACCCCTGCACTCCTCACATGATTTATACAACTCTGGACTGACATGATCACACAAGAAATTGACATGCTGCTTCCGAATGTTCAAATACCCTGAAATCAACCCCATTTTGCCTAATTACTGACAAGTGCCATTCCCCATTTCCCAAATTACTAGCAAGCACCATCCACTATCAGACATTTATGCATCAGATAAAATGTGTTCACCTTTCCCTGTGGTGCTAGTGTGCGTTTTGCAGGTAATCTCTTAAACACACGTTCTAGTCTCATAAAAAACAGCAAGGAATCACATTCACTTCGAGACACTGGTTTGGGTCTTGAGGAAACCAAGAAGTAATCACATTCACATTTTCCCTTCAAAATGAAATTTTTACTCCATTGACAGTTAGGTTTAGGGTTGGGGTCTAGGTTAGGGAGTAGGGTTAATAAAATATGCATTCCTGTGGACTGAACCACATAATTTACTACTAAAAATACTTGTTTTTGTGCCACCCTACAGACATTTGACTTCAACAACCCTTTCAGCTTTGACCACTGGGGCAGTGGTTTCAAATTTCAGTAAACACAGACCAATTTCAGCAGCAGAACTTACAACCTCCTGTTGCCGAATTTACAGTGTGATCAGTCTAGAGAAAAAGGGCATGAAACTTCACAGACTCCACAGGCCACAACCTTTGTACTTCTGCCCTGTGGCGGGTGTTGCAAAGCACTGCATACCAAAACATACATTTATATATACAGCACAGCCATTATAGTCTTTTAGCAATATTCTTTTAGGCATGGTAGCTCAGTGGGTAGCACTGTCACCTCACAGCCATAAAGTCCCTAGTTTGAGTCCCGGGTCACCCAGGGCCTTTCTGTGCGGAGTTTGCATGTTCTTCGTGTGGGTTTTCTCCAGGTGCTCCGGTTTCCCCCACAATAAAAATAAAAAAAAAAAAACATTATTTATATATATTGTACAGTATTGTATTATATTGTATATGTAAACACACAGCACCTGTACACCATAACAAATTCCTTGTGTTTGAGCACATTTGGCCAAAAAAAACTCTTTCTGATTCTGATATCTATACACATCTGTACTGCCATTACAAACATGCTGTAAATATCAGACATAAATAATAAATGTGTCCTTTATATGTACATATCTGCATATATCTGCATTAATACTTATTTTTATTTGGTAAGAGGGTGAGTTGGGGCTGGATTCATCATTATTGTTGGCTTCATCTGTGTGTCTGCCACAAAGCAACTGAACAGAAATTAACATCAAACATAAAACAAAACCTTGTTTAAATGTGATTTGCATTTTATTTGGAAAGGTTTTTGAGATCTCCAAAGCCCAATAACAGACAGCAGAACCTGCTTTTGTCAGTTCAATTACTTTAGGGCATGACACAACTGTCTGCTTTCTCCACTGGACAATGGAACATTCTTTCTTTGGGGACTTAAGAGAAAAAATTATTGTCAGTGCCTTTAGAAAGTATTCAACCTCTTCTTCAATTGTCTTGTTACATCTTCAAATACACACTGAAACATTTATTTGACTTGAATAAAAACATCAGTTCTCATTTTCCAAAATATTTAACCCTCAATGTATTTAAATGAATGCGCTGAACATTTAGCCTATATATTTAATCATTGATTTTTAGTTGGACTCTTTCTTTTAGATCAAATTTTTTTTTTTTAACTAATTAACTTACAATCCATCAGTAAATCAATAACCTATTACTCTTCAGCTGTAACACACCTTGTCAAAAATGAGTTTTCAATAATGTTTGGGACTTATCTGTCTAAATCACAGTCTGTCTTCCAACTATTCTAACATTATTTTTGTCTTTTGCATGTACAGTATAATGTAATATTTGTTTTATTCTTATTTATTTGTATTGCTATAAGATGACCATACGATTTGAGTCATATGATGTATGACACGATAATGGATAAAAAGTCCTCAGTGTTGAACAGGGTGAAAACAGCTTTCTGCTTTTAACTATGAGGCAACAATCCATTAAGGAACCATGTTTGTGACATGCATCACAGTCCTTGGTCTAGCAGGAATGGCTGCTAGGAACACAACACTAATGGAAAGGAAATCAAAGGGTCTTACAGAACAGCAATCTAGGACACAAACACAAGCCTCAGTATGTAAGGAAGAGTAAAAGGTTTGGGTACTGCAATGTGGATTAAAGACTAGATATACAGTTGAAGTCAGAATTTACATACACCTTAGCCAAATACATTTAATCTCAGTTTTTCACAATTCCTGACGTACAAAACCATAGAAAACATTCCCTGTCTTAGGTCAGTTAGGATCACTACTTTATTTTAAGAACATGAAATGTCAGAATAATAGAAGAGAGAATGATTTATTTCAGCTTTTATTTCTTTCATCACATTCCCAGTGGGCCAGAAGTTTACATACAATGTGTTAGTATTTGGTAGCATTACCTTTAAATTGTTTAACTTTAAGGGCCAAAGGTTTTGGGTAGCCTTCTACAAGCTTCTCACAATAAGTTGCTGGAATTTTGGCCCTTTTTCAGTTCTGCCCATGCATTTTCTATCAGACTGAGGTCAGGGTTTTGTGATGGCCACTCCAATACCTTGACTTTGTTGTCCTTAAGCCATTTTGCAACAACTTTGGAGGTGTGCTTGGGGGTCATTGTCCATTTGGAAGACCCATTTGCGACTGAGTTTTAACTTCCTGGCTGATGTCTTGAGATGTTGCTTTAATATATCCACATAATTTTCCTGCCCCATGATGCCATCTATTTTGTGAAGTGCACCAGTCCCTCCTGCAGCAAAGCAACCCCACAACATGATGCTGCCACCCCCATGTTTCACGGTTGGGATGGTGTTCTTCAGCTTGCAAGCATCACCCTTTTTCCTCCAAACATAACGATGGTCATTATGGCCAAAAAGTTAAATTTTTGTTTCATTAGACCAGAGGAAATTTCTCCAAAAAATAAGATCTTTGTCCCCATGTGCACTTGCAAACTGTAGTCTGGCTTTTTTAAGGCCTGTTTTGGAGCAGTGGCTTCTTCCTTGCTGAGCAGCCTTTCAGGTTATGCCGATATAGAACTAGTTTTACTGTGGATATAGATACTTGTCTACCTGTTTCCTCCAGCATTTTCACAAGGACCTTTGCTGTTGTTCTGGGATTGATTTGCACTTTTTGCACCAAACTACTTTCATCTCTAGGAGACATAATGCATCTGCTTCCTGAGCGGTATGATGGCTGTTGTAACATTTGCTGGAACTGCTGACAATGATGTCAAAGACGAAGACGTGAAGATGAAGAACCCAAGTGCAGTTTATTTACAAACGTGAACACCAATAACCCTGACTACAAAACATGAACATGGACTAAACTAGACTTGACTTGACTACAGCGTACCAAACACATACCATCACATTCAATACTAGACAACTACACATTGGAAAACATGAGGCTTAAATACATGGACATGGGGGAAACATAAACCAATGAACAAACAGAAATGATAACAAGATAATTAAACAATAAACCAATGAAAACATGGCACATGAACATGGAGGGAAAATAGGAGTCACATGACAAGGGAAACAAGAACTAAACATTTCAAAATAAAAGACATGAATCAACAGAATACACATGACATATCCCCCCCACTAAGGGGTGGCTCCTGACACCCCAACACATAAACAAAACATGTAAAACATGACATAAATTCAAAGTTCTGTAGGGAGCGGGGGGGGGTGTCTTGAGGCGTGGGGCGTGGCGTGGTGAGAAAGGGCGAGGGGCATGGGACCAGGGCAAAGTCCATGGGGGGTGGAGCCATGAGAGGCTCGAGGGGCAGAGCCATGGAAGGCGGAGCCGTGAGAGGCTCGAGGGGCGGAGCCATGGAACTTGGTGCCCAGAGAGTAGCCGAAGACTCAAAGGGCCAGGGTGGAGCCGATGGCAGGGAGGACCAAGGCGGTGCTGGAGGCTCGGAGGAGCAAGGCGGAGCTAAGGGATCAGAAGACTGAGGTGGAGCCGGTGGGACTGAGGACCAAGGTGGAGCCGTAGGGAAGGAGGTCCCCGGTGAAGCTGACAGATTGGAGGGACGAGGCGCAGCCAGAGGATCGGAGAGCCAAAGCGGAGCCAGGTGACCGACAGACCAAGGAGGAGCTGGAGGGACGGGGGACCCCGGCACAGCCGACAGGCTGAAGAACCGTAGTGGAGCCGAGGGAACGCCGAGCTGAGGCAATGTCGAGGGACCGACAGGCCAAGGCGAAGTCCAGGGCTCGGAGGGTCCAGGCGGGGTCGGAGGGCCAAAAGTTCCCCTTGCCTGCTCAGGAGAACTAAGGGTGGGTATAAGGGTGGGAACCATCTCCAGGTCCCACTGCTCAGGTGTGGCTGTGACATGGCATGGAACAGGCTGAGGCGTTGCTGTGACGTGGCATGGAGCAGGCTGAGGCGTTGCTGTGACGTGGCATGGAGCAGGCTGAGGCGTTGCTGTGACGTGGCATGGAGCAGGCTGAGGCGTTGCTGTGACGTGGCATGGAGCAGGCTGAGGCGTTGCTGTGACGTGGCACTCTGGCTCGGCGGCGGCCGTGACGTGGCACTCTGGCTCGGCGGCGGCCGTGACGTGGCACTCTGGCTCGGCGGCGGCCGTGACGTGGCACTCTGGCTCGGCGGCGGCCGTGACGTGGCACTCTGGCTCGGCATCCGCCTCCCCCACAGTGAACGGGGAACCGATGAACCATAGGGCGAGGTCGATAGATTGAGCCAGGCTGAGGGAACTGCGACCGCCAGGCATCAAAAAAGAAATGGACTCATTCGGACCAAATCTAAAACAGTCTTTGAGGGCAACCTCATTAAAGTCCACCTGGCTGGCTAGACCGCAGAAGTCCTCAACATAGTCCTCCAGGGGACGATTCCCCTGACGTAGGCGCAGAAGTAAAACTGCTGGGTTCATGGTTGGTCTAGTATTCTGTAACGTTTGCTGGAACTGCTGACAATGATGGCAAAGACGAAGACGTGAAGATGAAGAACCCAAGTGCAGTTTATTTACAAACGTGAACACCAATAACCCTGACTACAGAACATGGACTTGACTTGACTTGACTTGACTTGACTACAGCATACCAAACACATACCATCACATTCAATACTAGACAACTACACAATGGAAAACATGAGGCTTAAATACATGGACATGGGGGAACATAAACCAATGAACAAACAGAACTGATAACAAGATAATTAAACAATAAACCAATGAAAACATGACACATGAATATGGAGGGAAAACAGGTATCACATGACAAGGGAAACAAGAACTAAACATTTCAAAATAAAAGACATGAATCAACAGAATACACATGACAGCTGTGTGGTCCCATGGTGTTTAAACTTGTGTACTATTGTTTGTACAGATGAATGTGGTACCTTCGGACATTTGTGGAGGTCCACAATTATTTTTCTGAGTTTTTGGCTGATTTCTTTTGATTTTCCCATGATTTCAAGCAAAGAGGCACTGAGTTTGAAGGTAGGCCTTAAAATACATCCACAAGTACACCTCCAATTCAGTACAGTTCCTATCAGAAGCTAATTGGCTAATTGTCTGAAGGCTTGACATCATTTTCTGGAATTTTCCAAGCTGCTTAAAGGCACAGTTAACTTAGTGTATGTAAATTATATTATAGTCAATAGTCAATTATAGTCAATTAAAAGTGAAACAATCTGTCTTTAAACAATTGTTGGAAAAATGACTTGTGTCATGCACAAAGTACAATGTCCTAAATGACTTGCCAAAACTATAGTTTGCTAATATTATATCTGTGGAGTGGTTAAAAAGTGAGTTTTTCTGACTTCAAAAGGACCAGTTCAAAAGAAAGATTCACTTGATGTTTTCATAAAACAAAAGATAAGTCTTGATAAGTCTTTCTGATTAGTCTTTTTAATTTTTAATTATGAAATATTTTATAATGTAACCAAAAAAATTTGCTTCATAGGGTAACATCTAAATTTACTAGTTTTATTCAAGTAAAAAATGACAAAAATCAGCTCAGCAAATTAGATAACACCAACGAAAGTCATTTATATGGTTTAGATCAGGCTTGAAGGTATTTTTTTTTTTTTCAGTGTTCACTGGCTGCCTTTTCAAACACACTGGACTTTCAAGAATAAAACGTTTGATGTTTTTACAATTTGCCAAACTGCCACTTGATGCCACTTCACAGCTTTGTCCCACTTGATCTGTGTTTACTGGTCACTTCCTCGAACCCTAAAGTTATGACTGACTCTGAATGAATGAATGAATGAATGAATCATCGTTACACTTATATAGCGCTTTTCTGACACTACACTCAAAGCGCTTTACATGGTGAACAGGGGACTCTGCTCACCCACCACCAGTGTGCAGCATCCACCTGGATGGTGCAA
The DNA here is from genome assembly GCF_019703515.2 of Myxocyprinus asiaticus. Lineage (NCBI taxonomy): Eukaryota > Metazoa > Chordata > Actinopteri > Cypriniformes > Catostomidae > Myxocyprinus > Myxocyprinus asiaticus. The sequence continues at coordinate 23,509,227 of NC_059376.1, read as the reverse complement.
CAGCAGCCATAGTGTGCCAGAAAGCTCACCACACACCAGCTGTTGATGGAGAGGAGAGAGTGGAGTGATAGAGCTAATTCATGGATGGGGATTATTAGGAGGCTATGATCAATAAGGGCCATGGTGGTAATTTTGCCAGGATGCCAGGATTACACCCCTACACTTTTACGGGAAATGTCCTGGGATTTTGAATGACCACAGAGAGTCAGAACCTCGGTTTAACATCTCATCCAAAAGATGGTGCCTTTATAAAGTATAGTGTCCCTGTCACTATACTGGGGCATTACGACCCACACAGACTACAGGGTGAGCACCCTCTGCTGGCCTCCCTAACACCTCTTCCAGCTGCAACCTTAGTTTTCCCCAGGAAGTCTCCCATCCAGGTACTGACCAGGCTCAACCCTGCTAAGCTTCAGTGGGCAACAGGTCTAGAGCTACAGGGTGATATGGCTGCTGATATGGCTCTGCCATAGCAAACTTATAAACATATTCTGCAAGCAACAGCACTATCACCTGTCTCATAGCAACTGCCTCTTTAAATTCACTGCATCACCATGCCTTTGTGATGCTAATAAACTGATAGAACCATTTTCAGGGATGAAAAGAGCAACCATTTGTCAGAGACCAAAAAAAAAAAAAAAAAGGCAGTTCTTGAAAAGGTAATTATGAGCATTAAAATGTTTAGAAGAAAAGTCAGTGAGGTCAGATATCCTAAACATAATGGATGATAACTGAAAATACACTGGAGACTAAAAACAGTGTAGAAAAAAGATGGGCTACTTCATAAAACATGGTGATTAAAATAAAATTGTACCCGACCCAACTGACATCGATAATGGACTGTTTTTTTCTTTTAAATCTAGTAGAGAATATGTGCTGATGGTTTCTCAGATTGTATTGCCTCTGAGAGCTTTTACCAACAAGTTTTACTGACTTATGAATTACAGATCCATTTCTTCTAACAATACACCACAATATGGTGTCCTGGAAATATAGTGTTAAGATACATTTGACTCATACATATTTCAGAAATTCAATGCATTGCATATATACAAAAAAAAAAAAAAAAAAAAAAAAAAAAGAGGATTACTGAAACTGCATGAGAGTTTCACATTTATGATGACAAAGCACTGGACAACTCAATGTATATAGAGAGGGGAAAGCTTGTATAGGAGCATATATTAATGTGGAAAGGAATGATTCAGTCAGCCTCAGACACGCACAAGCTTTTCTCTCAATCTAAGCTCTTGAGTTTATCCATTTTGGATAATTAAGGCTGCTGTGACACAGGTAGTGATGCAATCAGATTACAAAAAATACGCAATTAATTCAGATCACTTTGAACCCCTCATAAAACACTTTAAATTATTATTATATACTTTTCTAGATGTTCAGACACCTCACTGATTCACATGAGCAGCATTTCGAACAATTCAATTATTATTCCTGAATTTACATCGTCTATATTTCTTGTACATTAAACTTGTCCACAGAATTCAGAAGTCTGATTCAAAATAGGCTAATTCCTTAGTGTCATTTAACTCAAAAGGCAATCTAAAGCAACTCTCTGGTCTGTGATATATGAGAAATACAGTACATCTAAAAGCATTCCACAAGGGTGTAGTAAAATGTTATGTATGACACTTTCAGTACACATACTCACGTGCATGCAAATACCAGTGGTACATTCACATTCACTTGCTTAAAGGAATAGTTCACCCAAAAATGGGAATTCTCTCCTCATTTACTCACCCTCATGCCATCTGAGATGTGCATGACTCTTTCTTTTGCTGAACACAAACAAAGATTTTTAGATAAATATTTCAGCTTTGTAGGTCCTCATAATGCAAGTGAATGGGTACCAAAGTTTTGAAGCTCCAAAAGCACATATCAGTAATTAAATCATTTTTTACTATCAATCTCCACTTTCACTTTCTTCTTCTTTTGTTTTTGGTGATTCACATTTATAAAAAAAAATAAATAAAAAAAAAAGAATTAAAATGTATCTGTTTCTCACCAACACCTATCATATCACTTCTGAAAATATAGACTTAATAACTGGAGTAAGGCTTTTTTCTTGTTATTGACATTTTTATTGATTCCATCCACAAAAACCAATAAACACAACATAAAATATAGAATCAGTTATATAAATTAAACCCCTCCCCCCGACTCAAACACACATTACAGTGGTCTCTTACAATTATAACAAAAAAACAAAAAACAAAAAAAACAAAAAAAATTGAAACAAACTAAAAAAATTTACTTTCAAAAAACAAAGAGTGCACATACACATCAAACTAAAAATTTAAAATCAAAAATCCCTCTCCACTGCCCCTCCCCGAGAACCCTCCAAAAAATCAAAATATCCTTCCTATTAAACAAATCCTACTTTCCCAACCTTCTATGGATCGCCTCCTCAAATGCCGCAACCTCACCCATCTCCCCGCACCATTCCTGAAACGAAAGTGCCCCAGCCATCTTCCACCCCCTGAGAATTATTCGCCTGGCCACCATAACTCCGGCCAGGGCCCAACCTTTCAAGTGGCTATCCCCAAAATTAATGACCTCCCCATCACCCAAAATGCAGAGTCTGGGTAAAAAAAATGAAAATTGTGTGTCCAAAACATCACACATAAATCTTTGAATCTTTAACCTCCTGTATTTTAGCACATCCCCAAAAAACATGGGTTGTGTCCCCGTCTTCTGATTGGCATCGCCAAGTCTATACAATCTAGAGGGGGTCCAATATAAAGTGATTCAAAATCTTAAATTGCATCAGATGCACCCTTGAATCTCTAGATGTAGACTTGACATTTTTTTGAATCTTAGCCCACACTCCCTCCTCCAATACCAAGTTTAAATCTCTCTCCCACAATCTCTTGAGAGAAGTTGAAGCTCTGTCCCCCAGACTCTGAATTAACAGGTAGTAGTACACCGATGCCTCATGACCTTTTCCAAAAGCAGTAATCACAACTTCTAGAGTATCTGCACTTTTAGGGGGGAGAATGCTACTGAGCAGGTGGTGCAGCTGTAAGTACCTGAAGAACTGAGATCTGAGAATCCTGAAATGTTGGACCAAATTTTCAAATGATCTCAACCCGCCACTCTCATATAGGTCACCGAGTGTATTAACACCCCTCACAATCCAGTGGTGGCTCAGCGGTTAAGTCTCTGGGTTACTGATCAGAAGGTCGGGGGTTCAAGCCCCAGTACCGCCAAGATGCCACTGTTGGGCCCTTGAGCAAGGCCCTTGACCCTATCTGCTCCAGGGGCGCCGTATCATGGCTGACCCTGCACTCTGACCCCAGCCTAGCTGGGATATGTGAAAAAGAAGAATTTCACTGTATATGTGCAAATGTATAATGTGTGATAAATAAAGAAGATTGATTATGAATCCACTCCGAACAGCAGAAAGGTGACTCACCAATATGCAACTTTGGGTTTAGCCATATGCTCGAGGCAACATTTAAATAAATGTCTGAATTAAACACTCTGGACACTTTTGTCCATACTGAGTGCAAATGCGAGATAACAGGGTATGACTTAACTTCAGTTAGTTTAATAAAAAAGGCTTTGTAATAGTAAAATAGGGGCAAGAACTTTCTGTTAAATTCCAAACCAGGGAGGGGCTCTCTCAGGTGGAAATGACCAGTGAGCTAAATGTCTGAGACCGAATGCATAATAATAAAACAAAATCTTGGGTAGGCCTAGCCCACCTTTGTCAACCAGCCTATGTAACTTATTGAAATGTAAACTGGGACACTTTCCATTCCAAATGAAGGACTTCGCTATGCTATCAAATTGCTTGAAATAAGAGAGGGGGACACTTACAGGGAGAGATTGTAGTAGGTAGTTGAATTTTGGAATACAATTAATTTCAATAACATTAACCTTTCCAATCATCGATAAATGTAATGAAGCCCACTGTAAGGGGGTTCAGTGGAAAGAAGGCGGCGAGAACCGGCTTGACAACTTAAATAATAATTTAATAAACAATTTAACCAAAAACACACCACCATAAACACACACAGTACAGCTGCCTGTAATTCTCTCTCTCTCGAACTGTCGTCCCCGGCCGCCTTTATCCCTCGCGCGCTCCATCAGGCTGATTGGGGACCGGGCGTGCGTCATTCCAGCCCGGCCCCGCCCTCCTCGGCTCTACACTCCTCCTGGCATTGCCTCAGGCTGGGGAGCCCCCGGCATGACGTACATCCCCACTTCCTCTCCGGGGGGCGTGCCTTGCGCCCCGATTGCCGGCGGGTCATCCCCGCCTTCCTCGACCTGGGAGGAGACAGGAGGGGAAAAACAACAACAAAAACAAAATAGGCGAGGGAAAGGCCAACACAGAGCGACAGAGAGAGAGAGAGAGGAGAGAGAGAAAAAGAAACTCACCGGTTCTCTGATGCGCCGTCGCGTGGTCCTCGATCACTCCTCCACCCTCTCAGGTGGACGGCAGCCGCTCCTCCCCGGGCGGACCGGAGTCAGACCTCCGACCCCAGCGGACAGAATGCCCCTCCGCATTCCCGGCGTCCCGTGGGGACACTCCTCCGCCCCTGGCAGCGGCCCTACCACTCCAGGCGGTCGGGGAATCCAGTCCCCACTCGCCTCGTGGAAGGCGGCCTTTCCCCGCGTCCAGGTGATCGGGCAACTCTGTCCCCCGTCGGATGGCAGCGGCACTCCCCTGGGTGGATGGCAGTGTCGAGGACTCTGCGACGGAAATCCCTCCTCCCTCCTGGGTTTCGGCACCAGTGTAAGGGAGTTCAGTGGAAAGGAGGCGGCGAGAACCGGCTTGACAACTTAAATAATAATTTAATAAACAATTTAACCAAAAACACACCACCATAAACACACACAGTACAGCTGCCTGTAATTCTCTCTCTCTTGAACTGTCGTCCCCGGCTGCCTTTATCCCTCGCGCGCCCCATCAGGCTGATTGGGGACCGGGCGTGCATCATTCCAGCCCAGCCCCGCCCTCCTCGGCTCTACACCTACCTAGTCACATCACTCTCAAACCTTTTTTGGGTGGGGTGGAATAATAGGGTTCAAAACAGTGTTACTATGAATGCAAACTTTAATACAGTGAAAAAGACACTCTATTAGCATAACAAATATAAATAAATAAATAAAAATTTCCAACGTACTTTTGAATGTCCATGTACTAAAATAAAATATTTGATGCCATGAGTGTACCTTCATTTACTATTACTATTATTTTGAATGGCCATGGAAAATGAAGCAATGTGATAGCAATTTTACCTGGTCACAAAAACTAGTCCGTTAATTTACCTGATGAACTTTCACCTTTTGCTGACCCTTTATGTTTCGTAGAGCTAATGTGTGCTTCTAAATCACCTGCACCTTTATTAGCAACTGACACAGAAGTGCCAGCTTTACATGTCAAACATTATGCTTCCCACGGATCTCGACATGGACGAAAGCATGTGAATTTTTTGTGCAAATCTTCTGTAAATTTGCACTTTCGTTTGGGCACTGTTTCCACTCAGCTGTCATTTGCTGCTACTGTAAAGCAACTGTTTGATGCTGAACACAACAGCGCTTCACGCGTTCGCGGAGAGATTGACAGGCAGGAATTTGGCCAATAGTTGCTGCAAGCCTCTTATAATCGACCAACTGGTGTGCAAGAAGGCGGAACTTACAAAGAGGGGTTAAAGCAATGCAAATATGCACGCGCACACAATGAAGTATTAGGCCAGATGCACATCATAATGCAACTAAAGCCGAATCCCGGACATTTTTGCAAATTTAGAAATCCCGGCCGGACACTTTTTTAAAGTCCGAAAAAGAGGACATGTCTGGGAAAAAGAGGACATATGGTCACCCTACATTCTACCATATCATATGCCTTTTCGGTGTCAAGTGAAATGGCCGCGACTGGAGTCTGATCATTCGCCACTGACTACATAATATTGATGAGATGTCTAATGTTGTCAGAAGAGCTGTGGCCCCGAATACACCCCACCTGATCTATATGTATAAGAGATGTCATAACTTTACTTAATCGGTTAGCCAGAAACTTTGACAACATTTTTACATCTAACTGGATCAGGAAAATTGGATGGTAACTTTTACACTCGCTAGGATCTTTGTCCTTTTTAAGAATCAGACTGATCTGGGCTTGTGTCATGGTTAGAGGAAGCTTTCCATTCTTTAATGATTCCGTATAAACTTCTAACAAAAGTGGAGCCAGTTATGTAGCATAAGATCTAAAAAATTCAGCGGCAAAGCCATCTGGCCCTGGAGCCTTGTCAGTAGGCAGGGCCTTAATTACCTCATCAAGCTCCTCCAAGTTTATCTCAGAGTCGAGAGAACTGTTTTGCTCAGTCGTCAATTTAAGAAGTTCTAATGGTTCCACAAAGTTTCTAATATCTTCATCAGTAGATGAAGACGTGGAACTATAAAGATCAAGATAGAATTCTTTATTGGCATTATTAATATCAATGGCCGAGGTAAAAGTTTCACCACCAGCAGATTTCACTGAGGAAATGGTAGAAAAAGACTTTCTCTGTTTAATATATCTAGCCAGAGTTTTCCTGCTTTGTCCCCCGACTCATGACTGTCTTGTCCTGAATAAACAAAACTCCACTTTTCGTGACAAAATAGTATTATATCTGTATTTCAAATGGGTCAATTCTCTGAGGCCATCAGACAACATTTGGCACTTCAGCTCTGCCTCTGCCCTTTTAATATTCCCTTCCAACTCCACGAGTTCTCGTGCTTTGGATTTTTTGGTGAATGAGGCATACTTTATGATCCGACCCCTAAGAACCGCCTTAAGTGCCTCCCAAGCCACGACCACAGAAGATATTGAGGACCAGCTGGTCTCCATATAAACACTGATTTCAGTCTTTTACATTTGTTGGAAATCAGGATTTTGCAAAAGGGATACATTAAGGCACCAACTATATGATTTCTTTTTCTCTGTATGTGGCAACATCTCTAAACTCACCAGGGTGTGATCTAAGACTAAGATGTTTCCAATTGAGCAAACCACAACAGATGAAATGAGGGAAAAAAATCCATTCTAGAATAAATCGTATAGACTGATGAAAAAAAAATTTATAGTCCCTACCAGATGGGTTCAAATGTCTCCAAATATCTGCAAGACCAAGATTTTTACACATCCTGTGTAGTGTCAGTGTTGCTCTAGGGGGCTTACACACTTTTGCTTCACTATGATCAAAGACTGAGTCCATAAATAGATTACGAGAACCCCCTCATCAATTTTGCCATCGGATTGCTCAAGCCCGGTGTTTCTATAAAAATTTTATGAGGCAAAATTACATAACAGAAAATACTTTGTAAAACAAACTCCAGCCATTAGAAGGCATAAGCACAAAGAACAAGCAGATTCATCCACAGCTGTCCCGAAGGTATGTTCCTCCACAAAACAAACTCCAGCTGCCAGGCGGAACCAGCACAAAAAGAAACAAAACAGGTGTCCCGGTTCCTCGGACGGTCCAGTGTATATTTACCGAGTCGATTTGACTCAGAGGCCACATAAGAAACACACCATGATTTCCTCAGTCCATCAACTCTTTAGAAGACATCGCTTGTTGTAGGCATGTAGATAGTTTGCAGTCATCCTTATCACTAGCCGGGAACTTCAGTGTAAATCGATCTATCAGTGCAAAAGTTTCTTGAAGGAGTGTCACTCCACAAAACAAACTCCAGCCGCTAGGCGGAACCAACACAAAAAGAAACAAAAATGGCGCCCAGCTTCCTCAGACAGCCAGAGTAAGTACAGCGAGTCAGTCCACTCAAATGAGAAACATCAAATGGCTTACTCACTCCAATGTTTTTATGAAGGACAGTGCTTGCTTGGGGCATAAAAATACTTTTAATACATGCTTTGTATTTATACTCAGTTTGGCCGGGATCATCAGTGCAAAAGCGATTTTCCGTTGATGTAAAAGTTTCTTGCATTCCTTAAATCGATCATGTTTCTCTCGTCGAATTCGCAAAGTCTGGGAACAAAAAAATGTTGTGATTCTTCCAAGAAAGCTTCCCTTTGCTCCTCGCCTCACGTAACACAACATCTTTATCGGATGATCTCAGAAATTTGGCCAGGATCGATCGGGGCCTGTCACCCTCAGCTGATCTACGAGCTGGAACCCTGAGAGCTCGCTCGATTTCCAGCTTGTGGCCTGTTATGTCGAGCAGACTCGGGAAGAGCTTGTCTAGGAATTTCACCATATCTCTGCCTTCCTCATGCTCAGGAATTCCAACAATTCGGATGTTATTCCTGCAGCTCCTATTCTCAAGATCTTAAAGTTTTTCAAGAACGTGTTCCAAATCAACTTTGGTCGCCAGCGGATTATCAGATAATTCCCTCTCCGATGACTCCAGATAATTGATCCGCTTCTCAACATCTGTCACTCTTGTAACCAACTCAGAGAATTTTGTTTCCATCGCCGTAATCGATCGACGTATTACAGCGAGATCTTCTAAGTCAGCAACAATTTTCATCAGCATCACGAACATGTTGGACAGTTGACGATGGATTTCCCCGGCCGCACCATTCAAATCGAGTCCCTGGTCTACATGCCCGTCAGAGGTATCAGTTTGAGCACATAAGTGTCTTTTAATATCTCCAGAGCCTGAGGATTTTGAATTTTTTGACATATTGACTTCAAAGAGCAAATATGTAGCAGGGTGCATCAAATCTCACTGGATTATAAGACAAAAATAACTAAAAACTAGCATAGTGCGCAGAGCTCGTCGCCTACACGTCCGCTCCTCGCATGGTGTCACGACTCCCCTTTATGTGCTTTTTTGAGCTTCAACATTTTGGTATCCATTCATTTAAAGGGGTCATGAAATGGAAAATCAAATTTTCCTTGATATTTAAACATAAGACATACTTATGTATTATGTCTAACTACTATAAAAAACACAAAGTTTCAGATCTCAAAACTTCCTCAGTCTAAAAAAAAAAGAGCATTTATAGTTCTCACCTGTTTTAAAACGTCTTGTTTTGAAAACTGTGTGTTCGTGACGTCACAAGACATTGCTCAGTTATATTTACACACCCCACAGTGTGTGTCATCGCACCCTTGAACCCTCCCACTGGCGTTCAGTTCGTATCATAAACAGAGAGAGAGAGAGAGAGAGAGAGAGACAGGCCTAGTGTGACCAACTATTTCTGAACACTAAAGGGGACATATCTGGAATATTTAGATGTTTTTTTGTGAATATAACATGCATTACAAAGATGTTTTTGACCATTGTCATGTTTTTCACACCAGTTTTTAATGACACGGTGTCAAGTTACAATTCAGAAACAGAGATGCCATTCAGTTTCATTCAGTTGATCTGCTTTCTGTTCTTGCGCCCATCTGCACTATTTTTAATTGTTGGTGTGTGTAAACAAACACTATCTGGACGTCTTTGACAGTTTGGATGCTTTTCTGGCGATCTGCGCCTCAGTGCACCAGTGTGTGTGCATCTTGTTCATCTAGCAATGGACTGTGTATGTGGGAATATCAGCGTGGACTGCTTGTGAACCATTCATAATACGATACAAGTGTTGCAAAGGAACTGTTATTGAAGAAGAATGGGGCAGTTAAAAACACTTGGACTTTACTGCAAAATTGTGAGTAAACAGTTTCATTCATGAATATTTCATATGTCATGACTGTTTGATAGTTATGTTCCTGATGTGCTTGAGTGAACAGTGTAATATATACAGATGCAATGTGTTGGATGTGCGTTATGTGTAAACCCTGAAAGTTAGCTTTACAATGTTGTGGAGAACTTGTTTATTCTCTTCCGATTGAGTTTCAAATATGGCTGAATTTGAGGGGCTGCACGATGTTAGCTATTCAGAACAGTGGACATTTACATTTAAATTTAAATCTACACTATGTAACTTTTTTGTTAAAAAAATAACAAAATGTTATTAATGAGAGAGTGCAACAAAAATCCATCCTCCAAACTATGTCTTTACCCAATACACTTTGATAAACCTATAATAATGATTTATATTTTAGAGCTGTCGGGACGGATTTCATGGGAAATTGCATACATACACTAGCGGCCAAAAGTTTGGAATGATGTACAGATTTTGCGTTTGCTGTTTCGGAAGAAAATTGGTACTTTAATTCACCAAAGTGGCATTCAACTGATCACAAAGTATAGTCATGACATTACTGATGTAAAAAACAGCACCATCACTATTTGAAAAAAGTCATTTTTGATCAAATCTAGGCTGTGTCTCATTTGGAAGGATGCGTCCTCCGGAGGTCGCATTTCTCGGCTACATACGTCATCGAAGCTGTCTCATTTCATAAAAGCGAGTAGGACACTTCGAATGCAGCCTTCAAATGCGACCTTCTTTCACGGGAATTCGGAAAATGCATGAGGTGTATCCTTCGTGGGCACTCACAACCCACAATTCTTTGCTTCAACAGAAATGTAAAAAAAAAAAAAAAAAAGAGCCAATTTGCCCATAAATATGATGTTCAAAAGCAAGGAATGTTAATTCCCAAGTTGAAGTACCTCTGTAGATGGATGCAGAGTATATAATATGTATAATTATATTAATATATAATTAAAATAAAGTATTAGACTAAAAGTACAACTGTAAAATCTATTTTCTTTTCTCTTTACATCATAACTCTCCTTAAATGTACCTTATACATTCCCTTCTAAAGGGACTTTGTTCTCTTCTCACTCAAAGCGCTCGCACTTGTTAAAGAGTGGCGTGCTGTCATAGCAACCATGATACGTTCCGTTTCCGTTTGTCCTACGAAGGCCGTCTTGGTTAAATGAGATTTGTTTAAAGGAGGACACTCGGTATACTGCAGCCTTCAAAGGACGCGTCCTACCTAGCATGCAGCCTTCCAAATGAGACACAGCCCTAGACAGGCCCCATTTCCAGCAGCCATCACTCCAACACCTTATCCTTGAGTAATCATGCTAAATTGCTAATTTGGTACTAGAAAATCACTTACCATTATATCAAACACAGCTGAAAGCTATTTGGTTCGTTAAATGAAGCTTTACAGGTGCATCTCAATAAATTAGAATGTCGTGGAAAAGTTCATTTATTTCAGTAATTTAACTCAAATTGTGAAACTTGTGTATTAAATAAATTCAATGCACACAGACTGAAGTAGTTTAAGTCTTTGGTTCTTTTAATTGTGATGATTTTGGCTCACATTTAACAAAAACCCACCAATTCACTATCTCAAAAAATTAGAATACATCATAAGACCAATAAAAAAAACATTTTTAGTGAATTGTTGGCCTTCTGGAAATTATGTTCATTTACTGTATATGTACTCAATACTTGGTAGGGGCTCCTTTTGCTTTAATTACTGCCTCAATTTGGCGTGGCATGGAGGTGATCAGTTTGTGGCACTGCTGAGGTGGTATGGAAGCCCAGGTTTCTTTGACAGTGGCCTTCAGCTCATCTGCATTTTTTGGTCTCTTGTTTCTCATTTTCCTCTTGACAATACCCCATAGATTCTCTATGGGGTTCAGGTCTGGTGAGTTTGCTGGCCAGTCAAGCACACCAACACCATGGTCATTTAACCAACTTTTGGTGCTTTTGGCAGTGTGGGCAGGTGCCAAATCCTGCTGGAAAATGAAATCAGCATCTTTAAAAAGCTGGTCAGCAGAAGGAAGCATGAATTGCTCCAAAATTTCTTGGTAAACGGGTGCAGTGACTTTGGTTTTCAAAAAACACAATGGACCAACACCAGCAGATGACACTGCACCCCAAATCATCACAGACTGTGGAAACTTAACACTGGACTTCAAGCAACTTGGGCTATGAGCTTCTCCACCCTTCCTCCAGACTCTAGGACCTTGGTTTCCAAATGAAATACAAAACTTGCTCTCATCTGAAAAGAGGACTTTGGACCACTGGGCAACAGTCCAGTTCTTCTTCTCCTTAGCCCAGGTAAGACGCCAGGAGTGGCATAACAAGAGGAATACGACAACTGTAGCCAAATTCCTTGACATGTCTGTATGTGGTGGCTCTTGATGCCTTGACCCCAGCCTCAGTCCATTCCTTGTGAGGTTCTCCCAAATTCTTGAATCGATTTTGCTTGACAATCATAAGGCTGCGGTTCTCTCGGTTGGTTGTGCATCTTTTTCTTCCACACTTTTTCCTTCCACTCAACTTTCTGTTAACATGCTTGGATACAGCACTCTGTGAACAGCCAGCTTCTTTGGCAATGAATGTTTGTGGCTTACCCTCCTTGTGAAGGGTGTCAATGATTGTCTTCTGGACAACTGTCAGATCAGCAGTCTTCCCCATGATTGTGTAGCCTAGTGAACCAAACTGAGAGACCATTTTGAAGGCTCAGGAAACCTTTGCAGGTGTTTTGAGTTGATTAGCTGATTGGCATGTCACCATATTCTAATTTTTTGAGATAGTGAGTTGGTGGGTTTTTGTTAAATGTGAGCCAAAATCATCACAATTAAAAGAACCAAAGACTTAAACTACTTCAGTCTGTGTGCATTGAATTTATTTAATACACGAGTTTCACAATTTGAGTTGAATTACTGAAATAAATGAACTTTTCCACGACATTCTAATTTATTGAGATGCACCTGTACATTGTCTTTGTGTTTGTTTTTGAGTTGCCACAATATGCAATTGACTGGCAATTAAGGCCAATAGTAGGTCAAAAATGGCAAAAAAGAAACAGCCTTTTCTAGAAACTAGTCAGTCAATCATTGTTTTGAGGAATGAAGGCTATACAATGCTTGAAATTGCCAAAAAACTGAAGATTTCATACAAAGGTGTAGGATATTAGAAGCAGAAGAATTGCAGCCATATAACTTAACCCAACCTTCTAACCATGGAATTCCTCAACATCATAAATTAAAGACTCATGAAGCCTAGCTGACACTCACATATGGCCAATAAACTAACAAGAGACTGTCTAAATAACGCATGACTTGAGAACTTCATGCTTCTGAAGAAATGCCCCCACAATCAATGGTTCTGGCCTGACACTGCTATTAAGAACTTCTCTGCAAAGAGGCCCCTAAGTGCAGAGGTCACAAGCAATAAAAGACAGAAGACACATTCCCTGGAAGTCCCAGGAAAGACTCTGTTTTGTCCTCCGATACAAACCAATTTGCAACATTAAGACTCATGATTATTATTCTGCAAACCGCAGCTAAAAGGAATCCATGAACATTGTACTTCGCTGAGTTAAATCTACAAGGTACAGAATGCATTTAAACCCACAATGTACACAATACCTACCCTTGCTAGATAATTCTGCAAATTACTTTGACCTGTGTACTTTTAGAACTGACAAATTAATGATTATAGCCTAATGTACCTATTAATGTGTAGTGATTTGTAATCACTTATAACTAACAAATCGATGATTATAATCTTCAATCTGGTAAATTTAACTTGATAATATACCCCGACAATCAGGTTTCTCATAACGTGTAATGTATTATCCATGTTGTAAAACCAATGAATTAACCAGTATGATTTGTAACCAGGGATTTTCATGTTTTGTTACATACATGGGTTATATTTATGAAAGTATGTCATATTTAGTATGTAAATGTTTGCTTGTTTATGTAGAAGATGTTTATGACAACCAATGTCATGTCTCTTGCAAAGTTTTCAAGATATAAAAAGTTCATGAGTAACATGCACTAATTTTGAGCAGGAGTTGAAAAGAATCCTGTACACACAAAGGGTTGTAAATCAACTGTGAAAAGGACAGACCAGTCGACCATGTGATTCTGAAAAGCCACTTCTGATTGGCTCAGGACACCTTTGGGGTATGGCCTATTTCAGTTTAAAAGTTCCTAAACAGGAAGAACACGCTCTCTTACTTCTTCGCTGCTGCTTCTCTACTCGTCTCTTGCTTTTCACTGCAGCTCTTCAGCTCCAGATCCTCCGTGCCATGTAGAGTTCGGAAGCCTCTCACTCTCTGCTCTATGGTTCACACACCCTACGGGAGTCGCAAGTCTTCCTTGCAGAAGGCCTTGTTTCAAAGCCCACCAGCTTCATCCAGACAACAACTATCAGCGATCTAACAGAGATCCAAAACATCGAAGGAACGAACTTTCGACAAAGAGCCAAAGAACCAAGCAACACAAGGAAAAGCAACGCAAGGAAATGCAATGACACGCAAGTACATCTCCAGACTTTTGCTCAAAGTGCTGGTGTATTAGTTAAATACTTTGGGTAATCTGATTGCAAATTGATTTAGACTCAAAGAAGGATAAATGGTTCTTAAGGCATTGTCAACAGACTCCATAAAGTTCATTTTCTCTGTATTGATAATTTATTTCACATTCTGTCACTACTCACCAACCTGTTTCATGTTGTATGTGTTAGATTAGTTTTATGTTTAGAATAGCAAATTGTGTATGTATTCAAAGATAATTTGACTGTGATATATTATGATAAATAATCCAATCCCTGTTTTCAAAAGATTTCACTTAAAAGCTATACCTAAACATGTGTAATATTATTTTCAATAAGCCATGAGAATAATACTACTCCAATAAGTGAATTAATCATAATTCGCTTATTAAAGCTAATTCCTTTCAATAGAAAATGTGAGCTGATACAACGAGACGTTGTATTATGATTTTAATGGTGGAGAATTTTATTCAGGCAAATAATCTAGTTATTTGTCATTTATCTAATTTATAATGGTTATCGAACACAACTAATTCCATTATAAATTTCCTTACATAATAATGTAGGATAAGGACAGTTTAATTTAATTCCTAGCTCACACATATTACATTTCCTTGCATATAATGGTGGGGGTATGCAGGCATTGGGATTTTAACCCATCCCGTGTACATTTATACTACCAAAATTCCTACATATATTGGTGGAGAATGCGGGCAGAAATCTAAATGAGTTATTTGTTGTTTTATACACAGTCATTATTTTCTTTTAATCCATCTAACATATATTGTTGTTGGAAGGCGTGCAGAAAAAATCTAAATGAGTTATTTGTCATTTTATACACACAGTCATTCTTTTCTTTGAATGCGGAAACAGAACAGAGAAACTAAAATTTGCGTCTGTGTCGTATAGGTTATGCGCCGGTTTGTTGTCATGACAACGAGAAAGCTAGAGCTCCTATTTACCTCCGTTATAAGTTAAAGGCTGAACGCCGACTTCAGCGCTCATGAAAAGAGCACAGAAATTGAACTGAACTATCTGATTAAACAAACCCAGACCCTTTATGGAATAAAGTTCCAGTTAAACTAAGACTGCACGAAAGGAGTTTGAAATTTCCTCTGCCAGTACGAAGGAATCTCCTCACAGTGCAGTAAGGAAAAGATACGAGCGTTGTTCATCTATCTCTTTCTAAAAGGCCTTATTTTATAGCTAGATTGATGACATTGTGATGTTCCAGTGCATTCATCTAGACTATCTTAATCTTTGAAGTATATGTTCGCATTTTTGTGTCTGCTCGCTGAGCGAATTTGAAAATAACTTGTGTAATGTGCATCATTGTCTGAGTATAATTTTGAATGGGAGTGTAAATGTTTGATCACACTAGAGATTTGCAGTAAATCTTTTTTTTTCACCCAATTTGGAATGCCCAATTCCCAGTGCGCTTTTAAGTCCTCGTGGTCGCGTAGTGATTCGCCTCAATCTGGGTGGCGGAGGACGAATCCCAGTTGACTCCGCGTCTGAGACCATCAACCCACGCATCTTATCACGTGGCTTGTTGAGTGCATTGCCACGGAGACATAGCGCGCGTGGAGGCTTCACGCCATCCACCGCGGCATCCGCGCTCAACTCACCATGCGCCCCACCGACAACAAACCACATCATAGAGACCACGAGGAGGTTACCCAATGTGACTCTACCTACCCTCGCAACCGGGCCAATTTGGTTGCTTAGGAGACCTGGCTGGAGTCACTCAGCATGCCCTGGGATTCAAACTATCGAACTCCAGGGGTTGTAGCCATGCAGTAAATCTGTTTAACTTCAGTGGAAAGACCCTGTTGCATATCCAGAAACTGACACAAAATCCACTCTGATCAAATTACGTTGTTATTGAAACATCCGCAGTGAACCTGCCGCTTAAATATAGATTAATCTCGCTCCGAACGAGTCGAAAGTATAAGCGCCACTCCGTAAAACAATTACGTGAGTTGTCTGTAACTTGCATTGCTGAAGAATTGCTCTTTAAAAAACTAGAATGATAATACCATGCTGCAAACTGCTAAGCATGCTGTTTAGTTGTGCATTAAGATTCACCTTGAATGCATTGAGATCACAAGCGCCACATTGTGCTACGAGCTGGACGTGACAACTGTGATTTGTGCATTGTGGAATGTGCTGACATTCATAGGAATCGCTGAAACTGTGTTTCAGAAGTGCTAGAGAAAGATCATAAATCACTGGTGTTGGTTGCTGTGACGACGAAAGTTCATGGGGAGTCCTAAAGAGACTCTTCCCGGGCAAATTACCGCACATGCTCAACCTGCCGACGCCATATTGTCAATACAGCACAGCTAAGCTAATAGCATAACACAGCTAAGCTAACAGAATAACACAGCTAAGCTATACTAACAAGTTAGCGGTCTTTCATTGAAAGCCTATACTAAACCCTAGCATCAAAAGCTAGCAGTTAGCATCCAGCAGCCTGTTACAGTTAAATACAGATTGTGTTTGAACAAACTTTAAGCAATTTAACCCTTTTTCTTCTCAAACTTTAAACACTTTTGTCTCTCTTATGCATTTTATTCAGTTTTTCTCCCTCTCCATTATCTCATAACACATATTACAGTCTCTCAATGAGCAATTGAGTTGAAGTTATTTTAAGCTGAGTTTGGAGAGCTGATTAAAATTGATCTTTTCTTCACGTTTTCTTTATCACCACTTTTATCAAATCTTTATCAAAGCTGAACTACCTGATAATAATAAGTCTGAAACAGTGTACTTTTACAGAAAACTTACAGCTGCCTTATTATCTACCACCCATCAGTTTCCAGCTTATTTTTTAATTACATATTGGCTGTTTTATTTTATTTCACTTTTGTGTGTTGGGCACTGAGCTGATTCTGTTCTATGTGGAGGGCCCCCACTCTAGACATAATCAACTCAATCTCCTGGCCATACAGATTAAGACTTCCCCATAGTGGAACTTTGATAAAATCCCTCCAATAAAATTCTGTTACACAATCACGATCAACGAGTACCAAGCCTCAATCAGGATCCCTGTTATTGCTATCAAGCATAATGACAGTGGTGGATTTTGTTCATTTATTCTTTGTTTATTTACCACTTCATTTTTAATTCTCTGTCTCCCTCTAACTTTTCCTCTCCCCACTGTTTACAGTCTAGAGACAAAGCCTGTCGAACCACATATATTTCTGGTAAAATTTTTGGTCGTCAATAAGAGTCATCTTGGAATGTCAAATCATTAACCAAATTTTGTGTGTTCTCCCTAGTTTTAATGTCACGCAACTACTTTCTTTGTGTTTATCAATGCAATCCAAATTCCGGCATCCAAACACAGCCACGTCCGGAAATAAATTGCAGAGAGAAGCACCAGGTAACCGTGCCTTTGAGGCATCTGTGGTAAGCAGTTCAACTGTACTGCATAAACAGGTGTATGGTGTCAATCCTGCCAGATTGAAAATAAACATTTAATTACACTTCACTAGTTGTTCACACCCTCCATTTGTGTCCTCACACATTGAAGCCAACACCTAGCTGTAACACTACACCTAGGTCCTTAACCTCGTGCAGATCTGTGTCAGCTCTCTCTCCCTAGTCTTCCATTATAGTGTGCCAACATGTGGCTGAAAACTGACCCCACGGCCCACTGGAAAGACTTGAAGGCAATACTGAGTGACATGCTGGAAAAAGTCAACAACTACCTGGCCCACAGCCTCATAGGCCAGATGAAACTGAGCGACAAGAACGCCACCCATCTGACACAGGAAGTAAACGACCTAAAGCTGCAGTCCACAAAGACCCAAAAGGTGCTAACACATGCCATGTGCCGCATAGACCAGCTAGAAGCTGAAGCCCAAGAATGACACAAGGTGTCCAAACAACTTCAACATGCGTCAACGAGAGAAATCGAATGGCCCCAGGAAGCCCTGACAGCTGCCAAGCACAGAGAGGAGCAGGCTAAAGCAGCCCAAGAGGACCTGGAAAAGAAACTCCAGCACACTGGAAAAGGCCATGTTTGATTTGAAAAAGATGAACTCTCGAAACAAGGCCTTGGAAGGCCATCTGGAAATGTCCAGCACTAAAAATTAAACCCTGACCCAACATTTTGACCTCACCAAAGATGAGCTTGACATGGTCAGAGATGAACTGAAACACTCTTACGAGTTAAGGCTACAGTTTAAGATGGACGGGCATCCCACAGCAGCACCCCTGGTTGACAAAGCAGCATCCTACAACCAAAAGCTTCCACATGATGAGAGACACGATGGCCCACAGCACAAAACCTCAGCGGCCCTCTTCCAAGAACCCCTCTCCAACAACAATGAAAGGGTAAACATCCCAACAAACCCTGAAGCAGCACGTGGAATGGATTTGAAAAACCTCGACAAGCTGGCAAGGAACATTGAAAAGTTCACACCAAATCCTGCTGAGAGTCACAAGATCCATGCTTACCTGCGTGACATAGACTTCCACCTGAATATGAGGCCTCAGATGACTAACAGAGACACTTTATACCTACTATGGATAACATCCAGCCATGAGGTACAAAGTTTTCTTGACAGACAGTCAAACCACACAAAGTCTGACTACTGTAGGGCTTTACTGGTTGTTTAGATCAGTGTTACTATCAGAAATAATTAATAATTATTTCTGTAGTTATTAATTAATATTTAAATTAATTAATTGGATCTAACTCATTAAAACCTCATATGGGACTCCAGTAAATGTAGTGTGCTACGTTTAGGAGCAAGTTTGGTTATTAGCAATAATTAATAATTATCAAAGATAATTATTAATTATTAAAATCAATAGAACATTGATGAGAATCAATGTTAGCTTTTTTAATCCTTTAAATCAACAGTTATCAAAGATAATCGTTAATTGTTAACGTCGATGAAACATTAAAGTTAACACTAGCTTATTGATCATTCAAATTCAATCAAAGATACTTATCAATTATCAAAAATCAATAGAATATTAATAAGGATTAACATTGACGGGGCACCACCCTGAAATCAGGGACTAATAACCGAATATTAAAACAGTCTCAATGTTAGATTGTTTTCTTAGGAAAATCGACATCCGAAGAATATCGATTTTCGGGAAAAAAAAACAATGAATGAAGGTTTGAATCAGAGCACTGACATCCCGTCAGCATGACACAGGTGTATGCAAAACAAACCAAAACACTTCTCTTTGTAATATAAACAAAGTTTATTTATGCAGTAATATCAATTAATAATTAATACAATGCAGTCCATAAACTTCCGACTTACAACTACAAACTAAACAGTGATATGATTAGATATGGAAATAAAAATAATCCTATAACACATAAGGTGTGTGTGTGACAGTGTGTGTGTGTGTGTGTCAGTGTGGTTAGTGAGAGAGAGAGAGAGAGAGAGAGAGAGAGTGACAGCCCGAAAGCTGATTTCGCGATAGCTGGAGATAAAGCAGCCATGTTCATCACTCAGAGACGCGGTTTTACGAGCGGGGCTCGTAAAAGTCCCTTGTTATTTGACTCTTTAATGGATGAACTCAGTTGCTGTTTCACCCGCGATGGCGAAAATGCACAACAGTCCAATTTGGTTGGACCACAATACAGCAAAACAAATTCGTGATAATTAATACCCTGAGTATTAATAATTAGCGGACATGGCGGTCCGTAAACTGTACAAGCAAAAACCTTGAAACACAAGAATAGCACACTATAATATTCTATCTCTGCCCAGACGTAACCTCTTACTTGAATCGCATGAGGACACAGGTAGAATGTGTTTTCCTCCGTCCTTTAACTTTGACCCGGTTCCTTGAGGCTCGGGTGATGACGGGGGCCGTTTCCTCGTGCTGTCGGCGGGCGGTACGGCTGTTGATTCTTGGCGGGCTGGCAGAGAACTCAGAAATGTCAACTTGATTGAAGATGGGAGAGAAATCTTTAATCTCTTCACTTCTGTAGGCCAACGGATGAAGATGCGAATTGCTCAGCGGTCTCCTTCGGATCCGTTAGAGTGTTCGGTTGAACACAGAGTAATCTCAACTCGTCCAGCAAGATGGAGATTGTATGGCCACAGTTTCAAGTCGGAAGTTACTTCCTTAAGCCACGAGGTTGCACCGGAGAGCAGCAAAAAGCTACGTCCGTATTCGGTGAACGAAGTCGCTGGAAGCCACTTTGGAAGCATTTCAGAATTATTTGAAGTCCTGATGATGTCATGTTTGAGGGACGTTCTGTTGTGTGCCTCATCCAATAGGAGTTGAGTGCTCGATCCTTTAGTGAGCAAGTCTTCATGGATTTGTAGTCTGTTTTGGACTCCCTTTGTTTGATTTTGACGCGATTTTTATCAGTAAAACATCTGACTTAGAAGGAGGGGGCTTGAGGAATGTTTTTTATGACTGTTAGGCCTGCCTTTGTCTTCTATCTGAATACATGAGGCCCAACACTACCAACATCTGAGAGAGGCCCTGATTAAAGAATTTTCAGACCCAGAGTCTGAGCAAGAACTGTTTACCACCCTGAACACCAAACAGGGACAGAAAGAAACCATACAAGCCTACTACCATAGACTACGGCAAGACTATTTCCAGTCTCGGAATGAACATGAGATGGAAGAAGAATTCAACTTCAAAACCATTTTCCTCTGAAACCTGCGTCCCACGGTGAGATATCATCTAGGAGTCACAGCCTGTCCTCGCACGATGACAACTCAACAACTGCGTGATTTAGCACACAAGGCGTATGTTAAACAAAGAATGGCCTCAAGAAAGGCCCACAAGGCATCATCAGTCTCAAGCCTTACCTCTCAAAACCAAGGGCTGGCATCAGAAGATGTGGCATCACAGCAAAGCCAGGTTCTTTAGCATAGAGTGAAGTAAACTACATGGCATTCAAGAGCATGACCCCCACATTAGTGCCAGACCCATATGCATGTCCAAACCATGGAACAGACCATGTCCCTCAAGCAGTCCAAAAGAAAGGACAACATGGGAACCCAGACGGATGTTTGAAGGCAACCGATGATGAAAACCATTGCAACACTGTGCAGACAGACACAGAACTGAGCCTGCACACAGACATAGAACTAATCCTGCACATGAACCAGATGAGCCACCTGCAGAAAACTCACCAGAACTGCTGAAGCTACTCACAGCATACTTCAAGCAGAATCCACCCAAGGCCAACCATAAAGACATTTCATACCCCTCCTGTCATGACCAATGTCAGGAATACAGGTGCCAGACACAGCAGTGACTGACATGGCACTGGCTTATGGACCGAAAACTCAACCACATTCTAATTCAACATGACAGAAACTCAGTCATACAGCAGCTCATGATGAGTTATATACAGACCTCAAGAACTGTGTGAAAGACTTCTATGAACTGTGGCTTCATCAGCACCCACAGTCACCTAGAGGATCCAGATTAGCCAAGACGCAAAGCGCCAATCTTCAAATGGGTCCACTGAAACCAAGTCGACAGAAACGAGCTCCAAGTCTGACACAGTTTGAAATAGTCCAGCATACAGCTAAAAACAGTCAGACATAATTCAAAGTGTTCTTATAACACACCTTTAACACACCCAAACACTATAGGGAAATAACAAACTGTTTTCCTCATAGATAAAGCACCCAACATTACTTTTAAGGTACTGAAACCTTAGCTACCCTACACTAAGTCCATACAAGGTCACACTAACCACTCAACACTGGGTATGTAACTTACCCACACATTATGATAGGACACACTCAATAGGCAACACGCTAAAGCTAATCCAATTATATCAGGATTGACTCCTTAAGCTTTTCATTCACGAGCCACCATGAATTCATAGAGCATTCAGACAGCCTTGTGCGAATAAGACATTTATCCGTGATATGCTATGATATTGTGGACAAAGAAACCCTCCCAACTAAACTGAAGGAGCTTACTGCATTAAGCTACACAACTGAACCATGCGGATCAATTTCCAAAAGAACGCAATCCTTCATGTTTAGGACTTAGCCTTCGGTACTTTCCGAGTGAAGAGTGTCAAACAAAACTCAATCCTTCTGGTTTTAAATGGGTACTCCTTCACCCTTGGTTCTGAATCGCGACAGAAACAAGGCGGAAGGAATTCACCTAACTGAACTGACTGTAATCGGTTCAATTTCACAAACGATCTCTCGTATTCACGATGATTCACCTCAATCAAATCCAAATTACCCCTCCTGGTTTCTGAACCACTAAGGATAATTAAATACGACTCTAAAACATGAACAGTCGTAGAAGAGTCCAAATAATACATCCCAAGAATCCTTTGAATGCTAGAACACTTACTGAATAATTCATTATTCTGCACCAGTGCTTTAGCTTTGATGGAGGTGTTGTTTTGCTGTTTGTTTGTCTTCTTCTGCTTGTTTTCCAGCGATTGCGGATGTTTGCTTCAAACTTCCACAATCGAAAGGGGGATATGTAGGATATTAGATGCAGAAGAATTGCAGCCATATGACTTAACCCAACCTTCTAACCCTGGAATTCCTCAACGTCATAAATTAAAAAACTCTGCTTGAGCTGACGTCAAGAAGCCTAGCTCACATCTGGCTAATAAACTAACAAAAGAGACTTGTCTAAATAACGCATGACTTGAGAACTTCATGCTTCTGAAAAAATGCCCCCACATTCAATGGTTCTGGCCTGACACTGCTATTAAGAACTTCTCTGCAAAGAGGCCCCTAAGTGCAGAGGTCACAAGCAATAAAAGACAGATGACACATTCCCTGGAAGTCCCGGGAAAGACTCAGAACACACTCTGTTTTGTCCTCCGATACAAACCAATTTGCTACACTTAGACTCATGATTATTATTATGCAAACCGCAGCTAAAAGGAATCCATGAACATTGTACTTCGCTGAGTTAAATCTACAAGGTACAGAATGCATTTAAACCCACAATGTACACAATACCTAGCCTTGCTAGATAATTCTGCAAATTACTTTGATCTGTGATTACTTTTAAAACTGACGAATGATTATAGCCTGATGTACCTATTAATGTGTAGTGATTTGTAATCACTTATAACTAACAAATCGATAATTATAATCTTTAATCTGGTAATCTTAACTTGATAATATACCCCGACAATCAGGTTTCTCATAACATGTAATGTATTATCCATGTTGTAAAACCAATGAATTAACCAGTATGATTTGTAACCAGGGATTTTCATGTTTTGTTACTTACATGGGTTATATTTATGAAAGTATGTCATATTTAGTATGTAAATGTTTGCTTGTTTACGTAGATGATGTTTGACAACCAATGTCATGTTACTTGCAAAGTTTTCAAGATATAAAAGTTCATGAGTAACATGCTCTAATTTTGAGCAGGAGTTGAAAAGAATCCTGTACACACAAAGGGTTGTAAATCAACTGTGAAAAGGACAGACCAGTCAACCATGTGATTCTGAAAAGCCACTTCTGATTGGCTCAGGATGCCTTTGGGGTACAGCCAATTTCAGTTCAAAAGTTCCTAAACAGGAAGAACATGTTCTCTTACTTCTTCGTTGCTTCTTCTCTACTTGTCTCTTGCTTTTCACTGCAGCTCTTAAGCTCCAGATCCTCCATGCCATGTAGAGTTCGGAAATCCTCGGTACACAATGTCCCGAGGAAGCCTCTCACTCTCTGCTCTACAGTTCACACACCCTACGGGAGCCGTGAGTCTTCCTTGCAGAAGGCCTCATTTCAAAGCCCACCAGCTTCATCCAGACAACAAACTATCAGCGATCTAACAGAGATCCAAAACATCGACAGAAAAACTTTCGACAAAGAGCCAAAGAACCAAGCAACACAAGGAAACGCAATGCAAGGAAACGCAACGACACGCAAGTACATCTCCAGACTTTTGCTCAAAGTACAAAGCTAGACTGTATGGTGCGTGAGAAGTGCCCGACAGGACAGCCACATCTATGGCAAGTGCTACAGGAAGCGTGGGGTGAAATGTCACCTGAGTATCTGGACAAACTGACAGCTAGAATGCCAAGGATCTGAAAAGCTGTCATTGCTGCATGTGGAGGATTTTTTGATGAGAACCCTTTAAGTTTTTTTTTTTTTTTTTTCAAATTGTAATGGTAATTTTTCATGTTATTAATGTCCTAACTATACATTATGATCAGCTTAATGCCACTTTGATGAATAAAAGTACCAATTTATTTCCATAAGAGCAAAATCTGTACATTATTCCAAACTCATATCCATCATATCTGTACACAGAGAAAATAAGCTCTGGCTACTGTAACGCGTGTATGGTGTGGGAGTAGCATGAAGCTGAAAGTTTGTTGCCAAAACGAACGAGAAAAATTTACCATGGATCAACGGCAAACCTCCGGGGAATCACCAGTTGTAAAAACAAAGCAACCCCGAACAGAGCAGAGTCTACAAGCAAAAAGTGAAAGCGACAGAGTCCATAATAAAACCCGAATCAACATCAGCTTGGCTTTTCAGAGGTGGCGACAACTCCAAGATCTGAAAGGATTTATAAGTGACCCAGAGATGGCTTTTTCCTTACTCAACAGGTACTATATTTTATTGATATGGTTTATGTATAGTTGTGTAATCACACACAAACACATCTGTTATACTGTAACTTGCTAGCACGCGTGTGTATTATTCTTTATAACGGCAATAATTTATATAAATAAATCCTTTAGTATTACGCTTGCCAAGGACATGCGAGTCTTGAAATGATGTTGACCACTGGTTGGTAACAATGACAATCTATAAATGAGTTACTATCATGATCTATTTGGCCAGAATATCCTGCAGTTATAAAAACTTTACAACGTTTGACCTTATCAGACTAGCATTCATTGTCTAATGTTAACGAACGCTGCCTAACTTTTGTAACGTCATTTTTTTCAAAACATCAATGTTTCCAATAAGTCAAAACAACAGCATAAGATATGGCGCTTACCTGCTCAGATGACATGTATTTGGATATCCGTCTTTTCCTTTCTTTTGTTATTTATTTGTCCATTCGCTCTGATAAGATGTCCTGTAGCCATGTGTACACTGGTGCCTCGAACCACATTCATCCGTGCAGAGAAGCAGAGCCGAAGCACAACCAAAACAATGTTCTTCTGCAAGACACATGCAGTTTTATTTTTTAACCGCTAGAAGGCCACCAGTTACACAGTGGCCAAAACCGATCGTTTCAGACAGAGGGCCAGTAAATGATCATTTATTTCTAAACTATGACAGTTTTGGTAAA
Organism: Myxocyprinus asiaticus; assembly: GCF_019703515.2. Classification (NCBI taxonomy): domain Eukaryota; kingdom Metazoa; phylum Chordata; class Actinopteri; order Cypriniformes; family Catostomidae; genus Myxocyprinus; species Myxocyprinus asiaticus. The sequence continues at coordinate 23,483,813 of NC_059376.1, read as the reverse complement.
AAACACTTTATTTGCATTGTCAGTGGACCTCAGGGAAGATAATACAATTAGAAAATAATAGCATTTCATGACCCCTTTAAAAATCTTTGTGTACAGCAGAAGAAAGTAAGTCATACACATCTGGGATGGCATGAGGGTGGGTAATGGTGAGAGAATTTTCATTTTGGGGTGAACTAACCCTTTAAAGCCTTCATGCTCATTATACACAGACGCTCCGACACATTAATGTGCACTAGTGATGGGAAGATCGGATCATTTTACTGACATGAATCTGTCTCGTTCGGCAAAATGAACTAACGACTCTGACCAGAACACTCCAGAGGTGAACTAATCATTTCTGTTTCCTGTGTGAGCAATGTATAGCGTATACGGCTGTCACGTGACAAAAGAACGAACGACTCGGACCAAAAGAGTTTCCTGTACAGCCTATGCGGTTTTCACGTAACAAACGAACGGAGGTTGCGCAATGCACATGCGCGGTCAACACAAAATGAACGAATCACTCTCTGAGACTATACTCGTTCTTCTGAGTCACATAAAAGATTCGTTCAAAATGAACGAATCGTTCATAAACGACCCATCACTAATGTGCACAAGCCAGCATACATCATACACCGAACAAGGAGTAGTGCTTTTGATATGAGCAATGACTGAATAATCTAAACCACCAGTGAAGCCTCAAATAGCACAAACATCAGCAGGTTCTGAAACCTGAGCTTTCCTAAAACACACACTCCAAACTGCTAAATTTTATGGCAACAGGGACATCGCGTGGAACTAAAAAGAATTACAGAATGAAGGAAGGGACATTTTTAGCGCAGTGAGTGAAGTTATGGATTCGAGACGCTATAAACGAAGATGTTGTTGTTATACACTGTAAAACGTGACGTTTAAAAAGAAAAGTGTGAATTAATGAATTAACTTTTAAGTAATAGACTCGCTTAGTTAATAAATGTGATATTGTGCTCCAACACGTACATTGAAAGTGGACCATTTTAATTGTATTAAAGACCACTGACCTACTTTTACCCCCTTGCTTACAGAGAAATCGTCTGACAACAAAATATACTGGTTAAAACCACTTTGCACAGTATAGATTTGTTAATGGGGAGCATTTGATTCACTTCATTGAATTAAGAAACAACTGATGGACCAAATCGCACTAACGGACAAATTCCGGCTAGTAGAACATCATATAAATAATAATAATAATGATAATAATAATTAAAAAAATAAATAAATAAATAAATAAAAAAAACCATCAGTAAACACCAGTCGCCTCACCTGTGTCAGTCCCAGAGCCACTGCACCTGTCTGTGGTCTCTGAGTGACGCTCAGGTGCCTTAGTTGCGTCACGCGCAGAGGCAGAAACGCGGAAGAGAAGCGCGAGCACATTCCACGTCACTTGATGTGGATTTGCGCGAGCTATCCAGGAATCAATGACAATTGGGGATCCAGGACATGACAATTTAACGCTTTGATGCGAATCTCGTCGGGTGTGATGCCACGATCATTTTGCCTACACGCTCAAGCTGACAGTGAACGGAATCGCAGCGGATTGTGATCGGAGAATTCGGCTCTAGGTAATGTTTGTGTGTTTTTAGCTGTATTGGGGGCAGCGCGTGTTGCAGGCAGTTGTCTGTCACTGCTTTGACTGTCAGTTCTGTTTTCATACGCCGTCTGTCCTTCACAGCGGCAATGCGAATGATATGAGAGCCACATATTATAAAATACATGTGTTTTACAGTGGCTGTGTCTCAAAACATAAAACGGTGTCTACCTAGGCAGCATTTCTTTAAGCATCATAGGAGCGTTAGGAATTAGTTGATGCCCAATAATAATGCGCGGGCGCCGGTGATGCCCAAGCTTACTGTTTAGTGAGGCAGCTTACTACGTTTTGATAAACTGCTAGTGTGTTTTTTTTTTTCTCGACAGCTTTGAGCTGTGGTTCAAGATAGATTAAACACACATAATAATGGGCTGCGTTTGATTATGGGCCCTTTTCGCTTTGATTCCCTGATGATAACACTTGATAGTGCCTTGCTCTGTTCTTGCTTACTTGGCATACTTCCCTCCCCACAGATTTAATGCCAGTTAAATTACTTAGGTGTCTATTTGTGTAGATGTTTAACTAGCTTAAAACAGCTCTAAAATTCCCCACTTGCCAATTGCGGTACACCTGTCTCCCCCAAAGATCATTATAGGTTGCATGATATTATTTATTTTAACGTGCATAAAAGTGAAACCTAAACAATTGGTCTGTTGTGTATTAGAATGAAATCATGATTATGTTAAATATCCTTTGGCAAAAAATTAAGTAATTAAAGTTCCATTAATACAGGGTAATATTTTGCCATATAACCCATCAAAACATGATGTCTCAAGTAAGGTAAATAAGGTGCTGTTAAGGGTGTATCTTCTGTCACATCATGAATATGGGGTGTGTGTGCATTCTTTGTCTCTAAGTCAGTGAGAACAACTTCATTTTACTTATTCTGGTACAGTGTAATTTCATTTTGAAACAATGTTGGCAGTAAGGCTGCATAGGGTGCTTAATATGCTGTAATTAATTGTACTCTGAAACTGAATCAGAATTCATGTTTATTAGCCAAATAAGTTGCACTTACAAGGAATTTGACTCGGTCTTGGTGACTTGGTTTGCTCCAAGAACACACAGTACCTAAACTATAGGACACACACACACAAACAGAATATAAATGTACAAAATACAGTATATACCCTCATGCGCATCCATTATGTTTTGGCTTCGCTGTACACTATGCATCATTTAATTTCTTTTAAACTGACTGATCTCTGTTCAGGACACTCTGGGTTGTCATAAAAGGGTTCAAATTTAGACACACGGAGTCATGTGACAAAACACTGACAATGACTGCTGATTTTTTTTTTTGTTGTTGTTGGGAGAAACACCAACAACATTGCATCTTGTAAGAAACCTCATTAAGTTTTTCTAATGAAACCTGTTTGAGTCAAAAGACTAGAGTCTCTAGTTTCACCCAAAATGCCATTTTAAACACAATGACCGCAGGCGAGGTCTATAGGGCTATTTCCCCTTAGAAATCCTTTATTCACCTTGCCTTATATCACTGAGAATCAATGGTTACATTCAGAAGATGGAAAATGTTGCTTTTAGAGGCTTTATATGGAGTTAGGATGAAAATAAGGTACTTTTCTGAGACCAATGTACAATACAATATATGACATACAAGCCAACATGCGCTGTATGCACTACAATACAATATACAACAGTCAGTGTACATACAGTACACATGTGTGGGGTGTGTAATGGTGTAATGCTGCTCTCCTAGATTTGTTTCTCCTGTGAATCTAAATCACAAGGTCTGTTTATTCAGTCATTGTGCTGATACTGAACATGCCTTATTTTTTTCCTGTTGCAGAGTGTCTGCTTTGTTGCTCAATTTTAATGGGCGAATCAGGGACACGTCGCTCCACCCTGGTCTCCAGGCTTCCCATCTTCAGACGGAGTGTGAATAAGAGGCAGGACTCGCTCCCCTCCTCTCCCTCTTCCGGCTGTGTTGGCAATGGCGTCCACACTTCCTCTCCCTCCAGCACCAACTCCAGCTCAAGCAGCACAAGCAAACGCCGCAGCCTGTTCCGCACACCGTCCCTTAGCTTCCACAGCAAGCGGAACAGCGACCCCACCCAGCTCAACCTGGACAATCACAGCCAGGGGTCTGAGATGGTCTTCCGAGACCACAATTCAAAGACTCGACATTCGTTCGGATTTGGAGGACACAAAAAGAAGATCACCCAGTCTCAAACGGAAGACCTTAAGAAGGCCTCCACTAATCGCAGTGTGTTCATTAACTGCATCAGCTCACGGACGAATGAAGGAGACGATTCAGGTTTCCTTGATGATGTGAGCAGCAAAAAGTCTTCCCGACATAAGAAGCAGCTGCTGCCCAAGTCCTTCTCAGCCCTTCAGCAGTTTTCTAAGACGTCATCCAATGTCACTGAACAGGGTGAAGTTCAGGATTGTGCGAAAGAGCCTCCCAAAACTGGAACTCCAGTGTCCTGGCCTGGAGAGTTGGCTGAGAGTTCTCTACAGTCGCCTATGATTTCTGAGGATCACACCACGGCAATCACACCCTCTGATTTTGTTCCCGTCACCGAAGACTCTGTCTCAGAAGTGGATGCGTTGCCTGCACCCAGTCCAGCTGCTCCTCCAGAAAATTTCAGCCAGGCTGTTTCTACCTCACATGTGTCCATCAACCCTGCCCAGGTCACCACAGAGAAACCTGTACTGCCAGATACCAGCCACACAGCCAACACACAGTGTGAGAGCACCACTGCCCATACAGAGCCAATAATGCTCCAGACAGTTCAAGAGCTGAACCCTAACCCTAAACCTGATCAGTCAGAGGCCAGTGAGAATGAACAAGCTCCAGAACTTAGTGAGGATAGCAGCTCCAATCCAGAGGCCCGTGAGAGGAGGTCAAGGAATGCTGTTCTTATTCAGCAGGCTGGAAAACCATCTGGCTACAGCAAACTTGAGATGAGGCCAAGTCACCTGAGAAAGCCACACACAGGTAAATTCAGTGTACCCAGTTACTGCGTTTTGTTTAGAGACTATTTACTGTTTTATTTTTTTATTTTTTTTACAAAATTACAAGATCTCTACTGAAGATGACCTCAGGATAATACATGAAAAGCCATTTGGCATTATTAAACTACTTTGTCTTAATTCTGCGCATATTAGGTGTCTTGCTTCTGACACACCTGATTTAATTCAATTTACAGTAGTACTTTATTAATGAGATTATGAGTTGAACCAGGTGTGTTAGATTAGGCTGACAGCAAAAATGCATAGTGTTGGGGAATGTGACTGTTGTGTCTAGAAGGTATGCCTCGATCTGGTAGAGTCTGGCAAGAGTTGCATTTGCTGTTACTTTCTAAGGTGTGTCATAAAGAGTTTATTCATTAACTGATCAGAATCAAGTATTCCAGAGAACGGTGTTAAGAAATTTTAGATAAACTGAGACTGCTGAAGAGATTTCCAACCCAGATATCAGATGCTTTTAATGCAACATAGTCTTTTGACAGCCCGTAATAATTTGTATGAGATGGCGAAACTGTATGACTTGGCTCATTCAAAAAGACTTTTAGACCCATAGAGACCAATCAATCAACAAACTGAATTTGAAATCGATATCATGCAGGCATAAAATTTTAGCCTGACTCCTATCCAACACTTTATTTTACGAGAGGAAACATGTGCAAACAAATTTGATGTTTTCTTTCATCTGTTGTACACAAGATATTTTAATGTTGAAGTCATGGTAAGGGTTTGGGTATGTGTTCAGACTTTCTGGTTAGGTTTAGGTTTGGGGTTAAACTAAGGAAAAATCATTAGAACGTCTGTTCAGAACCTTGATGTTTCTCTTTCGATAATATATTATATATTATGTTTTAACAAATATACAGTTGTGCTCAAAAGTTTGCATACCCTGGCAGAAATTGTGAAATTTTGGCATTGATTTTGAAAATATGACTGATCATGCAAAAAAACTGTCTTTTATTTAAGGATAGTGATCATATGAAGCCATTTATTATCACATAGTTGTTTGGCTTCTTTTTAAATCATAATGATAACAGAAATCACCCAAATGGCCCTGATCAAAAGTTTACACACCCTTGAATGTTTGGCCTTGTTACAGACACACAAAATCAAATCAAAAAATAAAATCACTTTTATTCTCACACAACCATATACACAAGTGCAAAAGTGTGTGAAATTCTGGGGTGCAGTTCTGAGCAACATAGCAGTCGTGACAGTGATGAGACATATACCAATCTACAATAAACATCAAATTTACACAACACAGTTTAAAATCTAATTTACACATAATTACACACAATACAATATACAAATAATAACCTACAGTGTACATTATACAATACACACAATATAGAATACACATTATACAATAGAAAAAATAGTGTATATTTAATATATAGTATATATAGCGCTGATGAGCCTTCTTCACAACGGCCTCAGTGTGGACAGACCATGTGAGTTCCTCAGTGGTGTGTGGACACCCAGGAACTTGAAGCTGCTGACTCTCTCCACTGGTGCTCCATTGATGGGGATGAGGCTGTGTTCTCTGTCTTTTCTCCTGAAGTCCACCACAAGCTCCTTTGTCTTGCTGACGTTGAGGGAAAGGTTGTGCTCCTGACATCAGCGTGTCAGAGTGTGCACCTCCTCTCTGTAGGCCATTTCATCATTGTCAGTGATCAGACCTACCACCGTCGTATTATCAGCAAACCTAATGATGGCATTGAAGCTATGTGTTGCCACACAGTCATGTGTGTACAGTGAGTACAGGAGTGGGCTGAGAACACAGGTGACACACACAGGTTTAAATGGCAATTAAAGGTTAATTTCCCACACCTGTGGCTTTTTAAATTGCAATTAGTGTCTGTGTATAAATAGTCAATGAGTTTGTTAGCTCTCACGTGGATGCACGGGCATGCTAGATACCGAGCCATGGGGAAAGAGAAAAGAACTGTCAAAAGACCTGATTAACAGGGTAATGGAACCTTATAAAGATGGAAAAGGATATAAAAAGATATCACTGCTTTGAAAATGCCAGTCAGTACTGTTCAATCACTTATTAAGAAGTGGAAAATTCGGGATCTCTTGATACCAAGCCAAGGTCAGGTAGACCAAGACAGATTTCAGCCACAACTGCCAGAAGAATTGTTCGGGATACAAAGAAAAACCCACAGGTAACCTCAGGTTGTTTTCAAGAAGCACAATATGACAATACTTGAACAAAAATGAGCTGCATGGTTGAGTTGCCAGAAAGAAGCCTTTACTGCGCCAATGCCACAAAAAAGCCCGGTTACAATATGCCCGACAACACCTTGACACGCCTCACAGCTTCTGGCACACTGTAATTTGGAGTAACAAGACCAAAATAGAGCTTTATGGTCACAACCATAAGCGCTATGTTTGGAGAGGGGTCAACAAGGCCTACAGTAAAAAGAATACCAAACCCCACTGTGAAGCATGGTGGTGGCTCACTGATGTTTTGGGGGTGTGTGAGCTTTAAAGGCATGGGCAATCTTGTGAAAATTGGTGGCAAGATGAATGCAGCATGTTATCAGAAAATACTGGCAGACAATTTGCATTCTTCTGCACGAAAGCTGCGCACGGGACGCTCTTGAACTTTCCAGCATGACAATGACCCTAAGCACAAGGCCGAGTTGACCCTCCAATGGTTACAGCAGAAAAAGCTGAAGGTTCTGGAGTGGCCATCACAGTCTCCTGACCTTAATATCATCGAGCCACTCTGGGGAGATTTCAAACGTGCGGTTCATGCAAGACGACCAAAGACTTTGCATGACCTGGATGCATTTTGCCAAGACGAATGGGCAGCTATACCACCTGCAAGAATTTGGGGCCTCATAGACAACTATTACAAAAGACTGCATGCTGTCATTGATGCTAAAGGGGGCAATACACAGTATTAAGAACTAAGGATATGCAGACTTTTGAACAGGGGTCATTTAATTTTTTTTTTTGTTGCCATGTTTTGTTTTATGATTGTGCCATTCTGTTATAACCTACAGTTGAATATGAATCCCATAAGAAATAAAAGAAAGGTGTTTTGCCTGCTCATTCATGTTTTCTTTAAAAATGGTACATATATTACCAATTCTCAAAGGGTATTCAGACTTGAGCACAACTGTATCACATTGTCATATTTGTGATAAAAGCAAAATTTTGGGCTTCCTGAATGCCATGTAACCCAAACCCATAGTTTGATAATAGCTTAAACTGAGCGTGAAACTGATTATCTTCACAGCTCTGGGGAATTATTTTTCTTCGTTACTGTTGTTATTTTTATAGATAAAACCAAACTACACAAACAAAAGCTGTTTTTTTTTTTTTTTTTTTTTTCATTTTTTTTTACAATTTTGTAGAAGATTTTCCCACAACAGAAACTGTGTTCTCATGCTCCACTTTGACTGCATTTTGCTTATGACCTGTGTGCTCTTATATTGTAAGAGCTTTCACTCCAGAATGCCTGTGGCTTAGAGGTTTATTGGAAACAATGCTCCGCTGTATTAAATTTTCTCTCGTGATGAGCTGATATTGGCTTCCCTGTCTTACTCTCTCCCACGGATTCTCTTGCAGGAGAGAGTGAATTCTAGATATCTGTGGGTATTAATTTACAATTATTGTTTTGGTGTGATTCATTAAAGGAATAGTTCACCCAAAAATTCTCTCATCATTTACTCAACCTCATGCCATCCCAGATGTGTATGACTTTCATTCTTTTGCTGAACGCAAACAAAGTTTTTTAAAAGAATATCTCAGCTCTGTTGTTTCATACAATGCAAGTGGATGGTGATCAGCACTTTAAAGCCCCATACAGACATGCAGCGACTTTATCGCTTGATGTCGCTAGTCTCTGTACTGTGAAGACACTCGTGGGTTTTTCTGCTGCTGTCACTCTAACTTTATTGGTGGACTGCACGTCTAGCCATGTCTTTTAAAAATCCAATCACAGTTGAGGCATTTTGCAAATACAACTAAGATATCATTCTAATTTTACAATTATTCAGTTTTCTTGTCCCCAAAAAATGCACATTCTGCAGGGGAGAGTGTTTTTATATAAACTGCAGCAGTGCTCAGTGCATCATATAATTAGTAAGATGAACTATCTATCAATGTACAAATCAAACATCTGATTGCCAACAGTTTCTTTTCCATGTATCGTTTTTATCATATCCATGCATGTGGTTATAGATAAATCAAGCAGAGCAGTGAAATCTAGCCTGCAATTGACTCCATTATCTCAAAGGAAACGGTTGACATGAGCTCCACTGACACCATCTTCTCTCCTATTGGTTGTTGCTCCCGAAAGTTAATGTATCGCTTTATAACACATTAATTTAACCAGTGGAGTCATATGGATTACTTTTACTATGACTGTCTGTGCTTTTTGGAGCTTTAAATTGCTGCTCACCATCCAGTTGCATTGTATGGACCTACAGAGCTGAGATGTTCTTCTAAAGTCTTTGTTGGTGTTCTGCTGAAGAAAGAATGTCATACACATCTGGGACTGAATGAGGGTGAGTAAATTATGAGAGAATTTTCATTTTTGGGTGAACTATCCCTTTAATGTTTATATAAACAAGTATGCTTTGAGGTCTTTTATTTCAGAAATGCCTGCTTATCTCCAAAGAGGATGAAAGGTGTCTGAATGCTCATCTAACTTTTAAGATGCTTGTCAAATTTATTGTTCTCATTATTCATGTTGGCAACAGATTTGTATTATTAAATAATTTGGGCTTTACAAGCAGAGGCCATAGGCCAGATCGTTTGGCCTAGTTCAGATTTGCTAGAATCTTTAGCTTGTGTGGGTTTTGCATATTGTTCTCTTTTGAATATTTTTCCAGTGATCAGTACTTTGTATCCTTTTGAGCAGTATTTCTTGTGACTTTGAAGGTTTTGGGTTTTTATGGAAAAGCAATGTTATCTTTACACTTTTTATAAAAAGTTGTCTCAGTAGTGTCTTAGCTTCCAAGTATTTATGAGCACAAAACTGGAGCCAAAGTAGGCCTATGAGGCACCACTGAAGCATTGCTAGATTGCTTCACCTGCCTATGTTATGTAGCATGTGAGAATAGTTTAAGAGACAGGCAATGTTTTTATTTTATTTTAATTTATGTAAATCTCATGCAGTGGACGATTTTTAGGTTGTGCCCCAGGCTTAATATTTCTAAGATACTGTCTTTGTGTACATAGCATCTTTGCTACTTTTTATTTCCTTCAGCTTTTGACCTACAGCCTAATTTAAAGTCCAGCTGAGACTGGAAGTTACTGTAAACGATTGTTCATCAGCCAATAAAAGAAAGCACTGAGAACACCCTGCAGCAAGGTGATTTCCATATTTATTTTACCACTGTATTTGAATATTGTTTTCCATGAAACTACTTTCCCAGTTCACATCTTGTGCACCTTGTAGCCGTTCAAAAGCATGCTTTTTTTCTGTAACACTTTATAATAACTTTATCATTAAAGGGATAGTTCATCCAAAGTGAAATTCTGTCATCATTTACTTACCCTCATGTTATTCCAAACCCATATGACTTTCATTCTGCTCAAAATCCTCAGAAGAGAGAAGGTCATATGGTTTTAGAACAACATGAGGGTGAGTAAATGTAATGATGACAGAATTTTCTATTTCTATTTTCTAAGGGTATCTCCCTTCTACAAATTTCTTCGTTTGGCCCTCCACTTTTTGCAAAATTATACATTATGTGGTAAAAGTTTTGGCCGCCATGCAAAAATAAAATAAAATAAAAAATAGTAGTCTGCCACATAAAACAGCAGCTTTAAGAACCTGCAGTAGCCTCTGCATGTCAACCGACCAGCAGTGATCTCAAGGAATGCACAAGAGGTAGTCTAGGCCAGTGTTTCCCAACCTTTTTTCAGTCAAGGCACTCTTGAGAATTTAAAAAATCTTATGGCACCCTAGGTGGGGGAAGGAGGGGACTAGTAATATTAAAACATCCAAAAGTTTACAATAATCTCATCTAAATTTCACAAGGACTATTTTCATCAATTCTTACCTCCTAGTTTTATTCAGATGGAATGATTTTTTTAGTATACAACCTACTTTATAGCCCTTCTCTTCAGTCAGTTGTATTTCAGCAAGACATGCAATAATGTGCTGGCTTGCATATATATTGTTCTTGGCAAACACCTTAAAAAATAAATAAATACTTTAACCGGTAGTTACTGTAAAATGATAGTTCACTCAAAAATGAAAATTCTGTTGGATTTCAATGGATTTCAAAGTTGAATTTCAATGGTATCCCTTAAATCAATGCCCTCCAGAATAAAGTTGACAAAATGCACACAAAAAAATATCAGATCCTGAAAGAGGGGACATTACTGCTACATTAGTGATGATGTTGATTTGAAAATAGATAATATGAATAATAATAGAAATAAGACAATGATATTATGCATGTACTTTATTAATAATACAGTGTTTTATGTAAATTGGAAAACAGGTCACTTATTAAAATGACTGATTCACAAGACAGAGAAATACATGTAGTCTATAAGTCAGATTGAGAGGAGACATGTATCAGGTGTTTAACTGGATGAATAAGTCTGTTTTAAGAGTTTCTTTTCACCCTGAAGTGGTTCTGGTTGCATTGTACACAATTTTCTGTGCAATGGACAAAAGGTAGTGCGGTTCTTCCAGGGACACATACTTTAATACACATCAAAGCTGACATAGGACACAATAAGCTATATATGTGTAGCAGTAAATCACAACAACTATAACAGTAAATTACAATTAATTAGTTGATTAAATAAGTCAATGCATTTACATTACAGTTGATACCTAATTTAAATGTAATTATGTAATGCAATTAAATACACGTTTGAATGTGTAACATACATTAGATGTACAGTATGCAATGTATAACATACTTTCTGTTGGCAAACTGTTGGCAAGTCTATCATCAGTCTGTGCTGTTTTCTTCCCAGTATCCATGTGCAGCAGCGTGAGCCCGTACCATGAGGTGATGCGTATGGAGAGACGTCTACGGTCAGCCTCTGAAGGTGCAGGAGGACCCAGACTTCACCTCAGCCTCAGGGATCCTCACTGCATGGAGGGCAACACTTTATCCAAACAGAGAACCAGTTCCTCATCTTCCAAACTGGGTAGTCTGGTAAGTGTGAGTGTTGAACCTATAGACTATAAACCATAGTTCACCTCAAAATGAAAATGTTGTCATTTTTGCTCACTCAGATGCTATAGAGAACGCTAGGGACTAACAGCCTTAGTCGCCATTCAATTATATATATTTCTTTTCTCCATTCAATAAAAGTGAATGGTGACTTAGGCTGTTAGTCCCTAACATCTCCTTTTGTGTTCTACGGAAGAAAGTAATTTGAGTTTGGAATGATTTAAGGGTGAGAACATTATGATACAATTTTAAGTTTTTTCTGATCAATAGACCAGCCTGCTGTGTTTAAAGGGATAGTTCACCCAAAAATGAAAATTCTCTCATTTACTCACCCTCATGATATCCCAGGTGTGTATGACTTTCTTCACCAGAACACATTTGAAGAAAAACAGAAAAATATCTCAGCTCAGTAGGTCCTTAAAATGCAAGTGAATGGAGATTTCTCTTTTGAAGCTCCAAAAAGCTTAAACATCATTGATATGACTCCAGTATGTAAATTAATGTCTTCTAAAGAGATACGATCACTTTTGGTGTGAAAAAAGATCAATATTTAAGTACTTCTAAACTAAAAACCATCACTCTTAGAGTATGTCACGAGAGGGTGGAGTCCAAGCGGTCTCTCGTGTGACGTCTTCGCGTTGCCATGATACAGACGTAATCTCACGTTCTCCACTCAGTTGAGACATCCAGGATAAGCACACAAACGCACCATTGTGAGTAAAGAAATGGATAAATACAGATCTAAACCAAAACAGTAGTTGTTTTAGAAGCTGAGCAAGTAATACAATTTATATACAAAAATAGTTAATCCAAAAATGAAAATCCTGTCATTATTTACTCACACTCATGTTGTTAAAAAAAATCTGAATGACCTGTATTTCCATTGGAAAATTATTTTAGATTGTGTTAAGCATAAACCTAACCTAACTTATGCAATTTTGCTTCTCAGGTTATTTAAAAAAATAGTTTAAGTTGTATTTTAAAAATGTTTTTTTTTTCTAGAAACAATAGTGATTAAAATAGTGGTTATTTCACTCAAAAATGAAAATTCTCTAATAATTTACTCATGCCATCCCAGATGTGTATGACTTTCTTCTGCTGAAAACAATCAAAAATTTTAGGTCCATACAGTATAAATGAATGGGTGCCAAAATTTTGAAGCTCCAAAATCAAAAGTGGGCAAAATAAAAGTACTCCAAATGACTCTGGTGTTTAAATCCATATATTCTGAAGCAATTTGATAGGTGTGGGTGAGAAACAGATCAATATTTAAGTCCTTTTTTACTATAAATTCTCCTCCCTGCTCAGTCAATTTCCACTTTCACTTTATCAGTCTCCTTCTGTTTTCGGTGATTCACATCTTTCTTGCATGTCACCCCCTAAGGGGCAGGGAGAAGAATTTGTGACAAAAAATGATTTAAATATTCATCTGTTTCCCACCTACACCTATAATATCATGTCTGAACACATGGATTTAACCATTGGAGTCATATGGATTACTTTTATGTTCCCTTAATGTGGATTTTGGAGTTTCAAGATTTTGGCACCCATTCACTTTCATTGTGAGGACCTACAGAGCTGAAATATTCTTCTAAATATCTTAATTTGTGTTCTGCAGAAGAAAGTCATACAAATCTGGGATAATTACAGGGTGAGAAAATCATGAGAGAATTTTGGGTGAACCATCCCTTTTTTAGAAAAATATTTTCCAGTGTAAAACACTTTTCTGACATCATAAGATTGCAGCCCTTTTTATATAAATAAAACGCAATGTGCAAGCTTATCTTTTGTTTTCTATGGTATTTTTCATAATGTTTTGTTTTCAGTTTTTTTTAGTTCATTACTTGGCCTGTTGGAGTCGGCAATTTACACACACCAGTAAAACAGTGTGTCTGCACAGTCATGAGTGTGCTGACGGTGTGCACACATTTATGATTTAAGTTTATTTTATATAAATCCTGATGTGTGCGTGGGACTCAACTTTTATCCACCTTTTTCCTGGGGTCTTACTGGGGAAATGAATGTGGGTGGAACTTCCGCTGGAAGCCGTTCTGTAGCATTCCCTAGCCCTGGCTGCAGTCAATTTAGCCCCTGTTTACAACTGGTAATAAGACACGTTTTGGATGACCTGATCGCAAATGGTCAGCGCTAAATATAGTTGTAATCGGGGTGTAAAATGTTTTGTGATTGGATCACAAAAACACGCACAGAGACAGTCAAAAACCACATTGCATTTGAGGTTTAAAATGCTGTCCTTATGCGTGCTGGACGGCAGCGAAGCACCACCTCTCACCTTTCAATCACCCGCCAAACAAAAGTTTAAATTTGCTTGTGGATTTAAAAGGAAATAACTGTCCAATCGAAAAAATTGAAAAAGCAATTACATATCCAATGATGAGAACTTCACGGTAGGGATGGGCGATACCACTTAATTTTCTTTTTGATCCGATACCAAGTACTTTTTGGCCAATATCGCAGATATTGATACTAATAAGATACCTCTATTAAATTGAATTTTTACAAATTCTTTGGATAAAATTAGTAACTTTATTATTATTATTTTATATATTTATGGGCATATACAGAAAATTATTAGTCTGCTTTGTTTACCCTTTAAAAATTAGTTAGTATAAGCCACATAACCTAAAAATTTACCATAGATATTATTATATGGTTATGATTACAAAAACCAAGTTACCATATGCATACTACTGTAATGCTGTAGTAAAACCATGGTTAACTGTATCAAAACCTTGGTTACTGCCAAAAAATAAAAAACAAAAACATGTTTACTACACTTGTTGTTACTAGTCATGGTTAATACAATATTACTACAGTAAATCCATGGCAAGTTTTCATAAGGGTATCATTTATTAAGAAGGATTAAAGATCATTATAAATGTTTTAACATCTCTGAATTTAAATAAACCTGTAAAAATGGTCACACAAGCCCATTATAATACATGTCACATCTAGGTTTGTCATTTCTTAGTGTGAATAACTCCAGATGCTGTTATTCTGGAAAACTCAGGAAACCTCAGGAAAGCACTGCTCCCTATTTGAACGAGCGCTATGACTGAAAGGGTGGGCGCTGTCTGACTGCTAGTGGTATTTAGCATTTCTGCACGTCAAGATGAACGGAAGAAAAAATAGTTCCGGTGCCATGCAACAATTCGCTCATATAATCCTTTTTTCCACTTCAAACCTTATGAGATGCATTAATATTCATGTCATCTAAATAATAAGATCACTTGTTAAAAAAAAAAAAAAAAAAACCTTCAGAATTGATATTTTTATGTCAGAATCGATATTCTTTATACCACATCAGTATCGGAAGTATTGATACTTTAGTATCGATCTGCCCATCCCTACTTCACGGCTCTTCCTCAGTGTGTCTGTCTGATTGGAACGTGCAGGGTGAGAAGATGACAAGTACACACATCTGAAGCTGAACTAACACAGGTACTCCACTGAAACAACTGATAATTTTGCTCAAATTGTTGTGTTTGTGCTTCGATTAAATCTCAATTGCATCTGGGAGAAACTGTGTGCCGGTTTTGTTCACACTTTCTTTGTCTTTATGACTTTTTTGCAGTTTATTATCATTCAGTAACACACTGAGTGATTGATGTATGTCCTCATGAAATCATACACGCTCTCCTCAAAATCCCAACAGGACAATGAAAGATTGAATGGACGAACGCTGCAACAACAGCTGTGTTTACTTGACAACAGAAATAACGCCCACATTTCGCGCTAAGCATCAGGGGACGTAGGAAAAAGGTGGATACATCAGCCCCCAGGAATGTGTATAAAGAAATTAAATAGGATTCATTTTGATTTCATGTTGACTAAAGGACAAATTTTTGGGGGTTCAACCCATAATGTGAAACAAAATGTACATATTTTGCCTAGCTCCCAACAAGATATAAAGCATTTCTTTTGTTTCTGAATAATGTAGCCTGCACCTGCACAGCTTGAGGCCAAACTAATTGCACTTGTTTTCCACAAGCAAAGGAAACCTCCTCGTCCTGTGTTATTGTTCTTTAATGCTTGCAAAGGTGCCACTGCTAATTTATCATCGGATCACGTGCCGTGCAAAATCTCTGAGAAAGGTTTGCCGTAACTGTAGGCTGATTGGGGATTTCCACTTACATTATCCTGTTTGGCAGTTGTTCTTGGAAGAAACTATTTCCTAAAGGCAGTGTGTCTTATCGAGGACTTGTCAACAGGAATCGGAAATCATAAGGATCTCGTGCTGCAGAATGTTTTGGGTGACACTTGGCCTGTTGTAGATTTGTCAAGATCCAGTTATTGGTATGTTTGATACCATGCCAGATACAGATGAGATATGTGAGCCCACATTCTAATTTCAGGATGAAACAGGTTTTTTTTTTAAGGAAAATCCTCTTCTCCTTGATCAAATTTGTTTGATATGCAGTGCAATCATGCTGTTGTCAGTGGTTCAGAGAGAGGGCAGCTTAGCATGGACAATCATTTGCAAGACCAATCCTGGATATGAGGTCACACAAATACCCACCTTTGTTGAGCCATCTTCCATCTCAAAAAATGTGCAAAAAATAATTTGTAGTCAAATTAGGTTTGTGAACCAGCAGCCATATCACAAATTTGATGAAGTAACAGACAGATTTACTGAAGGCACTTATTTATCATTTATTTCATTCCTGAAAAAAGGCAGAGGAAAATGTATTGTGTGGGACAGCTTTATGCTGGCTTCCCATGGTTGTGGCAAACATGTATTCCAGGCTTGGAATTGTGATTTTCCGGCATGGGAAAGTAACGGAAATTACTCTAAATCTAAAGTAAATTTGCCATCAAGCCAGAGTTTAGGGTCATATTAGAGAAATTTTTACATCAATAAGTATAATTGTTTAAATATATTAATTCAAAAGACTATCAGGCCCTATTTGACATACAAATAGAAATCTGCCCCAGCAATCACTAAAATTATTTTGAAAAAATCCTTATCGAGTAATTTTAAATGACTGGAAAGGCCATGGAAAGGTAGAAATGCATTGGTCAAAAAGTGTTCGAACCCTGTGTATGAATATTTCTTTTGTAGATTTTTGGTAACGCTTTACAAAAAGCTAGAATTTGTTAACATTGGCTAGCTACATTAGATAACATGAACTAACAATGAACTGTTACTTTTAAAGTGCTTGTAAATCTTGGTTAATATTTATTCTTACATATACCAATTAGTGTTGCTCTGATACTAAAATTTTGGCTTTGGTACGATACAAGCCCTGGTGCCTTGGTATCGATACTAACTCGATACTTGGGCAACAAATAAAAAAACTTGAAGTCAGAAGTTTACATACACCTTAGCCAAATACATTTAAACTCAGTTTTTCACAATTCCTGACATTTAATCATAGAAAACATTCCCTGTCTTAGGTCATTTAGGATCACTACTTTATTTAAGAATGTGAAATGTCAGAATAATAGTAGAGAGAATTATGTATTTCAGCTTTTATTTCTTTCATCTCATTCCCAGTGGGTCAGAAGTTTACATACACTTTGTTAGTATTTGGTAGCATTGCCTTTAAATTGTTTAACTTGGGTCTAACGTTTTGGGTAGCCTTCCACAACTTCTCCCAATAAGTTGCCAGAATTTTGGCCCATTCCTCCAGACAGAACTGGTGTAACTGAGTCTGGTTTGTAGGCCTCTTTGCTCGCACATGCTTTTTCAGTTCTGCCCACAAATGTTCTATCAGATCAAGGTCAGGGCTTTGTGATGGCCACTCCAATACCTTGACTTTATTGTCCTTAAGCCATTTTACCACAACATTGGAGGTATGCTTGGGGTCATTGTCCATTTAGAAGACCCATTTGCGACCAAGCTTTAACTTCCTGGCTGATGTCTTGAGATTTTGCTACAGTATATCCACGTAATTTTCCTTCCTCATGATGCCATCTGTTTTGTGAAGTGCACCAGTCCTCCTGCAGCAAAGCACCCTCACAACATGATGCTGCCACCCCCATGCTTCACGGTTTGGATGGTGTTCTTCGGCTTGCAAGCCTCACCCTTTTTCCTCCAAACATAACAAATGGTCATTATGGCCAAACATTTAAATTTTTGTTTCATTAGACCAGAGGACATTTCTCCAGAAATTAAGTTCTTTGTCCCCATGTGCACTTGCAAACTGTAGTCTGGCTTTTTTATGGTGGTTTTGGAGCAGTGGCTTCTTCCTTGCTGAGCAGCCTTTCAGGTTATGTTGATATAGGACTTGTTTTAATGTGGATATAGATAGTTGTCTACATGTTTCCTCCAGCATCTTCACAAGGTCCTTTGCTGTTGTTCTGGGATTGATTTGCATTTTCACACCAAAATATGTTCATCTCTAGGAGATAGAATGCGTCTCCTTCCTGAGCGGTATGATGGCTGTGTGGTCCCATGGTGTTTGGAAGTACACCTCCAATTCTGTACACCTTCTATCAGAAGCTAATTGTCTAAAGGCTTGACATAATTTTCTGAAATTTTCCAAGCTGCTTAAAGGCACAGTTAACTTGGTGTATGTAAACTTTTGACTCACTGGAATTGTGATATAGTCTATTAAAACTGAAACAATCTGTCTGTAAACAATTGTTGGAAAAATTGCTCATGTCATGCACAAAGTAGATGTCCTAAATGACTTGCCAGACTAGTCTGCTAATATTAAATATGTGGAGTAGTTAAAAAATAAGTCTTAATGACTTCAACCTAAGTGTATTGTAAGGGGGTTTAGAGGAAAGGAGGAGGCGAGAACTGGCTTGACAACTTAAATAACAATTTATTAAACAAAAACCCAACCAAAAACACACAACTAAAAACACAGCACAGCTGTCTGTAATTCTCTCTCTCTCGAACTGTCGTCCCCGGCCGCCTTTATCCCTCGCGCGCCCCATCAGGCTGATTGGGGACCGGGTGTGTCTCATTCCAACCCGGCCCCGCCCTCCTCGGCTCTACATGTATGTAAACGTTTGACTTCAACTGTGTGTGTGTGTGTGTGTGTGTGTGTGTGTATATATTATTATTGGTAAAAAAATAAATAACAATGATGCGCAACACAGCTTTACCGTATTAATGAAAACATTAAATGAAAACAATTTGATTACCTTAGGCAAAAGGCTGCCATGGCTGAATCGCAACATGCTGATATTCAGTATACTTGCTTATGTGATATTGCTTACAGATAATAATACTAATAATATAACCATTTAATATTATATTATTGTTACAATGAGTATTATTGTTACTGCTTTGAATATTACACTTTTATACAGTAGTAATATTTTTCTGTCGTAATGTCTTGATTTTCACGCATCCAGTTAAATAAAGTTATAATTTCAGTGTGAATTTTATTTTGAAATATCTTTGAAATTCTTCCTGTTTGTGAAGGGTTAGTTATATCAAGCTTCCCGTAACTCGCGTGCTGAAATCTCTGAGCTGCAATGGAGAAAGAGTTCATTTGAGAGTTAACAGGAGTTTATACACTCAACACACTGATCTGTTGCTCTGCAGATGGATACTATTGGACACACTGCATTAAAATCAAGCATTAGAAGTGTGTGTTTCATTTGTGTGTGTGTGTTTGTGTGCATGCCTGTGTGCAGTTTTAAATTTTTTGATATCGTGATATTTTGTTAGTACCGGTATACCGTGCAACCCTAATGCTAATAAAATGAAAAGTTACTTTAAAAAGTATAAGTTAACAAGTTAATACTGTAGGGCTTTACTGGTTGTTTAGATCAGTGTTACTATCAGAAATAATTAATAATTATTTCTTTAGTTATTAATTAATATTTAAATTAATTAATTGAATCTAACTCATTAAAACCTCATATGGGGCTCTAGTAAATGTAGTGTGCTACGTTTAGGAGCAAGTTTGGTTATTAGCAATAATTAATAATTATCAAAGATAATTATTAATTATTAAAATCAATAGATTCTCATCAATGTTAGTTTTTTTAAAATCCTTTAAATCAACAATTATCAAAGATAATCATTAATTGTTAACATCGATGAAACAGTAATTAAAATTAACACTAGGTTATTGATCATTCAAATTCAATCATCAAAGATAATTATCAATTATCAAAAATCAGTAGAATATTAATAAGGATTAACATTGACAGGGCACCACCCTAAAATCAGGGACTAATAACCAAATAGTAAAACAGTCTCAATATTAGATTGTTTTCTTAGGAAAATCGACATCCGAAGAATATCGATTTTCGGGAAAAAAAACAATGAATGAAGGTTTGAATCCGAGCACTGACATCCCATCAGCATGACACAGGCATATGCAAAACAAACCAAAACACTTATACTATAAACAAAACACTATAAACAAAGTTTATTTATGCAGTAATATCAATTAATAAATAATACAATGCAGTCAATAACTTCTGACTTACAACTACAAACTAAACAGTGATATGATTAGATACGGAAATAAAATAATCCTATAACACGTAAGGTGTGTGTGTGGTTAGTACGAGAGAGAGAAGTGACGGCCCTAAAGCCGATTTCGCGATCATGGGAGAGAAAACAGCTGTTAGTTCATCGCTCTGAGACACGGTGGATGGCTCGTAAACAGTCCCGCATTATTTGACTCTTTAATGGATGAACTCAGTTGCTGTCTCACCCGCAATGGCGAAATTGCACAATAATCCAATTTGGTTGGACCACAATACAGCAAAACAAATTTGTGATAATTAATATCCTGAGTATTAATAATGAGCGGACATGGCGGTCCGTAAATTGTACAAGCAAAAACCTTGAAACACAAGAATAACACACTATAATATTCTATCTCTGCCCAGACGTAAACCTCTTACTTGAATCGCATGAGGACACAGGTAGAATGTGTTTTCCACCGTCCTTTAACTCTGACCCAGTTCCTTGAGGCTCGGGTGATGACAGGAGGCCATTTCCTCACTCTGTCGGCGGGCGGTGTGGCTGTTGATTCACGGCGGGCTGGCGAAAAACTCAGAAATGTCGACTTGATTGAAGATGGAAGAGAAATCTTTAATCTCTTCACTTCTGTAGGCAAACGGATGAAGATGCGAATTGCTCTGCGGTCTCCTTCGGATCCGTTAGAGTGTTCTGTTGAACACAGAGTAATCTCAACTCGTCCAGCGAGATGGAGATTGTATGGCTACAGTTTCAAGTCGGACGTTACTTCCTTGTGCTATGAGGTTGCACCGGAGAGCAGCGAAGAGCTGCGTCCACATGCTGCGAACAAAGTCGCTGGAAGCAAATCCCGAAAGCATTTCAGAGGTATTTCAACTCCTGATGATGTCATGTTTGAGGGACGTTCTGTTGTGTGCCTCATCCAATAGGAGTTGAGAGTTCGATCCTTTAGTGAGCAAGGCTTCAAGGGATTTGTAGTCTTTTTTGGACTCCCTTTGTTTGATTTTGGCACGATTTTTATCAGTAAGATTTACGACTTGGAATGTGGGGGCTTGAGTTAGGTTTTTACGACTGTGTTAGGCCTGCCTTTGTCTTCTATCTGAATACATGAGGCCCAACAATACATTATGAACTAACAATGAACAATTGTATTTTTATGAAGCAACAATAACCAATATTAATACAACATGTAAAAAAAGATTGCACATTGTTAGTTACCTAATACGTTTACCAATAGGGGTGTGACGAGATCTCGCGATATTAAAACGTGATGATATTTCTTGTTGAGGTGAAAAGCTGTCTCACGATATCAGCATGACGGAGTGTGAGGGTGAAATTATCATAGAAGATGCCCCCGCCACTTTTAAATCGTTTGTGTGGCAGCATTTTAGGTACCCGGTGGAAACAATTAACGGCGACAGAGTGACAGGCAAGACACGAACAAAGGCGTACGTCATCGAGGCTGTCTCGTTTCATTTTTTTTTTTTTTTAAATCTATTGTCAATGCCTTTTATGTAGATGCACTTACATTTATACAATTGTTAACCTTTTTTGCATTCCCAATAAAAAAATTAAATCAAATAAAAATGAAACGAGACTGCCTCGATGACGTATGTGGCCGACAAATGCGACCACAGGAGGACGCAGCCTTCCAAACGAGAGACAGCCAATATGTAAGCACTGTAAGAAAATAGTGCCTTTACACTGCGGCTAACACAAGCACTATGCGAAGACACCTACAGAACCACCGCAGCTCTCAACTAAAATCAACCAGGTCTGAAGAGACTCATGTGAAATCATACAGGAGAGAAGCCAGTCAGTTGAGTTTGTGGCAAAACCTTTTACAGTGCTTGCATATTGTTTTGTATTTTACTGCATATGATAATTCATACTCAGAAAGTAGAACTGAAGTGACATTCATTACAAGATGATTAGTTAAAACATTTCAAAATGCACCTGCATTGTTTTGCATTTTGTGACTTTCAGTCGAATAAAAGATTATTTTTCCAGTCATATACACTACCGGTCAAAAGTTTTGAAACACTTACCTGAAATGTTTCTCATGATCTTAAAAATCTTTTGATCTGAAGTTGTATGCTTAAATGTTTGAAATTAGTTTTGTAGACAAAAATATAATTGTGCCACCATATTAATTTATTTAATTACAAAACTAACATTTATTTAAAAAAAAAAAGTTTTTGAAATTGATGACTTGGACCAAATAATAAAGAAAAGCAGCCAATAAGTGCCCAACATAGATGGGAACTCCTTCAATACTGTTTAAAAAGCATCCCAGGGTGGTACCTCAAGAATTTGGTTGAGAAAATGTCGAGTACATGTCTGCAAAATCTAGGCAAAGGGTGATTACTCTGAAGATGCTAAAATATAACACAGTTTTGATTTATTTTGGATTTTGTTTAGTCACAACATAATTCCCATAGTTCCATATATGTTTTTCCATAGTTTTGAAGACTTGACTATTATTCTAAAATGTGAAGAAAAAAAATGATAATAAAGAATGAGTAAGTGTTTCAAAACTTTTGACCGGTAGTGTATATAGTGTTAAAATATCGTCTCGTCTCGTTCTCGTGAACCCAGTATCGTGTATCGTCACACCCCTATTTACTGTGCTAACAGATAGAACCTTATTTGTTAATTGTTACCAGATTTTCTCTTCTTACTACAAAAGAACCTAAATGCTTTTAACTTGCACAGTTTTTCTATGTGGATGTTTTCATTTACTTCTCCACTGCTGTAAGATTTTTTTAAACAAAGACCGGCAGGAAAAGGGAAGTGTTCAGTTGTTAAAGTGAGAATTTGTGGTCATGTTTACTACTCTAATGGGAAGCATGCCATTTGCTGGTTTGGGTATTCCTCAAACATTAAAATTTGAGTAACTACAGTAATTTCCCATTTTTGTAATCTTTGGCCAACACGCTTGTAAATCACCTAACAGTGTATTGAAAATTGGCTTTGCCTTCTGTATCTCAGTTTGCATCAAGATGTTATTTGTTTGATACAGCCTTAATTGTTTTTTGTTTGCAATCAACCTTCATATTGTTTGAGCAGGAGGCTTTGGACTTGCTGATGAATGAAACATTTGGCGGAAGCCAGTGTTGGTTAGCTTTATGTGCCTAAAGCCCTTGCATTTCAATTATGAGCGAGCCTTCTTATTGAATCAAGTTATGTTTTGCTCAATAGGCTGTGGTGGCCTAGCATTTCACCTTGACTTCAAATGAGGCATTATTTGAAATGAGTCGTTAATGTTATTTTGATTGTTTAATCAAAATTGTCTCTGCAGGTTCATTGCGTGGCTTAAAACCAGAACAGTCCAGCAATACTGATAGAGACATAGGTTCGAATATGGTACTCGTCAAATCCATATCCCACTCTCCTATTTTCTTTCCACCATTTCCTTGTCATCTCAACACTTTTTCTATAAAATAACCCCATTGGGACACATTTCTGCTGCACAAAGACAAAACTCAGTTTCTACGCCAATGGTGAACCTGATTAAAATGGCTTCAAATTTTTTTGGATTGTCCCGCCAGATGTGGATTGCAAAATAATCTTACTCGTTTTTTTTTTTTTTTTTCTGAATCTGAGCTTGTTTAGCCAAACCCATCTGTCACAGGACAGATCATAGTCTAAGAGACCCGATCTCAATTTAAATACCTGAATTTTGACAAAATTTTGCCTTTGTGATGTAGAATTGTGCAAATATGTTTTCTCAGCCTTATTTGGCTTCTGTAAGCAGTGCAGATTGCTTCTGAATGTCTCATGTCTGAGGGTGTATCCTTACATAACCTACGAATGTGTTAACCGGTTATATTTGTTCCTGAAATAGAGTGCTTCTATATGTTTGTTTTCTCACAGGGATGCGTTTCAAGCGATTACTGAAATACCAAAAGAGGAAAAGTTGTTTACATTGCGACTGAACTGTTTTGACCTTTTTGACAAGGGCTGCAGGATACCGCATTGATGAGTAAAGTATGTTTTCTCTCGATGCTGACATGAAAATAACAGAAAAATCATTCGTAACGTCGAGAGAGAGAGAATGAGTCACACCAAATGTCAGCTCTCCGTCACCCCCTCAATACCTTGGAAATAAACGTTTGAGAAAAAAGACCATCATCTCTTGCACTGGCAGTTATTTTTTTCTTTGTGGCCTTGTCATCTTGGACTGTCTATAGGTTTGAAAATGTCATTTGTTTTTCATCTTTATTTCATTTTGTATGGTGGTTTTAAATTCCAATTCAGCTTTATTTTTTATTTTTGGAAAATAACTATTTTTAGTGTTTAGTTTCAGTATAGTTCTAGTAGAGTCATGTCATTCCTATTATTTGTATAGTGCTTTTTACAGTGCGCATTATTTCAATGCAGCTTGACTGAAAATCATGCCTATAATGTCTTAAATGTCTGAAAGCCCCTAGTGAACAGCTTTATAATTCTAGTTTTCTCTTAGAAGCACAAGTTGTTGCATCTACCTGATGGCACATACCACACTTGATCAGAAACGGCACTCACAAAAAATAATACAATCAGAGTTTAAGTTCAAAGATTTATTTGTCGAATTCATAACACTGCAGTCCGCTGTAGTACATGCGGACAAAGAAATGCGCTAATTGCCCTTGCTGCTACATTTAGCAGTAAATTGTATATACCATCTCCAGGGCTTTTATGATTCAGCAGCATGGACTGGATAAGTTTAGATCTTCAGTCAGATGGCCAGCACCAGAGATAAACTAGTTGCTGGACTTGGCAGCATGTAAGTTTGCAAGTTCATGGAATAGGATCTTTGTATTATACTCGAGAGTTTTGTTTGAGGCTGTTTGTATCAACTAAAGGAGACTCTTACATCCACGTGTTGTCTTTACAACATTTCACGGAGGCCACAGCTCCATTATTTGATGTAAACACATTATTTGTTGCTACTGTACACACTAGTTAAATATTGTAGTGCCATTGATTTCAGATTTATCGGTCCATAAATGTCACATGCAAAAGGGGACCTGCTAACGATAATAACTTCGGTGTCTATGAATTGTTACTGGATTGATCAAGAACATTAGCGTAATTATGCACAAACACTACCTGTGTTTGGACCTTTATGTTTTACAGGGACGTTTATGAGTCATTACTTATTATAATGATCCTCTTTAAATATATCTAAATACAGTGTTTAAGCAGGTATCTTGTATGTCATCAGTACATGCTTAATAAGATCATTACAATAGTGATGCATTATGTTCATTTTGGCATTGTAATATTTCACAGAGGAAAAGACCACACCGTTTCATATCCTGTAAGTCTTAATTTGGTGCCCAGTGACCCTTTAATATCTTGCAAAGTCAAAGTCAAGGCACTTTTCTGTTCGGATGCACTATCCAGTTCTGTCCTCTGTCCTGCTTAATTAGCCGCAGAGCTGGACTTCTCCATTTTAATGGGACATAATAGCTGCACTTTTGCTGTTTTTTCTTTTACATGCACTTTTAAATAAGATTATCCTCAACTCATATTATAGCTCGGCTGATTCTTTATTAGTTTTTTTTTTTTGTCAATCCTGTTTGTGAGAATGGGCTAACTTGTTTTATTATTGTTTCTCACAGATTTATAAAGGGATATCTCACCCAAAAATTAAAAGTCTGTCACCATCTACACACCCATATGGTGTTACAAACCCGAAAGTCTTTATTTCTTCTGTAAAAAAATAAAAAAAAAAAATACAAAAGAAATTTTGTAGAATGTAAGCCTCAAGTCACCATTCACTTTCGTTTTATGAAAAGAAGATGCAATGAAAGTGATTTGGCCTGACATCTTTTTTTGTGTTCCATGGAAGAAAGAAAGTCATGCTGGTTTGGAACAACACAAGGGCAAGTAAATGATAGAATTTTCACTTTTTGGGGAACTGTTCCTTTATATCTTAAAAGCTGTTTTTTTTCCCCATACTGCGCACAAGATGGCAGTACAGCACTTTGAAGAGCATCAGCAAAAGCCTTGCAAAAGACATTTGGTTTGAGTGATAGCTACATATCCTGCTCCTTGAACACACTGTTGAATTTTTAACACCTTTTAGTTGGATTCGAAAAAAGGTTGCTGTGGAGGCGGTCTCTTTGAATCAAATTAAATCCTCTTTTGTCATCTCTGTTTAACAAGCTACCATTGAAATGCAGCTGGAGGTTTGTGCTGAATTGAAGAAAGTCATTAGTCATCGGTACCTGGCAAATAAATGCTTTGAAGTGGTGCAGCATCTAACTAAATATTGTCACAAATTAGCAAAATACCTATCTTTTAGTGTATGACTACCTAGCAAATAACTGTGGGTGCAAAAATTTTATTCATATTATTATTTTTTTTTTCATTACAAATTATCAGTATAACAATTTGATTGTAAAGTACATACGTTTTACATAAATTTCAGAATGTATTAGTATTTGGTTTGTCCCCCTTATCATTAATCATATGGCATGGACTCCATGGGTTTAAAACCTGATGATTCAGGAGCCTGGTAACCTAACCTCTCATACAAAGGCGTTAACATGGTCATTGTCACAAATTTACTTAAGTTAGAATCTTAAGTAGTTCTTAAGGTTTTTTTTTTTTTTTTTTTTTTCTTTTACATTATAACATGTCTTTTGTTTTACTTTCCCAGATTTTCAGTTTGGACATTTGGCCCTTACTGAATGTGTTTGACCTTGATCCTTGCATGATAAAGGTTTTTTTACTTTACAGGATGTTTTGAATAATTTTGGCTCTTCAGAGCTGGATGAAGATGACCTGATGCTGGATCTTGACCTCTCGGATGACCAGCGACCTCACCATGGTGTGTTTTTACTAGATTCCAGCTGCTCTCTCCTTTTACTTCAGACTCTCGAGCACACGTCATGGCGTTTATCTCTCATTCATATTCATGTTGTTCAGTCTTGTTGTAGGAATTACACACTCTTTAAATGGCTGGATTGCTTGAAGAAATTATTTTTGCATTAGATAAAAAAAGATGAGACCTACTTTCCTTCCCAGCTCTTTAGCCGGAAAGCTTTTAGATTTTAATACCTTGTAAAATTTTACCCCATAAAGTTATGCACGCATTCTATTGTGTATATTAGACATGCAGTCATGTTAATATTCTGATCTTTCAGGAGGTGCAACTCTACATGTAACATGCACCAAAGGCAAACCCTCTAGACACATAAACACTGCAGATGTCATTGCTGATATTCGCTAAAGCAGTTCTATTGCATGAGAAATGTATAGTGTAGTGCCTTTGCATGATATTATTCAAAGACTTTGGTATGAACGTCCCCTGGAGGTTGGATTTCGGACTATATGAACCCTAAGTTTTATATGTACTGTAGCCAGAGAACCCCATTAAAACATTTCATCACATCATTAATGAAATTCCCATTACTTTGGTAGCACTAAAATCTTATTTGAAAGGAAATGAGGAAGCTGATATTTTTGTGGTGACTGTGACTTTGATTACTATTATAGCTTCACGGGAGGATTCCAGTCAGTCCCTTGCATCGTGTCTAAACCTGCTGCCCTCACCCATGGAGCGGACCTCTGGAAGAGAGCACAGGGAGCCCCCCCACAGGTATTGTTGCCTCTCCAGAGCTTCTCTATAAACCACTCATTCACACTGCAACGTGTTTTGACAGGGAGACTAATATAACATACCCACTTCAATGACACAGTAAAGATGTTCACATTGTTCACACAATGGTCATCTTAGGCTAAATTCCCCATTCTGTTTGCAACCCATTTAACTTCTGTAGTGTGACATATTTCTGTCTGAAAGTCTGTAGGATATTCTACAAGAAAATGTAGTGCAGAACTTGATTTTATCCATTGGGAATTGATTTGATTGTGAAAAATAGGCATTAATACTAGAATGGAGTCTGATGACTGATGGAGGAGGGATGAAAAGTGAGATTTGTGATGTCAATGGAAAAGAAATCTTCAAAGGTGGAACAAGTATAGTGCACAATAAAGAATATACATTAAGTAAATGGGGTCAATTTTGTTTTCATATTGACTTTAACAATTAAAGATGAACAGTGTCATTTCTCTGTAAGTTTAATTGTAAGAGCGTAATTTTTTCAAAATAGCTTTGCTAAAACATTGCCCATTTGTTTTTGATAAACTACAGTAGGTCTGCCCCCAGCTCACACCATTGGTTACATCAGTGTTGTTGTGTCAGGCTGGACGGGTCGCTCAAAACAAACTGAGGAATTTTTATAGCGCCACAGAAACGTAGTGTTTACAGTGTTCGAGAAAATGAACCTGAGAATGCCTTTTAGTTGTCCCTGCATATTAAGCTGGGATAAGAGAAAATATTTTTACACCAAAAAAGTTACACACTTCAGCTTTTAAGTTAAAAGGTTTTGAAACTTTTATTTTATAAATGTTATACACAAACTGTTGATAACTGTCATTAAATAACGAGAATGAAGTTGTCAGTACTGCAGGGTAGGGAAGTTATTCAATTCATATTTGTTAATTAATTGTGTTAGTTACTATGGTGAAATCTCTAATGTAATTACTTTTGTAATTTTCAATTAGTTCCTTGTAATGGGAGAAATCAGTATCACAGTTGGGTAAGTAAACACATCAAATGCCTTTCCTGAGAAGTTAAGTCTTTCACTGATAAGAAACACATGAATGTTGCTTGCCTTCTAAGTTTGCCAGTTAAGTTGAGTGTATTAGAATGAATTCAAAGTCATCTATGCGTTAGTTTGTGCAAGATGTTTTACAGTAGGGGTGTAACGGTACATGTATTCGTCCCAAACCGTCACGGTACTGACGTCATGGTCCGGTGCATGCAGTCAGACGAAGAATACATCTGAGTCAGTCACAGGTGATCCACACTCCAATCCAGAAGGGGGCGCGCATGGTAATGCAATGCTGTTTGCTAACCGCCACAACAGGGAAAAGAGCAGAAGAAGAAGAGACCATCTATGCACCAACCCAAAACAAGAATGGCTTCTCCTAATGCACAAGTTTTATTTTTCATTATTCTATTTATTTTGTACTTTTATAACACAAGAGGTGCTTTCAAGTTTTGTAGCTGATTGTGACCAAATACCTTTTGTTTTTATCAACCCTACAAAAAAATATGGCCTATGAAAGAGTGCATTCTGTTTACTGCTTTGTGCTTAATACACTAAAGGAGGCTGTACTGTACCAACTACCTCAGGGGGGACTAAATGCTGCTAGGTGGAACAAACTGTAATTTGCACTACTGTATGTTCAAAATAAATGAAAAGAAACCTGGCATTTTGGATTTTTCCTTTTGTACCGAACTCGTATCGAACCGTGACTCCAAAACCGAGGTACGTACCGAACCTTGACTTCTGTGTTCCGTTACACCCCTATTATACAGTATACAGACCAGTTATTTGCAACTGGTTTTCCTTCCAAATTTTTGCTTTGAACATCGAGTGGAAAATCAACCCAGTTTATCATAGAGTGGTAAACAATATGACCTTAAAGGGATATTTCCCCCCAAAATTAAAATTCTGTCATCATTTAGTTGGTACTAGTCAGTTCCAGTCTGCAGATTTTTGAGTAGTCTGAGTCGAAGAAAATCACGTAGTATAAGATTGGTACCAACTCCGATTTCTTAGCCTTCGAATGGGATTCCATCTAGTCGGAGGATATCAAACATGTTTGATATTTTTCAACTGACTTTACACGACTACTAGAGGAAATCTCATAGTGTATGATGCTGCGTGACTGAAATCTCAAGTCATATGGTGATCAGCCAAAAGAAATTGAGCATGCAGTGGCTACGAAGCTCATAAAATGGAAATTGACCACTCAATTGCATCTTGTTTCCTAAATGATCAAACTTTCACTGGATGGAGTGGCATAGGTATTCACCTCACCAGTGGTTTGCACATTTAGAAAATGTTCTCTTACAAGATGAAGCTGAAACTGAAAGTCTGCCCTGACCCTCTTGCATAATGACAGCAGAGAGAGAGAGCAAATTATAGCATGGAAATTAGCCTAGAAAATTGAAAACATTTCCTGACCTTATAATTATTTGTACAGTTTTTAGAGCATTCCCCCAAATAGACTGGGTTTATTTTGAAATTCTTATAGAATGGACTCTACAACTGCTGCATGTTAACTACATTGAATATGTGATTAAATGTCGCTTTTTCCACACGAGTGAAAGGTTTGAAATTTAAAATCAACAGTGTAAATATTACCTTGAATTTCAGCAAAGTTATGGAAATTACATAAGCCTATATTAGAAAATGACATTTAATCGTATATTTAGAGGATGCCCTAAAATAGACTGGGCTTATTTTAAAATTATTACAGAAGATACTCTCAGACTGCTACATTTTAAAGGAATAGTTCACCCAAAAATATAACTTGCATTGTTTGTAGTGCTAAACAGCACAATTTCTCATGTGAACACGCTCATGAAGATGCAACGTCAATATTTTCACTGAAATATGACTTAAATTGTGGGTTGTTTCTTGCCAAAATTCATCACATGCCTTCAGAAGACTTGAGTTGCATTGATAACTTTCATGATACTTTTGGGTCCTAAAAGATTTAAAGTAAGCCGCTGTAAACAGCCATTGTATTGGAAAGATGGACCTGGATATTCAATAAAATATTCCCCTTTTGTGTTTTTCTTAAGAAAGAAAGTCATATGGGTGTGAAATGACACGAGGGTGAGTAAATTATGATCGAATTTTCATTTTTGGGTGAACTATTCCTGTAACTGCATAGAATGTGATAAATATTTGCTTTGTTTAACACAAGTAAGGTTTTAAAGCAACACTGCAGTGCGAAAGTAGAAATATTACCTTGAATTGCAGAAAGATAATGAGAATTACATTTCCAAACATGTATTGGGATATGGCATTTTATCATATTTTTAGAGCATGCCCCAAAATACACTGGGTTTATTTTGAAATTATTACTAATTTTAGGCTGCTCTAAAACTGCATGTTCACTACATGTTACAAGTAATTTAAATGGTTTTCTACACAAGTAGAGGCTTTAATGTTTAAAAGCAACACCTCAGTGCCAAAGAAAATATTACCTTGATTTGCAGAAAGGTTATGAGAATTACATTTCTAGACCTATACTGGGATATGACATTTTATTGTATATTTGAGCTACCGAATGCCTCATAAAAGCCATGCTGCTTCCAGAACACGTATTTTCGCCTTGTCAGCAGGTGGTGATTGAATGACCTTGTCTTGATGTCTTTGACATAGTTTTGAATGAGATTTCTACTCCGTAGCCCCGCAAGTCAGTGTTATTTTGGTTTATGTTGCATCCGAAGAATCTCTTTATGCATTTTCTGAATTTATGGCACCCTGAGACTGTGTTCTGTTCTCATCAATGTTAATGTTCTCACATCGTGTACTATGATACAACCTTGTGATCGACAAGGTTTATTCTTTTCATTGTCACCCTGGTTTACGCTATTTATTCTGCCATAACTTGTTTCATTATTAATTATTCGTCACTTGGCATGGTGCAGTAGTGGAGAGAACATTTAAAGCATTAGTACATCCAAAAGTGAAAATGTTGTCATTTTTATTTACTCCCCCTCATGTCATTTCAATCCTGTTTGCTGTTATTTTTTCAGTGGAAGCAAGGCTAATTTTTGAAGAGTCTTTATCCATCTCTTTTCCATACAACAACAGTTAATTGTTACCACAGCTGTCAAACTCCAAAAATTCCTTAAAATAAAAGTATTCTAGGTGCGCTCTGTGTGAGAAACAGACTGAAGCTGAAGTTGTTATCACTAAAGTTAAGTTAGTTAATTCCCCTCTGCTGCAGCAA
Source organism: Myxocyprinus asiaticus (assembly GCF_019703515.2). Taxonomy (NCBI): domain Eukaryota; kingdom Metazoa; phylum Chordata; class Actinopteri; order Cypriniformes; family Catostomidae; genus Myxocyprinus; species Myxocyprinus asiaticus. The sequence continues at coordinate 23,451,811 of NC_059376.1, read as the reverse complement.
TTATGCATATTTGAACTGGAGCATCACCTTCGGTTACGGCACATATGTGAGAGCCAATGCCGTTTTGGCATCCATGACATTAAACCTGACGTCATTGCTCCCTTTTTGAATCTGAATGTGGGCATGAATGAGATTTCAAAGAGAGATTTAAGTCAGTAAATAATGACTTAAATTTTAGGCTGTTCCTCATACAAAACTATTGTATGTCTTAAGATTTCGCGTCATCCCCGCTGAAAAAAGATACAAACAAACAAAATAATTATATTGCTGGTCACCAACTTATTTTGTGTTTTGTTTACTGGTCGCCCAGTATGGGATGCTGGTGTTCCCACCAGGCTTTCAAACTAGCTAAACCAGCTTCATCAGAAAGACCATGCTGGACCAAAAGGCTTCACCAGCAAGGTTTTGCTGGTAAAATGCTTGGCTATGCTTTTCCACCAGTGAGACATGCAACAAATCCGTACTAACCATCATAAACCAGCCTAGACCAGCATGCTGGATAAGCTAGTCTTTATAGCAGGGATCTGAACTATTGTTATGGTGTGTTTTGTGCTTTTTGGAGCTTGCTTGCTGTGGTCACAAAAAAGTGCTGCGTAAAAGGTTTTTTTTTCTAAAAAAAAAAAAAAAAATTCCTAATTTGTGTTCCACAGAAAAAATAAAGGCAAACAGGTTTGCAATGACATGAGGGGTTAAGTAATATTTTTGGGTGAACTGCTCCCCTAAATAAAACATGCTGTTCCTAGCAGGAGTAATAACTCACCCTGTTACAAATTAATGAAACAGAAAAAGTAAAGTAATTGGCTTTTTCCTCATAATTGTGAAATTCATCACTCAGAGGGGCCAGGCAGAAGTGACGTGAAAGATACATGGGGTTGCAGTATAGTGTCATTATGGTGGGGAGGTGTCAGTTAGTATAGATGTCTTTAATGTACAGTGGCTGGGAGGCCTGTTTTCTGCTGTGAGTCAAGCTCAGCTAGAGTTGAGTATGCACTGTTTGACGGAATATAATCCTACACCCTGACTAAGTGACAAGGTATATTATCCCTAGGCAAAATCTGGGCTGTTGGTGTGGAAATGCATGAACCATCAGCGAGACTGATGCACAGCAGCTCATGTTGTGTTTTTCTCACTTCGCCCATTTTACCGCTCTGTAGCAAGGCAGATGGAAGTGTTTTGCTCTCTGAAGAGAGGCAGAAAGATGAAGCTATAGGAGAGAGCTGAAGAAAGAGCCTCAGTCCAACTTAACAGAGCTGCAAGTCTGAAACAGCATAGAGGTTTATGATTGATTTTTCTCTCATATGGCTTTCACACAGAGAGAGAGTGTGTACTTTAAAATTGAAGGAAACTGAAATCCTGGACCATATCAATTGGGTAGTTTTCCTTTTGCCATTTTGTGAGGAAAGAAATGGCTTTATTACAGTTGGATCTGATTTAGTTACACTATTATAGCAAGATCGTCTGAGGGGAAAAATCTAATTGTAAAACAATATCAAATTAAATTTCCTTGCTTTCCCGCATTTTCTTTAAATGTGCACACAGTCATTTTTTTTCCACAGTTTTATACAGAAATTAATAATACTTTTGAATAATATAAGTACAGTGATGTACACTTCAGTACATGAGATGAAGACTCAGTCATATCAGTGGCCTAGAAAAAGCTGTTTTTATTTTAAATTAACTCATATTGATATCTCATGACCTGTCACATGTCTTGCAACTCCACCAAATTAATAATAGAAATAATAATAACAACAACAACAGTAATGTATTTTATATATTGCTTTTCCAACGTTCAAGGCACTTTACAAAATTTATAATCTAAAAAATACAAGCAAACCAAACAATAAAGCAATAAACACAAAATGAAGTACATACATACAGTATATGCATATATAAATATGAATGAGATAAGGACTACAAGTGTGTGTGATTTAAAAAAAAAAAAAACTGTTATTTAACAAATGTGAATTTGAAGCTGCTGTATAATTAAAAAAAAAAAAAAATGGTGAAATTATCTTAAAGTAATTTTAACCATAGTCCTTATTGTACTCATAAATCCAAAACTGCTGATCTAAAAACCTATAGGAAATTCCAGAGGGAACCCATGGTAAATTCCAGGATGGCCTACAAATTGATGCTGTAGTCTTTAGGTGTCAATATATTGTAAATTTGAAGATCACTAAGACAACAAGAGCAAGTAAAACACAAACAAGAACTTACTGAGTGCACCTTTAACTCAGAAAGCCCAGTTGGTGGTGAGTGTCAATTCTCAGTGTCACAGTGCTGTATCTCTCGCTCCCTCTCTCGCTCGCATGTCCTTAAGGAGCAGGTTTGCTGCAGCAGGGGGCAGACTCCTCAGCTCTCTGCAAGCTGTGGTCCTCCACAACAGAAGGCTTCATGTCTGGCCTTGTGCTAATTTTCAGTCTCCTTACCGAAGTCTGTCAAGGTGATTCAAAGTGAGTGTGTGTGGGGGGGGGGGCCTTTCAAGAAACTCAGGTGTGACAGAAGGAGTTCAGATCTTTGCAGAAGTAATTACTGCAAATCAGTCCGATGTAGATTTTCTTTTTTTCTTTAAGTGTGGACAGGGAGTGTGACTGTTCCTAACCTTTGATCACACTCTCTTTGTGGCATCATGTTGAGTTCTCCGCAGTCAGTGCATGTGTGTGAGACCTGCCTCAGGGAAACTCTTCTGGGTGTCTAGCTGAGTCACAATGGCAGAATCCATTGTTGTTACACATTGCAGGGAAGCCTGTGCCATCACTAATTGGATACAGAGTGGTCTTGTTGGAGGCACCAACAGGCCATAAAATGTTGGAATGACGATTAAAAACCCAAATGGTTCTTATTTTTATATGGTAAAAGGATTCTTTCAAGGTTTTTGTTATAGAACATTTTGACAACTTGTAAAAAAGTCTATTAAAATATTTTTCTTCTACAGTAAGAATGGTTACCGCCTAATAAAAAATCATCACAAGAAGTCATCACCTAGAGGAAAAAGTGCTTTGTAATGAAAATCCATTAATCTTGCATTGTTTTGTAAAAGATTGAGGTAAACTTTTAAACTAACATTGCCTTCACTACAGTTTTTCACTACATCAGAAAATGCTGCAAATCACATCACACATAATGTAAGTGACACATTCTCATGAGACCAGAAGTTGATAAACATTTTTAAAAGAATAATTTGCATCTTGTGACCAAACATCACACACATTCGGTCACAAGACGAAATAAGAACCAAGGTTATGGACATAGCTGCCATTTCATTTTAGCGCTTTATGATTCATGATTTGATTTAATAGTGAATAACGACTTCAATTTAGTTCTGTTTATCTCACAAAGAGATTGTATCACTTCAGAACTATTAAAATCTTATATCAAGACATACCGATTACTTTAACTGTGATTTGGTGTTGTTTTTTTTGTTTTTTTTTGGGAATTGGAACTTTGAACAGACCAGAATCACAAGTCACCTGCATTATGGCAATCAACACTGTGAAGACTCAAGCTCCACTAATCACCATAATAGTAACTCCCAAAGCTCCAACATAACAGAAACTTTATAAATTATACAACAAAACTTTAAACAATAACAAGTCTCCCCCTTTATATTCATCTTGCTCAAAGACTTTTAACATTTATTCTCCCTGTGAAGTGGCATGAAAAACATGCTGGGAATTAGAAATCTCCTGCCCAGTTTCAGTTAACCAAAATAAAAATATTCATGTTGTCTAAACACACATTGATTAAGGAAAGCTTGGAAATAAAAATAGAAAAAAATTTGAGTAACGAGGAATGCCCAATAGCCTGCATCATTTTTATAGCAAACCGAAGCTTTTTGGAGAAAATTGTAGTTTCACCAACTCCACCAACGTTTAATGCATCTCTATAGAGCTGTGTGACAAAAATGCCCAAAAGTCTCTGCATCTACGCTCCAACTGCATCATTGATAGCTCAGATTGAGAGACTTCTGGACATCATTAAGTTTAAAGAGACAAGTTCATTACACTCAAAACAATAATACAGTTTAGGTTACTTAAAAGGTGTCAATTTTGTGAACTCAAAAGACAGAGAAAGTTCTAAATACTCATCAAGGTTAATTTATTTGAACTAATTTGTATTACTAATGTTTCCCCTACTCAATATAATAAATTACTTTTGAGCATTAGGTTTTCGGCATTAGGTTTACAGTGTTTGTGTTCCACCAAGGAAAGAAAGTCATGAGTTTGGAGAGACATAGCATGAATTAATGACAGAATTAAAATTTTTGGGTGAACTCTGTGAACTATTCCTTTAACTCTTGCTGCAACGCACTCTGATGTAGGCATCCATTGACCAATAAGAATTTCAGAGAATCCAGTTGTGCTTTTGGAAATCCAGCTCCCTGTGTTCTGCTTGATTTCAAACAAACCTGGCTCTTTCCACTCCCTCAAAACAAATCTCATGCATTCCTACCTGTCAAACGTTCCATCAGAGCCTTTTGTATCTGTAGGCTCCCTAAGACTGTCACTTGCAACAAATTACTCTTCCAAACACGTAAATATTTGATCAACCAGAAAGATTGCATTAATGTCAACAAACCGCCTGCAACCACTCCCACGTGAGCTCTGACATCATCTCTCGTGCCCTACTACAAAAAATTTAACGAAATATGCTGCAAGGGATGACGTGTAATGAACAAAATTAACACATTTAAACGTTTCAGATGTTTGGGGTTAAAGAGTTAGAAAGAAACAAACAAACACAAATTATGTCACTGCTGAGGTTGCTGATCTTGGCCAGAAGCTAGTCGTTGTAATAAAATGAGTGAAAATGTTTTGAGGAAGATGGTTAATGGCAGTGTGAAAACTGTTGACTTTTAAACACTACCACTGCTGCCAAAAATGCTTGCATTCATGGGTCTTTAGCAATTTGTTGTAGTCTCTTAGGGTTTTGTCAAAATATATTGCTTCTATAAATAAGATGGCCATCACCAAGAAATATGAGCATAAGGTCCAAGAGTCTTTAAATTTTTAACTCAAGGTACTAGTTGGGAAATTTGTTATTTGACAAAGGCACTCAATGTTACCTCAGTGCCAACAATAACAGTCAACCATATCTATCATACGGATGCTTTTCTTGATAAGGAATATAACATGGCAGCAGTAGCTTCTAGTAATGTTTATTAGTTTGAAGATGATAATAATGTGACCGGAGACAGAGACAGTATAAGGGGGAGGAGGTGGACCATTTCTAGGAAAATTAAAGGTATAGATCATTTCAAGGATGTAAATGATAACAAAGGAATTTGAAGGCTACTGGTCTGGGAGCACCTCCTGTTTCATTATCGGATCTTTTAAGTAAGGCTCTAAGTTAACATATTTTACCAAAGAACATTAAACATTTACATGCAGTGTTATAATCAATAAAGCTGTTCAATGAAGCTGTCTGTGTGACCCGTGGACAAAGTAAGGATTTCTTTCTTTTTTTTGTTTCTTTTTTTTTTTGTGTTCCTACTTTATAAATCGTTTTGGATAAAAGCATCTGCTAAATGACTAAATGTAATAGTAAATGACTTGTGCATCTTCATTCATTATAATGGGAGCAATCTACAGTCACTTTTAGAGCTCTACCTATCAAACTTACAATTAGTTGGCATAAATGTCAGAGGTGAGATGTGTGCTACAGTTGTTAGTACTGCATGTATCCAGCCGTCTCACTTCACTGCTGTTGTTCAAGCGTCCATTTGCAGTTGCTTTTTCTGAGATCTAAACACTTTAATTTCCATTTGTTCTAGACATCCAGGGAGCAACGAGTCACCGAACAACATGGTCCACATTTTAATGATGTTTTATGATGATTGCTATAATGAAGTATTTAAGCACACAGTTAGGGATAGTACTGGCTGACAAAGGCAGGGCCCAGATGGCATCACTCACATGTGAGTGGTAAGGAGGTGGCGGATGCGTCCTGGGGGAAGGACATAAAAGAGGAATGGTTCTCGACTAGGACACACGGGGATCTGTCGCCTGTGTACAATGTTTTGTCGCTGTGGATAATTATCCCATTATTGGACTACTGATGATGACTTTTTTTTTTTTTTTTCTTTTTTTGTGGAAATTGTCACATTATGATTGTTAATTGCACCTTTATCATCACCACCATTTTTTGTTTTTGTTTTTGTTTTTTCTCCCCAATTTGTAATGCCCAATTCCCAATGCACTTTAAGTCCTTGTGGTGGCGTAGTGACTCGCCTCAATCTTGATGGTGGAGGACGAATTCCAGTTGTCTCCGCGTCTGAGACCGTCAATCCGCACCTCTTATCACGTGGCTTGTTGAGCGCATTAACGTGGAGACGCCACGCGCCCCACCGAGAGCGAGAACCACACATTATAGTGACCGCGAGGAGGTTACCCCATGTGACTCTACACTCCCTGGCAACTGGGCCAATTTGGTTGCTTAGGAGACGGAGTCAATACTTGCTGAGCTACCCAGGTCCCCCCATCATCACCACCATTTTAAAATTGAACTGAACTGTATCTATGCCGGGGCTGGACCGTTAAACCCGATCTCTATGCTGCATGCCACCGGGCCAGAGCGACGCCAACAGGTGCACACACACACACAACCATCCATTCATTTTGTTAGGACGTTATATTGCATCACATAGGGACAGTTAAGTTTGCATGCTACGTGCGGAAGCCTGTTCAGTGTATTCCCAAGATAAACCTTTGTAGCGTGTTTGGTGGCAGGGTTCCGTATCGTAACATCCTAAACATTAGTAAAGTAAATCGTCACTATGAATGAAGCGCCTCCTGCTGTTGTTTTGAACGAGTATGACAACTAGTGGGAAATGTACAAGGAACTAAGTCGTCACTTCCTCGAACCGATGAATAGTCCTTGAAATGGTCTATATGGCGACTATAGGAATAGATTTCCCACCTTTCATTTAAAGGGCCAATCGACTTTTTGATATAGGCATCGCCTGTTTGTTTACTTGATAACACTTTCGCATTAACTGGACCAGCCTGAAAAATACTGTACTGTTTTTGTTTTTTTGTTTGTTTGTTTGTTTTTTTTGCATGAAATTATCAAAAGAAGCTAAATTTGTTCTACAACTCTGGTTTAGACAAATTTGATTGCTTATGTATTATTGAAATGTAATCTTGAAAAACAGTTTGGAGATTTTGGTCATTCTCCATATAAGCTGATAGGAGCTGTAGAAAATAGCTGCCCGGAGGCGTTACCAAAACATCTGTCATCTTGAGTTTACAAGGACACCTAGCTAACAATGCAATTTTTTCAAAAAACAATATTTGCAGTCAGCCATTATTAATTTAGTCAGTGATGGAAAGTGTCCAATAATGGAGGTTACCGAGATAAAGCTTGTAGTATTCTACTGGTCATGTGATCTCTTCGTACCAGCCGCTATGAGGTGACCCGCATCCTGTAGAATAAAACTGCTATTTGCTTCTGATATGATTGGAGTCTTCAACTCCATGTGAGTGTACATCATTTTAAACATATTTTTAATATTACTATTAATTTCCTTTTCATGTAAAACTTTAATGAGGTGAAAATTACTGAGTGCACCTTTAAAACTTTGCCTCTCTCACACTTACCCGTGAATACGTTCTAACAGGATCCACTCTTCCGTTAAACTTGTTTTTGTTTAAAGCAGGCTCTCCACTCGCACACAATACACACGCCTACGGAGCCACGCTTACTGAATACCTACAGGGGAAATAGCTTAGAAATGACTCCACAGAAAAGGTCAGAAGTCTTTAAAATCTCCATTACAATAATAACTGTACTAACAAGGACAGTGAACTTAAAAAAAAAAAAAAAAAAAAAAAAAAAAAAAATCTGAATATTGGAAGCCAAGCATTGAATCAATTGTTAAACTTCAAATACACAAGTGTCCAACTGTGATGGGGAACACCAAAACATGGGCAGAGCTCTGCTCCTTTTGAGCAAAGTTAATATGTAATTTAAGAACAAAGGGCCAGGGTTGCATAATGCTAATTATGATGTTAATAGCTTGATGAGAACGGCGCTAATAACTGTATTACACAATGTCGATCTGTCATGTGCCAGTACGGAATGCCAGTATTCTGGCTCTCAGTGACCTTGAAAAACACACTGCCTCCAAATGAGAGCTCACGCAGGGGGGATGTCAACCTGCTAAGTAGGGGTCAAATGCAAAAAAGCCCTAAACTTGATGGCAGTGTTAGCAGTGCCATAATCAGATAACGGCCAGATGCAATGTGATAATGGATATTCTGTAGTAGAATGATGCAGGGGACTTGATAATTAAAGTGGAATATGTACAGTAGGTATGACTTTTGCTGTAAATAGCGAGACAAACCTGCAACAGCAGCAAAGTGAAAAGGCCCTGAGGTCAGCAGCTTTTAGGGGTATCTTGGGACAGGAGCATTTCCAAAGACATGATTAAAAACACCTTGCATCTACTATGGGTAAATAAACAGTGTGATGTTATAAATAATAGATAGGCTCTGTTCCAAAACCTAGTGAGCTTCCGACTTAGGCAGGATTGTTGAAAGGCGTCATAGGCGTGCTCTAAACACCGAAGGCTGTTCCTAAAGGTAGGCATGTACAGTACTTTTATTCTTATTTTAGAGGATTGGGTCATTAGCTTGGCAATATGCTAACATCAAACTCTACTGAAATGACTGAGTGCCCTGGTTGACTGTAGTTATTCCCAGAAAAGTCTTTGACTGTGTTAAGTATTATTATAGAGACCAACTGCAAGGCCTGTCAAAGATGCACTGACACATAAAATTGTGACTGATGTTTGAATCTTAATAATGACTAGATATATGGAGCCTCCGTCAAGTAAATAAAATCCCCAAACCCTTCCAGACACAACAATAATTCTGATAGATCTTCTTATAGGAGATGGCATTTAACAACAGTGTCTGTGTTTTTAATATGCCTATGAATTGCCGGAGAGTGGCAAAATTGTGTTTCTGAATGGTTTTGAATGCCTCAGATAACTGACCTAAAGTAAATGCTTAGTCACTAGAGTTGTTAAGCAATGATAGATAATGACTGCTGTAGTGCTCACTCTGATTTCCTTTTTAAATAATAAATATTGTTTTTCATTAGGGTGGTCAACCGCTTATAATTTTTACTAAATACATTTTATGATATGCTGATTAATTGTATATTAATATTTGCCACCCATAAAGATAATTCCAAGACATTAGCCTACATTTTTGTGATAGACATTAGAAAATGTGGGGTTTAAAGTCAACGTACTGATTGTTTTATTTTCTTATTATTGATCATAAGCCCATCATTGGCCTGCAATCCATTTTCGAATTGACTTTGTCTGTGGTACACTTAAGGGCCGTTCACGCAGAACACATTCTTGTATTCCATCTGCGATATTTTAATTGTTCGTCTGTAAACATCTTTGGTCATTGTATAGAATCTCACGCCAGAGCACCAGTATGCGTCCTGTGTGAACGATTCCTTACTGATTCAATGCTGCTCTTGGTTGATGTGGTTTAGCGAGGCGCATTGTCTGCAGACTTGGAAAAACTTTGTCTTCTTTAAGCTTAAATTGTTCTGTAGGAAAATCCCTTTTTACGGAATTTACGAACAGGTTAAGGGGGTATGATTAATTGCGTTTACTTTTTTCCCAGTACATTGTTTCTCTTTAAGTAATCGCACTAGTCAACTTAAGTTGAAAGCCTTTGCTTTCATACTTGGGAATTTGTAATTCCTGTATGCAGTGTTTTATTTATTGATTTATTTTTTCGTGCCACATTTTGACAAACCTTACCTTGTCTGAACCTTGACCCTGAACCTTGACCCTACATTTTACACATCAATTCACTCAGTGTCATGTAAAAAGTGAATATTGTTAAGTGCCATAGTCTTTTATTGCAGGCTGAAACTAAGAATAAAATCTTTGCTGCTGGCTTTCTGTTCAGACATTGAGTTATACAGCTTCTATTAGTTTAATGAGTACATTGAATGAGCACATCTTTCCCTATGCCATGTCTCAGAGAACATCATGAATAAGTCAGGATCCTGTCTATGATTTCTGAGACATTTGGCAACATAAGCCATTTATGAAATCATTTGTAAAATTCCAAAGTAGAAACAATTGAATGTGTCTGTGGAGGCGAGGGCGTGGTCGAGCGTTCGTCTGGGGAGAGAGCAAGCGGTAAGTGTTTTCACCTGAGATGAATTGCTGGTAATTGCTGTTTCTGTGTTTGCAGTGAGAGATGGGGGGGAAAGTAAAAAGGGGCCAGACCTCAGAGTGAGTGGGAGAGAGCCCAGCTGACAAGCTACGTGTCTGTTGGCCACTGCTGTTTCCATTAGAGAACCTTTTGAGTGGTTTATCTGAAACTACACCGTTGCGCATTCAATCGAACTTTTTTTGTTAATAATTTACCTTTGAGTTGGATTCGCTGTCTCCCGCTTCCTCATTCCTTGAACTTGTTGCACTGGTGCTGAAACCCGGGATTAGAGGAAGAAGGATACATTGTCATGGAGTCGTCGCCACTGGTGGAAGTCTTCCAGTCCCTTTCCAGCATCCAACAGGGCCAACATCAGGCCCTCGTGGATCTTCGAAGAGAGCAACAACAGCATTTTGAGGTGCTCCTTCAGGCCCAGGAGGAGGACCGGCAAGTGCTGCGGAGCTTAGTACCCCATGAGGGGGCGGCCACCATGGCCCTGGCAGCAGCGCACTCCCATGTGTTGCTCACCAAGATGGGACCTCAGGATGATCCGGAGGCATACCTTGAGCTCTTTGAGCACACCGCTGAAGCTCTAAAGTGACCACTGGATCAGTGGGTGGTCCATCTTCTGCCGTTGCTGATTGGGGAAGCCACAGTTTCCGGTCGCTGCTGAAGTCCATCTTGCAACTGGTCGGCCGCAGCCCAGAAGAACACCGCCAGGGCTTCCGCTCCTTGACGCTGAGCGAGGTTGGCCGACCGTTTGCCTTTGCCCAGCAACTCCGTGATGCCTGCCGGCGGTGGGTGCTGGCCAAGGAGAACAGCGTTGCCGATGATGTTATCAACCTGGTGGTGCTAGAGCAGTTTGTCTCCCGTTTGCTGAAGGGTACGGCCGAGTGTGTCCGGTGCCACCGACCGGTGTAGCTGGACGAAGCGGTCCAGCTGGTGGAAGACCATCTGGCAGCGTATCCGGGGGCCGGTGCACACCACACCCTTTCTCCGTCTAATGTCTTCTCCCCTGTTCTCCTCTGTTCTCATAATATTGAGGCAGTAGTTAGTCCTTGCTTCACCCATCCGCTAATTTTGGGAACTAATTGGCTCGGTCCGGTTCAGTGTGGATTATAGTAAAGTTAATGCGGTGTCGAATTTGATGCTTATCCAATGCCTCGTGTTGACGCTTCAGTTGCTCCACCACATGAAGGATGCCAATGCCTGGTATCTGATCACCTGTTGGTATCTGGCACTCCAGCCGTTTAAGTTCAAGGATTCACAGGCTGGGGCGCAGATGGCTATCTCAGACTTCCTCTCCAAAAGGGGGTGGGGGTGGATGTGGTCAATTCTGGTTCCCCCGGCCCGAGTCGGGCGGTGGGGGTATGTGGAGGCGAGGGTGTGGTCGAGCGTTCGTCTGGGGAGAGAGGAAGTGGTAAGGGTTTTCACCTGAGATGAGTTGCTGGTAATTGCTGTTTCTATGTTTGCAGTGAGAGACAGGGGAAATAAAAAGGTGCCAGACCTCAGAGTGAGGGGGAGAGAACCCAGCTGAAAAGCTACATGTGTGTTGGCCGCTGCCGTTTCCATTAGAGAACCTTTTGAGTGATTTATCTGAAGCTACACAGTTGCTCATTCAAGCGAACATGTTTGTGTTAATAATAAATTTACCTTTGAGTTGGATTTGCTGTCTCCCGCTTCCTCATTCCTTGAACTTGTTACAGTGTCCTTCAGGATATATAGTACATTTTCACTAGTCGATGGTATGGATTGAGTTATAAGAGAACATATCCCCATTTTTCTGAGAGATGTTACAGAAGGTGTATATTTGGGATGTTAATTGACAAGTGTGAGATGGAAAGCTTGTAACCTGCCACAAAGCAGTAAAGGGAAATTTCACTTTCCTCTTGCAGCTCCAAGGACACTCCACAAAGGCCCTGAATAAACTGTGGTAATGAAAAACAACTGCAAAAATGTCAGACATTTGTTTGAAAGACAGAGACTGTGTTTATACTGACTTGTCTTGACTCTGCAGTTCTTCTAGAGGTTTCCAAGAATCAAATACCTCATTTTAATGCAAACTCAGAGGTTCCTTTTGATCTTCTTTTAATACTGCACTTTCAAGAAGCATAAATACTTAATTATTGTTGAAGCACTTGAAATAAATTCGATCTGAAGCTCAGAAACGTAGAAAGACAAGTCTGGAGTAGAAATGTGCTCCTCCTTTTGAGCTGAATCAAAGTATCCAAATTAATGAGAAGTCTCCTTGTGTGTTTTGTGTGGGACTCTCAATAAGAGATCATTATCAGTACTCTCAATAAGAGATTATTATCAGTCCAAATACCCTGTGCTTCCTTTGAAGATTATCTTTGAAACAAGGTATAGATGATGGGTTTTTGTTCTTTCATAAAATAAGAACCAAAGAGAGAATCTGTCTTGAAAAAGATATTGCCTTAGCCTTGGATTTTGTGTTCGTCAACCGTGGAATGGATGGGGATGTTTTTCTTCCTCGTATACTGATATAGATCTCATAAATGAACATTATGAACCTCTTAACTGTCTAATTGTCTGAGTATATGTATAGTTAGTATCCACTTGCACCAAATGAAAGGCCTGATGAAGAGGGTATGTCTAGCCTTTCAATTGTCTCTCGAGTGTGTTTTCTCGTCAGTAAAACTTTGCCTTTCTGTCTCTTTCAAGAAGCACTCCTAATCAAGTATAATTTTATCTCATTCTCTACATGAATGATATTATCTGTTAATTTACCCAGATATCTACATGTAATGAATAGACTAAAATTATATTGTGATTCAAGTTAATTCTAGTTTGAAACAAGATTATGATTTTAGGTAGAAGACATGATTCAATGAATTGCATTTTATTTCATTTCATTAAATGCAATTATATTGCATTGTATGGTATTAAAATTCCTTCAATACACTATGTCGGCCATCGATTTTTTTCTGTGGAACTTCTTTGAACTCAAACTGTTTTTTGGAACTGTTACAGTTTCACTGTCTGTGATTATTCTACCTGTTTCATGCTCACTGTTTTAAGCTATATGGTACGAGAGGCTGTGCTGTATTGTGAGTAAGGTCACAGCTAAAGGGCTTTGTTAGGCTCAATACAGTCTAAAGTTTGGACACCAATTCATTCTTAATTCTTACTATTTTCCATGTTTTAGAATAATGTTATAGTCATCAAAACTATGTGATAGCACAAATGGAAGTATGGGAATTATGTAGTGACCAATTATTTTAATTATTTTAGAGTTTCCTTAGATTATGAGCTCTGCACTCGCTTGGCATTGTCTCAACCAACTTTATGAGGTGCCACTTGGGATGCATTTGAAACCGTATTGAAGGGTACTATGTATGCTGGGTACTTGTTGGCTGCTTTTCCTTCAACATCCATTCAACTCATCCATTGAAAAAAAAAATTGTAAAGAAAGCTGGAAAAAGTATGTAGGTACAGTTTATATTTGTCAACAAAATTAATTGCATCCATTCATGCCTTGTTTTTTTTATTTATTTATTATTATATTTTTTTATATTATTATTATTATTATTTTACATTAGTAGTTTAGTATACATTTACAAGGGCTCTCCATGCCCTACCAGTTTCATGCTTCACCATGTACCCAGAAACTGATTTAAACATTCACAAGAGCAATGCCTCAAGTGCTATAATGCTTTTATAAAATTGTTACTAAATAATAAAAATATAAATGACACACTTTCAATTAAATTGTTGTTTAATTTAGCAAATTCATTAAGTGCCATCCTTCCACTTGGATATACAGTATATAGTCCCTGACATGTAAGCAAAGTTAATAATTGGCCTCTATGGTTGCTGTGCTATGATATACAAATATTTTGTGTCAGCTGTTACCATGTATTTTAGCATGGCTGAAATGCTGTATTGAGCAATCAGCATTCACCAAACAAGAATGGAGCTATGCTTTCAGAATGTTTTCTCATGTTTAATGTGATCTTTCGGTCCTTCCAGGGAGCAGCGGCCGATGTCCCTCTGCCTGTCTCGTGACGATGAGCCCTTGGCTGGGCTGGAAGCATTACCATTCAGGCTGATGCAGCAGGACTGCACAGCGGTAAAGACTCTTCTGCTGCGTTTACGCAGGACCCTGCAGGAGGTAATGTCCCTGACACTTCCTTCATTAAGCCACTATAGAAGAGAGCTGTCCATGCACTACCTCATCATGTACCCAGAAACACTGAGAGGATGTAAAATTTCAAAAGAACCAAATTCAGACAGTATAGACCTTTGTTGGAGTAAACTAAATATTTAATAGGTCACAAACAAGAAGGCTTTGAGGAGTGGAAGTACAGTCTGTTTAATGTGTTTTGTTGTGTACTGTACCTGGGGTCATTCAGCCTACAGTACTTTGAAAATGTGTCTTTCTTTCAATTTCCAATGGACATAACCTCAGGCAACATGGGTAGTGAACAATAGACCTACTGTAGACTTTAGACAGTATGACATATTGAAAGGACTGCACTTCTGTCCCTCATAGCCATTTTTTTTCGCTCTTTATCTAATAAAATAAGGAATCTACCTACACTAAAGTTATCTGCCATCCTTCATAAAGACTTCAAGAATACAATAATTATTTATTGCTGGTACGGTTGTCATGATACCAACATTTGAGTAGTTGTGAAAAATGAAATTTCAGAATTCTTGAAACCATTTTTGTTACCACAGCAAAAACTAATACTTCTACTCTTATATTAAAAAAAGTGAGATATTGATATAAATATTAACAATTAAGAGAAGTGAGTTGTTTTGTCTTTTTCTGGTTAATATTGTTGATTGATTAATATTAATTAAATAATAGACAGCGGCAGATCTGTTGGGCTGCAAAGGCTAATGCACAGATATTTTGATGCATCTTTTTTGACTGATATTGTTTTTGTTTTGTTTTGTTTTTTTTGTAGGGCTGTGAATCGATACATGTTTTTTTACTAATTAATAGTAAACATGATAAATTACAGCAAACATTAAAACAATCACAGGACACCTTGGTATATTATGAAATTATTAATTTAATTTATTAAAAATGGACAAATTCCATGTATTCCATCAATAAATATGATGATATATAAGTCTTAATATAATTTATGATAAATTGCATCTAATATGTCTTAATATAATTTATTATAAATTGCATATAATATATTGCGCAAATGTGTGTGTGTGTGTATGTATGTATGTGTCTCTCTCTCTCTCTCTCTCTCTCTCTCTCTCTCTCTATATATATATATATATATATATATATATATATATATATATATATATATATATATATATCTCACACGCACACACTGATCAGCCACAACATTAAAACCACCTGCCTAATATTGTGTAGGTCCCGCCATCAATCATGCCATGGTCTAAATCACTGAGATCACATTTTTTTCCCCATTCTGATGGTTGATGTGAACATTAACTGAAGTTCCTGACCCATATCTGCATGATTTTATGCACAGCACTGCTGCCACATGATTGGCTGATTAGATAATCGCATGGATGATTGTTGGTGCCAGACGGGCTGGTTTGAGTATTTCTGTAACTGCTGATCTCCTGGAATTTTCACACACAACAGTCTCTAGAATTTACTCCGAATGGTGCCAAAAACAAAAAACATCCAGTGAGCTGCAGTTCTGTGGATGGAATCGCCTTGTTGATGAGAGAGGTCAACAGAGAATGGCCAGACAGGTTTGAACTGACAAAGTTTATGGTAACTCGGATAACCACTCTGTACAATTTTGTACTCTGTACAAAAGTTTAACTAATTTTCTCCACAAATGTCATGTCAAAAATATTCAACCCCCAAAGTCAATCATTTGTGGAGCATCCTTTATCCTTAATAACAGCAAATAAATGTTTCAGGTAAGTGTTCTCAGGCTTCGGACACCTCTCTTTTAGAAATGTTACACATTTCTCATGAGCAAAAGCTTCTAGCTCATTGACATTCTTTGGTTTCTGTACTGCCACTGCTTCCTTGAAATCCCAACAAAGGTTTGCAATGGGATTTTAATGATGGACTGAAAGGGCCATTTAAGGACATTCCACAACCTATCCCTGAACCAGATTTTGGACAACTTGGATGTATCCTTGGTGTTATTGTCTTGCTGGAAAGTCCAGTGATCACCAAGCTTCAATTTACACACTGATGGCATCAAATTTTTCATGCCAAAATGGCCTGATACCTGAAAGAATCCATGGTGTCAGTCACATAGTCAGGATAGCCGTTTCCTGCAGCCGCAAAACTCCTCCATAACAGGACTGACCCATCTCCATGCTTGACTGTGGGGATGGTGTCGTTCTTGTCATCACCTTGTCATCTGACTCCAGACGTACTGCTGACCTATGGGTCTAAAACTCATTTTCAGTTTAGTGTCATACGTCTATAAAACCTTCTTCCAGGACTCCACAGGTCTTTCCTAATTACTTCTTGAATATTCAAGTCAACATTTCCATTGGTGAAGTTTTGCTTTCTTCTATACCCAAAGAAGGTTGCTGTTGTACCATATTTAAAAAATGTATGAATGGTGCTGCCAACTTTGTTTATTGGAAATTGAAGTGCCTTGGAAATGTACTTTTAGCCATGACCTTTCTTGTGTAATGAAATAATCTCCTCTATTAGCTTTTGAGACAGCTTATTTTTAATTGCATTTTTTGCATAGAAATACATTTTTGCTTACAATGCTAAACTTAAATTTTAAAACTTAAATAAGTGCCATTGCAGATTGATGACTTAATTTTGTTTTAAAACAATTACTTGTGTAGTCTTACATATTTAAGTATAGCCTTACTATACTTACATATAGGGGTTGAATAATTATGACATGGCTGTATTTTAAAAAAATCCTGCTATTTAGAAATATTAGGTTATATATTCACACTATGACTTTGTGTCACTCAACTGATATAGATGTAAAGTTTAAAAATTCTGGGTCATCAGAAAAGCTTACCTTTTGTAAATCCTTACTGTCTTGGGGGGGGTTGAATAATTTCGATTGCAACTGTGTGTGTGTGTGTGTGTGTGTGTGTGTATACATATATATATACACACACACACACACACACACACACACACACACACACACTGGCGGCCAAAAATTTTGAATAATGTACAGATTTCGCAAAAGTGGCATTCAACTGATCACAATGTGATCACAATGTGATCACTGAGCGGACGGAGCGAAAGACCTCTCAGGTAAAAGCAGAGGAGGTGGTGTATGTTTTATGATCAACAAATCCTGGTGTGATCAGAGGAACGTACATTCTATCAAGTCTTTCTGCTCTCCTGATCTGGAATTTCTTATGCTTCTGTGTCGACCATTCTGGCTACCGAGGGAATTCACAGCGGTCATTATCACAGCTGTGTACATCCCGCCACAAACCGACACAGACCGGGCACTCAAGGAACTGTATGGGAGTATAAGTGAGCAGGAAACCGTGCACCCTGAGGCCGCGTTCATTGTGACTGGGGACTTTAATAAAGCCAGTTTAAAATCAGTCGCACCAAAATGACACCAGCACATTAGTTTCAACACACGAGGGGACCGGGTTTTGGACCATTGCTACTCTCCCTTCTGGGATGGCTACAAATCCCTCCCCCGCCCACCATTTGGCAAATCGGACCACTCTTCCATTCTGCTTCTGCCCGCTTACAGGCAGAAATTGAAACAGGAAGCACCCACCTTCAGAACGATCCAGTGCTGGTCAGACCAATCAGATTCTACGCTACAAGATTTTTTTGATCACACGGACTGGGAGGTGTTCCGGTCCGCTTCTGATGACGACATCGAGCTTTACGCTGATAGCGTAATGTGTTTCATCAGAATGTGCGTAGAGGACGTGGTTCCGACCAGAACAATACGGATCTATCCGAATCAGAAACCTTGGATTAATAGCGATGTTCGCACGGCACTTAATGTGCGGACCTCCGCTTTTAATTCCGGGAACGCGGAGGAGCATAAACAAGCCAGTTATGCCCTCCGAAAACAGAGAAAACGCCAGTACAGGAGCAAGATTGAAGGACAGTTTAACACCACCAACTCTAGAAGCATGTGGCAGGGAATTAACATCATCACGGCTTTAAAGGGAATAAAAACTCCGTCATGAACACTGCTGCCTCTCTCCCGGATGAGCTAAATACTTTATTTATGCTCGTTTCGAGGAAAATAACACCGCCCTTGTGGAGAGAGCTCTTGCGGCCGAAGCTACAGAGGTTAGTTCACTCTCCGTCTCTGTAGCGGATGTAACCCGATCCTTCCGACGGGTGAATATCCGCAAAGCCGCGGGCCCAGACGGCATTCCGGGCTGCATCATCAGAGCGTGCGCGAACCAGCTGCCTGGTGTTTTTACAGACACTTTCAACCTTTCCCTCTCTTGCACTTGTGTATATGGCTGTGTGACAATAAAGTGATTTGATTTGATTTGATATATTCTGACTGCACCCATGAGTTAGAGCACTTTATTGAGTTGGAACTTTTCTGGTAAAAACGTTTGTTTCTCACTCTAACAGATATAATTTTTCTTTCATTAGGCTACTAATGATTTAGGTGAAGTAATCATTACTGTGGTTAGGTCAATTTAAATATATATATATATTTTTTTTTTAACACCTGCTACAGTTGAAATAAAATGTATAATAAATTATTTAAAACTATAACATTTCTGTCAAAATACCACAGTTACTGTTACTGTAAAATCATGATAAATATAAGCAAAAGTGATGTGTAAAAAAAAAAAAAAAAAAAAAAAAAAAAACTATTTTGGCACCTGCAGAGTGTTGTCTCTTTTCTTCGTCAGTGATGAATAGAATGTTAGGGCTGTCCAGCTGTTTGAGAGGTTTGACTTCCTCGGCAGGGCTTTAAACTAGACATTTTCAGAATTCAAATGGGTCTTAAGTTTTGAGGTCTCTGCCGCAATATCAAGTGTTCAGTTCTGCACAATCCCATCTCAGGAGTGCTGATAGTGAGGGGAGCCCGGTTGAAACGCACGCTCCAAAATTACACTAGAACAGAGTTCTGTGAAACTAGGCTTCAACAGCACCGAGCAAAAAGCGCCGGACACCAGCTTTGATGGCCCAATACTGCAAAATATATTTGCATGTCCATGTGTTTCACTTGAATCGGTCTTTAATGATCAATATAGAGATAATTCAAATAAGGAAAGTGATGCATCGGAAAATCTATATTTTTACCCACCCTTGCTATTAACCGTAACGGCCGCACCTCTGTTCCACATTCCTACAAGTAGTAGCTCAGTTTTACAGTCCACCACAATAACAATCACTTTCCTTAGCAAAGGTCCAGAGAATAGCACACATGCATGAATTTTAAAGAGGAAGTTCTTTGGCCTCTTTCTGACTCTTCTCATTAACATACAAATTAGCCATCTTCCTTCTGAATTTGTAAACCACTATGTAACAAGAATCACAATGGCTCATGTATTTCTGCTGCACTTTTATTGTGCTTGACCAATAATTAAGCATAGCCTGGTCCATCTTCATTTCTTTTTGTGTCCTATAATACCTCATCTCCGACAAATTCTTGGCAATGCGTTGAGTGTACCAGTTCAAAATAATTAAGGCTCACAATTCAACGAAATGTAAAATAGTAAACATGTGATATGCCCATGGATTTAAACTGGCTTTTTGTTGTCCTGCCTGGCTTATCTGCATAACTATACTGTTTTACGCTAGAAACATTTGTTCAGAAGTTGCCATTTGTGTGCAAATAACCATTTTGTTACTTCATATTCAGAGCATTCATTTTAATGTTGAACAGGGTAAGGTGTTACAGAAATTAGTGTCATATTTTTTCAGAAAATAATTTAGGGTTTTAATGTCTGTTTCTGGTGTTATTTTGTCATTTAACAGTTTATGCTTGACAACCATGAATGCACTGGGATTAATTAGCATTAGTGAAACATTTGTCTTTGTTTTGCTATATACCTTCTTGATTACCTCAATATGTTTGCACTTTTCATTATAGTTTTCATGTCCTCTCCTTGTAGTTGAAACACAAACACACATTAATAAAACAAGCACATATTGTATCATATCTTGAATCCTTTAATAACTAGAGTCTGAAACGACTGTGATAAACTTAATTTGCTGTGGAAAATTTACCAAAAATTTAATTTGAAATTGTGAAATTATACAAGTGGTCGCCTTCACCACTTGATTCATGTCCTTATTTTCTCGTTTCTTTTTTTTTTTTTTTTTTTACTTCCCACCATGGTGTTACTGGGATCTTATTGGCCCCAGTGCAAAAATACTTAATAAAAATACTTGATTGAAATTGTGAACATTTGTTTGTTATTAATAGCACATAGAACTGGTAATTTAAAAGTCTTTACTGTCTCTTCTTAAACATACTATTCCAAAAGGAGTAGTTAAAAGTAGTGTACAAAATAGTAGTGTTTATTCGTTCAGAAAGGCTGGTTAAATTTTGCTTAATAAAGCAAAATTAAGGGGAATAATTACTGTAATTATGCAGTATTATTTCTCCAACACGGTGACTTCTGTAACTACGGATGAATTTACCGTCTGTCCCTTTTATTATCCTATCATCTCAAACCAGTTTTCTTTCTCTAACAAAACATTACGGTACCACCACATGCTATTTTGCCTGATTCAGCTGAACTTTCTTGCTAGGATTGCCCAAAGCAAGAAGATTGTTTCAGTGTTGCTTCATCCTATATCTCAGTGAAAATATTTTGCTGTTTTTATTTATTTATTTATTTTTTTGACAAAGTTCTGATATCCGTATTATTGCTTTCTGTGTGTCTCTGCTCCACTTTACTTAAATTAAAATGTTTTGTTTCTGACCATGTCCCTCTCTCTTCTCACATTAAAGGAATAGTTCACCAAAAATGAAAATTATCTCATCATTTACCCTCATTCTTTCTTCTGTAGAACACGAACAAAGATTTTTAGAAGAATATCTCAGATCTGTAGGTCCGCACAATGCAAGTGAAGGGTGATCTAAATTTTGAATGTCCAAAGAGCACATAAAGGCAGCAGAAAGTAATCCATAAGGCCCCAGTGGTTTAATCCATGTCTTCTGAAGCAATCCAATTGGTTGTGAGTGAGAACAGACCAAAATATAACTCCTTTTTTACCATAAATCTTGACATCAGCAGTATCCTTGGGTATCATGATTTTGAGCTTGGTTACACTTCCTGTTGCCATCTAGCGCTCTGCACATGTGTCAAGCACTAGGACGTGTTAACAAGCTTGAAATCATGATCGTGTCTAGAGACTGCAATGGCAAGATCTTCAGTGAAAAAGGGGTTACATTTTGGTCTGTTCTTACCCAAACCATATTAGATAGACATGGATTAAAACTCTGTAGTCTTATGGATTACTTTTAAGATGCCTTTATTTGCATTTTGGGACATTCACTTGCATTGGATGGACCTACAGAGCTGAGATATTCTTCTAAAATACTTTGTTTGTGTTCTGCAGATAAAAGAAAGCCATACACATCTGGGATGGCATGCGCGTGAGTAAATGATGAGAGAATTTTCATTTTTGGGTGAACTATTCCTTTAATGGGTGTAGAGGTGACCGTAGTGCAGTGAGGAAGAAAAGGGTTCTGGCTACTGCCCAGAATGCAAAGAGCCATCTATACCATAAGTAGGGCTGGGCAATATGTCATAAAAAGTTATATCTCAATATTTTTCAGCCTATTGACGATATTTGATATATATCTCGATAATTATGTATTTGCTTTAAAATGGTTTAAAAATGTTTTTTATCAGAGGAACCATCATTTCATCCAAACAGCCATTGTAGCCAAGTAGATTAAATATTTTTAAGACATTAAGTAAAAATCTAATAATTAGTGTTTCATTAAATAAACACAAGGGAGAATGAAATTCAATCATTTTCATTGATATGCACTTTATATTAATATTTAATACACAATGATGCATAGTAGCTTAATAAAAAGCATTATTTGCCTTCAAATGTTTTTACTAATACATTTTTGTGAATGAACAAGGTGTGCAAAGCTACTTCACTGACTTCTTTTTGAAACCCCAGTTGAACATTGCATAATACAAAATTATTACTGGGACACGCCAGGTTTTTTATTATTAATATAATGCTGAATTATCATTAATATTGTCATTATTAGATTTCACCTTCACCTGGGGCTTTTATTTTGACACCGAAAGTGCTGTATTTCAACTTCACAAGGATCTTTTATTGCGACACAGAAAAGGCGATGTGTATTTGACAGTTTACAATGTCCCGCATTTCCTGAAACACTGTTATCTCCTTTTTTTTATTCTGAGCTGCATTTGTAGATTTGTATAATAGCTTGTAACTGTTACTAATGTTTGGAATTGCATGAATGCTTGAATCTGCATTACTTTGATTTCACAATGCACGTGAAAATTCTGAATATATATATATATATATATATAAGTCTTAGGCCCATTATATTTTTTTTAGAATTGAATTGAATAGAAGATGGACAAGGAACCCTACAACAGATGGTATGGCCCCCACAGAGCCCGGATCTCAACATCAATCTGGGATTACTTGAAGAGACAAAAGCAATTGAGAAAGCCTAAATAGATAGAAGAACTGTGGCAAGTTCTCCAAGAAGCTTGGAACATCCTATCACATGTGCCTAAAAGTTTTGCACATTACTGTACAATATAAATTGGTTGTCACATGCCCCAAAATAATTTTGGTGAACCCTTGACTCCTGTCATTGTAGTAAAATCTTTCCCCGTTTATGAAGGTGATGCAGAACATTTGCCATCACATGTTCAAAGGGTAATTAAACACCATATCAATGGGATCATCATTCTAGGCAGCACAACTAGAGTTTGTGAAACATGAAATTGGTAAAGTAGTGTGATCTGTATCAAAACTGTGTTGTTGTCCAGTTTTTTAAAAATGCATGAGTGCAATTGGTTTTCTGAAAGCTTTGGAAAACATGTTCTTGTTGCTTTTGGCTGTGTCTGGGTCAGATAGTTGAAATCGAGCATTTTAATGCTGTCATACTAGAGAGACCTCAGAGTCAACCAGTTCAGAGTAAAACGAGCAGAATGTTGTTATTTTTCTTTTTATTACTTATTTTCCTTTCATGTGTTCATTATATATTAAGATTAGCATAATCTTTGTCTTTCAGAGCACAGAGATCAGCCCTGCCAGCAGCCTTCATTCTCTCCCCTTAAGCCCCTGCAGTGAGAAATCACTTCCTTTTAAGGTAATTGTCAGCATTCAGTGTTTTGTCAAAATGTACAGTATGTCGCTAATATATTAAAGACCTTGTGAAATTGCTTGACCAGCTGTTTTCTCTCTTGTTTTGACGTATTTCCTATTAAAACATGAAGTTTGGGCAAGGCATATTGAAGGACTCTTTTGTTGTTCTTTAAATACCCAATAAGCAAGGTGCAAGACGGGTCATCTATATTTTTTGTCAGTTTTCCTGTAAGAGAAAAATGTAAATATGAATTCATATATCTGATAAAAGTGATTTTTGTCATTTTTAAGGAGAAGCACACATGGCCTTAAAGCCACAAACTCTAATTGTTGTTTCATTAATAGCTTGAAATGGCACTACTTTGTGACTGAGATTAAAAACACAGATTCACTTCTCTGAAGATTTCAAAGCCGATGGATCAAAAGTAACAACTGCGCTAAGAGACTGTATTGAGGCAGAGTTCTCTGCATTGATGTAACTAATTTTCCTACTCCATTGTACCTCTCCGAAGCACACCCTGTTCTTCTCATGCTGGCTTCTTTCTCTGACAGAATTTTAGTTACTCCACCATCAATAAACTTTTCCCACTATCATGATGGGATTATTTTGTTACGTCCCCTAATCTTTTGGAGATGGACTCGGACTGTCATCGGGAAAGGTTTATGAATTTGTATTTTTCTATGAGGAGCTTTTTGTTGGTAGAAGAGGATTTTGTTTTTCAACAGATTTTTTTTTTTGCATGGCTCAAAAATCCTGTCGAGTTGAGCGAAGTGGAAACGAGGACTGCGTCTTTCTCTATCCTCCTTACTGACCTACATGGAGCGCTAAAAGAAGTGACGGTTGCGGCAGCAAATCATGTGACTTTCAGGCTCATCCTTAGCCTAGCGCCATGCAGTGGGAGAGGGAGATGCTTAGAATAGGAGCCCATGCATTCTAACATTGTGTTCAGCTGACAGGAGAGGGGTGGGACTTGTCCTGATTCATTCCAGGGGAAAAAAAGGAAAAAATTCCAGATTTTAAAAATAAAGCCCTAGAATCCACCTGAGACGGAACCGTGTCACTTCTTGTCCTACTTTTAACAGAAAACTTCTCACCAAACATTTGTTATCCCCACCTTCGTAATAATTAGAGCCTGCGGAAAGCGTTCTCCTGCAGTGAGAGCACAGCATCGGATTGGGGAATGGAGTTGCATTGCACGCCTGGGAGAATGTGAGCGGACTGGGGTACCAGACTCATTTGTCCCAGTGTTCCTGTCACCTGCATATTAATAACATCTTGTTAAGTGAGTGTAGCTGTGCTCTCCACTCCGAGGGTGTCCTGTTTAAAATTTGTATTATCACAATCCTCCCTATACAGGAATAACTAAGGACATCTATTGCGGTTACACTTCCGATGCCCCCTTCAGAGTAAATCATGGTTAAAACCCTTTGCAATACCTTGTGCATCTCTAATTACTCCATACTTGGAAGTGAGAGAGAGAGATTCTTGCATTGTTAAAGGAATAGTTCACCCAAAAAAGAACATTCAGTCATCATTTACTCACCCTCATTTAGTTCCAAACAGTATGTCTTTTTTTTTTTCTTCTGTTAAACACCACAGGAGAAGTTTAGCAGAATGTCCAAGCTGTTTTCTTCCATACAATGAAGGCAGAAGGGGACCAAGCATTGTCGAGCTCCAAAAAGGACCAAAAAAAAAAAAAGCACCATACTATACATTTTGTCCATATGACTTGTGCTCTTTATTCCAAGTCTTCTGAAGCCATATGGTGGTTTTGTATAAGAAACAGAATGAAATTTAAGACGTTATTTACTGGAAATCTTGTTTGACAGCAGTGCTCACCATTTACTTTAATTGTACGGAAAAGAGGAACTTGGACATTCTGCTTTGAATAACTCCTTTTGTGTTCCACAAAAAAGAATGTCATACAGGTTTGTAATGACATGAAGGTGATTTCATTAAGACATTCTCATTTATTAAGTCCTTCATCCTTTTCTTGCCTCAAGTGTTTAATCTAGGACAGACAGATGGAAAAGTCACTCATATGCTGCTTTACAGCTTGGGCTAAAGACCCAGCTCTCTTTCCTGTGTGTGTATGCAACTGTGACCAAAACCTCTCTAGAGGTCCTCCATGGCACTGCACAGATAAAGTGCCTCTTGTTAAACCGATATAATTAAATATTCCCCACAGGCAGGGATTTGGAGGAGGCTACATCCTGCCTTTTTACTGCATGCATCGCTCAGGACATGACCTTTTTATGGCATCAGTTAGAATCAATTTGTGAGTTGGAAGTGCATGCAAAAGTAAATTCAAACTGGACGCACAAAAAATGCATTAAGATGTTATAAGTAAGGGCTCGGTATGGCACACGAGTGATACGATTGCAATAAAATGGATATGTATTTATTTTGTTTAGTTGTTTACCTTCCTCTTGCAGTGATCCTTCCTCATCGTCATAATGTTTGTTTTATTTTGTTGTAAGCAATTTAGAAGCCAAAATGTCCAAATGATACATATAGCACTTGTCCAGTTTGTCGCACAAGTAATCATGCACACATGTAGTTAGGTCTATATTTTTATTGTTTTTTGCTCTCAGAATTATTTTTTTGTATAAGTGAGATGTTACTGCGAATAACATTTTAAAATTAGGATCTCCACAGAATAAGACAATGGCAAATTCAAGATTTTCAACTTTGAAAACATGATTCTTAAAGGAAAAGTTCACCCAAAAATGAAGATTCCCTCATCATTCACTCACAGCCATGCCATCCTAGATGTGTATGAATTTTCTTTCTTCTACCGGACACAAGCAAACATTTTTAGAAGATTATCTCAGCTCTGTAGGTCCATACAATGCAAGTGAATGGTGACCAATATTTTGAAACTCACAGAAAGGCAGCATAAAGTAATTCATAAGACTCCAGTGGTTTAATCCATGTCTTCTGAATAGACTTTGGATGAGAACAGCCCAAAATAATAATCTTGACATCAGCAGTCTCCTTGGCGATCATGATTTTGAGCTCGATTACACTTCCTAGCTCCATCTAGCGCACTGCGCATGTGTCAGGCACTAGGAAGTGTAATTGAGCTTGAAATCATGATGGTGCCTAGAGACAGCAATGAGTTATGCTTTGGGCTGTTCTCACCCAAAAACAATTGGATCGCCTCAGAAGACATGCTTTAAACCACTGGAGTCTTATGGATTACTTTTATGCTGCATTTATGTGTGTTTTTGAGTTTCAACATTTTGGTCACCATTCACTTGCATTTTATGGACCTATAGAGCTGAGATATTCTTCTTAAAATCTTTGTGTGTGTTCTGCAGAAGAAAGAATGAGGGTGAGTATATGATGAGAGAATTTTCATTTTTGGGTGAACTATTCCTGTAACATTTCACATACAAAACACTTTGATGATGATGGTCTCAAAATTAAACATGACACAGTGATTTACAAGAAAAAAAATGGCACTTCATGTGATAGTTCATCCAAAAAGAAAATTCCATTTCATGAAAATTCTGTGACTGTGGCAAAATTTATCCAAAACAAAATTATGTTCATTACACATATAACTGCAGTTTCGAGGTGAAATGTCTTCCTACTTGCACAAAGATAAAAATTCTAGTTAGTCACTCTTTTTATGCTTTCATTACCAGGCAGAAATAAGCTTTCTTTACACAAACACATCAGACATTGACAACAGCTCCCTTGAGATGTTTATGTAATATGAACAAAAGGAGTGCATTCAAACCAAAGCCACAAAGCTTTGAACAACAAGGTCTCAAAGTATGTGACATTGAAGCTCATTATCCCCTCTACTGATCTCTCATGAAGGGTTCCGAACTCACGCACATTGTGTCCAGCTTCCTTTATGCCAATGCTTTCTACTCTAGTATTTCTGTAGAGGAAAGCTCTAGTTTTCAGGGGACGCAGGTACTTTTTGGTTGTTCGTTGAGGGCATATTCAGCTCCTGGGCCTTGCAGTCCTCCTCTGCTGCCCTTTAAGCTGTGGTCCCCCCTCCCCCAGCCTCACATAATGGATGCTGACAGCACAAGGTCGTGGTAAAGTGCCTGCTAGTTCAGGTGAAGTTTATGGAGGAGAGTGAAACCACGGCACAAAAAGCACACCTCCACCTCTCAACGGCAGCAGTTTTACACCCACACAGAAGGCTGCAGATTCAAACTGGGGGCGACGGCTTGAAAAACACAGACTGACTTTTTAAAGAGTATTTGTGTGTGCTTTGTATATAGGATCCTGGGAGAGAAGAGAACCAGTTCCTGCATCAGCAACTGAAGGAGAAAGATGAACTGATTCTTCGACTGCAGGCAGAGTTGGTGAGGAAACTCAAAAATTTCAAATTCTCAAGATAACACCTCCTCAAGTTTCATAACCAAAGCAGCACCTGTCTTTTGAGAGACTTGTAAGAGCCCTCAGGAGGCTTTACAATCAGAACAAGCTCAATTGCTCCATTGTCATTGGGATATCCAAATTTTATGCATTTTTCTGTTGAACAAGGACAGTTTGCATTGTACAACATTAAGTTCCAGTCTTCCAATCTAATTGAAGAAGTGCCATTCAAAGAGTGCTGATAGTTAGTATAACAGCACTGGGACACTTCAGTGCTTTGAGTTTGTTCAAAAAAACTAGAAAAAATAACTAGGCCATATTGTGTCTAAAATGCAAGTTACTCGATTTTAAAAGAATGGTTTATATTCTTATTTTTTATAGTAATAATTTACTCACCCTCATGTCTTTTAAATCTTTTATGACTTTCTGTCTTGTGCAGAACACAAATGAAGATGTTTTAAAGGGGTCATGACATACTCTTATATTTTATTTATATATATATAACACCCAATACGTTGCATTCGAATACATTAAACTGCCCACTCAAGCACAGCAGCGCCATAAACTTTCAAACAGTCATGACATTGGAAATATTTGTGAATTAAACTGTTTACTTACGGTTTTGCATCGGATCCAGTAGAGTTTTAACTGCCGTATCTTTAATAATGCTCATTCAGTAACAGTTCCTTTGCAAAACTTGAATCATATTTTGACTGGTTCACAAGCAATCCATGCTGAACTGAGCCAAAAACACATACATTACAATCCACGCTGAAATTTTCTGAATACGCAAATGTAATACAATCCATTGTGATTTTTGGTGCTTCAACAGCCAAAGCAGAGATGCTGGTCTTCACATCTCACATCGTCCATGTTTGTTTACACACAGAATGGCATGTGTTTATCCCAGTCAGTGGCAGCAGCAGAATGAGATGCGTTTTTAAAGGTTGCACTTGT
The DNA here is from genome assembly GCF_019703515.2 of Myxocyprinus asiaticus. Lineage (NCBI taxonomy): Eukaryota > Metazoa > Chordata > Actinopteri > Cypriniformes > Catostomidae > Myxocyprinus > Myxocyprinus asiaticus. The sequence goes on along the minus strand of NC_059376.1, from coordinate 23,423,076 downwards.
ACAGCTCTTAAAACTTGGTGCACATCACTGGAAATGCATCAGAACGATCAAAGACATCCATCTAGTGCATGTTTTTAACAATTAAAAAAACACAGATGGGTGCAAAAATGATCCAGGGCACCTCCAAAACAGCAAGAAAAAGCACAGCTGTTGTAACTTGACATCTTTTAAAAGCATGTGAGATGAATGATAACGGTCAAAGCCATTCATCTAGTACATGTTTATGTAGAAAAACATTTACATCCAGATAGGCACATGAAGGTGTCCTGTGTAAGTCCCCTTAAAAATGTAGATAAATCTCCCATTAAAGGCTCTCTCTCCTCTTCACCTGTGTGATTGAGCACAAGTGGGCGGTGCCAAGGGTACAATGACAAAAAAAATCTGTTGATGTCTTGCTGAAGAGGCAGTCGTATGCAGATGTATTTGGTCCTTGTGACGTCATAAGTTACACAAATTCCAAATGAGCCATTTTTGAAGCTTGGATTTAATAAATGCTCCTTTTCTATTAAAGAGGAAGTTTTGAGTTCTGAAACTTACAGTATGTTTTTATAGTACAATGACCTCTTATGTCGAAAGATCAAGGGAAATTTGATTCCTCATGTCATGACCCCTATAATGAATATCCTGGTCCATCTGTTCAGTACAATGGCAGATGATAGTGACTCAGTTTAAAGTGAAAAAAAAAGGACCCAACAGTATAAAAAAAATGGCCTATGTAACTTGTACATAATATTCTGAGTCTTCTGAAGTCACACAATACGTTTGGCGAGAAACAACCCATGAGAAACTTTGTTCATTAAAACATCTCCTTTTGTGTTCCACATTAGAAATTAAATCATGAGGGTAGAGTAAATTGTGACAGAATTTGTTTTTGTTTTTTTCATGGGGTAATCTACTTCTTGTTTTTAAGACTGTTGTATAAGAGCAATATTTCAGTCACAGTCGTGTTGTTGTACTGAATATCAACACTGTTGCTTGGGTGATATTGCTTAATTAACATTGTTTAGTTTCATACCCCTCCCCTCTCCCAAGGCTCTTATCAAGAAGTTGTGCCACTCAGCAGTTTCCTTTCAAATTTTAATGATATTTGATAGACTCACTTAATGTGCAGTAAACAGCTTGTTGCATGCTTTACATGCACTGTGAGACACATAATGTTCCCAGTCCTTGCAGCAAAAGGAGACACAAGTGAAGGAGAAATATGACAGCTCTATCTCAGATTTATAGACTAGTGGTCTTGTAGAGAGGGATGGGATGGTGTGATAGGCATGGAGGATGGGGTAGGATGAATAAAAATTACAGAGGGCACTAAAGAGGCTGTAAAAGCAAAAGGACAAACAAAGCTCATACAAACCACGAATATTATTTACTATGTGTATGTCTTCTAGCATTTAGAACTACTGTTCCCTGCCTAGATGAGAGGAATGATTGCTCAAGACTAGGGTTGGGAATCGAGAAATCATTCTTATTCTGAACTGGTACTATTTTTAAAATGAAAACCAGAACTGATGTTTGGTTCTGTTAATGGTTCTTGAGCATCTACATTCAAATAATTTACTCATGCCTTTCAAAACTTGTATGACTTTATTTCTTATGCAGAACACAAACGGAAATGTTTAATGAATATCCCGGTCCATCAATACAAAGGCAGATGATCGTAAATTCTTGCATCTATGCGGACAGAACACCGTACTAAAATAATATGACAGCATTTCCAGTACCACTACTGAATCTACAGCACCATGACAAATTAAGTTGTTTTAGCTGGGAAATCATACAAAAATCACATCTTTCTGATTGGTTGCATGCAGCAACATAATACAGCATGACTAGTGTAGTCTAGTTTGCAAAAAAGTTACATTTATTTAATTGGTTCTTTTTAATTAATTGCTCACAAATCAGTCTCTGTCTCATGAGATATCTGTTTGAATCAATCTGATGGCTCACTCACTGAATCAGTTAGAGCGGATCTTGACTTATTCAATGAACAGCAAGACTTGAGATGAACCTAGAACTGTCATTGTTTGTGTGTAAACTTAAATCGGTGTAGTTAAAGATTAACATTTAGAACAGTGCTTAATTGTAATAAATTGTTCTTCAATTAAAAAAAAAAGACATGTAGCCAAAAATAGTATTGTTGTTGTATAGCTTCATTAGAATTAACAATCATTAAAGAGCCAGAATCGTTAGACGGAATCGGAACCAGAATCATTATATTTCTTAAGATTCCCATCCCTACTCAACACTTAACATTTCAGCTGCAGCACTGCATACATTTACATGTTTTCTAGACTTATAGATGGCTTTCTAGATTTTCAGTGAAAAGATTGCAAGTTTGCATTGATGTTTTGTGAATTTTTTTTTTTTTTTTTTTTTTTTTTTTTTTCTGAATTCAGAAAATTTGCTCCCAGTAGTGTTCAGCACATCTCTGAAGGTCACAGTTCTTTTTCTCAGAGAAAACAGTTTGTTGATAACACAGTGCTCCCTACAGTTGCTCAAATCCAAAATAAACCAATGTTTCAAAGTTCATGTGTGATGTGGGTTTCAGCCAGAGGGACTCCTATGGTGACTTTATATAATGTAAGACAAATATACTCTGAATTTACTGAACTCATTAAGGAACATATGTTTAAACCTGCATAATGTGGCATCTGATTGACGAAATCGTGATCAAAAGTATATTTGGTCATTGACATCATCACTTTACAGACTCTGCCACCCACAAACCTCTGCTTTATTTTTAGGAGTGTAAAAAATACTCATTGGTGAAACTGGCAGCCTGCTGGCTAGGCTCGTCTTTGTCAATTTTTACTGTCTGTATTGAATGTTATGAAGTATGGCTGCCCTAAATTTTGCTGCAGTAGTCTGCCATTCTGCCACATCCGAGAGGGGGATTAAGGCTGTTTGATATTCAAAGTCGGGACTCAACATTTTCTGATGATAAAGCTGATATGAATATAATCCAAATTTTTTTATGCTATACTTTGGTTTTATTTTATACATCCTTTTTCTTAACAGGACACCACCCGTGCTGCTCAGAAATCTCTTTGCCAAAAAACTGACAAAACCACTCAGACTGATTTCTTATTCTCAGAGGTGAGTACCCATTAAAGAACTGTACAAGAGCTCCCGACAACATTGCTAATGTTCAGAGGTCACTGAGCTGTGTCTAGTTTTTCTAATTGAATACAGGTTCCCACATCTGTTTTTTTTAATTTTTTTATTTCACTGACTTTAATGGCAGAAGGCACTGAAATTTGATTTCACATCATGAGCTAGTGGTTTTTGGAGAGTGTGGTTTCATTTGGTGTGGAGCAGTGGTTCCCCATGGTACTTCAGCCAGTTCGAGGGGGGATTTTGATTTCGTTTGTTAAACCCATAAAACGGAAATTACAATTTCAAAACATTAAAATAATTAAACTCGATTAATGTCATGATATTTTGGTAGTTAACACATTCAGTTCCTTTTTAAGGCAAGAAAGCAATGCAAACAAAAAGTTGACAAAAAGTTCTGTCAATCTGTTTGTGAGACACTTGTAGCTGTATATACACCCATATAGCCTATAGTATATAAAGGCTGCACAGAGGTACCTGGAATTTTTTTTTATTTTTTATTTTTTTTCTACTCAGTATTTGTGTCTTGTTTTTCAGTGAAAATGTCTCAATATCTTTAAAAAAAGATAATTTGACTTACCAAATGGGGTAAAAAATAGAAACATAAAGGGAAAACAAATTTATATTTATTTCCCCATTGGCAAATATTGTTTTCTTGTTGTAATACATTTTAATAAATATGTGTTACTAAATTTTGTTAGATTTCTCTGAAAAAAAAACCTAAAGGACTTAAAATACCAGCTATTTTTAGGGATTTGAACTGGTAAATGAAACAAAAATACTGAATAAAAAAATTCTGTTTTCTTTTACTTGATTAAAAGGGCTGTCAATTTAACGCATTTATTTAGTGTGATTAATTATATAAAAATAAAGTGTTAAAAAAATTAACGCATTAATCAAATTCTAGAATAAAAGTACAAATTTTCCTACCATACGAGCAATTCAAGTATGAAGTACATCTGTTTTTACGAGCCGTGTCGAAGCATCACAACAGACATCACAAGCAGCGCAGCCACAAAATGAGAACCGCTCACTTAGTAGGAAGCACAACAGGTGTGCGAAGCATCCTAAAAAAAGCAGCGTTTATGACGCTGAATACCAGTGAGATGCTCCAAACATGTCCGTCATGTGAGGCACGCACATGTACCGTACATAGAACGAGAATTAAAAAACGTGCAGATGGAACGCATACTTTGAGAACTGGACACATTGACTAACTCTATGCAAAACAGATTGCGTTCAACTGTAGTCTTGTTCAATGAAATGAGAATAAAACAAACAATATATTGAGTTCTTAAGCCTCTTTTTGTATTGTCTAATCAATGCTTTATTCATCGGCCACAATAATGCAATTTATTTAAAACTGAATTTCAATCCGTATTATATATTTAGAGGGTGTGCCCAACGTGCATGCCCTACGTAAGCCCTGTGTATTATATTTATAAATATTTGAATAATAATGCATTATTTATATGAATTATCTTTATTTAAGGGCCTTTCTCAGCAAATAAAGATGTATGTGATTGCAATTAATTTGATTAATTAATCGGCATGTCGTAATTAATTCTGTTACATTTTTTTTCAAGTGACAGCCCTAGATTAAAGATAATGCTAAATGATATCCAGTATAGTACGAGTTAAAATAACCCCATTTCTGGTTTGGTGGCTTTAGCACTTTAAGGACAAAAAAGTTTAGGAAACACTGATGTAGACATATATTTTAACAACTATATTTGGAATGAAATGTAGGTGCTTGCTTGTTCCCACAGGCGCCTCTTAATGGTGCACAAACAACAAATGATGATGCTATATTATAGTGAGTCAGCAAGCTGTGTTCATTTAAGCACATCAAACTTTAAATGACTCATTAACAGAGATTAATGCAACTGAGAGATTAAAGCATCAGAGACATTTACAAAACCCAGTCAGTAAACTTTTTTTAAACAATTTGGAATACTTACAAGAAGGCAGAAGTACATTTGATGGTTTGATGAAAAAGCTATTTGCACACACTTAATAGATTCCCCCCCCCCCCCGGCTCATAAATCTCTTTGGAATTTTTAAAGTTCTTTCAGCATTTGTGGTATTTGTGATGAGCATATTAACATTTTAATAAATTGAATTTGTTAGTTCACTGATGGTTAAGAAGAACGATTTCTTTCAAGATATCTGTCATATTTTACGTCCCAGGGGTAGAGTGGCTTGACAGTGGCCACATCAGTATGCATCTAGTCCCTTTTTTATTTTGAAATGGCTTTTAGTTGGACACGTGTGGAGACATGGTCCATTTTTTCCCCCTGGCATTTAACATCTCTCCAGACATTGTGCCTTGTATTATAGCTAATATGTGTATGTGATTTGAATCCAGATGGCTTTTTTCAAATTGCTTGACAATCCATTCTGATTCTATAGCGCCACTACTAATGTGCTGCCGTTCCATCAGACCTCAGCGTTGAATGCTGTTGATGAAAAGTGCTCTTAAAGTTGAAATATTAGAGTGCTCATTATATAGCTGTTTCATTAGATAAGCGTCATTTACGCAGTAAGCCAGCATCTTTTTTGCTGTGATGCCAAAAACAGCCAGCGTGGAAATGATCGTGTGGGAGGATGTAGGTGGATCTTCCTGTCTACCTCAGATGTGGCGGCAACGGATGAGCACAGAGAGGAACTGCACATGCACACGCACAAGACCCTCAGGCTTTCTGAATGCAACACACACCATCATTCTTTCCCCCCCGCTCAGCATGCGAGTTGAGTTTAGCATTTCCACCCTGCCCTATGTAGACTACGCCGCTATATGGGTTACCACATTGAGGACACGCAAATATCTGAAAGTGTGTCTACAAGTGGGTCAGCTATTTCGAAGGCTACTTCAACTGGAGGAGGTCATCTGTTTCCTTTTTTTCTCCTCGTTCTCCTCTTTCTTTCGTCTTTTTTTTTCTGGAGCACCCTGCTTCTCTCTCCAGCTGAGCTAATTAGCTGAAAGGGAGAGGAAGAAAGGCTTTGGTGCCCTCTGTTGAGTCACAGTGCACCAGAGGGCCAGACTGACATCTTTCGGACATGCTGGATCCTCTGTGTTTTTTGCTGCCATTGTCTCACAAAAACTTCTCAAGTCCTCTCTGTCTCTACTGGCCTGACGCACAGCAGGCAGGAGCAGGTTCATGAGGAGGGGTTCCTGTTAGGACAAAGAGACACAGCTAGATGGACAAGGGCCAGCCTGCTCATCTGTCCAAGAGAATGAGAAATGATGCGTAGTACTGCAGAATTATGTATAATGCTCTGAAGCGCACTGCTGAAACTCTTATTAGCTGAGTAATACATTCATATAGAATTCAACACATTTGCCACGTTCCCGCAGCACTGTTTTAGTCTAGTTTTAGAGTGCTAAATACAATTATTTCTCACACAGTTTGGTTATCAACAAGAGTGACAACCACATTTTATATCAAAATGACTTTTTAAAATGTTCATGTTTAGTTCAGGTGATCTGTTCTGTGTTAACGAAACCGCACTGGACAACGAGATGTTGGTCACGTCATACAGTGGGATAGCCACTCTGCACTGCACACCTACTTGTTCCAATAACTCACTGAACTGTGTGTCATCCGAAGGTCTTAGATCCAGTTGCTGTCTTTATGGATCTGATGAGCTGCTCCTATCAGTTTTGTGGTCTGGGCACAACCCAAATCCTGCACTCTACACTCTGTTATAAATAAATTAAAAGTATCTGAAGCCACTTAAGGTTGTTTTGATGGATGAACTAGTTCCTTGATTGCACGTTTTTATTAATAACATTGCTTCAATTGTAGTGAGACTTTCTGGAGTTCTGGAAGTTGCCTTCTTTTACATTTACTTTAGTCTCTGTTACTATGGTTACAGGCATTGTGGCTATCGCAAGAAATAAAGGGGCTTGACTTTGGCTATTTATACAGACAGTATTCAAACCATTCCTGTAAGCTGTTGTATGAGCAGGACAATTCGAGAGCCACACCTGTTAGTAAATACGGTTGTCATTCCATACATTGACTATGTGAACGTAGCCGTAGATTTAATAAGCCAGTGTCATGGTCACCTCAAAATTTGATGAAAGACCTTTTCTTTTGATTCCATAAGAAGCCTGACTGCACTGTTATGTCTGTTTACTCTGCTTTATTATGCTGGTTTAAGCCAGTTAATATTAAGCTCTGCCCTGCTCACTGCCGCTCAGCTATTTAAATGAAGAAGCACTTAAGCGCTCATTTACTCTGGCATTCCTCCCATCCGTAGCAGAGGTATGAAGGTTTATGGATTAGCTTCTGTTTTTTTTTTTTTTTTTTTTTGTGTGTGTTATTTCCCTTCTGGTCATAAATCTTTTTTATCAGTCATCATCAGTCTTTTTTATAGAATTGACAGTTCTTATTGAAATACTTGAATATTTAGCCAAATGGAAACCCCTTCCAGACAGAATAAGTCGGGTTTGAAGCTTGATGCCCAAACGGTTGGATCTGTACCAGTGAGCGAGATTGATCAGTGGTCAGCTCCATATAGCTAGAGGACACCTGTTAATGGAACACACTGGACATCACCCACTGCTCTGTTTTTCAGCTCTCCTTGCCAGGCCTGCTGAGAGGCTTGTTTCCTGCTTGTTTCATGAGGACCTAAATAATTTCATGCATCACTTTATTTTTCAATTCATTTTGGCTTGCTTATTTATTTATTTAGATTCATTTTGATTAGGGGTCGCCCTGTCTCACAGAGTCATGCTGCAGCCCATTGTTAGTGTTACTGCATTAAAAAAATATATAATTGAGGGTGATGATGTGTATTTTAAAAACTGATGATGTATTTGCCTCATCTTTACCCAGTTAGTGCTGTTTATAATGTATGTGCTGTCTAGCAGTTTGAGAGGTTTGACTTCCTCCATAATACTTTTTACTAGAATGTTCTCTGTAGAATTCAAATGGGTCACACGAGTTTTGTGCTTTCCACCGGCTGCCGCAATATTGAGTGAAGCGCGACTGAATCATGCAAGTTTCGCTCTGCGCTGTTCCAGAGCTCTGGCAATCTTATCTCTGGTATGCATTGCGGTGGTGCACACGAAAGCACGCTTCATTCCCCTCACACAGATGCACATGTAAGTTATGAGAGGCTTGATTACCATTAAATTTCCTTCGGCAGCAGCTCTGAGTCGTCTGACATTAACAGAATTTTCATTGCAGGAAAAACCCTGAAAAAACATCACACCGCCAAAGTGGTAAGTAAGAGTGACAGACTTACCCGCCATGGCCGATTTTTACCCACATTTGGCGGGTTGGCGGGTGTTAATTTTAAACACTGAGTGTTATGTAATTTAAGCTGTGGGAACACTGCAGTCTGCGCCTGCCCTTGGCACTCTGCAAACCCCATGTACTTGCTCCTGGGAGGAAATGGCCCAGGGTGATTAGGCTTCTGAATAGGGAAGTCATTCTTCATGATGGTTTTACCTTAACCTATCAACTTTTACTGCCTTATCTGTCTCTGAATTTGGCAGCATTGTAAACATCGCCAATGGATTTAGTGACCTGGAGAGAAGTTAGATAAACTTGGGCCAGCGCATTAATGAGACACGGTAAATAGGTGAGGTGAATTAATGATGTGTATACAATTCCAGATTGAAGTTCAAGGCTTTCCTTGCTGGCCAAGTTGTCTGTTGTTCCTGTGTATGTGTTTTGTGTGGTTGTTGACAAACTGTGCTCCAAAGATATATGCTTTGCTTTCAGGGCCATGCTTTAGTCAGCGCACCTGCCGTTTCCTAATGTAGGAGGCCATGTGAGTTGTGTTCGCTCATTGTGTTGTGGTCACTCGTGGTGTTTCCACCTAAGCATGGGATGCTGTTGTGCCACCCAGGGTTTGGCAACTGGTCTACACACCCTCTTTCTTTCTGTATGGTCTAGGGCTGAAATGATTAGTCAAAGTTATCGATAATGTTGATGATAAAAAATTGACAGACAAACATTTTCGTTGTCAAATAGCCGTTTGATCTCATTTAACACAACATTAGCTAATTTGAAATGCTAATGATGACGCAGGAGAGCAGCACTTCAGCTCGCATTTGATTGAGGAGAGGAAGAAAACCACTCACAGCCCAGACACATTCCAAACTTTCCAAACAGATTAAGGTGATGTATATCGCAGAGTATGAGGGAATTATAATACAAAAATGCAAAATAAGTAAATACAGAAGCAGTGCGGTCATGACATTAAATAAAGCAGAGCCGTACTTGGCATTCCGCTCAAGCAAACTTGCCTGTCAGAGCATCTAAGAAGGATACACCCCGGCGTTATGTCTTTAATGCATCCTTTATTAAAGTTCAAATAATAAGGAAGTGGTTTGTATAAATAAGCACAAACTCTGAAACTGACATTTCTCTATGCCTTCAGAGCCGCCTATATGAGTCGCATGAAAAACAGCGTGAGAGTGTTTCAGTTTTTCTCCCGGCTAATACACTGTCTCGTGCGGAGACACTCATCCCTTGCGCGCGCTTGCTGCAGCTACGTTATAACGTGATGGATCGCGATATAGTGGATTATAATATATGTCACAGTGTGTATCTTATCGTGAAAAAAATCTGTGATACGCGGCACTATTAAGAAGAGAGAGTTTGTTTTTTGTGAGATAAAGATGGATCGAAATCAAGTGAACAAAAAGGTGAGAGAGTGTAGTCTTACCCCATTTTATACAATGCAAAAACATTTTTTTTCCAATATAAATATCTAAAACTCCTTACGTACATTTACTTTAGGAGCTATTCTACAGAAGATAAAAATGTTATTGGCGAATGTTGAATATAATATTTAATATTTTAATATTATAAAATATCTAAAAATCCTTAAAACAAGATACATTTACCTGAGAAGCAACATATAAGATATTTAGACTTGTTTCAGAGAATGTATCTTGAATATAAATATATTTTGTCTTTACTGCACTGGCAGAAGTGTAAACAAGTGAAAAAATACACTTGTATACAAAATACACTTATAGGCCTATTCAAGATACATTCTCTGAAAGCAAGTCTGAATGTCTTCTAAGTTGATTCTTTTGATTGGTCGCAGAAAAAAACTCCAGAAAACTGACGAACACCGCATTACCGCTGATTGGATGCTAGGTGGTACTATGGGGTAATTTTCTTTAAGCAGGGTTAGGGTTAAGCCTACACAATAAAGCAAGACACCTTGATTTCAAACTTTGAACTTTGAATTTTTAGCTCAAATAAATAAAAAATAAATGAAACTGGAAAAAAAATTAGTGCAATTAAAATGTGTGTTGTTCAACTTTTTGAAAGATGGCTTTGCAACAGTTGTCAACATCTCTCTGGCAAAGAACCAACTTCATTTGTGCATTCTCTACCAGTTGGGTATTTCGTTGTCTGGGAAAATACATCATGTGTGTGAATAAATTTGTTTTGTTCCCTCCTTCACGATATATATATATATATATATATATATATATATATATATATAATATATATATAAATAAATATATTGCAATATCCAATTACATCGGCAACCCCCGGGCTGAGGGATCGGTGAATATTCTTGCTTTAGTGATTTTGCATTGAAAATTAAATGAATTTATTAAAAAACGAAAAACTTAAATCAAATACAATTTCTAAATTCAATTTGCACTCCAAACGAAATGAAAAAGCAAATAAAATAATGAAGTGATAAAAGAATAATATATATATATATACACTGAGATGTCTGAGGTAATTTGCAGCACTCATATACGATACTGTTCTTGCACAAAAAAATAAATTCAGGAGACAGAAACAAAGAGTGAGTGAGAACCTTTTACATGCGTGTGTTTCACGAGACTGCACGCCTCTGTATCAGCGCATCATCCATGCGCATAGACGGCTTTTCTGTCATCTGTTCTTAATAATATAATAAAGTGTTTCTTCAAGCGCGTGTCTGTGTGTCTATGGACAAGTTATTTGTAATATTTATTTGATAATAAAAATAGCCTAATAATAATAATAATAATAATAATAACAATTTAATACATGGGAAAATGGGCCAAATATAATCTTGACATCGTCAAAGGCATCAGCTATTGGTGATCACTCTGACCATCGTCGATCCCGAGATCATCATCTATCGGCACAACTCTAATGTGCATTTCTCTCTATAAATTCACAAAATATTCAGACAGTCTCCTTGCTGGTTTTTCCGACACATTCAGAATCATTACCGCTTTTGCCTGTGTCACTGTGGCTCGTTTCGTGTGTGCGCTTGTAAAATGTATATTTTAAAGGCTCATTATTACGGTTTAGTATTTCTCTGTAATGTAGAACAGCGTTAGCAATGTTACTAATAACGTTCTTTCTCAGCCCTGGAACTCAAACCATTTTCTGGTGCCCCCCCAAAAATATATATTTAAGTAATTAATATTATAAACGTGCGACTAGTCGACTAATGGCTTAAATGAATGCCTACTAGTCGACTAGGAAAATCTTTGGTCAGGGGCAGCCCTAGTAAGCATGTTTAATACAACCTTTTTAAGTCGATGCACAAGCTGAATAGTCGGTTAAGAGCTAATGATTAATTTTTGCAATAATCGCCCGAGTAGTTGAATAATCGTTCTAATAATCGTTAGATTAGTTGATTATAAAAATAATTGTTAGTTGCAGCCCTAGGATGGCCATTTTGTCTCAATGTCCACAAACCCCAGCACAAACCTGTACTCTTGCCTGCCTCTCTCTGCCTTTGTGTGTGTGTATGTGTATGTATGTGTGTATGTATGTATATATATATATATATATATATATATATATATATATATATATATATATATATATATATATATATATAATATTTATAAAATATTTTTATTATCTTGTCTGTTGATCTTGGTTCCTTTTCTTTCAAATATTCAGCGCAGGTTTTCACAAGCATCATGACTATCCAAGTGCTTACTCAGATTTTGGAGCCAAACGGGTTTTAGATGCAACTTCCTAAACATATTTGTGTCTCTGAAAATTAAGTTACATGATTATCGAAGGTAGAAAGTGTTTGTCTAAAATAATGTGCCAGAAGTCGCACATTCACGTCTAAATTTGGTCAGTCCAGTCGAGTCACACCTTCTACAGATCATTTGCATTAAACTAAATATTTTCTCATCATCTATCCACACTGTCACACGAAACAACACGAGTTGTTTTCAAAATGCAAAAAGAAAGAAAGGAAAAAAGAAAGCTGCTCTTTCCAGACAACTGATCACTGGCTGTCTGTTGCATTTTTTTCTTGGTTTATTAAAAAATGAAAATACATTTTAGGTTGAGATTTGAACCCGGGTCTCCTTGCACGCTACACGAAAATTCCTTTGGCCCCTCATATAAGTGCCTGACGCCCCAGCAGGTTATCACTGTGCACTGCTGGATACTCTGCACTTGGATGTACACCAGCCATCCTGTTTGGATGGCCACACTTACAAATGCCACTTAAGGAATGCTTTGAAATACCATCTGTACGACAGACACTTTTTTTTTGCATATTTTCTCTTTGTGTTTTTAGTTGAAGCTTTCTATCTGTCCATCATGCATTACTCATTTCCAGCTTCAGCCAGTGCCAGTACTTCAAAAACAACCTTGGTCTGATGAGTAATGTTTTGTCTATCTGTTCAGTTTCCATAACTTATTAAGAAAAAAATAACCCAATAATTAAAATTCTGTCATCATCTACTTACTCTCAAATTGTTCCAACCCATATGATGTACTTTCTTCTGTGCAGCATAAAAGATAACTTTTAAAGAACATCCTGGCCCCTTTTTTTCTATATAGCTGTAATCAAAGTGAATGGCGACTGGGGTTGTCAAGCTCCGCAGTGACAAAACACCATAAAAACGGTCCATACAAAGGAGTGCATTTTAATGTTCTTCTAAAACCTCTCATATTTAAAAGATTGTTTACCTTTCATGCACATTATGGATAAAAGATATTACAAACAACTTATCTTTTAAAGAGAAAATAAGGCTTTGACTTCATAATTTTATACTTGTGTTTGTCCTATAATGACTTCAGACGATATGAAAACGTTTCCAGTAAGGGAACATAATAAGCAACTAGTGTTGTCACGGTACCAACATTTCAGTAGTCGGTACCGATACCAGTGAAATTTCACAGTTCTTGATACCAATTTCAGTACCACAGCAAAAGTATGATAATGTGCTATTGAACACATAATTTTAGTTATTTTTAATAATTATTTTAGTAATTATTATTATTTTCCAGAACATGTTTTAAAGTTTAATTAAATTTAATCATCAAAATGGTGTCTAATCATTAATTCTTAAAACTTTTAGTGGAAAAATAACTTTTTAACATACACTATATTGCCAAAAGTATTCGCTCACCTGCCTTTAGACGCATATGAACTTAAGTGACATCCCATTCTTAATCCATAGGGTTTAATATGACGTCGGCCCACCCTTTGCAGCTATAACAGCTTCAACTATTCTGGGAAGGCTTTCCACAAGGTTTAGGAGTGTGTTTATGGGAATTTATGACCATTCTTCCAGAAGCGCATTTGTGAGGTCAGACACTGAGGTTGGACGAGAAGGCCTGGCTCACAGTCTTCGCTCAAATTCATCCCAAAGGTGCTCTATTGGGTTGAGGTCAGGACTCTGTGCAGGCCAGTCAAGTTCTTCCACACCAAACTCGCTCATCCATGTCTTTATTGACCTTGCTTTGTGCACTGGTGTGCAGTCATGCTGGAACAGGAAGGGGCCATCCCCAAACTGTTCCCACAAAGTTGGGAGCATGGAATTGTCCAAAATCTCTTGGTATGCTGAAGCATTCAGAGTTCCTTTCACTGGAACTAAGGGGCCAAGCCCAGCTCCTGAAAAACAACCCCACACCATAATCCCTCCTCCACCAAACTTCACAGTTGGCACAATGCAGTCAGACAAGTACAGTTCTCCTGGCAACCGCCAAACCCAGACTCGTCCATCAGATTGCCAGATGGAGAAGTGTGATTCGTCACTCCAGAGAACGCGTCTCCACTGCTCTAGAGTCCAGTGACGGCGTGCTTTACACCACTGCATCCGACGCTTTGCATTGCACTTGGTGATGTATGGCTTGGATGCAGCTGCTCGGCCATGGAAACCCATTCCATGAAGCTCTCTACGCACTGTTCTTGAGCTAATCTGAAGGTCACATGAACTTTGGAGGTCTGTTGCGATTGACTCTGCAGAAAGTTGGCGACCTCTGCGCACTATGCGCCTCAGCATCCGCTGACCCCGCTCTGTCATTTTACGTGGCCTACCACTTCGTGGCTGAGTTGCTGTCATTCCCAATCGCTTCCACTTTGTTATAATACCACTGACAGTTGACTGTGGAATATTTAGTAGCGAGGAAATTTCATGACTGGACTTGTTGCACAGGTGGCATCCTATCACAGTACCATGCTGGAATTCACTGAGCTCCTGAGAGCGGCCCATTTTTTCACAAATGTTTGTAGAAGCAGTCTGCATGCCTAGGTGCTTCATTTTATACACCTGTGGCCATGGAAGTGATTGGAACACCTGAATTCAATTATTTGGATGGGTGAGCGAATACTTTTGGCAATATAGTGTATCTTTGCATTTTTTTGTCAAACTTTTATTCAACAGCTGCCTTGCTTGTGAACAATTTATTAATTATTGTTATTATTATCATTACTACAGAGAATATTACATTTTACTATACATTTGTAATATATTTTTATTCAAAAATGTTTTTAATTTCTTCAATTTCAAGCATCTAGCTTTTATTTTGAATCGTGCTTTTATTATGACATGTGTTTTTCGCCGGAAGCTTCACTTTTCCGGATAAACTACATGGTCCAGTGTGATCATTGAAGACTTTTAAGCCAGGTCTGAAATCTCATCTGTTTACACTGGTTTACATATTCTGACAAATGAAATGTAGGACACAGTTTTGGAGTGTGTGTATTTTAGATTACTGGTGTTGTATATGTGGTAATTTTGAAATGTTATGTTTTAAATTGTATTACTTTGAATCACTTTGGTCAACTCTGTTGTTATAAATGCTATATAAATAAAGCTTAGCTGAGATTAAAGCACAAATGCTGTGATTTTAAATATAAAATATATTTGACATGCTGCGTGGTTCACAGTGGATTAGTGCTCTGCTCTGTCATCTCAAACAACGTGAATGATTCTCAATGTCTGTGGAGTTTCTGGTGGATGAGCGGTTGGATTTATACATTCGTTTAAAGTACACAGTTCATCCATGCTAAGATTGTAGCCTTTAGCAGTTTAATAAATCACACTAGGACATGTCACTTGGATTAATTGTCCATTTCAGTGTAAAAGGAATTACCGAGCACTTGTTCAAAATAAGCCTGTGAGCATTTTAAAGCTGTCGTGTGTCAGTCATATTTCACGGACTGGTACTGGATATAGTCGGTGCTCGGTACTACCGGTACTGCAGAAACACTGGTATCGTTACACCTTTTCTATTTTAGTATCGACTTGGTACTGAAGTACCGGTACTTTTGACAACACTATCAGCAATTATGCTCCCTGGTTTTTATGGTGCATTCTGGGAATGCCCTGACTACTGAACTAAGGAGCTGACTGATAGGCACCCTTACAAGCCATATAGACAACTTATATGGTGCTTAATTGTAATTTTGAAGCCCCAGTTCTCATTACATTTCACAATATGGAAAGAGTAGCCAGAATAGTCCTGAAAAATTCCCCTTTTGTGCTCCACAAAAGAAAGAAAGTCAAACAAGTTTGGAATGAAATGAGGGTGAGTAAATAATGACAGAATTTTCATTTTTAGGTGAAATATTCCCTTAAATCCTATAGACCTACCGTTTTAAAATAACATTTTGAGAGATCGCACAGAACCATACGCGTACATAGACTGTGTTTGTAGCATTGTAATTCACACAGACAGTGGAGACAGTGGTACCCAGCACTCTGTGTACCCAGGGCGACCGGAATGGGGAAAAGATGAAAGCCCCTTGTTTACTCAGGTGGAGGAGCTTTCTGCTGAGAGGTAGGGGCCTCCGACACTTTGATCCTCTTTGTCTGTTTATATTGATGTTTACAATTGTGTCTGCTGTAATGCAAAGTGAAAAAAAAAATGCACAAAAAGAGAGTATCTGTTTCTGTTATATGGCAATATTGACCTATTTGTTAACAGAAATGGGAACTGGGATATAACTGACACTGTTCCAGCGAATGTGGGCTGTGTAAGAACCGCAGGCCATAGATAAGTTGTATTGCATTCTTTTGTTCTGGCTGTTTATTTAGCAGAACACTGTCCCTTACCAGCTTTTTTCTTTAATGTTTTTGCCAGAACCCCTCCTTGTTTGTTCATTTCTTTTATTTATGACTTTGGAATTTCAGACCCCGGTGGTCCTTTTTTACTTGCATTAGCCATTAGGGCTGTGAATCTATTCACAGGCACCTCACAATTTGATAAAAATTTTATTCAAGGAGTCACAATCAGATTCCAAAGCGATTCTTGTTGCATCTCAATTTTTTCAGCAATATCATTGGGGTGCAAATTTGAGACGAAATTGTGAGTTAAGGTGGCTCGTTGACAAATTGTGCTCTGACCTGCAAACACAAAAAAGCTGATGCAATAAACTAATATCTGCTGCTTCTGTATGGTGTATAGTAAATGCTTTTCAATAATCAGAATATTTATAATTAATTTAAAAGTTCAGATTTTTGGAATCAATCCAGAATCATTTGAGAGAGTATGTAAATAGATTTTTTTTCTTCCTCTTCTCTATTAGACATTATCCCTCAACCAGCATCAAGAGTGTGTCATTGATAACCACCTCTGGGAGTTTGCGTGCTGTGATGGCAAGCGAGCATTTGAAGTGTCTCACAGTTCATAATTAAGTGTCACTCTGTGCCGTTATGCACATGATGAGATTGAGCTGGATGGGCGCCAGAATGTAGTCAGGTGGTCTGAGCTACCACATCTTTCTCTCTACTGGCTCTCATTTAGCCTAATAAGGAGGATGTACATCATCTGAGCTGTTTTGTTTCTGTTTACGTCCTGCTGCCATAGCCTTACGGCTATATCCAGGTTCAACTTGCAAGCAGGGAGAACAGTAGAGAGATAGAAAATCAGGTAGAAGAAGACCAGTCACAGAGGGATCGTGTGAAAAAGCAGAGTGATGGGGGAAGGGATGGTGGACAGAGCAAGTGAGAGAGAATTTGTGATAGTCAAAAAAGAGGATAGATTAGGTTTAACACACAAGGGATATAGATTTAGAGTGCTTTTGAGGTTAATAGAGAGACAGCAACACATGAGGCTAGTCATTAGAGTGGCCTTCCATCTGGGCTTTCTGTTGAAAAAAATATCAGGTGAGTCTGTGTTTTTGGTGCTGCAGTGACATGAGAACATCCACCAACAAGTAGTTAAGCAGCTTCCACATGACTCGCATTGGGTGTCAATGCTCTGCTGAATGCCAGCTTAAGCACCGCATTGCCCTCCTCATGGCAAGCATTTCGGAAAGAGCTACGGAGGGATGATTTTACAAGTTGGCCAGGCAGAAACTGGGAGGTGTGCACAGTAAATATTGAAAATACATATTGTATTTGGAGAAAAGAAATAAGTCCTGGCAATTGCTTTGATACATTGCATTACATTCATTGCTGAAAGCAATAAGAGGACTCGTTTATGCTAGGGTCTTAGAATGTTCTGAGAGCTGAGGTCAGTATTTAAGAAAAAGACATACAATATCCCTTCATAAAGTTTGACATTTTTATAGATATTTCTAGTTGTTATGTATTCTAAAATTCATCAGTAGTGAGGCAAAAATGTGTGTGAAAATAATTTTAGGGTTAAGTTAGACATGTAATTGTATAGACAGAATTTGCATATATGCAAATTGCCCAGTAATCATTGGTTGACACTTCGAAAGCTTAGCGGCAATAAGAGTTGAAATTGTTTCAACTTTGAGTGCCGCGTCACAGCCCTTCTATCAAGGGGAGCCTACAAGGTTAGCAAAGCAATACATAACTTGGCAATCCCAGAGACATTCTATAAGCAATACACTGGCGAGGAGACGAGGCCATTTTTATTTTTAATGGATGTCTATGGAGGAAATGCTTCAGTGTGCTGAATAAACTGCTTTTTGTGAGGAAACAGCTAATCACTTAATGAATCGACCGCCTGTCTGCTAATCTTCAACATGTTTTACACTAAAGAATCCTTTTGGAATTAACTATTTGTGGTGTTTACAATGATAAAATGACTGTTTTGCAAGAGAAGTCATGGACAAATTTGCGACAGGTAGGTGTCAGTTTATGGCTGTCACGATTCATTTGTATGGTAAACGTAAACTGTAATTTACTGTCGTAACACGCTAGTTGACTGTTACGCTTTCTCCTATGGTAAAAAAACGCAGAGGTTGTAATCTCAGTTTAGAAGATCTCTTGCCGCGTTATAACGTTTGACAGAAGCTGATGCTTCACTTCGTAGTTCAATGTATGCTGACGCTGATTGTTAACACGCATCAGTTGTTCCTGCTTTGGCTTTTTTTTTTTATTTATTTTTTTATCTATTTTCCTCAACGGAGCAAAAATAAAAAAATTTGCTGGCCATGTTGAATATTACAGGTGCAATATGTAACAATTTTCATGTAATACTCGCCTTTTTTTTTGGCCAATGTGTGAACGGCTTGTAACGTAACTTAAAACATGTGCCCTTCCCGGACTTCCTAGGTTGCCTATTAAAGCCTGTAGACTGATTTTGATCTACAGTCTGAGGTGGTACACCAATTATTTCAACATTCAAAAATCATACTCATTCTCATATGTTCTCATAAGCTTCTTGCACAATCTGGAAATGAGGCTACCTTTTCTTTCCTTTGGGATTTTCTAAATAGCAGGTCTTTTGTATTTTTATTTTGTATTTATTTTTATTTTTTTATTTAGCACCACTATCCTGTGTAAACATGTCGATGATAACTTTGTCAAGGGAAAAACTGTGATTCTAAGCCCTGACAGAAGGTCTGAGTCCCCGTGGACAGGGCCGACTGGAGACGCAGGGTGTTCGCAACCATTAGCAGAAGGTGAGTGCTGGTCCAGCCTATTCGGCCCTCTCCTGGGCCACTATAATAGAAAGCACAAGCAACACCTAACTGTGGACAGATGGCTAGGAGAGTCAGGAACATTGTGCCATAATAAAGTTCATAAATAATAATATAAACGGTGACATTCAGCAGTAATGAGGATCAGAAACGCACATTTATTTTGATCAAAGTTGCTCTCTGTGCCGGTGATTTGTATGTGTAATTTCAGAGGAAGAAAAGTCACATTCCTCTGCTCATACTGGCTGGGAAACAAATATGATTTTGCAAAACTCCCCTTCAGAATATTTGTGTTCCTATAGCAATGTGAAATATGACAGAGTTGATTCGATCAATGATGCCTTCAATTGTTTCTTCTGCAGGCAAGTTGAGTTTAGAACTGTGTTATTGTTAACTTAAAGGGGACATATTATGCCCCTTTTTACACAATGTAATACAAGTCTCAGGTGTCCCCAGAATGTGTCTGTCAAGTTTCAGCTCAAAATACCTAACAGGTCGTTTATTCTACCATGC
Organism: Myxocyprinus asiaticus; assembly: GCF_019703515.2. Classification (NCBI taxonomy): domain Eukaryota; kingdom Metazoa; phylum Chordata; class Actinopteri; order Cypriniformes; family Catostomidae; genus Myxocyprinus; species Myxocyprinus asiaticus. The sequence goes on along the minus strand of NC_059376.1, from coordinate 23,403,363 downwards.
CTTTTTTACCCCTGTTTTGTAGCCCTGTTCCAAACGGGCTGTTTTAGTGTCTGTAGCTTTAAATGAAAAACAGATATAGCTGTCGAAAATACCACTATCATAATCGTTTTTTAAATAATGACCGGTTTTATTACATGGAAATTCTTCATTACTTGACCACTCAAGCGGGACTGTGGAGGACGCCAATCAGTTTATATCGTAACTGAAACAGAGCTACAGCTTCATTGTTATGGAATTAGCACAAGCGGCTCTAGCGAGGAGATAAATATGGCGGACTGTGCGCTGCTCGCTCAAGTTTTAATGAGGGTAGATCTCTTCGCCAGCCATGTGTGGTACCTGTCCCCTTTTGACATCATAAGGGGCTGCAAACCTGAACGGCTCATTTGGAGACATTTTTTTTTTTTTTTATTGATGGTGAAAGGCAAGAAACGAGGGGATGGTCTTTTACCATATTTTGTGGTTGTTTACACAAGCTGGGGACACATGCTTTTGACCTGTAGACAAAAAAGTGGATTTTGCATAATATGTCCCCTTTAAACGTGCAAAAATATATATATATATATATATATATATATATATATATATACACACACACACACACACACACACACACACACACACACATATATATATATATATATATGTGTGTGTGTGTGTGTGTGTGTGTGTGTGTGTGTGTGTGTGTGTGTGTATACACACACTGTTAAATATTTTCCGTAAAAAAACAGTAAAGAACTGGCAGCAGGGTTGCCAGCAAGTTACTGTAAAATTAACAGTATCTTGCTGTAGCTGAAATTTACAGTTTGCTACTGTTTTTGGAAATACAGCATGACGTTGTTATTTTACTACCTTTACAGTAAAATACTGACAAAAGGATTAGCAGTTAATTACTGTTTATTTGCACTTTTTCACAAGAGGTATATTTGCAGGATTTTACTGTAAACTACAGTAGAAATACACTACATGCTACTGTATAAGCTATTGAGTAATGGACTGCTAGCAAAAAGGACTACAATGTGTTTACTTTTTTTTCTAAACCTTGTGATTTAATAAATTATTCCTTAGTCTTGCAATAAAAAATACCATGTTTTAATAGTGTATAAATGTAGCCTTTGAAATAGTGACAAACTTTTAAGACAAATAATACAGCTTCAAAGTGTCTTTTCAAAACTCTCTTTATTTGCAAAACACCATTCTTGCAAAACATCTGTACAAAATTATAAGGCAATTGGTAAAACAAAGCCCAAAGCTGATTTGGGTAAATAAACTTACATTTCAGCCATATAAATAATAAATACATATTATAACAAATAATAACAAATCTCTGTCTGTCCAAACACTGAACTCTGGACACAAACACTCAGTAAATAACTGAGAAAGTGGCAGAATGAATGACTAAAACAGTGTGTGTGAGTGTCTGAGAAAGTGTTTGTGTGTGTGTGAGTGTCTGAGAACGTGTTTATGTGAGTTTGTGTGTGTGTGTGTGTGTGAGTGTCTGAGAAAGTGTTTGTGTGAGTTTGTGTGTGTTTGTGTGTGAGTGTTTGTGTGTGTGTGAGAGTTTGTGTGTATTGAGTGTGTGTGTGTGTGTGAGAGAGAGAGAGTGTGTGTTGAGTGTGTGTGAGAGAGAGTGTTTGTGTGAGTTTGTGTGTGTGAGAGAGAGTGTGTTTGTGTGTGTGAGAGAGAGAGAGTGTGTGTTGAGTGTGTGTGAGAGAGAGTGTTTGTGTGAGTTTGTGTGTGTGAGTTTGTGTGTGTGAGTTTGTGTGTGTTTGTGTGTGTTTGTGTGTGTGAGAGAGTGTTTGTGTGTGTGAGAGTGTTTGTGTGAGTTTGTGTGTATTGAGTGTGTGTGTGTGAGAGAGTGTTTGTTTGTGTGTGTGTGTGTGTGTGTGTGAGAGAGTGCTTGTGTGAGTTTGTGTGAGTGTGAGAGTGTTTGTGTGAGTTGAGTGTGTGTGTGTGTGTGAGAGAGAGTGTGTGTGTGTGTGTGTGTGTGAGATAGTGTTCGTATGTGAGTGTTTGTGTGAGTTTGAGTGAGTTGAGTGAGTGTGTGTGTGTGAATGACTGGGTTCACTGACTTATATAAAGTCCCACTCAAAGTCCATTAGTTTCTTTAGTAGACTGGAGACACGAGGGTTGACTGATGTCATCTTTTTCTGGGCGACTTTCCCCGTATGCTTTGACAGGACTTTGCCTCGTCCAGCCTTGGTGCCTCTCTCAGGATTTATCCCGATGAAACACCTGAAAAACAAATGTGTGTATTCATAATTAGTGTCAGGAGAGCTTTCTTAAAGGAATAGATCACCCAAATATAAAAATTCAATCATTATTTACTCACCTTAATGCCATGCCAGATGTGTATGATTTTCTATCATCATCAGAACACAAACGTCATTTCAGCTACAGAGACAACAATGGAACATTATTTAAATAAAATTTGCAACGTTGTTTGAAGGCTGCACTTCGCAGAATAAAAAGAAGTTATGTTTTTATGAATCTCACCCTGTAATATGGAAGATCCTTTTCAGAAATCCAGCTGCGCTCGGTGTCACAGTTACAGTTGGTTTCCCACTGAAACAAGTGTTTAAAAAGTTAGACACAATTCCAGTATCACCAATCTTTTCAGATTAAAAGAGAAGGAATATCATGCATCCCTGCATAAAACTTAACATTATCAACTGTACAGCTGCGTTTCCCAAAAGCATTGTATACTTCGACTTCGTCGTAAGTAGATTGTAGAAAGTATTTTCACCAATGGTTTCTACAACCTATTTAAGCTTACAGTGCTTTTGCGATTTGCAGCCCAGATCTGAACGTTAAAGTTGTTAACGTTATCTGACCACACTGACCGCTTGAGAGGTGTTTCTGCACTGTTTTGTGTGTCAGCTCAGACTCCAATCTCAAATCTGACATGCAAATTAACAACTTAAACCAAATCCAGTGCATTATTCAATCTGACAACAAATCACTTAAAGAAAACAATTTTAGTAAAAGAAACAAAGATCTTGGGCTTAAAGACAGAAATATAACGTTACAAACAGCTTATTTAGTTGATATTGGGATCTGATGGCAGGTAGGCTACCAAAATCATTATCACAGCACAATATGAGTTGAACATAAATGTAATGTTTTATGGCTATGCTAAAAACAAAGCAAAAGGGTACTCACCTATTAATTCAGAAGATGAAGATGGGTGAAAAAAATCACCCCTTAAACACTTGTGGGCTCACTGTAGTCTTGTGTTCCCAAAATGCAATGCAAAAAATACTGTAAAGTACTGTTTTCTTTCCTTTGAGCAATCAATACTGTAAAATACCGTAATATAACGTCTAAGTCATTTAACCAACCAAAATTAACAGTAATGTACTGCATTTAAAAATAACAGGATTATACTGTTGATATTTTGAAGTAAATTAACAGCAATTTTTAAGTGTATATATATATATTAAAAAACTGACACCAAACTAAAATACATTTTCATGACTCTAAATAAAAGGTAACACTTTACATTAAGGTTGTATACATTAACATTAGTTAATGCAGTTAACATGAACTATTAACAATGAACAATACTTAAAGCATTAATTCATTTTATTTAAAGGTGCTGTATGTAAGATTCAGAAACCCTTGTTATTAATGACACCTGTGGCCATAAAGTGAACTGCAGCCAGCTACCTGTTGCTCGTGCTTGCGCTCGTGCACACATTCCATAGGGACGTGAGCGAGCGAGCATCGGCCAAAACAATGATGTAATGTACAAAGAGACTGAACGTGATTCTCCAGCATCATGCTGACAGATGAGGTAGCATAATTAAAATTAAACAGTTATGATTGTTTTACTTCAAACTTTGAGACTAAACTAAAACTACTTATCAGCTAGTATAGCATACTGATACACACATACATCTACATACTACCGAACTATACCAGACAGTTTACTATTACACTGCACTGTTATGTTGCACTATTGTATGTTTTGTATGTCATATGTTGTACTACAATCAAGAAACCAGCGTATTTGCTTAAATTTATCCTGTATACCTGACTTTTAGTATAAAGAGAAGATCGTTGAAATTATTTGAATGTTACGAAGCAAGGTAGCTTACAATTCGTCAGCGTTAGCAGGCAAGATCAAGTTAGCTAAAATTATACAGATCAATCCTTGTGGCACTGTATTTCACATGCTTTGCAGTTATGTAAGCTTACCTGTCCAATAAGAAGAACGGCAATTCAGGGTCGGATTTGATCCCCAAAACCGAACGAAGGCCCCTCCAGGAATCAAATACCATGCCGATGTTCACTCTAGTTTTCGCTCGACTACGATCATGTTCCCGCTTAACCAGACGGGATTCAGTTGATAATTTTTTATTTATTATTTTTTTTGGCTTACTCTGAGTTGGTGTTGTGCTGGGAGCTGGACGTTTTCTGGATTCCATCTCTAAGATAACGTTACCTAGTGTTGCAGTTTGTTGTCACTGTTGAATAGAGGAAGAGAAGCACCGAGGGAGCTCTCTCTCAGGAGCGCAGATAAACGACACATCCTTTGGATTTTCCCAGCAAAACCGACCCACTCCCTTAGCATGAAAATCAGTCTACAGGCTTGAATAGGCAACCTAGAAAGTCTGGGTAGGGCTCATTTTTTAAGTTGCATTACAAGCTGTTCACACATTGAAACAAAATGCATTAACTAATGTCATCATATAGAACCAAATTGTAAAATGTTAACAAAATAATAAAGAAAAGAAAAATAGATACATTGATAAAATATTTTTTTCAATCCTTTACAACCCGCCTTAATTAAACATCAAGATAACAATGGATGTCCCTTAGAAATTTAGTGTGTTAAATAATATCACCAAACACTCACGCCCTAAAATATTAAAAATAAAGTAAAAACTAAATATATAAAAAAAACTAAAACTAATCTTAAATTAGAAAACATGCTTAAAAAAAAAAAAAAATGAAAATGAACAGTCATGGAATGAAAACTAAACTGCTGTAAATTGAAATGACAGATTGAGGAAGGACACTCAGTCTTTCGCTGTGATGTTGCAATACAGGCCTTACCATTGCCTACATGAACTGCAACACCAGAAATCAATGAATATATTAATTTACACGAGTTGCAGGGTTCACACTGTCTTCATCTGGATTTCTTGCCATGAGATGGGAAATAATTTATGGACCAGCCTTACGTCTGTGTTCTTTTATTAAAGCTTGTGGCAGATTACCATTTTTTTGCAGTTGTTTCAAATTCCCTTGTTATTCTTGGCAGTAAAATATACTTGAGTTTCTCTTTTTCTTCGTCCACACCACAGTGTGACAGGCACCCACCCACAGCCTTCTCTAGCATCTCCTGCTTCACTTCCCAATCTCTCCATCTCTCTGTCAGACTGCAGAACTGAAGCCTGTTCCTGCTCAAACACATTTTCAAACACGTTCTCCAACTTCTGTTTTGCTCATTACTATTTTATTAACCTGTAAAACAATCTAGATAATAGGATGAACAAATGTAGGAATTACAGATTTGATTTCTCTCTCTCTCACTCTCTCTCTCTCTCTCTCACCCACTTTCTCATATATATTTATATATAATTAGCTCCCTGTGGCATGTAATTAGATCTATGAAATTTTCCTTTGTTTAGTGAAGATTAGTGCTGCTGGTTCCCCTTTTAAAATACCATTTGCCATTTCCATATTATCTTAATTTAATTCTAAATCTCAATGCCTTTTAGTTTTGAAGATGTTATCTCAAATTAGTGCTTGGTTGTTGAAAATTGCTTAAACCTAGTTTTGTTGACCTCATGTACCTGACATTTTGTCTAGCATTTATATGAAACGTATTCAGAAATATTGTGTATGACTGAATTATATCCACTGCAGCCTCATTTCCCACCCTGCTGCCCATCACCAGAGCTTAATTTATTACCATCTAATGTTTTTATGTTGTTTGTACATACACAAGCTAATGCACCACCATATCTGCAAACTGCCACAAGCCATTGTTTTTGGTTAGTATAAACCTTTTCTCTCCACTTCACTGAATTTACTTTCTGTCATTTGTACACATCATGTTCATCTGTCTCCTTGTTGTTTTGTTCTCCCCTCTCCCCTTTTTCCTCCCATGGGTGCAGTAAGCAGCAGCAGCAGCCCACGTTGGCAGCACATTGCAGGTAGGGTGTCTCACTGTGTACAGCAGCTCTGTCTCTAATCAAAGGCAGACAGCTTTTCCCCACCAATTCTCACCTTGGCTAATTGAGGGAAACCACAGAGCTTTTAAATTGCATCAACAAATAATCACACGCAAATGTCTTAATTGCTGTGGAGCTGTTTACGAAATTACCTTGATTGTTGCGTGGTAATTTTATCAGCGCTGTCCTAATCGTCTCTGTTGGCGACATGTTGATTGCTTGCTTTATTTTAATCCACACATGCAGATTCATGGCTGGCTGTGCTTTTCTGAAATCAGGTGGTATTTCTTTGGCGAAATGCTTTGCAGTGTATTTTGGCAATTTTTCTGTAAGACTCTTGTTTCACAAAAAATGCAAATCAGACCCTGCACTGTATGCAAGACATTGCTGTAATCTAGCAAAAAGTGGCTACTTTGAAGAAGCCAAAATATAAGAGTTTTGAGTTGTTTAACATTCTGTTTTGGTCATTACATAGTTGTCATTCTTTCATTTGTGTTTCTATTGGTTTGATGACAAACGTGGAAAATAGTAAAAATAAAATCATTCATTACATTAATGGTATTAAACATTTTGACATAATGTAATGGACATAATATAAAATATTCTAATTAATTGCAATTGCATATTTTCAATATTTGCTTTTTGACACCGTGTCAAGTTTTGAGTCTCAAGATGCCTGCGTTTTGTTCCATTCTGTTGCTCCTTGTCTAGCTCTTAGGAAAGCAAGAACAACTCAAATTGGTATTTTTTTTTGTGCGAAATGCTTGGAATTGTATTTTGGAAATTTTTCGTGCAACTCTTTTGCCATGATGCTGCAGACTCTCTTGTTCAGATTGTCACAAAAAATGCAAATCAGAACCTGAACTGTAAACATGACATTGAGCATTGTAGTTAAACATGACAGAAAAGCAAGATGTGTATATGCAACACAAGAGTCATTTAAAACACAGATTTGTTGGGAGATATGTGTGAAATCGAGGAAGACTTAGATATACATATTTATAGAGCAAGCCTCCAACACTGTTACAAAAAAAAATGTCAATAAGCTGCAAATCACACCTATATTTATTTCTGCCTGCTATATCTGCCTCTTGTAGTGGGTGCACAGTGGGTGCAGGAAAAATTAGACCTACAGTAGCTGCTTTGCTTTTTGCATTTTTGTGTTGTTTTAAGCTGAGAAAATATTCTGTCCCTGTAATAGTTACTGTGCTTATGGTGTAGTGTGCTCTGTTGGGGTGGGAATCAGCAGGGACCTGGCATTATAATATTATATCAATATCTGGGTTGTGATACGATAATATTGTGATTTTTATGTTTAGTGTATTGTAATTTAAAACTGTGATATATTGCAGTATTTTCGACCTAGTCTCAGAATGAACATTAACAAATTTTTTGCAAACTGACTTTTTCGTCACAGTTTCCTGGTAAAATGAACACTAGAGGCGCTACAACAACTGTACGCTTTATTCCCTTTCACACAAATCACAACTACAACATCTGATTATGACTTTTATAAACACTCATTTTTCACACTGTTCCTCACACACTGCTATGTTATGATATCAAAACACTTTTACTATAAAGCATCACTTGAAAAACGATATATTTTAATGCTTGTGTTACAGAATCGCCTACATTTACACACTTATCCCAGTGTGATTTACTTGCGCAGTAGCTCACCTAATAGAGTGTTGGACTTAAGACTCTGAAGTATGCGGTTTGAGACCTGTCAAGCACACAAGTTGACACGTGAGACGAGAGTGTCATAGAAGTGACATGAGATGACATGGTTGCTTCAGAAAATGTGCTTTTCATTTCTCATTTTCTTTTTGGATACTATCAGTTTAGGCATTGGTTTAGGGTAAGTACTGTATGTGTTTTGTTCACCTCTCATTTGATTTGAGATCACTATTGGTTAGGATCGCTTTTGACGCCCCCGGTGGACATTTCACTGAGAAACTGCAGCCAAATTTGTAATAAGGCACCTAATTTTGTTTTGCAAAAATGTTGCCACAGTCACATAATGAAACCAGGCTGAATATTTTACTCACTTGTTTCTTATTCTTCATTGGACTGAAGTGCTTTGTGTAACGTGCTGAACATCCTGCTTTACTTTATGGAGTAGAGCCATTGAAGTAGCATAGAGCATAGGCTCATCAGTGTCAGTAAAAAAAAAAAAAAAAAAATTGACATGAGGGAATAGTGTACCTTGGTTTCAGTGCATATAAAATTGCACAAACCTTTCCAATCTGGAGGATTTTGCTGTACGGAGGATCTGAACAGGCATCTTTTAAAATGAAGCAAGTTATTGACTGAGTTTGCATTTTGGTTGAATAGAAATAATTGAGTGTTTGTTGACCTAATGCCTTAGTACCCTTCATCACCTCACATATTTGTTTGAGTGGTGGTCAATCTTTTTCCCCCAAAAAAATATTATGTGAAAAATGTAACTACAAAGATTGATTCTTGGCCCAAGAATATCAGTAAAATATTATGAGGTAAAATATTCAGACTCGAGTCGCACTTAAGTCGAAAAAAAAAAACCCTCGCGCCTTGATTCGGACTCGTAAACAATTGACTTGAGACTTGACTTGGACTTGAGATCAGAGTCTCATAAAAACACATTCATTAGCATGCTTAAATGCATTTTTTTAACATTCCTTGAACAGGACAAATGTCTGGATAGAGTGAAGAGGTGCCGCTCACTCTCCCTGTGAGCTGTCTGGCTCATTCGTGCAGATCGTTTATTTCTTTAGTAGGTAAGGCTCAGTGTTGGGTAAGTTACTCTAAAAAAAAAATAAATAAATAAAAATTAATTACTAACTGTTAATTATATCTTCTACAGTGTAATTAGATTACTGCACTAATTACTCTGTCTGAAAAGTAATTTCATTACTTATTACTAATTACTCAACCAGATTAAAAATACAAGGATAGACATAAAATTGTTCTTTTAATTCTTTCAAATAAATCATATAAATGTAAATAAATTATTCATGAACTGGCCAAAGAATTTAAGGGGGCTGCATTAAATTAGAAAACATTTTACATTATACATTTTAACATTAGACGTTAAATTTTGATTTAAAATTCACAATTGTTTTATATAGAATTGTTCTGTAGTCTATCCAGTATTTAAGACATTTACATCAGAAGTAACTGTAATTAAATTACTGAAAAATTAAGAGTAATCCCTTTACTTTTCCCCTATGAAAAAGTAATTTAATTACAGTAATTAATTACTTAGTAAAGCATTACACCCAACACTAATACAGCTGATTCAAAAGAACCGACACAATAGAATGACTCGGTAATTAATTGAAATCTTCGCTTCGGCACGACTGCATCATCTAAACACCATTTATCATAACTTTGGATTCAAAAACCTTCAATATAATCAATAAACGGAATGCTGTATGTAAAACATGTGGGATGAACATCAAAGGTGCTAGCACTACTACACTGAACTTCATGAGACACCAGAAAAGTTGAGTCAGGCTTTTATGCTGTGAAAACAAATGTTTTTCTGGCTATGTGAGCAAAAATGCAAATACCCTTCAAACGTCATAATGATCCCTATTGCTTGATTTTAATCCTGCTGCGCTTTTTTCTACACCATTTACAAGGTTCGCACAAAGCCCTTTTAAGTGCTTGAATTTGTCTTTTAGAAATTTAAGAACTGGAATACCTGGAAAATCACCTTGTTTTGTTGAAAAGTGCTTGGAATGAAAACAGACAATTTCTTCTGTGCATGCGTGTCCAGCAAAGTTGAAATCCCGCACTCCACTTACATTGAATAATATGCCTTTTAATATTGTTTCTGTTCTTTACAGTCAGATAAAAAAAGTAAGAAGAAATATACATTTTAATCACACATAATACAGACAGATGTGATAAAAAAAAAATAGAAAAAGAAATAGAAATCAAAGGCTTTACTCTCGTTAATAAACGAACTGTAACATCTGTGCGAGTGTGTGAGATGCACGTTAAACTCTTAAAGTGACAGTACCATTTTAGTGTTTGTTATACAAATGAATGTCAACTTTGTTATTACTTGTAACTAGTATTATTTCAAACAGTGACACCTCATATCAGGTTATATACTTTTATAAAAATAAATGTGATTATAATAATGATGACAAACATATTATTAAAAAATAAATCGTACACTATTGCTTTTTCTGCAACTGATAAACCTGAATATAGTCCACTATTTTAAGGCATATTTGTTTGTGATCTTTTCTTATAGAGAAAGGTATATGAGAAACTCTTATTATTTAAACTTTTAGCATATATATATTGTGTATTAAAGAACATTATTTTGATAAGAAATTGTAATGTGCAGTTTGCTCAAACACAAAAAAACAACACCACAATTTTCTGTCATACTTTGTCATTTAAGTGTGATTATATTGAATCATGAACCTCATATCGTATATCGAACCGAATCGTGAGATAACAGTACTGTCCCATCCCCACTTATAAAGGTTTAAGACTTGTTTTAAATGTTAAAAGTCTATAATGCAGTCGTTGTTCACTGTCTGCAGGTTCACTGAATTCACCAGAGCAAAGAAAGCTATGAAATACTATGACATTTTGAAATTAATTGTTTATTGATTTTTATTTTTATTTTTTTTAACTGTATAAAAACAAAGTGAAATCTTATGTACTTTATTAGAAAAGTTTGAATAAATAAAAAACAATCCCTAGAAGTAATCAGTTTTAATATTTCAAAATTGAATTAGCCTTATACAGAGTTTATTAAACTAACCCGCTGAAGATAAAGAACTGTTGCCGAAAAATAACTTAAGACTTGACTTGGACTCTATGGCAGGGACTTGTGAACATGTCTGCTCAATGATCTTGACCAAACCAAGTGCACAAATCCTCTGTCAGTGTTATTTCAGTGTCACTGGATGGAAGAATATATTGAATTACTGTTGACTTTTAGAAGATTGTGTAGAGGTATAGTACAGAGACACCTGTTCCATAAATTTAGAAAGTTGCTCATGAGTCCTGCTAGCTGGTAGTCTTTTATGGAGAGATGTCAATATTTGGTCTCTCTTGATCCACGACATGTACCCCTCTCCACAGGTAAAACACCAAACCACAGAAATTAGTGCTGCTAAAAATTCTTTACGATCTTTAGATTTTTACGATACTCTCACTGTCAAAGCTCAAGGGCACAAGTAATGGAATCACGTTTATGATATCAGAAACTTGGCTTTTGGTATAAAAAATGGGTAGAAAATTTGTATTGTTGTGTACTGTTCTAAGAGACAAAAGAAAATAAGCAATGATCTTGTGGTATTGCACTAATGCTGTACATAGTTTTAGACATTTTCCCCAGGTAGGATGACTGACAGAGTTTTTCATCCCTAGTGGAAGCATGACAAATATGGATGTGACATTGATGTAATAGTTGACTTAAAGGGAGCAAAGTGACTTGCAGTCATGCATTTAAGTGAATATCTAAAAGACTTTGGACAGAAGTGATTGTGAGTGCCTTTTTGTCAAGTTAAATAGTATCAAATACTATTATATCAAATATCATGTGTCAGTCATCTTCGATGATAACTTTTTTCTGTGTGTGGTGGTATATTATGAAATATTGATGTCAAATTAGTGACATGTTGTATAGAAATGTTTTAAATCGCCAGTAATGATATAGAGTGTTGCTGAACAAATACACTGCACAGTAATTTACTGTGACTTTTGATGGAGGACCATTCACTCATTCATTCAATACAGTTTAAAAACATCACAGGTGGCACCTCAGAAAGTTGGTGGAGAGAATGCCAAGAGTTTGCAGAGCTGCAATTTAGTCAAATGGTGGCTACTTTTAAGAAGCTAAAATATTAAATAATTTTAGCATTATTTTGGTTACTATATAATGCCAATACTTTCCATTTGTGGTTTTGCATACTTTTGATGACTTTATTATTATTCTAAAATGTATAAAATAATGATAATAAATGAGTAGGCATGCCGAACCTTTGCCAGGTGGTGTTTATAATAAGTATTTAGTAGAGTACTATGGGCAAAATGTCCAAAGTGGGCTCACATTGACTGGTCCAATCACAATGGAGATTTATTTCTTTATAGAATACTTGAGATCTTATTAAAATGCCAAATATGATTGAAATGAAAAGGAAACGGTCCAGGTGCACCCTTTTCTAAAGTAGTTATTTTGAATAAGTGTTATCTTAATTTGTTACTCAAAAGTGTTTGCATTAGTTGGCAAATAAGGGCAATAGTTATAGTGCAAAATATACATTATCACTATAACCCCCTGGGGGCCCCTTACCCCACATGGGTTAAAAGGTCCCCTCGCCACTTTTTCACCTTTTTTTTTTAATGCATTTTAATTCAAACAACCTTCTTTTATTAATTATTTTCACACAATATATTTTGCTCCATCATTACTCAATAAAAAATAAATCTTTTCTTTATTGTTTTATACATTTTGTGACCAGAAAAAAGCACATATTCATTAAGGTGTGCCTTTAGCCCCATTGTACACTAATAATAATTGCCCCCATCTTTACCTAGGACTTGTCCTCAGATTTTATTGGACAAATGCTATTCGAGATATTTACTGTAAGAGGATGTTGTCATCATTAAATTAAAACTTAACAAGTGACAGATGGGTTTCCATACTGTCCGTACCACCATTGAGGACATTGTCTCTTTCCAGGGACATTACTTTTAATCAACCTCAATTGAACTGTTGAGGGCCTGCACTGATGTAGTAAAACTAGATTTTTTATTTATATACAAAGTGGTTCCTTTTAAGAGGAGAAAAAATGTAAGCCCCCACATAAATCATTCAAAGGATGGCTCTAGAAGTAATTGATTTTGTGTGAGTTGTTTTAGATGAAGCCCATATCAATCCAGTAAAATGAAAAATGTGCATCGAGCCTTTTTGCCCAGGGCGTTTTTTCTCATGTATGCATACAGTATATGTATATAATCGCCTTACCCATTTGGCTGAAGGGAAAACTGCTGAAAAGCAAGCTTAACTTTACATGACTTATCAAGTATGGCAGTTCCTCACTGATGATCCCTGAAATTGCTTGCACAATCACATGCGTATGCTTTAGGAACAAAACATTGAGTTATTAGCCTCTGTCCTTATGCAAAATATTCCGGTGCTGCTTATTTATGAATTCAGCATTTTTTTTGTGCTTTTTATTATTACTTTTAAATTGCCAAGATCACCTTGTAGATCCCTTGTGTATCTCATTTATTTCTTAGTGAGGTTAAGTCTAAATTACACAGCCTTTTGTTGTTGTTGTTAATGCATCTTTCTAACTTCCTGGACCATATCAAAGGGATAGTTCACCCAAAAATAAGAAATTCTGTCATTATTTACTCAGCCTCGTATTGTTCCAAACCCATATGACTTTCTTCTATGGAACAAAAGAATTGGATTATTTGAGGAATGTTGATGCTGCTCTTTTTTTCTCTCTCCGTAAAACTGAAGTAAAAGTGGACTGAGGCATTCTGCTTAACCTCTGCTTTTGTGTTCTTCTGAAGAAAGTAAGTCATACAGGTTTGGAACAACATGAGGTTGAATATAGGATGACATATTTTTTGCTTGAACTATCCCTTTAACACTGCCTCAAAAAAAAAAAAAAAAAAAAAAAAATCAAGCTTGTACACCAGCTCCAACTTCTTCATCTCTTCTTTCTTCACTAGTCCTTCAAATCTACCCAAATGTATTCTTGCCCAGAGATGTAGTGTGTGTTTTAAACAAACAGCTGTGCTGGATACCTGTCTCCATATGGATCCTATTAAAACCTCACGCAGCCATCTGTAGCTTAACCATGCCTTGATATCTCAAAACCACTTCCCTCAGCTCTGCTCTAGTTTGTCTTGTGAGTCTGCCACGATCCTCTTGCACGTTAGATTGTACGCAGGGAGGTGTGGCCTGCCTCTATCGGAATACTTCCATGTCTCTTATGAATTTTGATTAGTCTGAGAAGGTTAGCTTAAGGAACTTTACATTTACATGCTGGGTTTAAAAAGGATTAGGGCGAGTGCTTGGTTCCTGCCTTGACCCGTAATCTAGTCTTCCCATTTATAGAACACGACCTGCTGCTCGCTCCATACTGCTCTGAATGCGTGCCAGTATCTTACGAGACCAGTCATGTATGATTCACTCCTGATATGGACATGCATTTCAGTGCATCAATATTTAAATTTTTCTTATAGACCCATATGTGTCTAGGTGTAGTGAAGCTTCACTGATTGTGGTGCAAGACAGGGTGCCCCCTGATGATGCATTCTGACAGTTATTTGTTAAAATTAAAGGGATAGTTCACCCAAAAATGAAAATTCTGTCATTATTTATACATTGTCATGTCCATGTTCCAAATAGGTTTGACATTCTTCCGTGGAACACAAAAGGAAATGTTAGGCAGAATCTTAGGGACTGACAGCCTCAATCACTATTCACTTTCATAGCATCTTGTTTCCATAAAGAGAATGATAACTGAGGCTAACATTCTGCTTATAGAGAGAGTTCACCCAAAAATGAAAATTCATTCATTATTTACTCACCCTCCTCTTGTTCCAAACCAATATGACTTTCAGTACACAAAGGGAGGAATTTTACTCATTTCTGCACAGTGATTTCATACAATGGCAGTGGATGGTGACCACCTCTTCAAACAAAAACAAAAATACGCAGAAGTAAAATTCACAAGTCTAATACATTTTTAGAAGAGGTGGTCACCATCCACTGCCATTGTATGACATTACTGAGCAGAACATTTTGCCTTTGTGTACCAAAAAAGAAAGTCATATTGGTTTAGAGCAAGATGAGGGTGAGTAAATAATTAATGAATTAAAAATTTTGGGTGAACTATCCATTTAACATCTCCTTTTGTGTTCTATGGAATAAAGTCATACAGGTTTGGAATGACATGAGGGTGAAAAAATGATGATGAAAATGAAAATGCTGATTTTCATTTTTGGATGATTTATTGATGATAATATTTATTGAAAGTTTATTGTTACGCTGAGATGTGGCTTTGGAAAATGAACTATGGTTTAATAGTGTGATTTTTAGATGGGCCTTTAAAAAAAAATCTATTTTTGTTTGCATGGTGTTCTCAGACACCAGTGTGTTGGCTTCCTTAGAAACATGTTGTCTGTCATAGATTATTTTTTCTTTTATTTGCCCTATAATGCTGAAAATGTTGAATGAAACATGAAAACACATCAGATTTTTGTTGTTGTTGTTTCCTATTAAATATTCAAGTAATGACTGCTATTTATAGCTCAAGAAATCAAGAACTCATTAGCTCAAATCAGAAATGTGGAACAAAGTTGTCGAACTGTACTTGTGTGACGATTAACTCATGACAATACATTGCTGAATTTTTTTTTAAGCATCGTAATTGGAAAAACTCTGCAATCCACATATTCATCAAAACCAAGATTTTAGGTTTATTCATCTCTTAGAATATGCACACAAGAGAAAGTGAGACTGGGGCAGTCCAGGGCTTGAATCAGAGTGGAATTGTGGCTGAGTTGTTTCTTTGAGAGGAATCTGCTTTTAATGACCTGTCCAAGCCAGTATGCTTTTTTCTGTAGATGCCTATAGCCTTTAGAACACTAAGGGCTAGAGAAAAAGATTTGCAGCTATGGATAGCACCTTGAGCATTTTCTGGTTTCACTTTGCACTTGACCTAGTTACCTTTGAGTCTGGCTTAGATAATATGGCACAAAATGTGCATAGAATTTGACTGTAAATGTAGTTAGCTCTTTAATGAATCCAGATGGGATGTCTCTGTTTGTTAAACATTATTAGTGGCTTTTATGGAAATTAGAAATTTTAATGTAACATCATTTGAAACATTTACTTCAAAGATATAGAACTGAACTCAACATGAATATTAAATGGAATATAATTTTTTTTTTTCAAAAGTTATGCTTTAATTGGAAATTAAATTAGATGTGTTTCATTAAGTCAACTTAGAATATAGTCCTGTCCAAAGCTTCATCTTTTTTTATAGAACTACTGAAAATAGAACTACATTGTCTGAAATCATATGTTTGTATCCAGTTAAACGCAATCTAACGTAATCTAAAAAGCAGTTAAAGTGTTTTGGGGCTTAAATCAAAGTAAAGCACACATTATCTTGGGGACATCACAGAAGTTGTTAGATACTTGATTAGAAAATTGAAGAAAATGCCAAAGTAGATAGTAGATCAGATTCTTGATCTTCTTTGAATATTGTGTATGTTCACGAAAGATTATGTCAGAAGTACGAGATGACAAATAGATTATATCTGTATCGTCCTAGAGCATGTTTAATCACTTCAGACTAGATGTAGATTTCTCAGTGCTCATTGAAACAAACGTTTGTACATTTCCTCCCAGCACCATTCTCCAACTGGTCAGGGTCTATTTTAATTTGGACTATATTACATACATTCTTCCTCTAATTATGTTTCAAGTAAAAAAATAAATAACACAGATTTTGATTTATTTTGTTACAGACTGTGTTGCTTATTAAGTTCACATTACAGGCACATGAAGCTAAATGAACAAGTGTGAGGTTTTATTGCATCAGGATTTTATTCAGTGTCCTTGAGCGCATCATTAGCACAATATATTACTTTCGAATGCTGTGTTGAAATGGATAGAGCTGCTGAGAAAGTTGTTTACCTCCAGAATTCCTCTATTTTGTACTGTATATGTGACAGAAGATTTTTACTGTACAGAATAAGATGTGGGAAGCAGGGAAATGCAAACAATCATTGGAATTTGAAGCAATGTCCTCCTCTGATACGACATGATTTAATAAATTTTATGAATTCCCGTTCTGGGAAATTAAGCTGTTAGCACAGGTTCAAGAATGGTCTTTTTGTGTTGTATAGGGCTTCCATGCGCAGCCATCCTATATGTTAGATGTGCACCCTATGCATAGTCATCCCCTACTCAGTATCGCTAATTGATGCTACATCTTTCTAACTGTTACCTGTGTGTGTGCTGGAATAAATTTAAAAAGTAACCTGTACCAGAAAATATGTAAATAATAAGCATTATTTTCACTTGGATAAAACAGTGCCATTTTTCTGGTATTCTAATATATATAAACAAATATATAATAAAATTATATACTTTTTATTTTTTATTTTATTTTTTCAGTAGTCAGTAAATTTACGGCCAAATTCCTACAGCAATCTACTGCAATTCTTAAATACAGTAGTTTGCTGTTAAAAATCTTGCATTCTCACAAGAGCAGGCTCACTGTGAAGTGACTAGTTTTATGGTAAATAGCTGTTCTGTGCAAGGCATTAGGGGAAAATGAACATTTAAAATCATGATATCATCTTGGTGAAAGCTATAGTGACATTTTGAAATGTATATTTTAACCCCCCCATGTTTGTGGCACATGGTTAGTGTTCATGATGTTTCTGACCAACACCTCTGTACTTTATCATCTCACATCAGCCTTCACTTGTCTGTCTAATGAGAGGTCAAATAAAACAAAATCAACCTTAGAAGCAATGTACATATTAAATGTACAACTTTGCCAGGATTGAACAGTGTATTTTGTATGAAAAAAAAAACAACAACAATCTGTACACAGTAAAATAACAGTATAGCACTGCATTGTTGGTTATAATGGTGAAATACCCATAAGCCTTTGTGCTTAAGTATTAAGTAATAAGTATGTATGCTTTGGCAAATGAATTGGAGCTACAAAAAAAAAAAAAAAAAAAAGAAAAGAAAAAAAAACGTACAAAATTATTTATTCAGACTTAATAGAAGTCTTAGTTAAATTAGTGTTGTTGTTTTGTTATCAATAGTTGTGTTTTGATTGAAGTCACCATTATGGTGATTAGTGATCTCTTGAGCTGGCACCTTGGACCTTCTTTATTATTATTCTATTATGTTCTTCCAGCCAGTCAATTTACGTTTAAGTAAAAGACAAGTTGTTGCACTGTGCTACTTGGAAGACAAAACCCAAGGTCAGCCTGAATGTCTGATTGCAAATGGCACTATATGTGGCAATAGTGATGCATTACACATAAAAGCAAAAACAATAAAGGATATTTCAGCAAAATTATATCAGCAAATTGAGTGTTTGATGTTTTTGATGAATTTACAGCATAACTCGAATTTGATGAAGTTACAGCATTACTCAAGTTGTTATCAAGACACACAGATATCAACTCTCGGCATACAAAATGCAACAGTGGTGACAATTAACAAACATACTTTTAGGTAAATAAGTAAGAGCTGAATATTAAAATCCAAGTAACTTAGACTACAATAAAAACAACATCAAAATAAACCAGTAAATAGTAATTTCTTCATGCCGCAGTGCATGCTGGGAACTTAGCTGTAAATTTCAACAACAGTAGATAGTATGTAATTTGACAGCTATATGCTGCTAAATTACAGTTGTATACTGTAGCTGTAAAAACAGTATCTAGCTGTTAATTTCAGCAACAGCAAGACACCGTTAATTTTACAG
Organism: Myxocyprinus asiaticus; assembly: GCF_019703515.2. Lineage (NCBI taxonomy): Eukaryota > Metazoa > Chordata > Actinopteri > Cypriniformes > Catostomidae > Myxocyprinus > Myxocyprinus asiaticus. The sequence continues at coordinate 23,384,681 of NC_059376.1, read as the reverse complement.
TAACATGCTGGCAACCTGCTAGTTCTTTACTTTTTTTTGACGGGAAAATCTTTAAGAGTGTGGGTTTCGGAAGTATTTTTCCCATTCGTTTCATCCATAGACTTTTCATAAAATCCTCTGTAAAAGAGTTGTAAGTCATGAACCAAACCAACCAGCTCCAAGGTAAATCACAACATCACAAATTTTGTTTTGAAGCAAAAAATATTTGAAAATCAAACAAAAAGACAAAGGTACAAGAGTGTATACTTACTGTCTTTCACAAGGGCACAGATTATAATCTCATGAAGCATTGCGAATGATGTCACTGAATAGAAACGATGGGAATATATTAAACTATTGATTTTAGGTTGTTGATTATAAGTATAGAAACAATATATTTTATGTTTATTGCAATATATTCCACTATGTACAAATAGATAGTAGAAGTAGTTTAAGGGTGAAGAGACACCAAATTGATTACATCATTCACAGTCCGTCATGGGCGGTCGCTCAGAGGCATGTATTGTGGGCTTGGTTGTCCTTTGTTCTCTGATTTGTGAAGCTTTCTCTGCTGGACTATGGATAATGTAGTTGTTTACCATGAATTCCTTTATCAAACATGATTTTAAAACAATGAAGTTGAAATAATTCAGATGGATAACTTCAACGAAAGCATATAATCTCGATGAACAACCTTTGATCTTGCAGTAGGTCTGTCTTTAAAGTTATCGTTGAAAATCAATTCACCTACGGGAACAATTAATGGGATTTTTACTTCCGGAACCAGACTGCTGTGCTCATAATTCTTCAGTCATGGCTTACTTGCTAAACTGGATGGGATTTTAAATAACCTGGTAAACCACATTTGAAGAACAGATCCATTTAAAACCACATTTTGAAGACATCTTACACAATACATTAGGTCTTTTGCAATAATAGAGCTGTTATTACAGATGATACATTGCTTTTTCTCTATATTTTTCTATATAACAGAATATATCTATATCTGTATTATTGCTTTTTCTCTCTTTTTCTTCATATTGTGGCCCAATTTTCAATTTTCCTTTGAAATTACATGATTGCGAATTCCCGTTCCAGGAAAAGACACTGTTATGTTTCTGTATGTTTCTGGGAATGCTCTTCTTGTGTTGAAAAGGGTGTCAATTAAAGGTGTGCTGATATAATAACATATTGATATATCACAATACTTTTCTGATTATATCGTATTGATACTTTAGATCCCTGTTATAATATTTTTATTCATCTATTTGTATATTCATATAATGTAGACCTGCAAATTCACAATTTCTCTAATAGACATGCTGGGTCTCTCTCACGCGCTCTCAACAGTTTTAGTCGGATTTCAATTATGATAATGTGATCATGCATTGTGATGTATTGAATCTCTACATATGTATTGCAGTGTCTTGAGGTGGTTGCCGATACCATGGTGTGCATACACCTTTCTATAGTTGGATAGCTTCCGTGGCTTCCGATGTTTGGTCATCCCCCACTCAGCATTGCTAATTGATGCAGCATCCTGCTGATTCATACCTGTATGTGCTAGCATGTGTCCAGTCATGGCTCTGTGCCAAGGGATGGGTTGCATATCCATCACTACTCTTCATTGAGTGATCAGGGACCAGCTGAGGGACCAGATGCAGGACACCTCAGGTTCATTAGTCTTACCAAAGTAGGGCAGGTGCGGTGTGAGCACCCAAGTCCCTCTTCTGTACTGTATCTTCTTTGCGAGGCTCAGGGTATGACAGGCGTGACTCATACAACACAATGGCCATTTTTGCATAGGCCAGGGTCTTTCCTGCTCTCTGCTAAATGGACCCGGTCACCATTTCAGTTGATGGAACCCCCGGCTGTTAAATATTGGGGGTTCCCTGCCATGTGCTGTGAATATTTTGTCTCTCAGATACTGAGGGCCGCAACCCTTTGAATCTCATAACAATTTACAGCAACATGAATGAACAGAGCTAAAACATTAATATTAATGAAAAATTCCTTCTGCACATTCGGAAATGCCTTGAGGTGCAAATTGTTAAAATGTTTTGCCAACAGATATGGAAAATTAATATGCAGACAAAGAAAATCTGATAACAGTGAATATTCTTTGCTTTTTTGTTTTATGTGGAGAGTCTTCAATGAGACAAGCTACCCACACATTTTCATTAAAGAAATATTCTGTGTTCAGTACAAGTTAAGCTCAATCGAAAGCATTTGTGGCATAATTTGTGGCAAAAATGACTGCAGCCAGTGCTAGGAAATGCTGTAGAACAACTTCCGGCAGAAGTCCCACCCACATTTGTTTCCCCAGTAAGACCCTCAGGAAAAAGGTGCATAGTCTGAATCGACTTAAGCGGGCATAGACGGTGTGAGTTCTGACACTTGGGAGGTCATTGAGCCCCTGCACACATTACGAGTCAGTTTGTCTGAAAATCGTACAGGTGCAATCGTACACGACACGACTTTACGACCTGGTGAATTCCGAAGCAATCGCACAAATTTTTGTGCTATTTATCATTATTAGACATAAAGCCAGAGGAGGACATTGTTTTCATTCCTTGTAGCTTGCGATTTAGAAATAAAAAAGAAGACTGGCATGGCCAAAGGCTGCATTAGCTGACAACTCAAAAAAAAAGAAAAAGAAAAAATATATATATACACTACCATTCAAATGTTTGGGGTCACTTGCCTGAAATGATTCTCATGATCTTAAAAACCTTTTGATCGGAAGGCATATGTTTAAATGTTTGAAATTAGTTTTGTAGACAAAAATATAATTGTGCCAACATATTAATTTATTTAATTACAAAACTAACATTTTATAAAAAAATTAATTAAAAAAAGTTTTTGAAATGGATGACTTGGACCGAATAATTAAGAAAAGCAGCCACGAAGTGCCCAGCATATAGATGGGAACTCCTTAAATACTGTTTAACAAGCATCCCAGGGTGATACCTCAAGAAGTTGGTTGAGAAAATGTCTTGAGTACATTTCTGCAAAATCTAGGCAAAGTGTGGCCACTTTGAAGATGCTAAAATATGACACAGTTTTGATTTATTTTGGATTTTTTTTATTCACAACATTATTCCATATTTGTGATGACTTTAGTATTATTCTAAAATGTGAAAAAAATAAATATATATATATATATATATATATATATATATATATATATATATATATATATGGATAATTAGTACAAATGCTGTCTGACATTTGACAGATTCAGATTTCGAAGGGAGGCTTTGATTTCATGACTGCATACATCAATCATAACATCAGTGTGTTGCTGCCAGTTACTGCATGACAATAAAGTGCACAAAATTGACAAGATTAAAAAGTGCAAAATTCATGCACCGTTTCTGATGGTTATACTTGGATTTAATCTAGATGTAGGCTACGTCCTTCTCATCTGTATCACTACTTGCATGTTGATAGCAGACATTCTACGGAAGATCCATGAGGTCTTGTCCATGTAAATGCACTTTAAAGCCGTATGTAGCAAAGCTTAAAAATCTTGTTTTAGTGCAGCTGTTGATTGAGAGGTAGAACTTTCAACCTAGTTTTCTAAGTAGTGTAGAAAACCTTGTTTTCACCAGACTCACTCTTGGGGAGTTAAACAAATCTATCACATATCCACTATCGTGTATATACAATTAGAACAGATGCTATCCACCTTATTCCTACATTCCGTGATTCTTTGCGCTAAATGTGGGAGGTACTTCTGCTAAGAAGTAAACACAGTTGTAGTTGCATCGTACATTTATTAATTTTTTCGGTGCGGTGTTGATCATTCTTTTATTCTTCTAGATGTGTGAGCACTGCCTGACAGAGCTTAATAAGAACAATATACGGATAGCCGTTCCATCTTTAATAGAGGTTTGGGGGGACGATTAAAAGAAGTGGCCTCAGGATGTATGTAGAGCTACGAACCGCACGTTATCCCTGAGCTCTGTAAGGACATCGTAACGTGTTCTAGCCGAAACCACTTGAGCAAAACATAACACAATATTCACTAAGACCTTGTTTATAGCTGGTATTTGTTTTGTTTAATGATTCAAAATAAAATGACTCGCATCTCAACACGTCTCTGTTTATTAACTGATCACACATTACATGTTAGTCTTGTACATCTGTTTCTCAAACTATTTGTAACATTTGCTGCAACACAGTGCCATCTACTAGATTCTTGAAGAACAACAGGTATTGTAATTAATGCACATCATCACAGTATTAAGATGTATCTCGGGTGATCCGATCACATGTGGTCAGGCAAGACACATCGCTGTTGGTTGCACAAATGCATCTCCTGTGAGCACTTGTGATTGGTTTTTGAGGGGAGGGTTTCATGATGGCATATATCATCACTACATCATACATTAATAAACCAGAAAAATGTCACAAAAGACAAAGAAACTTGGAAAAATGGTGCATCAGGTACAGCTCAAATTTCAACTACTGTAAGTGCACACAAAGACACTGAAGAAGATCCGTAAAGATCTCGTACATGTATATGTAAGCTATTTTTCAATTTTTATGATCGGACAGTTATTTCCTTTTAAAGCCATGTGTCACCAGAGTCATGAACAGTTTAAACACTTGATTTAACGCAGCAGTTGACTGACAGATATGGAGTGGCACTTTGCTGCATCCCGGACGGTGTTTACAGCATTTCAAATGTGTTTTTGCCTCTCTATGTGTTTTTTGTGATTCGACCACAAAAGGTTTTGCACCCCATTTACACCTGTATATTGTGCTGATCACTTGTCATTGGATCATCCGAATCACATCCTATTACCAGCTGAAAATAGCGTCTAAATGACCGCTGCCTACATTAGCGAATGCTACAGAACGATATCCATCAGATGTGCATCCCTTATCTGTTTCCCCAGTAAGACCCCGAAGAATAAGGTGGATACCCCCCTAAATAATGCAGTAGAACTGAAACGAATGCAAGAATGACGAATAAAACAGACCATGACGTCCATCAGAGTGATAAAGATTGTTTCCAAGCACAACCTGTATGGCAAATGATTTGTTTGATGAACAGAGAACATCATGGCATTTCTGTAGAATCCTTCCCAGTGATGTGGTCGTGAATAATATGGGAAAACACAGTTTTAACACGACCATTTTCTCCAAATGTGTAAAAGCTTCATGAACACTCAGTTTACATTGATCGTGTGAGTTGTAACACCTTCTCTTGATTGGTCAACTTCAGGTAGATCGGCAAATCGGCCCAAATTTTTTAAACATCTTTAAAAATTATCGGGAGGTCATGAGCTGCTCGTAAACAACTTGGCTCCGCTCGTAATTCCTTTCACACGATGAGAGCTATGACCACACAAGCACCCACGTTTTCCACGTGATCTCTCCCGACTGGAAAAAATCGGTCGGGAGCTTGCACGACAGCCAAAAATCGCACCGTGTATGCCCGCCATAATTTATTAGTAACTGATGTCGGCTGGTCAAACATACCGCTCAGGAAAGAGGCGCATTCTGTCTCCTAGAGATGAACATAGTTTGGTGCAAAAAGTGCAGATCAATCTCAGAACAACAGCAAAGGACCTTGTGAAGATCCTGGAGGAACAGGTAGACAAGTATCTATATCCACAGTAAAACGAGTTCTATATCGACAAAACCTGAAATGTTGCTCAGCAAGGAAGAAGCCACTGCCCCAAAACCGCCATTAAAAAAGCCAGACTACAGTTTGCAAGTGCACATGAGGACAAAGATCTTACTTTTTGGAGAAATGTCCTCTGGTCTGATGAAACAAAATGACCATAATGACCATTGTTATGTTTGGAGGAAAAAGGGTGAGGCTTGCAAGCCGAAGATCCACTTTTATCCCCTTTTCTCCCAATTTGGAATGACCAATTCCCACTACTTATTCAGTCCTCGTGGTGGCGTGGTTACTCACCGCAATCTGGGTGGCGGTGGACAAGCCTCAGTTGTCTCCGCTTCTGAGACCGTCAATCCACGCATCTAATCACGTGGCTCACGTGGAGGCTCATGCTACTCTCTGTGATCCACGCACAACTTACCATGCACCCCATCGTGACCATGAGGAGGTTACCCCATGTGACTCTACCCTCCCTAGCAACCGGGCCAGTTTGGTTGCTCAGGAGACCTGGATTCGAACTCGCAACTTGCTGAGCTACACAGGCCCTGACATTTCACATTCTTAAAATAAAGTAGTGATCCTAACTGACCTAAGACAGGCAATGTTTTCTACAATTAAATGTCAGGGCTTGTGAAAAATTTAAATGTATTTGGCTAAGGTGTATGTAAACTTCTGACTTAAACTGTATGCTTGCACACAAACAGATGAAAACATCAGTCATAGTACAGCGTAGTGGTAGTACAGCATTTTAAAGTTCCCTATTCAGAGTATTTTGCCTTTACAAAATTATTTTATGCAGCCAGTTTAAAAATTCTGTCCCATCATGACAATATTGTTCTAACAAAGACCGCTGTCAAACTCCTCTCCTCCCATGCCCATCAAATGATGTTTCATCACACTCGTAGTAAAAACATTCAGTCAGTGAACAGAATAATTATTACACAGCAAACAGGGTTTCAAATTTCATATATGTTCACAGATAGACAGATAGATTTAAAGTTAATAAATGATTCATGAAAGAATACTTTTGTTTTACTCACAGACTTTATTTGTGCACAGCATAATTACAACAGATGTGGCTTATTTGTTGCTTATTTTTCATGAAACACAAACATTATATGAATTTTTTTATAGATGATTACTTAAAGTAGACTCTCTCGATTAAAATAATTCTGAAAACACCATGATACGGTGTGTAAATCCTGAGGGAATCTCCATGGAGTGTGTCTGACATGCTTCTGAACGGCTGAATGCCTGCCAGTTGCAACATTTGTCATGAAACACTAAACTACATTTTCTGAGATGTTACCTGGTATGTATGTGTTACACATGATAGAAGACAAAGTATCCATTATTTTAAGACAAAAGTGATTAATTTAGGGATTTTTTGCACTATTTTCATCTTCAGGTTTAAAATCAACATCGAGTCAATGTCACACGATGTGATGTGTCCCTGTACTATGGTGCATCGTCACGTCATCAGTGTCTCATAAATATTAATGAGACTGTGTGGCCTTATCCTGTGAGAACGGGCTGTCTCATGATTATTCATTAAACCACATGACCAGCGCTTCAAACTCTCAAGAGCCTCGGTGTCAGTTGACAGTTGATTGTACCAACGCAAGTACCCCCCACCGCGTGCTGCTGACAGAGGGACAGGATAGTCTTTCAATCATTGCCAAAACCTTTTAAATTTTCAAGCAGCATGCATTTATTAACATGAGTGTTTTGAGATATGCGGTGAGGTGGACTGTCTCTGACTGGGGCTTATTTGAGATGCGGTTTACATCGATTGTCCCAGACACACAAACCCTGTCCGTCCGTCCGTGTTAACCGATCTAAGCACTTATATTTGTGAATCAACATCTTGGAATAAGTCTCAAAAGTTAAGTATAAAAAACACCGCCTGCACACCACTAGCAAAACCGCCTGCAATTTGCCACTTTCCGCGTGCCTCTAATTGAAAATGAACTAGACACTTGTGCTTGCCGCATCCCGTGTGAAACGGCCTTTATTCACAGGTGTGACTTATCTGGGTTTTTTTTTTTTCTCTCAACAACGTGATTTTGACTAGGTGTGACTTTTATTCAGGTGCGACTTTTTCCAAAAAATACGGTCATGGGGTTTCACTTCGATTCAAAAGAGATTTTTGTAAATGCAGAATGATTTCATTTGATTCTTTAAACTCAACAGCGAAACTATTTCAGACTGTTTTTTTGCACCAAAAGTAGACCACATGGGCCGTTTGGAATATAATAAAATCAGTACACTTCTACAGTAAAGAGTGTACTGTAGAAGTGTATAACTAATTAAAAGTATTATGTAATTACTAATTATTTATGAAAATAAATTTTTATTCAAAGCATATTTTTTTTACCAAGTATGTAGATAAAATACAATCCCAAAATCACAAACTAATTTCATTAAGTTACTTCTGGACAACCTCAAGGCCACATGTGCAATTAAAGAAAAAGAGAAAAGCAATATCAACTAGATAACTTAAACATAGCACAGCAACATTGTCGTAACCAATAGCAGCTGGTTTGGGAGTTTGGGACAGGACTATCTGTTTGTCCAACCATTGGATGACAGAGAAGGGATTGTTTGGGAAATGGTCATTATTTTTCCACTTCACATTCAAGTATACATTTTTATTCTTTACACTGATCAAAGATGAGACCAAGTGCATGAAGTTGCTGGCAGTTACAGGGCGCAGGTGTACAAGGATCACTGTCCAGATTCGTCTCCCTTTGTCCCATCTTGCTGTCCTCTTTCTTTTCTCCCTCCTGCACCTCTTCATGGTCTGTCAGTAGGTACAATAGTGGTAATTAATAAGGGCTGTGTGTTGAGCAGGACTTGCATGTGTGTGAGGAGCTGACAGCAGAGGCCCTGACTGTAGAGCCCTCAAGGTGAGTTAGATATGAGAGAGGCTTCCACAGGGCCAAACTTCCCTTCATTCACACAATCACCCAACGGCGAGTGTCATTTGACAGCTCTGCCCAGGGTAGCCATGAAGGACAGAGTGTTCTCGTCTTTTCTATGCTTCGCCGCCGACCCCCGGCGCACTACCCTCCCTCTTCTCTACCAGCAGTGCATGAGAATTTTGCCCAACGCTTTGTGCCCTCTGTGAGTTCCTTGAAGCCAAACATTTTGAGTAATCTAGACAGCCTCTTATAATTTCAGTTGAAAGCTGTGCCATCTCTTTGTATTCCCAGTCATTTTTCTGTGAAAAATTTGTTTATTTGGCTGAAGAAATTTGAGCTCACGAAGTAACATAATAAAGCAATATCACCCGAGCAACGAGTGATGTTACAGTCACACTGATGTTCAGTATAAGAGCACAATTGTGAGTGTGATATTGCTGTTTTATACAACAGTTAGTTATGGTCCTCGAATCTGATTGGATGAGAGATGCTCCACGAGTACTGATGTCTCACACCATCAGCACTCAGATGCTTCACTGTTTGTATCACTCCACTTGTGTTCATGGCATTCTAAACTAAAGTGTATGAGAGCAGCGCAGATAAGAACAGCTAGATGAGTGTCTTTTCATTTATCCCTGTGACATTAGAGGTTTAGCTGACAAAAGACCATTTTTATGTGTTATGAACAAGTTAAGTTTGACGTGCAATGAGTCAGCGCACGTCAGTCAGCTAGCATTTTCTTTGAAGTCATCGGCATTGTCTCTCACTCCATTATTGCTCGGATTACTACTACTATTACTACATCACAGCTGGGAAATACAGTTGAACTAACAGCTTCAGCATTAAGGCATAACACAGCAGAGAGACACAACTGACTGTGTAATTGGATACCTGATACTATTGGATACCAGAGTGTCCACATTGGGAAATGTAAACATTCATCATGGCGGAGGAGAGTATGCACCAGCTACCACGAAATACTTGCGGTAGCCAGTTATTGGAGCTTGCAGTCCAATAAATTATTAGAAACAGCCCAAGTCATCCTTACTAGTTCTAAAGTGATGTTTTCAAATTAGTAATGGAAGTTTGTACATATCTTTTTAACTAGCAATGGAAGATCCTGATCCGTAGCGTAAGAAAGTAGTTCCATGCACAAATGCTTTTTTGTGACAGTCCTTAGTTTTTCCTCATTTTTTATTTACTTGTTTGATAAACTGTTGTATAAAAGCAATATCACACTTGCAATCATGCTCTATGGCCATAAATCAGCACGGCTGTGATTTCCTGCAAAATTTTAAATAGAGTCCACGTAAGACCTATTATGCGTCTCCCATTCCTCTTCAGTACGAAACACACACTGCTGAATTGTGGGTTTTCTTGTCAAAGTCATTCACTTGCGGCTGAATCACAGCTATGCTGATGTATGGCCATACATCGCTCTTGCTTGTGTGATATTGCTTTAATACAACTGTTCTATAAACAAGATGTTAAAATTGAGTAACTTGAGACAAATTTTGGCCATTTCGTACTTTAAATGTTTTCTCCACCAATGAAAATTATTTCAAAAGAAGTCAAAGCATAAAGATTTGCATGTCGGCAAGCAACATTCACATGCAAATCTGACAGCCTGTCTGGAACAGAGTTTGTGAGTAGAATCCTGCTCCAAGCGATCACTAAGTGAGAGAAAACTCTGATGCTCCAACTTTCAAAAAACCCACTTCTTGTCCTATGCAAAATTACACAACCCCACTTGCACTCCACACCGTTCACATACCATACTTAGGTCTCGAATGCCGTGAACACAGACAAGTGTCCCATGGCTGTTACACTAAATAGAAGTACTTTTGGAATGCCACTTGGCCAGTCAAATTAATGGAACCAGAACTAACTCTTGTATAATGATGAATAAGATTACAGAAATAAATTTTGAAACTTTTCTGAGATTTTTCCTGTAGCAAGTTCATGTTCCCCCGTTTGCAGTTTAGTATGAAGGAAAACTTGTTTCAAGATTTCTCCAGGAAGAGTAAACAATATCAGAGAGTCTGAGTTTAGGCTGGATTTAAGATGCATTTTCGTCCAGTCAGTGTAGGCTTTGCAATGGCCCGAAGGCCCTTAGAGAGAGAGAAAGGGAATGAATGTGTGTGTCTGATGCGGATGTAGGATGTACTGGTGTGAGAAATGAGGTGCTGTGAAGTAGGCAAGCCCTCCAGCAGTCCGTGTACTGCTGATAAGAGATGAGGGCCTCGGGGAAATGTAGCTGGTCAGATAACAGTGGCGTTTCTCACAGGTGTTTTAGGGCAAAAAGCATGCACCCACACTCCAGTAATGCTTGGCATGAAGAGCCTTTTATTGAATCCGATATGCAAATACAATACTCATACAAAAAGCATTGGTAAACAGAGATGGTGCAGCCTAATGAAACTATCTTTGTTCATGAAATATTAAATAATTCAAACTGGAATTGCCTCATTAAAAAATAATCACAGTATCTGCTTTGGCAAACTTGCAAAACCTTCCACTTTGAGAAAGAAGTAGATTTGATTTGAGAATGTTCTAAAGAATATCGTGTGTGCTTCAATGGATGCAAGGAAATCTGATCTTTTGTTCAAGGTCAATGTCACAAATTTGCTTATTTGATTAGTGACCTAGAAAAGTGCAGAATCTTAAATATTTCTTATTCCTTGTACATCATAAAATGTCTTTGTTTTAAATCTTTTAAAATCCTAAAACGTTTATAAACCTATAAATAATTTTTTCATGTTTAAATTTGATTTGTTTGTACTCTGACTTTGAAACAGTACTGTAAATTTACAAATGATTTAAAAAAAAAAAGTTTTATTATACATACTGTATATGTAAAGTTATACAGAACAAAAAAACAAAACAAAAAACAAAAAATCAGCAAAAACTATGGCCCAGATGTTGACATTCACATGGATTTTGCGCTGTTAGTCTGGTAGGACGACTTCTTGCGTGTCTCATATCAGGAGACTCATTTGGCTTGAGGATGTGTGTCCTCATATACTTTCACACCTGACGTTAAAGTCTGGGATTGGGCTCTGCAGTACAGGTCATCACATCGATTTTTGCTCAAGCCCTGAGCCAGGCTCAGCATTAACAGCCACATGAGAATGACAGTTCACATTTCTGCGGAGTGACACCAGAGCAAATGGATGGCAGCAGAGGAGATGCACTAAACAACACAACTAGAGGGCTTTTAGACCTTTGGCTTCGTGAATCATGTTGTACCTCCACACCACCGCCATCGCTCTAGATGGACTGAAAATTATGCATCATGCCAGGTTGCTTAAGGGATACTCAGCTTGGATACAAAGAGCGTTATTTTTGTCTACAGTGCTCAAGGACTGCAAATTTCTGCCATTGTTCTGGCAGTTTTCTGCATGGAGAGTCTAGAAGAACGTATGTGAGTGGAATGGAGCGACAGTAGTTTCACCTCCTCGCTCAAAGCATTCTGCCATAAGTCCGCTCCAGTTCCACTCTGGGTTTTCCATTTCCTGCTCCCCTCTCATTGGTGAGAGAAGCCCAAACTGATGCTGGAGCATGAAAAAATACAGACGCACTGGCTTCAAAGGTGAAGTGTAACTTATTTGATGTTAAACTACTCCTGAATGCAGAGGCAACTATAAGTAAGCCATTCATAGCCACCAATGGGCAACACTGTGTTTCTGTGGTGCTATAAAATTATTGCTCAGTTTGTTTGAACATCCTGACTGCCTTATGAAGTAACATTGACTCAACCAATGGCATGAGTTTGGGGTGGGACTATCTGTTTTTTCAATCAACAGAAGACAGGGAAAGTATTTGGGAAAGCTGTTTCCATTTGCAATTCCATTTTTAAACACTTCAGATTAAAAAAAAAAAAAACCCTCAGTCCAGGCAAGTCCACACAGCTCCGCTTCCACTTCACACCGCTCACATACATAAGTCTGAAACAGCACAAACACAGAAAAGCAGAGTGCAGAGATGTGTTTTTGTCTTCAGCACTTGAGGACTGCTAATCTCTGCCATTGTTTTGGCTGTTTTCTGCTTGGAGAGGGTTGTTGAGTAGATATCAGCTGGAGTGCAAGGAGCCAGCAGGTTTCTTCCATTGCTTTGTGTGTCAGCTTGTGACACTTAATGGTGTGCAGTAAGTTGTGCGACACATGTTGTTGCGTTAAGCTACTCAGTGTAACACACATGCATACATGTGTGGTTCCTTCATGGAGCTGACGATCATTAAATAGGCAGCTGAAGCTTTTCGATGACACTCGTGCAGCTGCAACAGTCTCATAAGCTTCAGAAGACATCTGCCACCTTATCTGATAGAAACTCAATTTATGAATGTTTTTTTTCTTTCAATCCTTCATCTCTTTCTCTCTTGCTAGGATTCCCCCCCATTTTGATATATATTTTCCATTATTGTTTATCCAGGTCCTGTGCTGTCAGAGAGAACAACACAAGGACTGTAAAGAATCTTATCTTCCCTAAAACTGACAGCTGTTGGAGGGGCTCAATAGGGGGGAAAGCCTTTGAAGTATACTCACTTCACATATCAAATCCAGCCTCCATCATTCCTCATCATCTAGGAACAAGGCTCGCTTCTTTCACGTAAAAACTCAGTGAACAGAGCACCCCAACCCGCATGCGTCTTTCAGCTTTTCGTGTTTCTCTTTTTTACGTTATCTCTGTCTGAGTTTTTCTTTTTGCTTCCATCCATTTTGTCTTTGTATTTTGGGAGCCTCTTTTTCAGCCCTCAAATTTCGATCAGTCTTTCCTCCATCAATCACGGTTTCAGCACACATAAATGTGCAGACTTTTCTGTAGCTGACATTTCTTTCCTTTAATCCACCTGCAGTTGAGCTGGGCTCATATGACCAATTTTTGGGGAAGCTACTTGGAAACTGGGGGGCTATTTAAGAAAGAACTATCTTTCTTAATATATAACTATCAGATGATGTATGTATGCATTTTTTTTTCAATCAGAGCTGTATTTATCTAGCACAAAAACAATGATGATCTTAATAAAGTTGACATCATTAAACAATTGATTTACATTAAATACTGTACCTCAAATATAACTGAAAAACCCCATAATTACATAACGTCAAAAATATTGTAATGAACATCAGCATTTAACTAAATATTATATTGTTTCATAACATTATTCTAATTAATATAATATTGTTTTATATATCACTTAGATAAATGTTATGTTGCACAGGGACTCATCAGTTAAACGAATGCCCAAACAAGTAGATTCATCAGATTAAATCTGACTTAACAGTGCTTCATATGAGAGAGATATGGATAGCTGGGCTATACAGCTGCATGTGCAAAATAAAGCAACAATATACTTGTTACTAGAAAAGTGACTTTGTTTTGAAAATGGGTTTAAGTACTGTCAAGCTACTGAAAAAATGTAGTTAAAGGAATAGTTCACCCAAAAAGTAGTTCATCCTTCTTTCATCATTTACTCACCCTCATGCCGTCTCAAGCTAGTATGACTTTCATTCTTCTGCGGAACACAAACAAACATTTTTGAAGGGTTTTTAGGTGTTTTTGTCCATACCCCAGTGTAAGTCAGTGGGGTCCTAAACTTTCAGGCTCAGAAAAGTGCATAAAGGCAGCGTTATAGTAATCCATGGTTTAATCCATTTCTTCTGAAGCGATATGATAACTTTGGGTGAAAAACTAAGAAAAATTCAATTCTAATTCACCAAAATGTTTTACTTCTGAACTTCCATGTATTGCACATTCGTCAGGTCCTCGCATGAACATGCAAGTGTGCATGTGTCAAGAAGACGGATTAAACCACTGAAGTCGTATGGATTACTTTTATGCTGCTTTTATGTCCTTTTTGAAAGTTTAAGACCCCTTTAACGACTTTGTTTGTGTTCTGCAGAAGAAAGGCATATGAGTATGAGATGGCATGAGGCTGAGTAAATGAAGAGAGAATTATAATTTTTAAGTGAATTATTCCTTTTAGTAGTGATGCTACTTTTTATTAGTTACTGGTTTATTATTATTATAACTGAAACTGACACATCATGGCACAGGGTACTGAGCATAGGGGCAGCCGTTGTATACCATGAGCCCATTAAAATCATGTAGAGGCAGTATTTTAATCATCACTCTGATAAGCACTGGTGAGGAGGACAGCCATTTGTCTTTAAGACCCCTCAAAATGTGGCACTTTATCCTCTGTCTTCCTCTCCTCCTCTCTTTCTCTCGATCTTAAGCATCTCTTCATCATCTCAACCAAGACTCAGAGGGATGCAGTTTCAGGAAGTATGTGCAGACGACATGCCTCTCTACCCCTCATTGGCTGATTATGGAGCCTGGCATTTGGGAGACAGTGACAAAAGATATTGGCTCACTGTATGCCAAAATAAATTTAATTTTTTACCCTCTTTCTGTTGTTGTCTGATCGAAAGATATTACATACACTACCGGTTAAAAGTTTTGAAACACTTACTTATTCTTATATATATATATATTTTCACATTTTAGATTAATAGTAAAGTCAGTAAAACTATGGAATAACATAAATGGAACTATGGGAATTATGTTGTGACTAAAAATCCAAAATAAATCAAAACTGTGTTATATTTGAGCATCTTCAAAGTAGTCACCCTTTGCCTAGAATTTGCAGACATGTACTCTTGACATTTTCTCAGCCAACTTCTAGAGGTATCACCCTGGGATGCTTTTTAAACAGTAATGAAGGAGTTCCCATCTATGTTGGGCACTTATTGGCTGCTTTTCTTTATTATTTGGTCCAAGTCATCAATTTCAAAAACCTTTTTTTTTTTTTTATTACATTTTAGATTTATAATGAAATAAATTAATATGGTGGCACAATTATATTTCTGTCTACAAAATTAATTTCAAACATTTAAGCTTACAATTTCAGATTAAAAGGTTTTTAAGATCATGAGAAACATTTTGGTCAAGGGTTTCAAAACTTTTGACCGGTAGTGTAGGTGTATTTCTTATTTAATGTAGGCTTGTGTCTGAGAGATAAATTGAATAGCGTACTCTGTGTCCTCAGCAGAGTCGACGGTAAAAATGGTGTTGCCACACAAATTCAAAGAGGAAGCTGTGGCACTCTTTCATGGTGTTTATTTGAGAAAACCTCCTGTGTGAGTAGAGAGATTCATAGTGTCTATTTATTTAACAAGATCCCAGGAAAAAATAAAAAAACTTCTTGTCTGTCAAGACACTGACGAGAAGTGCCGTTGAATTGTTTCCCCTCCCCAAACATATTATTTTTCTGAGAGTATGAAAATGGGCTGTGCTTGCTTGAAAGTACTTTTTTGAAAGTAATACATCATAAGAGATCTGTAGACTGGGCTCAGTCATCAGTCTAGGACTATACATAATACAAAGGGATTACTGTCCATTACCTACGGCTTAGACAGCGTGGCTCTTTGCAACAGTTGCTTGTTGCATGTGTGTGAGCGTGTGTACGTGTGTTTATAGGTGTGCTGAAGTGTGAAAAATGAGTAGGCTGCATCTTGCTACTTCCAGCCTACTGCATATAATCAGCCAGGGGCTTTTAACAGAAGCATGCCATTAGCGCAGAACCTGCTTTTTCACAAGCTAATAAAGACCCATATGCATTACGATTGTTAAATCTGTCTGATTTACTCCAGTCGCTGTTTTTCCACTGGATGACTCTAGGCATGTGTGCATTTCTGGCCTCAATCCAGAGCAGGTACCAAACTTCTCTCTCCGTCACCATCTGATGCATTAACGCCTTTAAGTGTATGCATCCAAAGGCTGAATGCTGGAAAGAGTGTACTTAAAAGAACATAGGCATTGTAAATCCAAACTCCAGTCCCAAAAGCATCACCACAAGACTCACAACTTTCTCTATTTTTGATAGCGTGAGATGCATGCAAGGTTAGCTTAAAAACTGTGTACCGCAGTCTTGACCTGGAAACGAGAGGCTATTCTGTTTCAGTGGAGGAGATGCCTCAGTATGCTAAATGAACTGCTTTTCAGTTAATAGATTGACTGCTTGTGTGCTAATCTTCAACATGTTTGGTATGAATTCATTTTGGATTGAGCTATTGTATGTTTGAAGTAAAAACATATAAGAGAAGTCAGACAATTTTGTGACGGCACTTAACATACATTTTTATGGTATACGTAAATGGTGACTTGCTGCCGTAAAACTCTGAAAGCAATTCAGTGCTATTAGATCTATTAAATTACTGGCTTCAAAGCCACACGTGTTGACCATTATGCTTTCTCAACTAATGCGGAGCCGTTTCACCTGCATTAGCATGTACGTCTTTCCATGCCTCACATGGAGTCTGTTCCATAACGTAAGAATTTAATTACAGCCTCTATTTTAAATTTTATTTCACATCACAGCTGAAGTTCTTACATTAACCACATCACATTTAATTAGCCAATTTCCTAACTTTGTGAAGTGCTGATTAGCATCAAGTAACAGAGTATTACTTTATGGCTGCCAGCTCAGTCTGAGTTACAGTTTGAGTTATGAATCAAACAATCAGTCTCTAGTTTTCCGCTAATTTATTTTTTGTGTTCAATATTTGTACTGCACTCATTTAACATTGTGAGTATTAGAGAGTCTGTTATGTAAGGAGGAGGCAGTGTTGTGTGCAAAATGAACAGGTGGCTCAAGCTCCTCGGCGCAGGCTTTGTTTCTTGTGCCACCTCCCCACAATGTGTGCCTTTTGGCCTCCTCTTCCCAAAAAAGGCAATATTCCAGTTGGTCTAGAAACAAGTAGAAAAGGTTTTAAAAAGCCAAGCAAGCTTTTTCAAAATGTCAAAGAATTAAGTGGCTTAATTTAGGGGCTTTCAGACTGGAGACTTTGAAACCCCAGGGGCCGTAAGGGAGTGCTAGGGAGTCTGCAGAAATTGACCAGATTTGGCATAATTTTTATTTTATGCAGTTTTCTAAAGACTGGTCAGAATAATTTTATTCAGTTGTCAGCCATAGATTTTTAACGGTGAGAAATAAATCGGCATATAGTTGCACTCTAGGGAGTTTTTCCTCACCACCAATGTCCCCTTGTGTAATAAAGCACTTTATAAAAAATTTAAACTGAATTGAAATGTATCTCTTCATGGTTTTTGCTAACATTGCTCTAATAGTGGGTAGAACTTAAAATGAAGTAAATATTTTCTAGATATTTTTTTCTTCTTCTGGCTTTTGTAAAATAACTATATAGAAGTGAATTATTTAATTATGCAATCAACATGTTGTCTTTCTAATACCACTCTTAACCATTGTTCTTTAATAGTATAAATAGGTCTTTATGCATATATGGCTGCCTTTCTATTTTAGGAATGGTGTCCCTCACAAGAGGATGATCATAATTGGGGGTCCTTGGCATTATAAAGTTTAAAAACCCTTGGCTTATTAGACCTTAGTCAGGGTAGCCATAATGATTTTTATGTAGATGAAAACGAGCTGTGTGGGATAGACTTGCAGTCTGAAAGGTTTTTGGAAAGATACATTTTCTATGTTTCATCAGCTGTGAATGATCACCACCAATTATTGTTAAACAACAATATAACCCATTGAACAGACTGTGCATCTATCCCTCACACAGCCTTGTTTTTATTCCCATCTCAAATTCAATACAGCACTACTCTGACTAAGGTCCACTTGCTCTTAGTTTCCTCACTTTCCAATCTTTTGTTTCAACAGGCCAATCATCCAAGTCGTCCCAATGGCCAAAACAGCAACATTCCTAGCAGCAACAGCAGCCTCATAAGGGAGCGAAGGCCAGCGCGACCTGCACCAGAGCGGCCAGCAGTATGTGAGGAGTGGGCTTTCGGCCATGGTGGGGGAAGGCTGCGAGAGCCACTGCGAAGAGCCGCTGAAGGTGGGCCGCTGACATCTGAGATACCTGGACCTCGGAAGACAGAGCACCCGGGGCCATCTCAGATCCCTCGAGCAGTGGCCGGCAGTAGTACGAGCCTTCCCAGCAAGAACAGTCCTTCACGGAGCCTGTCCTCAGACAGTGAGAGGGGGCCCCGCAGTGAGCGAGGGGCTCTTCCCAGACTTCAGTCATCCTTCACTGGCCGCCTGGGCCAGCCGCCCCGTGGGCCTCTGTCTTTACATATGTACAGCCGAAAGAACGTCTTTCTACAGCACTCACTCCATACAGCTGAACTACAGGCTCTCGCTCAGCAGGATGGCTGAGAACACCCACTTGAAACACACTTGTACACACACATGGATACTGAACAGTGACACATTTCTCAGATGCATATGAACTCAACATTAACTTAACCTTGGAGCAGTTTCTCAGTGACCAGGAGTACCTTCAGACCCACTTGTGCTCAGTTATTTTCCCTGCACAGTAACAACTGTTTTTCCTCTTAAAGGGACCGTTCACCCAAAAATTTTAATTCTTTCATTTACTCAATTTCATATTGTTCCAAACCCATATTACTTACATTCTTCCATGGAGAACTTAAGCAGACGATCTCAGTCACCATTCACTTTAATTGTATGGAAAAAATATGCAATGAAAGTGAATAATCACTGAGGTTAACATGCTGCCTAACATTGCCTTTTTTGTTCTGCAGAAGAAAGAAAGTAAAATGGGTTTGGAACAACACGAGGGTGAGTAAATTATAACAAAATCAAAATTTTTGGGTTAACTATTGCTTGAAATCTCAGCCAGACTTTAACCACACACAAAGACTCTACTTCTTTTCGAAGAGTTTTGAAACCCGTCATCTATATTAAGTGTACCAAAACCAATCCATTGTCTGCACTACTTACTGTTGAAGTCATTAAAACTATTTTTTTTAACCACTCCACAGATTTAATATTAGCAAACAATAGTTTTGGCAAGTCGTTTAGGACATCTACTTTGTGCATGACACAAGTAATTTTTCCAACAATCGTTTACAGACAGATTGTTTCATGTTTAATTGACTATTATCACAATTCCAGTGGGTCAGAAGTTTGCATACACTAAGTGTGCCTTTAAGCAGCTTGGACAATTCCAGAAAATTATGTCAAGACTTTAGGCAATTATCCAATTAGCTTCTGATAGGAGGTGTACTGAATTGGAGGTGTACTTGTGGATGTATTTTAAGGCCTACCTTTAAACTCGGTGCCTCTTTGCTTGACATCATGGGAAAATCAAAAGAAATCAGCCAAGACCTCAGAAAAATAATTGTGGACCTCCACAAGTCTGGTTCATCCTTGGGAAAAATTTCCAAATGCCTGAAGGTACCACGTTCATCCATACAAACAATAGTACGCAAGTATAAACACCATGGGACCACGCAGCCATCATAACGCTCAGGAAAGAGATGCATTATGTCTCCTAGAGATGAACATAGTTTGATGCGAAAATTGCAAATCAATCCCAGAACAACAGCAAAGGACCTTGTGAAGATGCTGAAGGAAACAGGTAGAAAAGTATCTATATCCACAGTAAACCGTGTCCTATATCGACATAACCTGAAAGGCTGCTCAGCAAGGAAGAAGCCACTGTTCCAAAACCGCCATTAAAAAAAGCCAGACTACAGTTTGCAAGTGCACATGGGGACAAAGAACTTAATTTCTGGAGAAATGTCCTCTGGTCTAATGAAACAAAAATGTAACTGTTTGGCCATAATGACCATCGTTATGTTTGGAGGAAAAAGGGTGAGGCTTGAAAGCCAAAGAACACCATCCCAACCATGAAGCATGGGGGTGGCAGCATCATGTTGTGGGGGTGCTTTGCTGCAGGTGGGATTGGTGCACTTCACAAAATAGATATATTTAAGCAACATCTCAAGACATCAGCCAGGAAGTTAAAGCTCAGTAGAAAATGGACAATGACCCCAAGCATACCTCCAGAGTTGTGGCAAAATGGCTTAAGGACAACAAAGTCAAGGTACTGGAGTGGCCATCACAAAGCCTTGACCTCAATCTGATAGAAAATTTGTGGGCAGAACTGAAAAAGCATGTGCGAGCCAGGAGGCCTACAAACCTGACTCAGTTACACCAGTTCTGTCTGGAGGAATGGGCCAAAATTCTGGCAACTTATTGTGAGCTTGTGGAAGGCTACCCCAAAATGTTTGACCCAAGTTAAACAATTGAAAGGCAATGCTACCAAATACTAACAAAGTGCATGTAGATTTCTGACCCAGTGGGAATGTGATAAAATAAATAAAAGATTAAATAAATAATTCTCTCTACTATTATTCTTACCTTTCCCATTCATAAAATAAAGTAGTGATCCTAACTGACCTAAGACAGGGAATGTTTTCTATAAATGTCAGGAATTATGAAAAACTGAGTTTAAATGTATTTGGCTAAGGTGTATGTGAACTTCTGACTTAAACTGTAAGTCTGTTTCAAAGAAATAGTACATGCTGCTCTAATAAGGACTTTAGATAGTCTGTTCATGTGACAGTTTCACTCAAAAGACCTCCAAGGTATCCAAGAAGTTCTGAGGTATGTGAAAGCGAATATGTCAACATTTGTCCTCCCTTGTCTCATTGTTTGAAAGCCCTCAGTGAGTTTCATTTCAAAGTTTTCAAGACATTTTTCTCTAGACTCAATTGTTAGAATAAGTCTAATTAGTATGGTAGTAATTTTTATAATAGTAGGTTACACAGCTAGCCCCACCACATTATTTTGCACCAGCAAACATGACACTGAAGACCCATGCATATATTGCCAAATCAATCCTCGGTTGGAGAGAGTGCTTTAAACTCTTGCTGCCAGTGAGAATAGCCCATGTGTTCTCAGACCCTTTTTAGGAAGTTTAGCACTCATTAGCCTCTTTTAATTGCATGCTGCTTTTTTTTTATTTATTTTTCTGTTTCATTTTGCTGCAAACAAAAATAGAAGCTTAGAAAAAAAAAATATACTGATTGTAAGCTAAAATGGATTTGACAGCCCTTGTGGAAGGATTCAGCGATAGAGCCTTAAGTCTTAAACACAACTGTCTTTGCTGGAGATCTGTCTGTATTGACTAGTTCAAGACAGACAGATCTTAAAGGGATAGTTCACCCAAAATTGAAAATTCTGTCATTATTAACTCTGATGTTGTTCCAAACCTGTATCAATGTTTTTCTTCCGTGGAACACGAAAAGAGATATTTGGTAAAATGATGGTTACATGGCTCATTGTACGTATTGTGGCACTTTCCTGGTGAAATGCGGCACCACAACAACAATTAATTTATTCACTTTCACACAAATCACAAGTAAAATAAATAAATTCATAAACACTTAATTTTCACACTTTTCCTCACACAATGCTATCCTACGACATCAAAACACTTTTGCTACAGCACATGACTTGTAAGGAGATCCATTTTAACATTATGCATTTATGTATTACATAACCAACTACATTTACAAGCTTGTTCGAGTGCGATCAAATTGTGCGAGAGCTTAACTGATAGAGCATTGCATTTGCCATCTAAAGGACTGGGGTACGAGTCCTGAAGAGCACGAGAGTCAACACTTGAGCCGGAAGTGTCTTAGAAGCAACAAAAAATGACGTGGTTGCTTCAACAATTGTGCTGTTCATCTCTTATTTTCTTTTTATGACACTATCGATTAGGTTTAAGGTCTAAGGTAGGGAGGAGGTTTTGCTCATTTGAAACTTGATCAGGCATAAACCATAACCTCATCTGTTTGGGAGAAATTTGAATTCTCTTTTATTGCCATGAGGACATTTCACTTTGGAACTGCCGCAATACTTGAAAGGAACCATTTTGCAAAAATGTTGACTGAGGCTTAGTCACCATTAACTTCCATTAGATGAAACAAAAACAAAAAAAAGCAGCATCAACATTCTTCTAAATTCTTTTCCGTGGAAGAATAATAAAATCTAGTAATTGGGAACAACATGAGGGTGAGTAAATCATGACAGGATTTTTATTTTTGGGTGAACTATCACTTTAAAGGCAGCTAGATTTAAAGAAAGAAATGAAAAACTCCCTGCAGTGAAGTAAACCACATTATTAGATTTACTTTTTAAAAAGCACACTTTTAAATAGGTGAGGCTTTAATTTTAATTTAAAAATATAAGGCAAGTAAAATTTTATTAAAAATGTTGATAACTTTAATAAATGTAAAACTACCAACCTCTTATGGAGATCAAATGCACTCCGAGGAGAGGTGGTTGAAAGGAGGAATGGCCTCATTTCCGCAGTGTTGGGACAACATTGGTGTAACATTGGGACAGTGTTGACCCGACTTTGCGGATCAGGAGCTCGAGCAAGGACACATGGAGGAGAAGGAAACCCTGAAGAAACACAGTCCCATCCAGCAGGTCTACTCCCCTAGGTCCACTGCTCCAGTTTCAGCAATCTGTTGGGAGCACCATCACTTTCAATCTCTCTCTCTATACGTCTCCCTCTCAGACCTACTTCCAGCTCTCTGTGATCAGGCCCAGGGAAAGAAAGGCTTTAGCACGGTCTCACCCTTACATGCTCTGTTATCGATACCTAACGGGAACGTGTTTGTCTTGCGTTATTTCAGAATGACCTCATTAGGGCAGACACTGCTGTTCAGTCTTTGAGACAGTTCAACCCTTGATCACTGTTGTCAGCAATACTGTTTAAATTCTGTATGGGTGCCAGTCTGTGACTGTTGAATGTTAAAGGGTCAGCTCACAGCCATCATTTACTCAGCCTCATGTCATTCCAAACTTGTATGACTTTTTTTTTTTTACGTGAAACACAAAAGAAGGTGCAAGGCAGAATGTTAGGGACCGATAGTCTAAGTCACCGTTCACTTTCATGTGGAAAGAGTGGAAGAGAGACATACACTCATGCTTGTTTGGGACAATATGAGGACAAGCAAATGATGACAGAACTGTTCCTTTAAATGTGTTTTTTTACGAGCTGGAAGAATTGTTATTATTGATTGCTGTGCATTTGAGCCATGATACTTGAAGGATGTATGTTTAAATGGACTTGAATATGGGAGATCATGGGTACGTGCAAGTACAGAACTCATGACATCTCTACAAATGTCAATAAGTGACTCGATCATAAACATGACTGTATGTACTGTCACATTTAATTGTTTAATAGGTATTTATTATGTGATATTGTGAAATGACTATCACCTGAGACTCTTATTTGATTTGTCTGGGCTCTTTGTATCAACATATAAAATTGTCTTCATTACCGATACTGGTGATGTCAAAATCGTCTCTTACTGTACATCACTTTGAAATGTTGAAATTCTTGTTTACATACAAATGGTACATTTAAGAGATTTAAACAATAATACGATTTTAAAGAACCTTTAACTGTATCTTTTCTCTCACTGTTGGTATTTTCACTGAATTTAATATATTCACTCTCAATAAAGAGATATTATTTAAAGAAAAAGAAATTACCTGTAAAGAGAAACATGTAAGCCCTTGTTTTTGTTGTTAATTGTTAGTTTTGATTTGTTTGTTTTTTTTTTTGTTGTTGTTTTTTTTTTTTCAAGCTGTCTTTTTCAAGTGCCAGCTTTGCCAAATTAGGATGCCTGTTCCTTGACGTTTGACAATTTTTAATGTACAGGGTATACTTTACATCTCTGGAAACTAGGCAGCATGCTGCCCTGCCTTTGCTTCTTGGTGAAGAGGAAAAATAAACATCTTCCTTCTCAAAACGTTCTCTGGAAATTGCTTATTGTGTTGCCTGTAGTGTATTGCATCAGACTATATGGCTCAAAAGCCCCTGTCTAAATCACGCTCTTTCACTGATTTCTTGTTCAAGCTTCACAGTCCACTTCAACTATCCAGGTTGCACAGCATATATCGTTCCTCTTATTCATCCATAAGTTTTTTCCAGCTAAAAGGAGGCCAGAGAGAGACCTTCAACTTCTGGGCAAAAGTAATTGCAGTGCTCTGCAGGGAGGGAAGCCAGTACCGTACACATCGGGGAATGACAAGTGTTTGTTGTCTCGGTGTGGGGGTGTGTTTTTCTGTCACTGCTCATCTGTGTTTTCATGAAATTGATGTGGTTATGTATGACACCTGCATGAAAATCTCAGTAATCTTTTCAAAAAATGTGTGCGTCCACTGTTGTCAGAAGTGATTTTCTACGGGGTTTTTGTTTGTTTTTTGAGTGCCTCTTTTTCATACTGTTTCTTGAAGTTGTCATTTTTAGTGGTCATAGACCTTATTCAGAGCAGCACCACATTTAATTTTTGATGTGAATGAAAACATAGCTCTGGGGGATAGAGTTGGTCTCTTTGGGACTGGACTATTTTTTAGATCTGGTGTTCAACATTGTGTTGACAAACATAAAAAATGAATCTCTCTAAAAAACTGCAGAAAACACGAACTGTAAAAAGCTGATTTGATCTTGGACCATTATAGGCCTTTTTACGTTGCATGCCATTGAAGATATAGGTCGACCGATACTGGATTTTGCCGATACGATAACTAAGGTGGTGGAAAAAGCTGATAAATTATTAATCTGCTGATAGTTTTCATGTGTCATGCATTGGTCCATAAATAGTAATGTTTTTGGACAAATGTTTTTTACAAAAATGGACGACATTTTTGTATTTATGTCCTACTGTATATATTCACCAGATGAAGAGTTTTAATATACATTTACATCTTTGAAGGAGATGCCATGTACTGTACAGCATGTACTGACAGGGCACATTTCTGCATAGCTTACATGGATGTATACCTGCATTTCAGATAAAAACACTTGATAATTATCTATGCATTAATCCTTAAATGCACGGGTGTTTCGCCAAACATTATTACATACCTAGCGACCCGGCATGTATATCTATCATAAATGGATTTACAAAATGACCAGATGGTGTCAAATTTTCAAAGCATTTTCAAGACAATTAAACAATAATAGAATAGCATATATTCTGATATATTTTTATGTTCTATTTTTCAAATATCAAAGAGATGATGCAACAAATATAGAACAGAAATAATTTCCTCCACGGTGAAATTTCATGAGATGCAACTGGCTGTCAAACACATACTGAGCTACATACAGTATAACACATGAGCTACACATGTATTTTCGTAGGCACTTTTTGAGTCTAAATAGATGCAAAACTTACATAATTTCAGTAGTACACAGAAGTGACAATAGCTATATGATACTGTTCATGTGTTACACTTGCTATAGTTTACTTTCACATTGCTTCTACATCAAATAGCTATGTCAAATGAAAATCAAGTCAATCTTTGAAACATCAGCGCCGCCTTCAGTAAGAAATAGCATGTATAATATGTATGTGTACACGCATATTGAATACTGATAATTCACCATTGTCACACAGAAAACGTGATATAGTAGTCATTTGTATTAATATAGTACTTGTCTTGGAATAAACAAAGAAATAGATATCCTGTAATAGAAAACTTCAGACTGGAGACATTACTTAATTCATTTGTGTGGAGTGCCACATAAATCACAACAACAACAACAGAAATACTTAATTTGTGATTTTATATGAGTTAACGTGGAAATACAGAGGCAGAAGTCACTGATAGGCTACATACAACTACATAGGTTTGAACAAAGTCTGTTTCGGAAATCTTGGTCTTGCCACATCCAAGCCCTTTGGTAGACTGAACGCAATATAATAATGAGCTAACTGTACATTTCTTAGTCATCTCTGCTGAACCGGACTATGCTGGTTCAGGCTAGTCTCAGCATTGCCAAGCCAGCCTATCTGTTTAGCCAGCTGGTCTTCCAGCCTGAAAAGTTCCCAAAAACCTGCCAACACACCAAGCTGGGAGACCAGCAAACCATCTTAGGCAGGTTTAAGTTTTGTTTTTTGTTTTGTTTTTCTACCCGGTAAGGTAGAAATGTATCTTGGGAATACATTGAAAGAATGTGTAAGGAAAATAATAACATCCATATTTGCAAATGTGCCCATTAACCCATATTAAAACTTGCTACTCTTAATTACACAAAATGTTTTGTTCAAAACACTTTGGGCTCATGGCTTGCCATTGAGAGTAAACACACACTGAGTTGATGCTCCCCAAACTCAAGGAAGGTCTTAGTGGGCCAACAATTCTGCCTGCAGCTCACTGCACCCCACTGGGATGCCTGTCTCCCTATGGTGCCCAAAGCAATGCCCTCTGCACTCACCCTGCCCAGACACACTGACATACTGAGCCATTCTTGGAACCAAGAAGAGACAGACTCACCAGCTTACTTTCCCCACATGGTGATGCTTTCTCTCCGACAACTAAGGAATGAAACAAAGCAGTAGGAGACGACATAGAACAGCCCACACAGCTCCTGGTGGTAAAGGGAGTGTTGTATCTTTATACGTTGCCATGCTTGGCAAGCAGCTTCTCAGTCATTATTGGCATCATCTGCTATGACACATCATGGTGAAAAAGTCTGGCTTGTTGGTCAAACAGCACCAGTGTTGAGTATCTACTCTGGATGAAACAAGGTTTAACACACCTCCACTGGTCTACAATCCTTATCTCCCCACTTCATATTCAAAGAGCTCTCTGCACCAGCTAAACAAATGGAGGGTGCCAGTAATAGCAAATAAATATGATTATTATTCCTTTCCCGGATGAGATAAAGAGTGTGATGGAAGATTCTTTTTAACCGTCAGCTTCTTCCTCTATAACAGGAATTCAGTTATGCTCGTGAAGGAATGGTATATAATATCGGCTCGCTTTGATAGCATGCGTCTTAGATTGGAAATCACCCAGCGATATGAGGAATAATCAGAACTGATGTTCTGATTTTCTGAACATGTTTCGTCATGGGAGGACAGCAGGAACTCTGGGCTCATTTGCTCTCAGCGATTATCAGCAGGCTTCTCATAGCGAGTGAGAGATTCAGATGACTCTCATTCTCTCTATCTGTCTTTCACTCTCTCCTCTCTCCCCTCCCCAAAGTGCCGTGGCAGTTTTTCACACTTGCTGCCATTAATTTTTCTTAATGTTAATCAATTTTGCGGTCTATAGGCCTTGTCTGACTGACATACTGAAGCATTTTCATATCAGCACTACTAGACAATACTGAACAGTGTTTTTAAAAACTATGAAACTATGACTTATGTGAAGAGGTGCATGTTGGGATACATTCATGAGTTGTTATTGTTTTCCCTCCCATGGAGCCACATTCATTTGCATCTTCCATCAGAGAGCATCTTTTCAGCTGTGAATAGCCTACGTCTTTCACAGTTTTGCTCACATTCAGGACTCACAAACCATTGCTTGCAGCAACACCACAGCAATGAGTCTGAAACCTCCCTAACACCTGCAAAGCTGCATTACATATTACCCAAAATTGCAGACCTCAGGGCAGTTTGTTGTTGCTGCTATAGATTTAGGTCGATAAATGCCTCAGCAGGTTTAGCTCAGTATCAGGTCTCCCCATTCCACGTCAATCCAGGCTAATACCTTCCGCTGTTCTCAAGGTCCCACGTCTTTGATGCAGGTGTTTGACCTATTTTATCTTCAACAGCTCCTACCAAAACTACTCATAATATCTGACTGCTATGAAAGTAGTATATTTGTCAGTGTAACGGGAGTCAGCTGGTACGTGATAGCTGTGCAATGTGTAAATCTCACTCCCCTGGCCTCAAGAGGCGCACTAGCGACTGACGTTAGAGGCTATAGCCCAGGGCTAGTCAACTGGAGGCCCACAGGCCAAACCTGGCCCACCAATCATCTTTGTCTGGCCCTTCGACTGATTTTTGATCAAATTGCCTAGCCATCTGAAATACCAGAGCGCTCTCTGTGCAAAGCTCAGCATCCGTAAGAGCGAGCCTCAGTAATCAGCGGTGAGTTTAACAGCGCTCAGTGGTGCATGCAACAACATTCAGCCATCATCAGTTGTCCAGAACGGAGCGCATGTTTAAGCTTTTCTGGCAATAGTTTAGTTACATTGCTTTGCTTAACATGGATTGCACCATTTAGGTGAGAATTTGATCGCATCGTTTTCAATCAAATGTATTTATATAAACTGCTTAGTTATGTGGAGTGCAGTCAAATCTACAGATGTAAAAAATTATCACCGCAGAAATATTGTCAGCACATATGCACATCTTAGGCAACAACGTTCAAAGAAAATGTGCTGAATAGTTTGCGTTTTTCACTATTCTTGAAGTGTCAGACTAGCATGTTTCATCTGCTCAGGGTCTGTAGAGCTCATAAAAAAGTGAGAATGTGAAACTGAACCTGCATATATCCTGATTATATTTGGTTCTATACAGCTGTGAGTTAATCCTCTCAACCACGAACAGCATCAACTCAGTTTGTTATTCTTTTGCCAGTGATTATCTGCACAAAAATCTGGCTCCTGCACTGGCTATTGTGTGCAAATTCACAATATTTGCAGGACTATTTTTTCCTCACTGAATAGGATGATACTTTATAGAGAAAATGGAAGACATTTTATCTTTTTTTTTTTTTTTTTAAATAAAATTGAATTTAAATGCATTAAGTAAACATAACATTTCTATATGACCATTGTTTTCATATGTGGGTTTATATTGTGAGAGGGCTTTAGGAGATCTAAATGTTTTTCCTCAGTTTTCATAATTTGTAAACAATAGCCCTAAAATGTTAAAATTATTATAATGTTTTTTGTTTTTTTCCAAGTAAAGCTGATCAAAAATTATTTGTTAGTTAAGAGTATAAGTCATTATTTTCAGTCAGATCTTATAAAGGAATTTATGGCCAGACCTTAAAAATGTATAATTCAATATACAGTATACCCTGTGACTATTTTAATATGAATAAATGCACAGTATTAAAGGTGTTTTTAAGTAGCATGTTACTTGCAGTCAAAGTGCTAGCTGAGATGAATGCTGAAAACATGTTGGCCCCTGCCAAGTTTTCATGTGGATAATCTGGCCCCCGCAAGAAAGAAGTTGAAGAGCCCTGCTGTAGCCTTTAGCCTCCTCGTTAGCACGCACGCCTCCCATGCCGGCTGACGCTGGTTCGAATCCTGCTCGGAGAGGGTCAGGCAGGACTGGTTACATCTGGACAGGGGATAGAAGTGGTTTTGTTTGAGCTGTAATGTTGTTTAAATTGTCACTTTTACAGTCGTTCTAGGGTTTTAGGGTTCACAGCATTACATCGTCATGGCAACAAAGTGGTGATATTGGATATAACTTTACACAGAAGAGGTTAGTATGTGATTTTGTCACACTAAAATCATGTTAACACGTATTGTTTACGTCTTGTGGCAATACTTTTTTCCCAAAATGTTAAAATTTACGGATTGGCCCTATTGACTTCCATTGTAAGTTCCTCACTGTAACCCAGATTTTTGCTTTTTTTTTTTTTTTTTAAAGAAGATGGACAAGACGAAATTAGTTTTAGCTGTAAAAAATATTATGCCACAAATGCTGTTGATTAAGCTTTACTTGTATTGAACCCGGAATATTCCTTTAAAGACATGTTTTACTGAGTCAGGTGTGAAACAACTTGATTGGCTAGCACAAAGCCCAAACCTGAACCCCAATTAACATCTTTTGGATAAAATAAAACACTGACAACGAGCCAAGCCCCATCGCCCAACATCAGTGCCTGCATGCTCTTGTGTCTGAATGAAAGTAAATCCCTTCAACCATAGCCATGTTCCAACATCTAGTGGAAAGCCTTCTCAAAAGAGTTGAAGCTGTTGAGGCAGCAAAAGAAGGCACCAGTGGCATAGGTTTGAAATTAAATGTTTAATAAATGTTAAGCTCAGACGACAGCATTTATTACACGATGTTGATCACAAAAAAAATAAAAATAAAAAAGAAATATATATATATATTTTCAGTCGTCCCCTGTTTTTTTTTTTTTTTTTTTTTTTTTTAATATCAGACAATATGACATGTTTTTTTGAAGTGTAAATTCCTCCATTAAAACTTGTATTATTTGACCTGTACATTTGTCTAAATATGTATTTTTTGTGGTGGGACAACTTTTCAAAGTGGATTCTCTTTATTATTTGTAGTTCCTGTGAGCGGCACCACACACCTGTTGCCAGGTAAATACTCATCAGAAAGCTTTTATTTTGACTGTTTCTGGCTGTTTTACATTATCAGATAACGTAAACGTATGCAGACAATAGAAAGTTGACAAGTTTATGTTCTTCTGATGGTTTAATATAATGGCACACTAATCAATCAGTAGTTGTCAACAAGGTAAGTTACATCACCTCCTTATGGTATCCGCATAGCCATTTTAATCTGCACTGTGCTAAAGTTACTGGAATTACTGGTGTGATGTTGTCATGACAACAAAGTTGAAACATTGGAAATAACTTTACACAGACAAGGTTAGTAAGTGATTTTATCACACTGCATTCATGTTATCACACATATTGTTTACGTCTTGTGGCAATACTTTTTTTCTCTCCAAATATTAACATTTATGGATTGGCCCCATTGACTTCCATACCTGTAACCCAGATTTTTGTTTTTATTTTTTAAAGAAGAGGGACAAGTCAAAATTTAGTTTTAGTGGTAAAAAATATTATGCCACAAATTCTGTTGATTAAGCTTTACTTGCTGTCGATTAAGCTTTACATGTTAACACGTATTATGTTTAAATCTTGTGGCTATACTTTTAAAACCGCGTGCATTTTTATGGTTTGTGAATTGGTCCTCCTTCAATTGTAAGTGTCTGTATACAACATTTTTGCTTTAAAAAAAAATAAATAAAAAGCATAAACAAAATGAGGGGGAAAAAAATATTTAGCAAAAACATAATGCAACAAATGTTTGCAAGGAAAACATTCTGCCTAACATAGCCTTTTGTGTTCCACAGAAAAAATAAAGTCAAACGGGTTTGAAACAACCTGAGGGTGAGTACATTTTGACAGATTTTTTTATTTATATTTATTTATTTATTTATTTTTGGTGAACTTGTACTAGAATCATTATTTTTTTTTTTTAAAACAGGGGATGGATATTTGTGTGGGGGGTCCATATAAGAAAGCAACATGTTTGTCTGGACTGGGGACAAAAGTACTCTCTTTGAAAGATGATATTTGGCAATGCAGTTTCTCTGAGAAGCCTGGCAGTTGTACTGGTTTCCTGTGAGGCATTGCAGTAGAGAGTACCTGTGCATTTTGGTGACAGTGATGACCCATGGACTCTTGTGTTTACTTTTAATCTGTGTCACTCTGACAGTGCAACAGATATGGCATCTTGCTGGTGCCCACTTGTTCCTACCTGCTTCAATTAAGTCCCTACCATTAATCATCTCCCAGAGTAGGCTCCTCAGCCTCTCCTTTTAAACTTTTCTCTAGTAATCATTTTAACAGAAATAACCCTCTCTCTCCCTCCCATTTCTCTCACCCTCTCCTCCATCCCAAAGGGTCAAGGTTTAGCATGAATACGATGGTTTATGGATTATGATGTAACTAACTACACCAATATGGGGGCCAAAAGCACCTTTCTCCATTAACGGCCATTCATAATTTGTTGTGTTTTCTTAATGGCAAAAAATAAATATCAATCAATAATATAATTCAAAAATTATTATATTACAGTAGATTTTGTTCAGTGGAAAAAGCATGAAATTTCCCCGGTATGCTGCCTTTGATGTCACAGCTAAGGATACTTAGTGAAGGGCTTGGGACTGTGGTGCCATCATCCAATCAGAATATATGTTTGTATTGTCATAGAAGCATGCAAAAGGAGGAGCATAGAAGATTCTAAAACCCTAGCCTTTCCACTCTCCCAGTCCTGGAAGTGGTTGTGACAGACAGAATGGGAGAAGGCTTGAGTGGACTGACTAATTTGTATATTCTTTGACGTCAGAAAACATGGCCGCAGTGCTGCATCTAAACAGTGTGCTCCGACGGTAACGGCTTTATACTTTTATTTAGCGATAGTTTTAAAGTTTGTAACATAAAAATATTGTGATGTTGAAAAAACTGTTTGATTAGCTTGTTCATTATGACAACCGATTTTGCTGGTAAACAGCAGCGTGAATGCAGATCACACCAGTTTGATCGTACGCGTCTGAGCCCAGCCTAGTGTAATCACACCGGTTTGATTGTACAAAATAACTGTATCTGAAACATGCAGAATTCAAATTGCGTATTTCTACTGCCTTATGCGCTAGCTAAGCAACTGCCTTTGTGATGAATGGATGAGAATGCTAATGAATAGCTTTTTTCTTTTTTTTTCTCAGCTGTCTCACTTCAAGTCTCCATGGACATTTTGTCCATGCAAATGGCTCTTATCAACTCTCTGGTACTCAGCATTTCAATCCCCATCCACCCCTAGACAGTACACTCCATTTCAACTCACTTTGTATGCCTATGTTTTCAGGGTCAGTCAGCCAGAAAAGCAATCATTCAGCCTCCCTTTATCACCTGAATGAAAGCAAGAGGTGTTAAGACCTGCAGTGATACTATAGACTCACACAAGTCTTACTACAGCAACCTTAAGAATCTTTTCTCTAAGTAACTGTATCAGAGTTCACCACCTCCAGTTGGGCATTAAGAGGAACCATTGTGTTTCATCTGCTTGCTGAAGAGGCAAAAGAAATTATCATGGCATTTGCCTCTTTATCCCCAAAAATGCTGCAATTCTGAGATACATGAATGTGTGACCCATTTTCTCCAAGTTCTCTGTCACCCTGCTAAAGGGGAGGGAGAAGCAGTTTGACACAATATACAAACACATTCAGAGAAAACAGCTCAGTGAAAACGCCTGACTCTGCATTGAGATCACGGTGGGGATTGATGGATTTATACACTCAGAGGCAGAATAGTCAATTATTCTCACAAGTGAAATGGAAACTGGACGTTGGATACATGTGACATCTCTTTCCTTTCAGCATGAAAGGAAATAACTGTCTTAGCTTGTTGAAAGTTTGGTAGGTAGTGCAGTTTCTTTAGGGTGTGAGGGTGTTGCCAGTTATGCTGGGCTTCTGGAACACGTGTGAAATTAGTTGGTTCTTTCACACTTGGTTTGGTTGAAGTAGGGATGGGAATTGTAAGGTGTTTCTGGTTCCGATTCTTCTAAATGATTCTGGTACCATTAACGATTCTTTCAGGAGGTCAGCATCATCGGATGAAATTTTGGAAATATGAAATGCAATTCTTATTGCATTTACTGCCTTTAGCAGCCTGTTACCACCAATGACGAGAACAGATTCTTAAAAAAATAGGTATCATAAACTAACAATTAACAAAAAATTAAGCATTTTAAGAAGATTAAGCATTTATTAATCTTCGTTAATGTCAATTAAAAATTTCAGGCATATTTTAAAAAGTGGAACAGAACCAGATCTAGGGTCCCAACTATAGGTGTGAGTTTTTCCTGCCTTTGAAGGTGTGACTCCAGGCAACATGCACAGAGAGTGCCAGAGTCAACCACATGCAAGGTGTCCCATTAATCATGTGAGGCAAACTCCACTGAAGGTCAGTGCCAAGGAGGTGGACTGCATCATCTTTTGGCCCCCTTTGGCCCTGTGGTTGGTGAACCCCAGGGGGAGACAAGTCTGTCACAAAGGGGCACATTCTGTTCTAGCTCAGTGCTTAACCACACTTCTTGGTGCCCTTGAAAAATGCAAGCCAACTTCATGACAGGAGGAAATGAGTTTAATATACGGAGGAATGGTATTCTTAGCAAATATCAAAGCTCAGATTGATGATGCCCTTCAGGAAACTAAACTGACAGTATTGGTTCCAGTGAAACAAACGTCTTTGCTCTTGTGTCAGAGGCCATAACTTATTGGTGGCTTGCCGCAGATAATTTTTTTGACCTGTGGGGGTGGGAAGAAGGGAAAGACACTGAAGGTGCCGTGGCATTGTGTGATTGGAGTCTCTCTTTCTCTCTCATCCTCTGAGGACAGATAGTGATTGATCTAAAGAGCGTCTGAGTCCTAATGCAGCAACTGTAAATAACCTAAAACTCATCTTTATTCAGACCTCTCCACCTACGTATTGACCCAAACACTTGGCACAAAACCGCATGCTGCAGCACTATCTCTTTATGGAGTCCTTATACAACTAGACCTGTCAATATTTAAGTAATGACATTCTTATCTCAAATGTGACCTCTCCTCCCATGGAGCAAGTTAATTACCATAAACTCATATCAGTTTAGATGCAACACATTTATGTTTAAACCCAGTAGTGTTTGCAAAATACTTTGAATCTACTGTTTTTCCTTCTCCAGTCAGAAAATCAAAGCGTTACATCCTGACAGTCTCATTACTTTCTTTTCCCCCCATCAAATCTTCAGTTACTTCAAAGCATTCCTTTATTGAAGTGAAATGTCAGGCAGCTCAAATAGAAGGGAGACCTCTGCTGTTTGTGAAGAGGTACTACTTTCATGTTGTAATGGCTCTGTTGCACATTAGACTATTAGTCAGTTTTATTTTGTCAGCAGAGTAGTGCATGCCATCAGTATTTAGCAATCTATCAGTCAACAGATGCAGATGGACAAGACATTCACTTTTCATGTGCTGTAATATCTAAACTGACTTGCTGGAAATCAGCACCAGCATAAGGTGAACAGCCGTCCTGTGACAGAAAAGCAAAGCAGCACTCTTGCGAAACAGCCAGACTCAGTTGTAGTTCCCCTCCTCCTCATGCAGTGGACAGCTCCTTTAGCACTGTGAATGAACAGGCTCTTATTTATAGATCACAGCTACTTTATGATGTCTTCTGAAACACTTGTCATCTTAGTCTAGCAAAGAACAGGCTCTGGCATGCAGGTTTTGTCAATGGAATCACATTTTCTGGAGGGAGCAAATAGCTAAAAATTGATCCACCAACTTTTATGCCCAGGCAGCAAATTACACATAACAGCCACAAATCACAAAGCTATTTCATTCCATTTATGAGCAGTTAATACTATTTAGTAATGGGGCCGATTTTCAGCTAAGTGTGCAGGAAGAAAAAGCTGCAATTGTGTTTTTTATTTCTTGGCCTTTATTTGAGCCAGTGATCAGCTATTTAGTGGCCCGACAGCTCACTGGATATCGCTCACAGGTAGTGCTATAAATAATGCATATGCTGTAACATATAGAAGTTTAAGTGCTCTTTCTTCATTCTGACACAGTGGCTTTTGAAGCTGATTCTTATGCAGTCTATCAGACTTGAAGGTCTCAGCTCAATTAATAATCTGGATCTAAATAAGCATTCATAGCATGTGATGGCCAGCACTGTCTAGGTTTCAGTTCAAATATGAATGTCTATTTCACTAATTATGAACAATCTTTTGGGAAAGTAGATCTACCAACTTTATCTTTTACTTGATGTGAAAATATCAATAGCTATGCATAAGATATAACTAAATGCAACCTGCTATTAACAGTAAGTAGTTCTCACCTATACACTCACACTGTTGTTGTTGTTGTTTTGTTTTTTTTGTTTTTTGTTTTTTTTCAAAAGTCCCCAAAAGCTCTGCAATACTTTATTTTGAAGTAACAAGATATTTTATTATTAATGAAACTTTGGAAACGTTCTCTCTAGCACAAATCTAAAAATTATGACTCTGATGTTGGGAGACCTATAAATATTTGGTGAGAATATCAGGACAGCTGCTGCTGCCTGAGCAAACTCCACAACACCTTCTAAAGTGCTTCTTATCCATTTCTCAACCCTAACTTTGCTCAGTCAACCTAAGGGCATGACATTGTGCGGACATGACCCCATAATCATTCTGTTTGCTTGCTGATAAATAATTTATTTTCAGAAATCACAGTGTTGGTGAGCAATGAATGAATGTGCTCGCTGTGTTCGTGTGGAATATTGTACAGTAGGTGATAAATGAGCAGCCTGGTCTCGTAAAATCACATTACTATACCTACATTCAGTTGCAACGCCAAGGTTGGGACATGGTGGGCCTGGGCCCACCCAAATTAGACCCAGACCCACCCAGAATATTAGAGATTATTCTTTGACTTCAAATATATTTATAAAATAGTTTAAATAATGCACAAATTCTGATTTCTGAAAGTGTGAAAGAACTGTTTGAATGCGCCACCTCTGTTGTTAAGGAAAATTTGGTAAAAAAAAATAAATAAATGTGGGCGAAAATTTGGCCCGTCCATTTTTATTGAGGCCCACCCTACATATTTGCTAAATTATTTTTACGTAAGTCATTGTAAGTTTCCTGGTGAAATAAACACTAGACTAGAGGCGCTACAACAACAATAACTTTTGTCCACTTTCATAAATAGTGAGTTGCACTAGCAATGCAAAGAGTCCTGAAGAGCACAAGAGTCGACACATGAGCCAAAAGTGTCATAGAAGCACCACAAAATTACCTGGTTGTTTCAGAAAATGCTTTTTTGATGTCAAATTGGTTTTTATGACACTATAGTATAGGTCTAAGGTTTAGGGTAGGCAGGTAGGTTTTGTTAATTTAAGACTCAATTGAGCATTCACCTTAAAAACCTCTTATAAATCTATTTGGGAGAACATTTAACATTTTATTCAGCTCGGAACTGCCGAGATATGTGTACAGAATCACATAATATCATTTTGCAGAAGTGTCTTTACAGTCACTTAGTTTTCATGAGATCAGCCTGGAAATGAGCTTGGGTGGAAAGTCTAAGAGAACAGAACTTAGTTACTGAAGTTTTTGAGTAAAAGAAGATATTTCATGGTGAAGTACAAAGAGTTTGAAAGGGTTACCAAATGCTGCATGTATTTTGAGTTGCTGAAGTGTGACAGAAAGGACTGTTCTTCAACAAAACACTGAAACTAATCTCGAGTGACAGTGCAGACTTCATGTGACAACATGCATGACAACATTCTTACACCAGATTCATTCCCATGCACTACGTTTACATGGCATCCATTAAGAGGCTTATCAATATTTATGCTTGCTAAAAGACGGGAGGATGAAGTCAGAGTCAAAGGTGAATGGAAACCCATCAAGCAGAATCCCACGTCTATACATGCATGTCAAATGGACAGCTATTGTACTCTAGTAATGGCATCAACTGCCTGACTGCAATAGGTTATATCTGATGTGCACTATTAGAATGAAGAGTTGCTATTATTTATTTATTTTTGATTTTTTTCCCCCCACCTTTTCTCCCAATTTGGAATGCCCAATTCCCAATGTGCTTTTAAGTCCTCGTGGTCGCGTAGTGATTCGCCTCAGTCCGGTGGCGAAGGACGAATCCCGGTTGCCTCCGCGTCTGAGACCGTCAACCCGTGCATCTTATCATGTGGCTTGTTGAGCGCGTTGCCACTGACACATAGTGCTTGTGGAGGCTTCACGCCACCCACCGCGGCAACCACGCTCAACTCACCATGCGCCCCACCGACAACGAACCACATTATAGCGACCACAAGGAGTTTACACCATGTGACTCTACCCTCACTAGCAACCGGCCAATTTGGTTGCTAAGGAGACCTGGCTCACACGTGATCCAATCACCCTGTTTAATGAGCCATCACTTTGTCTCTCTGTGGATTTGATATAGATGTTGAGACAATGTCTCCATATTCCCATCTCCTATAATCCTTTGGGTTTGCTGGGTCACATTAAAATCAACAATGTCATTGAATGGATAAACAGGTCATTGAAGTCAAGCCACACAAACTTATAATTGATAGGTCATGAGTTGTGACCGTTTAAAAAAAGGCTAGAATGTCACCTGATAAAACAATCTTCCAAGAGGTGTAATAACATTGTTGACTTTATATTAGACAGCGTTGTTTGTCAACCCTGAGTGCAACTGACAGCTCATGGAAGTCTCTTTGAGGAAGAAAGAGTCAGCACATCTCATGAAGGTTGCAAATAAATAAAGACGAAAATGTAATCTGAAGAATACCAGTACTGAACTGCTTTGTTTTATCTGGCACATCGAAAATGAACTTCTTTGTAGACGGCCAATGAAACAATGCCATAAAGCAGACACAAATGATCCAAACAGAGCAGGGTGCACTTGATGGATATCGAGGGTAGGCTGCATATTTCTGTGCTCAATGAGCAGTGCAAATCCATTTTGCGACTGTCATCAAAATTACTTTTGAAAAAGCATTAAAAAAAGTGATGCCATTGAACATGTTCTTTTGTTCTAAGATAAAAAAGAAATGCTTGCACAGGAGCAGACAATACTTTTCATCTTTCAGACATAACTAGCACACAGTTTCCTCAACAAACACAGTTTATTTTAGAAAATTCATCTCAGTAGTTGCCGACTTAAAGATTGTCAGTTGTCGGACAAGGGAGGCGTCAAAGTCTCACAGATGAGCCCTCTCCATTATCATGAAACTACCTGCTCCGCCCACTTTTCTGTCTATCATCTCTCTTCGTTTCTCTTTCCTCTGTGTTAATTCAGTTCTGGACAGCGCCGGGTACTGATGCTGCTGCCCGTATAGTCGCATATATCCTGGAGGCCTCCTCCCACTCATCACAGCTCGAGATTTCGCATCACGAGCCCTTAATTTTTTATCGCAGAAAAGTCCTGTCTCTCCGCAGCACTGCATCGGAATAAGGGCTCAATGAAGAAAATCTTCTTCAACTGAAATTTAACTGACATATCAGCGACATTCGTGACCGAGAGAGGGAAACCGGGTTTTTTTTATTTTTTTATTTATTTTTATTTATTTTTTTTGCATCAGCGCAAAAGGAAGTTATGTTCATTCCAGTCGCGCGCGGGGATGCTGGGATGCGTCGTGTTTAGCGCACGGAACCTCGATTTATTCGGCCAGACGGGAGAAATAAAAGGACCAGTATATGAGGCACATTTTTAACTTTGTCTGATATCGATTTGGATTCGCTAGAGAGCATTTGATTGGAGCATCGGGATGTTTTGACGGGTGCGGGAAATCTCCAAACAGGTTACAGAAGATTTTGCCCTCAAGTGAACCACATCCAAGCCAAAAAAATTAAAAAATAAATAAATAATAAAGCACCGACAGAGAGCAGTTTGAAAGGAGGCCAACCAGCCACTCTGCACAGGATTTAAAACTATCGTCGCTTTAACATCTTTTTGCACCTTCAAGGAGAATAGATTTTAACCGAGATGAAAGTTTTCCCGGCAGTATTGTTTCTTATCACATTTTGGAGTCTGGAGTGGGAGCCTGTGCTCCCCGATTCAATTATTCACATCGGTAAGTTCGGATCTCTGATACGACGGTTAGGGTTAGATAGACAGTGATTGCTCATTATATCATCTCCCATTGGTTTCCACTTGTATTATTTTCACATTGAGAAAAGCAATGCATTGTGAATTCACTTTACTTTGATTTTAAAAATGTAGCATCAACAGACGATCAATGTAATGTCCATCAGAAATGAATTTAGCTTTACAGGAACTGCTTCGCAATGGACGCACGTCATATTTTACTGCATAAATCCATTTGACTTTGATGAATAAGGTTGTGGCAGTAATATCAAGTTAGGGAATGAGATTAATATCTCCATTTGTCCCCATCAATACGTCCATTATGTAGCCTTTATAGCGATACTGACTGAGAACAGGTGGTTTGACTAGAAACGATCTCTCGTGACGCCGCATTGTAGGCTAAGCATGCATGCCACCATAGCGTTACGGTTTTGTTTGAAAAACAGATACTAGGTTTTGCAAAGGTTAAGAGTGTTGGAAATTCTCTTTGTAACCCTCTTTGGGGACACGTACGTGCATGTTTCAGTGATGGATACGAGGATTGGCACTGCAGCGCGAGATCGGATAGGGTTTAAGAGGTCTTATATCAGAGGTGCTGTAAAAAAAAAAAAAAAAAAAGTAGGTGGTGTGGAGGTGGAGGCCAGGATGCTGGGGATATGGCAAGAGTGAATTTGGCGTGGGAGCATGCGCTTGCTTAATTTAATTAAAGCTTGACTGATGCACATAACGAATAAATATGCGATGTGCCTGTATGTTTTTCTGGCTAGATGAACTGGTGCATGCCTATAAGTTGGTGAAATGACAATTATGCGTTAAACCTGGCATAAAAAAGACCTCCCAAAATGATCCATTCTCATATGGCAATCGAGATGGCCGAGGTGGATATTCGATTATGGGGATGAGTATGCCTGGGGATAGCTGGCAGACATGAAAATCGTTGTGCACAGTATCTTACGTCTTCTGCACCACTTGATGGATGCACCATTAATGTAGCAATTTCATGAACAAAACGACAGGGGTGAAGGTAAACTTTGTCTGCCGCATGAACAGTTTTTCCAAAGCAAACAGGTGGGTTTCAATACATTAAGAATATGTGTGTGTGTGTGTATTAAAATTCATGGTTAGCATTTTCACAGCATTCTGTGGTAATATGAGATAATACGGTTAAGACGCATACGAAATCAGAATATGCTTTCTCGTACTGCAGTGCAAAAAATGACATTGCGTGTTTCAGAGGGACGCTAGACTTTCTCTGCATTAGGACGGCTGAGATCATTTTAGCTGTTTTTAGTAATCCCCTCTTGCTTAATATTTTCTTCTGCAAAAGCCCCATGAAAAACTGACGTCATTTGAAAGATAAAACGACATCGTTTTCTGTTAGGTGAGGCGAGACATCTGATGAAGGCATTTTATCACACGCGCTTTACTTGATTGCAGAGGAGCATTCTAATGAGTTGCACACCAAGAGAAGTGTCTCGCGCGCAGTGCGCTGCATAGCAATTCCGCAGATCCTTTAGGAGCCCATTGAGAAAGTCACAGTGATGTCTGCGGAAAGCACAGTTTCCAGCAGAATGTGTATGCACGGTTGGCACCCTTCGTGGGGTGCACTTCCAAATGCACCCTTTCGTGAAAAAAGGAGGCTGTATAGTTAAGCTTTGAAGTTGGTTCTATCCTAGAGATTCATGATTAGGTAATTATTGCTGACGCTCTCCTAAACTCTGTTCACAAAACAAGTGCATACGTTTGATTTGGCTATGATGAATTTTGAACAAAGTAGCTCTACTTCCACCTAGTGGCTGCCCTACACTCTCCAAACTGAAAATACTCCTATGGGTTTTAAGTTATAAGGTCGCTCTATGCTCCTCTAAGCAAGTATTTTGGGGGATATTAGCATTCATCATGCGTTTCAAAAGCACAGCAATGCCAAACATTTGAACTGCATTTCCTCTTCAGTTAGATGCTCATTTCTAATGTGCTTGTCAAATTGGTTGGGAGCAATGCTGTAATCTTTAATGACATACAGTACCTGTTTCAATTAGCCTAAATGAAGTCTAAATTCTACTCACCATATATGATAGATGTAGAGTGTGGACTAGAGGTGTATAAGCCTCATTCTCAGAAAGATTTGGCAGATTGAGAGCATGTCTGGAACTCTTAGGGGATATCACAACACACTGACAGCATGCATTTTCAGTTGGGCTAAAGCCTCCTTGTAATGTTGGTTGCATGCTTAGCAATAATTATTGCGCAAATGAAAGAAAATATGGAGAAAAGCAATCAAAGCTGGTGCTGAATCAAATCATTCTCTCTGTCCTCTGCACACTCATGGGAAGTTACATGTTTAACTCTAAAGCCAGAGGAAATTGTAGAATATAATCCTGAGCACTTCATGGTAGGGGGGCCAGATGGGTTGTACCATTTCGTCAGTCTATTTTTGGACAGAACTGCTATGGCCTCCATCTCAAGAACATGGCGATAATGAGATGTGGTAGCCTGGAGACTATCCTTCATAGTGTTGCTTAAGCTCTCTGTCTGTCCTTCTTTGTAGTCATACAATGTAATGTAGTTACAATATAGTTAATGAGGAACTGTGCTTGTAAGGTCTTGTAAGTACAAGCAGTGCATTGAGCTGTATTTGTTTTGATTGTATGGCTGTATTGTGCCTGCTCAGGTGCTGTAACAGATAATGAAATGTTTAAACTCTAGAGATGGAAGGCTTTTCCAAAGATGATAAGGTGATTAGTTTTGAACTTTATATTGTGGCATTAGAAGAAGCATTTATTATGCAGCATTTGACAGAAAATGTTCTCACTCACAGTAAAGGGATAGTTGACCCAAAAATGAAAATTCCCTCATCATTTACTTATTTACCCCATGATATCCCAGATGTATATGA
The DNA here is from genome assembly GCF_019703515.2 of Myxocyprinus asiaticus. Classification (NCBI taxonomy): domain Eukaryota; kingdom Metazoa; phylum Chordata; class Actinopteri; order Cypriniformes; family Catostomidae; genus Myxocyprinus; species Myxocyprinus asiaticus. The sequence goes on along the minus strand of NC_059376.1, from coordinate 23,342,217 downwards.
CTTTCTTTCTTCACCAGAACACATTTGAAGAAAAATAGAAAAATATCTTAGCTAAGTAGGTCCTTAAAATGCAAGTGGATGGAGATTTCTCTTTTGAAGCTCAATCACAGACAGGCAGCATAAACATCGATACGACTCCAGCGGTTAAATTAATGACTTATAAAGCAACACGATCGCTTTTGGTGTGAAAAAGTTAATATTTAAGTATTTTTCTTTACTCTAAATCGTGCTTCCGTTCTGCAGCGGTATGCGCGTTTGAAATAATTGCATTGGCATTTGAAACATGTGAGAACTGACGTACGTGCGTCACAGCCAGAAGAGCAGTGCTGTTTACAATGAGAAGGAGGAACGCTGTACAGTAGCTTGGTTGGTTTTGGTTTAGATCTGTAATTATCTATTGCTTTACTCACAATGGTGCATTTGTGTGCTTATCCTGGATGTTTCAACCGAGTGGACATCGTGGCAACATGAATACATCACACGAGAGACCGCTTGAAATCCACCCTCTTGTGAAGCTTGCCGGAAAAGTTTGATTTTAGTTAAAAAGTACTTAAATATTGATCTTTTTTCGCACCAAAAGTGATCGTATCACTTTAGAAGACAAAAATTTAACAGCTGTTGTCATATGGATGAAGTTTATGCTGACTTTCTGCTGATTTTCAGAGCTTCAAAAGAGAAATCGTCATTCTCTTGCATTTTAAGGACCTACTGAGCTAAGATATTTTTCTTCAAATGTGTTCTGGTGAAGAAAGAATGTCATACACACCTGGGATATCATGGGGTAAATAAGTAAATAATCAGGGAATTTTCATTTTTGGGTGAACTATCCCTTAAAATGTTATGCAACATTTAGAGTTTAGTCAAGACAAGCATAAAGGGAATCTTCAAGAAATCAGAAAGCCTGCTATTGTAAATCAGTTAGTCTATCTCTTTAACATTTAAATACTAATGCATGCATACGTATAGGCAGGAATGCACCTTAAATGTTCATTTCTTTTTGTGCACATTACAAATGCAATTTGTTATATGCTATATGTTATATGCAAAATTATATTTATTTGAGAGACAAATGTAACATTTTATGCATTTATGATCAACAACAACAATATTATCTCCATGGAAGAACCCCTAAAAGATAACCATGTGAGGTTCTAAAAGAACCATTTGAGTTTAATTTAATTATACCAAATGTTTAAATGCTTACAATGGCTGTCACTTCAGTTGCCATGTGTTTTTGCCAATGATGTATAAAAAAAGCTGAAAATCCATTTTGAGAGTAACTCTTCATTTTATAACATTATGTAAGGTAGAAATTGAGTCAAATTGAGTCAATAAACTGTGGCACATTTACTGTACCATCAAAGACTTAAAATTATGTTGACAGTGACTGTTATTATGTTAACAAAGCACAAGAAGAGGAATATTAGACCCACTCATTTGGTTGAATGCTACCGTCTGTTTCGGATGTTCTCATTTGTTTAAATCTTCCACATTTCTTTGAAGTTTTATTTTAGATAGAATCGACCCATTGTCGTGAGATTCTGAGAACATAAGGGACGTTCTCTATTGTCTCTTTGTATTCATTTGATGCTGAGACTTTGAGTATTTCCTATGTGTTTACTAACAGGCTCCCAGTCGACAGAAACGCAGCGCTACGCTGAACACGTCAATCAAGCCTCGCTGCAGGCGTTATGGTTTGTTACTACGTTGCAATTACAATATATCGCTTGAAAATAAAAGTGTTTTGCTTCACTAACTGCTACTCTATCATCCATAATATCCCCATGCAAATTCAAGTCTTGAATTGAAACATCTGCTGAACATAAAACACAAAAAGTATGGGTTGTTCTGGACTAACAAATGCTGATACTCCAGGAAAGACGTTGAACTTAAAGGGATAGTTCACCCAAAAATAAAAATTTACTCACCCGCATGTTGTTTCAAACCCACATGAATTTCTTTCTTCCATGGTTCACGAAAGGACATGTTAGGCAGAATGACAGCCTGATAGTATGGAGAAAAAAATTACATGAAATGGTGACTGAGGCTGTCAGTACTGAACATTTTACCTTACATCTCCTTTTGTGTTCCACTAAATGAAGTCATACGAGTTTGGAACAGAAGGTAAATAACAATTTTGTTTTTCTTTGTTTTCAATGCACTAACCCTTTAAGATATACAAATACCTAGAATCCATACAGATGAATGAGACAGAAGTCTAGCATACTGTAGTACTCTAAGCACTGCTCTGAAAGGAGCAAGGCCCTTTTGAGAAGTAGTGACTCTGATCATTGTATGCGCTAGCACAGGGAGCCTTGGGCCTCCTCCTTAGACTGTTTTCTGTCTCTCTGTGTATCTTTTTCTTGCTTTCTTCCCACCTGCTCACTTGGTCCTCTTTAGGGGCATTTTGCTTCAAAAGCAGACGAGTTTAGTGTGTGGGGTGCATTTCTTACCAAGATTACGGTCACTCCCCTAGGAGGCAGTAGAGAGGCTGGATCTGTAAAATGCAGTGTTGTCAAATTCTTGTTTATTGTCATCGCATTATGAATCACAGTTATTTGCAGGTAGCCTTTTTGCCAAAGGAAAAATCTCTGTCTGTACTACAGAGAACATCTTTTTTTATTTTTTATTATTATGTTTATTTTCATTGCTTTCTTGAGATGTATTATTTACAGATAGTCACTCAATACAATTTCTTTGTATCTCTCTCTCTCAACATCTCTTCATAAAGTGTTGCTTTTCTCCTTGTGTCTGTAAAAAAGCTGTCTTGTCATTTGCATAGATGATTTTTGGCTCTGCGAATCTGTGTTCTGATAATATCATGTGATAAATATACTGTAGATATTTTTAAACACGTTAAATAAAATAAATTATGAATTGTGCAGCAATACTCATGCAAATGACTTATTCAATTATTCTGTTCTAAGCATAAGTCTTAAAATAAAGATTTAAAGCCTTAAATCCTCTTTGGAAGAATCCTGCTCTAAACCGTGTGGATACTGTTGTTTGGTCTCACTTATGCCTCTGATTTTCTCTGACCCCGAAATGAGGCATCTGCCTTTGTTCTCAGTAAAAGTCAAATCCCAACTTATGTCACCATAGACCCTCTCGTTATTTTCGATACCTCCATTTTGTTCAATAAGTGAGAAAAAGACACACACACACACACACACACAAAAACATTATCAAAATTAAACACACACACACACACACACACACACACGTGACAGTTTTTCTCAGAAAGGCTAATGATTGGAAACAATAATAGCTAGGCAAAAAGAGGCGCTTTCATATTAATCTAGCAAAAACCAGCACCAATCTCCAGTGCAACCTCTATGGGCCCACTTGGTAATAGACTGTATATTCTGATAATCGGGTGTGTGTGTCTTTAATACAACATCAAACTGAGTATACTGGTGCTTTAGGGCTGTTATTTTCTATAGGGCTTTTTAGAGGTTGAAAGAACTTTTCAATAAAGATTATATAGAAAGTTCAAAATCTTTCTCCTCATCTTCAAACCAAAGGTGAAGAGTGTAATTTCTGTCACTGTAGACCCTTGTCAATTTTTTTTAGACCTCCGCTTAGTTCAATAAGTAAAAGTAAAAACAGGCAGAACCAAAAAAAAAACAAAAAACAAGAACATACATACACACAAATGTGCCAGTTTTGCAAGAAAGTCAAATCATTGGAAACAATAGCAGCTCCGGGTTAACTGCGTAAGGTGTGGGCCAAAAAAGAAAGAGGGATGCAATTTAGTTGTGAGGCTATAATTTTCTTTAAGGTATTAAATCAGTTGTGTTTCCTGTCTGAAGCAAAAACGAAATGAAAACCATGATGTAGAGCAACAACAGAGTTACTTAAATGTGTAGTTGTTTTTGGTAGCAATGTACTGTGTGCTTCTACAGTACTGAAAACAGTGAAACCGCTGTACTTTCATGCTGGGAAAATGGAAGTCAGTGGGATGTTGCTTCTAGACGCTGCTGCTGGTTAACAGAGCTTTGTTCCAATAGGCAAGACGGCATCAGTTTCAAGGCTCGGAACCCAGCCAGGGAAGTGCAGGGCTAAAACACTGATCACAGGCTTTTGCTAGAGATTCTGCACTTTCGTTGGTTTGTAATGTTGCTCTTGGGACAACCTCCATTTCGATTTAATGCACCATGAAAAGAGGATAAACCATTCCTTTTAGGATAGGAGAGAGGAGGAAAAAAAGGCGTACGGGTGGTAACATGATTCATAAGACTCAAAGTCAGTCCCTAACTGCATCTTTTTGAATATCAGTATTGACAAGTTTAAGCTTCCTGCAACTTGTAAGTGTCAAACAAGGTTCCTCATCATCTGCTGGCTAAAGGCGTGTGTTGGAGGTATGGCCATCTGGGAAATCTAAACTGTGGTTGGGATTTTGGGCTGTCACTTCAACATTTAACAGCAACCATTCAGATCACTGTACATTCTGCATTTGAATTTGGTTATCTGATAAATTACTGTGAGACCAATAAATAACTTGAATCAAAACAAAATGTGCTGTGTCATTGTGACTGTGTTAATTATAGATTAATTTCTAAAGGGGTTTTAAGACTACAGAAACGTCCAATGTGGTCTCATAGAAACACATTACTATATCTAAATTTTTGCTAAATGAATTTTTATGTGGCTCAGCAGTTTTATCGCAGCAGTTTCCTGGAGAAATAAACTCTAGAAAACCTAAAACAATAACTTTTATCCCCTTTCACACCAATCACAAGTAAAACAGCAGATTATCAGTCCTCACACAATGCTATCTTATGACATAAAACACTTTTACTATAGGGCATGACTTGTAAGGCGATACATTTTGAAATTTGCTTTACATAACTAACTACATTTACAGGTTGTTCGAGAGCGGTCAAATTTCGCTCAGCTGATGAGAGGTTTGCACTTGCGATGCAAAGGCTTGGGCTACTAGTCCTGAAGTCACAAGAGTCAACCGGTGAGCCGAAAGTGTCATAGTAGCACCACAAAATGACACGATAGAGCATTTAACCTTGTAAATCTCATCTATTTGGCAGATCATTTAACTTGCTTTTAGCACAACTCAGTGAACATTTCACCTCGGAACTGCCGCGATACGTGCAAGGTGCCACGTGAAATCATTTTGCAAAGATATTGCCACAGTCATGTAATTTTCCAGCCTGGTCTCATGAAATTTACGTGAACATGACAACATTTTTGCAATTCAAAATTTATGTGCTGTATATCACATCTGGCTGCAGGTTTCCAGTGAAATGTCCAGCTGGGGGTGCCAATGGTGTTGTATTCAGACGTGGCTTTAAGGTGAATTTTTGATTTATTTTTATTTTTTTAAAACATAACGCCTAACCTAAAACTTTTGCCTGAACCTAACCAATAGTGTTTTAAAATGTGTTTTAAAATGCAGAAGTGAAATGTAAAAGCACATCTTCAGGGCTGGTCTTGAACCACAGTCCCCCAAATGGGAGTCCAATGCCCTGTCAGGAGAGCTACCACACAAACTGTGTTTGAATAAGTATATAAATGTAGGTGACTCTGTAATAAAAGCATTAAAATATCGTTTTTTTTAAAAGATGCGTTAGAGTAAAAGTGTGTCGATAACATAAAATTGCAGGGTCTGAGTAATAGAGAGAAAACAAAAATATTTATATTCATAATCAGCCATTTAAGTCATGATCTGAGTGAAAGTGAATAAAAAACACAAAAATTGTAGCTCCTCTAGTGTTCATTTCTCATGGAAACTGCAGGGAATTGTACCTGGAGACATGTTTAACAAGTTTTGGGATAGAGTCACGTTTTCACTGAGACCAGGTTGCAGCCTTAATGAGATCAGGATTAAAACTTAGATGTACCCTTTTATTTTGTTCCTCTCAGCTTTTATAAATGTTATGCATTTTCTCTATTCCTGACTTCAAAACAACACCATACTTATGATTGTATATTTATTTTGATGAGGAATATTTTGTGGGACAATAATGAAGCTCCATTTCAGTGTTGAATTGCAGTAGATGATGCATTTTGAAAGCTAGGCAAAAGGCAGTGCATTTCAAATTAGTCTTGCAAAAACAGTCTCTATGGATTCAAAACAGCAACCTCTGTGGACCCACTTGGTGATAGACTGTAGAATATTGTGAGAATTATATAAGAATGTGTGTGTGTGCGCGCAAACTAGGGGTGTACGTAACAGTTAAAATTTCTCATGTTTGGGTTTGTATCACGGTTTTAGGGCCACGGTTTCGGTCCGGTATTTGCTATGTTTAGAAAAAAGTATATATACTTCCAAATCCAAAGTAAGAAATTATATTATTTGGTAACATTTCAACATGTTTGCCCTTACTAAAATCACTATGGTTTTACTGCAGTAATCATAGATTAACTATAGTATTTGTAATAAAATCATAGTAACCACAAAATTAAAATAGTTACTGTCATCATGGTTATAATACTATAGCAAAATCATGGTTACTATATGGAAATTACTGTATTACTGTTGTAAAACCATGGTTAATTGTGTCAGAACCATGATTTCTGCCAAGAAAACCATGGTGACAGCAGTCATGTTTACTACAATATTACGATGGTAAAACCATGATTAATTTTTGTTAGTTCTTAACTAAAATATATATATATATATATATATATATATATACATTCTTATATATATATATATATATATATATATATATATATATATATATACGTAAGGGAATTTGTGCAGTTTTGGCTCACCTACGGCTCTGTGTGCGTTGCACGCTATCTATCCTCTTACAAAAAATCATGTTATTTTCACATGCAAATGAGCTTATGATTCGGTGCAAATTTTGCAGCTCTTGTAGTGGTAAACCTCCGGCAAACCTTTGACAACAATGAATAATTTGCCACAAGTTCGCCGCAAAGCTAATTTGCATGTGAAAATGATCTGTGGCGAATTTGCGGCAAGTTTGTGGAAAATTTGCCATGAGCTCTCAATCTCGAAGGGTCACTGGGTGATGTCATCGTAAATAGCTAATCATATATCGATGTATTACCAGTAAACAGCACTCGCGTAGAGCAATGTCTGCTAACAGTGCCTATTTTGTAAACGTTTTTTAACAATCGCTGTTGTAATTATTACAAAAAAGACAATGTTCCCATAAAGGAGACTTGAATGACACATTGGGGCTTCTCTATCAGCGGTTTTTCTCCATTTTTCCATTTTTAACTTAACACTAATGAGTGCAGAAAACTGATGTCATAAACTGATTTAATATACTTATAGTTAATATGACACCTTCTCTCTGTAGAAAGTTGACCCACATGAAACACAGATGGAGTGTATCCATTCACAGAGTGATACATTGCATTAACGGAGGTCGTAACTGTGTCTATCTATTTGATGCTTTGTTTTCCTCACCAAACCTAGTGCTCCATATGCGGCATTAAACTTACAGAACTGTGGGTGGTGAACCAAATGGTTTGTTTTTTTTACCGAAAACCAGTATATACCTAGCGCGTAGCTTATGTGTTTTAGTTTTGTTTTTTGTACTAAAACATAACACATCATAACTGGAGCTGTATGCCTGTTCTTATTATTGGGGTTTATACAAGAACATTTCAAAAGAGATTCTTTAGAAAGTTCAGTAACCTCCTCTGCATCTCTCAATGTAGCTAGATGTTCTTAAAGGGAAGTGTGTAATTTTTGCGCAACTAGCATCTCCAAATGGAAGAAAAAATGTTTTCAAGAAAAAACATTTTTGAAAGAGATTTCCCGAACACTTCCCCTGTCTTCCATTGGTTATGCAAACAGAAAGTCTCACCCCAAAGCTGGGATTGGAGAAAGAAAGAAAGAAAAAAATAAAGAAAAAAAAATACACACAACAGACTATCAGTGGCTGTCACATCAGCACTCCAGCTCCTCTCACTCTTCTCTTCTGCATTTGGTCGAATTACCTCATAAGTCTCAGCCATTTCCAAATGCCCACCCCATCATTATCGGAGATCTCCTCTTTAACCCCTACTCTTGCCCCACAGTTTCACAGCTACAAACGGCTTCTTTGACCTTCTCCATCATCCCCTTCTCATCCTCTTGAAGCCTTAAGTGTCACCCTCATTCACTGTTCAATGCTGTGTGACAACCTGCAGGGCTTGGATCTTATCTTATTATTTCCCATCGGTTTCCTTTATAACTTAAGCAATAGGTCTATGGATGCACTCTTATCTCTGTGTATCTCAAACTCCTGTCATTCATCCAAGAACTTTGACTTGTGTGGAAATGCAGTGTCCTTATATGTTTTCCTTGGCAGACAACCGACAAGCAGATGTGTTGTGACTGAGCACTGCTGTGTTTATGTAATTCACACATGCAAAGCATTGCTTGTGAATTCCTCGAATGACGTGGCATTGACTATGACATATGGTCAATGAAGCATAATGACCCAAATACACCTGCAGTATTAATCTGTGTCCATATTGAATATTGTAGCTGCTCAAACATTTTGCGATAAGATACATTTTCTCCTTTGATAAAAAAATTCTCCAAGTAAACTGTTGTGCTGGTATAAAGTAAAGGAATTCGTCTCTAAAGAGTTCAGGTCTATAAACCTTTTTTCCCCACTGTGATACAGTCTGATAATTGGCTTGTGCCACCAAACTCGTACTATTATAAGGGCGATTTGAGAGCTGGGTTGACCAACCTAATTGAAAAGGATGTGTGAGGAGACCTGAAATGTTTTTTCAGGGCCTGAAAATGAGCAAGTGGCAAAGGAATAATGCATGTCTCTTGGAGCGAAATTAGCAATGTTTTGTGGATTGTTTGATCTGCTGGCAATGGCCTGTCAGTCTGTCTCACAGCCAGTATGCTGTGCAATTTGCCACCATCTACTCAGCTCTCATTTAGTGAGTTCCCCTATTCTGCTCATATTCATGTCATCTGACGGGGAAATTGCCTTTCTTGTTATCGGATATCGCTCTTCACACAAAACTTGGCATAGGCGCCTACGCTTTAAGAAATAAAAATTTTGAAGGAAATAAATGTGTTTATTACAACAAGCTTGGTGATTAAAGTGGCTTTATTAGACCTGTATTTTACAATTGTAGTGCCTAGAGGCAAAAAAGGAGAGCTTTTGTTTTATCAGAGTTTACCACCAAGCAATGGCAAAATGCAGTATCTATGCTGCATCAGAATTGATTTATGACTGAAATCGTGTCTCTTGGAATATGATCTGTCATGTGACAGACTGGTTTGGCTCAACTTTGCTCAAACTGAGAGAACATGGAGTGTGAATATTGCACTGTTACATTAACTACATAATCCAGAGTAAAACCAAAACATTTTGAAGCCATTTCTCAGTTTCAGTGTTATTGCAGTTAGTGTTTTGCTTTTGTAGTGCAGTATTTATGATTGTGGACATCTGAGATTATAGCATGTCTATGTGATTCTTCTTTGTGGCAGTTTCACATCACTGATATTATGGACATGCTATACAGATGATTATGTTAAAGCTGTTCCAGTAATATATTCCAAGCATTTCTGTTGATAGGATGCTATTTATACCAGCAACGATAAAAACAAGGGATTTTGACAACAAAAATCTTAAATCTTGGTTTGAACAACAGTTGCATACTGATGCCCAGAGAGATGATGTGGGTGTAATGGAATTTCCATATGGAATCGCACAGTAAAAAAAAATAGGTTGGAAAGTGTCGCTGTTAGCAATTGTTGCCCTTTGCAAACCTGTGGCATTTTTGTCGGTCAGTTTGTCCCTTGTTTCCTCTAGTCAGTTCAAATTGTGCTACTTGTGTTTTTCTGTCTTGCTGGGAGGACACTGATGTGGTCTGGACTCCCCAGAGAAAGTCTGATCACAGGCCTTAAAATAATTGCTTTTGGAGGAATCAAATAGGCCTTCTTCCTCATAGCAAAATGCACCACCAGCCATTCCTTTTATTGGATGGTCAAAGGTTGCGGTCTCACCTCTTCCCACAAGGGCTTGTAGAGTCACTAGCTAATGGGAATTGTGATATAAGATAATATGTATTGATTGCTGAATGCAGTGTTTTTGCCACTTTGTCAAGCGCTTTGGATTAAACAGGGAAACCCATGGGCTGATGCAAAGCCTTGAAATATACTTTTTTACTCTTCGTCTGAATCACAGAAATGCTCCATCCCTCTTGCCATGCTCTCTGGCCACCCATCTTTCCACTGATAATTGGATCCTGGAAAAAGCTCAGTGAGAAACTGCTTTACATAGCTTTCTACATCAGAACATTCCAGGATTCCAGTGCTCTTCAATATTACATTTTGACCCTGTGTGAGTGGACGAAATATTCATAACGAAAAATGACTTTAATATGTGAAACTTTCCAGTAGTGTGTGAGCTGAATCTAACCTATCTATTGCCATTCATTTCATATGTAATTATATTTCAGTGTATCTGTTCATCTTACTGACATGTGAGCTGAATCTGACATGTACTGTTTAGAAATGTAGATCTTAAGATGTTGAACCTAATCCTATAATTTAATTCAACTAGGGCAGTCACATAAAGGGTACAAAACTCATAACTCATATAACTAAGTGTAGAGCCGAGGAGGGCGGGGCCGGGCTGGAATGAGACACACCCGGTCCCCAATCAGCCTGATGGGGTGCGCGAGGGATAAAGGCGGCCGGGGACGACAGTTCGGGAGAGAGAGAATTACAGGCAGCTGTGCTGTGTGTTTAGTTGTGTGTTTTGGTTGTGTTTTTGGTTAATAAATTGTTATTTAAGTTGCCAAGCCGGTTCTTGCCTCCTCCTTTCCACTGAACCCCCTTACACTGGTGCCGAAACCCGGGAAGAAGGAGGGATTCCCGTCGCAGGATCCTCGACACTGCCGTCCACCCAGGGGAGCGCCGCTGCCGTCCGATGGGGGACGGAGTAGCCCGACCACCCGGACGCGGGGAACGGCCGCCGTCCGCAAGGCGAGTGGGGACGGGACTCCCCGACCGCCTGGAGCGAGGGAGCCGCTGCCGGGGGCGGAGGAGTGCCCTGCCGTCCCCCGGGAACGCGGAGGGGTCGAGAGAAGACCGCCGTCCGCGGGGGGAGGAGGGAAGCGACTCCCCGACCACCTGGAGTGGTAGGGCCGCTGCCAGGGGCGGAGGAGAGTCCCCACGGGACGCCGGGAACGCAGAGGGGCGTTCTGTCCGCTGGGGGTCAGAGGTCTGACTCCGGTCCGCCCGGGGAGGAGCGGCTGCAGTCCGCCTGAGAGGGTGGAGTAGTGATCGAGGACCACGCGACGGCGCATCAGAGAACCGGCTTGGCAACTTAAATAACAATTTATTAACCAAAAATACAACCAAAACACACAACTAAACACACAGCACAGCTGCCTGTAATACTCTCGCTCCCGAACTGTCGTCCCCGGCCACCTTTATCCCCCGCCCGCCCCATCAGGCTGATTGGGGACCGGGTGTGTCTCATTCCAGCCCGGCCCCGCCCTCCTCGGCTCTACACTAAGGTACAGTATGATAAATGTGGAGTCACAATAATTTATTTGTGAGAATTACAAAAAGCACCATAAAAGTTGTCTAAAAAACTCAATCCAAGTGCTCCAAAGGCATTCAATAGCTTTGTGTGAGGAACAGAGTGAAATGTAAGGTTTAATAGTTGAAAATCTTCCCCTGCGTGAAGGCAGTCGCATCTCATTCAAAAGGATACATCCACTTTGGAATGTTGCAGTTGTTAACAATTCATACAAGAGCCAATGGCAAGTGACATCACTGATGTCAAACCTGTCTTAAAGATTTTTGAGGTGTCAACTTTTGTTTAAATGTGCTGAGATTCATGTGTTATGGTGGAGGGGCCAAATATCAGTGAAAAAATACTAAAATGTTTATGTTTCTTTAAACATTTTTCAACAAAAAGTTCAAAGTACATCTTAATAGTTATGGACTATATTTTTAGCTGTCTATAATTTACATAAAAACATGAATGTTTTAAAAAGAACAAGAAGCTGACACTAATAAGATTAAAAGATAGCTTTGTCGGGACTGTAGCAGTTGCATAGTTAATGCCTCCTAATCCCTTAGTGGAGAAAATGGAAACTTGGAATTTTCTAGTAGTTCTAAAATCAAAAGTTTGAGTTCTGGTTCTGCACTCTTATCCATATTCTCCATAACTAAATACTGAAACTGAAATAATTTCAGGCCACTCGCACTAGAGATAGACTCTTTAAAAAAAATAGTTTTTTCAATGATTCTTAGATTCAGCAAAGAACCTTCTACAGAGTTTATAAATGTTGCATTATAGGTTCTTCAAATATTGGTTTGCGGGGTCTGTAAAGCACCAGTACATATATGCTTCTTTAAAGAACTAGAGAATATTTAGTTCTTTGTAGAACTTTGTCTCATGGCATCAGGCTGTAAAATCTTTTTTGATTCTATTTAGAACTTACATTTTAGATTTAAAGAGCTTGATGACAATAGCAAGTCAAACTAAGGAATAATTAGTTTAGCCAGCCTGTACATAGTGCTCCTCTCCTGGTCTCCAGAGACTTCATGGGGTTAGAATTTCACTCAAATCAAAATGCAATTAAAATGATTGTCTAGGAGTGATTTTGATGCTGTCAAATTCAGAGAGTTCCAAAGGAAATATGTCAGTGGTTTGTCATCTCTCCTACTGTGATGTGCTGCTGTGCATTTCGATGTTAATGTAGAGCTTACTGTACACTGTTTGATTTTCATAGAGAGTGGGTTTGTTTTTGTAATAAAATATGATAGAGGGAGAGCACAGTAGGTGGAGCATTTTACAACAGAGCACCAGTAAAAATTATTGTTTGCAAGCACAGCTTGGCCTGCAGAGCCCAGCTTTATTTTATCTGCTTCAAAAGTGTTTCTGTTGACCAAGTAAATATAGCCCAGTCATCTAGGCCATCTTTTTCTAACTACATTCAAAGGTGATTGAGTGTCTGGCAGAGCATGTGAGCGAAGCGGAGTGGCGTGACACTCCTACCAAGCGGATGCTCCGCTCAAGTACCGCTCACGCTCACCGGTAAAAAAGCGTTCACTCAAATCCCGCTCCAACATTAAATTTCTCTGTAGTATACTTGGATCCAAACAGGTACACAGGGGTAGCTACAGTGACCCAAGCAACTGCCCCTTTGCCCACATGGGCTGAGGTGCCCCTCTGGGTGAAATATAGAGTATTGGGTGACATTTATTAAATTATCAAATGATTAGTAATAAACACATCTGAAATTATGTGATTGTATTGTTGTGTTTTAGTATATAAAATATCGTTGTTTATTTTGGACTGGTTTACAACTGCTGTTAGATAAACGGGTGAACCAGACCTTCCTTATCATTTGTAATCAGTCAAATATTTCCCTGTTAGCACATATCTTCAAATAATGCCTTAAAAAAATCCCAGTTCTAAATGACCTTTATTTACTTTAAACAAGTCTTCAAACATGCCTCTACAAGTGATAAAACATATGTGCGTTGGCACGTAAACTCGCATACGCGCAAATTTGCGCTTTTCAGTTTAAACTGGACCCGAGTTATACAACCGACCCAGATAAACACAATCTTTTCAACTATAAAGTTTGTTCGAGTCGTTTATGGCAATAATGAAAACATGGAGTGGTACCAGGAAAAATATTGCAGGTAAAAGTGAAATTCATAATTGTTTTTCAGTTGTCTCCACAGAATGATTATACTGTAGATTTGATACAGATTTGTTTCTGATTTAATGCTATCAGACTTTGGGTCTGTAAATTAAAATGAGCAATTTCTCATCCTAATTTTGTGTTCAGTTTTAAAGGGCGTATTATAGTTATAATGCTAAATAATGCTAAATTGCGAATAGATTTTTGATATATCAAACGGTGTTGCCATGGCGACGTGATAAAATAACGTCAAAAAATTGGAAAAATGAAGTTACTCATATCTTCTGCGTGCATCTTGTGATTTTCATCAAAACTGAGCCAAATGTTTGGCCTTGCGGGCTGATCACATTGAGGTGGCTACTGTGGGTCAGGGCTATATTTAATGTTAAGAGTACAAATAGCTCTACGTATTAACTTATAAGATAATATAAACATGTTTAATGCTCTCAAAATGAATAAGCAGCATAAGAACGTGTCTATATTCAATAACACTTCATTTAGTGATCTTTGGCATCAATATTATAATTCTATATTACAAAGAAAAGTAATGTAACAGAATTGAATGCATTGCTTTTTTATACAAAATTACTGGATGTATAAGTAAAATTCAGCATTCAATCATGGTAGATTAGTCTTATTTATTACAAAGAAAAGTAATGTAACAGAGTTGAATGCATTGTATTTTTATATAAAATACTGGATTTAGAGGCAAACTTCAGCATTCAATCATGGTAGATTAGTCTTATTAATGACAAACAATAAGATTAATCACAATTTGTTTAATTTACTGACAGCCTCGTGTTACTTCCATTTATAGATCGTAATTTCTTAACTTTCATGCGGTTTTCAAGGCATCCGGTTAAACCCTCGCATTTTCATTGCACAGAACACTAAAGAAAGACCTTTGAGTTTGTTTCTTGTGTACTTTACAATAGTTTTAATAGCTTTAAAATGCATCTCCCTCTGTCATATCCATAGAAACAAAGCAAGTGGCTCGTCGCGTCTCTCTGGTACTCGCATTGTCATTTCCTGAGTACTGGAACCTGTCAGGGCCAAACACGTTTGGTATTGCGCGAATGGGAAATTCAAGTGAGCCTGGAGTGCTTTTTGTTCACAATGCACGTTATTAGCGAACCGAACCAAAGGCTGCAAGCGAACCGTACTCAGATCACCTCCCGAGATGGTCTCGGCTCGGTTCGCTTTTATGGGGTCTGAGATCATTTGGTGCATACACATATGGGCGAAAAATCCTCCAAACTGATCTCAGACCCCTTAAACAGACCAAGAGTGAAAACACCCTAAGACTGCCTCTGTAGCACCCCTATTTTCACTTACAGTCACCAAAATTGGTACATATATCATTCTCGTCAAGCCGAACAATTTATGCATAATTATAGTCAACCTAACATAATTATGGTCATTAGGTCCGCCCAACAGGAAGTTGGCAATTTTTTATTTTTTGAATATTGCAGTCTCTGAACTTTTAAATACTTCTCATAGGGGATTCATGAGACTGTCACCACATTTAGACAACATTATGCCAAGACATTGAAGATGCTAAATTGTGAACATATTTTTGATATATTGAACGGTGTAACCATGGCGAGGCAATACATTTATGGTGAAAAAAGGGAAACAGGAAGTTCCTTATATCTTCTGTGTGCATTGTGTGATTTTGATGAAAATTCAGCTGTATGTTTGGTAATGGGGGCTGATCACATTGATGCAGCTATTATGGGTCACGGTCATAGCCCCACCAACTGGCAGCAGGAAGTGTGGCACTTTTAACAGACTTTGAAATAGCCCTCTTGTGTTTACATGAATTGCTTCAATATTCTTTAGAATAATGTCAAATGCCAAATGCATATGTCCACCATGCATTGTTTTTCGAAAGCCACCGGGTGGAAATGGACCCATGGTGCTTGGGCCCATCTTCGCTGCTTGCAGTTATATATGTCTCAGGTTCTCCTACAGGGAAGGCAATAATTCTGTTGCAAATCACCTATTCTTAACTGTGGTATATTAGCAATAAATTACTTTGATTTGTCTTTTGTCCTTTGAAAATGAGGAAAAATTAAATAAATATCAAAGCAAACAAACACACAAAACAACAACAACAAAAAGCAAACAAAACAAAAAACATGCTGTCTGAACATAATCACTTTTTTCCTGTTCTAATAAAGATAAGTTAACCTAATGTCATGACAAAATCGAAATAATGTGTTAGCCAGATGGCAAAATTGTAAGACAATTTAGCTTGAATGAAAACGTACGATTTTATTCCCATAAAGACAAACCAATTGATAATCAAAATTTTCAAATAAATACAATTAAAGTATCACATTTTAGGAAGCTTCCTATCCAATACTTTATTTAAAAAAAGGCAACATCAGTGAACAAATTTGGTTAATCATTCCATATTTATTTATTCAATACAAATGACAGATTAAGTCAATAACCTATATTTAATATCCTTTTTGTCATTACAAACTCATTTGTTTTCTTTCCTCCTTTTAAACACAAAAGTTATTTTTGCTATTATTTTCATATAATTGAATTAGAACTGGGACTGTCAAGCCCAAGAACAGACAAAAAACTACCATGTATTGTATTATACCATAAGTCCTCTGTCTGAAGCCATATGATAGCTTTCAAATCTCCCACTTTCAAATTTACCATGTTGGCCTTACGCACAAGAACCAAGGAAGTTTGACCTCAATTTTTTCTCCTCCAATAAAATGAATCTGACGTATCTGTGTACAAAACCAAAAGGAGTTATTTCTTGAATCATTAGCATGCTGCAGCAGATTTCAGTACACCAGATTTTAAAGTTATTGTATGTCATCAGAGGACTTGGAATATAGTGCACGAATTGTATGAATTATTTTTATGGTACTTTTTTGAAGCATGACAGCCCCTCCTATTCGGAAAGGCACAGAAATGCTGTGACCCCTTCTTGACTGATTCAAAATTAAAATCCTGGTTGGGTTTAGGTTTGGGTAAGGGATCAACTTTATGGTTAAGTTTAGTTTTGGGTAAGGAGATAGACATAAGAATTTATTGGTTTAAAATTTAGTTTGCTGTTTGGTTGAATTTTCTATATGAAAGTAAAAGTTGTACTTGTACTGCGTGAGCCAATTCATACACTATCTTTAGATTTTGCCATCTGGTTAAATCGCACAAATTATTATGAGTTCAACAAGAGATCGGGTTGGAAGAGTGGATACCATTGCACGTGGACTATTTTTGAAGATGGAATACTAGGAAGAATATTAAAGAGATGTACTGTAGCTTGAATTTGCATACTTCCCTGCTCTTTGATTTAATTAATACAGTGTCAATACACTGACAAAAAAATAAATAAAAATAAAACCATCATGGAAATCGTTTTGAGGCCAGTATTGCTAAACTGCTCTGGGCTCTGGCTCTAGGTTTTCTCAGAAAAATGTTTATGTCTGTGTTTACTTTCAAATTATGTAGTATTAAGAAATGTTTTACCCTTCCTTCAAAGAACAAAGTTAATCAGTAGGACAATGGCAGCTTTTGATAAATGCCAAACGGGCAGATTTAGCAGGCCCAGCTTAGAGACACATTTAAAAAAATCTGAAAACAATACGTTCTGATTGAGCACCGAGAAAAAGCAAACAGACTGATTTAATTATGACATTGCCTGTGGTATCTGAGGTATAACGAGCACTAATGGCTGAGCCCAGCCTAGCACGACGTGTAATCTGGGACTTGTTTGTTTATCTTTTTTCCCCACTGAGGTGACTATCTACAGTAAGCAGAGCTCAGATTAATGAGATGTCATCTGATGAGACTGCAGCGAAAATCCACCAGAGATAACTGCATCTACTGTAGTGTGTATGTGTGGCTGTTCAGTATATGCTATGGTTGAGTATCTGGGCCTGCTTACATGTAGCTGCACATGAATGTATGCACATTCTTTGACACCTGGTCTCCTCAAAATGGATAAAAATCTGATCAGCTATTACTGTACTGTATGCAAATGTAACAGAGCTCACTTCCGTGAAGATGCTAATGCCAGGCAGCAATATATATGGCATTAGTGTTTGAGTTTCATGGTTACTCCATCCATGTGGTTCATTCATGATTACTTGCTCTCGTGTGGATTGTGAGACTCCCAGACTTCGGAATGCTGACACAAGTTTACATATGTGGTCTGAAACACCTCCCCCCCCCCCAATTATTAATATATCATTGTTGCTGTTCTAATACAGTCCATTATGCACTGCTGTCTAGTTGTCATTAAGTTGTTGCAGGGTTAGCATGATAGTTAAAAAAGTGACATTTTTAGGGTGCTCAGTGGTCTAACACTTCTCTTTGCCTTTTAGCTAAATTCATTTTAATTACTTCATTTAATTAATGAATTATTATTATTTTATTTTTTATTTTTATAGAAAGTTATTCATAAAACTCAAAATAGGAGAGTTATGGCCCTCAGATTAGAAATAGAACATAGTAAGACTTGTGGCTTTGACTCAATTGTCTTTTTAGGTTGTGGCAAGGACAGTGTGATATTTTTTAATGAAAATATTATTTGCAAATAGTTAACAACAAATTTGAGCTTTTCTAACAATTTTCTTTAATTACTTCTGACTTTCTGACAAAAATTGTCTTCATTAAAAAAAGACCAGGGTTCATGAACTGCAACTATTTTATTTCAGGTATGTTTGAATGTACTATGTGAACTTCAAAAAATAAATAAAAATAATATATCTTTTATAACCAAACAATATTACATTTCAGTGTTCAAGACATGGTTACGGCATTGACTGCATGCACACTCCTTATTGGGTTTAAGTGATTGTATTGTTATCCATCTTGAATGCATCTTTGATGGAATTTACACTTGTCATGATTGGCTGACCAATCATTGAAAACGCATGAACTAACCAAGTGTAAATCTCCCCCCTGTGCCTTGAATTTTCTTTGTTTATGTTCTTGGTCTAATGCAATTGATGCAAAATCAGTTAAATGTATTTATATGCTTTTTGGGATTTTACCTTTCCTTTAGTGTGTAATATAGCTGTTTATGCATGGAAAAGGTATGCAAAGATACAAAGCACAAAGTCCACCCAAAAGGAAGTTATTGTCTCCCACAGACAACACTGCTCAAGAACTACAAGAAACGGCTGGATTGTAGTCCAGCCATTTCTTCCATAAAGTAGCTATGTCACTATGTAATACATTTGCATAATGCCTACCTTAGGGCTACTTTGGCCTGTCCTCAAACAAATGTAGTTATAGCAGAAGCCAGGATGGGTTGGGTTAGTGTTGTCACTATGTCGAGAAGACGCTGTTTTCTTCACTGCAAAAGCAAAACATCTTTGTTTGGACTTCCAAAGGCAGACGAATTGAAGTATCAGTGGTTAAAATTTATTTTTACCACTATTCCTCAGCAGTACAACCACAACCAATGCCGAATTTTCAAGACAATTACTCCTGAAAGATGGTGCAGTTCCTAATTTGTTGGGTCAATCTGGTGCTTCAGAATCACAACCTTTAAGTATGCTTGATTATTTGTGGATTTATCTTCTGCCGAGAGTTCAAATGCAGAGTTTTGTGTTGTAGCTATGGTGTACACCCAGTGCACAGCTATAGGCCTCTGCTAACCTGCTAGCTAATGTTATTGTGTTGAAATTAGGGATGTGTGAGACTAGTCGACTAGTCGACTAAACGGTTCTGATGCTGCTAGTCGACACTGGAATTACTAGTCGGTTAATATTTCCCCCCATTAAACTGATAATAATTTTTACACATTTACATTTGGCTTTATATTTTTACAGAGGCTGCACTTAAATTACTGTCATATTAATGTTACATATTTTAAATAGAATTAATAATACAAATATTATTTAAAAAAGAGGATATCTGGAGCAGATACAGAGTTTAATTTCACCTCAGGCTGCATGTGCTTCTTCCCTCTCTCACTCGCGGCGTGCAGAAAAATGTCCTCTCGCTAGACAAGCAAACTCAGCAAAGTAGTTATGAAATCACTTCGGTGGTGTGGGAATCAGCTTTCCAAATGTTTGAAAGTCCCTAAGGATGTTTTCAGATTTGAGTCTTCTTTACATCTGTGCATGCTTGTATGTTATTTTTCCACTGACCGGGCTTTTTCAAGTGCAGGATAGCCGCCTCAGGTGAGTCAAGTCCCGTCTTTCACCAGACCATGTCGACAGGTTAATGTTACTCATCAAAAAAGTTATGCTTTTGAGTAAGTAGCCTAGAAAATAACTGTTTTAGACTAGGTGTGCAATTTTTTAAATCTGCTGATTAAGAAGGCTATTTTCAACGAGGTACCGGCTGCTTAACATTTTAAACTATCTTTCATTCTGTGTGCACGTCATGTTTAGAATACATTAGGTTTATTGTAGGCTATATCACAGGCCTATTTTTTCTATCCTATAGCTATTTTAATTTTAATTTTTAAATCGTAACTGTTATTGGTTGATGTTCTTTACCGAATAGCTGTCATATTAGATCAATGGCTAATGCACGACTGCACGTCGTGAAATACGTGTGACTTTTCAGCACATTTTTTTCTCTCTCAAGATTTGGCTTAGTCTAAATGTTAATTGTTTTGTCCTGACTGAAATATGTTAAGTAACTTTTACTTGGTGATTTCCATTTAGAACAGGCTTTTAGGGTTGTTCCATTAATCCTGCACTATTCATTCAATTGTTTTCAATAAATATGTCTATTAAATATTCGCTAATGTTGATTCAGTGTATGCTGTCATGTTCTATATTTAAAGTACAATGATCATAATTCAAGGCGAGGACGTCGCAGATAAATGCCCCTTTTCAGTGGAATTTTGCTTCGATTTGGAATAGATTTAAGTATTTTAAATGGGTTGCATAATTATTATTATTATTTTTATTTATTTTTTATTGTTTTCTGAAGGTTGGTTTCTCTTTAGACTAGTCGGTTACAAAACTTCAGTATAAACGACAGTCAAATTAGTCGTAAACATCACTAGTTGAAATAGTTTTGCTAATCAGCTGTGGGCCCACTTTTACCTACAATTGTGTAGAATTATGCAGATTGTTTGTCGTTCTTACTATCATGAATAGCGATCAAGTGTGGAAATGGATTTACTTTTACAAACGGTAATTTTTACATCTGCAATCCACAGTAGTGCTTGGCTAACTTGCTATGTAATGTTATTGTTTTGGTAAGGGTTTACTGTTCAGCTGTGGGCCGGCTTTTACCTAAAACTGTGTAACAAAATGGTTGATCTCAAGAGTCTTATATAATTATATAATTACAAGCTGTAATGTTATGGC
This sequence comes from Myxocyprinus asiaticus, assembly GCF_019703515.2. Taxonomy (NCBI): domain Eukaryota; kingdom Metazoa; phylum Chordata; class Actinopteri; order Cypriniformes; family Catostomidae; genus Myxocyprinus; species Myxocyprinus asiaticus. The sequence goes on along the minus strand of NC_059376.1, from coordinate 23,321,284 downwards.
CGCTATCACGGTAGTCCACGGCTAACTTGCTCACTAAACGGGAGTAAGCCTCTGTTCTCCATTCATAGCATGGGCGAAAAAAGTTCGACTACACCTATTCCAGCAAAAGATGACTAACTTAGATGTACTATGCGTCTTTTACTTGAAGCTTTGTTAGCTTCACAATAATCAACAGTATACTTGTAAGAAAGCCTCAAAAGTCAAACTTACCACTGTGAAACATCCTGCTCAAGTCGTGCTTACGAAGGGGGTTCGGGTCGATCAGCTTGTTCTTCCAAACTTTCATTATCGGACTCGGGCTAGAGCTGAAACTCAGTTACAGTAAGGGCCATTACATTTCCGACACGCGGTTGACCAATCTCAACAGACTGGACCAGCTGACCAATCAGAGCTGAGTGGGCTTTTCTGAAAGGGGGGCTTCTAAGAGACAGGACCTAAATAAGAGCATTTAAGCAGAGGATGAAAATATGTTTAGCAGAACTGTACCGTATGAGACAAATAATGTGTTTTTTGAACATTAAAGTATGTAAACCTATTCTAGTAGACCCCCAAAATAAAATCATGTACCTGTAAATTAGCATAATATAGGCGCTATTTAAAGGAAATTAAATTTAGTCCCTTTCTTTACTGTTACAAGAACGACTTGTTCTGTCACATTCAGTCAAGTGTGTCTCTTTAGGGTAAGTTAATTATTTATGATCAGAGAACCCAGAATCTAGGCTTTGAACAAATTTACATTCCATATAGCAGATATTGTCTTGCCAATGAAATTATCATTTTTTTTTTACAACTTTATGACATATAATGTGTGGGTGTATAAAATATAATTGAAACAACCTGTCAAAACTTTTAGAGCTCAGTATGAAGTCAGTGAAAGTTAGTAGTAAGTTTACTACAAAGAGTTTGTAAAACCCACTCCCTTTGCTGTCAAGAAAAAAGTAAAATGCATGACTGTTTTCTCATCATTGTATGCCGATATTTATCTCACATTTGCAGAAAATAAGAAAAATTTGATAAATGCATTGCAGATGAAAGCGTAACGATCTCAGTGATAGATCTGTGACCATATTATTAGTGATAGATTTGTGATCATATTACAAGTAACTGGCTTGAGTTGCATGTCTTTGCCATCAGAGTTTATTTGTTTACAATCAAACACAATCTTTGCTCATATGCATGATCTAGCAGGCATGGGACTAAATGCTTGAAAGACTGATGTTATTCGTAAACAAAGAGAGACTGTCTTTGATATACATGAAGTGCAGGAATTTTTCATGAAGAAGAAAGGAAACAGTCTCCACACTTTAAATGTATAAAACCTAGGCTTCTAGTTGTCATTACCCAAATAAGCACAACACTTATTGGAAATGATGCAACAGTTAGTTCAGGTCCTCTAATCTGCTTGAACAAGCAATATTGCTGATATTTAGCATAACAGCAAAGGACTTCATGCATTACTCTACATGTCAGACAGGCAATGCATAGTTTATTTGGAACTATTTTGATTTGCGGAGCAAAAATAGACAAATGCAATATTGTGTCTAAAATGTAAGTTGCTGGATATTAATGTCTTATTCATAGAATTTTGTAGAACTAGAACTAGACTTTATATTATTTATAGAAGTGTTGTATTAATAGGGCTGGGAATCGAGAACCGGTACTTGTTCCGAACTGGTTCCATTCTTTAAAAAATACCGGAATCGTATGATCTTCATGATTTTCTGTTCTGTTAACGGTTCCACTACGTGCAATTTCCTGCCGATGCGGAAACAACACTGTACTAAAAAACGTCCTGGTTACTTGCGTAACCTCCGTTCTCTGATGGAGGGAACGAGACGTTGTGTCGATGTAGTGACACTAGGGGTCACTCTTGGGAGCCCGAGACACCTCTGGTCTTTGATAAAAGGCCAATGAAAATTGGCGAGTGGTATTTGCATGCCACTCCCCCGGACATACGGGTATAAAAGGAGCTGGTATGCAAGCACTCATTCAGGTTTTATGCTGAGGAGTCGAGACAAGGTCCGGCCATTTCAGCGGGTAGTTCAGCGTTGTGGCAGGAGGGACACAACGTCTCGTTCCCTCCATCAGGGAATGGAGGTTATGCAAGTAACCAGGACATTCCCTATCTGTCACTCACTCAACGTTGTGTCGATGTAGTGACACTAGAGGTCCCTATACAAAATGCAGCAACTGGCTGAACTGTGTTACGTGAACTGGCGGTGTGTGACGGGCAGACAACTGTGTGCCTCGTAGCCAGCACACCAGGCTGACACGTAACCTCCCCCAACATAGTTATGAGTGTCGAACGACCCTTTGGGGACAAGTCGACTACCCAAAAGATAGAGACAGGCTAACCCAGTCGTGGCCTCTTTTACCCTTCTTTTTTTCCACTCAAGGGGGATTATCCGACTGGGCCGCCAGGTCTAGTCAGGGGTTGTCCCTCCCAAGGGGAGGACACCGCGGAGACCACACCTTGCCCAAAGAGAGGGGGGATATTTAAGTGGAAAATACGTCACATGGTCTTGCCAACCATGTGGAGAAGTCTCATGGTAGATCCTACCCAACGGGGGAGGAGTTACTACATACATGGAGACTGTGGCAGAGGGGCTCTGCCCAAGGAAGACGCAGTTTGCCAACAGGGAAACGAATTAGCAGAAGATATACATCGCATGGGGTTACCTTACAGGGAACTGCCACATGCGGAGCACCTACCCCAGAACAGGGCTCTTAGTTAGCACGTGTACTGGGCCGGCAGCGAGTCTCTCCGAAAACTCGACTGCCACAGGTCTCGGAGGAAGTCAACCAGAGAACATAGTTTGTGAACACTACTGGGAATTAATTAACCCAGCTGGCTATCCCAGGCTTATCCGCTTGTATTGCATGCCACTACCTGGGACGAAACCAGTTCCACCCGGAGGTTGTAGAAACTTGCAAAGGTGTTCCCCAGCCCGCTGCTCTGCAAATATCTGTTAGAGAGGCACCCCTGGCCAGGGCCCAGGAGGCCGCTACACCCCTGGTAGAATGGGCTCGTAGGCCTACAGGGGGTGGCATGTCCTGGGTGTGATATGCCATAGCTATGGCGTCAATGAGCCAGTGGGCGATCCTCTGCTTGGAGACAACGCTTCCTTTCCGTTGTGCACCAAAGCAGACAAAGAGCTGCTCAGAGATCCTAAAGCTCTGCGTGCGATCCAAATAGATGTGTAAAGCACGCACCGGACACAGCAACGACAGGGCTTGGTCCGCCTCCTTCTGGGGCAGTGCTCGCAGGTTCATCACCTGGTCCCTAAAAGGGGTCATGGGAACCTTGAGCACATAGCCCGATCGGGGTCTCAAGATCACGTGAGAGTAGCCCGGACCGAACTCCAGGCACATTTCGCTGACAGAGAACGCTTGCAGGTCTCCTACCCTCTTGATTGAAGTGAGTGCAGTCAGGAGGGCAGTCTTCAAGGAGAGTGCCTTAAGCTCAGCTGACTGCAAAGGCTCAAAGGGGGCTCTCTGTAGACCCTGAAGAACTACAGAGAGGTAAATGAGGGAACGAGGCACAGTCTGGAGGGGTTCAGACTCCTGGCACCTCTCAGGAACCTGATTATCAGGTCGTGCTTCCCTAAGGACTTACCATCCACTGTGTCGTGGTGTGCTGCTTTAGCAGCAACGTACACCTTCAAGGTGGGCTGTCGCGAGGAACGTGAGGTCCGAGAACCACGTCTGGGTGGGCCATTAGGGTGCTACCAGGACGACATGCTCCTCGTCCTCCCTGACCTTGCACAGAGTCTGGGGGAAACACATATTTGCGCAGGCCAGGGGGCCAGCTGTGTGCCAGCACGTCTATACTGAGAGGTGCCTCAGTCAGGGCGTACCAGAGAAGGCAGTGGGAGGATTCTTGGGAGGCGAACTGGTCTACCAGCGCCTGTCCTAATCGACTCCAAATCAGCTGGACCACCTGAGGGTGGAATCTCCACTCTCCCCTGACGGTAACCTGTCGTAACAGCGCGTCCGCTGCAGTGTTGAGGTCGCCCGGGATGTGAGTGGCTCGCAGTGACTTGAAGTGCTGCTGACTCCAGAGGAGGAGACGGCGGGCGAGTTGTGACATACAACGAGAGCGCAGACCGCCTTGGTGGTTGTTATATGCTACTGTTGCCGTGTTGTCTGTCCAAACTAACACGTGCTTGCCCTGGATCAACGGCCAGAACCTCCGCAGGGTGAGCAGAATTGCCAGCAACTCGAGGCAGTTGATGTGCCAGCGCAGCCACGGGCCCGTCCATAAGCTGGCGGCTGCGTGCCCGTTGCAGACAGTGCCCCAGCCCGTTTTGGAGGCATCTGTCATGACCACGACACACCTGGAGACCTGCTCTAGGGGAAAACCTACCCATAGAATGAGAGGTCGGTCCAAGGGCTGAAGAGATGGTGACAGGCCGGCGTGATGGCAATGCGATGTGTCCCGCGGCGCCATGCCCATCTTGGGACTCGAGGCTGAAGCCAGTGCTGAAGCGGTCTCATATGCATCAACCCGAGCGGGGTGGCCATCGCTGAGGATGCCATATGCCCCAGGAGCCTCTGAAAGAGTTTCAGTGGAACCACTGTTTTCTGTTTGAACGCCTTCAAACAGGTCAGCACCGACTGTGCACGCTCATTCGTGAGGCGTGCTGTCAATGAGAGTCCAACTCCAAACCGAGAAAAGAGATGCTCTGAACTGGGAGGAGCTTGCTCTTTTCCCAGTTGACCCAAAGCCCTAATCGTCTGAGATGTGAGAGCACCAAGTCCCTGTGTGCACACAACATGTCCCGAGAGTGAGCTAGGATTAGCCAGTCGTTGAGATAGTTGAGAATGCGAATGCCCACTTCCCTTAACGGGGCAAGAGCTGCCTCTGCGACCTTCGTGAAGACGCGAGGGGACAAGGACAGGCCGAAAGGGAGGACCTTGTACTGCTACGCCTGACCCTCGAATGCAAACCGCAGGAAGGGTCTGTGTCGAGGTAGAATCGAGACGTGAAAGTCCTTCAGGTCTTCCGCCGCGAACCAATCTTGATTGGACGCTCGCCAGAATGCGTTTTTGCATCAGCATCTTGAACGGGAGTCTGTGTAAAGCCCGGCTCAGTACTCACAGGTCGAAAATTGGCTGCAACCCACCGCCTTTTTTCATTATGATGAAGTAGGGGCTGTAAAACCCCTTCTTCATCTCGGCCAGAGGGACAGGTTCTATTGCACCCTTCCGTAGGAGGGTGGCGATCTCAGCGTGCAAGGTAGCAGCGTTTTCGTCCTTCACCAAGGTGAAGTGGATACCGCTGCGGAACCTGGGCAGACGCCTGGCGAACTGAATCGCGTAGCTGTGTTGGACGGTCTGGACCAGCCATCTCGACGGATTGGGAAGCGCAAGCCACGCATCCAAGTTCCACACAAGGGGGACCAAAGGGACAATGTCATCGGACGTACTGGCAGGTGGGGCCTCATGGCAGGGAGGGAGTTCGAGGTGCCACACCATGTCGTGGCCGTGCTGAGTATAAGGACATCGAAACACTTACCTGGCTCCTTGTGACCACCCCCGGAACAGCCTGGGATGGAGAAGGAAGAGGCCTGTCCTCGCAACCCGTGGAGACTGTCACATCGGGGGCGGATGTGTGCCACAGCTGGGCGCGCAGGGGCGGGGAGACCGCCACTGGAGTGCCAATCCTGCAAGGGAAAAAAGGTGGATGATGGTTGTGATGACGACCCAGGGAAGGAGGAAACCACTCTTTTGCTGAACTGTTGGGTACCGTAGCCAATTGGGCATGCAGCGAATTCAAATCAAAAGGCAACAAAAGATTCTCCACCCAGTCCTCCACCGGGGGATGGAGTGGTCTTACTACCAGCTCCAGTGCAGTGGGTTCCATCGACCCTGGGTCGCCTGTCTCAGGGGTGCTTTGATAACCTTCATGGGTTCTTGGTGGCCGGCTGTGAGACGGGTGGCGTCTGCTTCTTGCGGTGGGCTCCATGCTGGGGCCGGGCCAAAGGGGCGGGCTGCGGCGGAGCCGGTGCAGTCACCGCAGGGGGACGCCCTTGGCAATGAGTGGTTGCATACCAGCTCCTTTTATACCTGTATGTCCGGGGGAGTGGCATGCAAATACCACTCGGCAATTTTCATTGGCCTTTTATCAAAGACTAGAGGTGTCTCGTGCTCCCAAGTGTGACCCCTAGTGTCACTACATCGACTCAACGTCGAGTGAGTGACAGATAGGGAACTCTGACTGTGTTTCCAGCAGCTCATTTCAGCAGCAGCGCTGACCTCTACAGGGTCTACAGCGTAAAACACAGCACTACCAGTGTATTTTGATTCATGAAGGAATTACTTTTATGAGCCGGCTCTTTTGAATATACAGCACAAAACATATGGCTCGTATAGTACAGTAAAGTATTAATCTTATACTAATGCACAAGTTAAGTCGAACTCGAAATTAAATAAGAACTATTGAAGTTTCACAAGCGTGATGTACAACATTAGGCTACAAAGCACAGTCTAAACTGTCTCTGGAACTGTTACTGTTATGTAATGTTCGTGAGATTTTAATCAAGCAGTGCAGTTACTGACTGGTGACAATGTAAAATTAAAGATACACAAGTTTTGTTGTAATAAGTGGAATTTTATAAAAGAATCAATTAATTATGCCATCACATTTGTTGTTTGTGTAGATGTTTTATTTAAAATAGTGTTAGGATCAATAATTGGATAGCATTTATGTCTCTGAAAAGTCTGCAAACACACCTTTTACAAGAATTATATAAAATTAATTTCTGATTTGTTATATCTGCTCTGTAGAAATCTGAAATGATCTCATAATTTTGCAAAAGACTGCAGAGGGCAGTAAATACAATAAGAATTGTATTTCTCATTTAATAATGAGAATATTAGTAATCTCATCAAATAATTCTTCCTCAAAAGTAGTACTGGAATCATTACTGGAACCATTAAGGAACCAAAATCATTAAGAGGAATCGGAATTGTAACCGGAAGCATTACATTTCTTACGATTCCCGTGCCCATGCATTAAAGAGTCGTGCCATCTATGTGTGTGTTTCTTGTGAGATAATAGTATTTATTTACTACTAGAAAAGGGCTGCAGTTTTTAACCATAGAGATTCCATGTATTATCCATTCATTTTATGTTTTTAATTACACACACATAACTAACTTGACACATATCAAAACACCTGGCACATACAAAATCACTATAGCGAGAAACTGATTCTTAACAGACTAATGTGGGACAAATATATACAAGATTTGGCAAGGACAGTTGCTGCATCATCAGAAGAGATTTCCACAATCATACGTCACAGCGGAGTGTGTTTTTGTTGTATGTATTGAGCTGAGCTGATTCAGAGAGAAACAAAACTCCGGTGATTATCTCGCAGCTGTTTCCCAGGGCGCTCACCTCAGCCCCCCCTGACCCCATCATGGTGTGCATGCATGTGGCGGCACCTGCATTAAGGCAGCCCGGGTCCAGCTCTCTCAGCTTTGCATACATCACCTGAGACACTGGAGAGATGTAACATCTGATGTGCTCTTTGACTGTTGCCCTATAGCGAGACTACATCAGGACCGCAGATTTACATCAGCGCTGTGCCAGTCTAGCTCTGCTTTATTTGATTAAAGTCTTGGCATACGAACAAAGGAGAGCAGATTACTCTATCGATCCAGGGAAGCTGAACTTCTTTGCAATGAATATTTCACATTCATTTATGATGTGTAATGGATTTGCATTATGAGAAGAGTAATATAAATATGAAATTTATTATTTAAGTTATATCACAGCTGCCTGCCGTACCACATTTCTCTCCTTTTCTTTTTCCTTTTCTCGCACCCGGGTGTTATTTGGGTCCCAATTCTAATCTGGTCAGAGGAATGCAAGGACATTGTTGCGGCTTGATCAATGCTGCTGTGGATTGAGTGTTTGCGTGTAGGTGGCAGTGCATTTTCTGAGCACACACAGTCACATCACCAGCCACAGGGAACAATTTCAGCTCTCAGATTCTCTCCTTTTATAATGCAAATGCAGTTTTGTCTGAAAATATGCGCTTATAGTGTCCTTCACGGCAGCTCCCCAGCTATGGACGATCTTTTATAAAGAAATTGCTTTGGAGGACGACCTCAACATTAATGAAAATCACAACTCCTTTAGTGCCATAATCTACATTACTAATTTTGTAGCAACATTTGTCCTTGTTTTATTGGTTTTTGTGACCAGGTTTCCGCCAGAAATATTATCACAGTGTTGATGTCTAATTACATTTTTTATTGTCTGAGACTGAGACTGTAGTTAATGACATCTGTGCTTGTATATTTTTGCATTTAGTCCATTATTTAGTGTAGTCATAAAATGGCATTTATTTGTGGTGGGTTGTAAATCTAATAACATAAACGGTTGGTTTTACAACAGTCCCTTATTGGTTTGTCACAATGGCATTTTATTTTGCAGGGTGTATAGTCCTTTATTGTCCTCATGTTTCAGTGTACTTGCATCACCAGCACATATAGTCCTCTTATTCAGATTTTTATTAAACTACTGTTGCATGAATAATGGAATTATCTTGGAGAGCTGGTAAAGGTCAAGTGATCATGTGTTTAACATGTTTTGAGGGTTAATTTGAATATTCATTTAGAAGATAAGTAGAGAAAAAACAGAATGAGTCATGATTAGTGGTTGACCGATATGGGTATTTTAATGGCCGATGCTGATATCCAGAGAGCAGGATGGCTGATAGGCCATATATATATCACACAATTTAATATAGTAAATAACATATACATAAAATTGCTAAAAAAAAAAAACAAACTCTTATTTAGCACTATATTTACTCATAGTACTCATGGGGGGGGGGGGGGGGGGGGTCCAACCAAGGAAAAACCCATATCATTAGACCACTACTGTGAATATTGGGTGGGACATGTTCCCCTCAGTGTCTATGGTAGTTTTTACTCCAGTGAATAGTGAACATTTCCACCGTCATTGCCTCAGTTCATCGAACAAACTATAACTTTTTTTTTATATATATTTTGTGAAATGCCCCACTAGTCACACAGTGTATATGGGATGTTGTCAACAATAGAACCTGTAATTAAACATTATAAGTGAAACAGCAAAAATGTAAAAGGTATCAGACAAATATATCAAACCAGTGTTTTGGCCAACAAATATTGTAATTAATACATTAATTAATTAATTAATAATTTTAAAAAGTGCACATTTATGACATTTGCCCAAACCTGACAAAAATACCTTTGTCCTGAGAACACAGTTAAACTTTTTTGTTAAATTCTACCTTCAGTGACGCTTGCCTGAATAGTGTAGTTTTAATGTGTTCACATGTTTATACAACAGCTATACACACATTTTTATTGTATTGGAATTATAGTTTAGAGAACAGAATTCACAAAAGTATGATAATTTAGGAGGGATTTGAACTAGGTGTTGAAACCAACGTTCAAAACCACTGCTAAAGAAAACACATTTGTATAATTGGACTTTTGATGTACTTTATATTTACTGAGATATATCCCTTGTAACAATTTCCTCATGTAAAAAAAAAAAAAGATCCTGTTCTTCCCTATCTGCCCATTACATTTCTTGTGGTAACACTGATTTAAAGTCACACAGTTGGTGAAATGAATATGCAATGTGCAGAATCAACCTGGTAGCAGATAAGTAGAGATAGTGGGAGTCCCTTTGAAGAGTCTCTACAGCAGCCGTGTTGTAAGTGACAGGTGTGAAATTACTGTGCTGTGGTTGAGGACATTCCCCACACTTGCTTTTAGACACAGTAGCACCATCCTACTGTCCTTCGACTTCATTTACATACCTTATAGGAAACATATAAAGAAGATTCACTGCCTGCCACAACGTCATACAAGGCAATTTCAGTGGAGTAGCTGAACCGCAGTGGATATTCTTGACTTCCTCCCAAGATGTCAGTGCATATAGAGCAGTATGCTTTGGAAAGAAATAGACAATGTTTATGTAGATATTTTATAGGGTGAGATAGGAGAGACATGTGAATGTGCACAGTGTTTTATTTTTAGGTGTGCTACAGAGGCAGTGCATATTGATAAACAGTATGTTATATAATCCATGCATACAGGCAAAATGTTTTCTAGATATTGCTTATTGAATGATCACAGAAAAGAGAAATAAATTCTAATTTAATGCCACAAAAATGGTTGACTTTTGATATTGTGAGAGTCTGGCCCTTTACATGAATTATTTCCATTGCATCTAATTCTTGTCCAAGTATTGTTAAAGGCAAGACTACACTGAAATTAAATCCTTTTCTTAATTTTCCAGTAGAAAACATCTTTACTAAGCCCAACTTAATGTATTGAGGTTCATGCTTAAAACAAGTGGAACTAATCTGCCATTGGAACAAGAAAAATACACTTATATTCCAGATAAATTATCTGAAAACCAGTCTTAAAGGGAAAGTTCACCCAAAAATGTAAATTCTGTCATTATTTATTCACCCTCACTGCAAAAATTTTGCTTGAAATACATGGTCACCATTCACTTTCATTGTATGGAAAAGAGTAGCTTGGACAAAGAAAGTCATACTAGTTTTGAACAAAAAGAGGGTGAGTAAATAATGACAGACTTTTCATTTTTTTTGGAGAACAGTGCCTTAAATATTTGTTTTTAGAATGCTCAAAGATAAAAGCTAATGATCGAGAATTATTATTATTATTTTTATTTTTTATTTTTTTTGCAGTGTATCCCTCCCAGACTGATCTCACAGTGAAATCGTAAACAGTAGGTTGAATTTACTTTAACTGAAATCAGTCTGTGCTTATCCAAAATGTAAAACAATACCCCCAGTGGCCAAAGTGGTAATTGTTGTTGGGTGTTTGGGCAGGCATGAGCTCCTTTTTCTGTCTGTAGTGTCCATGGAGGGGCCCTAAAAGAGTGAGTTGTGAAGCGAGTTGTTTTGAGTTGTACATGCTGTAAAACAGTGAAGATGAGTGCATATTTTATAAACTGTAACCTCCAACCCAAACACCAAACCTAAACCTAATCATCAGTAAAGTAAAAATGTAATGTTAGAGGAAAAATGCAACCTCTGTATCACACTCATCACTGATTATGTGAAGGCGATTACTTCCTGGTTTCAATGCGTGAGCCGAACCCAGATCTACCACACTGCTGCTGCAATGCGCTTCTGGTCATGCCACAGGGGAAGGTAAACACATTCGAGCCGAAGACAAAAATGTCTGATAGGAGATGCTGCTTGTTTGTAAGTCTGCAAAATGTGGAAAGAACATGCTCGGAAATAACTTGCCATTGGTGTATCAATGGGTGTTTAATACTTATGTGGTTTTCTTCTATTCTTGCAAGTAACAGGTCTCATTATACTACAAGAGGCTGTAAGTCTTAGCTTATACTTTCTCTTCGCTGAGGAATGATTTGCTGTTGCCTGTTGTCCTCCCCCATTCCCCCCTAATGTCTCATTGTCCTGGAGACTTTCAGAAATGAAAAATGAGAAAACATGTAATACCTTCACAACAACAGTGGGGATTTCGTATGTCTTTGTGGTTGAAGTGTTGGAGTTTAACATTTTTCTCATTTTGCTGCTAGGCCAAATGGAACCCTTTGACAGAGGTTACAACATGGGGTTTTAAAATGACAAACAAGAGGGTGCTGGGAGACACCTGGGTCATGCTCATGAGAGAACTTAAATTCAGCCACGTTGAAAACATGTTCCCACCCTCAAGACATGCTTGCTTAAATGGAAATTCATGCTTGAGCACTTCTGTGTGACCTCGCTGAATCTCATTGGTCTTTTCACTCTTCCTCGGGAAAAGGATATTTATGTAAAAATGTTCTGCTTATTTATTTATCATGTGTGTCTTGGCTTGTAACACCCATGTTCCATGTGATCGCGTGCACTCCTCACGTTAAGACTTTGGTCTATGCTTCATCTGTATGACCAATTCTTCTAAATCTGCTTCAAAGACAAAAGCAGTCAGGTTTGGACAGTTTCCCCAGAATTTGTCTAATCTTCCTCCTCAGAGTGAACGAGAGATGTTGAAGAGTTTTCCAGCGGCTGCAGTCAGCGGTTTCCCAGCAGCAAATGCTCTCTTCTCTGGCTTGACGACATGGAGAGAGGGCTCCATGCATGGAAATCTCACTGTCCTACATAATGCATGATGAGAGGTTTTCTTTTTTCTTTTTTCAAGTAAACAGATAGTGAATTTTTCATATCGCAGACAGATCTGATCAGCCTGTCATGCAGAAGGAACAAACTTGGTCAAGTGGCAAAAGAGGTTAAGGATTAGCTCCATGTATTTTGGATCCTAAAACTCCAGAGGTTGTTGCATAATTGAAAAAGGGTTTGCTCTCACTGTCTAACAGCAAAACTGTTTTGTATTGACACTCAATACAAAGGCAGTAGTTGTGTGGGGAGATCAGATCTGTGAAAAATGCTGCTATTTTTTGGAGTATCACTGGGTATTTAAGAATATCTCTATTATACTCGTTGCTGAAAAGCTATTTCTGGGGCTTTTTAAAAATAATTTAAATATGCTTTTTTATAGGTTATTACACAAAAAGGATACACTTTAGGAAAATGCACAAATAAAGACTAAATCCCACCTTGTATTTGTATTACCCTGAAATAGAAATCCCTGTGATCAATTAAAAAAAAAAATAAATAAAAAAAACAAAACCTTTGCAAAATCTCCCCTTTTCTATGATTCAAAGAATTCAGCAGATTGTAGGTGGCCAGGGTAGCTCAGCGAGTATTGACGCTGACTACCACCCCTGGAGTCGCGAGTTTGAATCCAGGGTGTGCTAAGTAACTCCAGCCAGGTCTCCTAAGGAACCAAATTGGCCCGGTTGCAAGGGAGGGTAGAGTCACATGGGGTAACCTCCTCATAGTCGCGGTTAAGTGGTTCTCGCTCTCAATGGGGCGCGTGGTAAGTTAGGCGTGGATCGCGGATTTAGCATGAGCCTCCACATGTTGTGAGACCCCGCGGTGTCATGCACAGTGAGCCACGTGATAAGATGCGTGGATTGACGATCTCAGAAGCGGAGGCAACTGAGACATGTCCTCCACCACCCAGAATGAGGTGAGTAACCGCACCACCACGAGGACCTACTAAAGTAGTGGGAATTGGGCATTCCAACATTGGGAGAAAAGAATAAAAAAATAATTCAGCAGATCAGAACAGATATTACATAGAATGCACTAGAGCTGACCATGCAGGAATGTTGTTTACATGGAATCCTCAATATTAGTGATTTTGACATGTGATTTGTTACAGCATAAAGACATCCTTTATAGGCATAGATTTACACTACTTTGGTAGTGCCAAGGGGTCAATGTTTGGCTGATTACTATCATCCAATAATCCTGTGCTGGTAGATCCCATCATTACACCATTTCAGAATAGTTATAGATGAAGACATTTGGAATTTGTGCATTCTTGTGGTGCCATAAGTTTATCACTGTTGTCAGCATGTCAGGACATCATTTTCCTGTGGCTCCATGGTGACTTGTTACATGGCATGTACAGCTCAAGTGATTGGCTCTAAAAAAAAAAAGGGCCTTTGGAAACGAGTGTGCCTTCTGCACTTTAAATGAGTATATGACTGAAGTGAGTGTGATCCCTACTTACTTGAATCTGTCATTACCATATTAAGTACTTGTCCTTTGACACACTAATTCCCAATAGATTTATTTGCGTGACTGAGCCTTATTTAAATTCATTTAATTTATGTGATGAACTTGTTTCTTAACTGATTTTATTTTTATTTGTTTTTGCTTATACTTGGATTGGTGGGCATTTGCTCCATGATATTCCATATCAGCAATTATCAATGTATTATCCAATTATTACTTCTCATCAAGCCAATAAAACACTTTTTTTTTTTTTACCTTTTTTTTTTCAGACATTTAAGCCAAAAAACAGAACCAAACCTGACAACACATTATTCACCTTATCAACACACAATATCAGTACATAACTCATGTCCATGCATACCATCACATACACATGCAACATACTCATACCTACTTTCAAAATAAATATCAAATATTTCAAAGAATGAAAGTCCTTCCATCGCTGCTACATAATGTTTTGCTGCAGTAAGTCCATCAAGCAAAATTTGTTTGAGTTACATATATTTTATGACACAAAATTTACAACCATGCCCCAAAAGCTGGTTACACAAAACGGATTTTCACACTGTGCTTCAATGCTGGTTATCATTTTTAAACACCGTTTTTAACACTTTACTATAAGGTTCCATTTTCCTAACATTAGTTAACAACATTAGTTACCTTGAACTAACAATAAACAAACGTTTTTGAGCATTTATTAATATTAGTTAATCTTAATTTCAACATTTACTAATAGATTTTTTAAATCAAAAGTTGTATTAGTTAACATTAGTTAATGCACTATAAACTATCATGAACTAACAATGAACAATTGTATTTTTATTTACTAACATTAACAAAGATGTATTAATGCTGTAAAAATATATTGTTCATTGTTTGATCATGATACCTAATGCATTTACTAATGTTAACGATGGAACCCTATTGTAAAGTGTTACCCCTGCTGTTAACCAAGGGTAAAGCAATGCTTTGCACATGTATTTTTAAAAAGGGGTAAGGACCACTTCTAACCCTGGAATATGAAACCCTGCCCTAGAGCAGGGTTAGCACTGCTTTTGTGTGGTTAACACCATAACTACATATAATAATGAGATGAGGCTGTAAGCCCGCATTGCTGTGCCAAGTGTATGCAGTGTAAAACACTGCAATGTTACAGGACATTGATTAGCAGCAGACAACCAATCATATAATACCTCAGAATTTACCTAATTTATTTTAATGCACTTTGTACAGTCGTAGAAACCAAGGGTTTACAAATCTACAGGGCGAAACCTCAAAACCTGTATACCCAGGAGCCAGGATTAAATCCCTAACCTAGAGTAAAGTGTGAACAATGTGAAACATGAAACAAGATAACCTAGGTTTTCATATTTCCAGGGTTAAGAAATATTGAAAAGTGTAAAAAGCCCTAAAGTGTCTCTTAACCCATTCTAAATATTCAAATTCAGATGTGATTTCAAAAGAACAATTTGACCAGAACTACAATAACTCATCTTCACACATGCACGCACACATGCACGCACGCGCACACACACACACATTTATATATTTAAACCCCTGTGGGAGTCATACTGCAAATGAGAAGAGTCCTCATTTAAGAACAAGGAGAGGAAATGGAAAAAGTAAGAAATAATAATGGAGAAAACGTCCACAGTGGGAAAGCAGAGGTTTATGGGGGTTATGAGAGGTGGTGGCAGTAAGGTTGAGTGTTGGGAGGAGGGATTAACGGCAGGGGGCCAAGGAGTCTAAGAAACCATTGTCACAAATCTATGTCTAAACACTTTATAAGAATGTCTGTTTTGCGAGGATATTAGAAATGGACAACCTTGTAAATTTTCAAAAGTACATTGGCCATTCATGAATTCCTTGAACTTGAAATAAAATATATTTTGGTTGCTAATATGGCTGGTAGATATAGACAACATTTTTTAAATAATTATATCTCAATATTTGTCAACCTCGGATGATATTCAAAATCTAGATATTTTTATATTTTCTCTTACATGGGTGATTTGTTTATTTTTCAAAGAAAAAACATCAGTTATAGCCAATAAGATTCAAAATGTTAAAACAACAAGTAAAATACAGTAATAAAACAAAAACAAAAACAAACAAACAATAAAACAAACAATTAAAAGCATTTTTTAAAGGAAAAATTTAATAAGAGAAAAATGACATTCAATTATTTCCATTCATATGCACCAAACAATAACATAGTAATAAACAGCAATATTTACCTGTATACACTGGCTATATTTTCACTACAATATTTTAATTGTAATATTTACTATGTTGCAGAATTTTATTTTGAATGCAAAGTTATTATGAATATATCGTTAATATTCAATACATCACACAGCCCTAGTTGTTTCTCAAAACAACAACAGTTCTGGATGTTTGTTGATTCGGCAGTGACCCTCTTTAAAGCCCGGACCACTTTAGGTACATTTTCAGTGACACCTTAATGTGTGGGCCATATTTTTTAATGGTAGCTACCCAAGGATAGGTGATAAACCTCTCTGTCTCAAGGGCACCTAGACATGGGAAACAATAAGTAATGGTGTGTAGGTGTAGTACTCTTTGTCGAGCAGTCTCGCGTTGCTTTACCATGTTATTATGCTGCCTATTTCACTCCCAAGAAGAAGTCATGGAGTTTGATCTATGGCAATAACTCATATGCAGCTGGTGTGGCTGATACGAGTAGCTCTTTACCGTAAGTAATGACAACATAAAGGAAATTTACCACCCTGCCACTCAGCCCTGGAGTAGGGCTCTGATATACGGACAACATCCTTGTGCTCGCTCTTCCAAACACGAGAGTTAATAATTCGACCAAGAGCACAGAAACATGCCCATGAATCATTGTGAAACAGTGGGGTTGGAGAAGCAGGGAGGTTTGATTTGAGGGCAAAACAGTGGGCTTGGGCTCAGAGGTCAAGGGCTTGAGAGGAGACAGCATTTTGTTGGGTCATAATGTTGATTTTGTGGACATTCCCATATGCTGTTTTGCATTGCTACAAGAAGCACATCCAGCATGTGGCTGAAGGTCATTGATCTGGATATATGAAATTCAGGGCTCAGCTTGAGAGTTTTAGGTCCTTCACTTTTGGCAAACATCCTTTCATTATCAGGTGTTACCTTTGATACTGCTTTATATATACAGTGGCACCAAAATGTATTTGGAAACTTTTGGAATGCCATTGCATTAGATCAAAACGATCATACCAAGTTACATTTACTGTATTTAAACCGTGCATTAACATTTATTTGTTTTCGGTGATCGGATCGCTATCGGATTGCACCTGATCACTTTAAATGACAGGTGTACATGCACCAAAGATGCAATGAGATCGGATCTAAATAGGAACACCGAAACCACATTTAGATGTGGTCAGGGACGGATTCTGACAATATTCAAAGAAGGTGTAAATGCCAATGCATTTTCGCATTTACCACTCTCTCTCCTCAAATCCACTCGCTTGTTTCTCTCTCATGTTTTCTAATCACTATGTGGCTTGCACGATACTCACGTGAAACCAGGCTTCACTCACTTATTTCAGATGAGAAGCATATTTAGCATTTTCAAAGTGCCGAACAAGAGATGATTATCATTAAATTTGCTGCAGTGACCTGCAATATAGAACATTTTCAGTTACCACAACCTCTGATGTAATATGTAAGTATTGTTTTCCATTTTGCGTGGGTAACTTTGATTGGATATCTATCCGATCACAGTGGAGAAGCATTTTACTACAAGGTGTGTGACAAGGAGGAGGGCGGGGCTTCGAGAGAGAGAGAAACGCACGCAGCTGTGCTGCATGTGTGTTCGTGTTTGTTTTATGTTTTTATGTTGAGTTTTTATTAAACTTTATGTTTAATGTTCAGCCGGTTCCAGCCTCCTACTTGCCTGTCCTTTAACTGTTACATTGTTGCCGAAACACGGGAGGGAGGAGGGATGCGCTGTCGCGTAATCCTTGCCACTGCCATCCGCCAGGGGAGCAGCCGCAGCCGTCTGCCTGGGACAGAAGGGTCGCTGCCGGCTGCCAAGAGCCGGAGGAACCGCGGCCGTCTGCAGAAGAGGAGCGGTTCCGTCCGCCAGGGGCCGGAGGACTCGCTGCCATCCGCCGGGGTAGGGGCGAGCTGGCGTCCACCAGAGGGTGGAAGAGCGGTTGAGGACCGGGTGACAGTGAGTCCGGGAGCCGGCGAGCAAGATTTTCTCTCTCTCTCCTCTCTCTCTCTGTCGCTCCGCCTCGATCTTTCCCTCTCCCCCTTCCCTCCCCTCATCTCTCCCAGGGCTCCAAAAGGCTGGGAAGACCTACCAGCAGCCACGGCTGGAATATATCCATTTAAAATTATAATGGGATCGATTGGATCGATCTGTCATTGATAAAAGTCCTATGCTTTCCCCATTTGTTTGCAGATGCCACTTGGTTAGATATTTGGTTTTCTAATGCAACTACATTTAGATTTGTTTAAGTGTGAACTAAATAACTTTTGGTGCCAATGTACAGTGTATCTCCGATACAGTATTACTGTAAAAATTAACCCTTGAGGCAGACAAAAATTATACATTTGGCCATGTCTTTCCTAGAATGGATCTTGAAAGTTTTATGATGGTCCACTAAGAGGGAAGTACACGATTCTTAAAGAAAAACAATTTTAATGGACAGAATGTACTAACAGAAAACACTGCTTAATATCCATTACTGAAATAATATCAAAGTAATTTGATGTTACAGTTGTAGTTTATATAATTTGATAGTTTATGTAGTTTTTCTTATCAGAAACACTTTTGAAAGATATTAAAAATCAAATAGTTAACTAGAGGTTTTTGTTTCGACTTCATAGTAGTAAAATTAACCAAAAAAGGGAAAAGTCTTTGTGTTGTGGCGGAATGATCCGCCCCTCTGGCTTGTCATCATCGCCCTGCCTCTTAGGGCTGCCCTTCTGCCAGGCTTACGATGGGAGTTGGGCGGGAGAGGGAGAAGAGGTGCATAATTAATAAGCCTTGTTTGGTCAGTGGTGAATGAAGCACACCTGATGGGGATAATGCTTCAACACCGCTGTCTTTAAAATGCAGTGCACACCTCTTCTCGGGGAGCCGGCTTCAAATCTCCATGTGTGCACACACTGGCATCCTCGCACACCCAGGACCAGAGCTGGGAGGGATCGGACAAGTGGACGCACTGCCGGACCCGTTCTTCGGACCCCCGGATGCCGTAGTGAGTCGCCGGGGGTGAACTATGAACACTACCCTGCCCCTTTCACGGAGCCCTGTTCACCGCGAGGATGCCAGATTCCCCCTTTTTTATGAACATTATTTCCCCTTGGACACTTTATTACCCCTTTTGGACATTTTATGTTTATTATTGTTTCCAATAAATGCCTCTCCGAGGCTTGACGCCACACGCGCTGTGTCTGTCTCTTGCTTGCCCTGCCACAGTATCTAATAAATATGTTTTTGGATCGACAGCCTTACTGTTCACCAAACACTTGAAAGCACTCTGCCGACCCGCAATAACATAACGCCAAGTTCATTGTTGTTATAAAAAATATTTCACTTTTTGTGAAGCTTTACACAGAGAGAAATGTTGAATCTCTGGTATTGTGTAGTCAAACACAATTTTTAGCTTGTACTGCACAATCTGCCAAGATTTTCTCCACTCCTCTGTGTAGTAGTGTTTGTTTAAAACTGCATTGCTGTAGGCTTTTCCAGATCGTCTGCAGCCAGAGGGACATTTTTATAGAATGTTCAATGGAATGCATTTCTGTGCTCATATTACCATTTACAGCGTGCCGTCCATTTAGACTTTTGATTAAGACCTCATCTTTTGCATAGAAAGAGACATACAGTGGGTGGATTTAGCTCATACAAGAACTGTGCAATATGTTAATAATTGAGAAGGCATCTGTTCCAATTAATATGCCCCTTCATATGAAATCCCCATTTAAATTCCAAAACTGGGTCACAGTCTCTATAGCATGATGAGATAAAATAAATAGCCTTCTTTATATCATTAAGTTTTAACAAGTGGGTTAAAACACGGTAGATTCTCCCTCATTTCTCCAAAGACTTCAGGAAGTCTCCTGGGTTTTCGACTGAATTTAAAGACGCTAACTTGCATAGGTTTGTGTGGATATCAGAATGCAACTCATTCCTCTACACGCTGACTCACTTTGAATGAGATGAGGCAGATCATTTCTTAAGTCTTTGTGATACAGGAACATCATTAACCTCATATTATGTTGATAGATGCCTTAATAGATCTTTAGAGCTGTTTAGGATGCGGGAGAAGTGGGCTCGACTGTAAAATTCCTTTGTGGGCGAAATGTAGAGTGTGTTTCTCATGCAGAATATCAAGTTGAGACACCAGTGAGATTTCTGCTCATTCTTTTCCAAATGGCTCTCCCTATCAATTGTCTCTCAAACACAGAACTCCTCCAGTCCTCCAGGGCCAAATCATGTGTGATTCCCTCCAGTGACGATGGATGTGTTAGCGCAAGTATGCCTGCATTCTGAATCTGACATTATACATGCTACATATTACATGTGCCATTTCTCAGGCTTATGTAATGCACTGAACATATTTGCTCTTTACAACGCAATGTAAACACATCCAGTGCCAGGGAGAGATAGGAATCAACTCTGTGTTCGTTACAGTAATGAGGATCATGTCTAGCGCTGACACTCTACTAATGCTTTATAGTGAGGCTTAGTTGTCGCAGTGTTTCTCCATGTGTGCCATTTGATCTTTAGCTGGATATGATTAAAGGGAGAAGGGAGACCTCAAGGAGGAAGGCTGAGAGAGACCAAGGGCACTGTGTCTCCATCTGTTTCATAGAGAATCTTAAAGGAGCACTGCACTGTATGTGTAAATCTCACTGTGATAGCAGTGTCGGATAAAAGGTGCGAGCTGACACCATTCGGAGTGCAGACACCCTCAGCAGTATTTTATCAGTGCTGTCAATGGCAGACAGAGCCTTTATTCATAGGTTTGGCAATTCACTCCCTCCTGAGCTGAGCGCAAACCTGCTCTGGTGGGTTCTGCTTTTTGAGGAACACAAAACTCTCCAACTTGCTTTTATCTTCCCTCGACTCACAGAACAACATGGCATTTCCCATATATCACTGATAGGTTGTGCCACAGATATGCTCAATGTGTCTTACTGCAGAATATGTCAACTGGTTATTCAAAGTCATAAAAAGTTGTTTTAAAGTGGGTGAGAGCCCAACGGTTTGACAATCACATTTTTATTTGTTTATTCTTAGATATGCATCAAAAATATCCCCATCTACAAGCAGTTTGACTTACGTTTGTGGAGACAAATATAGATAGTGGTAAAATGTAAAACATGGTGCTACAACCCAGAGTGTGTTCATTATTGAACACTTTTGGCAAACGCCTTTCAGGCATTTCCGTGGAAGGATGAACTCTGCCCTGATTGCTCACTTCAGCACAAACAGCCTTGGATGCCTTGTGAAAAGTCAGTGCTTTAAGTGTTCTGTGTACATTCAAGGTTTGACACCTGAAGCTTTAACTGCAAACTGTGTGTTTTGTGGTTAGTGGGCTGTAATTTATCTCTTGTGTGCCTTTTTATATGCCTGATGGTTAAAAAAAAATAAAAAAAAATAAAAAAGAGAGAAAGAAAACCAAACCAAAACAACAAATCTTAAACACAGTGTCAAATTTGCTATACATAAAAAGAGTAGTTTGTGTATCAGAATTTTCTAAGGATGGGCACACTGCACACTGTCTTTCATCCTCTGGATTTATGATGATCTTTAAAGGGGTCATGACATGCCTTTTTTAATTATTTAGATATGTTCCTTGAGGTTCACTTATAATATTAGGGGAGTTTTATAATAAAAAAAAAAAAGTCACATATTTGTAAAACATGATAATTTTCCACCCTCTGTCAGAAATGTTAGGTTTTGGTGCTGCCTCTCCTTTAAGATTTGACAGTAAATGGCCACTGTTATGAGTGGCTCTCTCCTCTTGACTAACCTGCTTTCTCTCCTTGCCATCTCACTGCTCACCATTACTGTGTGGGGCTGAAAAATACAGCACTTGAACATATAAAGCTTCCTAGTTGAAGGAGCTCTAGCATTCAAAATAGTATCAACCCCAGCGGCGGATAACCCATTATTCAAAAGAGTGCCCCATTGCGGGGCCATACCCATAACTTCCACAAGTCCGGCCGGGGGTGTCAAATGCTGCCCCGAGCCTGAGACAATATGTCTGTTCTGACTGGAATCTCCAGAGGCATTTCCTTGAGGAGAGAGACCAGAGTCGAAAACCATACTTGAGATGGCCAAAACGGCGACACTAACAGAAGCTAAACCAGATCCTCCAAACTCTCTGCAGAGCTGCATGCAGCAGACTGATCAGTAGGAATGCGTAAAGACACATTGTTGGCCACTGATGCGCCAACGCATCGATGCCCAGTGGTGTCGGGGGTGTGAGGGAAAACCAGAGGGGACAGTGTGACGTCTTGCTCAAAGCGAACAGGTCCACTTCCACTCTGCTGAACCTTCTCCAGATTTGTTCCATAATCTGAGGATGTAATGTCCACTCTCCGGGCATTAAGCACTATCTGGATAGGAGATCCGCCCCCAAATTCAACCAGCCTGGGACATCCATGGCTCATAGAGACAATACATTGTGTGATGTGCCAGTCTCAGCATGGCATGAGAACGCACTCCTCCTTGGCGATTGATGTACGACACCACTGTCCTGTTGTCTGATCGGATGAGGACATGGCTGCCCTGAATCTTTGGGAGGAAAATATTTAACGTCAACGTGAACATCTCCAGACTATTTATGTGCCAATATTGCTGCTGGCCCCAACCCGTGGAAGAGGTGTCTGCCGTTATAACTTTGCGGCGGCACACCTGTCCTAACAGAACACCTGATATCAAAAGGCGGGTCCGTTTCCATGGTAACACCCACAATAGCACCTACGTGTCACTTTGAAGAGATGGAACGCATGCTTCAGTAGTTGAAGTCCCTTTGTGGAGTTCATTCAACACTGAAAAGTTCTCGCATGCAACATGCCTGAGGAAATGACAGAGGAAGCCGCGATCATGAGCCCCAAAAGCTTGTGAAATGTTCTCGCAGGGAGAACACGTCCCACTCTGAACATCGCTAGACACTGGTGAAATGACAGAACGTGAACTGGAGACAAACGCAACTGCATCGCTCGCGAATCCAGCTCCACCCCTAGAAACAGAGTCTATTTCCCTGGTAACAGGACACTCTTTTCTAGGTTACACACAGCCCTAGATCAAATGGCTGGGAATGACATCTCGATGTTGGGCAGCCAAAGACTCTGATTGGACAAACATCAACCATTTCTCGAGATAATTCAAAATGCGGATGTCTTGCAGCGCGCCCTGTAACCACTAGATGGCGCACTTGGCTTTCTTTTGGCGACTGCCCCAGAAACAGTGGCACAGTGGAGGGAAGCCTTCGCTCTTCCAATACTGTGGCCGGTTGAAGGGAATTTGATAATATTTTTGCCTTTATTGTATTTAGGCATAAATGATGAGTGCCCTGAATGTATCTACAGCAAGGACACTGACAGAATAAACATTGACCCTCCCTGGTATTTGAATGGGAAAAAGTGTATGAACATTTGGAGGAATGTTTATTTTAGCCTTACAAGGCCGGCACACCGTCCTCGTCCTGTCTACCACTCACTCTCCACTGCTGCTGTAGTTCAATTGGAACCCGAAACTTTCCCACACTGCTGATTTAAAACAAGTAGGCGGGTCTTCGAGCTCTTGCGTGTCATCTGAACTCACCATTCTTGTTTTGGGTTGGTGCATAGATAGTGTCTTCTTCTTCTGCTCTTTTTCCTGTTGTGGCTGTTAGCAAATAGCGTTGCATTACTGAGCGAACCCCCTTCTGGATTGGATTGTGGATCGCCTGTGACTGACTCAGATGTATTCTTCGTCTGACTGCATGCACCGAACCGTGAAGCCAGTACCGTGATGGTTCGGGACGAATACATGTACCGTTACACCCCTACTCTGAATGTATTTACAGCAGAGGATGCCAGATAAACCATCTTCCCTAGCATAGAACGGGGAAGAATGTGCGAACATGGACAGTCCCAGCATTTGTGTGGATCTTATGTTCACTGTGTTTTGTGTACACTTGTGCTTGATGAACATCTAATTCTGTTATGCATGTCTCGAGACCCTTGGTCATGGAGACAGATGCTGAATTCGGGAAGGTTTTTTTTTTTTAATGTTCGCTCTCCAGCAAGCTGCGGGGGAAAACTAAGCCATATTCTGGTTGTTGGACATTCGAGACACGTACAACGGCAAACTCATCCCGATACAGACCGAAGGGCAAGCAGGAAAGAAATGGATATGTTTATACGGTCCAATTTCGTTCACTGAGTAGGGGCTTATCCATCATTACACAGCAAGCCTGTCAGACTCATGTGTAGACCAATTTTTACTGTACATTGAGTTATATTATGCATGCCCCGAGACCCTTGGTCATGGGTGCAGAGGCAAAACTCAAGCTGACAATATTCAATGCACGTTCGGCTGCATAAATTACAGGGGAGACTGAGCTAAATTTGTGTACTGAAAAAATGGGTTAGAACTAAACCGGTCCCAACATATAATGGGGGAACAACGCGTAGTACCCAGATAGCACGAAACACCCTCACGATCAAAAGCATCGCCTTGACCAACTCATTACCCAGCACGAGCTGCAGTGGGAAAACATGAGGGAAATTCCAAACGTCCATGACACCACCGAAAAATCGAGCAAAAACAGCAGTGCATGTCTCTTGTCTCGCCAGAACGCACAAATTAATTTATTAATAAAATTAATATTAATCCACAAATAAAATACCTTGCATCTCCTCATAGCATCCCAAAAGAATAATGGCACCGACAAAGCGCTCGCGTATTGGTTTGCCATCACTCCGTTGGGGCATATTCTCTTATTCCAGCCCCCTCGTTCTGCGGCCGGGCTCACCGGTCCATGCATGATCCCCTCCGCCACGAGCAATACGCTTCGAACAGAGAGGGGAGAGAGAAAAAAGGCAGAGGCTGCTCCTTCATTGACATATTCATGTGCATTCTCCCAGAATGTCACAGAAAAAGACAATAGGGTCAAAGGGGCCAATTCGTTTCCTTACCTTCATACGAATTCTCTCATACAGCATTTTTAATAGCGATGGCTCAAGAAGCGCATGGTACCTCTTTCGTGCGCTTGTTTTGTCAGAAAATGGCCTCCGAGATAGGCCTCAGAGCATGTCCAACGTGACTTGCACTTTCGCTAAAGGAGAGGGCGACAAACATGAGGAAGAATCCTATGTCCATTTGCACTCCAGTCTTCTCAGACACAAAGCCGAAAAACCCAAACTGCCCCTGCACACGGAGCTCCAGACTGAAGGCTGTGGACCTGGAACAAGTGGGGATAATGCCTCGTGGTGAGAAATTGCGAGCCCCGAACAGCGCCGCTGTCCCCGTCAGACCCTTGAAATGTTTGGAAAAAAACCACATTAAAATTGCTCTGAAATTAAATCACTTCTTAAATTCCATCCTGTGTTGCCACTCAAAATAGAGAATAATAATGATCCTTGCTTCGACATGAGTCGTTGGTGCAACACGGGCCAGACAAGATCATGCACTGAAGAACCGAAAACCTGACTCAATGGTGCCAAAGCGAGCACTTTTATGGAGCCCATGACGTAGCTCCCTAGGGGCATTGCTTAAGTGCCATGAGCCAATAAATTGGCGTGATTGTACAAGGGCTTCAGACCATGTGACACTCAGTGGTCCCAATGCAGATCGAGTTCCTATGAAAGGGAACCATACTATAGTACAACACACTGTATGGATACGTCAGTGCCCAAGATGAGAGCTTGCTTATCCCTCCTCTTACAAAAGCCTCTCCCCCCATTAATGTCTTTGTTATTGAAGCTCTCGATGGTATTTTAATCATTCAAGGATTACATATTCTTTTTCAAAGGGAAAACCAGCATGCAAACGTTGCACAAATTGTGCTCGGAAGGCATCCAATTCATACACAGGAGATTTTCTCAGCATTATCTGTTGTCATATGCCCCACCTAATCATATAGTTAGCAGCAGGAGGGAAAACCTGTCACTGGATTGAACGATGTACAATACGGACTCAAGACTCAAGTAGAGCTTGACACTCATTTGTTATTGTGGGTTATCTATTTAGTTAAGTTGTTAATGTGAAACATTTTCTGATGTGGCCGTCGAACTCTGATGAAAGCTTTACACATTTCCACATTCCAATTCGAATGCTCTTTATTTGTATTCATTTATTACATTTTCCTCATCACAATTGCATTTTGAAAGAGTTTTAAGTAAATTTCGTTTAAATGAATAAATAGAATGTAAAATTTGGAAAGGCTACAATTATTTTTAAAATATTTGATAATGCTTTCTGCAACCAATAGACAGCAGAAACTGTGTTTAAATCAATATATCTAGATTTTCCTCAATAATCATTGAAAATGAAAAAGCAGTATAAATGTATATAAATATTCAGCAAAACATTTTGTTTTTGTCCTCTAATATGTTTGGACAAATTTCAGAGTGTTGATAGTTACTACGACGTCACTGTATCACTTTGCGTGTCTGTGTTTGCTGCATTTCAGACAAGCCATCTCTAGGATATGCAGCGCTTGATCATGCTTTGGCTTCATTTGGAACTAAGTGACATAAAATAGATAAAACAACTAGCCATACTTTGTATAAAACATCAGTTACTCAATATTAACTTCTTACATGCAAGGCCTGTGGCCTTGAGCTTATGGCCAAATCACAGCCATGCTGATATTCAGTACTGCAAAACTCTTGCATGTGTGATGTCGCTTAAGTAAGGCCTACATACAAGTAACAGGCTTACAAAACCATAAGTATTCACTTCACAATTCCCATTCTGCAATACTTTTCACTTTACGGTATATACACTATATGGCCAAAAGTTTGTGGACACCATATGTTCTTGATGAACATTTAATTTCAAAACCTTAGGCATCCATTTCCCCCTTTGCTGTAATAACAGCTTCCACTCTTTTGGGAAGGCTTTCCACTATACTGCTTGTAGTAACATGGCTGCAGGGATTTGCTCTCATTCAGACACAAGGCTATCAGTGAGGTCAGGAACTGATGTTGGTCGATGGGGCCTGACTTACAGTTGCTGTTCCAGTTCACCCCAAAAGTGATCAGTGGGGTTCAGGCCTGGGCTTTGTGCAGGCCAGTCAATTTCTTCCACGCCAGACACAGTAAACCATTTCTTTATGGATCTCACTTTGTTCACAGGGGCATTGTCATGCTGGACCAGAAAAGGGCTATCCCCAAACAGTTACCACAAATTTGGAAGCACACAAAGCCCAAGCCATTACATAAAAAAACATTAAGATTTTTCTTTACTGGATTTAATGGAGTAACCAACTTCGTTAATTAGAAGGGGGTGTCCACAAACTTTTGGCCATATAGTGTACTAAGGTGCTTATGCAGCAGCAAATATTTTCATGATCAAAATCTTTGGTGTTTGCAAACTTTTGGACAACTCTTTGATCTCATCATATCAGCTCAAGAACTATACTTTCAGCATGGCTCACTCAAATAAGGTTGCATCAGCAGGGATTCGTCTTTTTTCTTCAAGCCGACAATGTCATCTCTCATCACAAAGATGTTTTTGTTCCTTGTTTACACAGAAATAGTCCCGTACAGATACACTGTG
This sequence comes from Myxocyprinus asiaticus, assembly GCF_019703515.2. Classification (NCBI taxonomy): domain Eukaryota; kingdom Metazoa; phylum Chordata; class Actinopteri; order Cypriniformes; family Catostomidae; genus Myxocyprinus; species Myxocyprinus asiaticus. The sequence continues at coordinate 23,293,894 of NC_059376.1, read as the reverse complement.
TGCTTATGTAAATGCTAGACTTTTGTTATGCTAAGCACTCTCTCCCTTTCATAATTTTTTCAGCTCTTGGCTGGCTGTAAAAGCAACCTCACCTGAATGTTGGCATTGTTAATGGGATGGTATATATTCAATAAGACTTGCATTTTGCTTCTGCGTTTGGAATTTTTTTTTTTTTTTTCTGCAGTGTGGCGAGCTTCCAATCTCTCTTGGATAAAAGTATGTAAATGGATCTTTAAACCAATGTGGTAAAGGACTTTTGAAGAGTGTGCTGACCAAAAGGCAATAGGCTGAGCAAAAATTCTGCATGTCTATTTGATTGCTTAATTAAATGTTTGATTTTCACCATCACTTTTTCTTTACTCTTGCTAATAAGGAATGCTTTTTTTGTGTGTTTTGAAGTTGAAGTGTTTGTCTGAAAATCTGTACCCCAAGGAAATACAAATTTCATGCTTTGCATGCTTTGTAAATGTTAGTATTAAAATGCCATTGGGCATTACATATATCATTGATAAATTGATAACATATAGAGTTTAGAGAATTGACTACAATTGATTTGTGATTTGGCCTAAATTCACTGGGTTAGGCCTAACTGCTGGAACAAAGTGCATGTAAAGCATCTCTTGTGTATCTCTGAAGATGTTGATCCACCCGCCTCCCCACCCCCTTTACATAATTTATGTTATAATTTAGCCGAGATGAGGATTGCTTGTGAAAAATGCAATCTGAAATGGGGAGAAATATTGTATTATTTATTTTGCTTAGGTGTTTTGTTGATTCAAGCAGAGGTCTCTCATTTTGTAAACATCAAACAGAGAACCAAGATCATAACTTGTCATTCTAGTGATGATTTTATTAGACAAAAAGGTTTATATACCTAGGTCTGTCGCGATTATTAAATAATCATCTGATCGCGGTTATTTGACCCAAATAAGGGAATCTTTAATCAAATATTCTGTATAAATGCCATGCACTTTAGTGTGTCATTCAGTTGAACTTTGAGTCTGAGCATCACTGAGCCGCAGCATGGAGGTGAACCCTCTCCTGTCCTGAAGAGCGCATGAAGCGCTCTGATGCGCATGCTGTCAGCTGAGGCTCGTGCCAAACTCCTGCAAAAATAAAAACTAACAAGTATAAACTTTGATGTTTCACTTTAAACGATCGTGTAATGGCAAATGTTTCTGGTTCATACACACGTGTTAATGACACGCAGTGACAAAGAGGAGGAGACGCACACTTACTCTATTTCTGTGGACTGATAAAATGATGAAACAAAATCTCAAAGGTTTTGCTTCATGACTAATATATGGAAGCCCAGAAGTGCCATTTACAAAAGAATGAAGAAATAAATGATCAATCTATTAATTTGAAAATATAAATGTGAATAAATAAACCAATTTATAAATGGACAAATAAATAGACACATTTAAATGTGAATAAATAAACCAATTTAAAAATGGACAGATAAATATATGCATTTAAATGTGTTTATTAAATTAATATTTTAAAATGTACTTATATTTAGCAATAAAATAGCACATTAATAAGTCATTTTAAAATGCACCTTTTAAATGGTGTTTTAAAAAGCATTTGCCAGTTGCTTTTCTTCATCTATTTGCCAACTGCTTTTCTTTATTGTTTGAATTTTCCTTTTCTTTTACCATTTGTCAGTCCATACCAGCTGAAGCCCAGGAGTTCCAATTAAAAAAAAACAATGAAGGAATACATTATCAATCGATTAATTTGAAAATAGAAACTTGAATAAATCAATTTGTAAATGGACAAATAAAAAGACAAATTTAAATGTGTTTATTTAATTCATGTTTAAACATTTAATTATATTTAACAATAAAATTGTGCATTAATAAATCATATTTATTTCATCTTTAAAATGTCATTAAATGTAGCAATAAATTAGTCTTTTAAATGCACTTTTAAAGCACCTTTTATATTGCATTTTAAAAAGGTATTTGCCAGTTGCTTTTCCTCATCCATTTGCCAGTGGCTTTTCTTTTTCGTTTTGCTTTTCGTTTTCTTTTTCATTTTTCTTTTCTTTTCTTTTTTTCTTTTTTATCCCCGTTTCTCCCAATTTGGAATGCCCAATTCCCACTACTTAGTAGGTCCTCGTGGTGGCATGGTTACTCACCTCAATCCAGGTGGTGGAGGACAAGTTTCAGTTGCCTCCACTTCTGAGACAGTCAATCCGTGTATCTTATCACGTGTATCGTTGTGCATGACACTACGGAGAATCCCAGCATGTGGAGGCTCATGCTACTCTCCGCGATCCACACACAACTTACCACGCACCACATTGAGAGCGAGAACCACTAATCGCAACCTCGAGGAGGTTACCCCATGTGACTCTACCCTCCCTAGCAACCGGGACAATTTGGTTGCTTAGGAGACCTGGCTGGAGTCACTCAGCACACCCTGGATTCGAACTCGTGACTCCAGGGGTGGTAGTCAGCATCAATACTTGCTGAGCTAACCAGGCCCCATCTTTTCCTTTTTTTAACCAATTGAGAATCGTGTTATAAAAATGCCAAAGGACTGTTGACTCCTGAGAGCAACCAATGAACTTTCGACTCAGTTATAAGACACACCCCCTCTCCCACGTGCCACTCGAAGAGTATGTAAGACGGCCTGTCGTTGGATGACGGTTTGAGCAGTTTACATGATATTATTGGATATGCACATAAGAAACGGGTGTGAAATATTTAAGAAGTTAATGGTGGCTCATTCACTGTTGCTGTGAAATACTGAACGTGGCCCTGTCATGGCTCCGGCGTTTGCCGGTTCATTCTGTTGTTTGTTTTTCTCTCTCCCTCGTGTTTCACAGGTGGAGTCGGTGAGCTTAAACGTTGTTTCCATGGGAACGCTGATCGCTCTCAGGGAGGCGTCGATTACGGTAATGGGTTTCTCACACACTTTACCTGTCTTCCTCTGATTGCATGCCCTACTTTATCCCTTGTGTGTTCCCTGTATTGTTTGCTTTACCTTAACTTTGTTCTCCTGTTTAGTGTGTAGTTCCGTTCTGTTGGTTGCTTTGTCTCCAGTGGTGTTTGCCCATCAGATCACCATTGCCTGGTGATCGCGCTCGAGAAGGATTCCTTGATTTCTGCCTGCGTGTTGGGAGACTTGTTTTGGGCTCTGCTTCACACCACACCACAATTCAATGGATTGTTCCTGACCTTCACAGTACACACGCTGATGAACACACTATCCTTGCACCAGTGGCTTCCTTTTGAGCTTGACCGAGCTGGCGCTGTTGCGCTTTTGTGAAGACTGTTTCATTAAAGACTTGTGAGCTTTACCTCTGCTTTTGGGTCCTGTCTTTCCCCAGCGTGACAGGCCCTACCTGAGCATGCACAGTGATATGTATCCATATTAGAGCTGGTAATCGTGATGCTGTGAACAGAACCAGCCTCCTGACATGCAGGAGGATGTGAGCAAGGGCAACGGCTCGAGATGCTGGAGAAAGCCGATGGACTTTCCAGAACTTATACTGAAGAAAACGCACATTCCCTTTCAGTTATATCACATTCATTAAAAAAACACTGTATGATCATCTTTAAATATTTTATTTTTATTTAAATAATTGCCTGTGTATGATCGAGAAAAGGCAGACTGTCGGAATGACGGTCAGCTGATGATACAGAGAAGGCAAGTGAGCACACTTTTGTGGAACAAATGGCAGTGTTTAAACTAATGTTGTGTATTACTAATGTGTACTATGAAAGTGTCTCTTTCAAATGAAAGTTTATATATATATATATATTTTTTTTTTTTTGTATATCTGTTTATAATGTCACAAATAAAGATTGTGCTTAAACTTTTGTTGTGATAATTTTCATAAAGATGTTTATTGACTGACAGGAGCTATTCACACAGTAAATACACAATGTACACATTCTTTTATCACATTCCTCTTTTACAATTGTAGTCTGGGTCTTATGGATTTAACATTTTGAATTTTGAATTAATTTACATTTTAATTGTACCTTAATTTATTATGTTATAAACAAAATTTAATTGACACAGATAATGGCAATTAACATGTCAAAAATGTTTGAGGTAAAATGTCCAAGATTTAGGCAAAAAAAAGCAACAACCAACAAGTGTTTTATCCCTTCACTGCTTGAATTGTGTGAAATGAAACAGTCACTTAACATAACTTTTACTGGAAGAAGAAAAAATTGCTTCTGGTTGTGTAAATGAAAGATAACACTTTATTAAGCTTTATAAACACAAACAGTTTAGCAAAGTTTCATTGTGTCCCAGTGCTTTTGATCGATGATCTCACAGTGCACAGAAGGTACAGTATCTTGTTAAATACAAAGAAAGGAAAACTTTATGATGTTTCTTTTAATGTCACAAATTGAGCACAAACGAATGGCACCTGTTTGGAGTGATTTGGACCACAAGGAGTGAAAAGTGACGTCACACAGTCAAAACAATTATGTCTAATATCTCAAACACCGAACCAGCACAAACGTTCATTTTTGCGGCACAAACGAATGGTATAGATTTGGTAATGATTTAATTATATGGGGTGCAAACTTCACAGAGGTTACTAAAGCAATTGCTTCTCTGCACTGCCTGAACTTACAGCTATTCACCTGTTTCATTACTGTATGACCACTCTCTCTGCCATATTTGTGAACAATGCCCATATACTGTACCTTCTGTGCACTGTGAGATCATCGATCATAAGCACTGGGACATGATGAAACTTTGCTAAACTGTTTCTGTATATAAAGCTTAATAAAGTGTTACCTTTCATTTACACAACCAGAAGCTCTTTTATTCCCAGGAAAATTTATGTAAAGTGACTGTTTCATTTCACACAATTCTAGCAGTAAAGGGGTAAAACACTTGTTGGTTATTGTTGTTTTTTTCTCGGAAAATGTCTGGCCTAAATCTTGGACATTTTACCTCAAACATCTTTGACATGTTAATTGTCATTATCTGTGTCAATTAAATTTTGTTTATAACATAATCGATTCAGGTACAATTAAAATGTAAATTCATTCAAAATTCAAATTGTTAAATCCATAAGACCCAGACTACAATTGTAAAAGAGGAATGTGATAAAATAATGTGTACAATGTGTGAATTGTGTGTTTACTGTGTGTATAGCCACTGTCAGTCAATAAACATCTTTATGAAGATGAGCACAACAAAAGATTAAGGACAAACTTTATTTGCAACATTATAAACAGATATACACAGTAGGTTGGTGTGGGGAATATATATATATATATATATATATATTAACTTTCATTTGAAAGAGACACTTTCATAGTACACATTAGTAATGCACAACATTAGTTTAAACACTGCCATTTGTTCCACAAAAGTGTGCTCACTTGCCTTCTCTGTATCATCAGCTGACCGTCATTCCAACAGTCTGCTTTTTCTCGGTTATACAAAGGCAATTATTTTAATAAAAATTAAATATTTAAAGATGATCATACAGTTTTTTTTTTTAATGAATGTGATATAACTGAAAGGGGATGTGCATTTTCTTCAGTATAAGTTCTGGAAAGTCCATCGGCTTTCTCCAGCAACTCGAGCCATTGCCCTTGCTCACCTCCGTTGTGTGTTTCAGTTCAGGCTGCGGGTCGGGAGGCTGGTTCTGTTCACAGCATCACAATTACCAGCTCCCATCCTGTACACGTATCACTGTGCATGCTCAGAAAGGGCCTGTCATGCTGGGGAAAGACAGGACCCAAAAGCAGAGGTAATGCTCACCAGTCTTTAATGAAAAAGTCTAAACAAATGCGCCAGCTTGGTCGAGCTCAAAAGGAAGCCACTGGGGCGAGGATAGTGTGTTCGTCAGTGTGTGTGCTGTGGAAGTCCAGAACAATCCATTGAATTGTGGTGTGGTACGAAGCAGAGCCCAAAACAAATCTCCCGACACACGGGCAGAAACCATGGAATCCTCCTCGAGCGCAATCACAAGGAAACGGCGATCTGATGGGCAAATACCACTGGAGACAAAGCAACCAACAGAACGGAACTACACACTAAACAGGAGAACAAAGTTAAGGTACAGCAAACAATAAACCAGCAAACATACAGGGAACACACAAGGGATAAAGTAGGGCGTGCAATCAGAGGAAGACAGGTAGAGTGTGTGAGAAACCCATTACCGTAATAGATGCCTCCCAGGGAAATGCTGATTAAGCTCACGACTCCACCTGTGAAACACGAGGGAGAGAGAAAAACAAACAACAGAATGAACCGGCAAACGCCGGAGCCATGACAGGGCCACGTTCAGCATTTCACAGCAACAGTGAATGAGCCACCATTAACTTCTGATATATTTCACATCCGTTTCTTATGTGCATATCCAATAATATCATGTAAACTGCTCAAACCGTCGTCCAATGACAGGCCGTCTTACATACTCTTCGAGTGGCACGTGGGAAAGGGTGTGTGTCTTATAACTGAGTCGAAAGTTCATTGGTTGGTCTCACGAGTCAACAGTCCAATGGCACTTTTTTTTTTTTTTTTTTAACAGTTCTCAATTGATTAAAGAAAAGGAAAAGAAAAAGGAAAAAGAAAAGGAAAAGCAAATGAAAAAGAAAAGCCACTGGCAAATGGATGAGGAAAAGCAATTGGCAAAAGACTTAAGAAAAGCAATTGCCAAATACCTTTTTAAAATGCAATTTAAGATGCTTTTAAAGTGCATTAAAAAGTTCATTTAAAAGACTCATTAATGTACTCATTTATTGATACATTTAATAATATTTTAAAGATGAAATAAATTTGATTTATTAATGCACAATTTTATTATTAAATATAATTTTTTAAACATTAATTAAATAAACACATTTAAATGTGTCTATTTATTTGTCCATTTACAAATTGGTTTATTTATTCAAATTTTTATTTTCAAAATAATAGATTGATAATTTATTCCTTCATTCTTTTGTAAATGGCACTCCTGGACTTCCATACAAATAAAGGCTTGTGGGTTTAATCAGAGCATTAAAATGACGTGTGAAAGTGAAGGAATTAGGAAAGGAATATTTTACTATTGCATAATATAATAACAAATATTATGTAAATATACTATTATATATCTAAAACTTATATTTTATTTTTTATTAAACAAATTATAAATTATATGAGTTAAAAAAACAAGTGTAAATGTAAAGATGACCAAAAACTTAACTTGACCAAAAAGAGAGATATATTTTAAATATTTAGAAATATTTTGATATTAAAACATTATTTTCATGTCATTCATAAGATTTAAAGCCTTAAAAGGCAATCAAAGTTTGTTCCAATTTTGTTATTTGATTTATATATTTAAAGTTAAATATGTAAAAATGACTTCTTAAGGTGTATGAAGCACACATGCAGAAAAAAATCTGACAATTTATATGACAATTAATCATGAAAGCCCTTAACGAGACAATTACTTGTCACAACCTTAAAACAGACAACTAATTGTCATAATCGCAATTATCTGTTTGACAAAAAATCGTAAGCCAAATTTCTAAATCGTGACAGCTCTAAATATGCCCTTGTTTGCAAAAGGAAAAATGCATCTTTTTTGTCATTTTTTTTCTGAAAAGAAAGACTGTAGATTGTAGATGCGTATATCTGCAGAAAAAATTATTTGGTCTACTTTTATGGCCGAAAAATACTCAACACATATACGTAAGCACAGATACTTCTGGCTACACAAACGTTGATTCCGTGCGTTCTTGCATTCCAGAATGTGTCTGACCGCAATTCATAACACAACACAAGTACGCATTGCATTCTCAACATTAACACAAGGGCTGCTATAGCAGACATAAGTATGAACTGTCCGCTTTTACCGTGAGTTTTCTCTTATAAGACAAAAACTGTCATAGCGGAGCAACAATTTGAAGAGAATCTTGTTGAACAAGTAAGTTAGAGACAATACATTTATAGCAACTTATCTTCATAGCACATCCAGTTTAATAGCACAGAATTTTGACGTAACTCTATCGCCCCCTTGAATACTGGGGTTTGTTACTAGCACACTAACACAAGAACGTGCGTTAAGGATCTTAAACCGGAACGTGCATTGGCAATATGTTGGCTAAGCACTTGCATCTCCAAACGCGTCTTTGCATGAAGTAAATCTCTGGCCTTAGGAGTACACTAGCACATAGATACAGTATAGTAAAAGCCCTAAAACCCCCATTTTGATTTCATGTGGACCAAATCTGTGACGATTTTGCAAGACTAACCTCTGACGGAACGTCTATTCACACTGAGTCCATAAAAAATGAAACTAAAAATTATTTCACTCCTGTACAGTTGGCAGCGCTGTTGCGTGGCTATTGTTATGCCAGTCTCCTGTCCACACCTTCAGCTGTTAAGAGGTTAATATAATGAATGCTGTTAAAGCATTTAATTACCTAATTTGGTATAACTGTTGCATTATGTTCTTTCCATGTTGTTGATGCATTTTGAGGAGTATATAATCTGTTTTTTATGCGAGTGAGATGAGTAAATTGCGCTGTTGTATATTTATTGTATTTTGCTACGAGTATATTACAAACAGACACCTGAAGCCAACTCTTTTTATAATGCCTGGATAAATGCCTAGATAATATAACACAAGGTACATTGATATAAATACATGTGGAATAATGTACATTAAGAATAACAGGTGTATTATAAAATATGATGCATAGCCTAATATTAAAAGAATATAAAATAATACGCTGGCTCTCGGTCTTTATTAAAATCCTTGCAAATTCGTTTGTCTACGGTAAAGTATAGCATGTAAAGAGTCTTTTTGAGGATTTTCTATGAGCTCAGTGCAAACGAATTGCTGAACCTCTCTGCTATTTTTAATGCTATGAGAATATAACAGGCACAGTGATAATACATATTAAATAATGTACATTAAGACAAACAAAAAAGAACATAAGCATACTTTCAAAAACAGAGTGGGTTTATGTTTGTACAAAGGGTTCATGAACTGCAACTATTTATTTTTAATTATATAATTTTCACGGGTGTGTATCAGCTGAATGTATGCCGGTGTTTGCCAGTTGATTAGCGTCATCAACATGCTGGACTGAGCAGCTGCAGCAACTGACAAAAAACTCTTATCTCATCAGTCAGTCAGTTTTCATCGCAGGAACACAAATTGGAACACTCACCATAAAAAAAAAAACTTTGGATTGTTGACGGACGATTTGTCGGATACAAAAGCTAGTTCGGAACGAACATTCGTACTGAAAAAACAGACTTGGTGTGAACAGGCCTTAACACTGTATGTCTTGCAATCATTAGTAAAAGGCACACTGAGTCATTTTCATCTTTAAACTTTGTATTACACACATTCCACTTGTTTGTCCTCTATAAATATGACCTATATTCGAATGGATTTGGTATTCAGAATATTGCATGCATAGATGCAAAGCTGTTAGCCTGTAGGCAAATGGAAAAGTTGGGGCTGCACACAGTCTGTTGGCTGGGAGCACTTGCTTTTTTCATCTCCTTCACTCCCCCCACTCTCTTGTCCTCCAGGCCACCCACTTCTGCTCCAGTGATGAATAAAACAACAGACTCGGGTTTGTTATGTTTGTGCTGACTCCCTGTGTTTTAAATGAAGCAGCAGACAAGCGCGAACACATTTACAAGTAGCGCCTTGCTTCGTAACACACATAATCACGCACAGGTCAACAGGGGAAGGGCAAACGGCTCCTGAAAAGTTCGCTTCATTGAAAAGCTTCCATGCCATAAATGAAAACTTCGGTACAAGATAAGGAAGGTAACCTGGCCCTTGAGCTGATGTATATGGCCAGGGGAGAGAGAAGCTCCCTTAGTTGTTCTTTTTAAGTCTGATCCCATAATTTGCCTCATTTCTGCTCATGGCTGATGTGTTCTGTGGTGATGGATTATGGGCCTGGGCACATTGTGTTAGATCTTGCATATCTTCAGCCAAGCTTGTCAGGAGCTGACCAACCTGCTTTTAAATTAATCCATCCCATCTCTCTCCCTGTCTCTCTCTTTTCCTTTTTCGTTCTCTGACACCCCAGAGTGAGTAGGGCGAGGCTGTGTCTTCTCATGCAGAATTTTTCACAGAATTACATCAGTGTCAAGCAGGCGAACACTTCCAGAAAATGTACCTCTCAGAATAGATGGATTATTACGTCTGTAACGCAACCTTATTCACAACAGCCTTACAAACATTTAAAAGATGCCTAACTGAATACGGACACCTACTTAAATTTTTGTTTATCATCTGCCTAACTTTCAGAAAGTGTAGCTAGCTATTTGAAAAGGTCACAACAAGCTACAGTAAATGCACTTCCTCAATGATGGCTTGTACTTAGCAAATCCATTTGAAAATAACTGGGAGAGGTGTCTTGGTTTACAGAGAATGACAGAGTCAAGGCAGTCTACTAACCTGTAATTCTAGTACATTTTCTCTCAGACCTTAATGTTGCGACCTCACCCTAGACGAGGTTATAACATAATTACTTTAAATACTTAAAGTAATTAAATACTTTGTTACGTCCCGTCTAGGGGTAAGGACTCACCATTAATAGAAACATTATATAATTTTTCTCCAACATGTGCTTTATAGATATTAGTGAATAAACAGCTAAACTTAAAGGAATATTCCAGGTTCAATACAAGTTAAGCTCACTTAACAGCATTTGTGGCATAATTTTGATTAACGTAAAGAAAAATATTTTTGTGAGGGTTTAAAGGCAGAAATGTGAAGCTTATTATTTTATAAAAGACTTTACATTAATTCTTCTTTTAAAACTTTTTTGTATTATTTAGGCTGTAAGATGTTTCATTTTTACAGTTGTTTTAAGGAATTACTGTTTTGTCGTCATGGCAACAAATTGTAAAATTGCATATAATTTTAGACAGAAAAGTTTAGTAAGCGATTTTATCACACTTAAATCATGTCAACACACATATTGTTTATGTGTTATGGCTATACTTTTGAAGCTTTGAGTATATTAAAGACTACAGATTCGACATATTCACTTCCATGGTAAGTGTCTCACTGTTACCCAGGTTTTTGCTTTTTTTTCCAGGAAAAGGAAGGACAAGTCAAAATTATTTTTTTGTGGTAATCAATATTATGCCACAAATGATTGTATTGAACCTGGAATATTGGTGAATGCATTGGTCTCTTCAGTGATGCTCACGAATCAGGACTAATGTTGGGATTCACAAGTCGTCACAAAAAGGAGCCTGCATGCTTGATGTGTGCAGTACCTGTAAGATCATCAGTGTGTTTAAACCTTAGGACAATAAATTATCTTATGCCTCAGTCTTAGTCTAAGTCTTATACTTGAATTTCTATCTCTGACTTTAAGACATCATTACTTGTCACCAGAGTTAAAAAGCAAACCTATATTAAGTGTTAATCTGACACTTACCGAGAGACCCTCAGAGCTGTAAATGAATGAATCAAAGCTCACTTTCCTGATTGTCTAGCCCTTTTGAGAGGTTCCTTGTGAGACCTGATTCTCTCATTCCAACAAACACAGACAGTGGGGACGCTGCGGGGAGCCATAGCAACAATCCTCAAGCTGTACGGGTAGGTGAAAATAACTCTTCGCCTGCCCCACTTTCCCCGGCATCTCCTCTCATTGCTTCTGCGCCTCTCCGTCTGCTGGACAGTGTAACTCATTGTTGGACTGTCACTCTCTTAATGATGTCAAAGGGTATTTCTCTAACAGGAGTCACGCCTTCACGTGCCCATCTGTCTAAGGACTCAGCAGCCCCATTTAAGCCAGGTTTGATTAAATGTCAGAAGCAAAGATGTGTGCAAAAGGAAAAGGTGAAGGACAGCAATGCAGGATGGAAATTGCTTTTGAGGGGTAGGGGAGGATAGCAGCTTAATGCATTAATGATGAAGGGAAATTAATTTACATTGTAATAATGAAAGTGCTTGGGAGCTGGATGGATTGTGGAGGGAGGCATATGGCAGCTTTCGCTGAAGAAACCATCTGAATATTTTTTCAAATCATTCTCAAAGGGGATAATGCACAGCAGGTGTCTCATTGCACACACAGGTCCTGTCACGCTGCCGATGGGAAAGCTTTCACTGACATTTTTCTACCAAAGTCCTAATATGGCCGTTCTGCTCTCACCTGAATGAGAATGGGCCCTGACATAAAGCAGAATGCATAACCACCTGTCAGACAATCACAGCTCCTTGTCTTGTAACAGCTGTATTGTAACAAATACAAATTAACAATGACTAGTCTTGTTTGTAATAAGTTACAGTCAATTAACCCCACAGTGACTTCTGTTGCACCAATGGTAGTTAATGAATCTGCTCACAAAGAGGAGATTCTACTCCCTAATTTAGACATTGTTTTCATGTGGTAAAGGATGTCCCTGCTAAAAAGACCAGCTTAGATCAACATTTCCATTTCTTTTCAGTACTTCTTCATGCTGGTGTATACTGGTTAGTGCTGGTCTGGAGATTGTTTGGTTGCATAACCATGCGGTTCACTAGCAAAACTTAGCTGATGAAGCTTTCAGTTGCCAAATTCATTGAAATAGTCTTTCAAGAATAAAGAGTTTAGCTGCATCAGAATTTGCGAACTTTCAGAGTATGTACTGCATTTGATGAAGAATATACTTATTAGCCATTAATAAAGGAAGTTCATTTAGTATGCATGTAAGTAGTATGAACATACTGCTGAACATACACGGGCAAAGTTGGCATTGTTCCAAGACCAGGAAATATGACATAGTAGCAACAGCTGTGAAAATTATTTAGTGTGGTTTTGTTAAACATCTTGTGGTTCTACACCATGTTTTAAAATTAAACATTTTGAATATGATGTCTTCTCAGCTCTGTCCAATAGATGCTCACTTCAGAATCTTGCCAAATGTAATAGGTCATCCGAATATTTCTCACCTACTGCTTTATGAATACTGAGAATTTGGACATACTACTCTGTTGACAATGCTTTTGTCATACTATATGGTAGGAAAGTATGCATATTGGGACACAGGACAGGTGTGCATTGCCACATCTCTCAGCGGGTGGGTGTGAGCGTAATGTTCCTCTACAAAATGCATTCTAATTTAGTCAATTATGGTTGTTGTCTTATACAGTCTATTACAAATGTTATTGTGATACATCTATTCTTATTGCCACCAGAATGAGGCATTGTAATATGTAAAAAGACAATGGGAGGGCAATGTCGGAGGGAGTTGTTTAGTCTGACACCCGTCTTCCATTCTTAATCACTGAGTGTTTAGACTCTAAGACCTCTTACAGAAGGCCAGAAGGCTCCTCAAAAACAGTTGTTAAGTGTTACATCCCCTACCAAAATTTAGTTGTTTTGAGACTGCTAGCGGGATGCCACCCAAAGATGATCTCTCTTGCCCTGTACTCACTGGTACCTATCTTAAGTGATCCAATCAGAAGTGTGTCTCAAATGCATCACCTGTTGCCACTTTTATCCAATTTTGAGGGTATTTCTGACTTTGTGACTATATAAGTGATTTATTTTCAGTTTTTTACTGCATGTTGATAAAGAAAAGTAGCACAGAGCATTTCTCCCAAAATATTTGAATTATCTAACCACAAATGCAATATTTTAAGCACAATTCTCTTTTATTTCACTCAAAAACATGCACTGAATTAACTTTAGATATGCTTGTCTTACTATGTCATTTCATGTTGATCTCAGGCATTCTGAAGATATTCTATTAAGTCTTGTATGTGACTATTTAAGGGCTTTTCAAATGTTTTATTGATCTGAAGGTTGTTGTCTTTTAAAGCCAGATAAGTTTAAAACCCGTTTTTACACAGCTGTTGATTGACAGGTAAGAAGGCATCCTTCTCTGTCCGAAACGCATGAGGTTATGCTAATACCATGTGTAAACGGTGTCTCTGGTTAAGCTAGTTAAGCAGACTGGATGTGACACTGGTATCCCATGCGTCGAAAACACAACATATCTATGCTGGTGTTTTCAGCAGGGGTGCCATCACTGTTTTAATATGGTTATGATGGGCTTTAAATAACTGCAAATAACCACAGCAGGTTGCCAGTCGTTCTTGACAGTTTAATTAAATTTCACCCATGGACCAATAAATGCAGGCACAGGCTTGAGGGGAGACCACCATACATCCTCCAACAAAAGCCAGAACAGCACCATTTGTTTTGCATGCTGGCAGACAACGTGAGGGCTTCACGGCTGCTAAGCAAAAATTGAGAGTTATTAATGGCTGACAGTGCATTGCAGGCCTCTGCCAGTATGATAAACAATGCTCCATGTTGCCTTTTTATATCACATATTATATCAGGCCATTACTGTTCTCAGTGGTCTGCAAAGCTCATTAATCCGCCTTGTCTCAGAGGTGTCACCACACACTGGCCGTCCTTTTTAGAGATGCGCCCCTGTGGCCATAAATATGCACCTAAGTCTCCAAAGCCTTCTTACCATTGCATACTAATACATCATCATCAGGCCACGCCAACAACACAGTTGCCTTCATCATCACCAAGGGCCACATGGGTAGATCAGGGTTGTAGCCCTTAAACACAGCAGTGCCATCTTTGATTTTTGACAACAATGATGATGAGGCTGTGAGGGATTGATGTACATTATTTTCAATGGGTTGTACTGTAATTTAAAGTGTTTTTGGATCGTTCCACTGACAAAATATCTTTCCAGACATGAGTTGTGAAAAATCAGATGGGATTTTTTTAATAAAGGAGATTTATACAGCTTTGTTCTGTGTGTGCCATTGAAGAGATGATAAGTCTATCCCTCACAGCCTCGTTTTCATTCAAGTCAAAGATGGCGTTAATGTGAACAAGGTCTATGCTTTTTTACTTTATCCTCCTGACTGCTGTACTGTACATTAAAAACCCCCTTCTTTGTCTGATTGTTCAGCTGGCCCATCTGACCTTTGGAACTGTGTGTGTGTTTGTTCAGTATTACCATTATGCCCTTAGGGGTGTTAAGTCATTTTGAATTGTGCGATAGAGGACCTAGTTTACACCTGGTGGTATTTAAGACAGATATGCATCTGAAATGTGTCTCTAGTGACCACTTATGATCAGATTTCGAGGGAAGGGTCTCTGATTTAATGATCACCTACATCACTTCGTCAGTGTATCGCTGCATTGCCGATAAAGTGCAAAAAAGTTTTTAAAAAGTACATACAGTAAAATCAGCACACTGTTGCTTTCAAATGAACTTATTCTCGCTGCAAATTTGACTTTTCGAGTGGAATGCATATTGTTATTTTACATAAGCATGCAAAGTATTAACTGAACTTCAGAAATGAGACCAACCAGAGAACTTGCCAAATGTAGATATTAAAACCAGGTGTAAACTTAAATTTGGGGTGTTAACCAAGATAACACAAGTGGTCAGCCCTAACACTGACCACTTGTGTTGTCTTGGTGAACACCCCAAACTCAAACTCCCATACACGCACATGTGTATACATACATTAGTGATGTTTTCTCCACCATAATAGGTGCTTTTACGGGAGATTCACCAGATAGTTTCCAAATGGCAATTTGCTTGCAAAGGCAGTTTCATTACACTGCCAATACCACTTAATATGGTTGTATGACAGGATGAACTACAGAGACTTTTCACCCAGCTGTGGTCCTCTCAAACTGACTAATAGTGACAGGCCTGACAGTGTGTTCCAATATAGAGCCTCTAGCTGCTCTGACTGACATGAAGGAGGGAAAAAGTCGTCTATCGTTTTCTTCAGGCCGAGACAGTTCATTCAGAGAGAACACACTGTTTAACCCGCTTATGGCCAATTATCCAAGCTCTTCCTCCAATGAATTTGACATTGTTTGAGAAGATCAATACGTTTTTGTCATCAGTGTGACATTGAATTATTTTGGCATTGTTCCATGTTCCTAATCCTTGTAAATGATTAATTGATTCTCATGGACAAAATGGAAGAATTCAGTTGCATTGCGATTGTCCTGTGCCCTTAGTTAGAAATTAGTAATAAAAGAAAGAAAGATAAAGGCGAGTCAATGCATACCCACTTCCTCAATAAGTAAGGCTATTATGGGTGGCACAAGTGACAGTCACTGGCCAAATAAATCCATAAAAATATAATTTTTAATTCAGTATATATGAAAGATGTGTTAGTATAGCAGTACATTTTTTATTAGTGAGCAAAGGAACCCGAGTTCAAATCCTGACCTAATATATATAGGTTTTTTAATATATCACGCATAATTGCAATTAAACTTGACAGCCAGTGATCACCATTTTATGGAAAAAAGTAGCTTTGACATTTGAAATTTTTGGAACATGCCCCCTCAGTTTTAATGGACATGATGCTTCTGCTGCTGCTTCTGATGATGATGAGAATAACAATAGCAACAACAACAGTTACAAATGTTCACCAGAAAGGGAGCAGTAACATTAACATTGTCTAATTGTCTAATAATAATCAATCATTAGCTACAATAAACTAACATTTCCAAATCATTGCATGATTGCTTCAAGAGGACAGGGAAAAATAATTTGGATGCTGTGTCAAAAAGTATACTTACTTTTTTTGGTTGGCCAAAGTTCATTTGAGCTGAGCCCACTTAATTAACCCAATATTTCTTGACGAGAAACCATTTAAGCAGTATATAATTTAATTAATTAATTTAAATTTTTAATTAATTAATTAATTAATTTATATACATGTACATTAATTAATTATACATAAGTATATAAGATCTATATTTTTTAATTAATTAAAAATCAACTTTATGCTGCTTTAAAAACAAATATTGGGTAAAATTAAAAGGGAGCACATGGAATTTACTCATTTCATTTACCAGAAAACTTTAGATTTCATGTAGCTTACACTTTAAAATTTGTATTTTAATTAAGGATCTCTTTCTGCCTGATCTAAAAAAATAAAAAAATAAAAAATTTGGTTTGTATAACTAAATGTAATCAGGTTGATTCAGACATATTAAATTGTTTTTCTTTTTAATTTAAAAAAAGCGGTTAATTTAGATGTTACCACATTTTTTACCTAACACAAGTTACTTGACAAAATATTTTACATATGCAGTACATATCATAGACACAGTAACAACACATTTTGCCCAAACTGAGTCATTACACTAATTGGGTCTGTTTATTTTCAGTCTTAGACTCTTTAGATTAAAAATTTTCTAACATCTAAATTACTTTTAATTGGTCAAAAATCAAGTCAAAAATATTATTTAACAAACTTTAACTGCATTAGGTTACACCACGAAAGACTATAATTTGGGGTTTAGATCAAGTAGAAAGAGCCCCTTAAGGTAACTTGCAGGTTACCAATTTTTACAGTGATCCTGTGACAGATGGGAAGCCAATTTTCTCAGTTTCATTGTTGGCGTAGTTACTGCATTTGCATTTGTGGGGCACAATTTGACAAATAGCTAGAGAAAAACACTCACTCTTTGGCTTGATAACTTCAGATTTTATATCTCAATCCAAGCAATAATACATAAATTATTTGGCTAATTTTAAATTTACTGACTTTTCAGTCAAACTCCGATAGCAATGAATCAGTACTAATATATTATAATTACGGTTTGAAATGAACACCAGCCAACCCACCAAATGCAGGTAAAAATCATCCATGGTGGGTAATTCTGTCACTCTTACTAGCCACTTTGGCAGGTGATGTTTTTTCAGGGTTTTTCCTGCATTGAAAATTCTGTGAATGTCGGGCTACTCGGAGCTGCTGCCGAAGGAAATGTAATGATATTCATGCCTCTCATAACTTACACATGCATCTGTTCAGGGCGAATGAATTATGCTTTCGCATGCACCACCGCAGCGCACACCAGAGCACTCTAGAGATAAGATCGCCAGAGCTCTGGAACAGCCAGGGTTGGCACCTGTCCCGTTAAATACGGGATTGTCCCATTTAAAAAATGAAAAGGTGCATCCTGTATCGAATCAATACGGGGCACGATTTGTCCTGTATTTTAAGCTGGTCAGATGGCGTCAGTGAAATCGTTCAAGATCGTTAATTTAATCTTGATGTTCATTGTAAATGTTGCCTAATGCAGGTAAGGGACTGTCTAAAAAGTCCACACATTGTGCTAAAACATCCTAATACTGTCGCGGGCGTGATAAGGGGCCACTGATCCACACAAACAACAACTGCCATTGCAACAAACATCTATTAGACTTTATTTTTATTAGGCTTCAGCTGTGAAAGGTGTAGTTAAAGGTTTCTAAAGGTGTTTAGGCTATTAGTTTTTTTATAACAAGCACTGTTTTTTATTTTTTATTTTAGAAAAAACTATCAACATTAACCTAACCACAGTAATGTGAAGCCACCCATGGTCTTATCTAATGGCCTTGTCATTACAAATGCCACTGTTAAACAATGGTAGAACAATGGTAATCTTTCATAGGCAAGTACAAATAGAAGGGATTGAAACTTCCATGAACTATGGAAAAATCATTGACACTAAAACTTTAGGCCTGTGTCCTGCTGAACTCACATAATTCCAGTTTAAATAAAATGTCCAAACAAATGCATGCAGTTACAGTCTTCAGTTACCTTTATCATTTTTTTGTGAGGTGGGGGATTTTGGCTAGTGAAAATTCTGAGTGGCATTTAAAACATGCCCAAATCACTCAAAGCATTCCATGCATTCCCAACCAGGCTCCAAAGACATGCACAACAGTCCTAAACACTAGAATTCTCATTACACTTATAACACGCACTACACCCATCCACCAAACCAGAAAACACTCTAGGCCATAAATTACCAAAATGAGACATGACCAACACCAAACCTACACACCCAGTGTCCTCGCATATGCACAAAACTTGGTCAAACTCCACACATGCAATCCACATGCACATCCCCCCCCCCCCCCAAAACGATCCACAACAAACACTCAACTTCAACACACAACTCCTCTGAACACACACCCAATGTAAATCGTCCTGGTTACTTTCGTAACCTCCATTCCCTGATGGAGGGAACGAGACAGTGTGTCGATGTAGTGACACTAGGGGTTGCCTTTGGGAGCCCCGAACACCTCTGATCTTTGAAAAAATGCCAATGGGAATTGGCGAGAGGAATTTGCATGCCACTCCCCTGGACATACGGGTATAAAAGGAGCTGGCTCGCAACCACTCATTCAGGTTTTGTGCTGAGGAGCTGATACAAGGTCCCGGCCATTTCAGTGGGTAGTTCAGTGTTGTGGCAAGAGGGACACACATCTATCTGTTACTTACTCGACATTGTGTCGATGTAGTGACACTAGGACCTATACAAAATGCAACAACGACTGAACTGTGTTACATGGACTGGCAGTGTGAGACGGGCAGACCGCTGTGTGCCTCGTAGCCAGCACACCAGGCTGTCACATAACAGTCCCTTCAGGGACAAGTCGACTGCCCAAAAAATAGGGACAGGTTAGCCCAGCCGTGGCCTTTTTTCCTCTTTTTTCTCCCCAAAAAGAGTGGAATTTGTTTACCGACTGGGGGCCATAAGTGTCTACGTTGGGGTGGTGTCACTCCCAAGGGGAAGACACCGCAGAGACCACATGCAATGGGGGGGGGGGGTTTGAGTGGAAATACGTCACATGGTCTTACTGAGTCTTGTCAGAAGTATGTCATGTGGAGAATTCCCATGGTAGGTCCTACCCAAGGGGGGAGGAGCTCTACAAACACGGTGACCAGGGCAGAGGAACCTTGTCCTGAGCGTGATATTCCATCATGATGGAGTCAATGACCCAGTGGGTGATCCTCTGTTTGGAGACAGCGCTCCCTTTCTACTGACCACCAAAGCAGACAAAGAGCTGCTCGTGTGATCCAAATAGATGCGTAAAGCACGCACCGGACACAGCAATGCCAAGGCTGGGTCTGCCTCCTCCTGGGGCAGCGCTTGCAGGTTCACCACCTGATCCCTAAACAGGGTTGTGGGAACCTTGGCACATAGCCCAGTAGGGGTCTCAGGATCACGTGAGAGTAGCCCAGACTGAACTCCAGGCAAGTTTCGCTGACAGAGAATGCCTGCAGGTCCCCTACCCTCTTGATGGAAGTGAGCACAGTCAGGAGGGCAGTCTTCAAAGAGAGTGCCTTTAGCTCAACTGACTCCAGGGGCTCGAAGGGAGCTCCCCGTAGACCCCGAAGGACTACCGAGAGGTCCCACAAGGGGATGAGGCATGGTCTGGGGGGATTCAACCTGTGAAAGGTGCCCGCCACGACCTTGTGAGCTCCTCATGCACCTCCGGGAAGAAAGGGACCGGGGCGTGGCACGGCCGTGAGCGGTGCTGGGCCCAGGAACCAATCGTCAGGCTGCAAGGGTTTGGGGGGGTGGAAGGTTCTACTCCAGCCCGACATACGCAGCCACCCGGGCAAGCATGGCTGCCAGCTGCACGTCAGGCTGCGACTGGGCGACCACACCCGAAGGTGGGAGCCCAGTCAAGTCCTCAGGGTCAGACTGGACAGCCCGCTCTCCGATGCTGCAATCGAGAGCTCATCCACTTCGCGAGCGCCGAAATGAGATCGCGAATTTTAACATTTGCCTTTACACATGTACACATTTGCTTTATAAAACACACAATGTAAACACATTTGTTCCTTGAAAAAGTGCTGGGGACGAAGTTTGGTTTTATTGAAAGTGAGGGGAACATGTCCACTGCATCCCCCTCGTATTCTACACACATGTATTTCTGACTTTTCCACTGTTTTCTGCTCTGATATAAACAAGACAGGTTATAAGAAATCTGATTGACGCCCCTGTCTCTGACTGTGGTGGCTAATCAAATTTTAAGGGTGACCATTCTGGACACACCCTTGTTACTTGGTGATATTGTTACCAGATGTTGTTGTATGAAATTATGATATAATAACAGAAAAATATGGCTGTATTAATCCAGTTGCCCTTGGTATGTCTGCTTGAGTCTGATTCAGTGCTATTTCTTTCCTCTTTGATTTATTTGATGAAGTTGCCTTTTTTTCTCACAACTCAATTGCCCAAGATCTGCAGCCACTCAGCCTGTTCAGAGCTGCAATACAGTAGCTTGTAAATCAGTACTTGCAACTGCCCTCTCATAGTCGCACACACGTGCTCACTTGCACTCTCTCACTCATCCGAAGAAGAGAAGCCCCCAAGAGATTTGCTTTTTTCCTCTTGAGAGTGGCTGCAGGATATTAATCTGGGCAGTGTTGCTCATGAGGACATGCCACAGGCTCTTGAGCATCTTATTATGGAATATGTTTTGTTCTCAATCATGCTACCTAGGTCCTTGAGAAAGTCTGTGCTGCATTTTGAACAAGCATCTGTGTCCTTTCGAAAATATAACCTTTTTTTTGCTGCCATCCTGAACCTCAGAAGTGCCACGATCATTCAAACTGAGTGGGCATATGCCAAGTGCATTCTGAATGCATCTTATGTACACAATTAAGTTGCATGATTATTGCAGGTACTAAAAAGTGTTTGTTGAAATAGCTGTGGCAGAAATTCCCATTCCCACTAGTCCAATCGAGTCACACCTTCTGCAGATCTTTTGCTTCATACTGATATTTCTGTCATCGTCTAACCACCTTCATGTTGCTTGAAACTCATATTACCTTTTCCATGTGGAACACAAAAGGAGTTATTACCAAAATGTTAAAGCTGCTCTTTCCAGTACAATGAAAATGTATGGTGATCACTGGCTGTAAAGTCCAGTCACAATTTTAACTGGTTATAAAGGAATAAATTTAGGTCACCTTGATTGCTAATAAAAAACTCTACCTCTAGACCAACAGTTCTTTCTCATAGTAATGGCTACTGAATTACTACTAACTATGAAACATTACTTTTTCTTTGACCTTGTGCTTAGGGCGATAAGGGAGCCAAGATCCCCACTGGTGCCCCTTAAAAAATGGGTGCATGACTCCCATGACACTTCAAGATTATTGGTCATTATCTGTCTTATTTCCCCCCAATTTATTATGAAGCAAGGTGGCAAGGTGCTCATTACTGACATGCAAGTTGAAAAGTTACAACAGATTATTATTCTGCTTGAACTCTGAATTATGGATATTTTACTTAAGGTGGCAAAACAAACCAAGGGAGGGTGGCCATAGAGAATAATACGCCCTCTGCTGTATTCCCCTCTGCAACGGATGAGTTATGCAGCTTTACAGAAATTTCTACCTTGAGTTTTGTTTCTATGGCAACTCAGATAACAGACCCATTATGATGTTTTGCAGATGATTGGAGACAAAGTGTGTGGGTGTTTTCTGAGATTTGTCTTGTTAAAAGCCTGACAGTTTTCATACAGTCTTGCAGGTAGTGTCTTGACTTGTCCTGTTCACTACTGTCCACAGTATTTAATGTGATATACTGTCTCTTGTTGCCACTAATGTATAGAGTACCAATTCATCCCTACGAAAGTCATGAACTGTGAAAATACTTGGCTTTAGCCTACTTCTTACGGACCACTAGGAGTTGACAAATTTACTTTCATGCATACAAGTCTACAAGATTAAATTTCCTTGTACATAGATATACAAGATCCGATTCTAGGCTCTGAAATACTGTTTTCTGCAACAGCCACTCTGCAGTGTCCAACAAGTGTAGATTAAATTGTTTACAGAAACATTTGCACTCTGCCTGCACTTATAGAAACCTGATGTGCACATACTGTATGTGGAGAACATTGTGTTTACGTGCATTTATATACAGTTGTGCTCAAAAGTTTGCATATCCTGGCAGAAATTGTGAAATTTTGGCATTGATTTTGAAAATATGACTGGTTGTTTCAAGGAGCACAATACGACGATACTTGAACAAAAATGAGCTGCATGGTCGAGTTGCCAGAAAGAAGCCAATGTCACAAAAAAGCCCGGTTACAATATGCCCGACAACACCTTGACATGCCTCACAGCTTCTGGCACACTGTAATTTGGAGTAATGAGATCAAAATAGAGCTTTATGGTCACAACCATAAGCACTATGTTTGGAGAGGGGTCAACAAGTATTGTGCTCCTTGAAACAACCACACAGAGCAGCCTGTATTTCTCCTGAGGTTACCTGTGGGTTTTTCTTTGTATACCGAACAATTCTTCTGGCAGTTGTGGCTGAAATCTTTCTTGGTCTGCCTGACCTTGGCTTGGTATCAAGAAATCCCTGAATTTTCCACTTCTTAATAAGTGATTGAACAGTACTGACTGGCATTTTCAAGGATTTGGATATCTTTTATATCCTTTTCCATCTTTATAATGTTCCATTACCTTGTTATGCAGGTCTTTTGACAGTTATTTTCTGCTCTCCATGGCTCAGTATCTAGCCTGCTCAGTGCATCCACGTGAGAGCTAACAAACTCATTGACTATTAATACATAGACACTAATTGCAATTTAAAAAGCCACAGGTGTGGGAAATTAACCTTTAATTGCCATTTAAACCTGTGTGTGTCACCTTGTGTGTCTGTAACAAGGCCAAACATTCAAGGGTATGTATTTGGGTGATTTCTGTTATCATTATGATTTAAAAAGGAGCCAAACAACTATGTGATAATAAATGGCTTCATATGATCACTATCCTTAAATAAAATACTTTTTTTGCATGATCAGTCATATTTTCTAAATCAGTGCCAAAATTTCACAATTTCTGCCAGGGTATGCAAACCTTTGAGCACAACTGTATATGATAACTGTGTATTAACTTTAAATAGTTGCCCGTCTACATGCAAAACCCTCTTTACTTAAAAGCTGGTGTATTATGCATAGTGTAGAATTGATTTAATATATTCTAAGTAATGTGCTGAATAAAGCCAGACAGAGTAATAAAAATAAAGCATTAGTGTTTGGCACAGTACTGCTGTCTGAAGCTCATTTTATGTTGTATATAGTCATTTTGCTTATGTTGTGGTAAAAAGTGTTTCCTAACTTTTATATTTGCATGTCCATAAATATTTGTCATTTCTTGCTTCAAAGAAAATAAATTGATTTCTAGAATGTGCTACCATATCAGTTATGTTGGCTAGATACATTTCATATTGCCTCAGTTTCTTAAAAAAATATAAATGAAGAATGAATACTGAAGAGATTGTAGCTATTTATGGATTCATGTTTATTTGAGAAACATTGTAGTACCTTCTGTGTTTTGAAGCTTGAGCACCAAGGTAGTACTGTGCAGTACTACAGCACAATGACGAATCTTAATAATCTGTTTTAGGGGCCATTTTCGATGAGTCTGCCAAAAAGGATGATGAGGTGTTTCGCCTGGCGGTGGCAGATCTCAATCTCAACAACGAGATTCTGGAGACAGAGAAGATCACAGTATCCGTGGAGTTTGTAGATGGGAACAACCCTTTCCAGGCAGTGCAGGAAGGTATGTCATTTGATTACTGAATATTTCAATGATCTGACTTCACAACAGTGGCCTGCACTTTTCCACATTCATGCCCTCTAAAAGCCAAAGTCTCATAAGAGAAGCAATCACAATGCAGTGAATTGTGACTTGTTCATTAGCTGTGATTGCTCTCATTTATTTTTTCTTTCACTGCACTCTCAAAACATCTCAACAGACTGTTTGGTTTATAAATGTTGGATATATGATAAGTGCCTCATCAAATCAGTTTACACTAATTAGAATAGAACAAGACAAACAAAACGTTCTTTGTATTTTGAAAGATTCAGACAGACAGACATACTTGCATAGCTGATATCACTGAGACTGGCTGTGGTCTGGAGAGGAGTGTTTGCAGATGGCAAGGGGATTTTCTGAATAAATCTTTTGACTAATTTAATGAAAAACAAAAGTTGGCAAATAATATCAGAAAACAGACTGTTGCAAAATCAAAATAAGCTGAACATCAGTTAAGCAAGAGTTATTAGAATTGAAAATAAATTCTCCATAAGGGCCAAAATATCACAGCAAAATGACCTCATATACAGATCTACTGTATATTGTATATGAGGCATTTAATACAAATTGAGTAGTATACTAATGATAGTATGCTGACAGACAGACAGATAGAGAGACAGATTGACATACATAAAATAAATACATAAGATAGATAGATAGATAGATAGATAGATAGATAGATAGATATAAATGTATTTTACTATACATCACATGAGGGAAATTGTACATTAAACAAAACAAACAAAAAAAAAAAACAAAAAAAAAAACACACACATATAAATACATATGAACTGGAGTGTACTAAAGGTTGTAAACAGAGCAAAGTAAAGCATTTGTTGAGAAAAACAGTTGAAGGCAGAGGATTCAAAACAAGTCAATGTTTCACTTCTCATGCACACAGCAGACGAATTGTAGAGTCTTATGACAGTAGGCAGGAATGACCTTCAGTGGCACCCTCTGTTACACCGTGGATGGATCACCTTCTTACTGAACGCACTCCTCATTTCAGCAAACATGACTTGGAGTGGGTGGGAGACATTGTTCATGATGTTCATTAATTTAGACACCATTCTCCTCTGAGCCACTACCTCCCCAGAGTCGAATAATGTTTGCATTAGACTAAAGACATGAATAGCCTGCATTTGTTTACTCGCTATTAAAAATATACATGGGATGTAAATAACTTTTTTGTGCCTATAAGGCCTTTATTTACATTACAATTTAGCTTGAAATTCCTGAATTTTTTTAACTTGAAGGGTAAGTACAAACAATTTAGGTGCCTGTTTTAATCATTAGAATGATATCTTGGCTCGGAGTCCGCTGTTGCGCCTGCCATAACTGTCAAGCCGCATTGGTTTTATTTTCATAATTCAAAAGTTGTCGCCTCAAGAAGCATTACAACACAGGTTTTATGTCATTGATGGTTGGGGTTAGGTTTTTAGGGGTAGGGTGGGATTAGCGGCTGTAAAATATATAGTATATAAATTATTATATTGTTACAAAATTGTTTGTCACAGTACATAAATCTGCCTGTTACATCTTTTTATCCACCATTTCTCTTCGTCCCGTGATGCTTAGAATGAAATACGGGCATTACTTTCGTTTTCAAGAAAACACAGCTGTTGTGCAGCATATGTCCATTCATTCTTTTGTTGCGGTGTTGGAATTTGAGGAGAGTGTGTATGATTTTGTGAGGAATATATCAATCACTATACCAGAATGATAATAAACTGCAGAAAAGCCATAAAGACAAAGAAAGCGTGGACAAAATCGGTGTGCTGTTTCTCCCAGATGCAGTTAAAGATTTATCTAAGAACAAATGCAGTATTTTGAGCAGAATTATCTGTTGTTTTTAGTTGAGTACCTGTGTTAGTTCAACTTCAGATGTGTGTGCTTGTCATCTTGTCACCCTGCATGTTCAAATCAGACAGACACACTGAGGAAGAGCCGTGATGTTTTCATCCTTGGGTATGTAATAGCTTTTTCAAGTTTTCCGATGGGACAGATATTTCCTTTTAAATCTGCACGTAAGTTTATACTTTTGTTCAGCGGGTGATTGACAGGTGAGAGGTGGTGCTTCGCTGCCGTCCGGGATGCAGCAGGACGGCATTTTAAACCTCAAATGTGATGTGGTTTTTGACTACCTCTGTATGTTATTTTTGTGATCCAATCACAAAACATTTTACACCCCGATTACAACTATATTTAGCGCTGACCACACAAATATATCTACACAGATATAACGTCCTGGTTACTTTCGTAACGTCCGTTCCCTGATGGAGGGAACGAGACGTAGTGTCGATGTAGTGACACTAGGGATTGCCCTTGGGAGCCCCAAACACCCCTGATCTTTGAGAAAAGGCCAATGGGAATTGGCGAGTGGAATTTGCATGCCACTCCCCCGGACATACAGGTATAAAAGGAGCTGGCTCGCAACCACTCATTCAGGTTTTGTGATGAGGAGCCGAGACAGGGTCCAGGCCATTTCAGCGGGTAGTTCAGAGTTGTGGCAGGAGGGCCATCAGCGAACGGAGGTTACAAAAGTAACCAGGACGTTCCCTATCTGTCACTCACTCGACGTTGTGTCGATGTAGTGACACTAGGGGTCCCTATACAAAATGCCACAACTAGCTGAACTGTGTTATGTGGACTGGTGGTGCGAGATGGGCAACCATTGCGTGCCTCGTAGCCAGCGCACCTGGCCGTCACGTAATCTCCCCCAATGCTCCTATGAGTGTCGTACGGTCGTACGTACAAGTCGACTGCCCAAAATGGGGACAGGCCGCCCCAGCTGTGGCCTCTTTTATTTTTTCTCCCCAAAAAAGAATGGAAATCGTTCAGCTGGGGGCCATAAATGTCCGCGTCGGGGGTGTCCATTCCCAAGGGGAAGACACTGCAGAGACCACATCCTGCCCGAAGGGGAGGCAATTGTGTGGAAATACATCACATGGTCTTACCGAATCTTGTCGACAGTGTTGCATGTGGAGAAGTCCCCGTGGTAGGTCCTACACATGGGACGAACTGGCTCAACCCAGAGATTGAGGAACCTCGTGAAGGTATTGGGTGTTGCCCAGCCCACTGCTCTACCAATGTCTGCCAAAGAAGCACCATTGATCAGGGCCCAGAAAGCCGCCACACTCCTGGTGGAAGCCACGACCCCAAGCTCCGGGCGAGGGGGACCAAGGAGACGCGGTGGGGTGAAACCGGAGGCGCCACACTGAGGGGGCTCAGACCCTGAACTCGGGGCCGTGCTGAGTCTGGGGACATCGAAGCACTTACCTGGCTCCAGGTACCCACCATAGGACCGGTCAGCGACGGGGAGGAGGGAACCGTCCTCGTAATTCGTCACAACCGCCCGGGCAGGTGTGTTGTGCCGCAACTGGGCACACAGGGGCGGGGGTCCCACCTCCATAGCATCATGCCTGCCATAAATGTGCAGTGTCCGGCGATCACAATAATGATGGCTGTAAACACCGGGTGTGTGACCCAGGAAATGAGGAAACCGCTCATTTTCTGAACATGTGGGTACCGCAGCCTTTCGGTCATGCGGCGCATCAAAGAAAAGGCAACAAAGGATTCCCCTCCCAGCCCTCCACCAGGGGATGGAGTGCTCTGCTTACCATCTCTGTGAGACTGTGAGACGGGGGGCATCTGCTTCCAGCGGGTGGCTCTTCGTCAGGGCTGGGCCACTGGGGGATGCCCTTGGCAATGAGCAGACGGGGTGCAGAATCTTGATCTGTGGTGGGGCAGGATATGCTGAATAGCCTCCGTCTGCTTCTTAACCGCCGAGAACTGCTGGGCAAAGTCCTCGATGGTGTCACCGAATAGGCCAACCTGGGAAACGGGGGTGTCAAGGAACCGTACCTTGTCAGCCTCCCTCATCTCGACCAAGTTGAGCCATAGGTGGTACTCCTGGACCACCAGGGTGGACATTGCCTGCCCGAGAGTCTGCGCCGTGACCTTTGTTGCCAAGCGCAGCTCCTGCATTAATCCCGGGTCAGAACTACTCTCATGCAGTTCTCTTAGTGCCTTGGTGCACCTGCAGGAGAGCCATGGTGTGCAGGGTGGAGGTCGGCCTGTCCAGCGGCACCATAGGCCTTAGTCGCCAGAGACGACGTAAACCTACAGGCGCTGGATGGGAGTCTCGGGCGGTTCCAACAGGTGGCTAAGTTTTGCGGGCAGAGGTGCACCGCAACCACCTTATACACCTGGGGAATCGCCGAGTACCCCCTGGCAGCCCCACCGTCAAGGGTAGTGAGAGCGGAGGAGTCCTGAGACTGGGTCCGGACAGTGAAAGGTGCCCGCCACGACCTCATGAGCTCCTCATGCACCTCCGGGAAGAAAGGGACTGGGGCGGGGGCGGGCACGGCCGTGAGCAGCACTCCGAGCCCAGGAACCAGTCATCAAGTAGCGAGGGTTCAGGGGGGAGTGGAGGATTCCATTCCAGCCCAACATTCGCAGCTGCCCAGGCACGCATGGCCGCCAGCTCCGCGTCTGCCTGCAACTGGGTGACCGCACCCGAAGGTGGGAGCCCAGTCGAGTCCTAAGCATCAGACTGGACCAGCCCACTCTCCGATGCTGCGATCGAGAGCTCACCCACTTCGCGAGCACCGAATGAGATCGTGAACTCGCCCTGAGATGAGCCGGCAGTCTCATCCCAGAACTCGACCGGGGCAAACGAGCGTACTGGGGAATGGGAGGTCTGTGGGGAGTTACCCGGCGGAGCGGCTCCCATTGGGGTCCCCAAATCGCCCCCAGTGCTAACTGACACGGCCTCAAACCCATAGGTAGAAGGACCTTGGCAGGGAGCTGCTGGGGTGGCTTTCCCTCTAACGAAGGAAAGCCACGACCGCAATGTTGCCATGGTCATGTTCTCGCAGTGAGAACATAACCAGTCCACGAACGCTGTCTCCGCGTGGGCAACGCCCAAGCATGTAAGACAGTGATCGTGGCCATCGGAAGCAGAGAGGTAACGACCGCAACCAGGAAATAAACACAGACGGAAAGGCATCTTTAAAAATACGCTCTCCGTCAGTGCAACTCTTTTAGTAGGGAAAATATACTCTTTTATCGCAAGAATATATACTCTTTTAGACTGTCGAAGCGCCCAGGAGCATTCTCTGCACTCCACCGGTGCACGAGGGGGAGAAGCCGCTGTAATGCGCCGTAAATCCAACAGTTTTTTTAGAGGTGAATGGAACAGCAGAGAATTCAGCTCGCTGAATACAACCGCTCGGCTCCGAAGAAAAAATCTGAATGAGTTGTTGCAAGCCAGCTCCTTTTATACCCGTATGTCCGGGGGAGTGGCATGCAAATTCCACTCGCCAATTCCCATTGGCCTTTTCTCAAAGATCAGAGGTGTTTGGGGCTCCCAAGGGGGACCCCTAGTGTCACTACATTGACACAACGTCGAGTGAGTGACAGATAGGGAACATCACATTACATGAGATGTATCTTGACTCAAGCATATTAGGTAACACTCCCTGTTAACTCTATTAAGATATGGTATTGTAAACATGGCTGACATTTTTTCGGACTCCCATTTAATAGTCTCTGATACTGTTATGTCGGCCAGCTCAGCTTTTTGTTCTCCTTCACATCTGAACGTGGATGAATTTAGCAAGACATCCTTTTAGCTGCTTGCATGGAGTTTAAGAGGTGGGAGTGTGAAGCATGTTTTGGTTGAACCCTGTTATCTAATGGAGAGGCCTGCTTTGGCTAAATACACTCTCTGCTCTTGAGATGTCTTCTCTCACATTATAAGGCTCCTTGGCTGTGTTTGCCTTCATCCTTTCTTCTATTTGTTTGAAGATCCTCAGTGACAGAGCCTAATTACAGGTGCACATGTGTTATGGTTCAGCATGAGCGCTAATGATTCTGCTTCTTATGGATGTATGGTTCTGGACCTCGTTATGTATACCTCATTTGTTTAAACATCTGTTTATCTCCTCAAAGTCAGCTTGCTATGTGATTAGTGTATTTTTTCCTCTATAAAAAGCATTCAAAGCTTGCCTCTCATGTAAAATCTGTTCTTCATTGGAACATTTCAGCAAGCTAGGATCTAATACCTACTTTTCTAACACCAAATTTGTTGGTTTTAGGTGGTTTTAGATGCTAGTTGGGCACTTGTGAGCCAGTCAGGGTTGAACTAAACCAGCTGAAAACCAGTTGACCAGACCAGTTTATACCATTTAAGACAAACTGGGAGTTTTTTTTTTTTTTTCCAAAGGAGGGAAGAGTTGACAAATGTACACTTGTTGTGTGGATTAGCTCACAGTGCATCGGTTTCCTATAGAGCTTCTGTTTATTAAAAGTAAATGAGGCAAAATACCCAGACTTGACATAAATAGAGATTAGCCTGCTATGGATTGTTGCAAGTTTTGCATGTAACCCTGTGGAGTCTACTTGTTCTTGTTTAATGTTTTCTTTAAAGGCGTGTGCATATTAGTGACTTGTTTATTGTGAAAAACAATTTTAAAGCCAGTGATTTAAATATCACAATGCATTATTTTAGACACAGACAATTCCCATCAGCCCATCCAATTGCGTCTCATGTCTGTACATTTGTTTGTGTTATGAGGCTGTGCAGTTTTTCACCTGAGTAGCAGAGTGAAAGATTTCTGTCTTCCAATTCTCAGGACTGCCCTTTCAGGTTTCATTCTGCCCTTAGGGGTAAAAGAGAGTCATGAAGGGGTGCCAGGAACATTTTTATTGTATTTTGTATTTTTTATTTTTTTTTGTATTTTTTTTTGTTTTTTTGTATCGAGAATCAGTGTTCATTTCCCACAAATTCTCCTCCTGGACAGATTGGTGTGTGCATGTGGCATGCTTTGTTCTGCTAGCATTCTAGGTGCTGTGAGTTTCTTACCAATCATCGGCTTGTCTGATCTGCAAACCGGGACTGACAAACTCCCTTTGAACTCACATCATAGATGTATTTTCTTTCGTCCTTTTCAAGGAAGCATCATCGGTCTCACCGGGGAGTGTGTCTTCATGAAAGGTCAGATGCACCGAAGGATGGCTGTTGAATTGAAAAACCCTTCACATACATTTAGATTCTGAGAAAACAGCCATGTGTCCGATGCAATATAGATTTGCTTTATTTATTTACTGAAGGCCTAGCACCATAAACCCTAGTAATACTACTGTATGTATTGTGGACATACTGTGATGCTGTACTTTTGAAGTAGACACACCAAGGCCATAACCACCATAGACATTGAGAGGAACACATCCCCAGGATTCAGGGGCTGGTTGCACCAGCTATACGTAAGTTACAACTTATCCTAGTTGTGGCGTAAATGGGAACTAACTCACAATTATGCACTACTAAATATTTGAGCGTTGCACTATTAAACTTAGGTAGAACCTATGTATAAAAATATATTTACGGTAGCCTCCGACCAGGAGTAACGGTTAGAATAATAAAGCAGACTGATATTTTATGACATCAGTGAGTTCATGTTTTTGCGTAACAGGCTTCAATCCTTTCGACATACCGTATGATGTTGACCTTTACACTTGTTTACATTTAAGTGAGGCAAAAAACTTTCTTTTAAGCGGCTCTTCAGCATGAAACATCATGGTTTCTTGTGTAACCACCGTTCCCAGATGGAGGGAACGAGACGTTGTGTCGATGTAGTGACACTAGGGGTCACCCTTGGGAGCCCGAGACACCTCTGTTCTTTGATAAAAGGCCAATGAAAATTGGCGAGTGGTATTTGCATGCCACTCCCCTGGACATACGGGTATAAAAGGAGCTGGTATGCAACCACTCATTCAGGTTTTATGCTGAGGAGCCGAATATAAGGTCCGGCCATTTCAGCGGGTAGTTCAGCGTTGTGGCAGGAGGGACACGACGTCTCTTTCCCTCCATCAGGGAACGGAGGTTACACAAGTAAACATGACGTTCCCTATCTGTCACTCACTCGACGTTGTGTCGATGTAGTGACACTAGGGGTCCCTTTACGAAATGCCACAATTGGCTGAACTGTGTTACGTGAACTGGCAGTGTGTGGTGGGCAGACTACTGTGTGCCTCATAGCCAGCACACCAGGTCGACACGTAACCTCCCCCAACATAGATATGAGTGTCAAATGGCCCTTTTTGGGGACAAGTCGACTACCCAAAAGATAGAGACAGGCTTATCCCAGTGGTGGCCTCTTTTCCCCTTCTTTTTTTCCCACTCCCTAAAAAAGAAGGGGGATTATCCGACTGGGCTGTCAGGTCTAGTCAGGGGGTGTCCCTCCCAAGGGGAAGACACTGCAGAGACCACACCTCACCAAAAGAGAGGGGGGGATATTTAAGTGGAAAAATACGTCACATGGTCTTTCCAACCATGTGGGGAGTCTTCAAGGTAGATCCTACCCAATGGGGGAGGAGTTACTACAAACATGGAGACTGGGGCAGAGGGGCTCTGCCCAAGGAAGATGCAGTTTGCCAACAGGGAAACGAATTAGCAGAAGATATATAAATCGCATGGGTTTAGCCTTACAGGGAACCACCACATGTGGAGCACCTACCCCAGAACAGGGCTCTTAGATTGCGCGTGTACTGGTCTGGCAGCGAGTTTCTCCGAAAACTCAACTGCCACAGGGCTCGGAGGAAGTCAACCAGGGAACAAAGTTTGTGAACACTACTGGGAATTAATGTTGCACATCTTCAGCTCCAAGGGAGGTGGAAAGTGCTATGTGCAAGTGATACACCCAGCCAGCTATCCCGGGCTTATCCGCTTGTGTTGCGTGCCACTACCTGGGACGAAACCGGTTCCACCCGGAGGTTGTAGAACCTTGCACAGGTGTTGGGTGTTGCCCAGCCCACTGCTCTGCAAATGTCTGTTAGAGAGGCACCCCTGGCCAGGGCCCAGGGAGCCGCTACACCCCTGGTAGAATGGGCTTGTAGCCCTACCGGGGGCGGCATGTCCTAGGCGACATATACCATAGTTATGGCATCAATGAGCCAGTGGGCAATCCTCTGCTTGGAGACAGTGCTTCCTTTCCGCTGTGCACAAAGCAGACAAAGAGCTGCTCAGAGATCCTAAAGCTCTGCGTGCAATCCAAATAGATGCGTAAAGCGCGCACTGGACACAGCAGTGACAGGGCTGGGTCTGCCTCCTGCTCGGGCAGCGCTTGCAGGTTCACCACCTGGTCCCTAAAGGGGTGGTGGGAACCTTGGGCACATAGCCCGGTCAGGGTCTCAGGATCACGTGAGAGTAACCTGGACCGAACTCCAGGCACGTTTCGTTGACAGAGAACGCTTGCAGGTCACCTACCCTCTTGATGGAAGTGAGCGCAGTCAGGAGGGCAGTCTTCAAGGAGAGTGCCTTAAGCTCAGCTGACTGCAAAGGCTCAAAGGGGGCTCTCTGTAGACCCTGAAGAACTACAGAGGGTCCGATGAGGGAACAAGGCGCAGCCTGGAGGGATTCAGCCTCCTGGCTCCTCTTAGGAACCTGATGATCAGGTCGTGCTTCCCTAAGGACTTACCGTCGACTGCGTCGTGGTGTGCTGCTATGGCGGCAACGTACACCTACAAGGTGGAATGGGACAGCCTCCCTTCCAACCTCTCCTGCAGGAAGGAAAGCACTGGTCCGACTGCGCATCTCTGGGGGTCTTCCCGACGGGAAGAACACCACTTAGCGAATAGACGCCTCTTAAAGGCATACAGGCGCCTCGTAGAGGGGGCCCTAGCCTGAGTGATCGTGTCTACCACCGCGAGTGGTAGACCACTTAGGTCTTCCGCGTCCTGTCCAGGGGCAAGACATGGAGATTACAGAGGTCTGGGCGCAGGTGCCAGATGGTGCCCCGTCCCTGAAAAAGAAGGTCCTTCCTCAGGGGCATTCGCCAGGGGGGAGCTGTCACGAGGAGCGTGAGGTCTGAGCACCACGTCTGGGTGAGCCAGTAGGGTGCTACCAGGATGACCTGCTCCTCGTCCACCCTGACCTTGCACAGGGTCTGTGCAAGCAGGCTCACTGGGGGAAACGCATATTTGCGCATGCCAGGGGGCCAGCTGTGTGCCAGCGCATCTATGCCAAGAGGGGCCTCGGTCAGGGCGTACCAGAGCGGGCAGTGGGGAGGATTCTTGGGAGGCAAACAGGTGCACCTGTGCCTGTCGAATCGACTCCAAATCAGCTGGACCACCTGAGGGTGGAGTCTCCACTCTCCCCTGAGGGTAACCTGTCGTGACAGCGTGTCCGCTGTAGTATTGAGGTTGCCCAGGATGTGAGTGGCTTGCAGTGGCTTGAAGTGCTGCTGACTCCAGAGGAGGAGACGGCGGGCGGGTAGTGACATACAACGAGAGCGCAGACCGCCTTGGCGGTTGACATATGCTACCGTCGTCATGTTGTTTGTCTGAACTAACATGTGCTTGCCCTGGATCAATGGCCGAAACCTCCGCAGGGCGTGCAGAATTGCCAACAACTCGAGGCAGTTGATGTGCCAATGCAGTTGCGGACCCTTCTAGAGGCCGGCGGCTGCATGCCCATTGCAAACAGCACCCCAGCCCGTTTTGGAGGTGTCTGTTGTGACCACGACGCGCCTGGAGACCAGTTCTTAAGGAACACCTGCTCATAGAAACAAGAGGTCGGTCCAAGGGCTGAAAAGACGGTGACAGACCGGCGTGATGGCCACATGATGTGTCCTGTGGCGCCATGCCCATCTCAGGACTCGAGTCTGGAGCCAGTGCTGAAGCGGCCTCATATGCATCAACCCGAGCGGGGTGGCCACCGCCGAGGACAGCATATGCCCCAGGAGCCTCTGAAAAAGTTTCAGTGTAACCACTGTTCTCTGTTTGAACGCCTTCAAACAGGCCAGCACCGACTGGGCATGCTCGTTCGTAAGGCGCCGTCAAGGAGACTGAGTCCAACTCTAAACCGAGAACAGAGATGCTCTGAACTGGGAGGAGCTTGCTCGTTTCCCAGTTGACCGAAAGCCCTAGTTGGCTGAGGTGTGAGAGCACCAGGTCCCTGTGTACCCACAACATGTTTCGAGAGTGAGCTAGGATTAGCCAGTCGTCGAGATAGTTGAGAATGCGAATGCCCACCTCCCTTAACGGGGCAAAGGCAGCCTCTGCGATCTTCGTAAAGACACGAGGAGACAGGGACAGGCCGAAAGGGAGGACTTTGTACTGATATGCCTGACCCTCGAACGTGAACCGCAGGAAGGGTCTGTGTCGAGGAACCAATTCTCTCGCACCCTTCTGTAGGAGGGTAGCGATCTCTGCAAGGTAGCAGCATTTTCGTCCTTCACCAAGGTGGAGTGGACACCGCTGAACCTGCGACGCCGGTGGATCGCGTAGCCGAGCGACGTCCGGACCAGCCCTTGCGATGGATTGGAAAGTGCAAGCCATGCGTCCAAGTTCCATCATCGGACGTACCGGCAGGTGGGGCCTTGCGGCGGGACAGAGCTCGAGGTGCCACACCACGTCGTGGCCGTGCTGAGTCTAAGGACTTTGAAGCACCTACATGGCTCCTTGTGACCACCCCCGGAACAGCCTGGGACGGGGGAGGAAGAGGCCTGTCCTTGTGACCCATGGAGACTGTCATATCGGGGGCGGATTTGTGCCACAGCTGGGCGCTTAGGTGCGGGAGACCGCCGCTGGAGCGCCAAACCTGCCAAATAGAGTGGTGGACGGTGGTCGTGATGACGGCCGTGCACACTGGATACATGACCCAGGGACAAGGAAACTGCTCTTGCTGAGCTCTTGAGTACTGCAGCCACTTGGGCATGCAGTGCAATTAAATGCAAAAGGTAACAAAAAGATGGAGAGATCTGCTTACCAACTCCAGAGCAGCAGGTTTCGTTGTCCCTGGGTCGCCCGTCTCAAGGGCGCTTTGAAGCCTTTCACGGGTTCTGGGTGGCCGCGAGATGGGTGGATCCTCCTTCCTGCGGTGGGCTCTACGCCAGGGCCTGGCCGAAAGTCCTCGACAGTGTCGCTGAATAGGCCCGCCTGGGAAATGGGGGCAGCAAGGAACTGTGTCTTGTCGGCCTCGCCCATCTCGACCAGGTTGAGCCAAAGGTGGTGCTCCTGGACCACTAGCGTGGCCATCGTCCGCCCGGGAGACCGTGCCGTGACCTCCGTCGCTCGGAGAGCGAGGTCAGTCACCGAGCGCAGTTCCTGCATCAATCCCGGGGCGGAACTACCCTCGTGCAGTTCCTTTAGCGCCTTGGCGTACTTGCAGGAGAGCCATGGTGTACAGGGTGGAGGCGGCTTGTCCAGCGGCACCGTAGACTTTGGGCGTCAGAGACGACGTAAACCTACAGGCCTTGGACGGGAAAATCTGAATGAGTGGTTGCATACCAGCTCCTTTTATACCGTATGTCCGGAGGAGTGACATGCAAATACCACTCACCAATTTTCATTGGCCTTTTATCAAAGACCAGAAGTGTCTCGGGCTCCCAAGAGTGACCCCTAGTGTCACTACATCTACACAATGTCGAGTGAGTGACAGATAGGGAACTGATCTAACGGTGCAATTTTCAGAGTGCGTTGCTCTGTGTCAAGTTTCAACACTTTCAAAATATATATAGGATATTAAAATGAATAAATGTCTATTTTTCCAGCATTTTGTATTAGTTTTTATTTATCATCCCTTATTTATTTTAGAAACAGTTCATATATATTGTTGATTACACAGGGCAAATATACTATTTATCAAATATAATTTATTAAAGCTGACAGTTACCTGAGCAAACAAGGTTTGAACATCAACCGTAACTAGATCAAATTGAAGTTCACGGCTTTTTAACAGTTCTGTGTACAAATTTGAAGGCTGTTTATTGGATCAATACAGGTAAAGTCATATTATGCGACTATGCATTACTTTACGGAGAGCTTACAACCTACTATTTAAGTCTTGCCTTAAGAAAAGGTGGTGCAACCAAATTAAGCACTGACTTAGTTACAAACTAACTAGTCGTTACTAAGCCCTTATTGTGAACTTTACTTCCCAACTTACGTGAGACCATAGGCACAGCTGGTGCAACCCTACCCAGATTAGTGTTCCATGTATCGTAGGGACTGTGGGAAGGCCTCACAAAGATAGCAAAACCCACTCAGACACCAGTAGATATAGTTCTGTGCTGTATGTGCTAGTGCTGTGTACAGTTGTGTTACTTAAAGAGATTCAAAGAAAGCCTGTCACTATGGACATTGTTTCTGAAAAAAAACCTTTTTTACAGAACTGTTTATTGATGCTTCTAGGCATCATGACATTACAGCTAAAATGCAATCTGGTTCTTTGGTACTTTGTGATAAAACTCTGAATATTTCATATTATATGATAAAGTTGTTGTTAATGATTCAGGTTGCTCTGTTCATAATCATTGTTTTTGTTTGCTTTGGTTAGTTAAATTTAGCTGCTTCACATTTTGAAGACCAGCTTTTCAGTTATTTATTTCATGGATTTGACCACAAATATCTCTTTCCAGCAATGGAAAGGCTGACATTTGTAATAAAGCGATGGTATGATGGCATTCTGCAGCTGACAGCTCGGTTAAACCCTGCCGCTGTGTTTTGGTGGCATGTTGAAGGAACTCGACTTTCCAAATATGTCAGTTTGGCACTTCTTCAATGGGGAAACTGGAACTTTCGAAGTTTCCCATGAATGATGGAGGGACATTTCTTTGTGGTTTTTGAAAATGCAAAAAGAGCAGCTGGTGGAACGTCTCTATTGGACAACACAGGAGGGGCAAGCAGCTTCCTACTCCAGCAGAGAACCGCCTGCTTGAGCTGTGAGTCTGAATTTGGCTCAAATGATGGAACTGATTATGATGAGAGGAGTCAAGCACTTGATGATCTGAAGCACCAGTGTTACGAAAGATAATTGGTTTTTAGATATAATTGGAAAAAATTATTATTGAAATGATATTTCAGAGGAGAAGATTCAAAGTATGTTTGAGGAAATAATACATTATAAACCTATATAAATGTCATTACCTTGAAAGTGAAAAATATAGGCCTACATTCAAGCCTGGCTCCAGTTCTCAATCATTAAAGGGACAGTTCACCCAAAAATTATGTGTTGTTGTTTCAAACCTGTATGACTTTCTGTCTTCTTGTTTTAAACATTACAGTAACTAATTCAATAAAACAAGATGACATGACCAAAAGTGCATTAGATATTTCTGTAAAACACGTTTTTGCAGCATATTAATATTAAATGTTGTTTATATTGTTGACTTCATTCTGCATCTTTTTCTTGGTCTTGTGTGTGGTTTTGCTATCTCTCCCATGCTGCGATTGTCCAAAGTATGGACAAAGCATCCAATCGTCTGAAAAGAGAGGTCCAGTAACCCTGGGGCTAAAGCGGTTGCCTCTTGTGCTCTCACTAAGCATACCCCCCCCCCCCCCCCCGTGTTTCTCTCCTTCTCTCCATACATAGCAAGAGGAGAAATAATAACTCTCATTTATTTCACAGATATCCTCCTCAACCTCAATCGCACTCTTTTCAAATCATTCTATTGGATCCTGTCACCGTAATGACACTTTTCATGCCTGATCCCCCTGAGCCATTGTGTGAGAGAGAATTAGGTTCTCCTGACCAGACCGCCTCTACTCTGCTGGGAACCTGATTGTGCAAACTGCAGACTGGCCTTCCTTTCCCCTCCAGCACAAAAACAGAATATAAATCAGCCTGCAGCTCCCTTCATGGTGATTTGAATCACTCAGAGGAATTATAATGACTTGGACCTTATGAAAGGTAGCATTTATTCATTAGTGTCCGTCTACTGTCACTTCTCGTGTCCTGGCTTGCAGGCAAAATTTCTTATCTCTCAGACAAGACCAGATTTCAAATAAAACTTTTTTTTGGAACACATTTGTAGGGTTAGTTCAAATTATTTTTTAAATTTTTTATTCACTCTTATGCTGTTCCAAACCCATATGACTTTTTCGTGGAACACAAAAGGAGATGTTAGAATGACAGCCACAGTCAACATTCACTTTCATCGTATGGAAAGAATATGCAGTGAAAGTGAATGGTTACTGGTACTAACATCTAACATCTGAACCTAACATCTCCTTTTGTTTTCTATGGAGAAAGTTAAGTCATATGGGCTTGGAACAACACAAGGTTTTTTTTTTTGTTTTGTTTTTTTTTGGTGATCTCTTTAAGTAACGGGTGAAGAATTGTTAAGAAACTATGGCTTCTTATCAATGAGACAATGCAACATACTTTTTTTATTCCTTAAAGGTGATTTCATCAGTGTTATATTCTGCTATCCCAGGTTACTGTGCTGAGACACTCAATTAAACTATTCAAAGGTTAATTTCCCCAAAAAGTGTACTGCAGCTTGGTGGCGCTTTCAAAACTGATCTGTTTGTTTGAGGATCCAGAGGCTGACCTTAATTCTATTTCTTTATTGCCCTTCCATTTGATCTCCACTGTCAAAAAGACCTCAGACAAACTAGAAGATTTCTACCAAGGCCTAGATCCTCTCACAATCTCTAGCAGCATGCACTGTACTCAAGAATTTTACAGCTTCCTTTCTCAAAGGCCTGGATTTAAGCCTCATTTAAGCATTTGGTTGTCAGTGGATGATCCTGGGATGATCTGGGTTTTGTGCTGATATGTGACACTGTGTGTTGTTACCAACAGCTATCCTTGTAGATCCTGGAGAAAGACATATCCCACACTATCCCTCGTTTAATCTTCCCATCTCTCCTTCCCCACCTCTATTGGCAGATGTAAAGCCCTGTTTGCCAACACACTAGTGTCGTCCATCACTCTGCCAGTGATTAGTATCCCCAGATGTTGGCATCTGAGATAGGCTGTTAGTC
Organism: Myxocyprinus asiaticus; assembly: GCF_019703515.2. Taxonomy (NCBI): domain Eukaryota; kingdom Metazoa; phylum Chordata; class Actinopteri; order Cypriniformes; family Catostomidae; genus Myxocyprinus; species Myxocyprinus asiaticus. The sequence goes on along the minus strand of NC_059376.1, from coordinate 23,253,756 downwards.
AGCTGACTGAGTTTGTGATCTGATTTCTCCCGACACTGGTGGTATAAATCAGGACCTGAATAATTAGTCGGAGGAAAAATTCACAATTCACAACTACTCTATTGGTCAAAACCAAAATGTTATTCCTTAAAGTAGGGGATAGAATTGACATATTACATAATATGGTTTAAATGAACTGTTCAAATGAAAGATGATGTAATACTGCTGGGCTATTCAACTTCATCGACAAGTGGGCCAGATAAAAAAAAAAAAAGACTTTGGGGCATGAGGGCTAAGCCTGAATATGTTGTCAATGAAAAGTTTCTATCTACATATAGTGTTATAGTAAATCTAAAAAAGTTGTTCAGTATATAAATAAAACATCTGTGTATATAGATGTATTTTTTTTTATTTATCATGAGGAATGTTTCAACCTAGCAGGAAATTCTAAAAAAAAACAAAACAAAAAAAAACAGCAACAACTAAATATATATTAAAGTGAAGTTTGTTATAGATGCAATGGTTTAAACTTTTGATTTTTAAATTGAATGTTTTCTTGACCAAATTAATTAATATAACTTTTTTGTTTCTTTGAACTTACGCTTGTCAGTCGACGATGATTTTAGTTATTTAATATTCCCATTCCATCAAAGTGATGGATAATGATCATTTTTTCCCAACTTCTGAAAGCGTCTAAAAAACATGGTGCTCCTGCACGAGACATGGCACGATGATCGCAGCCTGGTCTCATGAACATTACTTGACCATGGCAACATTTTTGCAAAAGAAAATTACATGCCTTATTACACATTTGGCTGCAGTTTCTCAGAGAAATGTCCAGCAGGGGGCACCAAAAGCAAGTGAAATAGTTTCTGAATCATATGAGGTTTTAAAGGTGAATGTTAGATGAATAATGAGTACTGTATTTCCCAAACCTAAAACTTTAACCTAAACCCAACCAATTGTGATCTAAAATCAAATAAGAGCTAGACACAAAACAGACATTCTTACCCTTAACCAATGCCTAAATGTATCCAATAGTGTCCAAAAACTAAAATTCGAAATTCAAAGCACATTCTCTAAATCAATCACGTCATCTCATTTCACTTTTATGACACTCTTCGCACATGTCAGTTTGCATGCTTAACTGGTCTCGAACCATGTTCTTATAAGTCCAAAGTCCAACACTCAATGAGGTGAGCCACTGTGGAAGCTAATAACAGTGGAATAAGTGTGTAAATGTAGGTGATTCTGTAATACAAGCATTAAAATATATAGTTTTTCTAATGATACATTATAATAAAAGTCATAACATAGCAGTGTGTTAGTAATAGTGCGAAAAATAAATGTTAATAAAGTAATAATCAGCCGTTGTTGTACAGTTGTGGTACTGCCTCTAGTGTTCATTTCACCAGGAAACTGCAACGAAAGGTTGAATTCGGCACGTAGAAGTCAGTTTGCAAAAATGTAGTAATACTAAAGTTCATTCTATGAGACTAGGTTGAATGTTCTTTTTCCTCGCAAGTTTACATGGGAAAACAAATAATGAAACATTTATATGCAAACAACAGACAACCAGTGTGAACAACCTTACGCGGGCCACTGACAATTTCAAAAGGACTGGAATTGGCTTGTGGGCTGCCAGTTGATTAGGCCTGTCAAAAAGGGTCTTGGTTCTTGGTTTCCTTTCAGAGAACATAAAGAATGTTTATACCACAGCAGTCTTTAAAAGGATGTTGAAGTTGTTGGACCTGAGATGGTGAACTTTCAGGTTCATCATTGCTTTATGGCAGTAAAGACACTGTAAGACCTCTGATAAGCTTTTAGTACAGAGTGGAATGTCAAGAGAAATGAAACTGGAGGTTACAAAAGGGACTGAACCAGAAAAAAGACAAGATAAGCACATTATTGTTATGTGCTTATATGTGCCTATATTATTGATATACAATATTTTTTTATGCGCATTTTACTGTAGTCATTCTACACCTTTTCTGTTAGGACCTTTTGTACTCGTTTTGATTGTTTTGATTTTGATTATTAGGCTTTATGTGAATCCAATATGTGATGACACTAAAAAGGAAGCCTAGTGCCACATGCACAAGTGACTGTATAGAGTGTATTTCATCTCAGTTCATTATATTGTGTATAATCCATACCTCTACACTGAAAAACTATTAAAATGTGCTTCATATGTCTTAACATTTAATTAACTGGTTTTATTCCACTCAAAAATATAATTTAACATCACTGAATCAACCTGAACACTTATTTTAAAGGTTAGGTCAACTAGAAATAGCTGCTTAAGGTAACAATTGCACTTTTGACAGTGAAGTCAGTGGCAGACCCTGGTATTGGTGAAATAGGCATTCACCTATGTATTCTTTAGGGTAGGGTAGCACAGGACACAGCTCCTGCACACAGTGCTCAGATGTTTGCTCCGCCCATCTACTGTATTGCTCATCCATGGCCCCACTCTGTTCCACTGAAATCTTCTAATAAAAGCAACCAAATGTGCCTTGTTAATGATATACATCCAATGATAGACTTTTGCCATTTTTATTTGTTTATTAAAAAATACTTAATTCAAGCAGGTATTGAAGCCAAGGCTTCTTGTTAAAGGCTTGAAACACAGATGAATACAGCTCACACTTTTGTGAAGTACTCAGACCCCTAAGGCTAAAACCCCAGAATCACCACTGATCACATGTTTTTTCTCCCCTTTTATCCCCAATTTGGAATTCCCAATGCGCTCTAAGTCCTCATGGTGGCGTAGTGACTCGCCTCAATCCAGGTGGCAGAGGACGAATCTCAGTTGCCTCCATGTCTGAGACCATCAATCCATGCATCTTATCACATGGCCTGTTGAGCGTGTTACCACGGAGACCTAGCGCATATGTAGGCTTCATGCTATTCTCCGCAGCATCCACGCACAATTCACCATGTGTCCCACCGAGAGCGAGAACCACATTATGGCGACCATGAGGAGGTTAACCCAACGTGACTCTACCCACCCTAGCAACTGGGCCAATTGGTTGCTTAGGAAGCCTGACTGGAGTCATTCAGCACGCCCTGGATTCAAACTTGCGACTGCAGGTGTGGTAGTCAGCTTTTTTACTTGCTGAGCTACCCAGGCCCCCCACTGATCACATGTTTAAAAAAATGGCTACATGTGCCACAAAACCCCCCAGTAAACTCTAGTTATATGTGCAGTAATATACAGTATGTGCCCCTGGCCACATGTACCAGGAAATACCTACATGTCCTGCAAAAATGGCTCTGTAAACTTAAGTCATATGTACAGTGTACAGTCAGGACAGACCATTTGTATCAAAGCTCCAAATCAGATTCTGCACAGTGGTGACTCTTTCACTGTAGCTTACATCACCATATGAATGTCACGTACATTACACTTCCTTTTGGCATATCTTTCTACTATGACATAAAGCCTTTGACCATTTTTGTCTTTCCCCAACCTTCTAGCACAAAGCATGTCAGTCACAGCCTAAACACCACTAAGCTGATCCTTGTTCTTCTAATTCCTAGTTCCTGCGTAATTTCTCTGACTACTCAAAATGATAATCTGGCTATATATAGAACTCACACAATTGGAGCCTTGATATCTGAATAGAGAAGGTCAGAGAACACAGGTGTGGTAACCGTAAAAAAAAAAATAAATAAACTTAAAACTGACTACTTCTTTCTTCCGTCTTATGTCAACTGATTCCAAGCTGCGTAAAGTTTTTATAATCAGGCTCTACCTCAGTACTGCCTCTTCATGCTAAAATTAATGAGGTGACTTTTCAAAACAGAGCATATTAACCCAGTCTGAGTTTATTTAATTAAAAATGGTAGAGCACTCCTCATGCCACAGCAGCAATGGAAGACTCTAAATGCCAGAGCCCATGTTGGTGGCTCTCTGCTTCTCAGGAGAGCATCTCTGCAGAGGGATGATTGCTTTGTTGAGTTTTAATGTCAGGATGTTTTTATTTATTTATTTATTTATTTTATTATAGGAGATGCAGTCCAGAAGCTTCCTTGGCTTTTGTTAGATGTGATAAACAGCTCCCTGGGCTTGGACCATAAAAACACTTTTCACATCTCTTAATTGAATTAACTTTTCTCATTGTGACAGCCAGGAGAGGGATATTGCCACAGGGACATGACTTTGATGGAGCATGGCATGGGTGGCGGGAAAGAAATCGGATGAAACCCGGCCTGGTGTCTTGTCAAGACTTGACATGGATTGATTGTTGTCCTAAATACTGAGATCTTTATATGGGCTATCCTGCTGAAAAAAAAAAAAAAAAAAAGCCTAGGCATGTTTGCTGGTCTTAGCTGGTTTAGGTTGGTCTTAGCTGGTTTAAGCTGGTCTCCCTGGTCTAAAACACTGTAATCCAGCTAAGAATGGTTTAGGATGCTTAATTTATTTATTTATGTATTTATTTATTGTCTACAGGGCAATAATTACAATTACAGTTGTAATAGCATTTTGTTTGTCTTTAAGATTTTGTAGAGTTATTTGTCAGCCCCCTGTTTGACTTGGCTGAGCTGTAGTAAGTAGACTGTGACCCATGTCTCCATCACTTGAACATACTGTCCAGGGCATTCAGTGCTCTCACTCTAGTGTGGCAAGAGACCTGAGGAGTAGGTTGCCATGGCAATGTCATCATCATTGTGTCCCTGTCGCTAGGCACTGGCTTTGGCGTGGTTTGCAGTGGGTAAGTGGGCGAGACTTCCTTCGAGCTAATCGATTTCTGCATGTGGCGATTGTGTGTGAGTGAATGTGCTTGTGTGAGCCGCAGTGTGTGTGTTTATGGAAAGCTATTAAGCATGAAAACATCAGCGTGTGTGTGTGTGTGCTGTTACACACACCACAGAGGTCAGTAATGAGATTGCTATCTGCCAGAATTCATTCTTGTATGTCGGTATGAAGATGCAGAGATTTAGACAGGGTCAGGAATCACACTGCACACTGAGGTTTTGCTAACAGCAGCCGGCAAATATTTTTGCCCCATTGCATCTCCTTTGCCGGGTAGATATTCTCATTTTTCTGGCCCTTGTGTCCGTGACAGGTATAAATATTACATCTATCCACAGTGTTGGAGAAAACAGTCTTGGCAGATAAGTAATAAAACCGAAATGAAATAAGAGAAAGGAGATTGATGAAATGTTAGTGATGAGGGGCTATAAAAGAACTGTTTCTGATCACATTACATAGCAATGCCACGCTCTCCTCAATCTCCCCATATCTCCCTCTGTGTCTTTCTTCTCTCTCTACTCCTCCCTGCATTTTATTGTCCAATATAAGTATGTGGGCAGTCCATAAGAGTGCTATTTTTGAATCTGTTCAGGATGGATGTCTCCTGGGAGCTGACTGGTATAATTTCAGGACCCAATCTTCATAGTTCCTAGTGCCCCCACCACAACAGGGATCACTTCAGCTTTTGTGGTCCACATCCGTGATACTGCAGTCTCCAGGTCTTTGTATTTGTTGATCTTCTCTGCTTCCTTGAGAGAGATATTCATGTCGTCTGGTATAGCAAGATCTATAAGTAAGCATTGCTTTCCCTTCTTATCATGGAAGATAATGTCGGGTCGATTTGCCCCTGTGGTACGATTCATCTGCATCGCCATGTCGTACATAATTGTGGTGTCCTCCGTATTCAAAACTTTGCTCATACCAGTGATCAGGCATGCTCAGGCCGAGTTCTTTTAACATTGACCAGCACAGAAAGCTAGCGATCTTATTATGCCGATGCATGTATTCAGTCGGTGCTAGCATGGAACAGAGTGCGATGATTGTTGATGGGACATTCTGCACTTACTGTCAACATTTTGCTTGAGAATTGTTCGTTGGTGGTAAAGTGTATTCAGTGCCTAATCTTGAGCTGCTATAATAATACTCTCCGTTTTTGCCTTGAGACCTGCACTGCACAGCCAATTCATTGTCATTTTCTTGTCAGCATATTGTTTGTCTAAATTCTTAATGTATTGGCCGTGAAGAGGCTTTGATCTGATGTTATTGATCTTCTCACTTTTTAAATTTTTTTTTAGTTTGGTCTTCATTGTCAGAGTTGATGTCAGTGTTTGACTTGTAGGCTCAGGCTGTAGGTATTTCTTCCTTATTTTTTGTCCAATTTTAGAGAGGGAATATTTGGCTTTGGAATCTTCATGATTTTTGATTATCTTTGTGAACTTGTTACCGGTTTGCTTAATGTAGTCACTTAACCCAAACATTGCATTGTTGTATGCACCCTCAAGTGTACAGGTGATCAATTTCAGTTTTTGGGTGATGAAAGCCATTTGACGTTAAAATGTTGGTCCATAACTTGAAGCATATTATTATTATTATTATTATTATTATTATTATTTAATTACTATAATATAATATTATGGTTGACTGGATTAAAAGAAAAATGATGACAAGTAGGCTGAGACCCTATTACAAAAGTAGGCAAAAAAGGTACACAGTGGACAGATGCAATGTAAATACGAAGAAGATGTGCTTTTTTCTTCTGTGTTTCACTGTTTTATTTATTTAATTTGGTTATTTTTAAGAGGACACAAATGTGAAAACTTTTTCTGGAAAATAGTCACTTACAATGTTTATCATATCACAGTTCAAATCACAATCACATCTTTTTTTAATAATCGCTATTACATATTTTGTCCAAACCATTCAGCCCTAATGAAAACCCTAATAATCTGCCTGTACAGTGGAACATTCCAGGCATCCTTACAAATGAAACACTATAGACTTTTATTCTTAGATCTTTAATGTTTGCATTTTGGTCTAATAAGGGTGCCTAGCCCCTTAATCCTCAGGTTCTTGACCTGAATTAGCATAAGCATCACATTTCTCACCTTTGCCCCATCTGAGGTGAAAACACCAGAATTGAGCTCATTATCAACCGCCCCTGAGTCATCAGGCATCCAACACATGCTGACATCATGAGCTCCCATCAGTAACTGCTAATGGCTGTTTAGTGTTAACCTCAAAGCAGAAAACAGAAGCAAAGGTTATCCTAGGAATAGCAATTTGTACAGCATAGCTTTTAAGAGGTTGAGAGATTCTGCAAGAAATTTAAGCACAGCGTAGTTCTAGCGGATGACTAGCAGCTGTACATCATCGCATCATTAGCTAGGTAACTCCTAGCCAATCACATGTCAGCCACCGCTTTATAAGTCTGCTCAAAATACAATGTGAATACTATGTCACATTGCTGTTTCAGTGTGCCAACATGGCAACCTCCACCACCCCACCGCTACTAGATGAGTCCCATCCTGCACAGGGGTAGGCTTCTTGCCCCTGCCTCCTATCTCCGGCAGGATCTGACGGTTCCGAATACAACTTCTTCTGACCGCCAGACGGGGCCTACACCAAAGAGAGACATTACATTCCTGTTTCATATTAATCAAATAAATGTCATCTAAAACTTTACTCATGTCTGCGAGTCTTCCTGATAGAACTGATTTGTACTGTAAACCAGTAGTTCCTCAACTGTTTTTGCTTCAGGACTCTATTCTTACATTGCAAGTGGTGACCCACAATATGTACCTAAATTGTTTATCGTACAAATTTTTTATTTTTTTTCCTCCAATGGTTTCATTCTGTCAGCACTGCACATAACACATAGTAGTCTGCACAAACCATGGTTATCCTTGTTGCAAGTGAACCAGTATTTAATGTAGTCTGGCTCATATTCATCAGGGCATGTCATGCAACCTGTTCATGTTGGTGTCTGCTTAATTTGGCTAGCTTCTACCAAATGACAGATCCAGCATTGCACCAAAATAACATTTTGATTGGACAAACAACCTTTGACCTGAATAACTTTTGAAATTTTTAAGCCTATTTGTTCTACTTCTTCTTTTCCACCCATGCTATGGAACGTTTTGGGCAACGAGAGTTTTCCAGCAGGTGTGATCAGTGGCGAGGTCTTCGACTTCATCCCAGGAGACATTGAGGGCTTTAAGGTTGTAGATGAAAGTCTGGTGTCAGGTCAGTCGTGGTCGGCCTCTACCGTGCCGGCCTCCAGGTGGAACCCATAGAAACGTCTTCTTGGGGATGTGGCTGCCGTCCATGTGGATAACATGTCCAGCTAATCGTAGGCAATGGCGTGCAATGATGTTCTACTCCCTTACATTAAATAAGTAGTTTCATACTGTTATTAAATTATAGTTGCATTTAGCATTGTTTTCCCCTGTTGTCTGTGACCCTATCAGAAAAGATGTGCAACCCTGACCCACCTTCTACAGAAGAAGCTGTACACCTTTCATGGCTACTGGCAGCAATAATGGATGGCTTGTGAATCCTGGAAATCCTGGAGGAGCTCAGCATTACTAATGGTCCCAAAAGGATTAGATCTTTAAAGGTCACAAAAGATAAGTTGGCCTTATCTTTTTGAAGTCAGTATTCCCCCCCCTGGGAAATAGTGCTGGTGTGTTCTCACAGCAAAAAAGGAAAAGAGCTATGAGTTGTGGTGTTCATCTGGGAGATTCTGGCCCATGCATCATCTCTCACCAACGGGGGGGATTAACATTTTTGTTAATACTTTCGTAACTGCGAATAACACAGAATACGATGGTTTGACAGCACTTAACAGGAAGTGCTGTAATGCCCATGGCTATGTAACTGGATCAGAATTTAAGAGATGCATGCTAAAGAATTTTGCTTAAATTGCTGTAATTGTTCTCCAGAGTTTGACAACTTGGGAACACTTTTTGACATATTGTTTCCAGGGCAACAAAAATGAGTAGGACCTGGCAAATGCACCTAGTTGGTACACCTAGATTGGAAATGTAAAATCAAAGGTAGAGATGTCACCAGATGGAGCTCTAGCAGGATGGATTAATGACAAAATGGAATTATGTATCTCCAAACCAGATGGAGATGCATCTGCTTTTCCTGTTTTCAGCCCCAGGGACAGTGGAGACACCAGAGCCTGGAGAGGTGAGCCAAGAGATACAAATAATATTCATCCCAATATTTCATGTCCTATGAAAAGGAAAAGGGTTTAGAGGATATTATCACGGAGAAACTTACTGAGGCAGGGATAAGGACTCAATCGCAGGGTTTATTGAACAGGTGAATTTTGCAGAGAATAAAACAACAGGTGAGGAACAGTCCTTTGATCTATGCCAGAAACATAAACAACACAGGAGAGTCCAATATGCTGGGGAATAAATGGAGGATGAACCAATACTAAACACTGATGAGGGGGACAAGAACTAGGTAAGTATTTACACTGGAAGGTCTAGACAAAACTAAGGAGTCTGTAGTCTCCGGGGAAACACTGACAATAACAGACAATGAATGTGTGTGAGAGCGGGGTATAAATCCAGTCCATGATTAGTCATTGATGATGTGCAGGTGCGTGTGATCAACTCAGGGGAGAGTGAGCAGAGTGTGGAGTGAGAGAGGGAGTCCGGTAGATCCGTGACAGATATTGCTTTAATACACTACCAGACTGCAATTGGATCTGATTTGAAACAAGCCTCTACTTGGTCAGGGTCAAGTTATGCAGTAGTGGTGAATTAGTTTGACATCTGTGGGCATCTTCCGTTTGGGTTTCTAATTATTTAGTTTCACAAGAGTAGCTGTATTTAACTTTATCAATTAGCAAGCCAAAGGGAGGAGAAAATGCTTCAGTCTCATTCTTGGCACCCCTGTAGTGAATGATGACACTGAAACTGTCAAGTCCAGCGGTTGTTAGATTGTGTGTGTGTGTGTGTGTGTGTGTGTATGTATATGTGTGTGTGCTGTAGTTGCTTGGATCTTAGATCTTTAGAATCCTCAAGGTGTATACCTGCTGAAAAGACAAGCTTGGACCAGCATGAATTTCCATCCTGGTCCAAGCTGGTTTATGCTTGTTTAGCTGGTGGACCAGTATAGACATGTTGTTCACCAGAAAACAAAATGCTGGTCAGCATCACTCTCACTCTACCAGGCAAAGCAATGCAGGTCACAACACATAGATTGGTGCAGCACAACATGTTACACTTTATTATGTCAAGTGGATCTCTCAGGCCACTAAAAGGTAAAAATCATTCAATCCTCAGCTTGAATGTCTAAACATTTGCACTATTTTTGCCAATGCACTCTCAGTATTTTTAATCAAGTCTCTGTTGTGTTTTTACTTCTTTTGTGACTGGGCCAAAAATAAAATATTTATATAATAGTAGTTCACGTTGCAGACTAAGTAAAATAAATGAAAATGTGAATATGGTTAAAAGAAAAGTGACTGCTTTATTGTTAAAACCTTTGTTATGCATTTATCAAGCATGATGCTGTGTTCTGGTATTGTAAATGAGGCCCTGTGCATAAGAATTAATAAATAAAAACTCTTAGTAAGTACTGTAGTCATTTAGCAGAGGCTTTTATAAAAAAAAAAAAAATAAGTATTTTGGAGCAACCTGTGGTTAAGTGCCTTGCTCAAGGTCACAATGGTAATGGCCCATGGCTCTTTCTCGTAAGCGAGTAACTGCCTGATGGCCGAAATTTGTTTTTGTCTTTTCTATTAAATTATACAGGAGCATTTATGACAGTGTGCCATTCTCTTCTTGTTTATGCACCTGCTTCAGTGTTTGGATGTGCACATACTACTTCTACTCTTTCTGGTAAGCGGCCCAAACCCCACCCCACTACGATTTTCCAGTGAAATGACAACTGTACCAATGCCAAAGATCACAAATATTAGGACATAAGTGTAAGTTTAAAAAGAGTTATATGGTAATGTAAACGACATTAGTTCTTAAAGGAATGTTCCAGGTTCAATACAAGTTAAGCTCAAACAATAGCATATGTGGCATAATGTTGATTACCACAAAAATTAATTGTGACTTGCCCCTCCTTTTCTTTAAAAAATCTAAAATCTGGGTTACAGTGAAGCACTTACAATGGAATGGAATGGGGGACAATTTTTGAATTTCAAAATACTCACTTTTTCAAAGGTTTAGCCACATGATGTAAACAATATACATGCTAACATGATTTTAGTGTGATAAAATCACTTACTAACCATTTCTGTGTGAAGTTGTAGCCAATTTTACAACTTTGTTGCCATGACAATGTAATGTCAACAAACCCTAAAATGACCATAAAAATGTCAATTTAAACAACTTTACCACTCAAATAATACAAGAGTTTTAACATAAGAATTGTTGTAAGTGCTTTTTATAACATTTTAAACTTCACATTTCTGCCTTTAAACCCGCCAGAAATTGGTCCCATTCACTTCTTTTGGAAGTGCCTCACTGTAACCTTGATTTTTTTTTATTTATTTTATTTTTTTTATAAAGGAGGGACGAGTCAAAATACATTTTTGTGGTAATCAACATTATGCCACAAATACTGTCGATTGAGCTTAAATTGTATTGAACCCTGAATATTCCTTTAACAGGTGGGACAGAGGCCAACTAAAAGGCGGAATCATATGGATGGATGGATAGGCAGAAAGTTAGATAGATAGATAGATAGATAGATAGATAGATAGATAGATAGAATGCCTCCCATTCAAACTCAAACACTTGTGAACATGGTTTTCTGCTAATTTCTCCAGCTTTGAAAAATGTGCAAGTGAATAATATAGGTTAGTTAACTATGGGAGAGAGGGAAATAGCACATAGAATTTCAGACTCACAGTCTGACTTTCTTGAAATTTTGAACATATTGTGCACTTAAGGTAGAATTATCTGCCTGAAGGACTTTTTTAGATGCAGAGAGTATAGAATTTCATTCTGTGCCTTTTCTGTGTCATTTCCAAGTCACAGGAGAGAGATGAGGTTTGACAAGACAGCCATCCCCCTCTTTGTTTTTTTTTTGAGGAGAAAATAAGAAGAAAACTGTTCAAAAATGCAACTTGTTTGTTTTAAATTTTATCTTGTTCAAATGGATCACTCACTTGTCTCTCACTCACAAAATTGGACAAGGAAGTGAACCAGGAATATAAAGTCAGTCTCCCCAGACCCAAATGTACTCTTAAAACTCTCCCAGCTAAGACCATTAACCTTTACCTCCAGTAAAGAGCAGATAAACAATGCGTATAGGGGAACAAACAGAGGAAAAATAACAGAGCTTTCCTTACAATTTTAAGCTTGAGAATTCACCTCCTGCCCTCCTGTCCAAGTGGTTAGATCAGATGACATATGGCAATGTATTGCTTTGCATTTTTGATCTAAAACCAAAACAGTGTGTGTAATATCTGTGCTAAAACACAATATGTTGCCCTTAGCTTTGTCATTTGTGGTGTATAGTTCTAATAACTGTCGAAGAGCTTAAACGTCTTATCAACGATCATCAACAACAATAAATTCCCAGTTGTGGATTGCTTCACAGGTGATCTTGCCCAAGGCTTGTTTGTGTCAAGGCTGGTGGTCTCTCTCTCTCTCTTTCACACACACCTTCCCCCATTCTCTCATCTATAGACAGTACATGCATACATTAAAGACAGTTTGACAGCCCCCCCTCTTCATCTGTCATCTGCTTTTTCTTCTTAGCTCAATTAGCTGCCTTTCAAGACAATGCCAACAAGACAATCACAGAGCCACTGCCTGTGTTCACCCATTGGATTCAGTTTGTAAGGATTTGAGTAGAGAGTCTGAATATTGATCATGATATTTCATGAAACGTCTTACATCTGGAGTCCCTCTGGGTTGATTTGTCATTCCATCCCCACCATCATTTGCATATCCCCCCTGTGGCAGAGGCTTAATTAGCTGGAGTCACTGGAGCAGTCTTTGATTATGCCTTTTAAAGAAACGTAACATTTGATCTCATTTAGAGCAGTTAAAGAAAGCAGCTAGGCTCATTGACCATTAGCTACGCACCCAACCAGAGCTTCTGGTGCATTTGTTGAGAGCAATGCCCTGAGCTACACTCTGAGCACCTTAATAATACAGGCACACTAGCTTAGTGTTATTTAATCAGCATCTACATTTGAGATAACATTTCAGGGCCCCACCTTCAGGGTGTGTTTTTTTTTTTTATATACCTGGGGAATGCTGCCCTTTAGCGTTCTTTTTTTAACTCAGTGGCAGTTGCTCGGCTGATGCATGCAGCCCCGGAGGTATATGACCTGCATGCTGCCATCTTTGCTTATGGGCACTCCAGAAACATTTGTTTTGAGCCAGTCACCTGAGCTGTATATGGCATGTGAGTAGTTACTCTGGAGTTGCAGGAAAATTACATCCTGACAATGTTGATTGGCTGATGGCACCACACGAACGTGCACAGTTCCAAGCCATTGCAGGAGTTGAAAGACATGAAAGGCAGCAGACAGGCCAATAAATTGGACAATGGTAAAATATCTACGATAATCTACTATTATAACAAACTAACAAAAACAGTAAAATGAATGAAAGTCCACCAGTTCTTGTGCTGTGTGTAGCACTTTCTGCTCTGCATTTCCTTATGAAGCTTGCAAAACATTTTATTTCGCCATAATACACAATTACTTTTGAACAGCCTTTAATGGAGACATAGATACATAATGAAACAACGTAATGATATAGTTACAGAATCAACCAGCAGTTGCGATGGAAATGATAATGAAGAGAATAGCCCATCCTGATAACTGCTGACAAGACTATGTGGCTCATCACCTATAATGCTAATGCTGATCAATGAATGTGCTCACTGGAGATTTTAATTTACAGGTTAGTTCACTCTATCCTGTTAGTGCCTGCCGTCACATTTCTAGTATGGCTTTACCATGCTCTGTGGCCTTAGTGCTTTCTTAAGTGTGATAATAGGCCCTTTCCCACTTATAGTCCTGGTACTTTTCCCTTAGTAACTTTCTAGATGAGAACTCTTATGAGGAACGGAACATCCAAGGAGACTTTTCCCCTGTTTCATTCGCATTCATAAAGTACCATCATAGTGACGTCATCTAGTATCGACCATTTTCATTCTGACGTTATTTGCACGTGTGTTTCAATAGCAACAACAACAAAATCAACAACACTGACAGAGGACACCAGGATCGGAGCTACACTTTGTTTGTTTAGGGCTGTTTTATACAAACTTTAGCTGCAACGGAAAATTTAGCTAATGGTTTATACAACAGTGTTTTTGGATGAATGGAACACTCTGAACAGTTTAAAAGGCACCTTATTTAATCCTACCTTCATCCATCCTTATACAGCCTCTGAAGGCAGCATTTTCTAGTTAACCATGCAGTAACAGGCATGCAAAACTTCCCACATGTAAACTAGATTTAATGATGGTTTATTGTATAATAAAGTTCAATAAACATCACAGTAAACATCTGATTATTTATATCCAACCACCCAGGAAACAGTCGATGTAGTAATCCAGAATTCACATTATTTTCTGTATAGTCACAGAGTACAGATGCGATGAAAACTCAATAATGAAGTCACACTGTATATGTTATTTCTGTTAAGGGAATTGTAAAATTAGCGCAATCCTCTCAATAGCAGGCTAGCAGCTAGTTTGTTTACTATAGCGGCTGTGGAGATTCTCTCCTTTCTCAATGCAGGTGTTTGTCTAATCACAGGCTGCAGCTCAGTTCTACTGTCCCTATATGGCCCAAAAGTATCTACCCTGGAGTAGGAGCTAAAAATGTCCCCTAAAACAGTTTAGAGGAACTATGGTTCCTTTGGTGGTAAAGCAATGAAAAGCACTAGTCCTGGGCAAAAGTACCTTAAAGGGCTTTAGTACTGCCAGTGTGAAAGGCCCTAATAATGTTAAAGGTGACTTAATGTAGTGACCCTCTTGGACACAGAGAAGAGTGTATTGTGGTGCTCGTCAACCCTCACTCCAGTCTATAATTGTGACATTCAGGTTTCCAGGGGAACGGGCACTATAAAGCAGCATCCAGCAGAGACATAGAGGCTCATTCAGGCCCAGCAGCCTCACACCAGCCTGTTACAGTCACTGTGGCCTGGCTTCCTCTCTCAGACTCAGCATTCAGTGGGCTTTTGTCACGGTGACCCAGCTCCATACATTCAGACAGGAGGCGAGCAGAGGAATACAGAGAACAAATGCCATTCATCCTGTCTCCTTTTCTCACTGCCTCTTCCCTTTCACACAAAGACCAAAAGAAAGAGACAGAAATTTCACAGTGAAAAGTGTCTTGAAAAATTAATGGGCTTTGACAATTAATTTAAAATGCATTAATTTTTCTTAATCGTGATTAAAACATTTATCGATTTGACATTAGATTTAAATTTTTTATTCAGCTCTGTATGAGTTCTAAACACTGGTTGGAGTAGGGTGGAAACTTTGCGATGTGTCCACCCGGGGTCATTACACTGACACACACCATGATACACACACAACAGCGATTTATGGTCAGTTATCAAGTGATGGAAAAAGGACCTCTTAATGCTATATGTTGTACAAAACAGGCCCAGGTTGGACTTGTGACAGAAATAAAGTACTTTGCAGCCTCTGTAAGGCACAATTTAATTACGACAGAAGCATGTCAAGTCTTAACTATCATGAAAACGCAGAATGAGACATTGTCTGCAAGCGCTTTTCATGCAGTTAAAAGCACAGCTTGATGCTGGCGTTGACACCCCTGACGCAAATTCTAAATGCGGCTTCACTACTGCTAAAGCAAAGCAGCCACAGTCTGCTGGCCGATTGATATTGTGGGGGATGCGAGTTAAAAGATTTAATGCACACTGCAATGAATACGCAAACTATGGGGACTAGTTCTTTCAGTTAGTCAACCTCCCACCTGTGTTTAATAGGAAAACGTTTAGTGTTACTGTGACAGGTTCTTAGCTCTCTTGTAAAGGAAGGAAGCGGGAGCTGGATAAACAGACCATGTGAGTCTTTATTTCTACACACTTTTCAGTATTTTCATCACTGTTTGATTTTCAGCACAACATGCACACACACAGCTTTGTGCGTCTCTCTCTCTCCCCTCCAGTGGAATGGACTGCTCTTTTATATCCCTCTCAGCTCTCACTGCAAACACAAACAGCTGTTAGAGATCATTTGCCACAGGTGTCAATCCTTACCGTTCTTCCTCTCGCAGCCTCGCTCTCCACAGATGTCGCTCAGCCATGCCCCCATCACCACAGTTACTTAAACTGTTGCTATTTTAGTGCATTTCTGTACTTTGGAAGACTTTGTTTGGAAAATGTTACTAAAGCATTATTGTTACATAGTGTTTTGTTTTCTTTCCTAAGGAGGAAATAAATGCATTTCGACAGGAAAAGAAGTATATAGAGTCAAATGTTAGCACTTTCAAAATCTACAATTAATCACTATTATCTATGAAAACATATGTGATTAATCTCGATTAAAAACTTTAATCAACTGACAGCACTAGTTTCCTTTAACAGGGTTGCATTCTCTTCATTTTAAATAGTTTTGTCCTGTAATTACATTCCCCAGGTGTATGGACAGATGCATCACTAAAACATCATGTATTTTGAATGAATGAATGTTTTTTGGGGTTTTACGTCTTTAACAATGCTTTGCAATAGCAAATTTTCCTTGATTGTTTTTTAGCTCAGAAAAAGTTCATTGTTCATACTGTTGGAGAACTGAAAACATTAATATATATATTTATTTATTTGTTATTTTTTATTTTTATATATTATGTTATTTTTATAACAAAGCTGCTAAATTGGCTCGATCTGCACAACCACAATTTTTTGACTACACAGTTGAATACATATGAACACATGACCACCCATATTTACACGTCACAGATGCCTATTAGGTCTTGAGAAACTTATCCCACCTGTAATAAGGAAAAATCAGGATAGATTCCTAAACACCAGAACTAACAAAAACAGTATAGTGTGGGAAAGTCCACCAATCTTTGTGCTGTTCTTGACTATGTGTAGCACCTGCCACTCTGCTCATCCTTCTAAATGATCCTGAAGGATTAGAAACAAGCAGATTAATTATTTTTATTTTTTTTTACAAAATTCCTGTTTATTTCAGTCTGACCAATTGGTTTGTGTGGCACATTTCTCCACATATTGTTTTGTTTTGCTTTTCAAAGCATTCTCACAAAATAAAACCTTTTTGTCTCGTGCAAATTATACATCTGTTGTGATTTTGGATAAAGTTAATCTTCGGCCCTGCATAGCCATATCCTGAAGTTGTAATGCAGTACATTATGGCCTCCTATCATGGGCAGTACTCACTATAAAGGAATGGGCTTAATAGTTTAACTGAAAGGCAGCATCGATATATTACCCTTAAATGAACGATGGCTTGGCTGTTACTCCTAAATTGATTTGGCAACATGCACACACTCCCACGCACTTTGATTCATGCACAGACATACACTCACTACACACACTCATCACCCACTCCCATCCATGCTGTCCGAACATCTGACACACTCAGATACATTTGTTTGTCAATTAAAGGCAGCATTGTATTTATGAAGTGTCAGAATGATGAACAGGCCTGTGCTGTCAGACCTGCATCAGAGTAAACGTCCACCAAGCGTAGAGACATCAGCGCTTATGTAGCCCATTAAGTCAGGCAGCCATGCATTTCATATCAGAATACAGCCATGGCTTGGAGAGAGACAGTCAGCATATGAACTCAGTATATTGGCCTGCTGTCTGCCAAGGCGACAGCAAATGATTGTTTGGCAGCTTTAAAGTCCACTCGCTCTGACTCAAATTCCTTTATTTGATTTCTCCTTTTGGTGTGGATGTGCTGCAGGGCTGGGTGGGAAAGATAGCATTCATAATACTTAGCTCTTTCATTGGATTGGACTGTGTAGTAGACTTGCTCTCTAGTGCCTCTGTCACTTAAGCTGGTATAGCAAAGTGGGGAATGCTCAGAGTATTATTTACCAAATTCACTTTTGTCCCCCATACGGTTGAGAATAATTTCTAGTTATGTAAAAGATAAAATTTAAGCCTATTTGCCTTCGCCAAATATTAATTATATTAATGCATTTTTATCTAGAAATCCTAATGCATTATACTGTAAAATACAAGACAATACAAAATAATTACCAAATACTGGTTGATAGTGACATACTTCACATGAGTGACACATAATAAGCTTTTTAATGTTCTACAGATATATCTTCTTTGGAATGTAGACTTGCAGGCACACAGATGGAAAGAGTCCCCAGGGATCCGCTATTCAGGGATTCACAATGGACTGGTCATAGTTCCGTCAAGATATATCATTGTGCTTTTGAGTGCTTAAACTGTAGTTCCCTATCTGTCCCTATCTGTGTCGATGTAGTGACACTAGGAGTCACTCTTGGGAGCCCTAAACACCTCTGGTCTTTGAAAAAAGGCCAATGAAAATTGGCGAGTGGAATTTGCATACTACTCCCCTGAACATACAGGTATAAAAGGAGCTAGTATGCAACCACTCATTCAGATTTTCTCTTCTGAGCCAAACGGTCGATGCTCACTGAGCTGAATTCTCACAGCTGTTCATTCACCTCTGCTGGATCTGATGGCGCATTTCAGCGGCTTCTCCCCCCTCTGCACTGGTGCACTGCACTTCATTTAATTTCGCCGCATGCCCAAGTGGCTGCAGTACCCAAGAGTTCAGCAAAAGAGCGGTTTCCTTGTTCCCTGGGTCACATAACCAATGCGCACGGCCATCATCACGACCACCGTCCACCATTCCATTTCGGCAGGTTTGGTGCTCCAGCAGCGGTCTCCCCGCCCCTGCGCGCCCAGCTGTGGCACAAATCTGCCCCTGATGTGACGGTCTCCACTGGTCATGAGGACAAGCCTCTTCCTCCCCCATCCCAGGCTGTTCCAGGGTTGGTCACAAGGAGCCAGGTAAGTGCTTCGATGTCCCTGAACTCAGCACGGCATGACATGGCACCTCAGGCTCTGCCCCGCCGCGAGGTACGTCTGACGAGATTGTCCCCTTGGTCCTCCTCGCTCAGAGCTTGGACGTGTGGCTTGCACTTTCCAACCCGATGGCTGGTCCGGACCGTCTGACTCGGCTATGCGATTCAGTTCGCCAGGCGTCCGCCCAAGTTCAGTGGCATCCACTTCACCTCGGTGAAGGGCGAGAACGCCGTTACCTTGCGCGCGGAAATCGCTACCCTCCTACGGAAGGGTGCGTTAGAGCCTGTCCCTCTGGCCGAGATGAAGAAGGGGTTTTACAGCCCCTACTTCATTGTACCGAAGAAAGGCAGTGGGTTGCAGCCAATCTTGGACCTGCAAGTACTGAACCGGGTTTTACACAGACTCCCGTTCAATATGCTGATGCAAAAACGCATTCAAGCACGCGTCCGGTATCAAGATTGGTTCGCGGTGGTAGACCTGAAGGACGCGTACTTCCACGTCTCGATTCTACCTCGACACAGACCCTTCCTGCGGTTTGCATTCGCAGCCCTTCCCCGTTAAGGGAAGTGGGCATTCACATCCTCAACTATCTTGACGACTGGCTAATCCTAGCTCACTCTCGGGATGTGTTGTGTGCGCACAGGGACCTGGTGCTCTTGCACCTCAGCCGACTAGGGCTTCGGGTCAACTGGGAAAAGAGCAAGCTCCTCCCGGTTCAGAGCATCTCTTTTCTCAGCTTGGAGTTGGACTCAGTCTCGATGATGGTGCACCTCACGAACGAGCACGCACAGTCAGTGCTGACCTGTTTGAAGGCATTCAGACAGAAGACAGCCGTTCCACTGAAACTGTTTCAGAGGGTCCTGGGGCATATGGCATCCTCAGCGGTGGCCACTCTGCTCAGGTTGATGCATATGAGACCGCTTCAGCACTGGCTCCAGTCTCGAGTCCCGAGATGGGCATGGCACCACGGGACACATCGCGTGGCCATCACGCCGGTCTGTCGCCGCCTCTTCAGCCCTTGGACCAACCTCACATTTCTACGCATCGTGGTTATGACAGACACCTCCAAAATGGGCTGGGGCGCTGTATGCAATGGGCACGCAGCCGCCGGCTCCTGGATGGGCCCGCAGCAACATTGTCACATCAACTGCCTCGAGTTGTTGGCAATTCTGCTTGCCCTGTGAAGGTTTCGGCCATTGATCCAGGGCAAGCATGTGTTAGTTCGGACAGACAACACGGCAACGGTGGCATACATCAACCATCAAGGCGGTTTACGCTGCCGTTGTATGTCACAACTCACCCGCTGTCTCCTCCACTGGAGTCAGCAGTCACTCACATACCGGGCGACCTCAACACTGCAGCGGACACGCTGTCATGACAGGTTACCCTCAGGGGAGAGTGGAGACTCCACCCTCAGGTGATCCAGCTGATTTGGAGTCGATTCGGGCAGGCACAGGTAGACCTGTTCACTTCCCGAGAATCCTCCCACTGCCCGCTCTGGTACGCCCTGACCGAGGCACCTCTCGGTATAGATGCGCTGGCACACAGCTGACCCCCTGGACTATGCAAATATGTGTTTCCCCCAGTGAGCCTAATTGCACAGACCCTGTGCAAGGTCAGGGAGGATAAGGAGCAGATCGTCCTGGTAGCACCCTACTGGCCCACCCAGACATGGTCTCAGACCTCACACTCCTCGCGACAGCCCCCCCCCCGGTGAATTCCCCTGAGGAAGGACCTTCTTTCTCAGGGATGGGGAGCCATCTGGCACCCATGACCAGACCTCTGGAATCTCCATGTCTGGCCCCTGGACGGGATGCGGAAGACTTAAGTGGCCTACCACCCATGGTGGTAGACACGATCACTCAGGCTAGGGCCCCCTCTACGAGGCACCTGTATGCCTTGAAGTGGCGTCTGTTCGCTAACTGGTGTTCTTCCTTACGCGAAGACCCCCAGAGATGTGCAGTCGGATCGGTGCTTTCCTTCCTGAGGAGAGGTTGGAAGGGCAGCTGTCCCCCTCCACCTTGAAGGTGTATGTAGCCGCTATAGCAGCACACCATGACACAGTGGACGGTAAGTCCTTAGGGAAGCACGACCTGATCATCAGGTTCCTGAGAGGCGCCAGGAGGTTGAATCCCTTCAGACCATGCCATATTCCTTCATGGGACCTCTCTGTAGTTCTTAAGGGTCTACAGGGAGCCCCCTTTGATCTCCTGCAGTCAGCTGAGCTTAAGGCACTCTCTTTAAAGACTGCCCTCCTGACTGCGCTCACTTCCATCAAGAGGGTAGGAGACCTGCAAGCGTTCTCTGTCAGCGAAATGTGCCTGGAGTTCGGTCCGGGCTACTCTCACGTGATCCTGAGACCCCGACCGGGCTATGTGCCCAAGGTTCCCACGACCCCTTTTAGGGATCAGGTGGTGAACCTGCAAGTGCTGCCCCAGGAGGAGGCAGACCCAGCCCTGATGTTGCTTTGTCCGGTGCACGCTTTACGCATCTATTTGGATCACACGCAGAGCTTTAGAGTCTCTGAGCAGCTCTTTGTCTGCTTTGGTGGACAGCGGAAAGGAAGCACTGTCTCCAAGCAGAAGATCGCCCACTGGGTCATTGACGCCATAGCAATGGCATATCACGTTCAGGACGTGCCGCCCTCGGCAGGGCTACGAGCCCATTCTACCAGGAGTGTGGTGGCCTCCTGGGCCTTGAACAGTGGCGCCTCTCTAACAGACATTTGCAGAGCAGCGGGCTGGGCAACACCCAACACCTTTGTGAGGTTCTACAATCTCCAGGAGGAACCGGTTTCGACCGTGTAGTGGCAGGCACAAGCAGGTAAGTCCAGGACAGCTGGCCGGTTGTATCGCTTGCGCATAGCACATAGACGTGCACTGTTGACTCCCAGTAGTGTTCACAAACTGTGTTCCCTGGATGACTTCTTCCGAGCCCTGTGGCAGACGAGTTTGCGGAGAAACTTTGATCCATTTACATGTGCTGACTAAGCCCTGTACTGGGGTAGGTGCTCCGCATGTGTTGGTTCCCCGTAGATAACCCCATGCAACGTATATCTTCCGCTAATTCGTTTCCCTGTTGGTAAACTGTGTCTTCCTTGGGCAGAGGCCCCTCTGAGGATAAGAGGCCACAACTGGTTTAGCCTGTCTCTATCTTTTGGGCAGTCGACTTGTTCCCGAAGGGCCGTTCAACACTCATAACAGCGTTGGGGGAGGTTACGTGTTGGCCTGGTGCGCTGGCTATGAGGCACACAGTGGTCTGCCCATCACACACCGCCAGTTCACATAACACAGTTCAGATAGTTGTGACGTTTCGTATAGGGACCCCTAATGTCACTACATCGACACAACGTTGAGTGAGTAACAGATAGGGAACATCCTGGTTACTTGTGTAACCTCCATTCCCTGATGGAGGGAATGAGACGTTGTGTCTACCCGCTGAAATGGTTGGGACCTTGCCTCGGCTCCTCAGCACAAAACCTGAATGAGTGGTTGCATACCAGCTCCTTTTATACCCGTCTGTTCAGGGGAGTGGTATGCAAATACCACTCGCAAATTTTCATTGGCCTTTTTTCAAAGACCAGAGGTGTTTCGGGCTCCCAAGAGTGACCCCTAGTGTCACTACATCGATACAATGTCTCGTTCCCTCCATCAGGGAACGGAGGTTACACAAGTAACCAGGACGTTCACTGTACTATTGTCCACATACATTTTCCTGTGTCTGTTGTCATAGTGCCAGCTTAAAACATTAAAAACATCCGGGGTTCTCTAGCTCCGTCTTCTTCCTTATGATCCATTTAATTTTATGACATTGTTAATAGTCTTTTAATATGTTTATATATGTGACTGCAACGCCACTACTTTTATTAGCTGAATCTGCATTTATTAACATGAACATAAGAATAAAGACTAAATTGTACTATTGTAGCGCTGTCAATTTATTAAAATAATTAATTGCGATTAATCCCATGAGTTTATAACATTAATGTGGTAATCAGATAACAGCATTTACCATGTTTTATTTTAAAATTGCATTAGTAAATTGTGTTATACTTCTAGTTGTAAAAGAAAAAAAAAAAAACTCTCTGAGTACAGCACATGTGGACACAGCAACATGTAATTTTGGTTCATGTTTTTATTTGCTAAGTATCAAGAACACCTCTTCCGAGGCGAATGGCACAACTTATCCATACAGTGGGAGTCAACCAAAGTCAAGGACAAGAATTGGTTCTTGAGCCAGGCTTCTTGCTATTAAGCCTAACTAAGCCATTCACATATTGGCCTGTACACTTGCTTTTCTTTATTTGTGTCGATCTTTTGCAAAGAAATTGAATGGGGGGGGGGGTGGGGGGGGGGGGGGGTTGTGCATTGCATATTCATGATGACCCCAAAGTGTTTTCCCTTTTCGCACAGCAGCCATTTCACCGAGCATACAGAATAAACAGACTTGGGTTTATCCCCAAGACCCCTTTGACGTCAGCTTAATATTATCAAAGTCAAAGTAAGTCAGTTGACACAGCAGCCATCTTGGTAACTCCCTTGGCCAGCTCTTTTTCTAGGTAGGTAATAGGCATACAAGTACAGCTCCTATCTACTTAAATGGGAAAAGACTGAAATCTTTGACATCATATGACAACATTGCCATCATAAATTTAGCTTTTTAAAGAGATAGTTCACCCCAAAATGAAAATTCTCTTATCATTTACTCGCCCTCATGATATCCCAGGTGTGTTTGACTTTCTTTTTTTCAGCAGAACACATTTGAAGAAAAACAGAAAAATATCTCAGCTCGGTAGGTCTTAAAATGCAATTGGATAGTGATCAGACTTTTGAAGCTCCAAAAATCACAGACAGTCAGCATAAACATCATCCATATGACTCCAGAGGTCTTTTAAAGTAGGGCTGCTCGATTAGGGCAAAAATTATAATCACGATTATTTTGGTCAGTACTGAGATCATGATTATTTAACACGATTACAATAGTAAGTAACACATTTAACAGCAGTAAGCATTTTCTCGTTTTCTTGTTATGGTTGTTTGATTACTATAATGACACACTACACTAGATGGCAGCAGGTCTATTAGCTTACATTATACATATATATTAAGTCCGACATTTTAATACAAATCTGCTTTTTTTCTCTGGTGTTTACATTCACTTTAGACATCACTTTCTGTGTTTACATGAATACCTCACCAAGACGGGCATTTTGGCGGAATTTTAAAATGTATTTGACCGTTCAGGCACGCATTAGCGTGAGCATTTTCGGAACACACGTGCATGTTCAGCACACACACACATATGCCTGCTGTCAATCAAACAATCCTGTTACGAGATCGCTAGCAAATTATAAAATTACATGCTCTGGATTACTTTCAACAGCAGAATAAGAATATGAACTTTCTAATAAGTGACACAGGCCTATGCTATCACAAATATAGCTGGTTATTTTTTCGTTATTGATGTTTTCCGGTCGGGCAAGTAAAATTCTCTTTCACTTGCCTCTTCAAAAATCCACTTGACAAGGACAAGCGGACAAGCATTAATGTCGAGCCCTGATTATATTTTTCTTGTGCAGTATAGCTCCTAAAATAAATGTACATTGTTTTAAATATTATTTTGGAAAACAAGCCAAAAAAGACTAATCAAAAACGTATTCTGTTCCAGTGTATAATGGGCTAAGACTACACTCTCTCACCTATGTTCACTTCGATCCATCTTTGACTCACAAAAAACGTTCTCTTCTTAATAGAGCTGCGTATCACTGATTTTCTTTTCAAGATAAGATACACAAAGTGAACGTGACACATATATTATGATTCACTATGACACGAGCCATCACATTATAATCTAGCTGCAGCAAACGTGATGAACGTCCCTGCGCCAGAGTGTGCATCAGCCGGGAGAAGATTCGATCTCTTCCTCAGTCACTTCACGCAACTCATAGATGCGGCGCTGACCGTACAGACAAAATGCCAGTTTCTGAGTTTATTTTCATAACCTGCTTCCTTATTATTTGAACTTTAATAAATAATGCTGGTGTGTTTCATTGCGAAATGGATTGTGGCACAATAATCATTTTATCTCGATTATCTTGTTTTCATAATCGTTGGAAGCCAAAATCGTAATTGAAAATAAAATTTGATTTATCACCAAGCCCTATTCTAAAGCAACACGATTGCTTTTGGTGTGATAAAGATAAATATTGAAGTACTTTTTAAATATAATCCATTGCTTCCAGTAAACTTCATGAGAGGGTGGAGTTCACACGATCTCTCGTATGACGTATTTACGTCGCCATGTTATGGACGTATCTCACGTTCTCCTCTCGGTTGAGACATCCAGGATAAGCACACAAATGCACCTACACGATTGCTTCACACGCATACTGCTGACTGGAAGCGATGATTTAGAGTTAAAAAAAGTACTTAAATATTGATCTTTTTCACTCCAAAATTGATCCTGTCACTTAAGAAGACATTAATTTAATCGCTGGAGTTGTATTGATGACATTTATGCTGACTGTCTGTACTTTTTGGAGCTTCAAAAGTTGGATCACCATCCACTTGCATTTTAAGGACCTACTGAGCTAAGATATTTTTCTATTTTTCTTCAAATGTGTTCTGCTGAAGAAAAAGTCATACACACTTGGGATATCATGAGGGTGAGTATATGATGAGAGAATTTTCATTTTTGGGTGAACTAACCCTTTAAGATCAAAACTCCTTTAACGCCTCTGCTATTACAATTACTGAAGCTTAAAGTACAGCAGTGATACAGCTAAAGCACCATTAGAGGGCTTGATTTGAAAAGGAAAACAAAAATCAATGAAGTAGTCTTTTGTTACATGACCATGTTACTTATAATTTCCCCCTTGTTTGTGTGCTATTGGTTTGTAGTGACCTCTTCCACTGTGTAATGAAGAAGTGTGGAGGTGTTTCTGATTGGCATGAGGTTTTACTCACATACTTCTCTCTTTCTCTCTCTCTCTCTCTCTCTCTCTCTCTCTCTCTCTCTCTCTCTCTCTCTCTCTCTCCTCTTTCTCACACTCAAGCACTCTCTCTCACTCACATCCACCATTCTTTCTTCATTCTGACTTTGTTCGTACCCAACTGTGAAATTATAGGATCGAAGATAATTTTTTTCTGGCTTTAGGATCTGCAGGCGACCCGGCACAGTTCAGTGAACAAAGTGCCATTTAGAGTTACAGAGGTTAGTACATTTTATTAAAAAAATAGCTGTGTAATTTTTATGAAGTTGTAAAAATCAATGAAGCAGTGACATCTCAGTCAGATGAAATGCATGCTGTGAAATTAATATAGTGGATGTAATACCAGAGCTACAATAAATAAAAGCTAAAAATACTGTTCTCTCATATGACATAACAAAACACCCTTCAATACGTTTTATTAACACATCACATTTGTTCCTTTGTGATGATAGGATCAAACATACAGTATATATTCATATAAAATTATGGGATTTTTATTATTGTTATTACATTAATGAAATACTTTTTTATTTCACCCCTCTCAAAATACCTGACCACAATTGCAAAAAATGCTGTGTCTTTATGAATGTGTAGGTAACGATTTTTTTTAAGTTGAATTACTCATACTTCTTTTTTATATCATGTTGCATAGTGTTTGAGAATCATATTCATGTTTAAAATACTGCCCACAAGCTTGCCGAATGGTGAATTGCCTGAAACATGACTTTTAACACATACCAAACATGAAAATATATATAATATAATATAATATAATATAATATAATATAGTTAGTTCCGGCCCTCGAATCTGATTGGACAAGAGACGTTCCATGAGTACTGATGGGGGGATAAAGATGACTTATGTTTGAATCTATTGGCAGATGAGTGAATCCTCAATGATGACTAACACTATTCTAAAACCATTTCCTAACAGCTATTTTGTTTTGTTTTTTTACAAATAAACATGGCCCATTTCCACAGACACACTTTGCCAAACTGTCCCTGATTCCTTTTATATACTAATTAAATTAATTTTATATTAAATTGATTAATTAAATAGCATTGCATTAAGACTGTGTAAGAGGACAGTAAATACATGAGGTACGCTATAAAAGAATGTGCAGTTGTTACCTTAAGGATCTATATCTACAACAAACATAATCTGAACTTTAAAATTTACTTCTGTTGAAAACCCCATGGTTTTCAAACTGGGAGGTGTGGAGATTGATGATAATTTCACCAAGTAAAATAAAAAGATACATAAATACAAAACAAATTTATTGTGAAGATAAATGAAAATTATTGGCATAATGGACCATAGTCCTGCTTCATAGACCATAGCTCTATGGCATTATAATATTGTTAATGTCGAGAGCACAACATGCATATCAAGCGAGATGTACCAGTTGCACCAGCGTGAATCTCTCCGCTCGGACACAGGCAACTCTCGCTCAAAACTGTACGCACGCGCTCTACATTCCAAATCTGTTAAAAAGCCACACAGCACCGCCACTGTTCATTCAGATTCTGCTTCTGCAAACGTGTTATATCAAGGGAGAAACAATATCAGAATAATCAACTCATCATTTGGCAGTAATTTATTTTTTATTTTTTATTTTTTTTAAATGCATCATAATATGGTTACATTCGTATTGCAAGAATGATATTCTGATGCTCACTGATGATGTAAGTGGCGTGAGCAAATAAAACTGTCAATTAAACATATGTTGCGACTGACAAAACAGCTGCACAAGTTAATCTAGGGTGCAGAAAATCCGAAAATATGTGGAACAAAATCACGCGTGCCCATTATTACAAGTTCAACATGATATTGGGTTGATGTGTCTTCATGTGTTTGTGACACATAGAGATGGAGATTGGCTCATGTGCTGAGTTTATCACAGATATAGGATAAAAACAGTTAGGCTAAGTAATCCCATTGTCATGAGGACAAACAGGTATTAAAAATAATGCAGAATACAGTTTCATATTATAAAAAAACAAAAACATTTATAGCTGTTAATCAAGCATCAGTGTTTACCACATTGGCCGAATGCGTCTGTCAGACTGAATTAAAGGTTATTGATCATCATTGGTGAAATGCTCCAACACCTGAAATACGATGCATTTTTATTATATTACACTAGAGGAAAATATCTGATAAAACTTCAGAAAAGTGGCCAGAATGTATCTGCTGTCTTATGTTTATTTATTTTTATTTTTTATTTATTTACATTTAGCATAGGCTATCTTATTTATTATTTATTTTGCTATTGAAAAGGCCTATACAACATTATTGTATGTTTGTAAATAAAAAAATAAATAAATAAAAAAATGTAAATTTAATTTTAGTCTTGTATATTTAGTAAAGAGGGCGGGCTTACTGTCCAAGACTTTGAAAAATCCCTGGTGTAACCTAAT
The DNA here is from genome assembly GCF_019703515.2 of Myxocyprinus asiaticus. Classification (NCBI taxonomy): domain Eukaryota; kingdom Metazoa; phylum Chordata; class Actinopteri; order Cypriniformes; family Catostomidae; genus Myxocyprinus; species Myxocyprinus asiaticus. The sequence goes on along the minus strand of NC_059376.1, from coordinate 23,225,591 downwards.
AAAGCCAGGTTAATTCAGTCACATTAAATAATATTTTTGACTGAAATAAAACCTGTTAATTTAGATCTTACTGAAGTAACCTAAATGTTTTAGGTGACCTGACCTAAAGTGTACTGAAATCTCACAATGATACACTTAGGCCAGTAGTCAGATATACAATAAAAAAGATTATCTGTAGACACAGTTTCCCCTCTGAGCTGTCTTACTGAAGGGAGACCAGGGGCAATTGCAACTGTGGGCAATTTCTTCAAATCAAAAATCAGCAAAAGCTGTGACATCTACTGTGTTTAGCACATGCTCAGTAGACTCAGTAGATGTGTGATCATATGACAAAGTGATTTTGAGGTAAAAAAAAGTTTATTTTTTATTTTATTTTTTTAGATATCCAGTATTTTTTCTATGATATCTAAAGTTTTGCCTTTGGATTAAAACTGATATCTATTTCATCTGTAGGTTGTTGATGAAAAGTTAACATGAGTGATAGATGCTAACATTGTCGTTGGTAGCTACCATTTTCCAAGAGTTGATCATGGCTGTGAGGTTGGGGGAAATTTAACACTAGTAATTAGATACAAATTGTGTGACATTTTAATTATAATTTGTATTTAGTTGTTTATGACTTATCAGCTGATCAATATATTTTTCATGGAATTAACTCAATCATTTCAAATTATTACAATGCATCCACTTGGGGTGTGTTCACACTTGGCAGGTTTGGTTGGATTAAAACAAACTCTGGTGCGATTGCTCTGTTAGTGCGGTTAATTTGAACAAGTGTGAACGCTGCCATCCGAACCTTGGTGCGCACCAAACAAGCGGACCGAGACCACCTGAATAGTGGGTCTCGGTCCACTTCCAGATGAACTCTGGTGTGGTTCGATTGATATATGAATGTAACATGGACCAAGGACGTCTAAACGGACCAAAAACAGGAAGTAATTTGCCTAATACTGACCTCAAGCATACCTGGTTCTTCTCATCATAGGAGCTATGTTGCCAATTACAGTTCGGTACAGGCGTCGGAACCGCCATCAGCCGTCCTTGCAGCATATCCTCATTTGTGTGTGCAACGGAGGAAATCCTGGCACTGTTTTGACTCCTTTACACATTTGATTAGCTCTTCGTTTGTTCTCAGCTTGTAAAAATACCACCATATATGCATATATAAATCTAGCATTGCAGCCAGCATTGTTTTGGATGTTCGCCAAGTTCCGTTGCAAAAATACATCATGTCCAATCAGGTTGTGACTTTTTCCTGATGCCTTTTGTTTTATATCTTTAGGTTCAGTGTTAAAAATGCCAGTGTGATCGCTAAGCGAACCAGGACTAAATGTATCATTTTCTTTTTTGGTCCAGACCAAGATGACCAAGAGAACCGAACTAGACTATGGGGCCTTTTACACCGATGTTTTATTACATCCGTCTGTGTTTTGTTTCTGTTGTCTTCTTATGTAAACCTGCTAGACAGACACTTTGTGCTGTGTACCACTGTTTTTTCAGCGTCTTGCACTGGAGCCCCATCTTTTTTGACGTGGCATCAGGTTAAAAAGAACATGTAAACACATTTAAAAATGTGTGTTGAGACACTGCAGCTTTTTTTTATGCAAGGATGCGTTCTGTGTGAATGGCCCCTTAGACTGCTTTAATCACTTATTATTCCTGACAGCTATAAGAATTATTACCTATTATTCCTGACAGCTATAAGAATTATTACCATATTAAGGCGAAAACTATTCAGTAACAAAATACAGTATAAGCATTAAAGTAATGATATTATTGTTTTAAGTGGTGGTCTTTTTGAGATATTGTGATTTACTTTACAGTGCTTTTTGGCACATGTGTATGTTTAGACCAAAATATGACAGGCAGATCTGTAGTAGTCTGTGAGTTAAGATGTAAAATGTAAAATATGTTAAAATAAGTCTTTGTATTTTACATTTACATTTATTCATTTGGCAGACGCTTTTATCCAAAGCAAAAGAGGAAAACATAAGCGAATCATCTTAAGGAGACAGTGGTATGAAAAGTGCTGTATTACAAAGTTTCACTAGCATCATAATATTATTCAAAACAGAATAAAGAACAACTTTTTTTTTTTTTTTTTTTTTTTAAAGACTGGTTAAGTGCTCATGGAAAAGATGTGTTTTTAGTCATATTTTGAAGACAGAGAGTGAGTCAGCTTCACGGATGGAGTTGGGAAGGTCGTTCCACCAACGTGGTACGATGAAGCTGAAAGTCCGTGAAAGTGTTTTGGTGCCTCTTTGTGTAGGTACAACAAGACGACGTTCCTTAGCCGACCGCAGGCTTCTAGTGGGCGCGTAGCTCTGCATAAATTATTTTAGGTATGCTGGAGCAGACCCAATGACTGTTCTGTATGCCAGCATCAGAGCCTTGAATTTGATACGTGCATCAACCGGCAGCCAGTGGAGAGAGACAAGGAGTGGTGTAACATGTGCTCTCTTTGGTTCATTAACTCAAGATGGTTAACAGGCGAGGAGTGGTGTAACATGTGCTCTCTTTGGTTCATTAACTCTCTTTGGTTTTGGACTCAAGATAGCGCCGAGTATGGCTGCTGCGTTGCGAGCTCCGACACAACATTGTAGTGTTTTGTTTGTTTTGTTTACAATTCTTATGTTTTTTGTATTGATGTTGTCTGCCTTATTGTCTACGACAGACAAACACTTTTGGACATTGGTTCAGCAATTACACACCGTAAACCGGACTTCAAATTCCTCAATGCCGACCTGCTGTTTACAAACACAGCAGCGGAGCCCTTTGTCTGGGCTGCCCGGCCGTGGAAACGCAGGAGGAAAAGGGGAAATAGAGCTGGCGTTCTCATCAGAGTAAGACATCGCGCAGATCGACCCCCGCTACCCAGTATTCTACTGGCAAATGTTCAGTCTCTGGATAACAAGCTCTGTGAGCAGAAAGCGCGGATCTCTTTCCAACGAGAGACTAGGGACTGCTGCATTATCTACCTAACAGAAACTTGGATGTCTGCTGAGATTCCAGATTCAGCCACTGAACCCGCGGGGTTCTCTGTGCACCGAGCTGACAGAGCGAAAGACCTCTCGGGTAAAAGCAGAGGTGGTGGTGTATGTTTTATGATCAACAAATCCTGGTGTGATCAGAGGAACGTACATTCTAAGTCTTTCTGCTCTCCTGATCTGGAATTTCTCATGCTTCTGTGTTGACCATTCTGGTTACCGAGGGAATTCACAGTGGTCATTATCATTGCTGTGTACATCCCGCCACAAGCCGACACAGACCAGGCACTCAAGGAACTGTAGGGGTTATTAGCAAGCAGGAAACCGCGCACCCGGAGGCTGCATTCATTGTGAACGGGGACTTTAATAAAGCCAGTTTCAAATCAGTCACACCAAAATACCACCAACATATTAGTTTTAACACACGAGGGGACCGGGTTTTGGACCATTGCTACTCTCCCTTCCGGGACAGCTACAAATCCCTCCCCCACCCACCATTTGGCAAATCGGACCACTCTTCCATTCTGCTTCTACCCGGTTACAGGCAGAAACTGAAACAGGAAGCACCCACCCTCAGAACGATCCAGTGCTGGTCGGACCAACCAGACTCTACACTACAAGACTGTTTTGATCACGTGGACTGGGAGATGTTCTGGTCCACCTCTGATGACGACATCGAGCTTTACATTGATAGCGCAACATGTTTCATCAGAAAGTGTGTAGAGGACGTCGTTCCGACCAGAACAATACGGATCTATCCGAACCAGAAACCTAAGCTACAGAGGTTAGTTCACTCTCTGTCTCTGTAGCGGATGTAACCCGATCCTTCCGACGGGTGAATATCCGCAAAGCCGCGGGTCCAGACGGCATTCCGGGCCACGTCATCAGAGCGTGCACGAACCAACTGGCTGGTGTTTTTACGGACATTTTCAACCTTTCCCTCTCTTTGTCTGTAGTCCCCACATGCTTTAAAACGTCCACCACTGTGCCTGTTCCAAAGCAATCCAAAATAACTTAAATGACTGGCGTCCTGTTGCTCTGACCCCCATCATCAGCAAAAGCTTTGAGAGACTAATCAGAGATTACATCTGCTCTGTGCTGCCTCCCTCACTAGACCCATTGCAGTTTGCTTACCGCAACAACCGCTCCACTGATGATGCCATTGCATCTACACTACACACTGCTCTCTCCCACCTGGAAAAAAAGAACACTTATGTGAGAATGCTGTTTGTAGACTACAGCTCAGCATTCAACACCATAGTGCCCTCCAAGCTTGATGAGAAACTCCGGGCTCTGGGCTTAAACAGCTCGCTGTGCAGCTGGATCCTGGACTTCCTGTCAAGCAGACGCCAGGTGGTTAGAATAGGCAGCAACATCTCCTCATCACTCTTTTTCCTTAGACGGCTGAGGAAGTTTGGAATGAACCGCCACATCCTCACACGGTTCTACACCTGCACTGTAGAGAGCATCCTGACTGGCTGCATCTCCACCTGGTATGGCAATAGCACCGCCCACAACCGCAAAGCACTGCAAAGGGTGGTGCGAACTGCCAGACACATCATCGAAGGTGAGCTTCCCTCCCTCCAGGACATATATACCAGGCGGTGTGTGAAAAAAGCTCGGAGGATCATCAGAGACTCCAGCCACCTGAGCCATGGGCTGTTCTCACTGCTACCATCAGGCAGGCAGTATCGCAGCATCAGGACCCGCACCAGGGTAGAGAGTAAGATCTGATGGTTGACTGTGCCAAAGGCTGCAGAAAGGTCCAGCAGAATCAGGATGGATGATCTGGATTCAGCTTTCACCCATCTCAGCGACTCAGTGACAGACAGCAGGGCAGTCTCGGTGGAGTGTCCACTTTTGAAGCCTGAATGATTGTCATCCAGCAGCTTGTTCTGTGAGAAATAGGCAGAGATTTGATTGAAAACTGCCCTTTCAAGTGTTTTTGCCATGAATGGGATGAGAGAGACTGGTCTGTAGTGTTCTATTTGTGTGGGTTAAGTGCGGGTTTCTTCAGCAGCTGGGTTACTCGAGCCTGCTTAAATGTAGTGGGAAAAGTGCCTGTAAGAAGAGATGTGTTAATTATGTGTGTGAGTGCAGGTAGGATGGATGGAGAAATGATTTGTATTTATTTGTATTTTTTTTTACCATGTTTGTTTGTTTCTGCATTACCTTTTCAGTTTCATAAATTTTTTGCATTCATTTTCAATTCTTCTTCCAAGAACGTGTATGCTGTTCAACTGTATTCTTTTATGTTGGCTGGACACTATGATTTGAGAACTCATTACAGGATTCTCAGGAGAGCAGTGGACATTTCCACTTTTCTCCTAACAGACAGTTTAAATTTGTATTCCACAGAGCCCGTAGTGCATCCAGGGAGCTCTGTGTAGCAAATGTCATGTTCTGTGTTTCAAAGCGTCTGACAAACTGACATTGACATTGGGCTGAAATGATTTATAGGAGGAAGTCTAAAGTTTTTATTTTATTTTATTATAATTATTATTATTTTTGTAGAGAAGAGAGTTTTTATGGAGGTTATTACATATCTACAGACACCACATCTTGCAGTCCTTGTCCAATACACTTCACTATCCATCTCAGGTACAAAACAATACAACTAGATTAAATTACGTGAGACAACTGAGTGATTTTTCATTCATCCAGTCCACCTTTTTCCTGACTTCTCCATGGGCTCCATGCTCCGCGCTTCTGCTTAGTTGTTGTTATTGTACGCTAGAGCTAGACAAACATTACTGTTGATGCCGATCATCAGAGGCTCTTGAGGAATATGTGCTGTTAGAGGATGTTATAACAATTACGGGTGGCTTAAAAAATTACTGGAAAATGAATGTTACAACTATAAACCCACCTAAAAGCTGTCAATGCCTGAAACTTTGAGTTGCACCAGATGCAATAAGCAGAGGTTGCATTAACATAATTCTCTGTCATTTGCCTATTTTTTTAAAACACTGATGGATAATTCCAAATGATACATCCCTCAAATCTGCTGAGTTTTAAATGAAACCAAAGGAGAACATGCGTCCTCTTTTCACGTACATGTCCTCTTTTTTGGATCTTAAAAAGCATTTGGTTGGATTCAGATTCCCAGATTTGTCCGTTTTCATATTGAAGTGCTTTCTGTCATCATCATCATACATTGTGTGTGCAACAAGAAACCTGGTGAAATCTAACGCATCATAAATGTGAATTCTCTCTCTGCGCACTGAATGTCTGTGTGTGTATCTCTCTTTTACACACACACACACACACACACACACACACACACACACACACACACACACACACACACACACACACACACACAGGGCATGAGCAGAAAGCGGGAGAGCCCAGTGTAGTAACTTTACCATGCAAATGTGTGTGATTATGTACTTATATATTCAGCGATTGCCATCAAAAGCGCCCATACACAGATTTTAGTGAGACAGGGATTTACTTTAAGTAAACTGGGAGTGTTCCATCGTTTTTGACTGTCGTTAGTGATTATTTCAATGCTTGGCAATGTGAATAAGTTGCAAACCGGAAGTCTGTAGCATCCGCATTGGGAGTACACGCTAAGCATAATGGGTAATTTTGCCACCACACCACTTCTTTGTTTATGTAGAGATGACAGTGAACCACTCACTATGATCAAATAAAGAAGTTTGTTCAGGTCCAACACAGGAGCAGGGCCAATGTTCACGGTTTAGTACAGGAACTGTAAGGTATTTCTAACTACTTACATATATGCTCAGTCAATAATATATGGTCAGAGCATTAATAAATTAAAAATAAAATAAAATAAAAAAATAGTCAGGCTAAGCTGAGATGAAACATGGTTCAAATCCAATGAATTTGTAGTAGATTCATTTGTAGTAGATACACACTCTATATACCAGCGGTCACCAATTAGCGGACCGTGGTCCGGGTCCAGACCCCAGATTGGTTCTATCTGGACTGTGAGACGTCATGACAACAGTTGCCCCATATCACCATTTCTACACTTTAGGTTAGCAGCGCGACAAAACAATGGACCTCAGCTGTGTACACGGTTATTTTAACATCAGTAGACCGTCGCAGAGAAATACAATGAACAGCAATATAGATGGATACTGCCATCTTTTGCTAAAACACACTGTAGAAAATGAAAATTAAGCAAAATGAAACAATATTCATGTGACTGATATGATTCCCACGGTTCAGCTAAGCAAGGTTTGTGACAGGAAAATTTATCATGGTTCCAGAGCACCTTTAGACTAGAAACACTTTTTTTTTTTTTCCTGTCAAAAATTAGCTTTATTAATAAACATGTTTTGAGCATATTGATAAAAAAAAAAAAAGATATTTTTGTTTAAATTTGTGAAAATGAATCAGAGTCAGAGATAGCATCATCTCAGGCATGGATAGCAAGAAAGACAACCAAAACTTTGAAATGATGAGTTTTCTGCTTATGATGAAAAACATTTCAACTATTTGATAGTCAACCTATTAACTGTATACTTAACTATAGCAAACAGTATTGTTTTTTTTTTAAATGGCACTATTTTGATATAAATTGTTTGGTTGTTTCTGGTAGATTTGCAGTTTAAGGAAAATATTAAAATGGTTATTTAAGACTTTTACATTACCAACATTTTTTCTCATGGGGGTAACCCCTGAACCCCCATACAGTATCTTTCCTATGTATACATAGAAATGGTAGAAGATCACCCATAGTGCACTTCTTTGGTTGTCTTTGGGCCCCCTAACTCCTGCCCAGTTATTAAGAGACTTTTTGCCTGTTTATAATTTATTATTTTGTTTCTTATTTTACAAAGTACTATTGCTGCCAAAATGGAAATTTATAATAATGTGATTTAACGATCACTCGTAAACCTTTAAAGACAGACCTACCGTAAGCTCCAAATACTTTTTTGCTTCAATTCAAAGTTTGTAATGTGATTTACCTAGGACCTGGTTGGTTTGGTTCATGGCTTAGAACTCTTCAGTGAGGGATTTTATGAAATCCAACTTCCTGTTTCTATAGGAAACATGCCAACACAGTAGAAAACTGTGCTTGTCAAGCGGCATCATGGGGTCTTCAAATCACCAATGGACCATGAAACAAATATTGTCTCTGAAACAAACTTTTCCAGTCTGTCAGCGAGGCTCTTTGAATGCTCTATTAAATGTTATGAGCAAGCAAGGTGCAGAGACTTAACAGATTAGCAAAAAAAAAAAAAAAAAAAAAAAAAAAGGGAAAAAAGAAGATAGAAAATAACTTGGCTTGGCTATGACAGAGCTGTATAAACGTGTTAAGGACAGAGGTGGGTAGTAACACCCTACATTTATTCCGTTACATTTACTTGAGTAACTTTCTGGGAATTGTTTTTTTTACTTACGAGTATGTTTTATGGTGGGTACTTTTCACTCTTACTCAAGTAAATTTCTGTAAAAAAAAAAGTTACTTTTACTTTGTTACAATGGGTAGCATTCCTGTTGTTACATTACTGGTTTTAATTTAATAAGTGTTAATAAATGCGTAATTTATTGAGATTTTGAATGGGACTCTTAAGACAGCGGAACTTCACAGCTGCACGCTGTCACTTGAGTCGTGTTCAACACTACAGCAGAAAGCACTCAAAACAAACATTTCTTCACTCCACACAATGCCTTCATTTACATCAAGACAAGAATATATTTTATGATTAAAATTGCAGCTCCAATTAAAGAAAACACGGTGAGGTAAATTTTAGAGGTTGTGATAATGTGCTTGTCTGTGTCATGGTGATGCTCAGTCATTTTCAGCATGAATCTATAACTGTGGGCTCTTATGACCTCAGTTTTTAAGTTTACATTTTTATATCAGCGCTGCAGCATATAAGTGCCTACTGTATAAATCCTTGTAAACATCTGCATTAAGTGCAAATGTTTTGCTCTGCCTATTGCAATTGTGAGCATTTCTGTATGTGCAAGGTTGGCACGTGCACAGCATTTGACAGATGCGGGCTGCTTTGTCTTATGGAAAACACAGTGTGTGTTTTTAGCCTTAGTGTACAGAACTAATTATATAAATTCTTTCGACACTGAACTAAATTCATGCAGGACTTAAAAAGCTGTGAAATAAGGACAGAAGGCATGAATAAAGCATGATCTTTATTCAGTGTATAATTAAACATTATATATAATTTGGGACTGTTTGACAATGTTCTAGTTTTTCACCGTAATAATTACTAGATGTCAGTATTGGCCTGCCTCAGTGTTTTGTGTATCCCCTTTGTGTGAGCGCAAGGGTCCGGTTGTTTGTGACTGCCGTGCGCGAGTTACAGCCGTGCGCTCTCCGGTGATGTCTTGGTCACTTCAACCTGTCAGGTTGGGTTTTGTCTGACGAGGACCATGTCATCATCGTCCCCTGTCTGTCTTGTGTTTCGTGTACATGCTTTGTGTGGGCGCACTGGTCCGGTGCTGGGTTACCGCAGTGCACGAATTGCCGCTGTGCACCCTCCGGTGATGTCACTGTCCAGTCGCCTTGCCAGGTTGAGTTGTGGTCTGACAACGGCTGTGGCATCATTGTTCCCTGTCTGTTTTTGTCAAAGTGTGTTTATGTTTAGCCCTTATGTGTTTCAGGTGCCGCTGGCATGCTGAATCAGCATTTCCATGGGAACCCTGATTGTTTCCATGGGAACGCTTATCATTACAACCTTCAGCTGTGAGCAGCACCTGCCCCTTGTTTGTTCCCCATTATTTAAATCCCCTCGTGTGTCATGTCCGATGTTGGATCATTGTCTTGTTGTTATTGTTTTGTTTAAAGTGACCAATGATATGTTGAATGCTTGCTGTCAAGTGTTAACCGTGCTCTCTTGTTTATTTGAAGATTGCTTGTGTGTCTGTTGGTTGCCTGTCTCTAGAGGTGTGGTTAACTTCCTGTTCACCTTCACCTGGTTGCCTTCGCCCATATTGTTGCCAAGTGCCCTTGGAGGAGGATTCCTCGGTCTCTGCCTGCATGTACGAGGAGATATTTGCCTGGGCTCGCTTTGTTTGATAAGAAACTTTTTGTTATAAATAAATCCTATAGACTGTTTTCCTCTGCTCTTGGGTCCTGTCTCTCACGCTCCCTGACACTAGAAAAAGATTTCCATACTTCTCTTCCAATTGACAGATTCGTCCAAATCTGAGAAGCATCCTTAAAGTGATAGTTCAGCCTTTAATTTATATTCTGTCGAAATTTCCCTGCCCTCATGTTCTTCCAACCCCATGAAACTTTCTGTATTCTGTGGAACCCAAAATATTTTATAATAGAAACGCCTTGTTGATGAGAGAGGTCAACAGAGAATGGCCAGACTGGTTTGAACTGACAAAGTCTACGGTAACTCAGATAACTGCTCTGTACAATTGTGGTGAGAAGAATAGCATCTCAAAATGCTATTCTGAGATGCAGGTTGGTGCTGTTTTGGCAATATGAGGAGGACCTACACAATGTTAGGCAGGTGGTTTTAATGTTGTGGCTGATCGGTGTATTATAAAGTTATAGATATGTATCTGTTTCTCACCCACACCTATCATATTGCTTCTGAAAATGACTGGTGTCATATGAATTAATTTTCTATGTGCTTTTTGGAGCTTCAAAGATCTGGTCACCATTCACTTGCATTGTATGACCCTACAGAGCTGAGATATTCTTCTAAAAATCGTCATTTGTGTTCTACAGAAGAAAGAAAGTCATACACATCTGGGATGGCATGAGGGTGAGAAAATGAGAGCATTTCAATTTTTGTGTGAAATATCCATTTAATTTGATACATGGAAGAAAGAAGTCACCTGGGTTTGGAACAACATGGTGATGACAAGTTCCATTATTAACAATAATATTAATAATATTATTAATAATAATAATAATAATAATAATCATTCTGTAATGCATGTTAAATGTGTACCATGCATTGGAATATAGGAGAGTAAACATCCATTATGTTATATGTGAAAGTAACTGGTTACTCACTACTTGAGTATTATTTTTATTAGATACATTCTTACTCTTACTTGAGTAATTTTTAACATTCTTACTTTTAGTTGTACTTGAGTAATTGTTTTTAAAGTAATTGTACTTTTACTCGAGTAAAGTTTTTGGCTACTTTACCCACCTCTGGTTAAGGAGCAGTAAAAACTGTACTGGATAATGGAGGGCAAGGGATAGGGTCACTACTGTCTACAATAACATACATTTTACAGTGTTTTTCCTTTCTCTCCACTGCCAGACCATAATGTAACAGTGTAGGTATTCAGTTTCCTGTCCAACCAGCACTGGGAAAGAATATATTAAAAAAAACAAAAAAACACAAAGCCCCTTTATAGTGGAAACAAGCCGACTTACTCTTTGTCATCCCAATAGGTACAATTCCCCATGATTTTAACATTTATTTCTTGATACTGATCTCCAAGGGTGGCAATCATAGGTGACAATTTTGTGATCTATGACACTAGACTGATAGCAATGATTTTGAAATGTATGTGGTCAACCTACCCACCTCTGCTTCCCAGAGGAAATCCCTGCCTCAGCTGGTCTGGTGGAAGAGATATTGATTTGCTTCAAGTGTGCGATCCATTTAGAGTCAAACAGCTCATTAGGCCCTCAGAGCAACAACATCAACTAATCACTATTTTAAAACATCATATGATAGAGCTGGTCCCCCGGCATGACTCCACAATGGAATGGTTTTGTTGGATAGGAAGGATTCCCTCCTGAATTGTGCCCTTCCTCTGTGTTGCTTTCTGATGAATGGAGCGAGTTGAGTTCACTCACATTCACTGAATAAAAGATCCCAAGTAAGCTCTCATGGGATGATACGCTGTCTACCCCTCCCAGCACTTCCCTCTCCCTTTACACTGCAAATGCAGACTCACACTTCAGGTGCCTGTGTTCTCTGGGCTTGGAGTTTTAACTAACTGGAACTGAAAGGAACTGCTGGTGTGCTCCCTCAGCTGGCTCCAGAGAACTGCCATCTTCAGGTGATGAAAGAGCAATGAAATGAGATTATATTATACTACCTGTGAATGAAAGGATTTCAAATGATTGCCCTGCTGAAAAAAATAAATACTTATGCAGGCTGGTTTATTCTGGTTAGTGGTAGTCTGGTGCCAGTCTAGTTGGTGCACCAGCATAGCCATTGTATTCATCAGCAGAACAGATGGTTTACCAAAGTAGCCTTGCTAGTTAAAGGGATAGTTCACCCCCCCTTATAGAATACACAATATTGTCTTATTGTGTATTCTATATATAATTTATTTTCTGTCCTATTTTTATTCTTATTCTATTTCTATTTATTATTTTTATTTTTATTTATTTATTTATTTTTTCTTATTATTATTATCTCTGTCTTGTTGCTGTATTGCGTTGTATTTTTTGTGCACTGGAAGCTCCTGTCACCAAGACAATTTCCTTGTATGTGTAAGCATACCTGGCAATAAAGCTGATTCTGATTCTGATTCTGATACACATAATTGAATGTTTGAATGAATAAAGACAGAATTTTTGGGTGACCATATACTTTTAATCTAGTTAAGAAGCCTGGTGGAGACACCAGCACTCCAGCATCCCATAATGGGGACGAGCACCCAAACCACAACATATGCTGGTGACCAGCCATGCTTTTCAGCAGGGTGCAAAAGAGAGCTGGTTTGAGGACTGCTTTATTGCTTGTTGGCAAGTTGTAAGACCTCATATTACTGTGAGCAGATCTCTGCTCTGCTGTTAGATTTATTTCTTGTCATATGATTTATGGTTTCACAGTAGAGAGCAAAGACCATAGCTGTGGTGATGAGAAAGGTCAACATGTCAGACTATCATGTAGAGCATCTCCAAACTCCAGAAATGAACTGCAGAGCTGAAATGGACTTTGTCAGTCAAAAGAGTTATAAAGAAACCCCAACTGCCTATTAGTGGTAAATATATTCAACGTCCCCATTAAGTCTGTGTTTCTATTTCTCCTCTCCCAAAGTCTATGTCAGCGATTTTCCGTTACTTTCTACTTTTTTTTTTTTTTCTACTTATCCACTTTTTGGTGCTTGTTTTTTTCAAGCCTTTTAGAAAGAGGAGATCCCAAGAGACAGGGTGACTTGCCTATAGCCAAATTCTGGCAGAGTCAACATCTCCCCATTGAACTTTGCACAGGAGTCAGCTCTGGCATTTGAACGAACATTTATAAAGCCAGCAACAAATTGTCAAGCCGTTTCTGTGCTCGGCTAATTCAGCTGACTGGTAAACATAAAGGATGGTAATACTGCAGATTTGTGGAAGGGATCTGTGGTTATTTAGGTAATTTGTGGAGCTGTTCTGTTAGGATAGTTAAAGCCGAGCCGCATTTCTGGGGGATTGTGGGACTAATAAATTAATCCGAATAATTGTTGGGAAGGCAAATAGCACAGTGCAGGGGAGCTGTTGCTTTTACTGAGCAATTATTGGTGGTGCTATCTGTGATTGTGCACTGCTGACCTGAGTATATCCCACTGGTTATTTCGTCATTAAAAGGCACCCTCTTGCTCTCCCTAGTTCTGTGGCTGAAGGCAAGGGTGTCAGACTCAATGTCTCCCAGCCTCAACACTTGCAGATAAATTGACTTAAATATTTTTTTAAGAGTGATAAAGGCTTCCTGTGAGAATCCTCTAGTGCATGCTCATTTTATTCCGCTGCCTTCACAGAAACCATCTTATGATGCTAAACAATTTCCTGGATATCATTTGGTTGGTAGTCAAAGATGCACCTGAGATTGGAGCATATTCCTACAGGACCATGACTCTCCAGGAGGCTTTTTCCAAACTATTGCATAGTTAGAAGAACAGTTGTTAAAACACTGATACTTAAATGTTTTTTTGTCATGTTTTCAATCAAACTTCATGCAATCTGGTTACATTTTTGATCAATTGAGGGGTAGAGTTGAAGTACTGAACAACTTGGAACATCTTTATTCCGGAGGAGCTAAAGCTGGGCCCACTTGCTGTTACAAAGCTGAGGGTTAAATAGGTTCCTCGGTTGAGGATATTCTAGATTAACAATGTTTTCCTTTGCCAAGCTTTCCTCAGAGAGAATTAGGCAAGAGACAACTACTGTAAGTAACATTGTAGAAGACAGTAATTCGTATTTCCCCAAACACTGTGACTCTCCGATGCTTTCAAAACATTAATCTAATACTACGTTCCATTAAACTCAGAAATTTTGAATTTCCAAGCCCCTACTAGGAAAAGTGCAATGGAACACCTCTTGAAGTCGGACTTACAACTTGGAAACTTGAGCAGAAATCCACAGTTCCTATTTCGCTGAGATGTAGGTGCATGACATCACATAGACGTGTTGGCGCCCTGGGAGATTTACAGAATTGATGATAAACTTTCACTTTTATTAAATAATATGCATCAATGAGTCCAAAAAGTTCCAAAATTACATGATAATAAAACTTGTTAGGCAGATGTTTGTAGAGATTAGTGATATCAAGTTGGAAGATTGCACATCCAACTTTGAATGGAATGCAGTATAATTGTTTGAGATTCTCAAACAGCCCAACACAGCAACACTGGCTCAACCGATGACATGAGTTTGGGGTGGGACTGCTTGCTTCTACAATGGCAGATATGTGGAATGTTGGGAAACCTGTTTGAAAACGGTCATTATTTTTCCAACTCTGTTTGGTGACACTAGTGGCGCAGTAATTAGACACTTCAGCTGTAATAATCCTTATGGTCCAAATAATGTTTGATTGTCTTTCACCGAAGACAGTTCTCTAAAATGAAAGTCAACCCAACTATAACTCCAATTTTTGTGAATCAACATAATAATGGTTTATTCACATCAATGTAACAATGTGATATTAGAGTTGGTGGCTCAGACTGGACCCAATGATCGCTTTATCAATGATGCAATATAGCACCAGTGTTTGGCTGCTCAGTTGTGTTGGAACTCTGCAGGGGACATGCAGAGAGCAAGGCTATGACATCACTTTCCAACTCCTTCTCTTATGAGTATGAATCTATATTTCAAAAGCATAGATGCATAAAGGCTCATGAAAATGGAGGCACTGTTTAATATTCATCCATATTTCTGGAGATTGTAAATTGAACATGTATTTTTCAGAGCTGGCGGTTTTGGTGCATATTGGGGCAATGCAAATGAAAGATTAGCTAAATAAAATATCAAACATAAATCAAAGAAAGTGGCATGGGCTGGCTCAATCAGTTTGCCATGTCACAGTTTTGTGAATGCTTCCCATCAGTCAACATTAAAGTCTATAAAACATACAAGTCACTCAACAATATAAATGGTACATTTGATTTCTGTTATACAGCATGCAGTTGCTCTGGGTATTTTTGCTATTCCTTTTCTGGTTGATGTCTTTTTTCAATCTCTTAATTCAGATTTAATTTTAGTGTCTTTGATATTTATGTGTATATGTGCATTGTCTTGTGATATAGATGAATGAGGTTGATAAATCGCTGCTAGTTAGTCAGCTAGAGCTGTGCAAAGAGGAACTGTCAATTTATACACCAGCGTTTAGACATAAAAAACACTTTTTGATAAATGAAGATCTACTTGTCTAGCAAACCAATGTTTGCATGCAACCATTGATTTCTTGAGGCTATAAATAAACATTTACCCAGCCCCCCTCAAATTGGCCCTGTGCAGAAAAGCATGCATAATCCGTATGATTTTAAAGTATGACCAATAATTGTCACCAGGCTACTGTAGATGCCTGTACCTTTGTCTCTTTGCACTTGTGTGAAGAATGATGGATCTATTAATATAAACTGCCATACAATTAAAATTAGTTATTCATTGTATTTGACTTTTTTATATGCACCTCTGTCTTATATATTTGCAGACACATGGAGACATCAATCAACTAAGTCATATTCATAAGACATAATCTCATATTCTTGCTTTGAATACTGTAAGGATTAGTATAATTCCCAAAATCGCTGTTTTATATTGTGTCCTGATTACCTATGGGATGTTGGGTCCAATTCAAAATTTGCCAGACATTTTAAACAAGCTGTTGAGCTGTCATTCAATACATTTAAAGCTGTGTTCATGTTTTGTGAAAATAGATTCACCTCAGAAGTCCTGCATCAGCCATGTTCAGCTGGTTTCCACAAATACTTGCATCTCATTGAGATGCAAGTATTTCAGCGAGCTCTTTATGGTCTCATATCCTATAGATTTATTGGCCTTGGGCCACATGGCAAAGCTTTATAACCCCTGTATATGACATTGTAAAGCTGTCATTTCAGCTTTATTAGTTAATGCTATTTGTTAAAACCCTTAGCTTTGGAGCTATGATTTCCCAGTTGAACTGTCAAGCTGTTCCCAACTGCACTGTAGTCAAGGCCATTTTATATTTCCCTTAGTTTTGTTCTTGCAGGGTTCAAATTTAGGCCTTTAGGAATAACACATTGGAAACTAAACAAGTGATTTACATGACTGTCTAATACCAATGAACAGTTTGACTACAAAGACAAACTCCATAATTATGACTGTAACAATAGGTAAATGTATGGTGAGACTATAGTATTTAATGACTGTGTTGATGCCTCTAGCTCCCATGGAACGCTAATTGCCATCTTTTTTCTCAGCAGGCTATATTAGCACAGGCTTTTTTACTATAGCTGCGGCAGTTCTAGATAACTATCTCGAGCAATGCTTACTATCCTCTCATCCATACCTCAGTACATATGTTCAGTCAGAATACAGTAGAGTTTATTATCAGTTTAATAGAGTGCCGGAAGTAATGAGGGAGTGCTGACTAATGACGGTTTGACAGAGGCAACGTTTAAAGTCCTGAAATGTGAGCGTAATCATCCCATTTTTACATCACATGATAATTAAAGTCATCAATCATATGCCTGGCCTTATCATATTCATGAAAATTTTCCAATTGGAGGGTTAGCTTGATGAGCCACAGCTGTCGTTCATCTGGCAGAGATAGATGGCACTTTCCGATGCACTGGCTGTATTGACATGCAAAAAGATTACCTGTAGGCTATTTAGGAAAATCTTTTAGCAAATATATGAGTAGATAATTACATGAGATCATGTTTATTTTGTAGTCGTCTGATTTTTTTATACTATGTTGAGTAGGTGTCTCTTACATTGTATAACCAACTTTGCTGTTTTAACAGGATTACTGTTCATATAGGGTGATATCAATGGAGAAAATCTTTTCTTAATTAGTTCTCTTCCCTTTTAATAAAGACTAAACAGAACATTATCCCTGGACTACCCATATTAATTTTGAGCCACCTGGCTTAGTTTATGCAAGTACCACTCACATATCCAGAGGTACATTAAAAATTATCATTATCGTCATGCTCTATTTTTATCCATTAAAGAAATATTGCAATGCTTGGTATTTTTAATGTTACATTGAGATCACAAGAACTTCTGTGGCAAGAGTTATTTAGTCTTATGGGTTATTGGCATATGTTTTTATTATTATTATTCTGCTCTTACACTGTGAAATAGTAGATAACAGACATCACAGAATTTTGCGATCTAGTCACTTGAAAAACATTCCATTAAGTATTCCATTGAACTACACTTGGGATCTCTTATTGCTCTCCCTAAATGCCCGAAACTCACATCTCTTTCTCAGTCTATTTTTGCTGGAACGCTTTAAAACTAAACCTAACCCTTTTCTTCACGTCTAATCCCTAATAGCATTCTTTACTGTGGGAATGTTTCTAAAGTAGGAAAATGCAAAAGACCAGATACAAAAAAATTTTACCCATCAAAATGACTGAAAGCATTTTGAATTATGATTAACCAAATTTTTGATTAACACAGCCTAGTTGATCTTAATGATGGTGACTCCACTGACACCTATTGTTTTTATTCTGAGCTAATGATACTGTATGTCCCCTAACCCTACCCTGAAGCCTAACCATCACAGAATTTTTTTTTTCTTTCTGTGTCCCTGTAAATGTGAAAAAAAAAGAACAACAAAAAAAAAAAAAAAAAACATTTTTACATTTTCATTAAGACATTATTTTGTGTTTACACCATTTTCCTAGTGAGGACTTATGGCTTGTCCCCACAATGTTTAATAATTTTTAATAAATACATTTTCAGGTTTTAATATTCTTGTTAAGACTGTCACAATGCAGGCAAAACTTGACCCACACAGTAAACTGTGGCTTAATGCACAAGTCTGCAGCATTGCATCAGCAAAAACTCTTTTGGGCAATTTCTGGTCATTAAGTTGTAGTTTTTTTGGAATGATGCAGCAATATTGGACATTGGGTCGCTGAAATATCCGGCAGCATACTTATGTTGACGTGCGTCTCCTCTACAAGTCACTTAAGATTATGCTTGCTTTGAAATAACTAAGAATGTCTCTAAAATGTCACTAGTCTTATACGAACAGCTGAGTCACAGCGGCTTGTTCGGTTATGGAGATAAAGATGGGACATTCACCCTGTAGCTACATTAACTTAATGCACAGTCAGAGGTGGTCACCAAGGAGGGTTGGAATTCACAGCACAAACTTTTAATGTCTGAGTCAGAAAGCATCATTTCTCTCCTGTCAGGTTACATTCAGAAAGAGTGGCTTCCTAAATGGATTCCTCATGCCAAGCATTAGATGTGTCTGAATGCTCAGCCTTCTAAGAGCACAGTTTTCTTTGCTTAATTTTTTGAATGTCTCAACTTTGTCATGGGATAAGATGAGCCTAGTAGGTCCTGATGACTGTAATATGCAGACTTTTGAAGTGATATATATATAAAAAACAGATTGGTATGTAAGGGAGGTTGAAATGGGTTGGAGAGCTACACAAAGCCTGTGTTTTCTTTACATGGCTAATCAACAAATGGCTCTGTGTTTATCTACACCATGTCTTTTAAAACATTAACACAGCCCTTTAAGGAATTTTCGGAGTTAAAATTTTGTCTTGTCCCTCAGTTTGTAAAACTTTAACAATAGAAGTCTATGGGGCCGATGCACTGGTGTTTTTAAAGCATAAATGTAAAGCTCGTATTTTTGTTAAAACACTCACATGACTAAAATTCAGTGAAAAGTGTTTATTTTACCTGTGAAGTTGTCTAAATCGTCCTTTTGAGGGACTACTTTTCCAGGTGGAAGAACTTCTGATTATATTTGACTGACGTAATTTATGTGGGTGGAGCTTGCACTATTAAACATGGTTTTACAGATTAAAATGGCTTTACCTCACATCCTTTTTTGGTACCTCTGTGGCAATATGATGCACAGGTACTGTTGATAGATCTTAAATTGTATTTAAGCCATACTGTATGTAGCAGAATTGAAGGAGGCACGTCATGGAAAAAACAGGTAAGTTCAGGTTTTGTTATCCCAAAGGGGTCCGCTTTATTGACGTGCAGAAGTGAAAACGTTTTTGTGAGTGTGTGGGAAATTGACGTGGCTCTGTATAGGTGGCACTCTGTGGGGGCTTGGCAGTGAGGTGAGAGTGGTTATCAATTCAGTGTGGGTAGCTCTTTTGTTGTAAGTGGTGCAGCATGTGTCCTAAGCAGCAGACAATCTGTCTCTGTAAGGGAGAAGGACAACACATTAGATTCTCTAAGGAGACAAAGCTCGTCTGAGCAAAGCCGGTATCATGCTTAAATAGTTAGTTAATCATTGTCCTGATGGGGTTCAGGTGGGCCCGGTTATGCTGCCATGTCTGCCCCATTTGTGAGTGGTTGCTTGTTGTTAGGGGCAAAGCTGGTGAACACCTGTCTGACTTGCCACTTGTAATACTCCTTTAAAGTAATATTAACAGACAATTTCCCAAGCACTTTATTGAAGTGTCAGACCTGGGAGGCACTACCTTGATGTTTTTGAGGCAGTGTCGATGATTTACAATTTTAAAATTCCATTCTCTCTGTTTGTGCTGGACTATGAGATATTCCAAATCCACATTTCTGTTTTTAACATCTGGCCACTGGCTAGCCACAAGGTCGTAACATCAAAGTAAGTTATTTTTATAGTCACCAGAGGCTGCAGCTAGTTTATTGTAAACAGGACATGATTAATGCTAGTGCTCTGGTGTTGACTGATTAAACTCTGTTGGCTGGGACATGTAAGAGTCATGTGGAGAGCATCTCCTTTCTGAAAGCATTGAGTGGGAGACAGAGTGAAAGGTGTCGTGGGATATGCACCTCAACTGTAATCTGTAGGTACACATTTTGCTGTTATTGCTATTTCCAAGTGTACCACGCAAGAATATCACTGCTATTTGGTACCCACTTAAAGTAGTCTTTAATATATGTGTTTAGTTGCAATTCACAGATTCCAAATATCAGCCTGTTTTGATTTTGCTTTGGCATTTATGTGATTCGGCTAGCTGTCCACCTGTGAGTCGGCTAGCTTTTTATCATATTTAGCATGTGTAGGTATATAACATGATTCAAGAGTGTTTAGAAACCTGGCTTATGTCTTGTGTCCTCACTTAAAATAATATTAAACTGACAAAACACTGTTGAAAAGACTTGCATACAGTATGTGTTTTAGATGCTGGTCAACAGCATGGGATAATCAGCTATTTTTTTTTTGTTAGAAGTATAAACCTCTCACAATTTTGTTATCAAAAAAGGGCTAGACCAAAACCAAACCAGCACTAACCATAAAACAGCCTGGCCCAGCATTACCGTTTATGCTGGTCTAAGCTGGCTGTTTCAGGGAAAGGTGAGAAGAGGGTGCTAGAGGCATTTAAATCTAAAGTTGTACAATAAAATCCTATGCTTGCACTCCTTGTGGTATTTGTCTCACATGCTCTGACCTGTTCTCCAACTCTCATGCTCTTTATCTCTAAGTTTCACTCTTTCTCCATATTTTCCACGCTCTTCACCTTTCTCCCACATTTGCATTTAAACTACATCACCATTTCCCTTCCTTTTTTCTATGTCTCTTCTTGCTTGAGCCACAGTGAATCGCTCTCCAGTTCACTAGATCTTACCATTGAACGTTGGGCATCACTCTGTAACGGTTTATATTAGCATCACAAAGGTGCAGTGTACTGTAGTTTCCTCAACTATCCTGACTCTCTTGCTTCTCCAGCTTTTGTTATTGAGCTGGAGTGCATCATAACCCAGAGGTCTGCATGGAAACTGATCACACCACGAATTGACACTGTACAGTCTTACTCAACAGAAAAAGCTTCTTGTAAGGATAAGAGACAGCTTGGCTTTAGCTTTCTGTGCAGATGAGGACATTGCATTCTATGCAGATTACACATTAAACACATATGTAACAGGTAAAGGTGGGCAAGGAGGTGGGAACCGGCTGAACAGTCAGCATAAAGGTTTAATGATATAAATGAACTTAACACTATAAAACATAAACGAACACAGACACACATGCAGTGCAGCCGCGTGCGTCTCTCTCTCGAACTGGCGCCTCCAGCTTGTCTTTGTACCCCTCCTGGCTGATTATCCCGATTCAGCCCTCCTCCATCGCCAGACTCAGGCCGGGGAAACCCCCGGCATGACGCACTCCCTTCCCTTCCTGGAGGGGGGGCGTTGCCCTTCTGGCCGTGCCTGCCAGCAGGTCTTCCCTGACTTTCTGGAGCCCTGGGAGAGACGAGGGAAGGGAAAGGGGAGAGGGAAAGAGCGAGGCGGAGCGACAGAGAGAGAGAAAAAAACTTGCTCGCTGGTTCCCGGACATGCTGTCGCCCGGTCCCCAACCACTCCTCTGCCCTCTGGCGAACGACAGCTCGCTCCTCCCCCGGCGGACGGCAGCAAATCCTCCGGCCCCTGGCGGACAGAATTGTTCTTCCCCTTCTTTGGCAGATGGCAGCAGTTCCTCTGGCTCTCAGCGGCCATCAGCGACCCCTCCATCCCCAGGCAGATGGCCTGGCTCCTTTGGCGCTCCTTTGGCGGATGGCAGCGGCGAGGACTCCGCGACAGTGCATCCCTCCTCCCTCCCGGGTTTCGACACTACTGTAACAGGTAAAGGTGGGCAAGGAGGAGGCGGGAACCGGCTGAACAGTCAACATAAAGGTTTAATGATATAAATGAACTTAAAACAACATAAAACATAAACAAACACAGATACACATGCAGCACGGCCGCATTCGTCTCTGTCTATAACTGGTGCCTCCGGCTTGTCTTTATCCCCCTTCTGGCTGATTAGCCCAATTCAGGGCCGGCCGTGTGTCCTCACGGCCTGGCCCCACCCTCCTCCTCATCACAACATAACTAATTGTTATCATTATTTTTATCTCTCCTTTTGTATCACTGTAAAGTAAAAACTGTTAACTCTGCCAAGAAGTCGACCTTGAAATAAAATGCAACAATTTTAAATAAGAAGGGGTTTACTTTTGGCATGTATAACTGATTCATATCAGTTATTAATGAAAATGTAAAAATGCAGAAAAGTTTGTGTGAGGGTTAGGTTTAGGGGTAGGTTTAGTGGATAGAAAATGTCACTACCTCCTTAATAATACAAAAGCAGTCAATGAAAAGTCCCCATCATGATAGAAAAACAAATGCATTTGTACGTGAGCATGTATCTGAGCATGGCATGAAATATGTGTCTGGTGTGTCTGTGCTAGAATTGCAGGTGATGTAGGTCACTGTGACAAGCTCTGAGCATTTGTGTATGTGTGTTTTTGGGTGTCAGCAGCACAGGTGTGTAACGCAAGTGTGTCTGTGTGTTTGACAGGTTTTTTGGTACAGTTGGTCGTACAAAAGCCAGAGTAGAGCAGCTCTGCTTCTCTGAAATCCCTTCAAATAGCAGCTGCTTAAGTCACTGATGGGGTCAGTGATGTAGAAAAAACACAAAACCATATGATGCCCAAGCAAAGCTTGGATGGAGATTGCTTAAAAAAGAAAAGTATCCTTGTTACTCTAAAATTCACTGAGGAATTTAGCACACAGCAGTTCAATATTAAATGGGTAATTGAAGCAAATAATGTTCATCAACACTTTTTTTTTTAAATCAAGGTTTTATGTTAAATGTATATAAATATATAAGAGAAGTGTATATCCTAGGTCCTGGAACTGGTCATAATTTCTCTCACCATTTTTGCTGTCAATAGTTCATTTTGAAATGGTCCTGCAGCAATGTTCCCTCTAACTTTTGTCCTTGCTAAGCAAATCCTATTTTGTTTTAATTGGTACCAGTACAAGTGAAATGTCATTCTTGATATTTAAAATTCAATACCACAGTAACAATGGATAATATGCTATTATGCTATTGAACACACTCCTTTATTTAAAAAGTTAGATATTAATGTAAATGTAAATATAAACATATTAAATAAAAATGTCCTGGTTACTTGCGTAACCTCCGTTCCCTGATTGAGGGAACGAGACGTTGTGTCGATGTAGTGACACTAGGGGTCACTCTTGGGAACCAGAAAGACCTCTGGTCTTTGATAAAAGGCGAGTGAAAATTGGTGAGTGGTATTTGCATGCCACTCCCCCGGACATACGGGTATAAAAGGAGCTGGTATGCAACCACTCATTCAGGTTTTATGCTGAGGAGCCGAGACAAGGTCCGGCCATTTCAGCGGGTAGTTCAGCGTTGTGGCAGGAGGGACACAATGTCTTGTTCCCTCCATCAGGGAATGGAGGTTACGCAAGTAACCAGGACGTTCCCTATCTGTCACTCACTCGACGTTGTGTCGATGTAGTGACACTAGGGGTCCCTATACAAAACGCCGCAACTGGCTGAACTGTGTTTCGTGAACTGGCGGTGTGTGACGGGCAGACCACTGTGTGCCTCATAGCCAGCGCACCAGGCCAACACGTAACCTCCCCCAACGCTGTTATGAGTGTTGAACGGCTATTTGGGGACAAGTCGACTACCCAAAAGATAGAGACAGGCTAACCCACTCCCTAAAAAAGAAGGGGGATTATCCAACTGGGCTGCCAGGTCTAGTCAGGGGGTGTCCCTCCCAAGGGGAAGACACCGCAGAGACCACACCTCGCCCAAAGAGAGAGGGGATTTTTAAGTGGAAAATACATCACATGGTCTTGCCGATCATGTGGAGAGTCTCATGGTAGATCCTACCCAACGGGGGAGGAGTTGCTACAAACATGGAGACTGTAGCAGAGGGGGCTCTGCCCAAGGAAGACGCAGTTTGCCAACAGGGAAACGAATTAGCAGAAGATATACATCACATGGGGTTACCTTACAGGGAACCACCACATGCGGAGCATCTACCCAAGAACAGGGCTCTTAGTTAGCACGTGTACTGGGCCGGCAGTGAGTCTCTCCGAAAACTCGACTGCCACAGGGCTCGGAGGAAGTCAACCAGGGAACATAGTTTGTGAACACTACTGGGAATTAATGGCGCACGTCTTCAGCTCAGAGGAGGTGAAACGCACTATGTGCAAGCAATACACCTGGCCGGCTATCCCGGGCTTATCAGCTTGTATTGCGTGCCATTACCTGGGATGAAACCGGTTCCACCCGGAGGTTGTATAACCTTGCAAAGGTGTTGGGTGTTGCCTAGCCTGATGCTCTGCAAATGTCTGTTATAGATGCACCCATGGCCAGGGCCCAGGAGGCCGCTACACCCCTGGTAGAATGGGCTAATAGCCCTACAGGGGGCGGCACGTCCTGGGTGTGATATGCCATAGCAATGGCGTCAATGAGCCAGTGGGCGATCCTCTGCTTTGAAACAATGCTTCCTTTCCGCTGTGCAACAAAGCAGACAAAGAGCTGCTCAGAGATCCTAAAGCTCTGCGTGCGATCCAAATAGATGTTTATAGCCCGCACCGGACACAGCAACGACAGGGCTGGGCCTGCCTCCTCCTGGGGCAGTGCTTGCAGGTTCACCACCTGGTCCCTAAAAGGGGTCGTGGGAACCTTGGGCACATAGCCCGGTCTGGGTCTCAGTATCACGTGAGAGTAGCCCAGACCGAACTCCAGGTACGTTTCGCTGACACAGAACGCTTGCAGGTCTCCAACCCTCTTGATGGAAGTGAGTGCAGTCAGGAGGGCAGTCTTCTAGGAGAGTGTCTTAAGCTCAGCTGACTGCAAAGGCTCAAAGGGGACTCTCTGTAGACCCTGAAGAACTACAGAGAGGTCCCATGAGGGAACGAGGCGTGGTCTGGAGAGATTCAGCCTCCTGGTGCCTCTCAGGAACATGATGATCAGGTCGTGCTTCCCTAAGGACTTACCATCCACTGTGTCGTGGTGTGCTGCTATAGCAGCTACGTACACCTTCAAGGTGGACAGGGACAGCCACCCTTCCAACCTCTCCTGCAGGGAGGAAAGCACCTATCCGACTGCGCATCTTTAGGGGTCTTCCTGTCGGGAAGAACACCACTTAGTGAACAGACGCCACTTAAAGGCATACAGGTGCCTCGTAGAGGGGGCCCTAGCCTGGGTGGTAGACAGCTTAGGTCTTCCGCATGCCGTCCAGGGGCCAGACATGGAGATTCCAGAGGTCTGGTCACGGGTGCCAGATGGTGCCCTGTCCCTGAGAAAGAAGGTCCTTCCTCAGGGGAATTCACCGGAGGGGGGGGGGGGGTGTTGTCATGAGGAGCGTGAGGTCTGAGAACCACATCTGGGTGGGCCAGTAGGGTGCTACCAGGACGACCTGCTCCTCGTCCTCCCTGACTTTGCACAGAGTCTGTGTAAGTAGGCTCACTGTGGGAAACGCAAGTTGCGACATACAAAGAGAGCGCAGACCACCTTGGCAGTTGACATATGCTACCATTGCCGTTTTATCTGTCCGAACTAACACATGCTTGCCCTGGATCAATGGCCGGAACCTCCGCAGGGCGAGCAGAATTGCCAACAACTCGAGACAATTGATGTGCCAATGCATTCACGGGCCCGTCCATAAGCCGGCGGCTGCGTGCCCATTGCAAACAGCGCCCCAGCCCGTTTTGGAGGCATCTGTCGTGACCACAACGCACCTGGAGATCTGCTCTAGGGGAACACCTGCCTGTAGAAATGAGAGGTCAGTCCAAGGGCTGAAAAGACGGTGACAGACCGGCGTGATGACCACGCGATGTGTCCCACGGCGCCATACCCATCTCGGGACTCGAGTCTGAAGCCAGTGCTGAAGTGGTCTCATATGCATCAACCCGAGCGGAGTGGTCACCGCTGAGGATGCCATATGCCCTAGGAGCCGCTGAAAGAGTTTCAGGGGAACTGCTGTTTTCTGTTTGAACGCCTTCAAACAGGCCAGCACTGACTGTGCATGCTTGTTCATGAGGTGCACTGTCAAAGAGACTCCAAACCGAGGAAAGAGATGCTGTGAACCAGGAGGAGCTTGCTCTTTTCCCAGTTAACCCGAAGACGTAATCGGCTGAGGTGCGAGAGCACCAAGTCCCTGTGTGCACACAACATGTCCCGAGAGTGAGCTAGGATTAGCCAATAATTGAGATAGTTGAGAATGCGAATGCCCACTTCCCTTAACGGGGCAAGGGCTGCCTCTGCAATCTTCGTGAAGTTGCGAGAGGACAAGGACAGGCCGAAAGGGAGGACCTTGTACTGATACGCCTGACCCTCGAATGCAAACCACAGGAAGGGTCTGTGTCGAGGTAGAATCGAGACGTGAAAGTACGCGTCCTTCAGGTCT
Organism: Myxocyprinus asiaticus; assembly: GCF_019703515.2. Classification (NCBI taxonomy): domain Eukaryota; kingdom Metazoa; phylum Chordata; class Actinopteri; order Cypriniformes; family Catostomidae; genus Myxocyprinus; species Myxocyprinus asiaticus. The sequence continues at coordinate 23,199,084 of NC_059376.1, read as the reverse complement.
ACCGCCACAAACCAATCTTGATGCTGGACGCTCGCCAGAATGCATTTTTGCGTCAGCATCTTGAACGGGAGTCTGTGTAAAGCCCGGTTCAGTACTCGCAGGTCCAAGATTGGCCGCAACCCACCGCCTTTTTTCGGTACGATGAAGTAGGGGCTGCAAAACCCCTTCTTCATATCGGCCGGAGGGACAGGTTCTATCGCACCTTTCTGTAGGAGGGTAGCGATCTCCGCACGCAAGGTAGCAGCATTTTTGCCCTTCACGAAGGTGAAGTGGATACCGCTAAACCTGGGCGGATGCCTGGCGAACTGAATCATGTAGCTGAGTTGGACGGTCCGGACCAGCCATCGCAACGGATTGGAAAGTGCAAGCCACGCATCCAAGTTCCACGCAAGGTGGACCAAACGTTGTCGGACGTACCGGCAGGTGGGGCCTCGCGGCAGGGCGGAGTTCGAGGTGCCACACTATGTCATGGCCATGCTGAGTCTAGGGACATCGAAGCACTTACCTGGCTCCTTGTGACCACCTCCGGAACAGCCTGGGATGGGGGAGGAAGAGACCTGTCCTCGTAACCCATGGAGACTGTCACTTCGGGGCTGATGTGTGCCACAGCTGGGCATGCAGGGGTGGGGAGACCGCCGCTGGATCGCCAATCCTGCAAGGAAAAACCCGTGGATGGTGGTCGTGATGACGACCATGCACACTGGGTATGTGACCCAGGGAAGGAGGAAACTGCTCTTTTGCTGAACTGTTGGGTACTGCAGCCACTTGGGCATGCGGCAGAATTAAATAAAAAGGCAACAAAAGATTCTCCACCCAGCCCTCCACCAGGGGATGGAGTGGTCTTACTACCAGCTCCAATGCAGTGGGTTTCGTCGACCCTGGGTCGCCCGTCTCAGGGGTGCTTTGACGACCTTCGTGGGTTCTTAACGGCCGGCCTTGAGGGTGGCGTCTGCTTCCTGCGGTGGGCTCCACGCCGGGGCCGGGCCGAAGGGGCAGGCTGCGGCGGAGCCGGTGCAGTCACCACAGGGTATGCCCTTGGCGACGAGCAGACGGGGTGCGGGATCTTGAGCCGCGCCGGGTCAGGATATGCTGGATAGCCTCTGTCTGCTGCTTCACCATTGAAAACTGCTGGGCAAAGTCCTTGACGGTGTCGCCGAATAGGCCATCCTAGGAGATGGGGGCAGCATGGAACCGTGTCTTGTCGGCCTCACCCATCTCGACCAGATTGAGCCACAGATGGTGCTCCTGGACCACTAATGTGGACATCGTCCGCCTGAGAGACTGCACCGTGACCATCGTCGCTCAGAGAGCGAGGTCGGTTGCCGAGCGCAGTTCCTGCATCAAATCTGGGGCGGAACTACCCTCGTGCAGTTCTTTTAGCGCCTTGGCTTTGTGGACCTGCAGGAGAGCCATGGCATGCAGGGCAGAGGCGGCTTGTCCCTGTAGGCTTTGGCTGTCAGGGATGATGTGAACCTACAGGGCTTGGACGGGAGCTTTGGGCATCCGCGCCAGGTGGCGGTGCTCTGCGGGTATAGGTGCACCGCGAGCGCCTTATCCACCGGGGGAATTGCCGTATAGCCCCTGGCTGCCCTGCCATCGAGTGTAGTGAGGGCGGGGGAACTGAGAAATTGGGACCTGGCAGAAAAAGGTGCCTCCCACTATTTCGTCAGCTCCTCGTGCACTTCCGGGAAGAAAGGCACTGGAGCAGGGTGTGGCTGCTTTGAGCGGCGCCGAGAGCCCAGGAACCAATCATCGAGCCGCGAGGGTTCAGGGGAGAGCAGAGGGTTCCACTCTAGCCCAACGTTCGCGGCCGCCCAGGAAAGCATGTCCGTCATCTCTGCATCAGCCTGTGACTGGGCAATCGACCCTGAAAGGGGAGCCCAGCTGAGGCTTCTCTGTCCAACTGGACAAGCCCGCTCTCCATTGCTGTACTCGAGAACTCATCAGCTTCGCGGGCTCCGAACAAGAGGTCGAACTCGCCATGAGACGAGCCGGCGGACTCATCCGGAAGCCCGGTCGGGGCAGACGAGCGTGCTGGGGAATGGGAGGTCCACGGGGGGATACCCGGCGGAGGTGATCCCATTGGAGTCCCCAAATCGCCCCCAGTGCTAGCTGCGCTGGCCTCAAACCCGTAGGTAGAAGGACCGAGGCGGTCTTTTCTTACGAAAGCAAGCCACGACCGCAACGTTGCCATGGTCATGTTCTCGCAGTGAGAACATGAACCATCCACGAACGCTGCCTCCTTGTGGGTCGCGCCCAGACACGAAAGACAGTGATCGTGACCGTCTGAAATTGAGAGGTAACGACCGCAACCAGGAATAACACACAATCGGAAAGGCATTTTTAAAAAGACGTGTCTTTAAAAAGATGTTCTGTGTGTGCCACTCTTTTAGAGAAATATACTCTTTCAGAAAAATATACTCTCTTTTTTCTGCCGAAGCGCCCAGGGGCGTTCTCTGCAGTGCACCAGTGCAGAGGAGGGAGAAGCCACTGAAATGCGCCGTCAGATCCAGCAGAGGTGAATGAACAGTCGTGAGAATTCAGCTCAATGAGCATGAATCTTTCGGCTCTGAAGAGAAAATCTGAATGAGTGGTTGCATACCAGCTCCTTTTATACCCGTATGTCCGGGGGAGTGGCATGCAAATACCACTCGCCAATTTTCATTGGCCTTTTATCAAAGACCAGAGGTGTTTCGGGCTCCCAAGAGTGACCCCTAGTGTCACTACATCGACACAACTTCGAGTGAGTGACAGACAGGGAACAATGGCTTGTTGTCTTAAACACTGATTCATCTGTCGGTACAGAAGGACTGACCTTCATAATGGATCTAGCGTCTATGGAACTGTTGTCTCTGAGACAAGGAACAGAACCATCAAGCAGTACACTGATCAGCATCTCGACCACATGCTAAATTGGGGAGACACTGAGCTGAAGGACATATACAGATTTGGGCTCAATGAACCAATAACATGCTATCTGCTGGGAGGTAGGGGGCTGGCTATGTGAGGGATACCCTGGCGACCACTAGGGTTCCTATGTATGTTTACTGTTCACTTGTCTTTCATATGCTTATGGGTTTTTAAGTTCTTTTCCTTGTCGTTTTTAATTGGTTCTTGTGTTTATTAGTTTCAGGTGTTCTTTGTTTTCTCATTAGTTCCTTGTGTATTTAATCCCTGTGTTCCCCTGTGTTCTTTGTCAATCCTTATCCATTTATGGCTGTAGTGGTTTGTGCTATTCTTGTGTTTCTAGTTTTTTGTGTTTATTTTTCTGAGTTTAAATTAAAAGCCTGCACTTAGATCCTCCTTCTCTCGTCTATCACCAAACATTACACCCATGCTGCTGACCCAACATGCTACTGGTTGTGCCACAAGAGATGTAAACATATTTTATCTGATGTATAAATGTCTAATGAGAGATGCCAGCAGAATGGGGCCGATATCAGGGTGCTGGACTTTACATGCGATCATGTTGAAATGTTTTCCCCCCAAAGTCTCAAATTAGCGTACTGGTATTTAGATGAGAGGCTTCATGTTTTAGCCACGGCAACCAGGAGGCTGTCCCATTTTTTTTTCCAGTGTCTAATCTGTCCTTTTCTCTAGGTTCCTCTGTGAGTGTAAAGTCCACAAAGAACAATACAAACTGTGCTGTCTATAGTATTTTAACCTGCATTTTCAGCAGTGTTGCAGGGAGGACGGACAGACACAGTGGGAACCTTGGAGTCACACCTCAGAGGCTTAATTCACCTAAAAAGGGTGAAATAAAGTGTTCATAGGTGCATGAAGTGCAGGCTTTGCAGAGGTCCAGAGGGTGCTCCAGAAATATATCTACTTTTATGTTGAAAGTGAATGGTTACAGATAAATCAAGTAAACAACCAAGGATGCTCATGTTTATAAGTTTGAAGTTAGTTGTCTGTTTCAAGTATAATTTGTAGATGCAATTATATTTAGAGTAATACAGTTTGCTACTAATCCTTGACCTGAGAAATCTGTATAATCCTTTCAAATGCTGTAAAGCCAACTCATAATGCAACAAAACAAAGCTTTAAGTCTTTCTCCAAAAAAGAATGTAAAATTGTGTTCAAAGGAGCGGTTGGACTCAAAAAGGCATTTTGTGTATTAAAAGCCAAACAATGTCCTAACCTTTTGTGAGGCAATATGATTCCATTTGTTGCGTTATTGGATCAAGTCTGGATACAGGCTGAGAACACTTCATATTTGTCAACAGGAGGTTGCTGCTAAAATCAGTCTGTGCTTAATGAAATTTGAACCACTGCCCCCAGTGGCAAAGCTGGAAGTGAGCTCCAAAAGAGAGTTTTAGTTTTAAATTATGTATTATACATATTTTATTAATTCTTCCCCAAACCCAAATCCTAAACCTAACCATCAGTGGAGTAAAAATTTAATTTTAAAGCGAAAATGCAACTTTCGAGTTGCGCTCACAATTGTTTATGAGAACGTAGTTACTTCCCGTTTTCCATTGGACCCATACCCATGTCTCAGAGTGAACACGATTACTTCCTGGTTTCCATGGGACCAGATCCTGTGTCTAGGAGTGAACGTAATTACTTTTTTGTTTCCACGAGACCAGAACTAATTTCTTAGATATTGCTTGTTCAACGTACTATCAGTAGCTCCACAGGGAAATGTTTGAATTTAATGCAACAAGTTCTGAGGAGGTACGGCACTTGTCAGTCTTTTATCAGAATGGCGTTGATTTCAGGGTACATGAACAATCAGAAGTAGCATGTTGATTTGTGTTAGGTCCTGGTCCTTTATTAGGACATGGTGAAAGAATAGAAATAGTTTCAGACCAGCACTTGGGGATACATGTGTACTTGGATTTCAGTGGTAAATTCTATCCTCTATCTCCACCCCTCTTCCTTAATCTCTCTCACAAATACATACACAGAAACACATACACAGTGACCTTTAAATAGCTTGTCAGAAGTGGCTGTAATGTTGTCAGCAACAATAATTAATACACAGATTAATCATCTTGGCTGTATGTGTGTACGTGTTTGATGGTGGCCCTTCAGGTCTGTGTGAAAATGAATGAGACATCTGTAAGACAAATCTGAAAATATGGAGGGCACTGCTGTAAGGACAAGAGCTATGATTTACTCCTTGTCCTCATTAGTGTGGCCATGTGATGGGTTTTGCCCAGGCTGCCCTCTCCCACTGCAGGCTGGAACAATTAAAGTACATTAAAAGGAGCCAAGAGCCCTGGGGTTCTAGTGCCACAGCTGCTGTTGGTTCTCTTTTCTACTGTATCTGATAATGTTTTTTTTTTAAAAAAAGAAGTGTATGGCTTGCATTTAAAGAGAAAGATGACTCTAAAATACCAAATATTATTCTGCTGTGCTTTGATATGAACTGTAGCTAGGTAAACAGGTGTTTCATGTCATACTGCATAGTGTATTTTAGCATGACTAGGATGCTGTTTTGACCAATCAGCATTCAGGACCAGTACTATTCATTTTTCATAACATGACTAAAGTATTTGGCTTTACCGTGGTCACAAACGTCAGAGCATTTTAAACTATCCTTTGTGTGGAAAGACTGCAGTGCTCCTAATTCTCCATTCCCTCAACACACACAAACATGCTAAGTATAAATATTTTTATCCGTGAGGAAGAAGAGTAATGATATAGTATCACAGCTGCGGATCTCAGCTGATCCCTTTAATCTGCTGGGCTGTACTCCCACTCCTCACATACAGTGAATGGCCTAGGGAACTATATTTCTTGCTGCAGTAATGGTAACACCAGGAACCAGTGGGACATGTCTGTAACAGTATAAGGATGGACAAGGAGGAGGTGGGAACCAGCTTAACAGTCAACATAAACTTTAATGATATAAATGAACTTAAAACAACATAAAACTTAAGGACACAGACACACATGCAGCGTGGCCACGTGCGTCTCTCTCTCTCTCTCTCGAATCGGCACCTCCGGCTCCCCTTTATCTCGCTCTACCTTTATCTCACCCTCCCTATTGATTCAGCACTGCCACACCCTCCTCCTTGTCACAAAGTCCAACTCACTTTATCCCTCAGATAAGCATTCTGACATTGAGCATGGCCTTAGGTGAGGGCTTGACCAATATTTTAGCACCCTTGTACAGAGTCATTTGCCTGTGCTTGATGATATGTAAACAAGAACTGACAGTGTAAAGACAAACAATGTCAGCACTTGCATTAAATGAGGGCTGCCTATTCTCTGCAGCAGTATTATGTTTGTTTTACTGAGTATTTCAACCTTTACAAAACTTTAGCATTGTAAAATACCATAGTTATTGCAAAATACCATAGTTACTTGGGGCGTAAATCGGACGTTTCATCACGATACGATCTTATATAGATTCTCTTGGCCTGCGATCCAATATTTGCCGATTCTTCAAAGTCTTCTGCAATACGATTTCGATTTGATTCGATTCAGGGCCCTGCGATCGATATTCTGATATTATGTGCCTATTTTACACAGTTAAATTTTTTTTGCCCTCAAATCTATCCAAATTATAATCTTAATATTTAAATGAGCTCTCTGAAAAGTGTAAATTTAGTATCTACATTGGGACATCCACAACAAAATAAGGTACTTCAGACGTTGAAAAAAAATTATTCTGATAATAATATAAAAAATAACTTCACACACAAGTGATCATCAATCGTTTGATTACATCTTATTTTTCAGTTTCAAAGTACTTTCATACTACTATTCATGCTATCCACGAGTTTTCTTGGCTACAACTTCCGCAGTTGGAATGAAAAATTATGTTACAGTTAACTGAGATAAATGTTAGTAAAGTCTTATAACTGATGCTGGTGCTGGGCAGCAGGTGATTTCTCTTTCCCTCATTAGTGCTCTTCAGAATGTCAGCATTGTCAAAACGTTTCACATGATGGTTGAACTGCTCTGTGGTACTTTTAAATAGCAAATTCCCATGTAAATTTCAAATGGGTCTCATGCGCAACGGTTTCGTTGGAAGCCAGAATTAATCGCACGTGAGCTGCTCTGCGTTTGTCACGAGAGCTTTCATTTTATGGAGTGCCCGGTTGACGCGCGCGCGCACTGATCCTGTCACTGGTCTGGAGCTAATATTTCACAGGAAGACCGGTTGACGTGCTCGCACTGATCCTGTCACTGGTCTGGAGCTCGCGTTTCATGGGAAGCTCGGGCGATGCGCGCATACGGATAGCAGAGCGCAATTTGGCTTCACAGACCCTGTGCACATCCTTGTCCCACATGAAAAGCGTATTTAGCACTCATAAAGTGAAATTAATGTAATAAGTTTGCTTCATCTCCTGACGGAAATGCGTACGGACATGGCTGACATGAGAGTATTAAAATAAAGGTGCATTTTAAAAATAAAAGTCTATATTGATATTTACACGTTGTATCGATAATATTGGATCGTTGGTTATTGGATCGATGGATCTTTACACCCCTAATTGTTACTACAGTTATTATAATTACTGTAAATTCATTATAAATTAATAAGGCATCTCTTTCAAAAATCATGCGTTTACACGCACAATCTTACATCAGTTTTGCTTAATAAGCCGAAAATGTGTGTGATCATGCTAACTTGTTACACAGTTTGAAGTATAGGTCACTGGAACAACAATGGGTGTTTCCCAGTCTGTAGGCATTTTCAAATTGGGATGGGCATTTTTCAACTATCCAATGAAAGTAGGGAATCTTAATGTTGTAGGCAAATTATGTAAAGTGGTTGAAAAGAGCCCATCCCCATTTGAAAATGCCCACTGATTGGAAAATGCCCATGTTTGTTCTCCACAGTTTTCTTCATAAATGTTTAAGGTCATAAATGGTTTATCAGAAACCAGTTGGCACTTTTACATTCTTGCCCATTTCCCAAATTTCACGTTTCATGTAAACACTTTAACTGCCATTTTTACCACCTCATCCGGTGTTATGTGCATTCCTGTTTACAATTTGTCATCAAAAGCAGAGAATAATCAGATTTTTACAAATCTTTCATAAACATTTATTTATTTTTTTATTTTTTTGCATTGTTGGATTTTAAGTATAAGTTGATTTTGGTAGTTATGAGGGTATTTCTAGGCATTTAGACACACTCGTGATCTTTCTGTCATTGTCTTGATTTATTTTATTTACAGTTATCTCAGTTCTTCCAGTAGTAACAATAACTGCAGTCAACATAATCACATGGGAGGTTGGCATGTTGTTTCTGATACTTATGGAACCCTGGGATTGGCCACATTATGCCGACTCACTGACAAGCGGTATCTCTTATCAGATATGTATACATCGGCTCCAGCATGTTTACCTTTCCCTGTGGCATGACAGCATGCACGCCATGTCAGCAGCGTGGGAGACCTGGGTTTGAATGCCTCATTGAAACCAAGAAGTAATTGTGTTCGCATAATTATTGACGAGTGCAATTCGGAGGTGCATTTTTCCTGTTTGGCAGAAACAGTAGTTATCATTCTGAATTTTGAGTAGGGTGAAAATACTTTCTTGGATCCCAGCTTAATATGCAAATACATCTTAGTAAGACATTCATTGGCTATTTTCTCTGAAAAGTGTAAACACTGTGGCTCTGTGGCTCTATCAAAGCTTTGTGCTGTTTTATTCAGCATTCCAACGTAGCAACATTGTCTCAACCAATAGAATGAGTCTGGGCCGTGTCTATTTTTGTCCGACCAAAGGAAGTTCAGGAAACCTGTTTGAAAGCAGTCATTATTTCTGCAATTCTGTTGATGTGACTTTAGTTGAACTCAGAGTATACACCACTTTTAAATGGACACTAATGAGCTCCCTATGTTTGTGTACACCATAGATTTTCACTCCATGTCATTAACATTAACATCTCTATAAATTCTGCAAGGCTAAAGATTTGTGAGAAAATCATATCAGCTCAGCAACTCTTTCCACGTTTGCCACCCTGCTGCAGTTAACACTGACATAACACCTCTGTATCCACTTAAAGGGTAATATATCATGTTGTTGAGATACATCTTGTTGAGAAACTACATCAGCTGATGGCCATGACTGTGTGTGGCATTCCGTATGCTCAACATAAGACAGAGTCCTAAAATGGATGTATTTCCTGCCTAATCTAGCATTTTAACCCCACTGCGAAGCCTTGTGCACATTAGAGGAATAGTTCACCCAAAAATGAAAATTCTCTCATTATTCACTTACCCTGATGCTATCCCAGATGGGTATGACCGTTTATTCAGCAGAACACAAATTAAGATTTTTAGAAGAAGATAGAGCTCTGTCAGGTCCTTATAATGCAACTAAACGGGTGCCAGCACTTTGACGGTCCAAACATCACAGCATAAAAGTAATACAACAAAACAATGTTGGATGGTTGAATATCCCTGTTTAAAAGACATATGTTGTGTTTTGGATACTGGTCCCTACCAGGCTTCTTAACTAGCAAACCTCCCTTGGTCAATCAGCCTCATCAGAAAGACCATGCTGGTTGACCCTCCTTTTTTTTTTTTTTGCTGGTGAACAACATGACTCTGCTGGTCCACCAACAAGACCAGCATCAAACCAACATGAAAATTCATGCTGGTCTAAGATGGTCTTTTCAGCAGGGATGTCAACGCGCACCCACACGTCAACAGCTGAGCATGTGGGGCACGTTTGAGAATGGATCAATCACAAGAAATCATAGTTTGAGTTTCTCATCGCCTCTGACATGCATTCAGAGTCTAAACGCTAGCCCGAGGCAGAGCTTTAAATATACACATTACTGCCAGCTGTCAACATACATAGACAGGCTCGCTGTTGTATAGGTCGTCTAGGATTGCACTTTTCTTTTGCTGTAGGCCGAGAATGGTGTATTTGTCTATTTTGGAGGAATCTGTCTATTTTTGGAGGAAGCAAAAGCAAAATCTTCATTTATGATTTATAGATTTGCATTCCCAGCAAGCACTCATGAAATGCTCAGTGGTCTCAAGCTAAGCATCTTTGCTCTGCAAAAACATTTTTGAATTGAGAAGGGAAAGTTTTGCTTTTAACACCTCCGGGGGTCTCAGAGGCTACAGTACCCCTCACATCCAGATGTTACATCTTCTTATTGCCTCAGGCCTCTCAGCCGAAGTGTTTAGTGCATTGTGTAACTGGTGTCAAGACTATTTTGTCTGGCCTAACACTTTTTATTTCATACCAACATTGTAAAACTGCCCCAAACACACATAACACTAAAGTAAAAACACAATATACACACACTACAAAAATTTCAAAGTGAGGTGTCCTCGATTTCTTTTCTCATCCTCAAAGGCAATTGTAAAGAGAGGAGATTTCAGATGTGACTTAAGTCTCAACTGAAGGAGAGTTTGTTCCACAAAATTATCCTTGGATTTTATCCTGGAACGAGGGGCAGCCAACTGTCAGGAATGGAGTAAAATGAGGACTAAATTGCAGAGAAAGTTTAACAGTCTTTATTGAATGAACACAGTAGGCAGGAAGAAAGTGGCAAAACGTTCATAAAACCAGCACAGGCTGCAGATGGGAATGTCCAGGAAGGATATTGGAGCACCCGGGCTGATAATGGCAGTGATCTGAATGCAGAAGGTGACTAATATATTCCACAGCATAAATGACAGTGTCCAGTAAACAGGTAATCCATAGGGTGAGGTATATCCAACTGGAAGAAGCATACTAAACAGAGAAAAACAAGAAAACAGACAGCAGACAGACGGCAAGACTGCATGACAGGTGTACTGGAACAATCTGGCGACGAGAAAGAGAAACAAAGGGGAATAAATAAATAACAGGTGAGGATGCTGCCACGTGAGTGGTGTGAATCAGCATTTCCATAGAAATGCTAATTACACCAGCCATGTGGAAGAGGGAAACACTCGTGAGAGGAAAAAAACAAAAAAAAAACCCACACACACGTTGTTCCATGCTGGAACAACCAGATAACTATGACTGATAACCACTGCTCTCTCCCTCACGGACGGTAATTTGGGGATGGGGTTAAAATGAGCCACCTTCGAGAATCAGTCCACCAGAGTCAAAACCACGGTATTGCCACTGGATGGGGGCAAGCCAGTAACAAAATCCATGGTAAAATGGGATCAGAGTCTCGAAGGGACTGACAACGGTTGGAGAAGCCCTGCTTGGGGTCGATTGGAAGTCTTATTGCTAGCGCAAATAGGACAGGCCAAAACAAACCCACGAGAGTCAGTGACAAACTCATGAGAGGCAGTGACGGCCACCAAAACCACTGCTTAATTAACTCCTGGGTCCGAGCAACTCCTGGGTGGCAGGCTAGGTTGGATGAATGGCCGCACTGCAGGACAGGTGTGCGGACCGACTCAGGAACGAACAACAGATTCTCTGGGCACTTCTCGGGAGTGGGGACATCGCGTAAGGCTGGGCAGACTCTGGACTCAATCTCCCATGATACCACCACCACCACCACCACCCTGTTGAATTGAATGATGGTATCAGGAGAGGTTGAGTTGCTCTCGATGTCAAAGGAGCGAAATAGGGTGTCGGGTTTAAGGTTCTTATATCCAGGATGATACGAAATGATAAAATCAAATCTGCAAAAAAAAAAAAAAAAAAAAGCCCAACAAGCCAGTCTAGAATTTAGTCGCTTAGCGGTGCAGATGTACTCGAGGTTCTTGTGGTCATTCCACACAACAAATGGTACCCCTGACCCTTCCAACCAGTGATGACACTCCACCAATGCCAACCTGACAACCAGCAATTCCCTGTTCCCAATTTTGTAATTCTGTTCCGCTGGGAAAAGATCATGAGAAAACAATGCGCAGGGATGCATCCTCTCATCCGACGGAGATCTCTGGGACAAAACGGCCCCTACCTCTGACGCATCAACCTCCACCACAAAATGACGATATGAAACAAAGCAGCTTTTGAGCTTTTTGAATGCAGATTGAGCCTGCATGGACCAACTGAATCGTGTCTTAGTGAAGGTTAAACTTGTCACAGGAGAAGCGATCTGACTAAAGTTCTGGATGAACCACAGATTTAAAAAAACAAAATTGGGCCCTAATCCGGACTATGTGGTAAGGATTTCAGAGGTCCAACTTTGTAAATACGGATGCCCCCTGCAAGAGTTCGAAGGCTGAGGACATCAACAGCAGAGGATAACGATTATTTGCCGAGATGTCATTCAGCCCTGATAATCAATGTAGGGATGCAGAGAACCATCCTTTTTCTCCACGAAGAAGAACCCCGCCCCAGCCGGTGAGGAAGAGGGACGGATGATACCAACTGCAAGAGAATCATTAATATACTTATCCATGGCCTCCCTTTCAGGGGAAGAGAGTGAATACAGATGACCCCAAGGCAGAGAAGTACCAGAAAGAATAACAATCGCACAATCGTACGGGCAGTAAGGAGGCAGAAATGCAGTCTGGGACTTGCTGAAAAACGCCCTCAGATAATGGTAGATTTTGGGAACACCGGAAAGATCCACTGGTTCCTCCTGCAACACAGAACACGACAAAACAGGGTAGGGGGTCGGAACCAAGACACTGAGACAAACAGAAAGGACTCCAAGACAATACAGAACTCTTTAACCAGTCTGTAGCGGATTCAAAAATAAGGAAGTGGGAGGCGGGTGTCAGTCCAGGTAAATCAAGCTTTAATGGTTCTTCCCAGTCTAACAAACAGTCTTTGGCTTTTCAGCTTCACAGCAGGGCATTTACTCTTCAGCTTCACAACAAGGTATCTACTTTAGCTTTAGTCATAAGAGACAACATAAACTCCTAAATATTTAAGTTCAGCAGCTTTGCAGCGTTTAGCTCTCTCCCTCACTGGCGTTCTTGGTGGCCTTTTCAAGCCCATCTCCGTCGTCACTGAAATGAGACACAGGTGTTACGTATCATTAATAACCAGGCAATGGCCCTTATTGCTTCCTCTCTCCCCAGTGACAGACACATGACCACGTCCCACTCCACACAGTCTAACTGTGGATTATGTTTAATCAGCCACGGGTGTCCTAAAACCACAGGAACTGAGGGTGAGTGGATAATAAAGAATTTAATCTCTTCAACATGATTACCAGAAATAATCAGGGTTAGTGAGGCAGTAGTGTGAGTCACCTTAATGAGGGGGGTATCGCAGAGAGTGCTGGCAGTTATGGTCTACTGCATTCTTCGCAATATAACACTCAGAACCAGCCCGCATGATAGAAATTGTGCCATTCAAATTGCGCTCAAATTCGTACAAATTTGTAATGTGGGGTTAGTTAGTTGTTGCCTGATCTGAATATTCCTTTAGTGAATTGGTCGCTGAACCACCACAGACAGCGCATGCAAATACTGTATACGGTGCTTTAACTTATTCTTAGTGAATTGCCCCTTTGTGTTTAATCAGTTCTCATAAGATTAGGACAAGTCATGAAGTATAAACCCGATACTTCAATGCTAAGTAAATTTTCCGAACTATTAAAATGCCCTTGGAATATGACAGAACATGAGGGTTTTGTGAATAGAAAGCCTAGTGCAAAGACATGTGGTATCAAACACAAGTGTTTGTAAAGAGAATTTCCATAATCCTCTGAGATACTGTATGTCAGGGTTTAGGACTGCGGATCTTGGCAGCTGTAGCAATCATCTGTTCTGAGAGTCATAAAGGATGATGTGCTTGAGCTGTAATAACTAGGTCATATGTCCATTTGATTTCATTATGAATGTTTGAGATTAGAAATATCTATGTGCCAGAGTTGAATTAACTGCTGAGTGGCAACAGCTGGATGCTTGTGTAGAACCTTCTGTGTCATTAAAGCATTGGGAAGAATTCTTACAGGAATTTAAAATAAGCTAGAGGCTGAACATTAACATCATTAGCGTGTGGAATATACTGCACACTAAGATTAAGACAGAATACTGTGTGCAAGCTTTGACATGATGTATTGAATGTGATTAATTTATTAACTTGTTGAATCAATCTTTGTTTGATTTATGTGCCTTAAAGGCCAGTTGTCTATTTTCATTTTACAAGTATGTGTGTGCATGCTTTAACTTTTATCCTGTATGTTATCATGTGATGTGCAACACTTTTTATGGCATTGTGCTACTTATTGCAACTGAACAAGCATTATTTGCTTTGATAAAAATAAATGCCCCGTATTCTGTTCAAGTTCAGCATTTAATACTGTTCTCAGAAGTGAGTAGCAAGACTGCTTTCTAAAAGAGTACTGAGAGCACTCTATAAGATACGATAACAATCTATAATTTCTTTTTTAGATGAAAAAAGGAACACATAATATCCCTCTATACCCAATAAAGCAGAGCTTTTAGCACATGTTAGTTCACCATATAGGTATCACTCTGTTGCAGAGGTTGAAATGTCTGTGTTGTATGTGGGCAGATAAGCAGCAGGTTGATTGGATGCGTAGGCCTCCATTGACTGCACGTGCAAAGCTTGCTCTAAATCCTCCTTTCAGTTGTAATTCATTCAGTTCCATGCTTGCTATACATGGCAAAGAACTGTAATGAACTGAAGTGAAATTAACTGGACAGAAAAAAAAAAAAGAAAAGAAAAAAAAAAAAAGAAGAGATTTTCTCTTTATAGCTTCAAAAGCTTTTAAACTTTTGGCAAATCAGCTACATGAAAACAATTTGTGTTTCATTTGTACATCAACAAAAAAGAAGTCCCTTCTATTGACAGAATGAATAAATCATCATACACACTGACCATGTAAGATTAAGCGTCTTTAAAGCATGAGATGGTGCCTCAAACAAAAAAGCTGACTTTTTAAAAGCCTTTCGTTCTCTTAACACACAGACACAATTCCTCTGAGTTGGCCCGCACTCAAATACGGGCAGCTGAAGCAACTGCAATTGTCCTTGGATTCTCTTGAAAATGCTTTGTGCACATGGATTCCTGTGATTTTTGGCTGCGCTTCAAACACAGCTCTCCTCTTAATGCCATTTGCGGTCGTGGTTGGGCTCAAGAGTCAGATGCTACATATACTGCATTTGAGGGTCCAGTAGCTGAAAGTAGCTAATTAAAAAACACCCACAGCCATCGTAAAAACACCTCAACTATAACCTGACTGCAACGATTGGCGGTGGACGAAGGTTATTGGTCCATATCAGCAGTGGGAGCCCATATGTTGAGGGGCTTTCAGTTCTGTGTGCTAAAGGGACTCTGTGTACCCATTAGTTTGAGTTTTTGGTCATGCACTTCCTTATCAGAGCCCATAGGTGCCACTGTTTAATATCAGGCTGATCTGGCAAAGGCTAGGCAGTGGTGATGAATGTGGTAAACATTCATGGCTCCGCACAGTTCAAACCATTATCATCCATGGCCTGACGGGGTCTAAATCCTAATTATCTGCCTGTGAAAGGGAGCTGTTCTAGTGCTGCGTTCACCCCTCCTCTTTTGTGTCAATCATTACCACCCTTTTTTAAACCCAAATAAGGGTGCTACAGCATGTCAAGTAGCAGTGCTCTTTAAATGCCTCTGCTCTGCAGCAGCAATGCTGTGTCATGTCATTATCAGCTTTAATAATACAAAGGTATATGGCTGCATAGCCACATCAGTTGGCAAGTCTCAGACAGATCAGGAAGTATTTGCAAACACTTAGTTCACCCAAAAATGAAAATTCTGTCATCATTTACTCACCTTCATGCCATCCCAGATGTGTTTGACTTTCTTTCTTCTGCTTCTACAAAGACTTTTAGAAGAATATCTCAGTTCTTTTGGTCGATCTGATGCAAGTGAATGGTGTCCAGAACTTTGAAGGTCCAAAAAGCACATAAAGGCAGCATAAAAGTAGACCATTCGACTCCAGTGTTTAAATCCATGTCTTCAGAAGTAATATGATAGGTGTGGGTAAGAAACAGATCAATATTTAAGTAAATAAATCTCCACTTTTAAGCAGCCCTCCTAAGTGCTCTTCTCGCCTAAGAGTTCCTCTTCTTTTGTTTTGCCGATTTTAATTCTTCATGCATATCACCACCTACTGGGCAGGGAGGATAATTTATAGGAAGAAAATTACTTAAATATTGATCTGTTCACCCACACCTATCATATCCCTTCTGAAGTTATGGATTTAACTACTGGAGTCATCTGGATTACTTTTATGATGCCTTTATATGCTTTTTGGACCTTCAAAGCTCTGGCCACCATTCACTTGAATTTTATGGACCTACAAAGCTGAAATGTTCTTCTAAAATTCTTTGTTTATATTCAGCAGAAGAAAGAAACCTTAAGGTGTAAGCACATAGCATATTACTGTTGAGAGAATATACTGGCAAGACTTGGTGACTGAACTTTTGGCACACAGACTTACATCATGGTTAAAAGAACATTTGTGGAAAGGAATCATTTAAATACAAACTACAGTAATGTTTGAATTTTAAAATCAACAAATCAGATAGTTAGAATGGACAAGAGTGTGTGACATCTACAAACACATTCAAACGAAAGCCTAGGAGAAAAGGAGAAGCCAAAAGGGTAATAGCACTTATGAGATGGGTTGTTTTTGTATTATGTCAGACCAGTGAGGAACACACCAGATAAAAACAATCAAAACACCAGTACAAACAAATGTTAAGTTGATAAATGTCATAAAAGTAGACCATTCGACTCCAGTGTTTAAATCCATGTCTTCAAAAGTGATATGATAGGTGTGGGTAAGAAACAGATCAATATTTAAGTAAAATACTGGGCAGGGAGGATAATTTATAGGAAGAAAATTACTTAAATATTGATCTGTTCACCCACACCTATCATATCCCTTCTGAAGATATGGATTTAATTACTGGAGTCATCTGGATTACTTTTATGATGCCTTTATAAAAGTCACCTTTGTCAGTTGTACTCTTGTGTTCAGTGATAAAAACACATGATGTTTTTTCAACAGATGCTTTTTTATAATGGCATTTTATCATAGACATCACATTTTAAGCTGTACATATGAAAAAGTTCTTATGTTTTCAATATCTTTGTACACAGCATAATTAAAACACTTAAAAAATGTTGTATATTCACAGTTGGTGCATGTGTAGGAATAACCAGTCAGCCAGAAGGGGCTCCAAACAGCCCTAAAACAGAACAGATTGATGTAGTCTTTCAAATGAAAATGTAAACTTGCAGAGAGAAAGATGGAGTGTTTTGTTCTCCTGAAAGCTTATTGTGTATAACCTTGTGACCCTCGGCAACATTAAAGGGCGAAAAGAGTTGAGCTATCAGAGGAGCCAGTGAAGCAGATCAGTGGGCCGGCACATCTGTGTGATGCACATTGAGCACTAATGATGTTTTCTCAGTCCTGAGGCTGCTCTCATCTTGTCCGCTCTAATGGGCTACCCATGATTATCAGGGTACGGAAAATGAGATGAGTCATCCAATAATGTGGCAGCCTGTGCTAAAAGACAACTGGAACCAACAATCAGGCCCTGTTTTTCAGATTAATTATATTTAAACATGTCATCATGGATTAAGCATGGAAAAAGCTTTCTCAAAGTGACAGCTCCATGTCATGACGTGTGTGTCAGGTTTGTTTAAAGGAATAGTTAATTCAAAAATGAAAATTCTATCATCATCTAAGCACCCCCATGTTGTTCCCAACCAGTATGACTTTCTGCTGTGGGACACAAAAGGATATGTTAGGCAGAATATTAGGTGCTGACAGCTTTAGTCAATGGTCACTTTCAAGGTATGGAAAAAAAAGGTGCAATGAAAGTGAATGGTGACTGGTGTTTAACATCTCCTATTAAGGTTCATTGAAGGAAGAAGGTCAAAAGAAGAAGGTCAAAATGAGGGTGTGTAAAGGATGCTTTTTTTGGAGCGGGGGGTGGGGGGTTAGGATAGCATCTCTTTAAGAAGTATCGGTTAAAGGGAGGAATGGCAGGATGCAAGAAAACAGAGAGATGAAAGATAGCAGGGGTATTGATCCTCGTCCTCTTTCATGGAGACAGCGTATGCATACTTAATCCGATCGCAAGTTGTCTCCAGCATGCAATGGAGCGTGCAGCTCTCTCTCTCTCTAGCTCTCTCTCTCACACACACACACACACACACACACACACACACACAAAGGGTGGTGAGTATCGCATAGAGATGAATAGCCAATGTTAGCTGCGGGGGGAAAATCGCTTGGGAAATATGAATAATTTGAACATAGATTTGGGTCAGACAATTCAAGTAGTGGCAAGGGACAAGGGATGTGTTTTCACTGCATGGCAAAATGCATTTATACCATGTCGAATGAAGTTCTACAAACCTTTGGTTCAGATCAAAGGCTTTTTAGCAAGTCAGTCCACTGGCAGCCATTTTTGTCATGCCAGTGTAGATCTACTTGAATGGGGGAACACCAAAATCTCAATATGGTTGGTCAAGATTATGATCAAAGAACATATTTATAATCATCAGTAAAATCTGACAATGCTGGTATTATAAATTGTGCTTCTTTACCTCGGATTACACAAAAAAACGCAATTTTCCCGGCTTGTATAGCTAATGCGCATGCACGTTCTCGAGATGATTGACAGGCGATGTCTGTATCTAAAAGGTGATTGGTTCTTTTACCTGTAAGGTGGGACTAACTTTCTACATCCATTGACCGTTAGATGCAAGAGCCTCTTGGTTGGGCGTTCCAATTTCTCCCATTCATTTTAATAGAAGTGCCTCATCTCTACTCAGTAGTCTCAGTTCAGATTCAATGTACCAAGACCTGAGGTCACTTGCCTGCTCATGTTAAAGTCTCTAAAAGGTTTATTTATTTATTTTCACTCTACATTTGTTCTGTGCTCAAGGACAAATATAGCAGTGTTGGTCTCTGCATAGTCTGCACCAAACCAGCAGTAACTGGCCTAAAGCAGCTTGGACCAGCATGGGAATTCATGCTAGTCTTTTCAGTAGAGTGGTGACTCAAACTCTTAGGGAAGATAAATATTCATACATAGTAGCTTGATGTTGCACTGTCATGGTTAGACATTTACCTGTGACTTGTTTTGAGTGTTTGTCTGCAGTGTTTGCCAATACTCTCTTTTATCTCATTATTCATAGAGCTCTTTTAAATCCTACTCCCAGAGAACACCATAGTTACCTGCTTCTGCACCCAAATAGGATCCAATTAGCTCCAATTATTTGTGTCTTTTTCCATAGTGACTTGAAAGGCCTTTTCAAACCTGTGATTTAAACAAGTACTCCACCACACTCCTCCTAATGAGATCTACAGATGTTTTACTGAAGTTAAATTTAAAACACATGACAGGCAGGCTATTTGAATGACTAAGTAAGTTTACTGCTAGCAAATGATAACATGGTCTGCATTTTAAGTGGCCAAGTCTAAAGTGAGTGCATTTCACACCAGCCATGAGCTGTCATTGACTGTGTTTACATGCACAGATCTTCACTAATCTGAATTAAATTCAAGTCAATGGCAGATTCAGAATAGTGTATTTACCCAAAACACTGCAGTCTGATTAATTGTCTATTGTGTTTTTGTATTTATATGTGAATTACATTCATTTCAAACTAAATTTCTTTGTAAGAGAGCATGGGAATTTTACCATACCAGTGAGAAACTTTTGAGTACTATCATTGGTCTTGTCAGGGAAAGTAAAGGAGTCAGCTGACTAAATAAGTTAGGCGACACAGCATGACACCCGAGTGTGTAATTGCCATGTTTGCCTCTCAAACATATCTAAAAATATGCCAGGGAAACTTTGTTCTCAAGTTGTTAACTTTAACTTAAAAAACGAGACAAGAACTAGAAGCAACATCCCAAAATTCTTGTTTAAACATTTTAATCTCCTCTCCAATAAATAGATTTCTCTGGATGAGAGTACATAGCAAAGATTGGCAGGAGATAGTTGTCAAGCACTGCACTGAGCATGTACGTGAAGTATTTTTTAATCTGATTGAGATAGTAGTCAGAATCTAGTGTTTACATGACAATTTTTCCTCTATTTCACAGAATTTTTAAGATCAGCACCACCTCTTTCTATCGAATATTAATTTAAATTGGATTGGGCTTAGTTTTTTTTTTTTTTTTGTTAGTTTTTCTTAGTTTTTTTTTCAGATTGAGGTGTTTATTTTAAGGATTTTCATTCTGATTGATGTATCAGTCAGATTACTAATGTATTGTTAAAATGCATAAAAACATATCTTAAGACTTTTGCATACCCCACATATTTGTTATTCTACAGGGTTCTAAAGGGTCTTTTGAAAAGGTAAACCCTCTTCATACCTTTTGCTTATGTCACTTCTCGCTGGTTGGGGAATGCAGGAAGAGCTGAATGAGATTAAAGCATGGCCAAAGTAATTGGAAATTTGTACCTTGTCCCCCTGCTGGAATGATCATGTCAGCCTCAGTTAGAAGGCTGTTCAGTGTGACTAATCCCATCGCTGATGGACACCTGCTGTCTGTGGTACAGGGTGCAACTTCCCTCTGTGCATCCGCACCTCCGTGTAGTGTGAAATGTTCAGAATAATGGAATTAAAGAAATAGTTCACACAAAGGTGACATTTTCTTTAATTATTTACTCACCCCTCATGATGTTCAAAACCCATGAGTTGTGTGTGTTGGGGGGGACAAAAGCAGAAGTCTGAAGCAAAAACAGCACTGTAAAAACACAATAAAAGTATTCTACTTGACACAGTCCAAGTCTTCTGGAGCCATTTGATAGCTTTGTGTCGGAACAGACCACAATGTAATTCATAATTCACTCTCAGATCATTCATGCAAATAATTATGCCACCTTTTAATCAAATATGGCACCTATGGTGCAGGTTTGACTTCATAAATTTCAGTCCCTATGTCTCCAATAACTTTTGTTGCTATTGACGTCCAAACTGTGCAATGGGTGCCACATTTGTAATGAAAATAATGACTGTACATGATGATAGAATTTTAATTTTAGGTGAACTATTCCTTTAAGGCAGCAAGGTACCTAATAGATAAGAGAGATGGAAGGAAGGCAAATGTTGAGGGTTTACTTGGACATCCTTGAAGCTGCAGCCTTAACATGAGCTTGTTGTCTACTTGTTTTAGTGGTCTGTCATTTTGGTTTGACAGTTTTAATTTAGATTAAAAGCTTATTTTTTAATTGTAATGCAATTACAATAGCTCACAGAAAGTATTTTTTTCTACTTTAATTACTGCTACTTTAATGTATTCAATTACATTGTCATTCATCAAATTAATATTTATGATGTTAGATTTCATTTACGGTTATGAATTTAGCATAAACTATTATCCAGACTGACTTACAGTGCATTCAAGGTGTAACTTTTTTCTAGATTGGTTCCTGGGTGTTGCCTGCGCCATGTTCTACCACTTGAACTACAGGATTAGATCTTGAACTACAAGATTAATGTTTATGGAGTCAGATGTTGTTCAGATTAAACAAGACATCCTTAATTTGGTTATTTGGCATACTTATTGGAATTTATTATTGTTAATATTATTATGGGGTTGTTACGTTATTGCAGTTGCTTATTTATTCACTTCTCTTGTTCATTAGTGGGACATATTTGAGACTAGAACACACTGGTGACCTGAGGAAGTTATGAGGAAGATATTTCTTGTGAAGGCCAAACCTCCATCTGCCATTTTATTATGAACACTCAACATGTCTTTCTCACAATTAATTAACCTTTATTGACTTCCTGTAAGGCATTCAATTCTAGCTTTATCTGCTGACATTTAAATGACACATAAAAAGTAATTGGGAAATGATGGGGCTAAAGCTACATACACATGACAGCTGCTGATGGCTGCGTCCTGTCTTCCTATTGTCAACTCTCTAGGGGCTATTAGAGGTGGGGTTTTTAATGACTGATTTCAGTGATAAATCCTCTTAAGGTGTTGTTGGGTGTACAAAAGATGGATGGATAGCACACCCTTATAATTCAGTCAAATTCAAGTTTATTTCTATAGCACATTTAAAGGAATAGTTCACCCAAAAATGAAGCGCAGAAAGTCGTAGTAAAAGTAATCCACATGACTCCAGTGGTTAAATTAATGTCTTCTAAAGCTATATGATCACTTTGGGTGAGAAACAGATACATTTTTAAGTCCTTTTCACTATAATTGTTTAATTCCAATTTTTCTCCAATGCGCGTTAATGAGAGGACTGAGTTCACACAGCCTCTCATGTGACATAGGAGCATTTGCATGTTCACACGAGAACTGACGTGAAACAACCAGAGGTGCAGCTCGGATGATTTACAAGAGAACGCTGTTCACAAACTTAATTGGATTCAATTTCATTTAAACATGCCAACCCGCTTTTGCCATGTGAATGACTATGTTTACTCGGCCCTCTAATGAACGCCAGTAGAGAGCGACCGCAAGTTAACAATTATAGTGAAAAAGACTTAAATAGGTTTTAACCCAAAGCAAAGGTATCAATTTAGAAGACATAAATTTAACCACATTGTATGGATTACTTTTACTATGACTGTCTGTGCTTTTTGGAGCTTTAAGGTACTGATCACCATCCACTTGCATTGTATGGTGCTACAGAGCTGAGATATTATTCTAAAAATCTTTGTGTTCTGCTGAAGAAAGACAGTCATAGACATCTGGGATGGCATGAGGGTGAGTAAACGATAAGATAATTTTAATTTTGGGTGAACTATCCCTTTAAAAACATCAGAAATTGACAAGAGTGCTTAACACATAAAAAAACAGATAAAACAACAAGAAACATAAAAACATCATACATTCAATAAAACTTATTAACACCATTGTCTTCTGCATCAAAAGCCAACCAAAAAAGGTAAGTCTTAAGGCAAGATTTAAAAGTCTCAACTGTAGGAATAGCTCTGATGTGTAGAGGGAGATTATTGCAGAGTTTTCATTCTTTAGTGGAACATAAAAGGAGATCTAAGGCAGAACGTTCACCACAGTCACTATTCACTTTCATAGTATGGAAAAATAAATGTGCATTGAAAGTTTATGGGTACTGCGGCTTTCATTCTGCCTTCTGTAACATCTCTTTTTGTGTTCCACAGAAGATAGGAAGCGTTTGGAGCAACAAAAGGGACATGTAGGTTTGAAACAAGATAAGCGTAAATAAATGTTGATGGAATTTTCATTTTTGGCTGAACTATCCCTTTAAGAGGATTTATCACTTAAATGACTCATTAAAGACCAAATTTTTGGTCTTATTGAAGGGTTTTACAGTATTTGTGTTGGTCAGCAGTAAAGAGCCTGCCTTGTCTAGAGCCTATAAATTGTCTTTAGAGGGAAGAATTGCCTCTAAAGTAGAGAGCTGAGACACTGAAGCAGCCTGCTATGGAATGAATCACTTTGCATGCCCTCTAAATGAAAGCAGGGAAGAAAGGGAGCAGGGGGAATATAATATTGGTTATGCAGATGAAGCAGGGGGTGTGCGTGAGAGAGCGCCAGAATCATAGCACGAGCCGAGGCGTTGTGGAGAATCATTTGCAAGAGTTTCACAGGGATTGTTTTTGTTTAGCAGTAGGCGGTGGAAAGCAGATGAGGACCCTTGGTAGGAAGGTCTGGTAGGCAGCCAGATATTATCTTGAGGGGTACTAGCACTGGGGTACTCGTGCATTTAGGGGGCTTGTCTGGGTGACTGATTAGCTTGTGATTGCATAATTTTACCAGGTCACCAGCTCCCTTCTAGCCACTCTGTGAACAGCTCATTGCTCCTCAAGTCTATTAATTGATGAGCCAGTAAAGCATAAAATCAAAGGGCTATGTCTGATGATGTCACAATATGATGAAAAAAATTGTCACTAAGAAAAAATCCAAGCACAGAATTTAAATATACTCTTGCATAACTAAAAAGTTAGAGTACAATAAAAGCAGTGCACTTTCTGTGCTATTAGTTGAGTTGGCTGACATAAAAAAATATAATGCAGGTCCAGTGTAAGCCTGCAAGGCACACATCATACAGAAATAGCTAAGTGCTTACTGTTGGTCTACTAAAGGCCTTTTATTTATTGTCAGTATCGATGCCATTTTCAAAGATGGTAAATAAACAAAACAATGAAAATGGAAAATAAATTGCAGGAGCCAACTGGAGCGCTTTTCTACAAGGAGATTTGCTTTGTGGTTTTATATTTGAAGAGCAAAAATAATTTATTATAATGATTTTTAGTGGGTTCACAGGTTTGAAATCCACTCACAAACTCAAGTATGTACTATTATTTTAATCAAGTCAGCATTACAAGCAGTACACACACACACACACACACACACAAAAATGCTTAAAGGAAATATGACAAATAAACACAGATATAAGGAACTTCTCATAACGACAGAAGGTGAGAAGACGACAGCTGTGAAAAAGAAAGGGATGAATTTATTTGCTAACTATAGGGGAAGATATGCACCCAGGACTTTAAAGCCATCAATTTAAGGGGGTAATGCATTTATTCATTTGGAAATTCTATATGATTTTTTTATTTTATTTTTTTGTCTTGCATGGTAGCAAATATTTATAGTGGTCTTGCGTTACTCATCCGGCACTCGTGGGATGCTAAAAGCACTAGTCTGAAATGTGATTGCTAATATTCCAGAGGAAGACAGGATGCAAACCTCCTCACTCTTCATTTCAATAGCAAATTAGACTTTTTCATTTCCTCTGTCTGTTTTCTGAGAGGTATTTTTGTTCCATGGCTCCACAGAGATTCATTATTGCACAATACAGGTTCTCCATCAAATGCTTCACAATCCTGCCTGACAAGTCAATAGCCCCTCATCGCTAGCTTATTTTATTTATTCGCCTTGTAATCCTCAACTCATCATTTCTTCTGCCTGAATTTGTTTTATTCCTATTATCTCCCACTCTTGTTTTATTGCCTACCATCTCATTTAGCTGATTACTTTTAACATTTTATCTGGTTGTTGAGGTCAACTTGTAGACAACAACAGTTTTCAGCTGTATTTTCAGCTTTTCTTGACAGAACTTGTAGAGACTTCAGAATGATGCACTCACTTGGTCTAATAAGGGAACATCTTTCTGTTATTCTTCAATTTTTTTATGTTTTTGTATGTTGGGAGCAAATCCATTGTCAAGTAGGCAAAACAATAAGACAGCATCATATATTTATAGGGAAGACATCAAGAAATTATTCAAATGAGATGATAATTTTAGCATTCAAAGTGAGCCCCACTGTGCTGAGCAATTCGTCACTGTTTCTTTAACTCTAGAATTGTTTATAGCCAGAGAAAATGTAAAAAAAGTTGTATAAAGCTGCTTTTGCAAGGTTAGCATACGAATGTGCAACTTAAGTATAAGGAGCATTATACAGTATGGGGAACTCAATCTGCCCTTAATCATCTTTATGGATAATGAAGTCTCTTATGTTTGGATAATCACGGTGATATAGAAATTACACTACAAGGCCAAAAGTATGTGCATTACCCATTTCATTTAACGATTTTGCTATGTGAGCTACATGAATTTGCTATTTCAGCTACATGAATTACTAATACATGCATACAATCAAGCATATAGGCATGCAGTCTCCTTAGATAAACATTTGTAGTGCCCTTTGCCCCTGTGCACAAAGTGAGGTCCATAAAGAAAGATCTTGTTTGGCCTGCACAAAGTCCAGACCTCCACTAAACACCTTTGGGATGAATTGGAATGCAGACTGCAAGACAGACCGCATTGCCCAATCTCAGTGTCTTACCTCACGGATGCTCTTGTGTCTGATGCAGCCTGATGCAGCCATGATTACTGATGCAGTCATGTTTCAACATATAGTCAAAAGCCTTTCCAGAAGAGTGAAAGCTATAAATATAGTTTTAGCGACAATGGGATGACCAACCCCTTAAGGCCCATGGTTCTGAAATTAATCGCACAATAAGCACAGGAAGACATGGTGTTCAGGTGTCCACATAATTTTTGCCAAGTAATGTACAGTGTGGACGGGTGTAACACAAACATAGATTTGGAAAAATAGGAAGTGTTTTATACATGCAAACTGGGTCTAAATTCTAAGTCAAGTCAAGTAAATTCTATTTGTATAGAGCTTTTCACGATACATATTGTTTCAAAGCAGCTTTACAGAAAAGCATGCCGTAATGCCCTCAGTGAGCAAGCCAAAGTTGACTGCGCAAGGAAACAAACTATTTTTGTTTCTAAGTTGCGCTGGTACTTTTCATTTTGATTTTCTTTTTTGCCCAAATGACAAATTCTGTCCAGTCCAGCCTGGCTTTACCAACTACAATTACAGGCATACAGTCTCCTAGGGAGTTGAATCCCAAGAATAGGCCTGTACCTCTAATGGATAGTAGTGTTTGTCAGAGCACACTGGGCTTCAGGAAGGATGGCTGCTTAGAAAACAATAATGCAACCACTTTGCCCTGAGCCATTTTGTGAAGCTTCTAATGGTGATGGATTGCACTTACTCTGCATTGAACCTTTCATTGAAGAAACCACAAGCACTTCATATTGTCTCAGGCTAACTAACTTCAAAGGGACCACCTACATGTAGCGATCGCCTACACAGAGATGACTCAACTTACACGCGCAAAGCAGCAGCAGAGGCAGATTGTTGGTGCTCTGTTGCTGCGGTGAAGAAATGGGTACTAATTCTTTCTGACTAAACCAGGATAATTAAACAGCAGTTATTTTGAGATTAGATTTGTGGAAGATTAGGATTTTATCATGAACCTTGCTTAATAATACTCTTGTCCTAATTTGAGATGTCTTGTAAAGTCATTAGCATCTAAATGCATTGAATTAACGCTGTCATATGTGGCATGTCATATTCATAAGGAGTGCTTTAATAGTGAAAAATGACTTGTGCTTTTTTATGTCAATAATTTGTCCATGGTATCATGCATGGGCATAAACGGCAAATAAATATCCATTCTATTCTATTTGGGAATTAAAAATAGTCAAGGAACATTCCAATATGCTTTCCAGTGATGGCATGAATTACAAATGGCTTTAATAACCTCTCTGAAAACTGTTTTTCATTGGTGGGCACCACAGCGACTGGAGCATCTCATATGTTGCCAGACTTTTATGTGCAATTAATGGGCTTGCACTCCTGTGCAGAAGGAGGTCAGCATTACTCATACTGCCTAATAGCTACAGTACATGATACTGTACATGAGTATGAACAATAATGAGACAAATTACACCATTACATAGACTATTCAAAATAAGTAAATGGTCCCAGACCACAAATCAACATCGGCAGAGAAACAGATTTTGTATCTTCTACTTGCCTAATGATGATCAATTCTTACTGTAGATATTATATAGTCATAAAAGTGTTTGTCTTTGCATTATAAAAATGTACTGTAGTGGTACGATGGAAGAGTGAGGGTAGTAGATGGTCATGCCATGGTATTTTGATATATACTACATGGCCTCACATACTACAAGTATGTGAACACCTGAACAGAACACCCATGTTTACTTATTGAACAATTAAATTCATAACCATGGGAATTAATATGGAGTTAGTCCTCCCCTTGCTGCCATAACAGCTTCCAGTCCTCAGGAAAGGCTTTCCACTAGATGTTGAAACATGGCTGTGGGGATTTGCTCCTATTCAGACATAAGAGTAATTTACCCAGACAGTGATGTTGGGTGATGGGAATGTAGGTTAGTCACATTATTCCACACCAGACTGAGTAAACCATTGTAATGGTGGCATCCTATTACTGTGCCATGTTGAATGTAACTGAGCTCTTTGGTAAAGTCCAGTGTACTGAAAATGTTTGTAAAAGGAGAGTACATGGAGGTTTGCTTGCTTTTATGCACCTGTTAGTAAAGGGTGTAGCTGAAATATTCAAAAGTATGTGGGTGTGTGCATACTTTTGGCCATGTAGTGTATATACTATAGTAAAATCATTGAGTACTATGGTATAATATATAATGTACACTACATGGCCAAAGGTATATGGACAACCCCTTATAATTAATATTTTGTTTTGGGAATGTTTCAGCTTCACCTGGTACTCTACTCTAAAGAATACTATTATACAGTATGTCCAAAAAAAAAAAAAAAAAAAAAAAAAGAAATATATATATATATATATATATATATATATATATATATATATATATATATATATATATATATATTACTGTATAGTGGTACTAATGTGTCCAAAAACATGTTAATATCATGGTACCATGTTAAAATCATAAGTCCACAATTGATCTCTCTCTAGCTGTGCACCATATGCAGCACATATTTTCCATTTGTAGTCTGTTTTGACACTTTTTTTCTCTGTATAATGGCATGGTATATTTATCTCACACACTTATGTCTGTGGATCACCCATGTCTTTATGATGCAATTCTTGTCCCAACAGTGTTGTGAACTGACACCTCTCTTATTGTCTGTTCCAATCCCATGCCTTGCAATCCACCTCCCAGTGGCCTCTTTCTTATACTGTCTCATAGCACTTCTTCACTCTGCTGGTTTCTGCTTGGTTCCCCATAGAGGTTAATGTGTTAGGTTATGTGTGCTTTACCATGTAACTGTAATGCAGTGGAACAGGAAAAGCAAGTCCCAGTCTCTCCCAGCTTGATCTACTGAGGCCTGATTGGAAATTGGAGCTCTCTGTGGTGCTGAAATAGAAATGCCCTGTGCTCCATGCATCAGTTTAGAGCTAAGAATGACTTATTTTTAGGTTTTAGCAGCGCTGACAATGCATCTGCCAGCTACCTCTCTTCTCCTTTCATGCATTTAGCAGTTTTATTTTTTTTTGGCTTGGTACCAGGGGTTAAGGTATAATTGTGTACATGGAAAATTAATAGCTAATTAAGTCAGTGTCAGCATGATGATCTCACACAGAGAATGGCTTACTGGTAGGGGTGTTGCAGAGAATAGATGCCTCCGTTGAGTCAAGAGGAGGTGGGGGTGGGAGAAAGGCACCTGTAACTAGAGGGCGAGAAGATAGGCAGGAATTAAAAGGGGAAAGGCAGAGTGTTTAATGTATGGCCCCTAGGTAGTGTCATAAATAAATTAAATCATTAATAAGGAAACTGCATGCCTCAGACCGTGACATTTACTTGTTGTCTAGAGCTTGGTGTAATAATTGATCATTTAAATCTGATTAAGAAAAATCAATAATATATCCTGCATGTACATAAACATTCAATAGAAAGGTGAGCAGCTGACTGAGGTAGATCCTGTGTGTGTGTAGGTTTCACTATTTGTGAGTGCCACATTCTTGAGAATGTCCTCACTAATATAGAGAAACTTGTTGAAAACCCATTCGTAAGGACATTTTAGGTGGTCCTCACTAGTAAAAATAAATAAAATAAAGGCCAATAAATCAACCAAATCTTGTTTAGCTTTAAATCTACTGATGTGCACAAGTCTCTGTGAGGGTTAGGTTTAGGGAGAGGGTTAGGGTTAGGGAATAGAACATATCATTAGCCTGCTATGAAATCAAAAGTCTATAAGATGTCCTCACTTATATAGTGAAACAAACCTATGTGTGTGTGTCTGTGTATGCCTGTGTTTGTGTAAATGGGTATTTTCCAAAACCTAGTGAGCTGAGAGCTGGCGACCTCTGGCGACTAGATGTGGCCGTGGCGAGTGACACAACAAAGTTGAGAAAAGTTGAACTTTATGCAAATTAGGAGCAACTTTTGGAAATGAAAACCATTAGGAGTGAACAGAATGTCAGTGGAGCTCACGTCACCTGTCTCCTTTGAGATAATGGAGTCGAGTACAGGCTAGACAGACAAGAAGTTTCTGTTTCTGTTGATATGTCTGTAACCACATACAAGGATATGATAGAGTGATGCATGGAAAAGAAAATGTCGACAGTCTAAGTGAGTTTGATTCGAACATTGATATGTCGTTCATCTTATTAATTATATGATGCACTGAGCACTTCAGAACATTCATTTTTAGGGACAAGAAAACTGATTCCTTGTCGAAGTAGAGTGATATCTTAGTTTTCTTGGCAAAATGCCTCATCTGTGATCAGATTTTCGAAGAGATATGGCCAGACGTGCAGTCCACCAATAATGTTAGAGCAACAGCAGTAGGAACGTCCACTAGCGACTTCACAGTACAGCGACACCAAGTGATAAAGTAAATGCATGTGTGTGTATGGGGCTTTACAGCTGCTTTCAGCATCCCAACAGAGATGGAACCTTTTAAGTGACCGATTTGGATTTGCTCCACAGCAAATTTTGACCAATTTGCTCTACACAGGCAGCAACTCACTGTGCGATACAAATAGAACTCTACTCATGAGACGCGACTTTTATCAATTTATTCCAATAGAGTTTGATTTTAGCATGTTGATAAGTTAACGATCAATCTGTCAGGCACAAAACTGGGCACTTTTCTGGAATTGGTGCAATCCCCTGATTAGCATAAAATTGCATAGCACATACAAATATAAGATAAAATTGTATTTTTCCATAACAGAACAAAAAATAAGTCCATTATAGGGTTGATTATAGGTAGTTTTGTCTGCCATCTATTTTATTACTCATAATTATCTTTTCACACTGTATGCTGAGATTGCATTCTATGTGAAGGGTATATGCATATACGTACCACAGAACTTGGCCACAACATGGTTTCTGAGCCTTTGGAGCAGCCTTCATGTCGGGAGCACTCCATTCATGCCTTAAAATGCTGCCTCCATAGGTTATGGGAGAAAGTTTGTGGGAGTAAATGTATGGGTGAGTATGTGTGTTGTCCCCTCATTATAGCATTATAGAATTGAACCCTTCAGACCTTATTCCTTACAATCTTACGACTCACATGAGACTCATCTGTGTTGCTCCAAGCTTGTCAGCCACTCTTACACATCTTGCTGTCTTACCAGCCAGTGAGTTATAACCCTGGGCAACTCATGTTCCAGGCTTAAACCTCAAACTCCCTCTACTGTCTGCCTCATTTTTCAGCTTTTTTTTTTATTTTTATTTTTTTCTAAACTTGTTATTCACCACAGAGGCTTCTGCCAAGATAGCGAGTCACTAGTTTGATAAAACCATGACAGAAAAATTGATAGGGCTGTTGATGGGGGAATGGTAGTAAATGGAATACATGCACATAAACATGGCAACATTCACCCACACACACATACTGTCCAGAGGAACACTGCGTTGACCCTTAAGCTTTAAACTTGTAACGGTGAAACTGTCTCATACCACATAAAGCTCGTGGTTTCTATTTTTAAGGACTTTCTGGCATGGTTGAGAATTGAAGCCTTCGGATCTGTCACTTCAAATGAATGTTGTAGCTATTGACCACACAATTTCCTTGCCACTACGTATCCATGAGCATCAGTCGTGGGCTGCTAAATTTATCACTAGCAGGGATTTCAAAAGAGTTGACACAAAGAATGTTTCTTTTCATGCTTTGAGTCATCAGTTAGATGCCTTTAAAATCATTCTGTCATGACCATTTTCTCTATGGGAAACCTGTTTTAAATTACTTTTATTCTGCTTTTATTCCTAGGTTGTTCGCTTTTCATTTATAGTAATGTCTCACGAGATAGAGGTAAAAGGGGTTTGAGAGGGAGGGGCAATTGGATTGGGACATATCTAGTGTTGGCATAATGTGTTACATAATCAGATTACTTATAGAAAGTAATATGTTACCTCTCGAATTTACGCTATTGAATCATTAAATAAGTAGTAACCATTACACATTTTATTTATTTACTTAAATACTCTCCCTTTTACATTTCATAGTCACAGTTTGTGACACAGTGCGACATGATAAACTAGATCGCTCCCATTATAATCAGTGAAACTGTCCTTTCAACAGGCATAATGCCTATACAGGGGTATAGTTGTTGCTGGCAAATTAATCAGGGGACCAATACTTCATGCAGCAAATACAGCAAAAAATACTACAGTACTTTTGCATAAACTTTAAACTTTGAGGTTTTTGGGGTTAAACAAGTGTGACGTGAATGTAGACAAGATTTTCTGTTTCTATTTGGGCTGAAAGAGTCTCCTCATCCTGTTTTAATAAAAGTGGCCTATTTGTTGTGTTTCTTATAATACATGTATTTAGAATTTTCTCTCCCTCAGACACACTCTCCCACTCATACCTTTTCTTTTTGATAGCTGTATATATATATATATATATATATATATATATATATAAAAGTGCTTCTTTAGGCACAAAGACTGTTCACATATTTGTTTACTAGCTCATGTAATTACCCGTTTCAGTGTGCCCTCTCACAAAAGAGGCTAGACGTTACTCTCTCCAAGTGAGAAAGGGCATTTGGCAGCAGACTGATCACATTAGAAGCAGCAGCATATACTGTGGTTTCCAATATTTCTGAAAGTTTTTTTTAAAGCTTGAAAACTACTGGTCCGATTCATTGTAAATGCATGGAGAATAGCGACCAGTACATTACTCAAAATTTATATGTTTGTGTTCCACAAAAGAAAGAAAGACATATGGGTTTGGAATGATATTAGGTTGGGTAAATGATTACAGATTTTTTTTTTTTTTTTGGGTGAACTAATCCTTTAAGGTTTATATTAGAGAGGGTTGAAGGCAAAGCTTTTTTACCATCCCCCCCAGGCTCACTTTCATTCTCAGTCTCTGTGGCACGCATCCTCAGATGCTGTTCATGTTTAAAATTGACCGCCATGCCTCTCTGTTCATTTTTTCAAGCCTCACTTATCTTTATTTATTATTCTTTATTGTCTTCCTCACCAGAGACGGCCTGGGAGAGGGTTGGCCTGAGGATGCAAAAATGAAGAATGGAACACAACCTCTTAAGACATTACTCCACAGATATATGCTCTTAAAGGAGCAACATAATTCAAAGCAGCTGACTTGAGTGTCCTGCAACATGCAATGGGGAGTGTATTGCATTGCCATGGGTGTAATGTACTTTGTAGCTAATAAACAAAAAAACTGTAAGTCTGTAATTAAAAAGAAAGCTTAAAATGAGCTTTTTCCCCCATTCTCATCCCACTTAGTGCCCACGCAGTCTGTAATTTTTATGAGAGATCAAAGTTAAGAAGTTAAGGAGGGAAACTTGAGTGTATTCATCCTCTTTAATGTAAGCTGATGGGTTTGGCGTTTATTGTCTGCTAGGAAGTGAGCTCATCAGATGGCAATCTGAAGCAGTTGTTTAGAAACATGATTTTGTAGGCACATAGCCATGAATTACTAAAAGGAAATTACATTACATGTGATGGAGTACCTATAATACGTCAAATTGAATTGAGAAGCTACTTTCAATGCACTATGTGTGCTGTGCTTCACATGTGGGGTCTTGAATGTGTACTTTTCATGTGAGCCCGTTTGTACTGGACATCTTTGTGAATATCTTATCTGAATTTGATGTAGAAAACAAACAGTCATAGTCAACAGACAGCCACATGCACTTCCAGACAAGAAGTAAAACCCAATAAATAAAACAGCAAGTGGAGTCGGCTGAAATCTCTGTGCAATGGGGACTTGTCTTTTCACAGAAATCTGTCTACTGTTGGAAACACAAAGCCAATGCAATGCAGTTCTGTCTTCAAGACACAAGGGCTAACACCTCAGCTGTGCATGTGCTTCCTTGTAAAGCGAACCAATTATAATGCTGCTGATCTATTATGACATGTTTTATATATTTAAAGGGGATGTGTGTATGTTTTCCTTGTTAATATACTTTCTCTTATCCCAGTTTAATTTGTTAATAATATCTATAAGTAATCCATTAGTACACTGAAAAAACACATTTGTTGGTTTTACGTAATTCAATTGTGGACATCGGTTCCACACAATGAAAATGAGTTTCCTTAATATAAAAAGGAAATATAGGCTTTACTGAGATATTTTGTGTTGAATAAACCCAAAAGAATTGAGTTAACTTCACTTAAATTTTATTTGTCCAAATAACTCCAATGAACTTTGCAGCTTGCCACAATCTAGTTACTATACATATGATATTTTTGTTTACTTTAACAAATATGGTGCTGCTGAGAGTTTACACTGAAGCTCAATCAGCCTTTATGCTGATGATTCCTCTGTCTTTGCTTCATAACCAAAACAATACACATTGTTATTTTTTAGCATATATATCGCCCATCCTCAATCTAACCATTAGATCCACTCTTCTCCACAATGGTAACGTCCAAAAAAAAATCCACCAACACAGAAACTTCTCTAAATACCAACATAACAAAACTTTAAACACTAACAAGTCTCCTACTTCTTTCATTTTGTGTAGAAATACATTAAAATAACACTTAATTTATAAATGTACTCTCCCAATCCAGTCCAATGCAAAGCATGCTGGGTAATGTAAATTCCCTGCCCGGTTTCAGCAATAATTTGATGCAACAAATATTATTCGCATTGTTCCAACACAACTGGATTAAGTAAACATAGATGGATTGTACACAATGAAATTAAGTTAAGACCAAATGCTAAAGAAATGTGTTGGTAAATTGAGCAAGCAGTAAAAATTATGTTGAGTGAACACAATCCATTAGAAGTCTGAATCCATTTAATCATTTCATACCAATGTAATCATATCACTTTTTAATGACTGTGTTGAATTTTACTTGGACTTTATGCAATATGATTATGTTTTCATCTCAAACATAAATGTATTAAGTTGATTTTAAGTGCATTGGTTTAGTATGTTCAGTAGAGCTGCTTTCCATTTTTTTCCGTGTATGTTTGTCTTCCTTAAAAGGATAGCTCCCCTTAAAATGTAAATTTTCTCATTCTTTACTCACCCTCATGATATTCCAGGTGTATGAATTTCATTCTTCACCAGAACACATTTGAAGAAAAATATAAAAAATATCTTAGCTCATTATGTCCTTAAAATGCAAGTGAATGGAGATTTCTCTTTTGAAGCTCCAAAAATCACAGATAGTCAGCATAAACATCATCGATACAACTCCAGTGGTTAAATAAATGTCCTCTAAGGCAATATGATCACTTTTGGTGGAAAAAAAAAGATCAATGTTTAAGTACTTTTTAACTATAATCAGACACTTCAGGCAAGCTTCAGGAGAGGGTGGAGACCAAGAGGTCTCTCATGTGATGTATTCGCGTTGCCATGAGACAGAGGTAATCTCACGATCTCTACTCGGTTGAGACATCCAGGATAAGCACACAAACGCACCATTGTGAGTAAAGAAATAGATACAGTCGTGCTCAAAAGTTTGCATACCCTTGGAGAATTGGTAATATATGTACCATTTTTAAAGAAAACATGAGTAAGCAGGCAAAACACATTTCTTTTATTTCTTATGGGATTCATATTCAACTGTAGGTTATAACAGAATGGCACAATCATAAAACAAAACAAGGCAACAATGACAAAAATGAAATGACCCCTGTTCAAAAGTCTGCATACCCTTAGTTCTTAATACTGTGTATTACCCCCTTGAGCATCAATGACAGCGTGCAGTCTTTTGTAATAGTTGTCTATGAGGCCCCAAATTCTTGCAGATGGTATAGCTGCCCATTCGTCTTGGCAAAATGCCTCCAGGTCATGCAAAATCTTTGGTCGTCTTGCATGAACTGCACCTTTGAGATCTCCCCAGAGTGGCTTGATGATATTAAGGTCAGGAGACTGTGATGGCCACTCCAGAACCTTCACCTTTTCCTGCTGTAACCACTGGAGTGTCAACTTGTCATCATCGTGCTGGAAAGTCCAAGAGCATCCCATGCGCAGCTTTCGTGCAGAAGAATGCAAATAGTCTGCCAGTATTTTCTGATAACATGCTGCATTCATCTTGCCATCAATTTTCACAAGATTCCCCATGCCTTTAGATCTCACACACCCCCAAAACATTAGTGAGCCACCACCATGCTTCACAGTGGGGGTGGTATTCTTTTCACTATAAGCCTTGTTGACCCCTCTCCAAACATAGCGCTTATGGTTGTGACCATAAAGCTCTGTTTTGGTCTCGTCACTCCAAATTACAGTGTGCCAGAAGCTGTGAGGCATGTCAAGGTGTTGTCGGGCATATTGTAACTGGATTTTTTGTGGCATTGGCGCAGTAAAGGCTTCTTTCTGGCAACTCGACCATGCAGCTCATTTCTGTTCAAGTATCGTCGTATTGTGCTCCTTGAAACAACCACACTGTCTTTTTCCAGAGCAGCCTGTATTTCTCCTGAGGTTACCTGTAGGTTTTTCTTTGTATTCTGAACCATTCTTCTGGCAGTTTTGGCTGAAATCTTTCTTGGTCTACCTGACCTTGGCTTGGTATCAAGAGATCCCTGAATTTTCCACTTCTTAATAAGTGATTGAACAGTACTGACTGGCATTTTCAAGGATTTGGATATCTTTTTATATCCTTTTCCATCTTTATAAAGTTCCATTACCTTGTTACGCAGGTCTTTTGACAGTTCTTTTCTGCTCCCCATGGCTCAGTATCAAGCCTGCTCAGTGCATCCACGTGAGAGCTAACAAACTCATTGACTATTAATACACAGGCACTAATTGTAATTTAAAAAGCCACAGGTGTGGGAAATTAACCTTTAATTGCCATTTAAACCTGTGTGTGTCACCTTGTGTGTCTGTAACAAGGCCAAACATTCAAGGGTATGTAAACTTTTGATCAGGGCCATTTGGGTGATTTCTGTTATCATTATGAGTTAAAAAGGAGCCAAACAACTATGTGATGATAAATGGCTTCATATGATCACTATCCTTAAATAAAAGACTAGACTAACTAAAAGATAAAAGGTTTTTTTGCATGATCAGTCATATTGTCAAAATCAATGCCAAAATTTCACAATTTCTGCCAGGGTATGCAAACTTTTGAGCACAACTGTAAATAACAGATCTAAACCAAAACCAACCAAGCTACTGTACAGTGTTCCTCCTTCTCACTTGTAAACAGTGCTGCTCTTCCGGCTGTGACACACTAGCGTCAGATCTTGCGTGTTTCAAATACCAATGCAATTACGTCACACGCACTTACCGCTGCTGACCGGAAGCATGATTTAGAGTTTAAAAAAGTACTTAAATATTAATCTTTTTCACACCAGAAGTAACGTGTCACTTTAGAAGACATTAATTTAACAGCTGGTGTCGTATGGATGATGTTTATGCTGACTATCTGTGATTTTTGGAGCTTCAAAAGAGAAATTGCAATCCACTTGCATTGTAAGGACCTGCTGAGAAAATACATTTTTCTGTTTTTCTTCAAATGTGTTCTGGTGAAGAAAAGAAAGTCATACACATCTGGGATATTATGAGGGTGAGTAGATAATGAGAGAATTTCCATTTTTGGGTGAACTATCCCTTTAAGTGAAAATACTGAGGCTCTGTGGTAGTTTTAATAACATTGCTCTGTTTGTTCAAACATCACAACCAGACCAACACAGCAATATTGGCTCAACCAATGCCATGAGTTTGGGGCGGGACCTTCTGTTTGTTGACCAATAGCAGATGTGGGGAGTTTTCTGGAAACATGTTTGAAAACAATCTTTATTTTTCTAATTTGTTTGGTTTCAATAAAGGTATAGAAATGGTAGCACCTTTAAAGTTATGGTAGAAAGAATTAAAGTTTATAATTTTGTCCGACATGTATGTAATTATAAGTAAGACAATTGTAGGTTGATTCCCCCAAACTTATAGCAACACATACTGTAGCATTGACAAAACGACATTGTCTGAACAAATGGTATGACTTTTAGGTGGGACTATTTGTTTGGCTGACCAATGGAAGATGGGAGAGAGTGTTTGAGACAGCTGTTTGAAAACAGTCATTATTTATGCAGTTGTTTTTGGTGATGCTAGTAGCACAGAAATTACACACTTCACCTTTAACTGTATTTTATATGCTGTTAAAAACAGCTCAGTAAGTTTATCTCAGGGGACTATAATTGCTGGTTATAGGTTGAGCATATAGATTTTGAAGGATTAACTTCACTGCAAAGAAGAGACAGATAAGCATGAGGTGATAGGTAATACCCTCACCGAAAGCTATGTAAACCATTTGTGCCAAGGGACATCACAATGCTATAAAGCTTTCAGCTTTTTGAAAGGGTATTTTCGTTTTTCTTTTCCCATCTCACTGCTATCGTTCCATCAGTTCCTCCCCTCAGAAATCTGCTAGACTAAGGAAGACGAAACATTGTTTGGACTTGAGATGGGAAAGAATTCTGCTGCTTCTCTCCAGAGTATATGTGAGAGTAATTTGTGAGGCAACCAGTTTCCCTGTCTCTTTCTCTCTCTACCTTTGTACATCATTCAGACTCTCACTCTATGCTGAGTTGTGGCCAAGTAAATTGACCTCACATCATGCTGGGAGCCAAAG
Source organism: Myxocyprinus asiaticus (assembly GCF_019703515.2). Taxonomy (NCBI): domain Eukaryota; kingdom Metazoa; phylum Chordata; class Actinopteri; order Cypriniformes; family Catostomidae; genus Myxocyprinus; species Myxocyprinus asiaticus. The sequence continues at coordinate 23,160,910 of NC_059376.1, read as the reverse complement.
TTAGAATCTCTCACTGCAGCTCATTCTAAATGCCATGTTGGCAGTGTTGGGGAGTAGTGGAATACATGTAACAGTATTACGTATTTAAAATACAAAATATAAGTAACTGTATTCCACTACAGTTACAATTGAAATCATTGGTAATTAGAATACAGTTACATTCTGAAAGTATTTTGATTACTGAAGAGATTACTTTGCATTTTATTGTCATTTGTTTCATTTAATATTTAGTCCAAAGTGCATTTGAACAGCAGTGAAACACTTTCTTATGATGTGTTACATTCATACGAGCAGACAGAGAAGTAAATTTTTAGTAAGTTTGAAGCAGAAGAAATAGAAATAAACCTTGTGTAAATTGTCAGCTTTACGCTAAGCTAAAATGCTATTTCTAGCCATTTCACATGCACATGCTACCAGGCACGATCATATTTTTTTATCAAGAAAATTCACGTTGGATCATAATTTCTTTTTTTTCTAGTAAGACCTTTGATATTAGGGCAAAAATCATATTCTTGATAATATTTTTTTTTTTATTGTTTTCCTGTAACAATATCTAAAAATCCTTAAAACAAGATCAGTCAAATTGATCTTGTTTTAAGTATTTTAAGATATTAAGGTTTTTCAGAGAATGTATTTTTAACATGTGCATTTTGTCTGAGTTTTTATAGTCAAAACAAGTGAAAAAAATCTACAAGTGCTGAAGAAATAATCCAAAGTATTTAGAATACGCTACTGACCTTGAGTAATCAAACGGAATACGTTACAAATGACATTTTACAGCATGTATTCTGTAATCTGTAGTGGAATACATTTCAAAAGTAAACCTCCCAACTCTTTAATACTTTATATACTGGGGAAAGCTATCCGTTAGCATTCCCATTCATCTCAGTGACGGTTGCTTGGCTGGCGCAGGGCTCCCCAGAAATCCACAGTTTGAATTTTGCCATCTGTGCATATGTGCACTCAGTTCCGGAGACAGGGTTTTTTGAGCCAGTCATTTGAGCTGTAAATGCCATGTGACAAACTACTCTGAAGCCTCCGGAAATGACAATATGACTTGGCAATTCATGAATGCGCACTGTCCCAAGCTCTTCACAGGTAACTATCCTGTGAGCTATGGTATAAAAGATGGCAAACAGGGAAAATATAAGCCCAATTCTTTTAAGAGCAAAAAAATAAAATAAATCATTGGGCACTGGTAAACAATCTTCTATAATGGACCTAAATTTTTGCAACTTATGTTGCTTGCAAAATGTTTTTGTCAGAATACATTTACTTTTGAATTGCGGTCAATGGCGAAAGATGCTTTTGGGGTCCAGATGATGTATTTACACCATCTACCAGCAGGGGCTGACTGGGCCATTTTAACCAGCCAAACATTAACCCCATGTGTATATCATACTTATTAAGAGCTTATTTATAGGCATCGTCATTCACAAAATCAACAAAAGACAGTGCCTGTATGTGCCTGCAGAAAAAATTAATAAATACTGTAACTATGGATGTAAAGAATGAAGCAATGTCCATATACAGCATTACTCATTTAGTTTAATACTCTCTGCATTTTCCGAGAGTAGACTTCTCAGTCTTTGTTTTGTCAGGGGGGCAGTTGCCTTGTAGATATTGCATGCATCGAAAATAGCACAAAGAAAGCTCACATAAAATGCTAAAATATGTCATCAGCTGGAGTGGAGGCAGCCATTTTTTTGGAGATGGACATGCCTTGTGCATCATCTTTGCACAAAGCAGATCTGGAGCATACTAGCAATGAAAGCAAAGTTCTTCCACTCACTTGCAGGAAAAAAAGCTTAATTGATTGAACCAGCATCAATGCTCCTGGCCGTGTCTCATCTCAGTGTCTGGATGATGTTTTTGCACCGCCACTTGCCATACCTCAGTGTGGTCTGTTTTTAAGGAGTACATATGATTTATTTCTTGCCAAACAAGCCTTATTCACAAACTGTTTGAACCTTGCCTGGTCAGAAGGACTGAAACCACCACTGATGGTTTAATGCTATGTGACTAACATTACTGATGAGCTGTCTGAATGGAAAGCTTACTTGCCTGCAGATGTAGCGTTACCATGGGGATGAGACTGCCAAGCTTAGACTTGGCTAAAGCAGCTGTTTTTTTATTTGTTTATTTTTTATTTTTTTATTTGCAAAGGCACGTAGAGATTTGATGGTGTAGAACATTCATCAGAACGAACATAATCCTTAGAGAGCCGGTAAACATCTTCATCCAGCACTGTCCACGTCAGACCAAATTGTTGACATGTTTTCTACACTGCTGAATTTAGAATGAGATCAGAAGCTTCACAACCATTCAAACTGAAGGAGCATTTTTGAGCCAAGTAGATTTGAATGAAACTTTCAAAAAACTGATTTAAAAAACAGAAGTGTCTGTCTAAAACTATGTGGCAGAAATCACTCATTCGCAAGTCTAAACTTGGTCTTTCCAATCGAGTCTGACCTTGCACAGATCATTTGCTTTAAACTGAAAATGATATTGCCTACCTTCCCGAATGTCGCTCGAAACTTTTACTTTTCCCTAGTGGAAAACAAAAGAAGTTATCTAAATGTCAAAGCAGCTTTTTTCAATACAACAAAAAATTTATGGTGATTACTGCAGTCAAGTGCATTTGCAATTTTGCTTGATGTATTTTAAAACATAGCCTGAACAGTATGTATAATGTCAAGATTTAAACCCAAGTCCCCACACATGCCAAACATTAAAACACATCTACACTTTCATGCAACTTTTAAATTTATAAATTGCGTTTTTTCCCACCTACCTTCTTATCTTGCATAGGGCACCAAATAAGTGTGCCCTGTTAAAAAAATAAAAAAAATAAAATAGGTGCATGACACATTGAGTGAGATTGCAAATGTATCGACAGTCAAGACACGATCGCACCAGTTGATTCAGTAAAGAAATAGTGTCTTTTGTTTTAGACAAGAACTACCTGTTGCTAGGATTTTTACATGTCTGCAGAGAGGTATGTCTACATTTATTGATTTTATAATCGGTCAAACCATTTTGTTTGAGCGATAAACGACGTACCACCAACACATGATTTAACAAAAATATCTAGAGGTGAGAAAATGGCACATGAAAGATGACATTTACCTGCCGACTAAAGGACAGATATATTTGCACCTGCAATGCATTTTTTATTGAGAGAAATGTGTTTTTGTGAAATAGGAATGACAGTTATTAATATATTTGACTATGAAAAAGCTTTTCAGGGCAATAAAAACATTTTAACTTACTGTAAGTGATGTACTGCCGTGTTTTACATGATAGGGTCATGTTCAGCATCTCTGTTATATACATTAACATTTAGATTTGTCTTTTCTTAACATTTAGATAGTCCTTTACATATTTCAAGAAAAAGCTTCTTTTTTTTTTTAATCAGAATTGTGCGTATTGCTATTTAAAATGACTTTTAGTATGAGACTCTCAATTAATAATTAATAATAATGTCTTAATTTTGAAAACTAGAGGGAAAATAGCTCAGAGATTTTAATTCCAAATGATGTAATGTCATACCCAGTAAAACATACTTCAAACAGTGGACCAGTCCTGACCCCTCTTATCAGCCATTTCAGAGGGATTGAGTCAGTGCGAGGACACAGGGGCAGCTGACGCCCTCTGAACAGCCATTAACTCTGGGCAGTTTAGGTGGAGTAACACCTTCAGATGAACAGAAGCTGTCACCTCCATTTTTAGGAACAATCACTTTTGTGTATTGTGGAAAACACTGGCATTACTTGTATTAGTGATAAAACATACTTTTAAGGGTCCATGCACACAGGACGCATTTTGTGTTCAAGAACAGCTGGCAGTGCTGTGGAATGAAAACACAGCCAAAGATGTCCATCTATTGCATGTTAACATTTTAAAAAACAATTTTAAATGAATGCAGACAGACACAATAACACATTTTGCGTGAACGGCCCTTAACACCTTTAATTCATTGACAAGCTTTATTCTTTCTGCATGTGGGTTCATTTAGATTCAGCTCTTTTGTAAGGAGCTCTGGTTGTCAATAAGGATCGTTATTCAACCCTGTTCCAGCTCTTGAAATCATTCTGACTGTGTCTCTTCAGCAGCTTTATCTCTGTAGAGCTGGATAGGTGAAAGCAAGCAATTGTGGGTCTATTGAAGCAGTGTCAAGGATAGATAGGAAATAAAGGAGGCTAAGATCATTTGAAATATTGGGATGCAGCATCTAATATTTACCGGAGATAATATTTGTGTATATTTCTTTGTTTGTGTGTATAGGTGTCTTGGGTTGGCTGGGTGGAAACTGTGTTTAAAAGTGTAAATATACTATATTTGTTTACTCAAGCTTGCTGGTTTCTGCTTTCCTTGTGGTTTTATGTGTGCACTGCTCTTGGTGTGCAGCGTGTACTTCTGAGGAGATATTTTAGCAGATATTTTCTCTCATCAAAAATAAATATTGTTTAGCTACAATAATAACCCTTAGAATAGTTGAATTATATTTCCTAAAATAGGCTGTACTTTCTGCTCCCAGAGGCTCCATACACCCGTTATTCTTTTTTGTATGTAACATTTTACAGTCCTTCCTCAGTTAAAGGACGGATATACAGTAGGTCACCCTGCTATACTTAAAGGGTTAGTTTACCCAAAAATGAAAATTCTCTCATAATTTACTCACCCTCATGCCATTCCAGATGTGTATGACTTTCTTTCTTCTACTGAACACAATCAAAGATTTTTTAGAAGAATTTCTCAGCTCTTTGGGTCCATACAGTGTAGGTGAATGGGTGTCAAATTTTTGAAGCTCCAAAATACCACATATGGGAAACATAAAAGTATTCCAGATGACTCTGGTGGTTAAATCCATATATTCTGAAGAGATTTGATAGGTGTGTGTGAGAAACAGATAAATATTTAAGTCCTTTTTTTTTTTTTACCAAAAATGTTCTTCCCTGCTCAGTCATTTTCCAATTAACTTTCACTTTCTCATTCTCCTCCTCCTGTTTTTGGTGATATACATCCTTTATGCATATCACCCCCTAATGGGCAGGGAGGATAATTTATGACACAAAATGACTTAGGTGTGTTTGAGAAACAGATAAATATTTAAGTCATTTTGTGTCATAAATTATCCTCCCTGCCCATTAGGGGGTGATATGCATAAAGGATGTATATCACCAAAAACAGGAGGAGGAGAATGAGAAAGTGAAAGTTAATTGGAAAATGACTGAGCAGGGAAGAACATTTTTGGTAAAAAAAAAAAAAGGACTTAAATATTTATCTGTTTCTCACACACACCTATCATATCTTGTCTGAACACATTGATTTAACCACTGGAGTCATATGGTTTACTTTTATGCTCCCTTTATGTTGATGTCGAAATTTTGGCACCCATTCACTTGCATTGTGAGGACCTACAGAGCTAAAATATTCTTCTAAATATATTAATTTGTGTTCTTCTGAAGAAAGAAAGTCATACACATCTGGGATGGCATGAGGGTGAGTAAATCATGAGAGAATTTTCGTTTTTGGGTGAAATATTCCTTTAATGCAGACATATGTTTTGATTTTGTAAGTCTATAAAAACGTGAACCTGCAGGGCTCAACAGTAAGATTTTATTTAATTTTTTTCAGCTGTGCAGTTGGGCCAGTAGTTGCCCTACCAACATTTTCACTGGCTCCACCATATATACAATGTACTCTGTGTGTGTGTGTGTGTGTGTGTGTGTGTGAGAAAAAAAAAAAAAAAAAAAAAAAAATATATATATATATATATATATATATACACACACACACACACACTACTGGTCAAAAGTTTTGAAACACTTGACTGAAATGTTTCTCATGATCTTAAAAATCTTTTGATCTGAAGGCGTATGCTTAAATGTTTGAAATTAGTTTTGTAGACAAAAATATAATTGTGCCACCATGTAAATTTATTTCATTATAAAACTAAAATAAAAAAAAAACAAAAAACAAAAAAAAAACCTTTTTCAAATTAATGACTTGGACCAAATAATAAAGAAAAGCAGCCAATAAGTTCCCAACATAGATGGAAACTCCAATACTGTTTAAAAAGCATCCCAGGGTGATACCTCAAGAAGTTGGTTGAGAAAATGTCAAGAGTACATGTCTGCAAAATCTAGGCAAAGGGTGAGTACTTTGAAGATGCTAAAATATAACACAGTTTTGATTTATTTTGGATTTTGTTTAGTCACAACATAATTCCCATAGTTTTAATGACTTTACTATTATTCTAAAATGTGAAAAAAAAAATTATAATAAAGAATAAAGGTTTCAAAACTTTTGACCGATAGTGTATATATACACACACACATATACATACATATATGTATGTGTATGTGTGTATATATATATATATATATACACACACACATACATACATACATACACATATACACACAGACATACATATATACATATATATACATATACATACATACATACTACATACATACATATACATACACATATATACATATACAGTTGTGCTCAAAAGTTTGCATACCCTTGGAGAATTGGTAATATATGTACCATTTTTAAAGAAAACATGAGTGAGCAGGCAAAACATATATCTTTATTTCTTATGGGATTCATATTCAACTGTAGGTTATAACAGAATAGCACAATCATAAAACAAAACATGGCAACCAATAAAAAAAAAATGAAATGACCCCTGTTCAAAAGTCTGCATACCCTTAGTTCTTAATACTGTGTATTGCCCTGTTTAGCATCAATGACAGTGTGCAGTCTTTTGTAATAGTTGTCTATGAGGCCCCAAATTCTTGCAGGTGGTATAGCTGCCCAGTCTTGGCAAAATGCCTCCAGGTCATGCAAAGTCTTTGGTCGTCTTGCATGAACCGCACCTTTGAGATATTAAGGTCAGGAGACTGTGATGGCCACTCCAGAACCTTCACCTTTTTTCTTCTGTAACCACTGGAGGGTCAACTTGGCCTTATGCTTAGGGTCATTGTCGTGCTGGAAAGTCCAAGAGCGTCCCATGCGCAGCTTTCGTGCAGAAGAATGCAAATTGTCTGCCAGAATTTTCTGATAACATGCTGTATTCATCTTGCCATCAATTTTCACAAGATTCCCGTTCCTTTAGAGCTCACACACTCCCAAAACATCAGTGAGCCACCACTATGCTTCACTGTGGGGATGGTATTCTTTTCACAATAGGCCTTGTTGACCCCTCTCCAAACATAGCGCTTATGGTTGTGAAATTTTTCTTGGTCTACCTGACCTTGGCTTGGTATCAAGAGATCCCCGAATTTTCCACTTTTTAATAAGTGATTGAACAATACTGACTGGCATTTTCAAGGTTTGGATATCTTTTTATATCCTTTTCCATCTTTATGAAGTTCCATTACCTTGTTATGCAGGTCTTTTGACAGTTCTTTTCTGCTCCCCATGGCTCAGTATCTAGCCTGCTCAGTGCATCCACGTGAGAGCTAACAAATTCATTGACTATTTATACACAGACACTAATTGCAATTTAAAAAGCCACAGGTGTGGGAAATTTACCTTTAATTGCCATTTAAACCTGTGTGTGTCACCTTGTGTGTTTGTAACAAGGCCAAACATTCAAGGGTATGTAAACTTTTGATTAGGGCCATTTGGGTGATTTCTGTTACCATTATGATTTAAAAAGGTTCCAAACAACTAAGTGATAATAAATGGCTTCATATGATCATTATCCTTAAATAAAAGACAGTTTTTTTGCATGATCAGTCATATTTTCAAAATCAATGCCAAAATTTCCCAATTTCTGCCAGGGTATGCAAACTTTTGAGCACAACAGTATATGTATATATGTGTATGTATGTATATATATATATATATATATATATATATATATATATATATACACACATATATACAGTTGTGCTCTATCTCTACAGTTATCACATAGTTGTTTGGCTCCTTTTTAAATCATAATGATAACAGAAATCACCCAAATGACAATCTTTCTATTTTGCAAAAATAGCTGGAAATGATACAACTATAACGAAACTCCATAACGGCATACAATGCAAAACATTGGTTTATGTTCAACCCTTTCTTGCTGATTCCTAAGACTATCAAAAGTCATTCTTGCAATTTCCACAAAAACTATCTTTGTTAGCCAGTTAGATGACCTTACCTTGGTCACAAGTTTAATTTACCAGAATTTGCAACAACATTGTTCAATACATTGAAAAAAAAAGAAAAAAAAAAGAAAAGAAACTTAAGTTTTTAACTGGCCAAATAAGCAAGTGACAGTTTTGCCAACAGTGTTCTAGCTGCATTTTCCATTCTATAATTCATGAAAGGCTTTGAATACTTATCAGTTGTAACAAACAGGGCCTCACAATGTCAGGTAAGGTACTTTAGTCATTTTCATTTTACAGTTAATTTGTCATGAACAGAAGCTTGGCATTGGGCTACTTTGACCTGGTCATAGCTCTTTTTTTTTTTTAAGTCAACATTGTCAAAATTGAGTCAAGGCATAAGCGGGTGCCTTCCTGTTGGGATGGCAACCCTTCTGAATATTAAAATAAGGTGCTATGGCTGTGTCCATAAATAGAGCTTGTACTGACTGTGCAAATCATTTGGACTGAGTTGTCAAATGTGATTTTTGCTGCATAGTGCTGCATCTGTCCAGTAGAAGACGAGAGACGTTAAGGGGATGTTGGTAGAATTTGGCTTAAAAATACTATGAGGGGCGAATTCTCTAAACAGTTGCCCCAATTTTCTGCATGGTATTTCAACGCAAAAACCTTATTTTTCTTATTCTATATTCTTATTCATTATCCACCCACAATCTAGTTTAAGCAGGTGCAATCAGTTGAAATAGCTTTGCTTTTTGAGTCATTATTTTTTCCATGCAAACACACCTCCTTTCTATGTAAATTAGGCTCATAATAAGATTGTGCTGTATTCACAAAACTCTGTGCTACAGTATTTACACAGCACAATAAACATTGTGCTATTACCACCTGAGAAAAGCAGGTGGTAAATGGAATTTTATTTAAAACAGATGTTTGTGAACAAGTTTTGTTGTAATTTGTCAAATAATGATCAAATGGTGGAAAAGAGCAAGTATTCATTCAGATGTGTGGTGTAGTCAAGCGCACATTCGGCATGTTAAAGAGATGATTCAGGTGTCTGGATCACAGTAGTGGAGTGGTGCTATACAGCCCTGACAGAGTGTGCCATCATTGCGGTGGTTGGATTTCCACAAGATCAAAATTGTGTCATTCAAATTGGGTTCAGCACAGATTTTGTGGGTGTTTTTGTGTCGTTGCCATTCTGCATTATTCCTTTAGTGAATCGGTCGCTAAACCAACTCAGATAATGTCTGAAAATAAACAGCACTTTTACTGGGCACAATTAATTCAGTGAATTCCCCCCTGACTAATCTGCATTTTTTAGTCTGCAATGATACATAAGACCATAGACAGTTAGCTTCTGGCCCAGGCCCTAAGATTTTCATTCAGAAAATAATCTCTCTCCTAGGTAAAATATCCAGTGCTGACCATAGAAATGTGTGTGTGATCCATAAAGTTTTATACACACACACACACACACATATATATATATATATATATATATATATATATATATATATATATATATATATATATATATATATTTATATTTTCTTTAAGGCATCATTGAAACAGGTGCTTACCACAGTTAACCTAATCATATAACTTTGGCTCCCTCCATATAATAAAAGCGAATTGTGTATAATTTTCTCAGAAATCATACACCCTCACAGCCTACAGTGGTTTATTAACAGGCTATGCCTGATTAGAACCTTCTCAAGTGAATTTAATGGTGCTTCTTGTCTTAAGACATCAAATATGTTTAATGGGCTTTTCATATTGGGAATAAATTGATTTGACACAAAAATAACAGCTTCTCCCCATGATGGAATTTGTTCTCTTCCCAAGATGATTCCGGTGGGGGGAAGCTATTGTTTGGAATCTGGGGCAGAGTTCTCCCTTACCAGTGAAAGGATTATCTATCCCTCATCACATCTCAGTTCTCCTAATACCCACAGATCTTCTTTGACACATGGATAATATCACCACAGAAATAGGACCAAATTGTGAGTCTGTGCCCCCACCCAACCCCCAATCTCTGTCTGGACACTAAGTCTTAGTCTAGTTTGGCAGCTTCTATCAGATGAGTTGCCAGAAGGCATGTTAGCATCCACCTCCACATTAAACATGCATTTAGCTCAGGTCATGAAAACCTGGCAGTACCATGGATCTTCACCAGACCGAATCGGTTCACTGAAAGCTCAGAGCAAAGCCAAAGCTCTAAACAATTTTCTTTATCTCCATCTGGGTTTCTTCCCTGACCATTTTGATCAAAGCAAGGCCACATATTTTTGATCTGATAAGGTTGTTTTGAAAATGACAAACGCATCCAGCCTTGAAAATTGTTTTATGTTGCGTAACATAATTGTGGACAAAAACAATCGTTTTCTTGGCTATTGAGGATGTACAAAATTCCCTGTATGAGGATGGAATTATAACAAAGCGTCTTTTTTTTTTTTGGTATATACAGTATGTGCTATCGTAAAGACTGTACAGACAGTTAGGAGGAATTTGCGTGACAGTGCTCTAACGCTGACCCACTCAACTATGCATCTCCACACAAGAAAACATGCCACGAAAAACAGAAGGGAAAGACTGTCTGCAATGCATTCATATTTTAGCTGTGGCATGCAAGCCATTCGTTTTGTGGAATGGCACCCTTTTGGGCATGTTCCCTACACTGAGTGAGGTGACACATTTTGTTCATGTTCTCCTTAGTGTCAATCACAACCCCTACCATCTGGAGCTGCCACAAATTCTCTTGATCTAGGTAAATGAATGAAACAGTAAGGAAAACTAGATTGTAAATTTTTTTTCATATTTAACTGGTGCTTCCCTGTGCAAAACTCACTGCCACAATGCTAGGGTGTTGTGGGTGGTTGCCAGGGCATTGCTAGTGTGCTCTGTTGCTAGGTGGTTGCATACTGGCTTACTAGTACCCACCCTTAAGTCTCACTGATCTCAATGGGTCCCTCCTTCAATGTAAGTCAGTGTGGTTTTTTTCCCACCCAACTTAAGGTCTACTGGGCAAACAGCATAAGTCAGATCGCTTAGAAAATATAACAGCACACCTCTCCTCAGCAAGTCACACGAGTTGTGGTATCATATATATATTGATAGCACAAAAGCTCATCTAAGTATGAACAATAGTAAAAGTGATGCTTACCTTTCAAGCACCACAAATTAGTTTATTTTGAAAATAATAAAGAAGAAATAATGTTTTTTTGTTTACTTTTTTAAATCATGACATTTTCATTTTATTTTGGAAGCAATTAAAATGTTTTTAAAATCGAGTTTTGAAACATCCAGTTAACAACTAATAAATCAGTGTGTATTAAATTGCTTTTAATGTGCTTAACACTAATGATGCTACTAATCACAATTAAGTTGATAGTTTCACACCGGTGACCTTCACGCAATGATAAAAGGTCTTTTTATGTGTCACATGATGTTTATGATTCACACAACATGTTCAGTACATTATGCATTTTGTGGTGCAGATACAAGCATGACTCTCCATGCCAATTTCCAGCACTACCTTTCTGATTAGCTGCAGTCACATCATTACTTTGTGCATTAAAGGAATAGTTCACCCAGAAATGAAAATTTGCTGATAATTTACTCACCCTCAGGCCATCCAAGATGTATCCGAGTTTCTTTCTTCATCAAAACAGAATTTAAGATTTTTAGGATTTCATTTCAGGCCTCTTCCTTTAAACGATACAAGTGAATGTACTGCATTCCAAAATGCTTATTTAGGGTGCATCAAAATAATCCACACGACTCAAAGTTCTCCTGAACCCAAACGATTGATTATTTTAAGAAACAAACCAATACTTTTTAACTACAAATGCAGTACATGTAACGGGAATACATATTTAAATTACAAAATATAAGTAACTGTACTCCACTACAGTTACAATTTAAATCATTGGTATTTAGAATACAGTTACATTCTGAAAGTATTTTGATTACTGAAGAGAATACTTTGCATTTTATTGTCATTTGTTTCATTTAATATTTAGTCCAAAGTGCATTTGAACAGCGGTGAAACATTTTCTTATGATGTGTTACATTCATACAAGCAGACAGAGAAGGAAGTTTGAAGTAAGTTTGGAGCAGAAAAATAGAAATAAACCTTGTGTAAATTGTCAGCTTTATGCTAAGCTAAACTGCTATTTCTAGCCATTTTACATGCACGTTACCAGGCACGATAATTTTTTTTTTATCAAGAAAATTCACATTAGATCATAATTTCTTTTTTTCCTAGTAAGACCTTTGATATTAGGGCACAAATCATATTTTTGATAATAACTTTTGTATTGTTTTCCTGTAAAAATATCTAAAAATCCTTAAACTGTAGTGGAATACATTTTAAAAGTAACCCTCCCAACCCTGTTCATAGCCTCCTGATGATTTGATGACAGATCTGTGTAAGAGAAGACATTATGAAAAGATAGGTCATGAATGTGGACTAAAAATGGGTTCGCCAAAGTGTACCACCATCCACTAAATGTACAAGCAGAGAGTGATAGAGAGCCTAGGTAATTTTCTTTGATGTGCTCTCTGTAAACTTACAGCTCATACCTTAGACTTAAGGGCAGCAAAACCCTTAGTGTGGTGCTGGTACCATGGTATTAATGCAGTCACACATGCAACAACACAAGCTGCTTTGAGGAAAGTAAGTGAAAGTGCCACTAAAACCGCATTTTAGCACACATCCATTATTATTCAAACCAAATCCATAACATGTTTGTACTGAAAATAAGAAGCTGTTCCTTCAATTTTGAAGAGAGTTTGAATAGAATAAATTATGCTGTGGCATTAAAGCTGAAGTGTGTAATTTATGCGCCATGAGGATCACCAATGGGAAATTAAATAAAATTGCAAAATGATTCCAGAATACTGCCCCGTGTTCAATTGGGTGTACAATCAGATAGTCCTGCCCCAAACTTATACTTTTGGTTGAGTCAATGCTGCTGTGTCAGGCGGGAGGGGCTGCTCAAACAAACAGAGGAATGTTTTAATCAGTCTGATCTCATGAAAATTACATTACAATAATCATGTTGGCACGTGAGACACGCGAGAACTGACACACGTGCGACACCTGGTTGAGCAGCACTGTTTACAACTGAGTTGGAGGAATGCTGTACAGAAGCTTTGTTGGTTTTGGTTTAGATCTGTATTTGTATCTGTTACTTTACTCACAATAGTGCGTTTGTGTGCTTATCTTGGATGTCTCAAACGAGAGGAGAATGCGAGATTACTTTCCGTAACATGCCGATGCAAATACGTCACACGAAAGACCGCATGAACTCCACCCTCTTGTGAAGCTTACCAGAAGTGATGGCTTATAGTTAAAAATAACTTAAATATTTATCTTTCTTGCACCAAAAGCGATCTTATCACTTTAGAAGACATTTATTTAATCACTGGAGTCGTATGGATGATATTTATGCTGACTGTCTGTGATTTTTGGAGCTTCAAAAGTTGGATCACCATCCACTTGCATTTTAAGGACTTACAGAGCGAAGACATTTTTCTGTTTTTCTTCAAATGTGTTCTGCTGAAGAAAGAAAGTCATACACACCAGGGATAACATGAGATTGAGTAAATGATGAGAGAATTTTCATTTTTGCGTGAACTAACCCTTTAACAAAACATACATCCTTACCCTTAACCAACACCTAAACCTAAGTGATGGTGTCCTAAAAGGAAATGAGAACAACCATGTAATATAGTGTTGCTTCAATGACACTCTTATCTCATGAATCAACTTGTGTACTTGGCGGGGCTCGAGTCCTGTCTCCCTAGTTCCAAGTCCAACGCTTTAAGAGGTGAGGTACTGCACAAGATAATCATGCTGAAGTGTGTAACTGTAGGTATGTCTGTAATACAAGCTTTAAAATGTATAGTTTTTCAAATTATATGTTAGAGTAAAAGTGTTTTGATATAACATAGCAGTATGTGAGCATTACAGCGAAAAATAAGTGTTTATAAAGTCATAATAATCCATTGTACTCTTGATTTGTATGAAATGAATAAAACGCACAGTTGTAATGCAAAAAAATTGCAGCAAAATGTAGAACGTGGCACATTAAACTCAGTTTGCAAAAATTTTGTTAATGTTCATTCTATGAGACTAGATTGGTTTTAATAGCATCACAAAGCCAAAGTTTTTATGAAGTCACTGTGAAAGTGCCACTGAAACAGCAATTTACTGGATAGCCATTGTTAATTAAAACAAATGCATAACATGCATGTAAATAATAAGCCTTTTTTTTCTATTAAAACAAACTAGTTGAAATTTGAAGAAAATGCTGTGGGGTGCATTTTGTCCTACAACACAAATGAATGTTCTCTCAGAAGTCTTATTAACTGGAATTTCTGCTTGTCAGTGATTTGCACTGAAACCTCAAAGATCAATGGTGTATATTCACTTGCAAAAACACCTCAAAAAGGCATGTTGCCCTTCCCATAATGAACCCTTAAGAGTGGCTGACAGTGAACAAAGTAATGGCTGTAGCTAGCACCCCGAACATGTTCATTTCATGCGCTGTTGTCCTTGTTAGCTAAAGGCTGTTTGGATTGTTAGTAATGAGTTTTAGGAAAGCTTGTAAGCTACTGGGATGATAGGAAACCTGTGAGGTCTAAAAGTGAGCCAACCTCATAAGTTTCAACAGCAGACACACTCTAGAGGTTTGCTAATGGAGTGCTTCACTTTACCTTCAAACTCATTACCTTTCTCTGCAATAAAAAAATTTGATAATTACTTAATTAAATGGATAAACGAAACAACAGCATAAATAAGCCCTGACTTGCGTATAACCCTCACGTACCTTGTTCTGGTTGACATCTCCCTTAGCAAAGGCATAGAGAGATTGAATTTTGATTGAAGGTAGGTGTTGAATGCCTCTAGATGCAATTTGGGTTGCTTATGCATGCAGAATTAGAACTTGGCTGCTGTGTCGAGCTTGCACTGATTTTCATTTATCTCCAATTATGAAGATTTAGATACAAGAAAATGGTTGCCTGCTTGCTATCACAGTTTTGATGGCAAATAAGATATTCCTTGTGTGGCATTTTCTCATATCTGATCATCAGCAGAAAGGCATTAATTTACGACTTAAATGTGATGTAATTTTTTCATTGTTACAACTTATTCTTATTTTAGTTTAATGTTCAGAGACTACTATATGTAAGCCAATTGAAGGTTGACTTTCACAAGGAGTCTAAATACTGTGTCTTCGTGGCACTTTCAAACCAGTGCTCTGTTTGTTTGAGCAATCTGACATCAAGTTCTTGCTCGACCAATGGCGGAAGTCTGGGGTGGGACTGCTTGGCCATGCAATGGTAGACAACAAATGGGCAGTAGTGTTTGGGAAACATTATTATTTTTGCAATTCCATGTATTGCTACATGGGCGCACAATTGCACACTTCACTTTTAAGGGCCGTTTACACAGTATGTGTTCTAGCTTTCTGTCTGTGTTTTTTAATTTTTTTAATTTTTTTATTGTTGGTTTATGTACACATGCGTCAGACATTTTTGGCTATTTTTTCTTTTATTTTTTTGTTTTCTCATCAAAAATTATCTTATTTACCATGCCAGATGTGTGTGATTATTATTTTTTTTTTCCCACAAACAAAGATTTTTTGAAGATTATCTCAGCTCTGTAGGTCCTTACAATGCAAGTGAATTGTGACCAAAAATGTAAAGCTCCATAAAGCACATAAAGGCAGTGTGGCGAGCAGGGTGGGGTCGAACGGTGTCTGGACAGAGCGGGGCCGGGAAGATAAGTGGTGAATGATTTCCACCTGTGTGCCACAGCGGGCTCGCGTTCCAGTGAGGGGAGGTGGGAGTTTTTAAGGAGAGGAGACAGCAGCAGATGGGGAGAGAGCTGTACGTGTGCCGACGTGTTAGTGTGAAGCATTGTTATTGTGTGCGACTGAAAAGTGCAACAATAAATGTCTACGTGTTTGTCAAGCTGGTTCCCGCCTCCTCCTTGCCCATCCTTACTCGTTACACTGGTGCCGAAACCCAGGAAGGAGGAAGGATGCGCTGTCGTGGAGTCCTTGCCGCTGCTGTCCGCCAGGATGCAGAGTTGTGGCTGCCGTCCGCCGGGAGCCGGAGGAACCGCTGCCGTCTGCCAGGGGAGGAGCGGCTGTCGTCCACCAGGGGGCGGGAACCAGCTTGACAAAACATTGCACTTTTCAGTCGCACACAATAACACATAGGCAGAAAAAAAAAAGTAATCCATACAGCTCTGGTGGTTTAATACATGTCTTCAGAAGCGATATGATTGATAAAATGTCTTTTTTTCCTATAAATTTCTTCTTTCGACCAGCCCTCTTATGCACATTCACGAGATGGATTCACATTCTTCGTGCATATTGCCACCTACTGGGCTGTTGTGCAAAAATGCTTAATTTATTATTTTCCTTTCCTTTATCGCTCCCTGTTTTCTTCCTTGTCGCACTATACACAGAAAGGCGAATCGCCAAAAAACAGAAGAAGAAGAATTCAGTCCTCTCGTGAACAAGCATAGGAGGGCTGGATGAAAGTGGAGATTCATAGTAAAATATATTTAAATACTGATCTGTTTCTCATCTACACCTATCATGTCGCTTCTGAAGACATGGATTTAACCTCTGGAGTCGTATGGATCACTTTCATGCTGCCTTTATGTGCTTTTTGCTGCTTCAAAGTTTTGATCACAATTTACTTGCATTGTATGGACATTCAGAGCTGAGATATTCTTCTAAAAATCTTTGAGTTCAGCAGAAGAAAGTCATACACATCAGGCATGGCATGAGGTTGAGTAAATGAAAAGAGGATTTTCATTTTTGGGTGAACTATTCCTTTAAGAGTGGCTGACATTGCGTTATGTTCCATTCTTTTGCCCTCCATCTCACTATTTTTGAATGCAGGAACACATCCGTTTGAATGACCCCTAACAATGTAAGTTTTACTAGAATTTCCTAATAAGTTTTAAAGGTAAATATTAGACTAAATAGTGGAATTGAGCCATGCCATGTCTCTGCATGAAGTGATCTTGTTTTTATCCAGTAAAACAGTAAATATGTTTTGCAAGTTAAAAATTTCAAATAGTTGTACATGTAGTAACATTAGCAATTTCCCTTAGTAGAACATGGAAGATTGCACTTGGTGAACTTGACAGTGATCTAAACTTGACCTTAAAGGCCTTATTAAACATTTAACATTTACCAATGTTATTTAGTAGGAACACTTTTAGATTCTGTCAACTAGAATATGTCAAGAAACGAAGGTGTGAAAAACAGAAGAGCGTGAGAGCGATGTTAAATGTTCAGCAACTTTTTCCATGTCCTCCATGTCAACGTTAAAGGGATAGTCCAAAAAATGAAAATTCTGTCATCAATTTCTGACTTTCCGTCTTTCGTGAAACACAAAAGGGGTTATCTCAAGGGCGTAGCAGCTGCGGGGGACGTGGGAGACACGTCCCCCATACTCTTTAAAAAGGTGATTTTTGTCCCCCGTACTTTTCCAAGCTAACCCCGTACCGAGTCCAAATGGTGGATTTGTATACAGTATTCTTTGTGTTTTGCTACTTTGGGCTGATTGAGCTACCATCCAGCCAATCACAGTTGAGTTTCATGAGCCGAAACAACCTTTACGTAATAGGCCGTCAGTCAGACAGTCTAATCAACACAGCTCAGTTCATTTCTACAAAATTGCTTTCAACAATGCTCATTTATCCATGTTTTTCATTGATGTTGATCTAAATGAATAATCTAGAGATGAGGAACACACAAATGAGAGTTATTTATCGGCATATCGTTCTTGATTGGCAGCATTACGTGAAATGCGCTGCTGAAAAAAAAACAAAGGATAATCCTTCTTTTAAGCACACATTTTAAGTGGAGTTTATATCAGCGCATGAGTCTTCATTAAGTTATGTTTTTTACATTACGTTTGTGAGGTAATAGTTTGATCGGTTGTTTTTGCCAATTTAAGCAGATTACTAGATCTGTGTTAAATATGTAAAGCTAGTTTTAATATCAGCTGCTGTTTTTTACCTCTATGTTGTTGTTCAGTTGACAAACTGTAGGAAAAAATAGATAGATCTGCTGTGTTCTTAGAACATTTATGCATTTTACTGAAGCAAATAGATATGTAGACATGCTTATTTATACGTACATGAAAACGTACGCACGTTATTGAGACTATTATTGTTGTCTTTTGATAAAAGTTCTGCTCAGCAGTTAACAAACTGTAGGGAAATGATAGATTTGATTTGTCCTTATAATGCTTAAAACCTCTACTAAAATCTCTTTGTAGGTCTGTAGACATACACATTTTAAAAGATTAAAATTTTCATTAAATGGCCCTGAATGGATGTTGGTGGACATAATCAAAACACTCTAGCCATTTGGATACATTTAAATCCCACAATGCACAAGCACAGAGTAAAAATTAAAATTGTCATTATTGTAATTGATTAAATTGATTCAAGACCAGCTTGTGCTCAATCTTTTGTCATGTGTGAAACAGAAGCAAGTGCTCCACAAGATGCCCTTTATTTTTGCAGCTACTTTGCAAAATTTTGCTATTATTTTGCAATACTTGAATCTTTAAAATACTAAAAATATTAAAATACTTATATATACACACATATAAAACATATACCATACTTATATATTAATATATACTGTAATATATTAATACTGCACTGTGTTGCGTCTGTGCGAGCCACCTACTGATAGCTGTCTCCCCACTTTTAAAATGACTGCTACGCCCCTGGGTTATCTAGCCAGAATGTCTAAGCTGCTCTTGTCCATGCAGTGGAAGTAATGTCTTTAATTGTATGGGAAAAGCAGCTTGACATTCTGCCATAAATAACTCCTGTTGTGTTCATATGGGTTTAAAACAACATGAAGGTGCGTAAATGATGCCAGAATTTAATCTATTAAACATGTCTTCCAATCTATGTTTACTGCAAGCCAAATGAGACTTTAATTAAACACTTGCTTTAAAAAAAAAAAAAAAAAAAAAAAAAAAAAGACTAAAAGCCAAAAATCTGCTCTACAGAGACCTCTCCTCCTTTTTAAAAACATTACATCAAAATTAATTTTTAAGTCCATTTTAGCTCTCATCAGGCTTCATTATTTAAACACTTAAACACTTTGATAGAGTCAACTGCAGGTTTTTCAATTTTCTTGTATCATGGTTGCAGGCAACATTTAGACAATCAATTAGATGTTTTTGCTTTGCCAGGAACAAAATACTTTTAACTCAATTTTTACTGGCTGTTTGGCACGCAGCCATTCCCTGTTGTCTAAAGTGACAGTCCAGAGATTGATTACAGCACAGCCACTTCTCATTGTTTGAATGACACATGCTTAGTTAACCCTTTTATTAATCTCTGTCATGTAAATGCATTCAGTTTACAGTGATTGCCGTCTTGATTTTTTTTCTTTTTATTTCTCTCCAATAGTGAGTGCAATAATGTGTCAAAAAGTGAGAAAGCTTACTGTTTATTACACAAGCTCATTATATTCACAATCTAGCAGTAAAGGCAGTCTGAAAATAATAAATTTCTATCTATTTTTTTTCTCTATATGTGTTTACAAGATAGCAAATTAGCACTGATTGGTTTGACTTTGAAATCATTCACTCTCTTTCTATCCCCCCTTTTTATCTCTTTTTCTCGCAATCCCTTTTAGGTGCATAAGTTATAAATGCATAATGTCAAAGTTCCATTTAAAGCTGGTTAACTCGGCAGCCACCTTGGTAACGGCCCCGCACAGCTTTTTGCTATATAAGAAATTGGCATACAAGTAAAGAAAGAGACTGACACAGTAGGTGTAGCGTCAGGCCTTGGAGAGGCATTTTTTGGAAATAATATTAAACAAAACGTCCAAACAGGGAATTAAAGTGTCCATGGGGAAATAGTGCCTCAAAATAAAGGGGGGCACCCTCGTGGTGAATGGGGCTATGTATGGGCAGGGGCAGTGTCCATGGGATGGTCCATGACGTGGGCGGTGTCGAATGCCCGCACACGCACTCCCCTCCTTCTGGTATGCAATGGGTGGAGGCTTCTTTGGCGGCTTGTCTTCCCAAGGCCATGGCGTGTGAGGGGAAGGCGACCCAGCATCTTGGCCCATCGGCGCAAAGCGCGCTCCAATCCAGGGAGCGGGTCCAACGACGCATCTAACTCGCACCGGACCATCCCCGCTCCATTCCTGGATGTGCAAGGATGCCAGTGTGCGCACACGAGGAGATAGAAGCCAGTTTCCCAAGGAGAGGCGCACTCTGCATTTTAATGGCAGTGGTGATGAGGCAGTATTCACATTTGCTGCCCAAACGAGGCTCATGTTGCACCTCTCTCCTTTCTACTCTCGTTGTGAGCCTGGCTGAAGGATGGCCCAAAGAGTTGGAGCGACGATGCCGAGAGGGAGGGTTGGGTCGTTCTGCCACAGTGTTTATAGTTATTTTACAACAGCTTTGAACGCAGCTCATCCAATCAGAATTTAGTGTCTGAACTATCAGTTTTATAATAAGCATTATGTTTTTTTCACCATGTATGGTCCTTTGAATTGCCAGTCTCCTCTCCCTTATTCTGTCTTTAATAACATGTAACTCATCTCACTGTCGATCATTTTCAGCAAGCTTCAGCATCACTACATAGGAGGGTAGAATCCTGTCTCTATCTCTGAGCTATGAGCTGAAACTTTCATTGCATCTGTTGTTTAACATAGCAAGATCTGGAGTTGCTGTAATTACCCTAAAGGATATTGATTCCCTCATGCTTATCTCACACTCAAAGATAGCTGGCCGAGTTGACCATCTTTCTTTAATGGAGGTGAGAGACAGCGTCTCAAATATGCAGAGATATGATTCTTTTGACATTCTAAATGCTCCACTTATAGACAAGTTACTGCTGAAGAAAACCTGTGGTGGTTGTTACTGTGACAGTATCTTAATGGCATTCATGCAGTAGAAAAGAAGATTAAAAGTGCAATTGCTTGTTTCTTTGAGACTAATGCACCAATGCACTTTTTACAACAGATATGTTGTAAATATCCTATTCAGAAAGCAATACAATTAGTCTGACACGCCATTCTACGGTGAATCTCAAGTTCCTTATTATCTTCACCTACCCAGAGCTTTCACTTTGAAAGGCATCCACAATCAGAACACGCAAACTGATTGGTTTGCATGTTTCACTTATTTGCATGAGATTCGGCCATGTTCAATTATCCAGTGTAATTAAATAAATGTCAATGAATGTGCGTAATACCACAAACATTTGCCAAGTAGCACTGCTGTAAAAACAAGAGATAGTTCCGTGGTTCTTAATTCATCGAAGCAGAAGAAATTGTAAGATATTCACTTAAAGCAAATGTAAAGTAAGATCTTTAAACAATTTTTGACACAGCCTGGTGCAGTTTTTTGACTCTATAGAATGAAGTATGGCAGTAATCCACTCAACGGTATGATTCGCCATACAAAAATTCAAGGTTTAGCCTTTTTATCTAGATTAAAGGAAGTAGCTTTAAGGTATATCAAAGAAAACAAAAGTTTGTATGCCCCTTTCCTCGCTTTGGGAGAAATCTACACTGACAAATTCATTTCATGCAGCATTCCTTTGGGTATTTCAAATTATGGAAATAATCTTGATTGTGCATTTTATTTGCTCCTCCAAATAGGAAAATCACCAGACCGTGGCATTTTCCTCAAAACAGTACTTAGATAATAGAAAATAAAACTCTGTAGTGTATAGTGCACAAACAAGGTACTTTTTGAGGGCTGTAAGGCCAGTCAGATACAGCTAAACTAAGTAACTGGTCTGTAGAAGAGCATGAATATGAATTTGACACACCTTTTCCCTGAAGGACTTTCAAGAACATGTAATTGGGCTGTTTTGTTTGAAGTGCCGTCTTCCAGTAAAATCAGTCCATATCTGACGCTTCCATATGATGTGGCTCGACAAAGTGCCAGCTTCATAGGAGTACTTTAAGAACAAAAACAAAACAGCTCAACTGGCCTATTCAGACTATATATCCAAGTGTGCTGTCATCAAGGTTAATTTGCCATGGTGTTAGTTAATAGGAAAAATTATAAAAACTCTACAGTATTACTGAATAAGGTTTGTCTTATAAAGAGACACTGAAAAGTCATGATGATCTGAGAACACATCTTCCAGAAAGGCTAGGTACTACATCTTCATCTAAGTGACAACTGAATAGGCACTCTTTTTACTCTTTGCAGACAAAGTAGCCTACTGACTGCTGATGCATAAAAACTTCTGAATTACAATTTCAAAGATGTGTATTTTTAATAGTCTCTAGTCAGACGTATTTAACACTGTGACAGTGCATGAGATGCAAGTGCATTGGATCTGTGTTTGTGAAGAAGGGACTCTCTTGGGTTAGACATAATAAGGTCAACATCGGTTCAGAAGTGTTATGCTACATTACCACCTTGAATAAATTCTTCTCCCTACAACTTCTTTGGTCTAGCTTCCTTATTGTTCTGTGTTAGGGTTAAGTTATACTTACTGGGCTGCTTTTGTTTGCTTTAAAATTATGACGAAATGCACAGATGTTTTTGTTCTGCTAAAGTGTTTCTTATTGCAATATTTTTCCTGTTTGCGCACATCCCTGAAATGCTTGACCTAGGAGAACTCAGCCAGTCGAAGAGTGTTGATAAGTTAAATGTTAAAAAATTTATCACTTTGAAGCCTGTCTCTCCTTTTTTTATAGGTTGCTAAGAGATGGCAACCTTCTGTGACGTCACCCTCAACGGACTAATTTTAATACAATGCCACGTGTAGTTTAAAAGCAGGCTTCGCTTGCCTACACTGCTTCAGTTTGTTAAGCAGAAAAAAAGTTACACTGTAAAAAAATGTTTTATTGATTCAACTCATTAGATTTAGTGCCTTTTTTGCATGGGCTCCTCTTAGTTTAACTGTCTTAATATGATAAGTTTGTCTCACAAATTAAAAAGTAATCTCAATTAATTGAATGTAGTTGTGAAAACATCAGTTTATTTTGGTGAACTTCATCAGATTAGTCAGCTGAACTTAAATTGGATGTAGTTACAACAACTTCACATTAGTTTATGGAACTTTAAGACCTGCAACTGCAAAGTTAGAGTTCAGTGAACCTAACTTTGTCAAGTAAACTGCAAGTTTGATTAGGAGGCACATTGATGTCAACACTTGACACACAAACCTCAGTAATGGTGATGCTCAATAAACATCAAGTAAAAGATGAGCTCTTAAAATCACCACGCAACTATTAATCAACAGCAATGACAAAAACAACAGCAGCACATATAAAGTCTGCAAATGGCAAAAAAATAAGCCTACAACACTAACCTCATTATTTATTCATGTTGCAATTTTTATTTTTATCTTTTTGCACGATTTAAAAAGTATATATATATATATATATATATATATATATATAAAATGAAATAGCGAATATATCAATTTATATACAGTGCAGGGAGAGGCAGAAAAACCTGTAAGGGCTTATTTAAAGCCTCCACCTAAATAATGTTAAAATTTCATAATGTTAATAGAGAACACAAAATTAACATACAGAAAATAATATGACTATCATAATGATGAAAAACTACAGAAAATAACAAAATATGTACCATAACAACAACAATAAATAAATAAAAATAGATCAATAAACAAAAAAATGAATAAATAACATGTATATGTCTGTGTATATGTGCATTTGTATGCGTGCAAATGTGCATAGTGTGTGTGTGTGTGTGTGTGTGCATACCTGTGTGCGATATTCTATAAATGTGTGTACGTATGTGCAGTATGTGTATGAGCGTGTATGAGTGCCTTTAAGGGAGATATTGAATACACCTGTAATGACTCCTGAACAATAGTAATAATACGTCACTATGAACGAAATAATTAAAACATGACTACATGGACAACAATAAATGGGGAAAAGCAGTTACAAGGCAGCAATTAAGTGATTTTTTTAAGCATCTTTTGTAACATTATAAAGAAGAATATTTTTTTGCCTGTTGAGAAAAGCCATTCCATATTTTGGTACCCCTGAATCTTATCGAAAATTGACCACAACAAGTGAGAAATGTAGGAGGATGAAAATCTGAAGATTGACGAGTTAAGTGTGGACCTGTGAATATGCTTTAAAATAAGTCTTGAAATGCTCAGGAATAATCCCTTCACTTGAATATACCTTATAAATGAAAACACATATTTGAGAAATATTAATATCATACATAGTAAGAATCTGGAGTTTCTGAAATAGAGGGGCAGATGACATATATGACTCTGATCAGGTTGCAATCCTAACAAAACATTTCTGGAGGACCAACATTTTGTGGACAGTAGTAGGAAAAGTACTCGCCCAAACTATATTACAATCTGAAAGATAGGGATAAATTAGACTATAATAAAGAGTAAGTTTGTGGTAACAAGATGACTAACCCTCCTTATACCAAAAGATTTATTTATTTTTCTACTAACCAAGTCAATTTGTTCTCTCCAACTCAAACTCTCATCAACAAAATATTCCCTGGAATCTTGTAGTTGACACTTGATGCATCTCAACAGACTCAACTGTAATTTTAAATAAATCCTTAGAGTACAATTTTTTACCACAGAAAATGATAAAGTTAGATTTTGTAATATTCAGAGATAATTTAATCTAAACCATGTGGCGTAAGCAGTTAAACCAACATTCACATTCTTAATCAGGGAGTTATAATTTGAATAAGAGAGAACTAAGGTTGTGTCATCTGCAAACATTATTGGAGTAAGGATATAAGACATTGGACAAATCATTTGTATAGATAAGAAATAATAATGGTCCAAGAATGGACCCCTGAGGAACCCCACAGAGTAGTCTGGCCTTGTTGGAATAGCAACCCTTAAAGTGCAACTATTATGGTTTTTAAACATGCCTAATTTTGTTTTAAAGGTCTCATACAATAGATTTACATGCATCCAAGCCAAAAAAACACTTTAATTTGCTCTAAATTGCAGCATTACCTTTTTTTCCCAGTGTCAAAAACGACTCCTTCAATGATCCGTTCTAAAGGATTCATTCTAAACTCCTCCTTTCAGAGAGCCTACTCTGCTCCGATTGGTCAGATGTCCCAGTCTGTTGTGTTTGGTCTACCGCTTACAGCGTGTGTCGGAAAGGATACGGCCACTACCATATCCGAGTTTCAGCTCTGTCTAAAAAAATTTCTGTTTTACCTTACCAATTTGAGCCTGAGTCCGATAGTGGTACATTGGAAGATCAACCCGAACCACCATCGCAAGCACAACGAGAACAGGATGTTTCTCAGTGGTAAGTTTATATGTAGTTTGACAATAACGTGAGTTAGCTGGTTAGCAGAGGCTAACAGCTAACAGGCTAACAGCGTGCACTGGCTGTACATGTAAACAGACCAGAGGCCGGTTTTTTGTTACCAAATTATATAGGATAGTACAGGAAGTCTGGAATTACTAACGACTCAGGATCGGTTCTTTCTTTAGGGTGTCAATAACTTTGCAGACTTTTTCACATTCACAAACAGCTATATAACACTGCATGAAAGGTAATATTTGAAAAACCATAATAGGTGCTCTTTAACACAAACAAACAGTCTTCTGTTGGAGACATACTTTTTTAACCATTTGTATGAAGTATCATGAAAACCATATTTATACAGCTTTTCCAGTAAAATATGATTAAATGTTTCAAAAGCTTTTGACACGTCTATAACAATACTATAAATAAATTCATTATCAAGTGCAGAGGTAACTTTGTCAATCAGGTGAAGCAAAGCCATATATTCCGGTCAGACACAACATTAAAATCACCTGTCTGGGGGCCTGGGTAGCTCAGCGAGTATTGACGCTGACTACCACCCCTGGAGTTGCGAGTCTGAATCCAGGGTGTGCTGAGTGACTCCAGCTAGGTCTCCTTAGCAACCAAATTGGCCCGTTGATAGGGAGGGTAGAGTTACATGGGGTAACCTCCTCCCTTTTCGCTCTCAATGGGTCACTTAGTAATTTGTGCTTGGATCGCAGAGGGTAGCATGAGCCTCCACATGTGGAATCTCCGTGGTGTCATGCACAACGAGCCACGTGATAAGATGCGTGGATTGACGGTCTCAGAAGCAGAGGCAACTGAGACTTGTCCTCCGCCACCTGGATTGAGATGAGTAACTGCGCCATCATGAGGACCTA
This sequence comes from Myxocyprinus asiaticus, assembly GCF_019703515.2. Taxonomy (NCBI): domain Eukaryota; kingdom Metazoa; phylum Chordata; class Actinopteri; order Cypriniformes; family Catostomidae; genus Myxocyprinus; species Myxocyprinus asiaticus. The sequence goes on along the minus strand of NC_059376.1, from coordinate 23,134,573 downwards.
CTAATTAGTGGGAATTGGGCATTCCAAATTGGGAGAAAATGGGATAAAGAAAAAAAAAAAAAAAACACCAGCCTAATATTTTGTAGGTCCCCTTCATGCCACCAAAACAGCGCCAACAATAATCCATGCGATTATCTAATCAGCCAATCATGTGGCAGAGTTCAGTGCATAAAATCATGCAGTTACGGGTCAGGAGCTTCAGTTAATGTTCACATCAACCATCAGAATGGGGAAAAAAATGCTATTCTGAGATGCGGGTTGGCACTGTTTTGGCAGCATGAGGGGGACCTACACAATATTAGGCAGGTGGTTTTAATGTTGTGGCTGATTGGTGTAGGTGGAATGATTTTTTTCAAAAGACATACTGGTGTTTGTAAACAATTTAATTAGAATCTAGATGAAAAATAATCCTTTTGTATATATATATTTATTTCTAATATTTTTTGAAAAACATGGCAAAACAGATATGGGTCTATAGTTATTAAAACAACATAGATCATCTGTCTTAAGTAGAGGAATAAATGTGCCTATTTTTAAATCCTCTGGCACAACGCTTGTTTTCAAAGACAGGGAAAAAATGTGAGCAAGTGGGTGCAATATTGACTGTTTCACCTGTTTGACAAGGAATGCTGAAATACTGTCATGACCAGCTGAAGATATTTTTAGTTCATCAATGATATCACTTATTTCTTGGGTATCAGGGGGCTCAAAAGTAGAGATAATAGGAACATTTCTTGGTATATAATCCAATGTATTACCATGACAAGCAGAAATGTTGTGCACTAATTCATAACTAATATTAACAAAAATGCATAATTTTTTTTAGCTATATCAAATCGATTGTTTAGAGAATTTTCTCCATCCAAAAGGGGTAGTCTTTTCTCTTTGCAACAACTGATTCATTACTTTCCATGTGGTTTTAATATCATTTGAACACCTCTTAATTTAAAATATTTCTTTTTTGTAGATTTAATGGAATTAATATATTTATTTCTATAAGATTTATAAACACCATGGGTGAGAAGGATTTGAACCATTTTCTATACAGTTTATTCTTTTTTCTCAACTTCAGTAAATCAACTGTAAACCGAGGCTTCTTGGAGTCTTGACTGTATTTCTTAACAGAACTGCCAACTGGAAAACATTCATTAAAACTAGAGCTAATAACTCTCATAAAATTTTGATATGAAATATCAGCATTCTTTTCCTCTTATTGATCATCCCATGAATTACTGGCAAGCATATCTTTAAATTTAGAAATATCTGACTTGCTCAATTCTTTTGTGCATTATTATTTTTTATTTTTTTTACTAACTTTAAAGAAATAGTGGAATATGGGAAAATGATCTGACAAGTCTAAATTCAAGACCCCAGATTCCATTCCTTCACTCAAAGAGTAGTCAAAATATTATCAAAAGTTGCTGAATTCTCTTTAACACATGTGGATTTATGAAGAGGGAAAAAGTAACTAGAATAAAGAATATTGAGAAAATCCCCAGAAAGGGTATCTAATTTATTTATTTATTTAAAAAGGTTTATATTGAAATATCCTAAAATGTAACAGTTTATCCTCATTGTTTATCAGGTCAAGAGAACTGGTCAAACTTTCATTAAAATCTTTTATGCTAGAGTCAGGTAGTTGATAAATTTACATTTATGCATTTGGCAGACACTTTTATCCAAAGAGACTTACAGTGCCCTTATTACAGGGACAATCCCCCTGGAGCAACCTGGAGTTAAGTGCCTTGCTCAAGGACACAATGGTGGTGGCTGTAGGGATTGAACCAACAGCCTTCTGCTTACCAGTTCAGTGCTTTAGTCCACTACGCCGCCGCCACTCTGTGGTGATAACACCAACAATAACATTCTTTCCACCAGAGAGCTCTACAAAAACAGAATCCACCTCAGCCCTATCTGACTTTAGAGAGAGATCATCTCTAATTTTAACGTCATAGTCACCATGAATAAACAGAGATACTCCACGTCCAGATCTATTCTCTCTTACGTAGTGAACTGAATTTTATTTAGGTAGTTTAAAGATTTCTCTAGAGTCCTCTGTAAGCCATGTTTCTGATAAAGCAATAATGGAAAAATGGTGTTTGAATGAGGATAATGAGGATAATTATTTGTCATAATTACTGGAAAGACTTCTTATATTCAGATGAAAAGTAGAGAATATATTAGGAGGCATAGAAACACAAATCATTAAACTGAGTTTCATTATAAAAGCTACAGAGGTTAGAGGCATGAAATGTTGAAAACATTTTTAGGTCTGGATCAACATCAAAATTGTAAGAGTCAGTTATAGAGAGATCAACGCGTTAAAAAGTCTGGCCTTCAAAATCAGATTTTTTTGTAGTCCATAGTGTGTAAAGAATAATGTACTGTAAATGTGTGATTAGGTAATCAAAATACTGTAAATGCCTAATATGGAGACTAAGGAGCCAAACTCTGAACGTTGGCCTTCTTTTGTTGTGATATTTTTTGGTAAGTGAATGGAGAATAATTTTGTCATATCTCAAATATGCAATGTCACCTCTCTCTCTCTCGAGCTGCCTTCATTGCTGGGAATAGTTCTTTCCCAGATGGTTTCAAGGAAATCCTCATTGATAAAGATGCCTGAGCCCTTCAAGTTTTTAGCTTTATCCAGAACAGCAAGTTTGTCCTTCAGCTGCAGAAATCTGACCACAATGGGACAAGATTTCTGATGATATCATTGGCATCCCAGTCCTATGAGCCCAATCCAAATTTATTTTCAAATGATCCAGTTGTAATTTTTCACTGAATAGTTTCCTCACTTTTTCTTCAGATTCAGACACCTTTTCTCTCCCAGACTTTTTAATGCCATCTACAACAATATTATGGTGTCTTGACTGGCCCTCCAAATATTCTGTCTTGTCTGAGATTGAGATCAAGCTTTTGCAAATTGTGTCCAATTCTGTCCTAGTTTCACAACAATTCTTGGACATGAGATTTTAAAATCGTTCAGAGTCATTTCTAGACTCACCTTGAAACCATAGACTTGCTTTGACAGATCATCAATCCACCTGTTTGAAGAATCAACTATGATCTGTACACAAGCTTTGAAGCTTTTTTCCTGTTGTTCTGTAGAACACTTTTTGCTGTTCCAAGAATTCACACACTTGAGCCATGGTGATATATTCCTCAGTGGTGTTGTTTGAAGCTTTGGGTGGCATGGTTTGGTCATCAAGACCTACTAGGCCCAAAGATCAACTGAATAGAGCCAAAAACCTCTGCAGGATACAAATAATGTCCACAGTTTTGCTGTAGAGAGTTGGTTAAACTCAATCTGCAACAGAAATTTTAATTTCTAGGTAGGATTCCTTAGATTATTGTTGGATAGAAAACCAGTCATAAATTCAGAGAAACACAACGGCAGCCATTTTGTCAATGCTTGCTGGGAGCTGGCAAGTTTTTGTTTGTGCAGACAGCTTTGTTAAGTGAAATGACACCTTAATATGTTAATATGATCACACATTATTAAGTTAAGCTGACTGAACAAATGAGTTGTGTCAACTTAAAAATAAAAAATAATACAGTGTAGGGTTCTTCCATTGTAATAATGAAATAGGATTTAGAAGATATCTAATACTTTGGTAATACACACCAACTGCTCATCCAAAAACAAGAAGATCTAACAGGCTTTTGATTATATCTTTTAAGTTATCGTAGAAACTAGTGTATATGTGCAGAGGAGCATTTCTTATATTCATTGTGGATTTTTGAAGTTTATACCCTAACTCTTTCTCTTTCTCTCTCTCTCTTTTGCTCTCTCGATCTGATGTTGCTGTGCTGCCAACTTCTGAAAATGCAGGTAAGAAACCAATTTACTTGCTTGCTGTTCATTCCACACCCAGTTTAGATTAAATCTGTTCTATGGATCACAGAATAGCAACCTATTTGATGATGTTTAAGCAGTTTTCTTCTCTATGCCAGAGGCCAAAAAGTAAAATAACCTGTCAGTGTGTTCTGGGCCCCAGACTGCTGATTCATTCTGGGCACCCAAACTTGCCATGTCAGCTTGCTGAGATGTACAACAGCAACAAGATTTGCACATTTCATTTATATCAGTGAAATGGTTGGGGAACTTTATGGGCTACTGTTCTTCTGGCCATTGGCACCACAGGAGTGCCCCTATAAAAACACTCACAAGGTTAACTTGCCATTGCTGCCACGCACTATATTTTCCACAGAATGTAAGCGGAAGTGAAAAACTCCTACCGCGTCAGTGGAGCATTCTACTCTGCCATATTAGTCAGCGTCTGGTGGTATGCAGTCATAGAGTCAAAGCAGATGGATAAGTACAGGATGGGGGTGGGTGAGTCATCAACTGGGTGAGAGGAAGGGGGCCTCATCAACTGAGAGTGTGGAGAAAGGACCTGACAACTTTTTGGGCTTTACATCAGTCATTTCTTGTGGCCTTATCGCTCAGATCCCCTTGTAGTTCAGAGAGCTCAGTATGCATCATAGCTGTATTTATTCCTCTGCTTTGTTGGTGTAAAGGCTGTTGTGCAAATTGCTTTCTCTGGCCAAATGGAATGAATTTGGCTGGGGATCTGCTGGAAGCATCTTTCAGATTTCGATCAGATTTTCGATCTGCTTTACAGTAGTCATGTCAGGGATTTCAGGGTTCCTGACATTTGAGGGAGTTGTACAATTGACCCTTCGCTAAGCTCCAACCCTTTAGCTACCGTTGCTTGCTCTTGGCCTCTAGTGGCTATAGGTGGCACTTCATATTCACTATATATATATATATATATATATATATATATATATATATATATATATATATATATATATATATATATATATATATATAATCAGTGGCTCTGTCAAGCTTTGCTGAACTTGCCATAGGAATGAATAGTAGATTATCATTACTGGCGGTTTTTTTTTTTTTTTTTTTTTTTTTTTTTTTTGGCAAAAAATACATATATATATTTTATTTTATTTTTATTTATTTTTTTTTTTGGCGGAATCGATAATATTCTAATGTGGGCTGGAATGAAGAATGACATTTTAAAGCATATTTATCTGACATCTTTTTGAAAAAAAATTTGGTTTTAATTAAGTCATTTGATTGAAAACTGTGGAGACTATGCATTAGAATTAAGGAAAACAATCATCACAGTCACTTGAAAAGAGGGAAGTGTCATTTAATGGCAATTGCACACCTGATAACATTACTGTAACTAAACAGAACTGCTCATAACATCTCATAACACACTAACAGAGGTGCTGTGAACTCTTTATTCACTATAAGACCTGATTTTATACGTAAATTATTAAAGTTAAGTTATTAGCATTAATTTACTTTGGACCAAATGTAGGTGTCCTTGCTGATGTTATACGTATGTGTTCATTTGGGAATGTGGGCTGACCAGGGGCGTTGCTTGGGAAAATGTGCACGAGGTGATAATATGAATATATATTTAAGCAATATCACATGAGCAAGAGTGCAATATGGCCCTACAGCAGCACTGCTGTGATTCGGCTGCAGGCCAAGTGCCATAGGTAATCACAGCAGTGCTGATTTAGGGCCATATAGCATGATTGCGAGTGTGATATTGCTTATATACAACAGTTCAATGAACAAGTAAATTGTAAAAAATTAGGAAAAATTGAGTACGGTCATAAAAATGTATTGGTGCATGGAACTACTTTATTATGCGGTGGATCAGAATCTGCCATTGCTGGTTCAAACCAAATGATGCTTTCAAGCCTCCGTTAGTAATTCAAAAATGTCACTTCAGAAATAGTATCACGGCTTGTGCTGTTTCTAACAAGTTATTGGATAAACAAGGATGGATGGATGGATGTGTGTGAGTGAGTGAGAGAGAGCGAGAGAGAGAGAGAGAGAGAGAGCAGTGGCGTATCCAAGACATTTTTACTGGGGTGGCCAAGATGGGGCACAGACCTAGTGTGGGGTGGTGATACCGGGAGAACCTTTATGAATGGCACATGATCAAAATGTGTAAATATCGCATTGCTTTGCTTCAACATCTACACATGTAGAATAAATGAATTCTTAAACTCATGTTAGCATTCACTGAATTGTTTGGATTCAATATCAGACTGTTGTTTTGACATTTGACAGTTTTCTATTCCTGTTCTATTTCAACCTATTACAGTTTCTGGGAATCTCTGGTTATTTTAACATAACATCCATTTTTAAATCAGTAATTGTTTAGGAAAAGTCAGTTATACATTTTTAAGAGCTATTCTCATGTAGAGAATTAATCTGCGTATAAAATCAGGTATAGTGTATAATCATAAAATGATACAAGTACAGGTGATAACTGATTGAGGTGCAATTCAATCAATTATTCATTCATTTATTAGCTATAACTGCACTGTCCAGCAGAAATATTGTTAAATTGGGTACGAGGGCTTATAGGTGTCTGTCTGGAAACCCCAAAATTGCAGATTGAGCTCTGAATACAGTAAAAAACAAAACTCTATTTACAGTGTCTACTCAGGTTTATTTTCCACATGTTCTGATAGCTTCAATTACTTTGAATATTACCAAATAAAATAGTTAGTCAAATCATTTGCAGCATTTAAGTGCAATTTGCCCTGCCTCTGCATATTTAAAATGTCAAATAAGGTATAAAAACTTTGAAGATTTTATTGGTCTGACTGACCAATAATACACAAAGAGCTCATAAATAACTCATGTAAAGATTTAAAGTACAGTCACAGCACAAACCCTTCCAGTTCACACACAGGTTAGCCATATAAATAACTTTAGCTATTGAACATATACATCTGTAAAACGCTTTACACACCTCCGGCATTAAATCAGAAAACATGGCATTTCATATTTCATGTCAATATAAAGATAACATGCTGAATGTGGTGTAGGGTCTAGCTTACTCTATAACCTAGCTACTGTAACAATGAAAAAATGTTTTCACATTCACATGGAAACTCAGGATAAATTAAATGTTAGATTAGATGAACATACCTCTCAAATAACAGCTTTCTTTTTGACCACAAATCGACGTCGTCAACTCATTGGAAGTTGGAGGTAGACGCTAGCTCGTGTCAGCTTCGTGCTTCTAACCGACCATTATACTCCAGACCTGGCGCCCGCTGCCCGCGACCTGCGGCACCTGCCTGGCCACCCGCAGCCTGCCCCTCCCCCCACTGATCAAAGATCAGCTCACACAGCTTCAGTCCCACCACTACTATAATGGTCAGAAATATAAGACTGACCCTGGGTCAGTGTGGCTCTAAATCAACAAATGACCTGAGATGTCATCTTTGATTGACAGGTGTTTCTATTGGTTCTTCGTTCTTGTGTTGATGAACATGATGAACTACCAATCAGTTCTGGGGTGGCCACAGGGTGGCCAATGAGATTTCAGGGGTGGCCCAGGCCACCACAGGCCACCCCCTAAAATCGCCACTGAGAGAGAGAGAGAGAAAGACTGAGCGTGTGTGATCACCTGTTGCCACACCCAAGCAGAGATGCTGTCAGCTTTCTGAAGATCAGCTTTCTCAGTGGAAAAGAAACGGTCCAAGCGGGGGTAATTCTACCTATTTCGCTGTAGCCGGTGTGCAAGAGTCGATCACTATAGAAACCGCTCCAATGTAGAAAGTCCGATAAGAGGTAAGCGCCTTCAGTTTGTGTAATTAATCAGTCTGTTGTGTCTCTCAGCTGTGATGAGCCGTAATGCTGAAGTTGTTTGTTTAAAGCCGTTTAAAGCTATTTCCTAGCTTTAGTAGTAGGAATACAAGCGATCATATAGTGCAGTATGTAAACACTGGCTGACGCGGATTCACTTCATGTCACCTAACTGGCTCATATTACACATAAAACTGATCTTTTGCCACCACCTGCTGGCTAACATATGTAATGTCCAAAAAATACATGTAAAAAAAAAAAGACAAACCGTAGCTCTTATCACATCTTCACTGCTCTTACACTTTAGCTTAGAATGGCATGAACACAAGCGGAGTGATACACACTGGTGTCAGACCATCAGTGCTCATGGAATGTCTCTCATCCAATCAGATTCGAGGACCGGAACTAACTATTGTATATATATATACAACTGCAAAATTATCAGTTTCTCTGGATTTACTATTTATATGTATGTGTTTGAGTAAAATTAATATTTTTGTTTTATTCTATATAGTACTGACAACACTTCTCCCAAATTCCAATTAAAAATATTGTCATTAGAGCATTTATTTGCAGAAAATAACAACTGGTCATAATAACATAAAAGATGCCATGTTTTCAGACCTCGAATAATGCAAAGAAAACAAGTTCAACTAATATTTTAACTTAGGAAGAGTTCAGAAATCAATATTTGGTGGAATAACTCTGATTTTCAAACACAGCTTTCATGCATCTTGGCATGCTCTCTACCAGTCTTTCACTTTGCTGTTGGGTGACTTTATGCCACTCCTGGTTAAAAAAATTCAAGCAGCTCGGCTTTGTTTGATGGTTTTTAGCCATCCATTTTCCTCTTGATCACATTCCAGAGGTTTTCAATGGGGTTCAGGTCTTGAGATTGTGCTGGCCATGACAGGGTCTTGATCCGGTGGTCCTTCGTCCCGGTGTGAATTCCCATAGCCGAGTGCCCCTGTTATACAGTCGGCCCTGACATTCCTGAGCTTAGAGCAAATTCTCCTGTGTTAGTTGTCCCAGGGTGTGGAGTTTTGCTCTAAGATCAAGAACGTACTGAGTTTCACTTTTACTGTTTGAAGGTCCCTCCTTCCAAGTTTCCCATATGACGTAGATCACGATGCGCAGGTGCCGCCCATACAGCAGCTCGAATGGGGAAAACCCTGTGGAGGCTTACAGGACATCTCGCACTGCAAATAACAGGGGTTCGAGCCATTTATCCCAATTTCTAGCATCTTCGTGGGGGGAGGGGGGGGGGAGATTGGGGAAAACATAGGGGGAGGGGAGAGAGAGTGGGAGGGCTCTTCCACCCTCTGGTACACCGACAGATGATCCTTTGCCAGTTGGACGGCCTCCTCCAGCGACGCCGGGCGATGGCACTGGACCCACTCCGCCTTTCCTTTCAGTAGCCAACGGATCAGCTGCTCCAGGACCACCTGGGGATAACTCCCTCGATGTCATGGTCCTCCACCAACAGCCACTTCAGGAAGGCATCCCGGAGCCACTGGGTGAAGGCAAACGGTCAGCCGGCCCCCTCTAATTTCATAGAGCAGAAGAGCTATCGGTACTGCTCCGGGCTGCGGCCGACCCGCTGCACAATGGTCTTCCTCAGGTCGTCGTAGACCAGGAGACTTGCTGCCAGCAGTTGTTGTGCCACGAGTTGGGCTTCCCCGGACAACAAGGGAATGAGCCTGGCCACCCACTGAGCATGCGGCGAGCCGCAGATCTCGGCTGTCCGCTCAAAAATATCCAGGAAGGCTTCTGGATCATCCTCTGCCCCGTCTTCATGAAAGCGGCCGGGAGCATGAGGGCTGCTGTGTCCGGGGTCACGTCCGGGGCTTTCTCCGGGGCTGAGGAGGCTCTGGATCGCATGCTGGTCCTCTGCTTGAGCTCGGAGGGTCTCATGAAAGCAACAATCTTGGTCTTGGCATAGCTCAAGCAGGGCCTCATGGTGTGTGTGATGCAGACCGTCTAGGGACTTGAGGACTTCGGCCAACTGCGAGAACTCAATTTCGGCATACTTCCTCCAATTTCCCAGGGTTTTGGCACCAGTGTAAGAATTTGACGTAGGGAGGGAAAGGAGGACACAGGAAACTGGGTTCTTCAACTCAATGGTATGATTTTTAATAAACATCTCAAAAGGGCTTTTCAGCAGTACACACTTTCACTTAAACACAACAGTCTCTTACAGATTGGTATCTCTCTCACTCTCTCATCGCTGGCATGGTCCCTTTATACCGCTCTCCCCAATGCTTACTGCAATGAGAAACAGGTGTTAGACATTATAAGGCTCAGGTGTGCGCACCCTTACCGCTTTCTCTCTGTCCGGACGAACGCTCGACCATGCCCGTGCCGCCACACACACATAAAACGATTCATTCTGGTGTCCTTGTAAGACTAGATAGCTTCAAGACACCACCAAACTTGCGACTGAAATAAAGTGATTTTTTTTTTTTGTTTTTTTTTTTTGTTGTTGTTGTTGTTTTTTTTTTTTCTATGATCCGCATAATCACTGACTACTGTGTGCCCCTGTGGCTGCAGCTCTTGCAAACTCCAACAATACTAATTGTTTAGCAGCTCCTCCCTGTTGGATCCCTAGACCTAATGTTGAATTCTAAAGAAAAAAAGGCATAGTGTGTCTCAAGGATATTGCTGTATTGAACCATGCACACTTTGAATACACACAGTCATTTGTTCCTCTCTGAAACCTTTTTGTCCCCCAGACTCCTTTGAGATTAAATGCTTATGAAGTTTTGAGCACCAAGAATGATGTTGCTAATCAAAAGTATAGTCTCAAATATAAATCCCACTATACTGAGCTCACTGCTAAGGACATAGTGAGTGAGAGAGAAATACATTGAAAGATATAAAAAGAGAGAGTGAGACAACTGAGTACAAGCAGTTCACTTGAGAGAAGCCAATACAGACCGCAGTGTGAAGGGATTTCAGTGTGTTTATTCCCGTCATGCTCAGGTGATCAGGACCCCAAGGGGCATGTGACCAACATCAAGTCCATCTCACTTAGAACTGCTTAAAGCTACATACGTATAGAGCATGGCAACGTTCCTGGGGTATTGCTCCCTTGAGTCCTTGATTGCTGTCAATCAAAGTATTTTAACCCTGTTTGCATTCTCATTAAGGCTGGGTGATTAATCAAATTTTATTTTCAATTACAATTTTGGCTTCCAACAATTATGAAAACAAGATAATCGAGATAAAACGATTATTGTGCCACATTCCATTTCACAATGAAACACCATTCCGTTTCGCAATGAAACACCCCGGTGTTATATCTTTAAAGCATCCTTTATTAAAGTTCAAATAATAAGGAAGCGGGTTATGAAAATAAACTCAGAAACTGGCATTTCTCTTTGTGGTCAGCGCTGCGTCTATGAGTTGCGTGAAGTGACCGGGAAGAGATTGAATCTTCTCCCAGCTGATGCACACTCTGGAGCGGGGACACTCGTCACTCGCATGCATTTGCTGCAGCTAGATTATAATGTGGTGGCTCACGACGTAGTGAATCATAACATATATGTCACGTTCACAGTGTGTGTCTTATCATGAAGACAATCTGCGATATGCAGCTCTATTAATAAGGGAAAGTTTGTTTTTTGTGAGTTAAAGATGGATTGAAGTGAACATAAAGGTGCGAGAGTGTAGTCCAGGGGTCGGTAACCTACGGCACATGGAAGGGTATTCACTGGTACGCCAGCAACGTGAGAGAGGAGTAGACTATTTTATTTATATAAATTCCGCACCTTCATTCCAATCTACATCTTGATGTAATCCTTTCTTATGATCACGCAGCGTTTTTTCATGAGCTGAATGGGAGGCTAAACAAAATATAAAAATGTGATGAGACTGCAGTATGCCCAATTCACACATCACGAGCCGGCAGCGCTTCACTTTTGGTTAATCACACAAGTAAACGCGCCAGCTTTGCTTCGGTCAGGCTACGCGGATGACAGCCTATATTCCCTGTTTCATTTGTTTATTTTTGCTTTCAGAACAACACATGATGTAATAAGGAAAACACCACTATTAATCCATGAGATTCAAACCCAGCATACAGGTACACCCTCCTTAAACCATAGTCACACTCAATATTACCTTAAAAGATTAAAAGAGAAAATATAAACCACATCGTGTTTTATTCAAAATATAAATTAAACCTGGAAATAAAGTTTTAGGATTTTGAGGTGCAATTCACCGAAAAGGGCTAAATAGTTGACTGGCTTGTTATGCGCGAATGGCTTGCACGCACAGCGCGAGTCTCGTCACACTTTAATAGTGTTTAGCCTCCCATTCAGCTGATAAAAACATGCTGCATGATCATGAGGAAGGATAAAGATGTAGATTGGAATGCAGGTGCGAAAAACTTTATAAATAAAATAGCCTGCTCCTCTCTCGCTGTTGCTTGTGTGCTAGTGAATACATGATTACAATGACATAATATAAGAAATATTTAAGATGCCACACAATTTTGTGATCAGTAATCAAATAAGCAAATTTGTGACATTAACTGTGTTAACTCATTTTGTACAAAAGGACTGGTTTTCTTTCATTAAAGCACTTTCACAAGATGCTCTGTGAAAATTCACATGCAGGATCATGATTATATCATAATCATCGGGTTTTGCACAAATTTCTGTATGCTGATAATATCATATGTAATGAAAAATAAAGGATTAAAGTAGAAAAATGCAAAATAGAAACATTTTCACAAGTAGACTCAAACTTCGGAAAATCACATAACATTAAGCAGCAGGACATTATGCTAGATAACACCTTTTGTGCTCCATGCACATACACATGTACAATGGCTGTATTACAGTAACTTTTTAATTCTTACTGTAATATCTTTATTTTTAAATCACATGTTTTTTAGGTTAGGGGGCAGGTTCGTCGGCACAGCCATTGACCAGGAAAATATAAAATGGCAATCCATGTCAAAAAGGTTGCCGACCCATGGTGTAGTCTTAGCCCATTATACACTGGAACAAAATACGTTTTTGATTAGTCTTTTGTGGCTTGTTTTCCAAAATAATATCTACAACTCCTTTAAAACAATGTACACTTACTTTAGGAGAATATTGAATACAATATTTAATCAGGGCTCGACATTAACGCTTGTCATCAAATGGATTTTTTAAGGTGCAAATATAAGAGTATTTTACTTAAGCAGACTGATAAAATCATCATTAACTAAAAAATAACCGGCTATATTTGTGATAGCCTAGGCCTCACTTGTTAGAAAGTTCATATTCTTATTCTACTGCTGAAAGTAATCCAGAGCACGTAATTTTATAATTCGCTAGTGATCTAGTAATAGCTGTGACCTGTTTGATTGACAGGCGGCGTATGTGTGTGTGCTGAACATGCGCATGTGTTCCAAAAATGCTTGCGCTAATGCATGCCTGAACGGTCAAATACATTTCAAAATTCTGCCAAAATACCCATCTTGGTGAGGTATTCATATAAACACTAAGAGTGATGTCTAAAGTGAACATAAACAGCGGAGAGAAAAAAGCAGATTTGTTTTAAAATGTTGGACTTGTAAGTATAAATGTAAGTTAATAAGCTGCTGCTGTCTAGTGTAGTGTGACATTCTAATAATCAAACAACCATAACAAGAAAACCAGAAAACACTTACTGCTCTTGACTGGATAACTTTAGTAGCTTTAAAAAGTATCCATGTATTAGAATCATACAGTGAAGACCAGTAGTAGATTTATGTTGCATTGCATTCTGAATGTTTACTTGCATACTTGTATGTATGTGTGTATATATATATATATATATATATATATATATATATATATATATATATATATATATACATATACACTGGTGGCCAAAAGTTTGGAATAATATACAGATTTTGCTGTTTCAGAAGGACATTTGGTACTTTAATTCACCAAGGTGGCTTTCAGCTGATCATAAAGTATAGTCAGGACATTACTGATGTAAAAAACAGCACCATCACTATTTGAAAAAAGTCATTTTTGATCAAATCTAGACAGACCCCATTTCCAGCAGCCATCACTCCAACACATTATCCTTGAGTAATCATGCTTAATTGCTAATTTGGTACTAGAAAATCACTTGCCATTATATCAAACACAGTTTAAAGCTATTTGGTTCATTAAATAAAGCTCAGCATTGTGTTTGTTTTTGAGTTGCCACAGTATGCAATAGACTGGCATGTCTTAAGGTCAATATTAGGTCAAAAATGGCAAAAAGAGAGAGCTTTCTCTAGTAACTTATCAGTAAATCATTGTTTTGAGGAATGAAGGCTATAAAATGCTTGAAATTGCCAAAAAACTGAAGATTTCATACAAAGGTGTACACTACAGTCTTCAAAGACAAATGACAACTGGTTCTAACAAGAACAGAAAGAGATGTCGAAGGCCAGATGTACAACTAAACAAGAGGATAAGTACATCAGAGTTTCTAGTTTGAGAAATAGATGCCTCACATGTCCTCAGCTGACAGCTTCATTGAATTCTTCCCGTTCAACACCAGTTACATGTCAACAGTAAAGAAAAGACTCGGGTGCAGGCCTTATGGGAAGAATTGCAAAGAAAAAGCCACTTTTGAAGCAGAAAAACAGAAAGAAAAGGTTAGAGTGGGCAAAGAAACACAGACATTGGACAACAGATAATTGGAAAAGAGTGTTATGGATCTTAACCCCATTATCATTTTGTGGGATCAGCTAGACTGTAAGGAGTGTGAGAAGTGCCCACCAAGACAGCCACATCTATGGCAAGTGCTACAGGAAGTGTGGGGTGAAATGTCACCTGAGTATCTGGACAAACTGACAGCTAGAATGCCAAAGATCTGCGAAGCTGTCATTGCTGCACGTGGAGGATTTTTGATGAGAACTCTCTAAAGCAGTTTAAGAAGTTCTGAAAAAAACAAAAAATTCAAGTTGTAATGTTAATTGTTCTTGCATCTTTTTTCCATACAATTAAAGTTAATAGTGACTGAGGCTAACATTTTGCCTATCGTCTCCTTTTGTGTTTCATAGTAGAAAGAAATTCATAGGTGTTTTGAGCAACATAAGGGTGACTAAATGATGACAGACTTTACATTTTTGGGAAAACTACCCCTTTAAAACTTTACACCATGTCTACACCGGACACGAGTGAAGCGTCAAAAGGAAATAGATCCCATTATAATCAATGAAACTGTCTACACTGAAAGCGTATGTTGTGTTGTGTCACATAGCGCTGACAATAATAGGATGCCCCGTTCTGTTGCTGACACACTGCAGAGCTTCTCCAGCTACTTTATTATCCTGTCCTTTTGAAATGAATTACTTACAACAAATATTGTACATTTTAATCTTTATGAATTTTGTTTGTTACTTATTTAAATAACTTCTGACTGCTACATTTAAGCCAGCTTGTGATGTTTGTGGTCTCTAGTCTACTTACTAAAATAATCTTTTTTTTTCTAACCACATTTATATGCAATATTAGCAAAAATAACATACAGGTTACATTATTATACCAGTGGATTTCTGGCAAAAATAAATTAGGATGGAGGTTATTTTCCAATTTAACCTGTAGTTTATTTTGAATCGAACACATTATCTTTGATCCATGTTAAGTATGTGCAGACACATCTAGTATTTCAAATATTTTAGGTCTTAATTTGTTTATTTGCACTGCACCCCCTGCTTTTGAGTGACACCTCCACTCACCCATGCATGCTTCATCTGTGTGTGAAAAAACAAAACACACTACCTCACTACGGGATACAGACTAGCTGTCCCCTGTTCTGCCACTGCCTGTCAGGTGCATCCAGATGTGTTGCGGCTATGTGTGCCCATTCCCCAGCTGGGTGCCATGCAGTCTAGAAGATGTGGTTTCCTAGCAACACATATACAAGAGCTTTCTGCAGTCCGCAGCGAGATACAGTGAGAGCGAGGGGCCTTTACCACGCTCTCGTGTTGTTAATGGAGCAAGCCATCTAAGCTGAGGACAGGGCTCTCTGCCACACCACATTTAGCCTGGCTCTGCCTTCTGTGATTTGAGCTCATCCCTGTCTGGCACTTTCCAGGCAGATGTCCCTTGACTGGCCTCAGACTTGGTGGAAAGTAGTGAAAATGTGTCCCTCCCTGTTCTTCAAGTGAGAGAGATGAAAGGCAGCGGGGCAAACATGAAATGTCTGGAACAGAACATGAGCAGATTTTTTTGTGTCCTGTAACACTGTGGCACATGACTGCAGATTGCTTGGTGAACTGGCTAATGCGATCATTTTAAAGACAGACCAGAGATGAGTGCCCTGCAGCACACTGAATGGCGGCAGTCATGTGAACCAGCTTTGATATAAGAAAAGGCAATGAGAGGGAGGTTTGCTTTCCTGGTATGTTAGTTTGATAGCGCTCCAATTGAAGTCAATATGAAATTACTGTAAAATTGATTGCTTTGTGATGGCTACTCCAGTACCTTGTCTTTGTTGTCCTTAAGCCATTTTGCCACAACTTTGGAGGTATGCTTGGGGTCATTGTCCATTTGGAAGACCCATTTGCGACCAAGTTTTAACTTCCTGGCTGATGTCTTGAGTTGTTGCTTCAATATATCCACATAATTTTCCTTCCTCATGTTGCCATTTATTTTGTGAAGTGCACCAGTCCCTCCTGCAGCAAAGCACCCCCACAACATGATGCTTCCATCCCCATGCTTCACAGTTGAGATGGTGTTCTTCGACTTGCAAGCCTCACCCTTTTTCCTCCAAACATAACGATGGTCATTATGGCCAAACAGTAAAATTTTTATTTCATCAGACCAGAGGACATTTCTCCAAAAAGTCAGATATTTGTCCCCATGTGCACTTGAGAACTGTAGTCTGGCATTTTTATGGTGGTTTTGGAGCAGTGGCTTCCTCCTTGCTGAGTAGCCTTTCAGGTTATGTTGATATAAGACTTGTTTTACTGTGGATATAGATACTTGTCTACCTGTTTCCTCCAGCATCTTCACAAGCATCTTCCTTTGCTGTTGTTCTGGGATTGATTTGCACTTTTTGCACCAAACTATGCTCATCTCTATGAGACAGAATGGGTCTCCTTACTGAGCAATATGATGGCTGCATGGTTCCATGGTGTTTATACTTGCATACTATTGTTTGTACAGATGAACATGGTTCCTTCAGGCATTTGGAAATTGCTCCCAAGGATGACATTTACATTTATGCATTTGGCAGACACCAAAGCAAATTACAGTGCCCTGATTACAGGGACAATCCCCCTGGAGCAACCTGGAGTTAAGTGCCTTGCTCAAGGACACAATGGTGGTGGCTGTGGGGATTGAACCAACAACCTTCCGCTTACCAGTTCAGTGCTTTAGTCCACTACACCACCACCACTCCGGATGATCCAGAATTGTGATTTCTTTTGATTTTCCCATGATGTCAAGCAAAGAGGCACTGAGTTTGAAGGTAGGTCTTAACATACATCCACAGGTACACCTCCAGTTGACTCCAATTAGCCAATTAGCCTATCAGAAGCTAATTGCCTAAAGGCTTGACATGGAATTTTCCAAGCTGTTAAAGGCACAGTGAACTTAGTATATGTAATGTTCTTTACTCGTGTCATGTACAAAGTAGATGTCCTAAACAGCTTGCCAAAACTATAGTTTGTTAATACTGTTGAATGCTTGATTCTGACTGGTTGACAGACGTTCTAAGGTATGCAATTATTTTATATATATATATATATATATATATCTCAGTGGTGAATTATCAGGGCCAGCAAAGCCTTCTCTGCTGGCGTAACATGCCAAATAAATAAATATTTTTCATCCTTTCATTCTCAATCACCTTTTTGCCTATGTATTTTTAACCGCTTTCCACTCTTAATTAATCTGCAAACAAATAGAGAAAAACAAAAAGTTTATCCAGTCAGGCCTTCAGATTTCGCCGAGATGCAGGAGCATGATGTCACACAAATATATAATATCGAT
The DNA here is from genome assembly GCF_019703515.2 of Myxocyprinus asiaticus. Classification (NCBI taxonomy): domain Eukaryota; kingdom Metazoa; phylum Chordata; class Actinopteri; order Cypriniformes; family Catostomidae; genus Myxocyprinus; species Myxocyprinus asiaticus. The sequence continues at coordinate 23,116,942 of NC_059376.1, read as the reverse complement.
AAATGAGTTCATTTCCACATTACATGCCCCTCAAAACATTATTGATATTAAAGCTTGTTTAACAAACACCTGCAGAAACAGGTATATAGAACATTATAATCTCTTTTGATAATTGTTCACCTGAAGCACAAATGCTTGTGCTGCAGCATTGTTTATCAGTTGGGTTGCTAGGAGACATCTCAAATGAGAGTCAAACCCCTGCTAAATTAACGGGAGTGTTGCAGTTCCGAATATCGGGGAATGGAATGCATTTATGATCAGAGATATCAAGTAGGAACATCCCACATCCAACTTGAATGGAACGCAGCATAACCGCGTACCCTGAAGAAATGAAATTTATTGCAAGCAACATTTAAATCGCAGATATTATTAGATAGATTTTTCCAGGTATTATAGACCTCCTTGGTAGATTCATATAAAAAATTATGATTTTTGAATGTCTGTTCGGGAGATGTTCATTTCACAAAACAGTCATGCTGCAGTTAAAATTAGGCTTGCTTGAGCAGTAAGTATTGTTTCAAGTTCTGGCTTTCTTGCGTGGACGTGTTTTTAAAATGTCAATTTGTATTATTAGTTAGCTGTGACATAATGTATGATGCCCAAAGGCATAGGGTGTCTTATTCATTGTGAAACTGTCTTAATGGCATGAATCACACTGAAGGCCTAGACTTTAAATGCACGGCCTGCCACTGATATATATATATATATATATATATATATATATATATATATATATATATATATATATATATACTGGTGGCCAAAAGTTTGGAATAATGTACAGATTTTGCTCTTATGGAAAGAGATTGGTTCTTTTATTCACCAAAGTGGCATTCAGCTGATCACAATGTATAGTGAGGACATTAATAACATGAAAAATTACTATTACAATTTGATTTTTTTTTTTTTTTCAGAACTTAAACTACTTCAGAGTTCTCATCAAAAAATCCTCCACATGCAGCAATGACAGCTTTGCAGATCCTTTTCATTCTAGATGTCAGTTTGTCCAGATACTCGGGTGACATTTCACCCCATGCTTCCTGTAGCACTTGCCATAGATGTGGCTGTCTTGTCGGGCACTACTCGCACACCTTACAGTCAAGCTGATCCCACAAAAGCTCAGTGGGGTTAAGATCCATAACACTATTTTCCAGTTATCTGTTGTCCAATGTCCAATTTCTTTTTGTTTTTCTGTTTCAGAAGTGTTTTTTTCTTTGCAATTCTTCCCATAAGGCCTGCACCCCTGAGTCTTCTCTTTACTGTTGTACATGAAACTGGTGTTGTGCGGGTAGAATTCAATGAAGCTGTCAGCTGAGGACATGTGAGGCATCTATTTCTCAAACTGGAGACTCTAATGTACTTATCCTCTTGTTTAGTTGTACATCTGGGCCTTCCACATTTATATATATATATATATATATATATATATATATATATATATATATATATATATATATATATATATATATATATATATATAGTGCCCGACCGATATATCGGATATTAGCCTATCACCGATATATCGTATCGGCGTATATTTTGCCGATATGCGCCGATATGAAAAGAACATATAATGCAGAAAACAATACTTTAGAATTGCATAGTTTGTCCAGCAGAGCGCGCTCCGACTCCACTGTTTACAGAGCTGACTCTGAGCTGACATGGTTCTGCAGACAGGGCAGAGTTAAATGGTGTGGATTTGAGCGATCTCTTCTCATTAAATTGCTAACTAGTTTGTGAAATACACTATATTGCCAAAAGTATTCGCTCATCTGCCTTTAGACGCATATGAACTTAAGTGACATCCCATTCTTAATCCATAGGGTTTAATATGACGTCGGCCCACCCTTTGCAGCTATAACAGCTTCAACTCTTCTGGGAAGGCTTTCCACAAGGTTTAGGAGTGTGTTTATGGGAGTTTTTGACCATTCTTCCAGAAGCGCATTTGTGAGGTCAGACACTGATGTTGGACGAGAAGGCCTGGGTCGCAGTCTTCACTCTAATTCATCCCAAAGGTGCTCTATCGGGTTGAGGTCAGGACTCTGTGCAGGCCAGTCAAGTTCTTCCACACCAAACTCGCTCATCCATGTCTTTATGGACCTTGCTTTGTGCACTGGTGCGCAGTCATGTTGGAACAGGAAGGGGCCATCCCCAAACTGTTCCCACAAAGTTGGGAGCATGGAATTGTCCAAAATCTCTTGGTATGCTGAAGCATTCAGAGTTCCTTTCACTGGAACTAAGGGGCCAAGCCCAGCTCCTGAAAAACAACCCCACACCATAATCCCCCCTCCACCAAACTTCACAGTTGGCACAATGCAGTCAGACAAGTACCGTTCTCCTGGCAACCATCAAACCCAGACTCGTCCATCAGATTGCCAGATGGAGAAGCGTGATTCGTCACTCCAGAGAACGCATCTCCACTGCTCTAGAGTCCAGTGGCGGCGTGCTTTATACCACTGCATCCGACGCTTTGCATTGCACTTGGTGATGTATGGCTTGGATGCAGCTGCTCGGCCATGGAAACCCATTCCATGAAGCTCTCTACGCACTGTTCTTGAGCTAATCTGAAGGCCACATGAACTTTGGAGGTCTGTAGCGACTGACTCTGCAGAAAGTTGGTGACCTCTGCGCACTATGCGCCTCAGCATCCGCTGACCCCGCTCTGTCATTTTACGTGGCCTACCACTTCATGGCTGAGTTGCTGTCATTCCCAATCGCTTCCACTTTGTTATAATACCACTGACAGTTGACTGTGGAATATTTAGTAGCGAGGAAATTTCATGACTGGACTTGTTGCACAGGTGGCATCCTATCACAGTACCACGCTGGAATTCACTGAGCTCCTGAGAGCGGCCCATTCTTTCACAAATGTTTGTAGAAGCAGTCTGCATGTCTAGGTGCTTCATTTTATACACCTGTGGCCATGGAAGTGATTGGAACACCTGAATTCAATTATTTGGATGGGTGAGCGAATACTTTTGGCAATATAGTGTACATACTGGAAAGTTAATATAAAATTACCCCATCATTTTATATAACTAATATAACGTTAACCCTGTCCCTGACAACCATGTCACTCATGTTTATCACATCTGTTTGCTGTTAGCCAGCTATAGTTTGTCAGTACAGTCAGTAGTGTAGCAGATTGAAAGGTAAACATCAGAGCATCTTTTTACAGCTCATCAGACAACGGTGCGGTGGTGGATTGCGTGTGGTGAGTGTTGATTTCACGCTTCGCTGTTGCCTAGTTGGTTAGACACAATGCTGGAAAGTAAATAAAGTCCATCTTTTACTCTCCGTGACAACAAGCTTATAGCTAACTATCTAATCACGTAGCTACTTTCATTGTTGTCAGCTGAGTGGAAGCTAATGAGTAAACATGTATTCACCAAAATGTTTTGTTCAGGATTCAAAGTTTGGTACCCCCTTCATCCGAATTTACAAAATGTCATATTTAGAAGTCTGGTTTTCCAGACATAAATAAAAGTAGATTTAATAAATAGTATATTTGCCCTGTGTAAATAATAATATATAGGAACTGTATCTAAAATAAATGAGGGGTGATACATACTAATACAACAGGCTGGAAAAATAGACATTTATTCATTTTAATATCCTATATATATATATATATATATATATATATATACTGAATGTGTTGAAACTTGACACCAGGCGACACACCCTTAAAACGGCACCGTTAGATCGGTTTCATGCTGAAGAGCTGCTTAAAAGTAAGTTTTTTTTCTCTCGTAAATGTAAATGAGTGTAAATGCCAACACCATCATATATATCGAAAGGACTGATGCCTGTCAACCAAAACATGAGCTCATTGATGGAATAAAAAAGCAGACTCATTTAATGACATCAGTTACTTCTGGTCGGAGGCTGCCGTATATATTTAGTTTATACGTAGGGTTACGTCCTACATAAATTTAATGGTGCAACGCTCAAATATTTAGTAGAGCGTAAATTGAGACTTAGTGCCCATTTACGCCACAACTAGGCTAAGTTGTAACATACGTATAGCTGGTGCAACCTGCCCCTGATGTTTGTTTAGCTATTTATTTTATTTTAATTTATTATTTATTTAAATGGTCAGCATTTGACTGATACTAAACAGTACTGATGTTTATTTAGTTATTTATTTTATTTGAATTTATTCTTTATTTTAATGGTCAGCAATTGACTTATACTAAACATACAGTGCTGATGTTAATTAAGCTATTTATTTGTATTTTTATTTATTCTTTATTTTAATGGTGGGCAATTGACATACTAAACATACAGTACTGCTTTTTATTTAGCTATTTATTGTATTTTTATTTATTCTTTATTTAAATGGTCAGCAATTGACTTATACTAACAGTACTGATGTTTATTAAGCTATTTATTGTATTTTTATTTATTCTTTATTTTCTCAGTTTCATTTCTAGAATTTGTTGACAATGTATAATAATAATGTCAAATATTCTTTGATAAAAATATTTTTTAAGAAAGCAGCCTTCTGAGTACCTTTGCATAGTTATATCGTTGCAAAGTCGGTGCACAATCCACATAGAAAAGGTCTGTTTTCATTCCAGCTCAAAAATTAGCTATATCGGTCACCATATCGGTAATCGGTGAATTTTCCCTCTCTAAAATCGGTATCGGTCTCAAAAATCCCATAATGGTCAGGCTCTAAATTAGAGCCCGACCAATATGGGATTTTTGAGACCGTATATATATATATATATATATATATATATATATATATATATATATATATATATATATATATATATAACACAGTTTTGAATTATTTTGGATTTTGTTTAGTCACAACATAATTCCCATAGTTCCATTTATGTTATTCCATAGTTTTGATGACTTTACTATTATTCTAATATGTGGAAGAAAGAAAAAATATAATAAAGAATAATTGTTTCAAAACTTTTGACCGGTAGTGTGTGTGTGTGTGTATATATATATATATATATATATATATATATATATATATATATAATACTGTATAATTGATATTTGTTTATTTGTTTATTTATATCTATATTGTTTAATTTAAGTGCATATTATTTCATAATACTGTATTTTAAGTGATGGTAATGTATACAAAAAATGTATTGATATATTGTATCTGTAAAAGTAATGTTCTTTGGTAGTTCATGTTAACTGTTGTTTTAATTAATGTTGAAGTATACAACCTTACCTTTTGCCACAGATATGTAGGTACAGTGCTTTAGAGTGAGGGAACAGGAAATGATGGAGAGAAGATGGTAGGGATTGGATCGAGAAATTATGCAAGTCAGACTCGAACCCACATTAGCTACATGAGCACCATGACAAAATGTCAAAGCATGTGAAGTAACTGCTAGACCACGCCTCCAACATCTTACAGTCTTAAGCATATAGTTTCACCGGTCCTAGATGCTCTTTCTGCAAAAGACAGACCCTACTCGCAGCTATGACTTTGCACACAGTTTTCTTTTTTCTTTCTTTTTTTTTTTTTTTTTTTTGGACAGGAGAGCCCTCTGCGACTCTAAGGACTTTACAGAAGGAACAAAGGGTGATCTGTCTGCTTACTGATTTTGCATGAGCAAAGCTGAAATGAGGGGCACCGTCCAGCTCTCCTGGGCATGCTTGATGTGCACATTCAAATTCAGATCTATTGTGCCTGCTGACATGAATAGAGAAAGCTCCAATTTCTGAGCTTTGACAAGATGAGCAGAGGAATTGTATTTGCCCTTCAAGCAGCAGTGATGCAAGAATAAGCAGTGAGGATGAATATTCTGCACTTAAAATCTGCACTTATGGGTAGGACTGTCTGGAATTTGATACCGCAGAATTCCACAAACAACTCTACAGATTTCTCCATAATTCCAGTGTCATTCACAAAGTTACATACACATCTTCTTCATTCATGGCATGTTTGATAATTAAATATTTTTAATACAAATTTAAATAAGCATTGACAGGTACAATAAGGTACCATTCATAAAAAAGGGGCAATTAAAAATGAGGGGTAGATAAAGGTGAGAGACGTGAGCTTAATATGAAAAAGTAGTGCAAATATCAATTGCATGTATTCTACTTTTATTTAATTGTTTATCTGTTTGCATTATCTTTCAGACAAATTTGTTTCATACCAACAAAATTAAACATCTAAGACCACATGGAAATGGTAAAGGTGAAGTTTGTAATTTCTTTGCCACTAGCATCACCAAACGTATTTTCGAAACTAATGTTTTCCGAACACTCCCCCATCTTCCATTGCCCAGACAAACAGATCTGTCTTGCCCCCAAACTTACACAATTGGTTGAGCCAATGTTGCTTTTTCAGGCTGTCCTGATGCTTAAACAAGCAAATGTTTTGATTGAGCCAAAACGATCAACAGTAGGATGGACAATAAGCTCTGATGTTGAGTCTAGTCACGCCCCTGGTGAGAGATTTAGAATGAGAGTTAGAGAAAGACACTTTCCCACACCTGCCCAGTGACTTGGGGGGCAGTGGCTGGCAGAGTCCTCTGCTTCTGTCAGGGCCAATCAGCGTGGGCTGAGAGCCTACATCTGCCATTTAGCTCTGAGAGGAGGGGCCCATGGGGCCAGCCCATAATAGCCCTCCACTTGCTTGATGAATCACCATTGACAACAGTCAGGAAGGACGGTATGGAGCAAGAGAGGTAGAGAGAGGCCAAAATTTATCCGCAGATTGGAACACCTCCTTTTTGGACCGTGCTGTTCAAAGGTCGTGTCAAATAGATTGTTGATTTGTACAAAATAAAGATTATGAGCCCCACAGTGAATGGATAGTATAGCATCATTCTGTTCTCAACACATGATTGTGACTGTGCTTGTTAAGTTATCCATTGTCATTAGGGGTTGGCAATACACCATCGGTAGACATGATAAACCGGTTGAAATTTGGCAACCGGTATACATTTTGGATTATCACCTGTATCGCGGTAACGCAAAATTGCCACCACATGGCAAGAAATGTGCACCTCATTCTATTCACGTAACACGTATGTGTTACACATTCTGTCAGAGAAATGGAAGTGGAAGGCAGAGCGCCTTCACGTGAGATTGGGACAACTGAACAAACAGGGTTTTTCAGGTACTGATGATTTTTCAGCGGCCACCCAAACGAAGTTTCGGGCCGCCAAAGCAAATTCAATGACATTATTTTCGTGTTCTAAATATGCTTCTCATCTCACACATGCAGCTGTGTTTCATGTGATTGATCTCTGAAGCATGAACATACGGGCGAGTCCAGCAGGCTTCAAGATTGTGCTCCACAGACAGGGGAATGCAGAGCGTGTGATCACTAGCGCTACTTAATCCGGTTTCTCTCTTTCGAGGCACAAACTTCAAAATTTGCATGACCCATTTGTATTCTACTGAGTTTTTGTTTTTTACCTTAAAGCGCTATGGAGGAAGTCAAACATCTCAAACGACGAGAGAGCCTGGCATTCTAACAAACACTGACGAGGAAAACAGCTAAAACACTGTGTCATGCGGGAACAATTATGCGTCATCTGTCATGCGGGTTTTTTAAACTACACCTCATCACCTTTAATAAAATTCAGTTCAAATGATGTTAGATATTAGAAAACAAACATACTTTGCTTTCAGATATTCAAATATTTTCTACAGAGTTTACTTAAAAGAGCATCATGAAGTGTTTTTTTATAAAGGATAGGAAGGATATTTTTTACTCATGAATTATTTCCTGTGTTGCATTGCTTTCAGAAGATGTCAAGTTTCTTGAGGAAAGTTTTATAATAATATTAATACTAGTCAACATCATCAGACTGAAATGCAAAATTAATTTAGCATTGTGGTAAGGTTGATTATCATTTTTTGATTACCTCCAATTGATTTTAGCTAGTAGTTTTCATTTTATAAAGTATTTAATTCAATGAATGGATTTTTCAAAAATTGCATTACAATATGGTTATTTAATATATAAACCAATTTTTATTTTTTTTTTGTGAAAAACATAACTATATCGTGATGTATAACGTTATCATGATAGAAAATCTGTGATATTGTGATATAAGATTTTGGTCATATTGCCCACCCCCAATTGTCATTATTCAGTATACCCCATGAAATCACTTGTTGAGTGCAGTTTTCTTTCCTGTGTTTATGTATTTTCTATTAAAACAGGAATTTAGTGAGGAACATATTTTTTAGTTTATCATTGTGGCAGTATGTACTGTATTTGATAAAAGATGCACTTCTCGTTGGTAAAACAGTACGTTCTTTAGGTATTCATGCGAGTAGTATGAATAGATTTCGAATATAACTGTCCTGTGACCCGAATATATGGCTGATAACAACAACCACAGAAGAAATCCACTGTTGTTTTGTTGAATAATGAACAACTTTCTTGGTATGTTCAGCACTTACAGTTGAAAAGAGCCGCCCGACTCGCAGTTCTCCGCCATTCTTTTAAATTCAGCGTTTTGAACGTGATATCTTCTCAGCTCCTGAGAAATTATGGGATCGTAAAGTGTCCACTCGATCCGCACTTCAGAATCTCGCCGGAAATAGTAGGTCATCCGGGTATTTCTCGCTTATTGCTTCATCAATACTGAGGATTCCTACATACTACTCCAGTGGTATACTGTTTTTTTTGGCATACTATATAGTAGGGAAGTATTTATAATCAAACACTTCTTATGTCACAGCCATGAACATGATTTGCTACTCGCTACAGCTAAACCATCTTTACACCGCAAAAGTTGCACAAAAGCTGCATCTGAAATTACATATATATCAAGAAAAGGTGTATTTACACAGACTGTCTAATGCTGCTCAAAGGTGGCATAAATGCATTTACACAGCAATTAAAAGTAGAGAATGTTAATGCACGTTTAAGGAGATTGCCAAGATTACTAATGTTGATTTGCATTATTGAGACATTGAAATTATTCTTATTAATGGACTGTTCTAGATCTCACTGCTTTCCCAGCATTGGGTTCAACTGGGAGTGAAAGAGTGTGAAGGGAGCAACCTCCTTCCAGTCTGCTAGCTCGCTGATGGGCTCAGATATTGGCATCAATCCTATTTGAACCCAGGAATCAACCATCACTTTTTGTGTATTTATTTATTTATTTATTTATTTAATGTACTCCCCACTGCACTTTTACTTGTCTTAATGTCAACAGCTGTTTCTGCGGTTCCTCCAGCTTTTAAAAGCGCTTACATAAATAATTAATTGACCATGAAATAATTAATAAGACCATTTTCTTCTGCATTTTATTATGGCCGAGCTGGAAACTCGGAGGAGAGGAGCCAGTGGGGCATATTGTCTACTCACCCATCCACATTTACACACACATACATGCATACTAACACAAGCCTATTACTGTCAAATCAACATGCTCACATATTGAGCTCCTTATCCACAATGGCCCACGCATCTCTGCACATGTGCACCTGCAAATTACATGCACTGAACATGAGATAGTGCTCTCATCTGCATCTGCAACATATGGCCATATACTGTATCATTTTCTTCACACAAGCCCGCTCTCTCCTCTTCTCCCAGGGATTTTCCACATGAACACACCTGGCCTCACAGTGTTCTCGCTGCAAAGCAACTGTGTATTTCAGGACAGATTACAGAGGGCTGCTTTGAGGGAGAGTGGGGTAAAATGTGTAAATAGGTAAGCTGTGTTGCCCCCTTAATTAGGAAGTGGCACAATTTTTGTCATGTCACCATATACAGTATTTAGAAAGGGCCCATTATATAAAAGCTGTTTTGTCAAATGTGGATCATAAAATAGTCTCACTCCATTTTTTTTTTTTTTTTTCTGAATCTGAGCCTAGTTGAGCCAACTCCATCTGTCACGGGACAGATCATTGTCAAGACCAGAATTTGGTTATAACTACATTTTTTCAAAATGTGAAGTTACTGCATTTTACCTTGGCAGGGCAGTCAAGATTAGCAATGAATCATTAAATTAAGAATTTTCCCCGAAATTGTAGCTGTGCAGTAAAGTGTGTCAGATGCTTTGAGGTAAGCTGTGCCAGTGGCTGTAACAGAGATGACAAGCTTTGTATTCAAATGCAGGACATTTTCATTTAAGCTGGGGGTTCAAATGTGAATCAAATAATATGAGGAAGTGTAGGAAAAGAGAAACTCATATTCAAAGATAATGTTCAAGGAATTTTGTCTGAAGTTATGAATTGAAGAAACTACCTCAGTCTCAAAAAGTTGGGGAAACAGTGACACAGATTACCCTACTCTATCGTACTAAAATTATACAACGTAGTAAAGATTCTTGACAAAGATTGCATTGACCCAGGACCGATGTCATTGAATAATGAGTGTTTAAACAGAGCACTGAGTCTAGACTAATGTACTGTAACAGTCATGTTCTGGAGTTGTACAGCCCTCTACTGGCATGCTACCACTCATACTCACATCGTATGCATATGCAAACACTCAAACTGGAATCTCCCAGCATGCACTTGGGCAAACATGCAGGCACAGAAACGCACTGCAACTACTAAGTCTCCTTGGGGCAAATGTCAATCCATGTTGTGTGCTCTAGGTGGTCTGTGGGTTGACAGTGACTGATGCAGGAGTGGCAGTCTTTGTCAGTGTCTGCATATGTGCACTGTTTCTTGGGAGTGGCATGGCCTCCTTGAAGCCAAGTGCACAGTACAAGATATAAGCTTGTCATCCTTTGATGTTTTATGTCTGCAACTAGTCTGCAACAAAAACTAGTTGCAGAATCTACAACAAATTTGAAACTGGTGAAATTTGACCAGCAACTCATCAGATGTGTCCTGACAAGTGAGAGGGCCACAATGACCAACAGCAAATAAAAAATATACAATGAAATAAAACATCAAACTGCTGCCCATGTCTTGTCAACCATTTTTATCCATATTTCTAGGCTTTTTCTTCCTTTTCCCATTTTGTGTCAAACCTTTTACAAATTAGTGAAAAAATGACCGCAAGCTCCATGTTATTTGTTAACTTGTTGTCAAAAATCAACTCTTACATTGCAATGGCCATAACTGCTGTTATGCTAAGATGCTTGTCCACCACTGGGCGACGGCATGAGAATTAAACATAAGAGCGAGTGCACCATGGGGTTCGATTACATTTTCCAGTTTTATAACTGCTTTTTCTCTCTGGTTTTTACTCTTCTAAAGCATAGGAAAGACACAACACTTGTCGCAAAAAGGTAATCAAAGAGAAGGCGAGTGGTTTACCATCAGATGCTGAGGGGTTGTGTATGCCAATGCCAGACACAAGCACACAGAAAGGTTAAAGTTCCCAGATGGGCTAAAAGAAAAATAATCAATATAGTAATAAAGTAATAAATCAACATATAAATTCAATGAGCTGTCTAGCGTAATATACCTCCCTGAAAAAGGAATGTAGAACAAATATTTACTATACTAGTTAAACCATCATCATAGAATTATGAAGATGCACTAGCATACTTTAACAAGTGACCAATCGTAAGTTGCCACATAGAAAGCCATTCAACCAGCACTGCTGAGCACAGGTAGCTGACCATGCAGATAACGGTTTGAAATTGTTCTGTGCCGAACCACGCTCAAGTGAAAATACTAGTGGAACCATTCCTCACCTCTGAACCATTCAGCCAGATTGTGGAAAAGCACTTCTGGTGTCTTTACTAGACATCTTTACTAGATTGAGCTTTACACTTTGCTAGTTTACCAGCATGGCTATTCTGATCCACCAGCTAGGCCAGCATTAATCAGTTTTAACCAGCTTAGAGCATTGAAATTGTAAGCTGGTCTTTTCAAAGGGGTCTTCAAGCACTCTGGGTTGATATCCAAATATCTCATGTGATGCTTTCTGTCATTCTTCTGAAGTTAAATTTTAAGGGAGATCTTTGGCCAGATCTGTCCGCCATCCTGAGGACATTGTCCATCCGTTGCACTCTGCCTTGTCCTAGCTTCATGTGCATGACTAACAGGGTAGCATGTGAGATAACCCTGTCTTCCCAGAAGATCTTTGTGATGTGATGGAAACAGGGATGAAAGCACTTGTGGTTAGACAAACTGGAGTGGATATAGCTTGTCTGGGCAGTTGATGACTTCAACTTCTAGAAAGATTGTAACAAATGGTGGATACCAGAATTGTAATCTGGTGAACAACCTGAAGCATCCATTATATACACTATTTTATTGCTAAAAATATTCTTAAATGATCTATTTGCAAGCCAATCTATGTAATTCAGTGCCTGGAACATTATTGTCACTCTGTGTGGTCTGGCTATTTTAGGCATATGCTACCTGTGTCCATGAAGTACAAATGGATACAGGTTGATAAACAGCCCCGTGTGGTCCAAGTCTACAGTATATATAAGCAATGAAGAATCCACAGGGGGTTTAGCACAAGGGTTTATTGTCTAAAGCAATGGCACACAGTTATTTCCAGGTGTACCACTCAGCTCTAACAATCAGCCCATCCAACTATATTTATGCTTGATGAAATATGATTTAATGGCAGAAAGTATAATAAAATATCCATAATATATATTGCAATTAGGTTAATTTAAAATGTACTGTTAATGCAAGTACAAAAGCTACCAGAGCTGGCAGAAAGTAGCCAAATTTAATCAATCATGGATACTTGTAGCTTTACTGAAGGACAGAAGAAACAGATATTAATTTTTATTGCCTCTGGAAAAACCACACCCTTTTGTCTGTCTGTAGGCCTTAGTAGAGAGACATAAGAAGAGAATGTGTTAGATGATGAACATTCATCCAAATGAAACATCTTTTTAGTGCTTGGGTGGCTGTGTCTGTGTGTAAATGTGAGTGTTAGAGAGTGTGTGTGTGTGTTTGTGTGTGTGTGTGTGCACGTGCGTGTGTGCACGTGTGTGTGTGCATACTAAGGATGAGGCCAGAATAATTATGCAGCAGGCAGTGAGAGACTACTGCTGTACTGCTCGCCCAACTGAGCTTTTATCATATTTCATTATTCATATTATTTATATGATGCATAAGTAGGTCTCCCTCTTTATTATAGTTGCATTTACCAGCCGCCCCCATCCCTGCATCTCTCCGGTGGCTCTGGGTGCAGGGGTGTAAAAGCCTGCAGCGTTTTCAAGTGTGATTTTAAACAATGCCCCAGGTCATGAAGATGGAGGAAAACAAAACATAAAGATAAAAATGTAAAGTGTTCACTGAACAACTGCTGAGTTGTTATGTTCCCCAGTGCTCCAATTCTGTTTGGTGTTTGTCTTTGGTTTATTTTCTTTTTCTTTCTATTGGCAGCATGTGCCAAAACTGTCTTAGCGATTCTGCTGTGGGTTATTAAATTCTGAGGTTTTGACTTCTGTTATGTTGTGTGTGAAAATCCCAGGAGATCGGCAGATACAGAAATACTCAAACCAGCCCATCTGGCACCAGCAATCATGCCACGGTCCAAATCACTGAGATGACATTTTTTCCCCATTCTGATGGTTGATGTGAACATTAACTGAAGCTCCTGACCCGTATCTACATGATTTTATGCACTGCTGCCACATGATTGTCTGATTGGATAATTGCATGGATGAATGTTGGTGCCAGACGGGCTGGTTTGAGTATTTCTGTAACTGCTAATCTCTTTGGATTTTCACGCACAACAATGTCTAGAATTTACTCCAAATGGTGCCAAAAACAAAAAACATCCAGTGAGCGACAGTTCTGTGAACGGAAATGCCTTGTTGATGAGCGAGGTCAACAGAGAATGGCCAGACTGGTTTTAACTGACAAAGTCTATGGTAATTCAGATAACCACTCTGTACAATTGTGATGAGAAGAATATCATCTCAGAATGCTATGGGTTGGTGCTGTTTTGGTGGCACGAGGGGGACCTACACAATATTAGGCAGGTGGTTTTAATGTTGTTGCTGATCGGTGTATGTATAGGGGATTATTTAGAACTGAGGAAGCTATGGTGGATAGAGGCCAATGGGCAAATTTGGCCAGGACACTGGGGTTACACACCTACTCTTTACGAGAAGTGCCCTGGGATTTGTAATAACTACAGAGAGTCAAGACCCCAGTTTAATGTCTCAACTGAAAGACGGTGCCTTCTTTACAGTATAGTGTCCCCGTCACTATACTGGGCCATTAGGATCCACACTGACCACAGGGTGAGCACCCCCTGTTGGCCTCCCTAATACCTTTTCCAGCAGCAACCTAAGTTTCCCCTAGGAGGCCTCTCATTCAGGTAATAGCCAGGCTCAACTCTGCTTAACTTCAGTGGGTAACCAAGTGAGAGCTGCAGGGTGATATGCTGCTGGTTATAAATGTTTACTTGATAACAATACATTATGTTTAGAAGCAAAATTGTTTAATATATATTCATGCCCCAAAAATCGCACATGCTGGAACTTTAAAGTAATACTTCATCCAAAAATAAAAATTCGGTGACACTTTACAATGAAGTTCCATTTGTTAACATTAGTTAACAACATTAGTTAACATGAACTAACAAAGAACAATACTTATTAAGCATTTATTAATCTTAGTTAATGTTAATTTCAACATTTACTCATACATTTTTAAAATTAAAAGTTGTATTTGTTAACATTACTTAATGCACCATGAACTAACATGAACTAACAATGAACAATTGTATTTTTATTAACTAACATAAACAAAGATTAATAAATTGTGTAACAAATATATTGTTAATTGTTAGTTCATGATGCCTAATGCATTAACTTATTTTTTTACGAATGGAACCTTACTGTAAAGTGTTACCGAAAATTCTCATCATTTACACACTCTCACGCCATCCCAGATCTGTATGACTTTCTTTCTACTGCAGAGTACAAATTATGATTTTTAGAAGAATATTTCAGCTCTGTAGGTCCATACAATGCAAGTGAATGGGTGCCAAATTCACATAAAGGCATCATAAAGATAATCCATACAATTCCAGTGTTTTAATCCATATTTTCAGAAGCCATATGATAGTTGTGGGTGAGAAACAGATCAATATTTAAGTCATTTTTTGCTTGAAATTCTTCTCCTTGCCCTGTAGAGGGCAGTATACATGAAGAATGTGAATCACCAAAAATACATTCATTTGATTTCAGCAGTAGAAAGAAAATCATACACATCTGGGATGGCATGAGAATGAGTAAATGATGAAAGAATTTTAATTTTTGGGTGAACTATTCCTTTAACGTCACATCCCAGATCCTACATTTGAAAATAATTATGTGAAAGAATGCTGTTTTGGTTACTGTTATTGTTAGGGTAAGTTTTAGGATTGGGTTAGTATATTAATGTTATAACTACTCAAATGTTTCCGTAAACCAGACATGCTGTGCCTTTCACAACATATCCAAATAAGTAAGTTCTTGCACTTGCTTACTGCATTGCAACTTTAGTTCCTGCTTCGGCCACTGAGAGATGTAGTATGGACATTCAGAAAGTATACATCAAATTTAGGAAACTATACATTCGACCTCATGCCATCGATTTTACATGAGATTGGTCTGATACATAGTTGACTATGTTGGCAGGGCATGTAGTTGAAAGGTTGATGCTTAAATGTCAAAAGTACACTTCTTCTTGTCCTTAAAAATTCTGGCTGCTGGAATTAATGTTTTGAGAATTGAATATCTTGTCCAAGGCAGCGTACAAAATTAGTCAGTAATTTACTTTGACATCATATCATATTAACAGTGGGACATTGTAAGACTTGTTTTGTATATGGAGCTAAATTAATGTAAATATCAAACTCTAGTGGCTGAATGTGCTCAAGCAAACCTTCCACCCTTGTAAATGTATTTGTTTGTTTGATCATTAGTGACTGTTCAGCAGACTGGCATAGATCACCTATAAATAGAGGAGTGAGGAAATGTGAAGGTTTGTTTTTCACAGTCAAAATAGCTAAAAAAAGTGTCATGTTCTTTTCTGTCGTTTTTGAAATCCTGCTTTGCATGTGTTGTGGCCAGGGGCCGACTAATGGTGGTGTGATGAGGCAGAGAGTGAGGTGCTCGTTAAGGAGCCCGCAGGGGGGTCTGTGTGCGTCTGCATATGTGTGCTTGTCTGTGTGGGCTAAGACCCCCTGGGCGATGTATAATCATTCCCATTATTAATGACATGGACTGCTTGGCCAGAGGGTGGAGACTGGGGCGAGAGTGAGATGTAGCTTTATTTTGCTTGTGTACCTTCTCTGTGAAGCCGGAGTTACATTCTACAAAGGTGGCATTTGACAAACTCATCAAAAATTAAGGATAAACACAACTGAGTCTGAAAAAGATGGAACCTTAAAGAAAGTTCACCCAAACAATGTAATTCTGTCATAATATTTTCTTAACCTCATTTTCTTTCAAACTAGCTTGGTATTCTTCTTTCCTAGGAACACAAAGGAAAATGTTAGGCTTTCCCTTGAAATAGTCACCCAAAAATGAACATTATTTCATCACCCATTTTATTTTCTTTCTTTTGTAAAATGCAGAATGAGATGTTGATGTCTAAGCTGCTGTTTTCCATTCAATGAAAGTGTATGATGATTTATGTTTGCCAAACATTGTTGTTTGTTATATAGTATTTCAAGTTTTTGAAGCCATAAGAACAGACAACTTGAACAGACCAAAATGTAAGCTGTTATTAACTTATATTTGTGAACTTGTTAGAACTCACAGACAGAGAGGAAGATTATCAGTGAACAACAACTTAAATTTGGTCTGTTCCTCACACAAAGCAGTTGAATGGATTGCTTTTATGAAACGTTTATGGCACTTTTTTAAGCTTGGCATTAGAAACCACAATCCACTTTCCTTTTATGGAAAATATCAAGTCGGACAATCTGACTAAACATCTCTGTTTGTGTTTCACACATGAAATGAGGTTGGAATGGCAGGGGTTAGTAAATAATGACAAACTTTTTCATTTTTTGTGTGAACTATTTCATATTTTAACAGGATGAAAAAAAAAATAACAACAATAAAAAATAAAAAAAGTGTTTTTATACACTCTCTGTCTCCATTTGATACTGCTTTGTTTCCTAAAGAATTATTTAGCCTGGTGCACGTTATGTATGTATACTTTTAGAGAAATTATGCTGTTTTCTTTGTAGCTTAAAAATGCCACCTTGTGCTTAATCCTTCGTATCATATTTTTACAGTGTTCTGCGCTGTTGCCACCACAGGTAGACATCAAAGACCACTCAGCAGAGTCACTTGAAATCCCCTGTATTATGTACAGACTAATTACTGTATATTATGTTTATTATTGAGTGGCAGAGTACAAAGTCCACCAGATGTACAGTAGCTACCTATTTTTCCATTGTTAAACATGATCAGAATGCTTTATAGAAATCTGAATGAATTAAACATTCCAACTTCTATAGCGTATTTCCATCAATATGTAAACATTCACATCAGAAGGCAGTTGTCGTTAAGTATGTATTCTCTTTGTGTCTGTGATGTCTGAGTAAAGCTTAGATCCTTTTTCTGCCAAGACAGCAAATGGGGATTAGTCACAGTTAGAGTAAATTGAACCCAAAGCAAAATGACTGCTTCACAAAGACGTGCAATAATAAATTAATTCAACAATTTTGTGCACAAATTATTTCTCGCCTCACTTTTATTTTGGCACATCCAGGATCGTTCAGAGTGCAAAGCGTCTTTCTAATGAATCCCGTTCTTTTTTGTCTTTCTAATGATCAGAGTGGTCCACAGAGATTAGCTATATTAGCAGGAGATGTCTTCTGCCGGTGCTGAGATGACACTCTGTTTTGAAGCTCTTTCACTTCTCGCCAACTCATTAGTTTAATTAAGTAATTAACGAGTGAGGTGGCATGCTAGCTGGCGAATTCTCAATGGGCCGATTGTTGTGTTATTCCATCTCTAGGGCCTGGCGTGAGCGCTATGAAACCAGTAGCCAGATCTGGAAAATGAAAAGAGGCATTGCACTGAAACCGAAATTATTCAAACTTGAAGCAGAACTTCCTCAACCCAACTTCTTCTATGGATGAAAAGACCTCTGAAAACATCAAAGATGCTTTAAAGATTATGTGCTGCTATTAGTTGAGTAATTATGCGTTAGAATAGAAACTCAGATGTTTTTTTATCATAGACTGTTATTAAAGTCTGTTATTTCCTTGTCTACTGCAGCTGTAAATGAAAGCATATGTTTTTGTGGCACTGAAATATATGGCTAATATAGACTTTAATTACAGTTACTCAGACATGTTTACAAGTCTCTGAGTCCAAGTCAAGTTTCAAGCCTTTTGTCACGAGTACAAGTCTAGTTTCAAGTCTTTTGTCACAAATACAAGTCTAGTCTCAAGTCTTTTGTCTGGGGTCCAAGTCAAGTTTTAAGTCTTTTGTCACGAGTCCAAGTCTAGTCTCAAGTCTTTTGTCATAAGTCCAAGTCAAGTCTCAAGTCTTTTGTCACGAGTCCAAAATCAAGTCTCAAGTCTTTTGTGATGAGTACAAGTCTAGTCTCAAGTCTTTTGTCACGAGTCCAAATCAAGTCTCAAGTCTTTTGTGACGAGTACAAGTCTAGTCTCATGTCTTTTGTCTGGGGTCCAAGTCAAGTCTCAAGTATTTTGTCACGAGTCCAAGTCTAGTCTCAAGTCTTTTGTCATGAGTACAAGTCTAGTCTCAAGTCTTCTGTCTGGCATCCAAGTCAAGTCTCAAGTCTTTTGTCACGAGTCCAAGTCTAGTCTCAAGTCTTTTGTCATAAGTCCAAGTCTAGTCTCAAGTCTTTTGTCATGAGTCCAAGTCTAGTCTCAAGTCTTTTGTCTGGGGTCCAAGTCTAGTCTCAAGTCTTTTGACATGAGTACAAGTCAAGTCTCAAAAGTGTCTACAATTCTCAAGTCATCTGTCACGAGTCCAAGTCAAGTCTCAAGACAAGTCCCAATCCAGTATCAAGTCTTTTGTCATGAGTCCAAGTCAGGTCTCAAGTCTTTGTCACAAGTCCTAGTCAATTCTCAATTCTTTTGACACGAGTCAAATTCAAGCTGTCCCAAACACATGTGACTTTCTTTCTTCCATTAAACACAACAGCAAATGTTAGGCAGAATGTTTTCTTATAACCTTATGGGTTTGAAAAAAACATGATGCTGAATAAATGATAGCGTATCCCTGGTATCCCTGGTCTCCTGGACGTCCGCCTGACCTGCTCTGGCTCCCTTGGTCTCCTGGCCGTCCACCTGACCTGCTCTGGTATCCCTGGTCTCCTGGCCGTCCGCCTGATCTGCTCTGGTTTCCTTGGTTCCCTGGTCATCTACCTGATCTGCCCTGGTTTCTTTGGACCCTGGCGTCGCCTGCCTCCTCGCTTCAGGCTTCCAGATCGTTGAATGTGGCAGGTGTGGGCGTTGGCTCGTTGGCCATGGCAGGTGTGGGCATCTGCTCATTGGCCGCAGCAGGCGTGGGCGTTGGCTCATTGCACGTGGCAGGCATGGGCGTTGGCTCATTGGACGTGGCAGGCGTGGGCGTCGGCTCATTGGACGCGGCAGGCATGGGCTTTGGCTCATTGGACGCGGCAGGCATGGGCACTGACAATTTGTGGGAAAGGGTTTTTGTGGCCCTATGCACTGCTATCAGTAGCAGATAATTTAACTTGGAGACAAGGGCCGTGAAGGCCTTTGAGCAATGAGTCGCGGAAGGCTGGACTGTGGCAT
Source organism: Myxocyprinus asiaticus (assembly GCF_019703515.2). Lineage (NCBI taxonomy): Eukaryota > Metazoa > Chordata > Actinopteri > Cypriniformes > Catostomidae > Myxocyprinus > Myxocyprinus asiaticus. The sequence goes on along the minus strand of NC_059376.1, from coordinate 23,097,303 downwards.
GGCGTGGAGCCGACTCAGATTTGACTGTGACATGGCGTGGAACAGATTCAGACGTGGCTGTGACATGATGTGGAGCAGACTCAGACGTGGCTGTGACATGGCATGGAGCAGGCTGAAGCTTGGCTGTGACATGGCATGGAGCAGGCTGAGGCGTTGCTGTGACATGGCATGGAGCAGGCTAAGGCGTTGCTGTGACACGGCATGAAGCAGGCTGAGGCGTGGCTGTGACATGGCATGGAGAAGACTCAGACGTGGCTGTGACATGGCATGGAGAAGACTCAGACGTGGCTGTGACATGGCATGGAGAAGACTCAGACATGGCTGTGACATGGCAGGGAGCAGGCTGAGGTTTGGCTGTGACATGTATGGAGCAGGCTGAGGTTTGGCTGTGACATGGCATGGAACAGGCTGAGGCGTGGCTGTGACATGGCATGGAACAGGCTGAGGAGTGGCTGTGACATGGCATGAACAGGCTGAGGCGTGGCTGTGACATGGCATGAACAGGCTGAGGCGTGGCTGTGACATGGCATGGAGCAGGCTGAGGCGTGGCTGTGACATGGCATGGAGCAGGCTGAGATTTGATTGACTCGGAAGCTGGAACCGGGATTGTGAGAGGAGGATCCTCTGTGGAGAGTGTGTCGAGTGCTAGCCTCACATATTCCTCCCAAGTGTAATCTCCGGTCTCCGGCAATTCCCTCCACTGGCGTGTTGTAAGTCCGATTCTGTATATAGATTTCAGAGTGGCATCATCAAAACCAGTGTGGGCGGCAACAGTGGAAAAGTAATGGGAGTACTCCCTTATTGATAAGTCTGCCTGGCTTAATTGAACGAAGAATTCTGCTAGATCCACAGTGCAGTGAATTGTTCTAGTTGAGGCCGGGTGTGCTGCTGGGTTTGATGAAGGAGCTGAAAACTCGGTGGTTAGTTGGAAAAAGCCGTTGGATCAGTTTGTGGCGAAGTCTTCTGTAATGATGAGTCAACGGATTTGAGATCCATGTGCAGCTTTTAATAACAATAAATGCAGTAATACAGACAGGCAGGGGTAAAACACCAGCAGCAGTAATATCAAAAGCAGTCCAAAGGGATATTCAATAACCAGGCAAGAGGTTAGGGCAGGCAGCAGACAATCACAGGTTAAATCCAGATAAAAAAGGTAATAATAGTAGGCAGGCAGCAATGGATCAAAAACAGGGTAAACAGTCCAGGATAATACACAGGAAATACAACAAACTCAGAAAACACTCAGAAATGTCAGCCTGGGCAAAACAAGACTTCACAATGATAGAGAGTGAGAGTGAGACTTAAATAGCTGAGTAAATTGGAAACAGGTGAACAGGTAATTATTGCCAGGTACGGGGATTATGGGAAATGGAGTCCAGAGAGTTAAGTCAATCTCCAGGTGATGGAGCCCTCTGGTGGTGAGTGGGAGGAACAAAGGCAGGATTCATGACAGTTTATGTGTTACACTTGCTATAGTTTACGTTCATGTTGTTCCTTCATCAAATAGTAATGTCAAATGGAAATGAAGCCAATCACTGAAACATCAGTGCCACCTTGAGTAAGAAAGAACATATAATATGAATGTGTACACGCATAAGAATACTCTCACCAATCACCACCATTGCACAGAGAATCAACATGATATATGTATATATGTATGAATACAATACTAATTTATCTTGTAATAAACAAAGAAATAGATATCATGTGATAGTAAACTTAAATAGATATGAAATAATCATAAAAATTTGATTTATGGAAGTAAAAAAAAAAAATACACTATTACATACCTAGGGTCACTAATATATATATATATATATATATATATATATATATATATATATATATATATATATATATATATATATATATATATAAAGTACTGTATTTTGTGTGTGTGTGTGTGTGTGTGTGTATGTGTTACACTATTCTTAAGAGAAATGTTGAAGAATACTAAAGAGGTGTGGGCACAACTGAATGAAGGATATATAGGGGGTCAAATGGGGTCCCGGTTAACTGAAGACCGGAGGTATGCATTGTAGGGTCCAGTGCTATTCATTTCTCAGTCTCAGGCTCCCTTTTCCCTCTCTGCCATTACTTTTATAGTTTTATAAGGCACCCCTTCTAAGTCAATGTGGATCTCAAAGTGGAAAATATAAACTGGGTGCTTAAAGATATATTTAATGTGACTAACACTGTTAATGCTTTTCATAGGCAAATTCTAAGTATGTCATACCTTCCTGTGGAGCAAAAGAAGGGAGGAGATGGAGAGAGACAGAAAGCAATAAAGAGAAAAGCAGATGGGTGATAAACGATGTAGGAGTGGGAGCTGTGTGCCTTAGCTTAGAATGGTAATGATGACGGCCACAAGAAGAAGAAGAAGAAAAGTGCAGTTTCATGTCACTGCACTGATTTATGAATCCTACAGCACAGGAAGAAGCAGAAAAAGAGCCTGCATGTTTCATAGATATACACACACATATGCGCACGCACACGCGCACATTTAAATTCATTGCTTTCGGGCAGTCAGGCCCTAGTGGTTCTTCCAATAAACATTTACAAGAATTAGAATATTAAACTCAACCTGTCATAAGTAAGTTAATATCATAATGCCAGATCTTTGTTTTATGAGACAAATACACATGAGAATATATATGCGTTGTCCTATGGACCATGCAGAAGGCCCCATAATGAACAATCTCATTGTAGCAATGATAACTGCAGCAATTCACTCTTTTTATTGCCAGCCAGGGCTCTGTCTTCTGCAGTTATAGGACACAACCCTTTTGATTCAAGCCTTTTTGAATACACTTCCTTTTCGAGTCAGTTTTTAACCCTCATATTCTGTTTGGGTTTTGAGAGAGTATCTTTTGGTATTTCAAAACATTATATAATTAAAATTTAATATTGAGTAATATTGACTATCAAGATGATACTTAATGATTTTTCCTAATCATCTGAGATATGATTATAAACAAACATGATAACATAGCACCAAACTTCCTCAATTGAAAATGTTACATTACTAATGTTTGGGATCTCAGAGACCCTAGATATATGTAAAATGTGAATAAATGCAGCTAAACTTTTTTACGTGTTAAGATTATCTGGTTTATATTCTGTAGCAGCTCATGCCAGTTGTCTATTTGAATTTTACTTAATTTAATTTGTTTGTTTTTTTATCCCCAATTTGGCATGCCCAATTCCCAGTACACTCTAAGTCCTCGTGGTGGCATAGTGACTCACCTCAATCCAGGTGACGGAGGACGAATCTCAGTTGCCTCCGTGTCTGAGACCGGCAATCCGCGCATCTTATCACGTGGCTTGTTGAGCGCATTACCACGGAGATGTAGCATGTGTGGAGGCTCACATTATCCTCCGCGGCATCCTCGCACAGCTCACCACACGCCCCATCAAGAGCGAGAACCACATTATAGCGACCACGAGGAGGTTAACCCAGCATGACTCTACCCACCCTAGCAACCAGGCCAATTGGTTGCTTAGGAAGCCTGACTGGAGTCACTCAGCAAGCCCTGGATTCAATCTTGCGACTCCAGGTGTGGTAGTCAGCGTCTTTACCACTGAACCCAGGCCCCCTATTTGGATTTGTTTTATTTTTTCTGCACAATCTTTTTTGACAACAGCCAACAAATTGTATAGTACACGGAAACAACATTACTGTACTGGGTAATAACCACAATTCTGAAAAGTGCATGCCAACTTTGTAATATAACAGAGGGTTAAAGCTTCAATAGTATCTGTGAATTGGGTTTCGGTCAGAGGAACATTTGAAGAATCTGGAGGAAAAATAAGAGGTTTTATCCATAAATAAGGATACACACATAAAGTAAATCTCAAAGGGATACATAAATGAAAATTCTGTCATTTACTCACAATCCTGTGGTTCCAAACCCATATGAATGTATTTATTCTGTGAAACACAAAAGAAGACATTCAGCCATTCACTTTCAGTGTATGCGAGAATGATGCAATGAAATGGTGACGGGTTGTCTATCTGTAACATTCTGCCAAATATCTCATGTATTTTTTATTTTATTTTTATGGAAGAAAGAATCAGGTCTTACAGGTTTGGAACAGCATGAAGATGAGTAAATAAAAATAGAATTTTAATTTTTGGGTGAACTATCCCTTTAACAGAACATGAGGCTTTAAAATGCACTTTTTATACCAATTAATAGGTGAATTATCTAACTTAGACAGATAAATTAGACAGTTCACTTCAGAATGTTGAAAACAGTTGTGTAACAATTGTGATTTTTCATTACCTTTCCTCCTGAGTAGATACGTAGTCAAGTGGCACTGCTAATATCTGAGTGTTGTGCACATTTGTTTAGATGTCAAGACAACAGAATATTCCCTGTAGTATGTTTTTTTTTTTTTTTTTTTTCTTTTCTGCATTTTACCTCCAGCACCTCTGCTAAATGTGAATCGACATCGAATTATTGACAGGAAACCCATGCCATCAAATTAAGGAGTCCTCGCTTTTGTCCAAGAATCCACAAGACCTCTCCTTTAGCTGGTGCTGTATTAGCAGAAAAGAAACAATTCTACCGCTCAGTACACATCCTTTGTTCTCTTGTAACAATACTTCTTCCCACATGGCCATTTTCTCACCAGCTGGGGAAGAGTAGCTGTAATATAGGGGTTCTGCAGGCCAGCAACGTTGAGAAAGCACAGGATAATTATAATGATGAACATAATTATGACTTATTGTTACATGCAAAAATTCCCTTACAGATAAATTCACCTCATTTTCTGATAAATAATCTAATCAGGACCATTTGAGTCTCTTTAGAATACATTGTTTTATTTAATATATTTTAGATAGTAAAAGTCTACATCTATAGGTCTACAGATTGGCCGGATAGCAGGAGCCAGTTTACCCCTACTGGTAGATGCCGTAACCACCATCTGGGGCCCCCAAAAAGCATCTCTCTCCATTGACATTGACGGCCAGTCATTGTTTTCTGCAACATTTTCTGCAAACTATGTATGAATTTAAATTATTTTTTATTGCCAGTTTTTTTTTGCAGGGCTCTATAATGCATAATATACAAATATTTTTCTTTAATATCACTCAGGATTGTCATTTGTGAAGGACTGTGTGCGTTGCCATCAGCCAGTCAGCATTGTCAAGATGTCTTTTTTCAGCTCCAGAGTTATTAGTCACATGGCATTTATAGCTCTGGCTAATCCATTGTCCTGGAGTGCCATGAGCAAAGATGGCAGATTTGAAATTGTGTAATTCCTGTGCTAGCCGAGCAACTGCCGTATGGCGTGCAGGTAAACCCCCTTGGTCTATATACTGGAAAATGTAATGTTTAGGTTTGTAAAAGAAAGGAGTTTAATAAATGTGTACTGTACAATAATTATCAATAAGGAAACAGGAAAAAGAATAACAATTGCATGTTTAGAGGAATTTAATGTATTGTCAACAATATAAACAACCCCTAAATAGACTATCAACTGACCCACCTTTGATATTATCTCAGAGAAAACCATTAACACCCCAGGCACACTACAATAATGAATACACTTAGCCTCTTAATTATCACTTAGCAAAGGTCAGTGTAAATTAATTGCAATTAGAAGGTGATCTTGACCATCTAATATGGATCAAACAGCTGTAAATATAAATATAATTACAAATCAATATTACTGATATGCATCTGATTCAGGGGTGCAGCTGTTCTCCAGTAGACTGTAGAAGCACTGAAATCCCTACACTCAGGGGCATAGATTCCGGGGAGAATGGTGGGGAGGTAAGCCCCCCACCACCAACACCATCATGATCAGTGGAAACATGTAAATGTTTCACATTGCAACCACCCCCCTCCTCCCCTCCTCCTCCCCTCCCCAGTGTTCATGGCAAATCTATGCTCTTGCCTGCACTTGAGAAGAACAAAGAGGTAATACTGTGCCTTGTCCTTTTCTATCCTCTTCAACACATTTGTTTGTCAGGGAATGTCTATAGAGTCTGTCAGATGTTGTTATATACAAAGATTTATTTGGTTAAGTCTGATCGTGTGAGTATTACCTCCGATTTCTTGCACACTTTGGATGTGCTGGCCCTGTCTACACTGCTGGCAACGTATTTAATTAGTCACATGCAGGTAGCAAGCCTCTTGGCCATGATAGTATGTCTGAGCAAATTTGAACTCGCTGAAAGCACCTGATCCGCCAGCATTGCCAGCTGTTGGAAAAATCCTCCATTTTCCCACCACGACATGACTGTACACATCATTTTTTATGTGCTTGGCTTTGTGTGTCTGAACTGGCAATGGTGTTCGCTATTGTGCGCAGACACCTTGGGTTTGATTTTCAGTTGGCATCTGTTAAATGTTTGTAAATGTAAGAACATGATTCCAAACAACAGGATTTTCCACACTGTAATGCAGAGCACCCTGCCGAACTTCCTGCCTTCACCATCTGTTTTTAGTTAGTTTTGTGCTGTTTGATCTGTGAAAATCTCTCTAATCTATACATTGTGTTTTCAGAGAGATGCTTTTACACAGTGTGTGCTAAAACTGTGTCGTGGCTATTATCCAAAATTGTTTTTGTTTGTTTGTTTTGTTTTGTTTTTTCCCAATGGATTGTATGCAATGCGTAGTGTTTTATTAAATGAAGCTAATTTAGCTGTATGTTTAACAGTTACTGCCCTTTCTAATGTGTGTAATTAGCCAGCACATGCAGTAACTGTTTTATGTCTGTGACTTTTGTTAAATCCCAAACACAATTTCTACTTAAGCCAACCGTACCCTACAAGACTGAAGCTTGTTTGCCTTTGATGTTTTACATTTGCGACTAGTCTACAGCTAGTAGATAAAGCCCCAGATAGTAGCTAAACCGCTGCACATATTCAATCGTGCGCAATTCATATATGTTCAAAATATGGCTTACCAATCATAAGGTGTGCGCACAAACGAGAGAGCAGTGATGAACTTCAGCCAATGAAATTGCAGGAGAGCAGTGCAAGAGCAGTGTGAGCCAAAAACAAAAAAAACAAAAACAAAAAACATCATAAATAACTCTTCAAACTGCACCCCATTTCTCTCCAATCACTGTCTCATCCACATTTGTCAGATCTTGTTCTTCTTTTTTATCCCAGTTCAGTGCAAATCAATGCAAAAAATGACCTTAAGCCCTTCCTCCATGTCATTTTTTGACATTAATTTTGAATCTTAGAATTGTAGGTGCAGTCGTGAATTTCTTTCTTCCATTGAAAACAAAATGATATGTTAGGAAGTATGTTCTGCCTCGGTCACCATTCGGTTTCGTTGTATGCAATGTAAGTGAATGGTGACTGAGGCTAACATTAGCTTTTTGTGTTCAACGGAAGGAAGTCAATTGGTTTGAAACAACATTACGTAAGTAAATGGTGCCAGGATTTAAATTTTTTTGGTGAACTTTTCCTTTAAATGTGCGCAGGGTGATGAACTTCAGTCTTGTAGAGTGCACTTGGCATTACATGACCTTTGGAGGTGCTAATGCTTAATTTCATAACCCACATTGGCGTTTTTCAACTCAAAAGAAAAAAAATAAGTATTTTTTTTTCAATCATACAGCTTTATGCCATCTGTGCTGAGATTTATGCTCACACCTTTTTATGTGTTTTTATTCTTGTTAATTTCTTTATCAAATTACCCTAAAGAATGTGTCAAGAATACAATAAGCACTGATGCATTCGAATTTCGATTCTAAACAAATGAAAAGCTCTTGAGTTTAATGAGAGAAGAGTTTTGTGTAAAGAGCTTCACACATGAGGTAAGAAGGTTCGTTGCTGTCTGGAACATCGCCTGTTATATCCTGCTCCCACTGGACGATCTGGTCTGACACAACTTCATAATAATTACAGAGATGCTCCTCTGGGGCAGCTGTTGGCAGGGTTCAAAATGAAGCCGATGTTATGGTCGATGGCTTTTTATTATTTCATCCTCATTTTGGGAAGCAATCAGATGTTGAAATCCTGTTTAAATGTCCAGTTTTAATATTTGTAGCAGTACCTTTCAGTCTTCTCCTCCTGATAAATATCAATCTTGACATATATTGACACCCTTTACAAATCCACTTTCCGCCAAACATGCAAACCTAGGAGATTAATCCAGACAACTCAAGGTATTGCTCCCAAATGGCACAAGGAGCTCACTAAATTTGTAATTGAAAAGTAATTGGCTCATGTTCAAATAAGATCAGACAGTAATTACAGATGTGTTTGTTTAAGTGATTATAACAAGTGTGGAGATGAAATCCATTGGGTCATGTGTATCGTCTGGAGCATGTATTGGCCTGCTTTACATTAGCCCTGTATTGCACATTATCCTGACCCTGCATATTGATTGGCTTAAGCAGATGCAAATGCTCTTCCTATGACTTTGAGTGAGGAACTAATCTGGCAGAAGGTGGCATGTGCTATAATTAGCCTGGTTACAGAATTTGATGTGTGCAAACTTCGGACTATTCCTCTTTGTGATTATGTGACTCATGAATTAAATGAGGAGAGTTCTCCACCTCAAGCATTTTTTTAATTTGTCTGGTCTCAGATGCCTCAGAATAGGTCCTGATTCATTATGCACTAGTTTGATAGAAAATTCAGTGTGTCTGAGAGGTAAAGAAAGATATAGTTGGGTTGAGAGTCCACTTGTGAAAATGCTTCTGTTTCGCAATATTTTTTAAATAATTTGTAAGATATATATATATATATATATATATATATATATATATATATATATATATATATATATTATTTTTTTTAAATTACAAATTATATGAACAGTTTCAGTGAAAAATTTAACAGAAAAACATGAATTTCAGAATTTCAGAACATGCAGTTGAGCTGGCATAAAGGTTTGTGTGAAACCTGATGATCCATGTTATCCAGTATGATTTGTAAATATTTCATCTTGTATGCTTCAATAGAAGCAAGAGCATCTGATATTTCATACAAAAGAGTTAACTTGGTCACAGGTTTTTTGTTTGATTAGTGACCTATAAATAGCACAGAATCCTAAATAGTTCTTTTTCATTCTATGTCTCTTATAACGATTCTTTGTTTTACATTTTTCAAAATCCTAAAACTGTGTATTCCCAGGTTTAATTAGATTTGAATCCCAAATTGTCAATGTGGACAACATTGTCCAACAACAGATTGTCCAACAACATGTTGTTGTGTGGCTGTGCATCGGATCAGTACTTGAGCTTCGTTCCACACTGAAACCCTTTGAGAAACAGGATTTGGACTGCTCAGAGTCCACAATTAACAACATGCTTTTTGCTGTCAAGGTGTTTGAAAGCTCACCTCAATTTCAAGCCCTTCCTTAAATGTGACTGTGTTCATTACCCTATCTACCACAACAGACTACTGTCTGCTTTATCTCTCTAATGCAGTGTCTATGGACACCCTCCAAGGATTCTTCTCCCACACTGTGATACTGTTCCCTTTACATTTCCTTTAAAGTCTAAGCAGGTTTTCATACCAAGCAAGGGTTTTTTTTTTTTTTTAATGGTGACTATATTGAGGTTTTAATATAATGGCTCTCCCAGGCATAAACACAAGCAGGATCCATCAGAGCTTGAGGAGCTGTATGCTCCGCCGTCCTACAGAGGCATTCTGATAATCTCCGGACTCAGCGTCCATGCTGTCACCATCCATTCAACCATGAGAAGATCTTATCAATGCTTTTTATCTCACAAACCCTGATAACTAAAAACACTGATGAAGCAGCGACCCACCCGCGGCGTGACAGTCAAACATGGATGTCTTTTAGCCATCGATTTTCTGCTGTTCTTCTCTCTGGCTGTCACTGGAATGACTGAAACGGGCCCCGTGACCAGGTCGTGACTGAAGCTTTGGCTCTTTGCTCATTTCCATGCCTCTCTTGCTCTTAAAACCTAATGCGTCAGCAGTGATGATTGAAGACCACAATGCAGAAAAACAATATGTTTTTCAACATACACTGAACATGCTTGTAAGGCTTAAATAGTTCACACAAAAATGAAAATTCTGTCATAATTTATGCACCTTCGTGTTGTTGCTGTTCATATATACCTTAATATATATGACCGGATATGCAGAACAGATAGGCAGAACGGATAATGGATTTTAAGAGCTCCAGCAGAGGGGAATGTTTACAGGATATAACAACCAAAATGATGACCTGTTTCTCACACAAAGTTATGGTATGGCCTCAGACTTGCACCATAACACATGTATCGACTACTTTTTTGGTGTTTTTTGTTTTTGGAGAAAAGAGCTGTTTCGAGATTCTTGTGGAAAAAAAGTGACTGGCATATTTCTGCAAAATGATAGGCCTATTTCGTGGCTCCTTATACGTATTGCGGCAGTTCTGAGATGAAATTTTAAATCAAGAGTTTTAAATCAACCAAACTTAAACATTAGTCGCATGGTGCCATGCGAGGGTCGGGCGTGTGAAGGGCGAGCTCTGCGTACTTTGGTAGTTTTTAATACTTTTTGTGTCATAAACTGGTGAGATTCGATGCACCCTGTTCCATAACTGTTTTATGAAGACAGTATGTCAAATAATTCGAAATCCTCAGGCTCTGGGGACATTAAAAGACACTTACATGCTCAAGCTGATACCCCTGACAGGGCCGCAGACAAAGGACTCAGTTTAGATGGTGCGGTGGGAGAGATTCAGCATCAACTGTCGAGCATGTCGGCAATGCTGGTGAAGGTCGTTGCTGACTTGGAGGATCTTGCTGTAATACATTGCTCGATCACTGCCATGGAGATGAAGTTCTTTTAGTTGGTTACAAGAGTGGGGGATGTTAAAAAACAGATCGATTATCTGGAGTCATCGGAGAGGGAATTAGCTGCTAACCCGCTAGTGACCAAGACAGACTTGGAATGTGTTTGGGAAAAGTTGGAAGACTTTGACAATCATAACCGGCAAAACAATGTCCGAATTGTTGGGATTCCTGAGAACGAAGAAGGCAGAGATATGGTGAAATTCCTAGAAGAGCTCTTCCCAAGTCTGCTTGACATAACAGGCCATAAGCTGGAAATCAAGCGAGCTCACAGAGTTCCGGCTTGGAGATCCACGGAGGGAGACGGGCCCCAATGAATTCTGGCCAAATTCCTGAGATCATCTGATAAAGATTTTGTGTTATGCGAGGCGAGGAGTAAAGGAAGGCTTTCTTGGAAGAACCACAACATTTTCTTGTTCCCAGACTTTCGAATTCAACAAGAGAGAAACGTGATCGATTCAAGGAATGCAAGAAACTCTTACATCAATGGAAAGTCGCTTTTGCACTGATGTTCCCGGCCAAATTGAGAATAGATACTAAGGATGGCCGCAAAATATTTACATGCCCACAGCAAGCGATGTCCTTCATAAAGTCAATGGAATGAGTAAATTATTGTGTGATGCTCTTGATACAGCCAAATGGACATGACTCACTGAACATTCACTTGACTGTCTGAGGAAACTGAGCGCCTTTATTGTTTCTTTTTGTGTTGGTTCCGCCTAGCAGCTGGAGTTTGTTTTGTGGAATAACAGTCCTTAGGGACAGTTTGTGGATGAATCTGCATGTTCTTTGTGCTTGTGCCTCCTATTGGATGGAGTTTGTTTTGTGGAATATTTCTTGCAAATCATTAGAGTGATTAGGACATCTGTTCCACTCATGTAACGGACGAACGGACAGGCTCACTGAACATTCGTTTGACTGCCCGAAGAAACTGAACGGCCTTTCTTTTTATTTTATTTTATTTATTTTTTGTTGTTGTGCAGGTTCTGCTAGTGGCTGGAGTTTGTTTTGTGGAGGAACACACCTTTGAGATGGTTATGTGGATGATTCTACATGTTCTTTGTGCTTATGCCTCATATTGGTTGGAGTTTGTTTTATAGATTATTTTCTGTTGTGTAATTCTGTCTCACAAAATTTGTATAGAAGCACCGGACTTGAGCAATCCGATGGCAAATTTGTTTCGGGGGTTCACGTAGGCGTACATGGACTGTTTGGGTTTAGAGGGATGGACAGCAGTTGGCAATGTCGTGCGCAGGGTTAATGCGCACGTCTTTCTTTTTTCTGTATTTTTTTGTTCAAGGTTAAGTTCGGGTTTTGTTTGTTGCTCTAATGTTGGAATGTGGTCTTTATAATTTTGTTTTTGACACACGATCTATTTTTTCTCATATGTCAAAAATGTAAAATGTTAGGATTGAGTGGATTGTCTCTCTCCACGTGGAATGGGTTGGGGCACCCCATAAAAAAGAAGGAAGGTTATTTCTCTTCTTAAATGTAATTAACTTATTAAACACATCTTTCCCTGTAGGAAGCTGAAAATTTTAGGAAGATATGGGGTGGACATGTTTTTTTTAGTGCTGGCTCAAGTAAGAGCAGGGGAGTCATTACATTGATAAGTAAACATCTACAATTCAAATGTCTCTAACAGATTAAAGATAAATTAGGAAAAGTCATTATTGTTTTAGCTGAAATTCAGGGGCAAAGATTGATTTTGGCTCATATTTACACACCTAATGCTGATGATCAGGGCTTTTTTATAGATCTTAAAGGGATGTTGCAAGCCGCTGGCACCCCTCATGATATAATATTGGGAGGGGACTTTAATCTTTTGATGGACTCAGTCCTTGATCATAGTGAAGCAAATGTGTGTAAGCCCCCTAGAGCAACATTGACACTTCACAGGATGTGTAAAACTCTTGATCTTACAGATATTTGGAGACTTTTGAACCCTACTTTGGACTCTACACTTTATTCATCAGTCCATAAGATTTATTCTAGAATATATATATATATATATATATATATATTATATCTAAGTCCCTCATTTCATCTGTTGTTGATTGCTCAATTGGAAACATTTTAGTCTCAGATCATGCCCTGGTGAGTTTAGAGGTGTTGCCACACATGGAGAAAAGGAAATCATATAGTTGGCACTTTAATGTTTCCCTTTTGCAAAATCCTGAATTCCAACAAATGTTAAAGGCTGAAATCAATGTTTATATGGAGACCAACTGATCCTCAGTATCATCTGTGGGCATGGCTTGGGAGGCACTTAAGGCAGTTCTTAGGGGTCGGATCATACAGTATGCCTCATTCACCAAAAAATCCAAAGCATGGGAACTCGTGGAGTTGGAAGGGAATATTAAAAGTGCCAAGGCAGAGCTGAAGCACCGAATGTCATCTGATGGCCTCAGAGAATTGACCCGATTGAAATACAGATATAATACTATTTTGTCACGGAAGGTGGAGTTTTGGCTATTCAGGGCAAGACAATCATATTTTGAGTCGGGGGACAAAGCAGGGAAACTCTGGCTAGATATATAAAACAGAGAGAGTCTTTTTCTATCATTCCATCAGTGAAATCTGCTGGTGGTGAAATATTTACCTCAGCCATTGTTATTAATAATGCTTTTAAAGAATTCTGTCTTGATCTCTATAGTTCCACATCTTCGTCTACTAACTTTGTGGAACCATTAGAACTCCCTAAATTGATGGATAAGCAAAAAAATTCTCTTGATTCTGAGATAATCTTGGTGGAGCTTGGTGAGGTAATTGTCAATGCAAGCAAGGCTCCGGGGCCAGACAGCTTTGCGGCTGAATGTTTTAGATCTTATGCTACAGAGTTGGCTCCACTTTTGTTAGAAGTTTATACAGAATAATTAAAGAATGGAAAGCTTCCACCAATCATGACACAAGCCCGGATCAGACTGTTTCTTAAAAAGGACAAAGATCCAAGCGAGTGTAAGAGATATCGTCCAATTTCCTTGATCCAGCTAGATGTAAAATTATTGTCAAAAATTCTGGCCAACTGATTAAGTAAAGTTATGACATCTCTTATACATATAGATCAGGTGGGCTTTATCCTGGCCGCAGCTCTTCTGATAGCATTAGGCATTTCATCAGTATCATGTGGTCAGTGGCGAATGATCAGACTCCGGTCGCTGCCATCTCACTTGACGCCGAAAAGGCATTTGATATGGTAGAATGGGATTATCTTTTTAAGATTTTGGAAATATACAGGTTCGGGAATACTTTTATTGGATGGATTAAGTTACTTTATAGACACCCGGTAGTGGCAGTACAAACAAATGGATTAATTTTAGATTATTTTACTCTGGATGGGGCACTTGGCAGGGTTGCCCTCTTTCCCCATTATTGTTCTGTCTTGCCCTGCAACCATTAGCTGCCACGATAAGAAGGGAAGATGATTTTCCAGGTGTGGTATAAGCATAAGCTTTTGCTTTATGCATATTTTATTATTCGTCTCTGACCCCATTAGATCTATGCCTTGCCTCCATAAAATTATTAATTCCTTTTATAAGTTCTCGGGAGTCAGTTGATCTAAATCCGAAGCTTTGGCTCTGACAGCGTACTGCCCAGTAACGGCTTTCCAGCCGAGTGCCTTCCAGTGGCCCAAACAGGTGATTAAATATTTGAGTATTTTATTCCCAGCAAATTTGTCTGATTTAGTTAGAGTTAATTTTGATCCCTTAATAAAAAAGTTTTCGAGTGATGTGGGCAGGTGGGCTTCATTACATTTATCTATGATTGGGAAGGTTAATGTTATTAAAATGAATTGTATTCCAAAATTTAACTACCTGTTACAATCTCTCCCTGTAGATGTCCCCCTCTCTTATTTCAAGCAATTTGATAGCTTAGCGAAGTCCTTCATTTGGAATGGTAAACGTCCCAGATTACATTTCAGTAAGTTACATAGGCCGATTTACAAAGGAGGGCTAGGCCTACCCATGATTTGGTTTTATTATTATGCTTTCCGTCTCAGACATTTGGCTCATTGGTTGCTTCCACCTGAGAGAGCCCCTCCCTCATTTTGTATTGAACAGGAAGTTCTTGCCCTTATTTTGCCATTGCAAAGCCTTTCTATCAAACTAATCAGAGAAGTTAAGTTACACCCCGTTATCTCGCATTTGCACTCAGTATGGACAAAAGTGTCCAGAGTGTTTAATTCAGACATTTATTTAAATGTTGCCTCAAGGATATGACTGAACCCTAAATTATGTATTAATAAATTTATATAATACCTTTCTGCTGGCCAGAGTGGATTGTGAGGCGGGTTACTACACTCGGTGACCTGTATGAGAGTGGAGTGTTGAGATCTTTTGAAAATTTGGTTCAACATTTTGGGATTCCCAGATCTCAGTTCTATAGGTATTTACAGCTGTGCCACCTGCTCTGTATTCTTTTTGGGAGTAGCACACACCCCCCTAAAGCAGCAGATACTCTGGGAGAGGTGATTACTGCTTTTGGAAAGGTCATGAGGCATCAGTGTATTACTCCCTGCTAATTCAGAGTCTGAGGGACGGAGCTTCAACTTCTCTCAGGAGATTATGGGAGAAAGATTTAAATTTGGTATTGGATTTGGGAGTGTGGGCTAGGATTCGAAAAAATGTCTGTAACACACCAATGGAAAGGAGGAGGCGAGAACCGGCTTGACAATATAAATAATATTTAATGAGAAACTGAACCAAAAAGACGAACACACACAGGTGTCCAACAGCTGTCCGTAACTCTCTCTCTGACACACCGCTGTCTCCGGTCGGCCTTATCCCTCTCGGGCTTAATCAGCCTTATTAGGGGCCAGGTGTGCAGAATCACGACCTGGCCCCGCCCTCCACCCTGCCACAATGTCAAATCTACATCTAGAGATGCAAGGGTTCGCCTCATGCAATTCAAGATTTTACATAGATTCTATTGGACCCCCTCTAGATTGTATAGGCTTGGTCTTAAAGACACACCCACCTGCTGACAATGCAAGTCAGAATATGGAGACACAACCATGTCTTTTAGGGGTATGTTAAGATCCAAGAATTTTGGTTGAAGGTTCAGAGTTGTATGTGTGACGTTTTGGGCACTCAAATTTTACTTGGCCCCAGACTCTGTATTTTGGGTGATGGAGCGGTCATAAATTTGGGGGATAAACATATAAAAAATTGGGTTCTGACCAGTATCATGATTGGCAGACAAATTATCTTAAGGTGTTGGAAGTCAGACGGAGCCCCATCATTTCCGGAGTGGTGTGCAGAGATGGGGAGGGTGGCAGCTTTCGAGGAGGTGGCAAGTAGAAGGCTGGGGTTTGGGGACTTGTTTGTCAGGAAATTGGGTAATTATTTAGCGTTTTTGGGGGACTCTCGGGGAGGGAATGCGGAGAGAGAAGTTTAGTTTAATTATGTATGTTTATTATATTTTCTTTTTGTGTGTGTGTGTGTATGTGTGCATTATTATATGTGACCACAGAGTTTTTCGTTGGGGGTCAGGGTGGGGTTGGTGATTGGGGAGGGATATTAGTGGGGGTTAAATGTTAAATGTTGATTCGATGTGTATGTGTTGTATTTATCTCTGTTGTGTATTTTTGAATCAATAAAAAATGTTAATTAAAAAACATAAAAATAAAAAAATAAAAAAATAAAACAAAAACATAAACCTTGAACCAAACATTAAAGTGTATCTAAAGTAAAAGTGTTTTGATGTCATAGCATTTAGAACAGGGCAAAATATACATGTTTATGGACGGATAATCTGTCCTTCTGCTTGTGAGTTGTGTAAAAGAGAATAAAATTCACTGTTGTTGTAGCGACTCTTGTTTTCATTTCACCAGGAAATTGCCATGTTACATGCAATGAGCCACGAACAAATATTTGTTCAAAAGTGTTCGTGTAGTAACGTGTTTCTATGAGACCAGGTAGGAAAATGCTCAGTAGGAAAAATAACAGCATAAGGGATTTGGAAAAACATGAGAGTGAGAAAATATACATTTTTGGGTGAACTATCCCTTTAAAAGAGATGCATTTAAAATGCACATGCAAATCATACAAATCACTTATTTTACTGTCTACTGCTTTGAGACCTTCCTGGGGCTGTGCACTTGCTCTTTGTGCTAGTGAAAGTGCTAATTTTTTCTTGTTGAATACCCAGCATCGAAACCCTGCATGACACTTGCACAGTAGAAGTAAAATGAAAGCTTTCGTACTCTTCCTCAAGGTTAATGATCCTCCATATGCCCTGGTGACCATTCATGTCCCTGCAGCTTCACAATTACAGCACTGTTTGTGGAATTTCAATTATTTCATACCACTGAATAGTGGCACTTGTTACTTGAAAACTCCCTTTTAGGAGGTGGCAAAAAAAAAAAAAAAAAAAAAAAAGAAAGTGAGGATTTTTGTAAATATATGAGTGATATGTTTGTGATTGTGGTTATGGAAAAAATTATGATAAAGGTTTTTTAATGAGACTTCCAAATTCACAGATTGCCATTCTGCACAGAGGCATAATACGTAGTGAAATAAATTCAACGAAATCATGGACTAATTTATGGAAATTACATGCAATTACAATTAATATTTCCTTTATTTAATTCTATAATACTGAGCATCTGACTGAACAACATTCCTCTCCACATTGACACTTTGTAGGAGAAAAATTTGAATCTGTCTTGGTAGCTCCCAATCCAGTTATAAAGCTTATTGTTTATGTAATAATCACCACAGTACTTTAGCACCTGCAATTTCCAGGAAGCACAGTGCGAGGCCCTGACATTTGTGACTGAGTACAAATAGATCCCACTTGATTTGGCTTGACTGATCGAGCACATTATGGGAATAAATCTCTGAGAGGGTGTCTCAAAGCCCACTGTATGAGGCCCCTGGGAGGGGGGATGAGAGTCATGCTGTCAGCTTCTCTGAATGATGTAGCCAGAAACAGATAGATTTATTTGGCTGGAGACTATTAAGCCTGCTTAGAGAGCACTGAAAAAACTTTACCATGACACTTGTCAGTATTCAACAACAGCCGAATTATCAATTACATCCCGAGACATGTCACATGAGAATGGATTTTGATATTACAGAGAAAGCAGTTAAAGGGACAGTATAAAGAATAAAAATCTGTCATCATTTACTCAACCTCATGTTCTTCCAAACCTGTATTTTGTAAGTGCATCACAAAAAGAATATGTGGGACAGAATGTTAGCCTCAGTCACCATTCACTTTCATTGTATGGAACAAAGATGCAATAAAAGTGAATGGTGACTAAGGCTAACATGCTAGCTTACTTCTCCTTTTGTGCCCCATGGAAGAACGAAAGTCATATGGGTTTGAAACAATATGAGGGTGAGTGAACGATGACAGAATTTTCTTTTTAGTGTGAACTATCCCTTTAAGAAATGCATCATTTTCTCTTTTTGTCTTTCAGATAAGTCCCATTAGATGGGAATTTCACCAGAATCTGTGGTGTTTGTTGATTATCTTGTAGCTGAAGCTATTTGCAGTAAAACATTTTCCCCCAAAAAGGACAGTTCCACTGGAGCAACCTGGAAATAAGTGCCTTGCTCAAGGGCACAATGGTAAGAGTGTACCAAGATTTGAATTTACAACCTTTAAAGTAGGATCCTTAAGTGAATGTTAAAGGAATAATTCACCCAAAAACACATATTCTATCAGCATTTACTCATCCTCATGTTGTTCCAAATGAAAGATTTCCATTTAAATAATATATGATATACTTTCTTGTGTGAAATATAGAATACAATGTTTTAAGAATGTTAATGTTTCATCGATACAGCGAAAGCATGGTGACCACGAGCTGTCAAGCTAAAAAAAAAATAAAAAGAAAAGAAAGAAAAAAGCACCATGAAAATTACATAAAAGTTGTCCATATAACTGGTGCTCTATAAGTCTTATGAAGGAATATGATAACTCTGACTATGGAAACCAAAAACTGAAATTTAATTAACTGAAAAACATCCCCCAGCTCTCAAATTTAATTCTTACCAGCACATTTTCAAACTTGGAACATCAAGACATTAGCTACACATTGTGTATAAGTTATACATACTTCACCATTGAATTCTAAACCACCACCTCCACATTTGTGATCAACAGTTTTACACTATCATAGGCCCTGTTTACACATGGCATGCAATCATTATGATCCAGTCAAGCAGATCGGATCATCACTGAATCAGAACACTGCGCGTTTACATATGATCACATCAAGCAGCTTCTGTAACTGATCAAAAAGTCCCCGCCACCATGCTGACTTTAAACACGTAAACAAAGCATTACGCATTTCTCCAGTACCAATGAGATAAAAATCAAAA
Source organism: Myxocyprinus asiaticus (assembly GCF_019703515.2). Classification (NCBI taxonomy): domain Eukaryota; kingdom Metazoa; phylum Chordata; class Actinopteri; order Cypriniformes; family Catostomidae; genus Myxocyprinus; species Myxocyprinus asiaticus. Next base: position 23,078,185 of record NC_059376.1, on the reverse strand, counting down.
TAAAAGAAATTTGAAACATTGTGACCACAAAAAAAAACAAAAAAAAAACAAAAAAAACAAAAAAAAAACAACAACAACAAAAAAAGATTTAAGTGTATATAGAAACTTTGGATGATATTTCATGAAGTGTAATGAGAAGATAAGTATGAAGATAAACTTAACTGGTGAGTTGGATCCTTCCAACTTGTAAGAAAAACGCTTCTGGGTCTGATAGTGCCCATGTAATGTGATATCATCAATATTGTATGCAAACTGTTAATGCTTATACAAGCCAAGAACAAAGGACATTTAATTCATATCATTATTTTGTCTTCGGTCAAACAGTTAATAATAACGTATATTAAATAAATAAGAGCCTACACTATCAACCTTCACACAAGATATGAGTGCAGTTAAGCTTACACGCTGATGCTACTGTTGCATGTCCTGACTGCTTTATGTAAACAAAGTGCAGAATGATAGTGTTGTGAGTTCAAGATTCAATTTATTTTCATTCAGCATTTACACAGGTGTACAAGTGATAAAATATTTCACTAAAGGGCCAAGACAGCAACAGAAGAACACTTACAAACGGGAGGAGCTAGGTAAATATTAGCCTGCCATTAGCCCTTAAAGAGAGGAGTGGGCGTAATGACAGTGGACGGGGTTTGTGTGACATTGATATGTGAATGCAGATATGATGGCTGGATTGTGTTTAGTTTACACTGATATCCGATCACAATGCGCCCCCAACTACCTCAGGATGAGGAAAAGCAGATCAGAACACATTCCAATCACAAATGCCTTCACACTTGTCTTTTCAATGCATATGTTCACAACATCCAGATACAGGTCACATTTTAATGGCAAGTGTAAAAGTGTAAAATACTCATTCTGTGATTTGAAATTATCAACACAAGACAAACGAGAACCAAGAACATTTATATTCACACGCTGTAACGTATTACAGTCCATCAGCATTCAGTTTGTTCAAAGGTTTAAAAAATCATTTATCTTGTTTTAGTGTTTGATGCAATTAAGGAGCATCCTGTTTCTGTCTCTCAGAATTGTGGTGTAAAAGACAAGAAAGAGACAAGTGCAATCTGCTGTCAATCAAAATTTCTTACGTGGCAGTAAAAAAATTGCTTCTTGTGGTAACATCCTAAATAACAGGTTTTATATACAGTATATATAATGTTCATATAATATATGCTTTATATATAAGTTATATATATATATATAGTCAATATAAGTCAAATGTAGCCTATTAATATGAATACATACATAAGTCATTTTTAAGGGTTGGATCAATTCGAAATAGATCTTTAAGCTAGCAATTGTTCATTTTTTACAGGGTAGTAGGGACATTTTCTACATATTCCATAAAAAACAAAAAATAGCTTGTAAACAGATTTTTTTCCCTTTGTTCTTGTACTACAGGAACTGCAGATCCAGTCAAGATTACTGATGGAGAATTACAATGTCTTTGGTCTGAAATAAAAATAATTGTAAGGTAGTAATTCCACTTGCGTCAGTATTGTTGACTTAGTGATGGTTCTTTTAATGCACAACAAATGATTATAATTTCCCTGCCAATGTGTTCTAATCTCTGTTAATAGTTTTTCAGGTTGTGCTTATATGATAACTTATAGCGCAACCACAAAGATATAAAAATCTGCCATCCTGGGTAAAACAAAAAAACAGCATGACACCAACAGATCAGCTAAGCCAGAAAGATCAAATACTGTAGGCAATAATCTTTCCATCATTTATGCAAATTAATACTGTTTTATGTCAGTGGAAGCCTGGACTGATTTCTCCCCCCTTCTGACCTTTTGCTTTCCTCATTTCTCATTCTTTAATTTTATCCTTCATTGTCTTTACATCTGTCTCCATCCTCATCTTCCTGATCTTATGACTTGGGGTGCTGACTGGTACACTTCTATTTAATGGTTCAGGAAATCGGATTCCAGAGGCCTTGGCTCCTTTAATCTTTCACCCCTGGCCCCATAAAAATGCCAACCAACCCAGCATCATTCTACTGCACACTCTCTCTCCTCATTCTCCCCATAAAACAGACTGAGCCTGCTAGGTTAGGACACAGTTAAACCATTCATTTGATTTTGTAGAATAATAAATAAAAAATGGTAAGGGAAGACTTGGCATACAAGGGAAATAACACAAAAGGTTGTTGGAAACATGCAGGGTTGTGTGCATTTCAGAATTAAATTGCTTTTTAAATTAAATTCTTGAATTTGAATTGAATTGAAATTGGAGGAACAGGATGCAGAATTTGAATTTTAGAAAGTGGAATTATAATGAAATTAAATAAAAGAAACAAGTAACTGCTAAAAGTGTAGTCTTTAATAATACTTTAGCCATTTATATATATATATATATATATATATATATATATATATATATATATATATATATATATATATATATATATAAATAGGAATTATTCATACAAATTTAATCTTACATACAACATGTTGCATACTTCTCAAAAATAGAAGAGAATATTAATAGTAATCAATTTTGAAATGCCACCTATAAAAAATGTTTGTAATTTATGTATTATAATCCATGTAATAAATTAATTTTCATGGTAGAACACTTTATTTCTTAGTCTTTAAAATGGAGCGAAGTTACATGAAGTAGGCTTACAAGATGTCAACCTTAATCAGAACAGAATAATAATAATATCTGTTTTTGTCCATTTTGTTGAACAAGCAAAATTTTATGAATTTCTCTGAATTACATTTTAATGAATTACTCTCTTTAATTCCAAATTAAAATTCTAATTCAAGTGTTGATGAATGAGAGGATTATTGCTGCTTGAAAACAGAGTCTAGCCATTTGGGATGAACAAGAATAGTTCTCTATTTTATATTCATATCAGTATGTGTTGTTTGATTTTCCTCAGACATCATTAATTTTAGTGACCAATGATTCAGAGTATTGGCCATGCATGTTCTATTAATTATCCCATTAGTCTTGTGTATGTGAAAATTATAATTGTTTAATTTTCTCTCTCTCTCTCTCTCTCTCTCTCTCTCTCTCTCTCTCTCTCTCTCTCTCTCTCTCTCTCTCTCTCTCTCTCTCTCTCTCTCTCTCTCTGAAAACCTTCCACCTTAAAACTCCTCTAGGTACAATTTAAATACACAAAAGAGAAAAAGGCAGAGTGAGACAGAGATAAATTGAATTTCTGTGTGTCAACAAAGTGTACTCCAGATTGCTTTGCGGATGGCATAGAAAAACACCTGTTTTGTTAAGAGAGGAGAGTTGTGAAGAGGCACAAGAGAAATTATTGAGCAGTGTAAAATGTAGCTCTTCAAAACCCACTCTGTAGTGCATCCAGATTGCAGGGTGAATATGTCACATGTGCGTGCAGGGCAACTTGTAACGCTGAGCCATTTGCGACTGTAATAATCAAACAGCACTAAACTGCACCAGTCTATGCATCTGGCCCTGGCCCTTGCATGCTGTTTATACATTTTGCCATGGCAAGCAGTGGTCACATTTGCATGAAATTGACTTGTTTAAATACCCATAAAGCATTTGTGCAAAAAACAGCAACACTTCTGTTGTCTCTGTAACACTCTTGCATTCATCTTGGAAGTCAATTAAAAATATAACATTATTCCTACTGTGGGTGCGTTCACTGTGGCGGCGGTTGCAGATTATCTGAGGGATGAATATAAATCATTGAGGAATGGAGACGGACAAAGATGATGAGTTTAGTGAAGTCATTCCACTGTCCGTGTGCTGCATTATGTATATTTTGTATGTATGTGTGTGTGTATATATATATATATATATATATATATATATATATATATATATATATATATATATATAGAGCCCGACCGATGTGGAATTTTTGAGACCGATACCGATTTTAGAGTGGGAAGATTCGCCGATTACCGATATTGAATTTTTGAGCTGGAATGAAAATGGACCTTTTCTATGTGGATTGTGCACCGGTTTTGTGACATATTTCCATTTCTATTATTCCAAAGTTGTGATGCCTTTACTATTATTCTAAAATGTGAAAAAAAAAAAATGAAAAAAATTAAGAATGAGTAAGTGACCCTAAACTTTTGAACGGTAGTGTAGGTAGAACATTACCCAATGTATAAACTAAATATATACGGCAGCCTCCGACCAGGAGTAACTGATGGAATAAAAAAGCAGACTGATATTTAATGACATCAATGAGCTCATGTTTTGGTTGACAGGCATCAGTCCTTTCGATATATATGATGGTGTTGGCATTTACACTCATTTACATTTACGAGAGAGAAAAAAAAAACGTACTTTTAAGCGGCTCTTCAGCATGAAACCGATCTAATGGTGCCGTTTTAAGGGTGTGTCGCACGATGTCAAGTTTCAGCACATTCAAAATATATATATATATATATATATATATATATATATATATATATATATATATATATATATATAGAATATTAAAATGAATAAATGTCTATTTTTCCAGCCTGTTGTATTAGTATGTATCACCCTTCATTTATTTTAGATACAGTTCCTATATATTATTATTTACACAGGGCAAATATACTATTTATTAAATCTACTTTTATTACATATCCTATTTTAATGTCTGGAAAACCAGACTTTTAAATATTAAATTTTATATATGCAACGACTGGAATTGTTCGGTTGAAGGGGGTACCAAACTGTGAATCCTGAACAAAACAATGTGCCCATTTACGCCACAACTAGGCTAAGTTGTAACGTATGTATATCTGGTACAACCGGCCCCTAATGTTTATTTAGCTATTTGTTTTATTTTATTTATTCTTTATTTTAATGGTCAGCAATTGACATACTAACATTACTGATGCTTATTAAGCTATTTATTGTATTTCTATTTATTCTTTATTTTCTCAGTGTTCATTTCTAGAATTTGTTGACAATGTATAATAATAATTTCAAATATTCTTTGATAAAAATACTTGTTTAAGAAAGCAGCCTTCTGAGTACCTTTGCATAGTCATATACCGAAATCTGTGAAAAATCCACATAGAAAAGGTCTGTTTTCATTCTAGCTCAAAAATTAACTATATCGGCCACCACATAGGTAATCTGTGAATTTTCCCTCTCTAAAATTGGTATCGGCCTCAAAAATCTCATATTGGTCGGGCTCTAGTGAATACATGTGTACATGCTGACAAGGTATGAAAGTAGCTTCGTGGTTAGCTAGTTAGCTGTAAGCTCATTGCCACAGAGAGAAAAAGATGGACTTTATTTACTTTCCAGCATTGTGTCTAACCAACTAGGTAACAGCGAAGCGTGAAATCAACACTCACCACACACAATCCACCACCGCACCGTTGTCTGCTGAGCTGCAAAAAGATTCTCTGATGTTTACCTTTCAATCTGCTACATTACTGACTGCACTGACAAACTATAGCTGTCTAACAGCAAACAGATGTGATAAACATGAGTGACATGGTTAACGTTATATTAGTTATATAAAATGATGGGGTAATTTTTTATTAACTTTCCAGTATGTAATTAACAAACTGGTTAGCAATTTAACGAGAAGAGACCATTTAACGCCGCCCTGTCTGCAGAGCCACCGTCAGCTCAGCTGATATATCGGCCGACCGATATATCCAGTCCAGTTTTTAGTGACCGCCGTGTGCGAGTTACCACTGTGCGCTCTCCTGTTATGTCATGGTCCTGTCACCTTGTCAGGTTGGGTTTTGTCTGACGAGGACCATGGCATCATCATTCCCTGTTTGTTTTGTTCCAAGCGTGTTGACATTTTTGCCCTCAAACCTCAAACCAGTCCGTCTGGCACCAACAATCATCCATTGTTGGTGCCAGAGGAAATGTATCCTCTTGAAATGTTTCAGCTTCTTGAAAATATTCAATACATATCTCAATATTTATGTATTTTCCCTGAAATGGCTTAAATTAAACAGCCATTGTTGTCAAGTAGATTAATGTTTTAAAATATGAAATAAAAAACAGTAAATACATCATTAAAAATATGAAGATGTGTTTTCCACACAGTTTTTCCACTAAATGAACCTAATTTAACGAATAATGATATTTAATCAATTAAAATTTTTATCGTCTCCATAAAATAATACATAGTAAATTTGGCAGTCTGTTACAATGTATTGGTTGCATTTGGGTGCTTATAAATGAAAATAATTAAATATTAATATAACCCATGTGGGGACTTCCGTGAACAAGCAAATCATTGAATCAGTTTTGAATCGATTTATTGAGGACCGTTTTAACTGAATCACAGAAATGTATCAAAATTACCAACTGTAGCAATGTTGCTAATTAAATTTAAATCAGAGATGCCATTAAAGCATCTCTCTCTCTCTCTTAATCCTTAAAGATTGTAAAACTTATCTAATGACACACTTGTCAAATGACACACTCTTCAGGAAAATTAATGGCCCAATAAAAAGCATTAAAATCATCATGAAGTTCACAATGTTGATCAACTTTATAGCGGCATCAAAATCATAATGAATATATCATACATATTCAATATATTGCACTGTACTACATTAGATATCTCTGTAGTGACATTTGACCTATTCTGTTCTCTCTACCCCACAACAGACATTTTAACCCACAGAGAGCATTTTGTGTGAAGTAGGCTGTGGAAAGAAGGAACTGCCTTAAAAAGATTTAACTTTAGTTTAAACTGGTATGGATGGAGAATATATCGAACAGGGAATTGACCCCTGTCTTGTTGAAATGGTTAATACATTTACAGTGAATAGGCCCAGGATGGGAGGGTCTATTTCTTCACTTTTTGTGTATGTACGTCAAGTCTGCAGTTATTAGAAGAGCAGCCAGGTATTACCATCAGCAGCTGTGCCTTAATCAATGAGAAATAGAAGCTTAGGCTACTTGAAGTAGAAAATGGTCCCTGTGGAGCAAAAGGATTGGCTGTGGATCTCAAAACAAGCTTGCAGTAAAGCAAGAAAACATTTTGGAAATTTAAAGTTTGTATTTCAGAGACATGTTGTAATGGATATAGCCTTATCACCTAGATGTCCTCTTTACAGCAAAAAAAAAATAAAACAAATAAATAAAAAAAAAACACATTCCTGTACGCCGCTGTCATGAAAATTGATATCCACCCACAGAATTCTTGGAACCCGAAATGTTGCCAGTTGTGATGCCTGTTCAAAAACATATCACATTATCTTGTTCAAGCTAAGCCGTAATTTGTTGTAGCAGTACTCTACTTATAGCTGGCTTGTCAGTTCGTAGTCTGGCTTCTAAACTATAATGCTAACTGACTAGCAGTATGCTGAGCCAGTAGGCTAACAGTTAGTTTAAAAAACTACTAGAAATATAAAAAAATAAATAAATAATAATAATTCATTTAATTTGTCTATTTATAGCTTTAGTTATATAAAGCTAAGAAACGACATACATACATCATTAAATAATTTTGTAGGTACCAAATAGATTAACCATTAATAGTTATTTCCACCAATAAAATCACTGTGGGGTCCAAGGTGGATAGGACTCTTCAGAGGGATAGAATCTAGCACAACACCGTGTCCAACAAAACAATGACGAAAGCCCTGGGAAATTGCAACACTTCGATGAAGTATCACACCCTGCTTTTGTCTGACAGAAGGAGGGCAAAATTTGCTCTGCCTGGGAAAAAAAAAAAAAAAAAAAAATCTATCTAAAGAAGTGGAGAGAAGCAAGAGTCAAGGACTTCAAATCTGATCTGAGTGTGACATTGAAGTCAACAAAGCAAGTTTGTGAGAGGGTGCAGAAATGTGTCAGGCCCTGGATGCTGGACACCAGGATCTCTTTGAGGTCTAATTCACCTTCCTGGATCAGAGAGATGTGAGAAATGATGGGCAATGCTTACATATTACACAAATATGAAATGTCATTCTGTACATACACTTGTGGCATAAAGTTTGGAATAATGTACAGATTTTTCTGTTTCGGAAGGAAATTGGTAATTTAATTCGCCAAAGGGGCATTCAACTGATCACAAAGTATAGTCAGGACATTACTGATGTAAAAAACAGCACCATCTCTATTTGTAAAAAGACATTTGATAAAATCTAGACAGGCCCCATTTCCAGCAGTCGTCATTCCAACACCTTATCCTTGAGTAATCATGCTTAATTGCTAATTTGGTACTAGAAAATCACTTGCCATTATATCAAACACAGCTGAAAGCTATTTGGTTTGTTAAATGAAGCTTAACATTGTCTTTGTGTTTGTTTTTGAGTTGATACAGTACGCAATAGACTGGCATGTCTTAAGGTCAATATTAGGTCATAAATGGCAAAAAAGAAACAGCTTTCTCTAGAAACTCGTCAGTCAATCATTGTTTTGAGGAATGCTATACAATGCTTGAAATTGCCAAAAAACTGAAGATTTCATACAAAGAGGTACACTATTCTTCAAAGACAAAGGACAACTGGCTCTTACAAGGACAGAAAGAGATGTGGAAGGCCAGATGTACAACTAAACAAGAGGATAAGTACATCAGAGTCTCTAGTTTGAGAAATAGATGCCTCACATGTCCTCAGCTGACAGCTTCATTGAATTCTACCCGCTCAACGCCAGTTTCATGTACAACAGTAAGGAGAAGACTCAGGGGTGCAGGCCTTATGGGAAGAATTGCAAAGAAAAAGCCACTTTTGAAACAGAAAAACAAAAAGAAAAGGTTAGAGTGGGCAAAGAAACAGACATTGAACAAGAGATAATTGGAAAAGAGTGTTATGGGTCTTAACCCCATTGAGCTTTTGTGGGATCAGCTAGACTGTAAGGTGCATGAGAAGTGCCCAACAAGACAGTCACATCTATGGCAAGTGCTACAGGAAGTGTGGGGTGAAATTTCACCTGAGTATCTGGACAAACTGACAGCTAGAATGCCAAAGATCTGCAAAGCTGTCATTGCTGCACGTGGAGGATTTTTTGATGAGAACTCTCTGAAGTAGTTTAAGAAGTTCTGAATTTTTTTTTCAAATTGTGATAGTAATTTTTCACCTTATTAATGTCCTGACTATATATTGTGATCAGTTGAATGCCACTTTGGTGAATAAAAGTACCAATTTCTTTCCATAAGAAAAGAAAGTGTTTCTCACACAAACACAAAACACCATCAGGGTAACGCATGTGAAACTAAAATAATGTAATAAACATTTACTAAACTACATAAAATATAGCATAGAAATCCCCATTGTACATTACAGATATAAATAAATAAATAAAAAACAAGAAGAAACATAACTATTTCCATAAAATATTGTGAAATGTGATGGCTCATGCAGGGACTTCTGGGAATGCCCAGTTTTTGTTTTTCACCATGATTTTATGATTTTAATAGTTTACCATAAAAGTACACGTTAGACAATATTGTTTTCTGTAAAATTACATGTATTACATATAATTTTTTACTGTATATGTTAAGGTAACTACCTGTTAACCAATTAACTTTTTTTACTGTAGCATTTTTACATTAATTTTCTGTTAAATTATGGACATTATTTACAGTTATAGAAATCCCAACATACATGGGTTAAAAAAACTTCCATTTTAAATTTGTACAGTAAGTGTATTTCAATAAGTGAAAGTTTATTTGCTTTCATTTTAATGAAGTAAACTGAACGAGCAGCAAAAATAAATTTTACTTTGGAGTTTAATTTTAAGTTTAACCTTCATTTAAAGGAGAAAGCCTGTTTTTGTCAGTAACACATATAATCTATTAACATTTTTTATTGATTCCTATATTAACACATACAAGCAAGAACATATACAAACAGAATCAATACTTAACCCCCTCTATTACTACCCCCCCCCCCCCAAAAAAAAACAACATCCCAGGTCCCACATAATTATAGACACACAAAAACAAATATAAAAAAAAAAAAATAATTAATCAAATTAAATTATTCACACACATAACGTTTACATCTCTCTCTCCACTGTCCTTCCCCGAGAGCCCTCCAAAAATGCCAAATATTTGCCCCATTTTCCCATAAACAAGTACAAATTACCCAATCCTCTAGATACCCCTTCTTCAAACGCTGCCACCCTCCCCATCTCTGTACACCACTCTAGAAATAATGGTGCTCCGTCGGACTTCCAACCCCTTAAAATGACTTGTCTACCGATCATAACATTTGTTAAAACCACATTTTTTATAAATTTCTCACCCAAATTTATGACAGCTCTGTCACCCAAAATACAAAGTCTGGGGCAAAGCAAAAATTAAGATCTTGAATCTTAACACACCCCCAAAAGGCATGAGTTGTGTCTCCAACTTCTGATTGACAACGCCAGCAGTTCGGTGTGTCTTTAAGACCAAGCCTATATAATCTAGAGGGGTTCCAGTAAAATCTATGTAGAATCTTAAATTGCATAAGGCGAACCCTTGCATCTCTAGATGCAGACTTGACATTTTTTAGAATCTTAGCCCACACTTCTTCCTCCAATACCAAATTCAAATCTTTTTCCCATAATCTCTTAGTAACACATATAATCAGTTAAGTAACAGGGAAAATGTCAATTTGGTGTGAATAAATGCATTTTATTGAAAATGGGGAATGCATGTTAAATTAAACTGCATTTTCTCTGTAAAGATAAATGTATTTTTTACAGTGTATGTTTACAGGTATAACTAATAAAGTGGTAACTGAATCTATATTAGGGTTCAGTATTGATCCAGATTTCCCAATTCAATTATATTCCGATTCACAATCTCTCGATTTGATTTGATTTGATTCATATGGGTTTATTTCAGTTATAATGTCCCTTTTGCTTACATATGAAAGAAATTCTCTCCCAGCTAATGCTGTTAATTATACAGGGGACCTTTTAACTAGTTACTTTAGGAAAATATTCATTTTAATAATTATATTTGATTACTTTTTCATTTTGGTCACATTTTGGCTTTTTTAAAAATGAACAAATTAAAGTTTTCAATCAATAAATCAGATATTATATTTAATATATTATTTTTTGTTACATATTTATTGTTTAATTGCATAATTTGTACTATTTACAAGTATTTACACTGATTTGTTGAACATGTGCTAAAACCGGTACTGTCTCTTTAACAAAAACCAGCATTTCTGTAAAGAGCGTCTGTAAAAGAGTGTGTTAACGAGAGAGGACTCAAATGGCTTTACCTCATCTCTGCTATCCATGATTAGAATACAATTTTTATGGTAACACTTTATAATAACTACATGGTATAAAGTATGTGTAAAGTATTAGTTTATAGTCAATTGATCATTTATAAATTACTGTTCCTATAACAAGCAACATACAAATAGTTTGTTATTTGTTTATATTCACTGTAGAAAATGATTTATTATTGTTTAAGAAGTTCATTTATAGGCAGTTTGATGATGTTTGTTGTTGTTGTTGTTGTTGTTGTCGTTGTTTTAACACGAACAAGGCATGAATTCATAGTAAATAAAGAAATTATATTTGTAATTAATTGAATTTACATTTAAACGCAATTGTTGTATTTGTTATTGTTCTAGTAATACTTACTGTTAAAGCAATTATTAATTAATATATAGGTCATATTAAAGCATTGACTAATTGCTAATTAAGCATTTTGTGGAACCTAATCTAAAGTGAGAACTTTATATGCCTAATTAAACATTTATTAATGATCCATTACTCTGAAAATCTGGCCGTGAAATAACCATCTCCACAGCATCTCAATCACGAAGGCTCAAAACGGACACTTAAAGCTTAAAAAAAAAAAAAAAAAAAAAAAAAAAGTACAGGAATAATAGTTAGAGAAGAAAATCACAGTTTATTAAAAGAGATCCTCTAATTGCTCAAATGGTACTTTAGCATGTTCCATCCTATTAAGCTTTATGAGCAGACTAGTTCTCATTAATGCCAATTAAAATTACTGTCTAATTCAGTTTCACCAGTGGACCTACTATAAATATTTCATTAAAATTAATCCGATTCCAGAAGGAAAGTCCAAAAATCCCGCTACAGTCTGTGCGCGCACTCTGGAAACAGCCAGCATGTCACCACGGTCACATTACCGTGAAAAAAAAAAAAAAGAAAAAAAAACCAGAAATAGGAAAGAGCATGTATTTAAATTATATTTTTGCCAATTCAGTGCCTATTAACTTCGTTAGTGAAAGTTTCCTTACTATGCTGCTGAAGTACAAGCGACGTCGTCACGCCGTACATGTTACTTTTCTCAGCGCTGGGCCAGATGGAACACTAGGGCATATTATGTAATATTTTTCCCGAGATTGCAGGGGCAGATTTGTATCTCAGGTACCAATCCTTGTAGTAAAAAGATACAAGCACAGTATTTAATGTACAAATGTCTGCAGTATGACAAAAAGGTCCTAAGATTTGAATGCTGATCAGCTTTCAGGATTCAGGCGGGGAGGTGCCCCCTTCATTTGTCTCTCATAGAAAGCCATTTTTAGCCAAATCACCACTTCGATGACAAGTTTCAATGAGCAAAATTACATTTTCATTACATCAACAACTTTGTTTCTTCAAAGAAAATGCAAATGTTTAAGTTGGCAAGGCATAAAAAATAGGACCCGATGAAATATTTGATTCCCTAATTCTGCTTTGTTTTCCCAAATTCTGTTTTCCATTCTATTTTTTTTTTCTGTATTCCATGTTTAAAAGATTTTTTTTTATAAAAATTATGACTAATCAAATGAATTCATAAAGAGTTCATCAAATGAAATTATTTTTATCAAATAAAGTGCTTCAATAACATCTTCACAGCTGAATCAAAAACAGTTATTTTTTTGTCAAATAACGTGAGCACAACAGAGAATCACTGTATACTTTAAAAACTTACAGTACATTCAGTACAACAGCACACTTGCTTGTGAAATTTGCTTAAATATAATTGTTCCTGATATAATAGTAATACTAATATTTATAATAATAATAATAATTATTATTATTATTACTATTATTATTAAAATTAATATTAAATTTTTACTATGCAGTAGTAATATATTTTTTGTCATAATTTCTTCAATTTCATTTCTTTTATTTTGATGGATCACTGTGTCAGTTTCTGTGTCTGTTTGACGGAAGTTTCACACTTCTGCATTAGCAGCTCGCTACGTGGTCGTTTGATTGTTACACCGTAAGAGGCTGCATTTTCATTAAATAAATTGTCTGTAATGTGCTGTATGCTTCACATTAAATGAGCATTTCAATTTCTGTAATCTAATACACAGATTACAGAAGTCATAATGTGATGTTTTTAGTGGGTCAACGCCTTCATACATCACTTTGAAGCTTGCAAAACAAGAGAACTGGATATTTCTTAAATGAAATTGCAGGCTGCTGTGGTTTAATAATCAGACTAGGACACATGTACAACACATTTAAAAGATCAACGGAAGAATTTGTGACAACGCAGTACTGACCCGAAAGGGCGAAACTCTCACACTGGCCTCGGGCCAGCTGGCTATACTTACTGTTGAACCATGTTAATAAATGTTTAATTAGGCATATATAGTTCTCACTTTAGATCACGCAAAATGCTTAGCTAGTCATTAGTAAGTGCTTTATTACAACCTCTATTAAGCACTAATTGATTTAATAGTAAGTGTTTCTAAAACATTAATATACACATCAATTAAGCAGAAATGTGTATTCAATTCATTACATATTTAATATCTTTATTAACTATGAATTTATGATTTCTTAATGTTCTCATAAACACTTCTTTACCACTGGTTTGCATAAACTAAAATACATCAGTTAGGTATGATTAACAAGTTGTTTACTAAGGATAAAAATAACAAAACATCATCAAATTGCCTATATATGAACTTATTAAACAATAATAAATCATTTGCTAAAGTGAATAGAAACAAACAAAAACAAAAAAAAACATACTGTTTATATGTAGCTTATTAATGTATTAATAATGTAGGAACATTAATTTATAAATGACCAATTGACTATAAACTAATGCTTTACAAATACTTTATACCGTGTAGTTATTATAAAGTGTTACCATTTTTATTTTATGTTTTTATTTTATTTTTTTATTATAATTTTTTTTATTAAAAACTGACTGTAAAAAAAAAAAAAAAAAAAAAAAAAACTGTTAACAGAGATGTCATTCAACGAGAAATGGGTTGCATGGATTTCATCTATGGGGACACATTACATGGAATAACTTACTCTCAACACCCAGTGAAAGGATTTCGCTGCTGAATACTTCACCACTAAATTACACATTTGCTGGTGAGTGAAAAATACTATATACTAATATATATATATATACACACACACACACATAATAAAAAATAAATAAATAAAAAAATTAATTTCACATATCATAATTATCGGAGTATTAGACTCATTGCATTTGCAATCCAGCATTTTGCAAAAGTAGAATAAGATTTCGGATATAATAAGAACGTTGTGCCACATTCCCAGTTCTAAACCTTTGTTAGTACATAATGTTGGAGTAATAATGGAGTATGATGGAACAGCTGTCAAAGGCCTTAATTATAGCATCGTCTAAATGGCTAGAGGCAGCTATATATAAAAAGGATAAACATAGAACGAGTGTACATCATCAAATCTCATTAGCCTCTGATACACTCAGTCCATCACTCCTTTGTGACTAAAGCAAATTCCTGTGCACCTGCCATCTGAATTTCTTATTTTGTCCTCTGAATGTTGATTTTCATGGAAGTTTTATCAAGACTCAAGGACAAACCTAATTATAGACTTATAAAAGTCACATTAGCAAAATTGGCTGTGTAGTCACAAGTCCTTTGTTCTTTGTTACAAATCAAGCATTTTTTTTAACTAAAACTTTCAAACATCTCTTTTATATGTGCTGAAATGGAAGAATTGCAGTTATCTTTCATACCTTTTGCTGTTGTCACAGTGCAGCACATTTAAAAGGGATACTTAAATAAAGGGTTACTATAATCATATTATGTAGATACAACTACACAGTAAGTAAGCCATTTGAAGGCTGGTTGCCCTGAAATGTGTAAAGACATTGTTCTGTTTGTTTGAGCATCCCAACCAGCCCGACAATGACTCACCTGTTTTAACCAACCAATATACAGTAAGTTGAAATTAGTGTTTGAAACTTGTTTGAAAACAGTGATTATTTTTGCAAATATGTTTGATGCCGTTAGAAATTACACACTTCCTCTTCAATCTCACTATGAAATAGATTGGACTAGTGCTAGATTTTATATATGATTCGTCTTTCACTTTTAGTCATGATGCAGAATTAGGCCCTAACTATGCTCAGTAGATATTTGTGTTTAACATTTCAGTAGAGTTGATGCATTTTCTGTGTTCAAATATCTGTTCTTCCCTGCTGTAACTAAACAGTACTTTGTCAAAAGATTATGTCCGAATACTCAGTATTTATAATACAGTAGGCATACAATACTAGGATGACATACTGAATTTGCTGAGATTCTTAAGTGTGCAACCAGTGGATACTTTGCTATCCCATAGAGCAGTCAGATTTGAAAATATGGAGAGAAAAATGGTGTAAGTGCCATAAGTCCCAAGAAAGTTGTCCCTAGTGATTAAATGTACTTATTTAACAACACCTAAGGAAACTGTTTTCACAGTTGTTGTTAGTACGTCTTAGGTCAAAGAACATACGTGTCCAAGGACAGTGCCAACATGGCGTAATATTTCTATGAATGTGTAAAATGTCTACAAATTTACTTATACACACCTGCATACCTACAGAACGTATTTTATCAACAGATGAGAAGTAAGTTCTTCATGGAAGTCAGTACATACTATTAAAACATGGGAATTCACACTACTGAGAAGGTCTCACCATGATGTACTGCTTTAACACTACACCACAGCTTGCACCTGACAGGCGAAAAAATAATTGCGAGAAAGAAAAAAAAATATCACACATAGTATAAAACTGGGGGAAAAGTATGTGAGGGCCAAGAAGGGTCACTTGTGAAAGTGGACAAAACCTCATTTCTTAATCCTTCGGTTTTTGTTCACTCTGTGTGACGTTTTGGTTGTTAGAAGGAAAGTACAGTATGGAAGAGTCATTATGTCCTTTAAAAAACACTGAGTTGAAGCAGATGAAATCATGCAGTAGGAGACCAGTTTTTCCGCATGCAGGCAGCATTCAGCTCTGGAGTTTTCCACGTTGCATCCTCTCAGCTGAAATGAAGGATAGGTGCACAGTCAGATGCTGGCGGATGTGGGGGAGACGGAAGGATTTATCAGCTTGATTGTGGAGGGTGATGGAGAGGTTGCGCTGTGGCAATCCTTAACTGCACAATTACTCAAGCAGATTTGCCATCACTAGCCTTATCTTCAAACAAGCAGCTTTGATCGATCATCTTGCAGATAGAAATGAGAAAAATAAATATTTCCCCCAGCGGGCGGAGAAAACACCATTTGTAAATCGCTCTGCCACAGGTTAGGTGAGGTGACGGGATACACAGCTGCAGTGTGAGATATCAGCACTCATACACATAAACATGCAGAATGATTGCGTGTTAAAACCTGCTCATATATCCATAAACACTGAACCATCGTATAGCCCTTTTTTGGCAACTTCTCGCTCAAAAAGGCAAGTGTCAGACATAGTTTGATGAAAATGTACATGAATCACACAAATTGGACATGATATGGAAATGAAGAATAGCTAAACAAGCAGAGGAGGTTTTTGGCAACAGAGCTAGTTTTGCAGGTTGAGAAAACCATTGGATTTAATTTGACAAATTGGCTCTTTCATGCAACGGAAAGCATTTCCCATCACCGTCTTCCCTCACGTACCCACTATTGATCTGAACCCTTTTAGGACTGTAATTAGTCCTGGATTAAAACCTGCTATAATGCAATTTGGGGCAACGTGTCTTTTTGCAGCACCTGTCCTCCAGTAACCCATCATCGGTTACATTACCTGCTGCACGGCTTTCCCAAGATAAGAAATTTACAATCATTACCTATTTGCTTTCATTAGCACTTTAGTGTGCAGAGTACCGCTTAACCAAACTTAAATGAATACATGGACAGTAAGTGCTAATAGAAAGCTGCTGCCCTTTCTTTAGCTCTCTCCTAATCCAGTACATTTGCCTACACCCCTTTTCTCTTCTTCAGCTGCTGAGAGAAGGCTTTGATTTTCATCTAGTTGAATAAAAGGATCAAGGTCAATATTTCATTGTAATAGAGAATTTCCACACACCTCGCAAAACAGTCAAGAGGGTATCCGTTGATGGCAGCATGTGTTTTGCTGGGAAAAGTAATTTTGCTAGGCCAATTTATGTTCTCTGCTTTTAGAAATGACCAGTGTGAGGTAGGATCGTTCTGCTCTTGAGATTAGTGATTAGACAGGGAAATGATCTTTTCTGCTCATTGACTCCCGAGCATAGAACGCAAACAATAAGTGATTGCATTTTATTGCCATTATTGGAGAGCTATTTTCGCATTACATATAGGATGCATTTTTTGAAGGTGTTTAGTGTACTTATGATTCATCAGAGTGGGTGCTAGGAATGTGAAAAAAACAGCATGTTGAATTGGCATTTTCAAAATCGAGTAGTCAGTATGTTGCCTGAACATCTAGTTGACCAGGGACGTGCACAAGGTGGTGGCTACATTGGCTGAAGCCACTGCCCCTTTGCTCTCTTGGACTGAGGTGCCCCTCTGGAGAAAGTAATTTCATTTGCATATATTCATTTGGCAGATGTTTTTCATCCACAGCTAAGCGATTTATATATGATGAATAGTACAACACTGTCTGTGGGATTTTTTTATTGTTGTTTTTATGTAAACCTGAGCCAAACAGTCGTCTTTGGCTGCCCCATCGCTTTTGTTTTGCAGGGCAGCGGATCAGGAGCGGGAAGGAGAGGGGTAGAGGGGTTTGATGCTTGACACTTCAGTGGGTCCATTTGCATTAAAAATGTTAATTAATTAGTATTGCCATTGTTTGAGCCAACCCAAATGTGTTACAAACTGCATTAGTTCATTAGGTGAACGATCAGACACAGAGCTAACATAGGGAACAACAAAATGAAAGAACCTATCTGTCACTCACTCGACGTTGTGTCGATTTAGTGACACTAGGGGTCGCTCTTGGGAGCTCCAGACACCTCTGATCTTTGAGAAAAGACCAGTGGGAATTGGCGAGTGGAATTTGCATGCCACTACCCCGGACATACGTGTATAAAAGGAGCTGGCTCGCAACCACTCATTCAGGATTTTTTCTTCGGAGCAGAGCGGTTGTGTTCAACGAGCTGATTCCTTCTGCCATTCCATTCATCTCTGTGAAAGCTGTTGGATTTATGGCGCATTACAGCGGTTTCTCCCCCTCATGCACTGTTGAGTGCAGGGAACGCCCCTGGCGTTCAACAGCCTAAAAGAGTATATATTGTTGCAAATAAAAGAGTATATTTTCTCTAAAAGAGTGGCACTGACAGAGAGTGTCTTTTTAACGATGCCTTTCCATCTGCATATAATTTCTGGTTGCGGTCATTACCTCTCCACTTCTGATGGCCACGATCACTGTCTCACGTGCTTGGGAGCTGCCCACGTGGAGACAGTGTTCATGGATGGGTCATGTCCTCACTGCGAGAACATGACCATGGCAATGTTGCGGTCGCGGCTTTCCTTCGTCAACGGGTATGAGGCCGCGTCGGTTAGCACTGGGGCGATTTGGGGAGCCGCTCTGCCGGGTAACCCCCCACGGACCTCCCATTCCCCAGTACACTCGTTTGCCCGGTCGAGTTCTGGGATCAGACCACCGGCTCGTCTCAGGGTGAGTTCGCGATCTCATTCGGCACTCGCAAAGTGGATGAGCTCTCGATCGCAGCATCGGAGAGCGGGCTGGTCCAGTCTGATGCCAAGAACTCCTGCAGGTGGGCCTTGTACAGCAAGTGTCCAGGTGTGTCGTGGTTACGAAAGACGCCTCCAAGCATGGCTGGGGCACCGTGTGCAATGGGCAGCAACCCCGGGCTCCTGGATAGGGCCACGAATGCGTTGGTATATCAACTGCCTCGAATTGCTGGCAGTATTTCTCGCCCTGCAGAGCCTTCAGCCATTGATCCAAGGAAAGCATGTGTTGGTCCGGATGGACAACATGGCGACCTTAGCGTATATAAATTGCCAAGCTGGTTTACGCTCACATTGCATGTCGCAACTCGCCCACTGTCTCCTCCTCTGGAGTCAGCAGCGACTCAAGTCGTTGCGAGCCACTCACACCCTGGGAAGACGCTCTGTCGTGGCAGGTCACGCTCAGGGGAGATTGGAGACTCCACCCCCAAGTGTTCCAGCTGATTTGGAGTCGATTCGGTCAAGCGCAGGTAGAGCTGTTCACTTCCCGGGAATCCTCCCACTGCCTGCTCTGGTATGGCCTGACCGAGGCTCCCCTCAGTACAGATGCGCTGGCACACAGCTGGCCCCGGGGGCTGTGCAAGTATGTGTTTCCCCCAGTGAGCCTACTTGCACGGTCAGGGAGGACCAGGAGCAGGTCATCTTAGTAGCACCCTACTGGCCCACTCAGACTTGGTTCTCAGACATCACACTCCTAAAGACAGCCCCCCCCCCCCCCCCCCGGCGAATTCCCCTGAGGAGGGATCTCCTCTCTCAGGGACAGGGCACCATCTGGCACCCACGACCAGACCTCTGGAATCTCCATGTCTTGCCCTTGGATGGGACATGGAAGACCTAAGTGGCCTACCATCAGCAGTGGTAGACACTATCACTCAGTCTAGGGCACCCTCTACGAGGCGCCTGTATGCCTTGAAGTGGCATCTGTTCCCTAAGTGGTGTTCTTCCTGACACGAAGACCCCCAGAGATGCACTGTCGGGTCGGTGCTTTCCTTCCTGAAGAGAGGCTGGAGGGGTGGCTGTCCCTCTCCACCTTGAAGGTGTACGTGGCTGCTATAGCGGCACACCATGATGCAGTTGACAGTAAGTCTCTCGGGAAGCACGACCTGATCATCAGGTTCCTTAGAGGCGTGAGGAGGATGAATCCTCCCAGACCGCGCATCATTCCCTCCTGGGATCTCTCCGTGGTCCTGCGAGGAGACCCATTTGAGCCCTGGAGTCAGTTGAGCTAAAGGCAGTCTCTTGAAGACTGCCATCCTGAGTGAGCTCACACTCATCAAGAGGGTAGAGGACCTGCAGCCGTTCTCTGTCAGAGACACGTGCCTGGAGTTCGGTCCGGAACACTCTCACGTGGTCCTGAGGCCCCGACCGAGCTATATGCCCAAGGTTTCCACGACCCCGTTTAGGGGTCAGGTGGTGATCCTGCAAGCAAAGCTGCCCCAGGAGGAGGCAGACTCAGCCTTTTCGTTGCTGTGTCTGGTGCGTGCTTTGCACATCTACTTGGATCACACGCAGAGCTTTAGATGCTCTGAGCAGCTCTTTGTCTGCTTCGGAGGACAGCGGAATGGGAGCACTGTCTCCAAACAGAGGATTGCCCACTGGGTCGTTGACGCCCCCTTGGGGCTTCGGGCACATTCACCAGGAGCGACAAAAACCTTCTTCAGGAGTTAAAAGAAGCTCTTACTGCACATGCATACAGATGGGATCATCACAGATGTTTTTTAATACTGTTACTAAATCAGACCAGAAACAACACAAAAACATTTGTAACTTCTAAATGAGAGATGTGTACGGTGATGTGCCGGTGGGCATGTGCATTCGCCAGTCACACATCAGACTCGCCTGCATCCGTGGATGAATCGTGGATAAAATATCTTTATATGTCCACAAAAGTTCAATTTGGTAATATTTGTGCAGTCTTCAGACCTGTATGAACTTTTCCTGGGACTTGGCATGGATCAAAAGCAATTTTTTATGTTTTTCTTGATATCGTTTTTCCATTCACACCACCATTGTTTCTTCCTGCTGATGGTCGCAAATATGGTAGCTGCTGGGAAAGGTGATGTCACTGAAACAGGTTAAGAGATCTATGCATTCATAAAAAAGAAGTTTAAGACAGAAAGAGCGGAGGGAGGCTGATAAAGGGAGTGTTCCTTTGCAGAGCTGAATTTAAAGCATTAGCAAGCAAGCAGGTGAATAATGATGAAAATATATAGCAAAAGAAAAAACGTATTTTTCCTTAAAAGCATTTGCCATAGGAGGAAGTAATGTTTTACTTTGTGTTTAAAAGTAAAGCATATTTTAAGTAAAACTAATTAATATTAGAATTAAAAAAATAAAAAATAATTAAAAAAAATATTCTCAGTTTGAGCCACTGCCCCTCAAAATGTCCAGTTTATTGTGCATCGCCTTGTAGTTGACTAATCAACCTTAAAAGAATGATCCGGTTTCAATACAAGTTAAGCTCAATTTATAATATTTGTGGCATAATGTTGATTAGCACACACACACAAAATAATAATACAAATGGACTTGTTTATATATGTTTACATTATGGCACTTACTGATTTGAGTGCGATAAAATCAAGGATTTATTGTCATTATGGCATTTACCAGATTACAGGGTTTACCTGTGTAACGTTGTCATTACAACAGTTGTAATATTGCATATCATTTTACACAGGAAAGGTTGGTAAACAATTTCATCACACTCAATCATGTTAACGCGTATGATATTTACGTCTTGTTTCTATACTTTTGAAACAGTGTGTATTTTAACATTTATGGGTGGCACAATTTTTCAAGTCTATTTTTTTGTTTATGGTAATCAACATTATAACACCCATGTTGTCAACTGAACCCAGAACACTCCACTTATCTTCCGTTGGTTGAAAAAAGATAGTCCTGCCCTAAACTCAAGCTATTGGAGTCAATGTTGCAATGTTTGGCTGGTTGGGATACTCAAACAAACCGAAAAATGTTTTGATAGCAGCACATGGCCACAGTGTGTACCCTTTTGGGGAAAATCAACCTAAAAATGGATTACTTATAGTTGGTTCTGCACATTAAAGTGGGATTAAAGAACATATTTTAAGACTGAAAAAAAATTCCATGCTTCACCTTATGGAAGCTATGTATAATTAGACTGATTTCGTGTTCACCTGACCCTGACTGTGTACGTTTTTTTTAGGGGGCAGTTACATAAGACCTTTTCTTATAACTTTCCTATGTGTTCAAAAACAGCTGGATGGAGAGTAACAGAATGGAATGTCTGTCAGTGCACTAATTGAAACCCCACCGCTAAAAATACCAAAACAATTCAAATAAATAAATACATAAAATCTAGATAAACTTGTCGACCTCACTAATGAGCTTGTCAGTTTTAAGTCGACCACTGTGATTTATATCTAATGTGTGCATATGTGTAAACATTAGATAAACACTCATATTACCTGGCCTTTTATGTTGCACCAGATCGAGTTATAATAGGTCAATGAGACCTTTCGAGGAGCCTGTTTTAGTGAAGGGGGACCACTCAACAGTCTTGCCACAATTTAGACACTTCAGAGGAAACAAAAATTCTCACATTCAAAGGGAAGAGAGAGAGAGAGAGAGAGAGAGAGAGAGAGAGAGAGAGAGAGAGAGAGAGAGAGAGAGAGAGAGAATTTTAATTTTAATACTCCTTTATTAAAACAAGTGGACAACAGAAACAAAAATCCTAAACCCCCCCCCCCCCCCCTCAAAAAAAACATATAATTACAGAATTAAAACTAAATTGTTCTCTTCATCAACTGTACATAAAAAACCACCAATACCCCAAAAATCATTAAAAGCAAACAGATTATTTGTCATTTTGTAAAAAGCAAACTCTGCTTTAATTCTAGCAGCTATAAGGGCTTTAAAAGTCAAATCAGAGACATTTTCTTTCTCTCTGAAGCAACATACTTGGGTCCAAATATAAAATGTATTGGGCTACAAACTTCCCCAAATTTCCTAAACCATTCCCCCAAAGTCTGAAACAACCCTTTCAGTCTAAAACAGTTTAAAATAACATGGTCTACAGACTCTTCAAATGTACAAAACGGACACCCCTTTTCCACAGTTGAATCGATATGTGCCACATGTCTGTTTGTGGCTACCGCCCAGTGAATAACCCTCCATTGGAGATCCGCAGTGCGTTTCTCTATGGGAGGCTTATACAGGGACCTCCAGCAGCCCCTAGGGGATGAGTCCGGCCCAAATAGATCTAGCCATTTTGATTCCTTCAGCTTCTTTAGGGAGGCTTGATGAGACACTTTCACACATGTTACATACATTGCTTTCTTAGAGGTTTCCTAAAACTTTGTTAGTTCTGGAGTTCTGAAATTGAGAATCGAGTCCTCCTTTGGTTGTTCCTCAATAGCAGCAAAAACCTTTATCTCTGGAAAAAAAAAGATAGCCTTCCTCCTCCAGCGGAGATATCTTGTTGACCTCAGAAACTTGTCTAAGGACCGAAGGTAAAAAAGAATAAATTTCATTAAGTACCATCTTCATGAACCTGACAGACTTAATGCCCGTCAGGCAACACATCTCCTCAGGACTTTTCCAGGTTTCACCAGCTCTCAGATCTGATATTTTGGTACAACCAGCTTTTGCCATTATAGTCCTTAAACTCTTAAGGTTTAACACCTTAGCTTCTATCAGGGGATTACTGAAAAGTGGTTCAGATTTTATCCAGTCTCCAAGATTTGAAAAATCTCTCTCCAATTTAAAAGTGGATCTCCATGCTTTTAAAACTGACTGATAGAAAAACTAAGTGCCACTCAAATCCAAGTCTGTCAGCCTTATTAAAAACAACTGCTTGTCATATTTAAAAATGTCCACTTTTTGCAGCAAAGCGCAGGCTGTTTCAATCCAATTTGATCCTCTAGAATATAGCAGTCTCTGTGCAGCTTGAAGTCTGAAGGTCATGAGTCAGCTTTGTACATCTATTAATCCGTGTCCACCTTCATGAACGGGCAAAAAAAGCACAGCTGCCTTCATCCAATGACATCCAGACCAAAAGAAATCAATTAGTCTCTTTTGTATCTCGTGAACAATATCCTCTGGTGGATTAAGCACAGTCATTTTATGCCAGAGTATGGAAGCAACTAGATTATTGGCAACCAGAACCCTTCCCCTATATGATAGCTGAGGTAGCACCCAGTTCCATCTAGACAACTTGACACATACCTTTTCCACCATACCCTCCCAGTTCTTTCCCTGATACCCCTCCTTTCCTAAATGGACACCAAGAATTTTTAGCCCTTCACTACCCCATTCAACTCCACCTGGAAGTACAAGGAGATTTCTCTCTTGCCAGCTCCCTATAATAAAACCTTCACTTTTTTCCCAGTTGACTTTTGCAGATGAGGCCTTTTCATAGATTTTTAAACTTTCTTTTAACACTCTTACATCATTATCATTTTTTATAAAAACAGTTATATCATCAGCATATACAGATACATTAACAGGTCTGTTTTCAAACCCTTTAATTAAAAAACCTTGCAATTTCTTCCTTAACTGACAAAGCAAGGGTTCAATTGCCAGAGAATATAATTGCCCTGTTAAAGGACAACCTTGTCTAATGTCCCTATGTATTAAAACTGGCCGACTAAGCCCACCTCCTACCTTTAACATGGCCGATACCCCAGCATATAAAAGTTTTATCCCTGATATGAATTTTTTTTCCAATTCCAAAAGTTTTAAGAGTACTGAACAAATAAAAATGATCAACTCTATCAAAAGCCTTTTCTTGGTCAATAGAAAGTATACCCAAATCTTGATCATCCATACATGCTAAATCAGTTACATCTCTTAATAAATTAGTTCTGTTGGGTACACAGTAGGTCTGGCTTTTATGCACCACATACCCAAGGTATTGCTTTAGTCTATTTGAAAAACACTTTGCAAGAATCTTATAGTCTGTGCATAATAAAGCAACAGGTCTCCAGTTTTTTAAAAGACCAAGGTCACCCTTCTTAGGCAGTAAAGACAACATAGCTCTTTTACAACTTGTTGGTAATTCCTTCTTTTTAAAAGAAACTTTAAAAACCTCTAACATGTCTTCTTTAAATAAGTCCCAGAAATGTTTATAAAGTTCTGCAGGAAGTCCATCAATACCAGGGGCCTGACCAACAGAAAGTTGTTGAACTGCTTTTGACAATTCCTGTAGTTGTATTTCAGAGTCTAATTTCTTTTGCTGCTCAGCACTCAATTTAGGCATATCCTTAAGTAAAAAGTCCATACTAGGGCCATCACACTCTTGTGCTCCAAACAGTTCATTATACAAGTCCACTGCAAGTGTCTGCATCTCTTTTGGATCAGACGTCAAAGTTCCATTAGTTCGTTTCAGATGTAGCATCTGTTTTCTCTCTGATTCTTTTCTTTCTAGACTAAAATATAAAGAACTAGGAGTGTCCATGTCCTGCAACGAGGAAAACCGGGCTCTGATTAAAGCTCCTTTTGCATGTTCTTGAAGAAGAGAACCTAAAGCATTCTTTTTTTTCTTCAACATTCCCACATCTGCTAAATTATTGTTACTTGTTCAATGTCTCTTTCAAGTTCCCTAATAGTTTTTTTTAAACAAACTATTATTGTGAGCAGTATAATTTTGACAGAACATTCTTATTTGGGTTTTCCCCACCTCCCACCATTGTACAATATCATCATATTCACTTTTCTTTTCTCTCCATTCATGGCACAATAAAACAAACTTTTCACAAAAAACTACATCATGCAATAATTTAACATTAAAATGGCAATAAAAACTAGAGCGTTGTGATTTTTTTAAACTTATTTCAAATAAACACAAATGATGATCAGAAAAACCATTCGGAGAAATAATAGATTTTAAAACTCTATTATTACTATTTCTACTAATATAAAACCTATCTAACCTAGCTGAACTAATATATGCATTGGACGCTTTAACCCAGGTGTACTGTCTTGCCTTTGGATGCTGTTCTCTCCATACATCAAATAAATCATAATCTCTAATAATATTACTTAAAACATTTACTGAGGGAGGGTAGGGTTCCTCTCCATTTCTATCTAAAGTAAAATCTAGGGTACAATTCCAGTCACCACCTAAAATTAAAAAAGCATTCTTATCAAATTGCCTTAAACCATCTTGTACTTTATTAAAAAACCTAGTTCTCTCTGCTCCATTATTTGGAGCATAGATATTAACAAGTACAAACAGTTGGCCCATTATATCAACTTGAACAGCTAAACACCGTCCTCTTTCTATCTCACAAGAAGAAAAAATAGTCATATTTAAATTTTTCCCAAATAAAATAGCAACACCCCCAATTACATTAGAGCCATGATTAAAAAAGATATTTCCTTCCCACAACATTTTCCAGTCTATTTCATTTGTCATGTCACTATGAGTTTCTTGTAAAAAAATAATATTAATGTTCTTAGTCTGAATATATTCTGATAAAACTGCCCTTTTATTTCTATCCCTCCCTCCATTAATATTAATTGTTCCTAATTTTAAGCTCTCCATGAAAAGAGGGAAAAGTAAAAGAACAAGAAGAGAGAAGGAAAACAATCTAAAACAAGACAGAAGATTTACCCCTTGTGACATTAACATGGTTTGGTTAGTCTTTTGGTTGAGGTTTTCCCTCTCTGTAAGTTTGTGACAATTTTCTTCAATCTAAACCATTTCCTTCTACTAAGCTCATCAAAACCCACAAACTTCTGTATTTTTCCCACTGAAATCAAAAACTTATTGATGTCTGGGAAAAACTTTCACTCTTCAACTGTTCTGCCAAATGTTTCATCTAAGAAATCATTAATTTCTTTTACAGTGTAGAGCTGTTCATCTCCACACTGAGAAGGGGTGTCTGACATTTCAGAAATGTTATCATCATCACCTATCTCTTCCATACCATCACTAGTTCCTGTCTCCTCTATCTGTGAAAGAGAAGACTGTTCTGCACTTGGGGTAAAAGTTTCTAAAGTACACATGACTTCAGAGGCTTCAGATTCAACACAAGCAGCCTCTACCACTTCACTATTATCCTCCACCACTACACCTGCTGAACTATCCTCCATCACTACACCTGCTGAACTATCCTCCATCACTACACCTGCTGAACTATCCTCCACCACTATACCTGCTGAATTATCCTCCACCACTACACCTGCTGAACTATCCTCCATCACTACACCTGCTGAACTATCCTCCACCACTACACCTGTTGAACTTTCCTCCATCACTACACCTGCTGAACTGTCCTCCACCACTACACCTGCTGAACTATCCTCCACCACTACACCTACTAAACTATCCTCCACCACTACACCTGCTGAACTATCCTCCACCACTACACCTATTGAACTATCCTCCACCACTACACCTGCTGAACTATCCTCCACCACTACACCTGCTGAACTATCCTCCATCACTACACCTGCTGAACTATCCTCCACCACTACACCTGTTGAACTTTCCTCCATCACTACACCTGTTGAACTTTCCTCCATCACTACACCTGCTGAACTATCCTCCACCACTACACCTACTAAACTATCCTCTACCACTATACCTAATGAACTATCCTCCACCACTACACCTACTAAACTATCCTCCACCACTACACCTGCTGAACTATCCTCCACCACTACACCTACTAAACTATCCTCTACCACTATACCTAATGAACTATCCTCCACCACTACACCTACTAAACTATCCTCCACCACTACACCTGCTGAACTATCCTCCACCACTACACCTGCTGAACTATCCTCCACCACTACACCTGCTGAACTATCCTCCACCACTACACCTGCTGAACTATCCTCCATCACTACACCTGCTGAACTATCCTCCATCACTACACCTGCTGAACTATCCTCCACCACTACACCTGCTGAATTATCCTCCACCACTACACCTGCTGAACTATCCTCCACCACTACACCTGCTGAACTATCCTCCACCACTACACCTGCTGAACTATCCTCCATCACTACACCTGCTGAACTATCCTCCACCACTACACCTGCTGAACTATCCTCCACCACTACACCTGCTGAACTATCCTCCACCACTACACCTGCTGAACTGTCCTCCATCACTACACCTGCTGAACTATCCTCCACCACTACACCTGCTGAACTATCCTCCATCACTACACCTGCTGAACTATCCTCCACCACTACACCTGTTGAACTTTCCTCCACCACTACACCTGCAGAACTATCCTCCATCACTACACCTGCTGAACTATCCTCCACCACTACACCTACTAAACTATCCTCCACCACTACACCTGCTGAACTATCCTCCACCACTACACCTATTGAACTATCCTCCACCACTACACCTGCTGAACTATCCTCCACCACTACACCTGCTGAACTATCCTCCATCACTACACCTGCTGAACTATCCTCCACCACTACACCTGTTGAACTTTCCTCCACCACTACACCTGTTGAACTTTCCTCCATCACTACACCTGCTGAACTATCCTCCACCACTACACCTGTTGAACTTTCCTCCATCACTACACCTGTTGAACTTTCCTCCATCACTACACCTGCTGAACTATCCTCCACCACTACACCTACTAAACTATCCTCTACCACTATACCTAATGAACTATCCTCCACCACTACACCTACTAAACTATCCTCTACCACTATACCTAATGAACTATCCTCTACTACTACACCAGTTGAACTATCCTCCACCACTACACCTGCTGAACTTTCCACACTTTCCTGCACAACCACACCTTGTACATTCTCATTTTTGGTTACATTTTGATCTTTCCCTGTTTCAACCCTTTGTTCCTCCGTTATTGGCACTACAGTTTTCGTTCCGTTTGTATTCATATTATTCTCAGTTTGCGTTTTGTGTGGACAAGCAAATTTCTTGTGTCCAACATCTCCACACTCGAAACATTTCAGACTACCATTACTCGCATACATCATGTAGAATTTCCCTTCATGCTGAACGCGGAAAGAGATATCCAGAGATTGTGATTCCAAGAACATAAACACCTGGCGTCTAAATGAAAACACGTGCTTTAACACTTGATTTTTACAACCGAGTGGAATCATTTTTATTCCACTAGCAAGTTTTCCAAATCTCAGCAATTCACGCTCAATATCACTGTTAGATATGAACGGCGGGATATTGGAGAAAGTAACCCTCGTTGAGAGTGAGACAAGCGGTGAAATAACAGAAAAAATGCCACTTACCCACACGCCGCTCTCAATCAGCCGACTAACCAAACCGCGCTCCTTCAAAAAGATCACGATGGCCTTGTGCATTCTTGAGGCCGAGATGATGTTCTCAAAGCCAATCTGTTCACTCACAGCCACGAGCACATCTTCCACAGATGCACTGGCATCAGGCACACACCTGACTCCATGATGGAATGAAAGAGAAGAATTCCACTCACTCGGGTGAGCTTCCATTTCCACACCCCGCCACGAGGTCAGAAAACAAACAAACAAACAAGCAAACAAACACACACACAAAATAAATAAATAAAAAATAAACAAAATAACAAACCAACTCAAAAAAGAAATAGGAGAAAAAAAAACAGTCGCTCTTCTCACCCAACAATCCCAACATACAAAGCAAGAGAGAGAGAGAGAGACAGAGAATGAGAGAGAAAGCAGTTTCACCATCAACTATGTCTGCAGGAGATCTCTCTACTCCCTGTTCTTCTAACTCTCTCCATCTTTCTCTACCTCTCTCTTTTCTCTACAGGTCTCTCAGCAACTGTCTTTCTGCTTCACTCATTACATCCTGTTTGCTCCTCTCTTTCTCTCTCTCCCTCTGATGTCTTTTATTTCTCATTTTCCATGTCTTAATATTTGCCTCCACAACATTTTTATTTTATTTTTTTTTCAGATGAAAAGATAGGAGAGACATGCTGCTCATATTTCCATAGGCTTGATACAAAGATCGGCCAGAGGAAATAGGGAGAGTAAAACTGAGGATGAAAAAGAGAGATAGTAAGCAAATTAGAGTTTGTGTGAGGTTGGCATGGTTATGGCAGATGTACTGTCCATACTATTTAGGCATGTTACACAGAGGAAACCAGGGCTAATTGTCACACTTTTTACTTTTTACTTTTTACTTTAAATTGAATATTTCTCAGGGTTGTGTATTTTTACAGGCCTACTGCCAAAATGGACCCTGCCTATTATACAGCCTGTTTCAAGATTATGAACTTAAAATTATGAAACACAAAACAATTCATAAAAATGTTAAAAATGTAAAAGGCAATATACAAAAATATTAAACCATTGTTTGACCAACAAATTAATACATTTATAACATTTAAAACTCTTTAAACTCCCCTTAATAATCTTTTTCCACAGAGAAATTGCTAGTAAATTTAACAGACCATATTTTCAAGTTAAGGCTACACACAATTCTTGGTGGCTGTAACTAGAAATTCTCAAATGAAATTGACTTTGCAATACTCTGTTTAATGTGAACTAGCACTAAATGGACTAGCATTTCAATGCTTTTATAACTTACTTAGTTAAGCACCACTTATGCAGTTTTTTTTTTTTTTAATCAATTTTGAGATTTATAAATGAACTTCAGACTTTACAAAACAAGACGTTACCAAATATAACAGCAACATTAACAATAAAAATGGTGCAAATCAACTTGCAAACAATTAAACCATGCAAGTTCATTAAGTATTCAAGCCCGGTGCATGCTGGGAACAGCAGCTTCGAAAAGTTAAGTGAATTGACTTTTATTTTTTATTTACCCGTGAAATTTACTCAATTAAGTGAATTAAAGGGTTAGTTCACCCAAAAATGAAAATTCTCTCATTATTTACTCACCCTCATGCAATCCCAGATGTGTGTGACTTTCTTTCTTCTGCAGAACACAAATGAAGATTTTTAGAAGAATATCCCAGCTTTGTAGGTCCATACAATGCAAGTGAATTTTGAAGTTCCCAAATTAACATAAGGGCAACATAAAAGTAGGCTACTCCAGACGACTCTGGTGGTTAAATCAATGTCTTCAGAAGTGATATGATAGGTGTGGGTGAAAAAAAGATCAATAATGAAGTCTTTTTTACTATCAATCTCCACTTTCAAATTCTCCTTCTGATTTTGTTGATTCACATCCTTCATGCACATCGCCCCCAACTGGGCAGGGTGGATAATTTATGATAAAAAGGACTTAAATATTGATCTGTTTCTCACCCACACCTATCATACCGTGCATGAACACATGGATTTAACCACTGGATTACTTTTATGCTCCCTTTATGTTGATTGTGGAGCTTCAAAATTTTGACACCCTTTCACTTGCATTGTTAGGACCTACAGAGCTGAAATATTCTTATAAAAATCTTAATTTGTGTTCTGCAGAAGGAAGTCATAAACATCTGGGATGCAAGGAGGGTGAACTCCACCATCTGGGATGCAAGGTGGGTGAACTATCGATTTAATATAGATTTAGGTTTAGCGTGTGCACAGAAATAAGATAAGATGTAGCACCCGGTCCTAGCACACGGTCATAGCGCATAGCACTGTAGTGTGTCCCACCCCGAAACAGTAATGTTAAGAATTTGATTGTAATTGTCATTTTGGTTATCCTCTCATTTTTTTCAGCCTATGCATAGTGAGGACTCCAATTTGCACGCTCTTTTATGCAAATATTACAAATGATGTTTAAAAAATGAGCACAAATAAAGGGAGGTAACATCAGAGTTAAAAACATTTAGAAAAGATGGCCATCAGCAGCAACATCAACCCACTTGTTTTGTGCCTTTGAGAAAGAGAGAAGCCATAGTGATAAGGAGTTGTCTTATTTCCTAACCTCTAGCCTTGGAGTTGAATTAACATTTCCATAGCAACCACAGTCTCTCTCTTTCCCTCTTTCCCTCCCACCCTTACTGTGTCCTTTTCTCTCTCCAGTGTAAATTCCTTGCTTTCCCCACTCTCCTTTTACCTCCTATTTATTTGGACCCTCATTTTGTTTTTACAAAAAGTGCTTTTGAGTTTTGTCCTTATGCTCTAGCATGCTAACAACCAGGCAGGGTGAGGGAGGGGCGTTGTTAAGATAGGCTAGTGTTGGGGGACATCCGTTCTAAGGAAATGAATTGAAGGGCACGAGTGCTGCTCTCACACTGACAGAATCAGGCTGCCATTTGTCACCACAGAGAGCAAAGGGTGACATTCTTCATGATGTGGAAAAAGACATATATACATTCCCTCTGACCACTATATAGTAGTATTGCCTGCAAGCAGAGTCCAGCATGATATGTTTTCTATGCTGCCCTGAGGCCTTGCCATATACTGTAGTTCTGACCGTTTTATAATAATAAAAAAAAAAAAAAAGTACAAATAAAAACAGCCAAAGGAAAAAGGTTCCCAGTTTTCCAAGTCCTGAAAATGCTCAGTGGGTTTTGATTATTAATTACACCACATGTTGTCATAAATTTGAATGCACATGCTGTTGTTAGTATAGTATAATTTCTAGCAACTGCATACTAGTTAAATGTACATTGCAATGTACTTTGATGTCTATTTTCTTGCACAAGATCAATTATTTTTAGAATAAAAAAAGGTCTCACACCCTCTCTTTCATCTCTCTCCCTTAGACAAGCAGGTAAATAAGCCCTAGCTATGAGTTTCATCAGAATATCATGCTGTTCATTTCAGCAATAATGTAAGCGCCTCTCAGAGCTGCCCAAACTAGTGCAGTTGATGTAGAGAAGATTGGATAGACAGAGACAGATTTTACTGGCTGAAATTCTGCCTGACAGCGCCAAAAAATGAGCAACAATGACACTTTTCCTCCTTCTTGATTACCACCCATTACTGAGGCTACGGAGTCTTTTCAGGAAAATTATTACGAGTCAGTTTAGTATAATGCACGAGGCAGCTCACATAAATCCATAGAAATGTGTCCAGGCTTTGTTTTTCTGCCTGCTCTGATTGCGTTGTTGTTCTCCAGTTTGTCATTGTAGAGATTCCATTTTGGTAACAGTGGGACATCCATTTTCCCATAAATAATTCAGTCCTTTCCCATTAAATTGATGTTGTCTCTTGTTTCAGCAGTCAAACTGCTTTCTTTTGTGCATGGGACACACTCAATTTGACACCAGAAAGCTGGTTTGGTTTGGATGCTTGCATTTCAGAGCTATAAAACCCAGAAACTTGCTTTCATTGAATGACTATATTCCATAGACTCCATGAAACTTTGACGAGTGCTGTTTTCTTTCCTGTGCTGATGTATTTTCTGTTGAAACAGAAAGTTTGGGATGGACCAAGTGATGTGTTAACTGAAAATTCTCAGTTATTTACAGAAACATTTACTGATCATTTCAAATGCTGTCTGTCATTTTGACAGATACGTACAAAAAAGAAATAAGAAAACAATACACCACATGTGCTCGGATTTAGAGGAGAGAGTCTCTGATTTCATGATGGCATACATCAACAGTGATGGAAAGAGTTTTTTTTTTACTTAAAAGTACTGCTACTGAAGAAATAATTCACTAGAGTACAAATAGAAGTACTGAGAAATGTTATGACGAGTTTTTGGCAAACTACTTATTTACTCTTACTTATCTACTTAAGTTACATTATGAAAATTATATATTATATAATATATACGCTTCCATTTTTAGAACACAAAGACATTTTTGTTCTTGAAAGAAATTGATGCTTCCTTTCACCAAGGATACATTAAATTGATCAAAAATACTGTCAAAATCATTAATTGCAAGTTATTATTACGGTTTGAAATAATTGTTTTAAGTGGTATTTATTGAAGTTTTTCTTTACCCGTGATGGCAAACATATCCTGTGTCACCTATTCCTTTCAAAAGCATTCTAAAGTGTTAATTTGGTACTCAAGAAAATGTTCTTATTATTAGAACAATTGAAAATGGTTGCGCTACCATGCGGAAAACACAATACAGTGGGTTTTTTCCCCATTTGCTGAGTTGCATTGAGTTCTTACAATTTACTTTACACTTGCAAGTCAAATTTTTGTTTTAAAAATAGGCAAAAAGAAAAACATTTCTCCTGAAATTCTATTTTCTCCTGAAGTCTATTGTTTTAGAGAGATGAAGGCTATTCCATGCATTAATGTTTTGAAAAATGAATCTCTAACCAGGATAGGGAGGGAAGTGGACAGCCAGATGCACAACAAAAAGACAAGTAAATCACAGTCTCTAGTTTGAGAAACAGACTCCTCACAGGTCCTAAACTAGCAGCTTCTAAATGCCAAAGACCTGCATTGCTACAAGATGATTCTTGGACAAACAGAAAATTTTAAGAATACATTTATTTAAATAGAAATAGCCATTTGTAACATTCTAAATGTCTCTAAATCATCTCTAAACTACAGTACATATTGTATTTTGACTGAAACACATTCCTATTTCAGGTTTATTCTCATTCACGCAAGGGTGTAGATTTGGCTTGAACATTAGGAGGGTTGCAGTGTGAAGTATTTAAATATTTTCATTGATCATGGTGTAAACAATTGGGGGGGGGGGCTATACTTGCTTACTTTGATTATCGGGGGGGGGGGGGAGGTACCTTCATCTTTAACTCACAAAAAACAAAGTCTCTCTTCTTAATAGAGCTGTGTGTCTCCGATTTTGTTCACGATAAGATACACACCGCAAAACATATGTATTATGATTCACTACATCGCTAGCCATCACATTCCCCACACCAGATTGTGCATCAGCCGGGTGCAGTTTCAATCTCTGCCCCTTAAATCGGGTCACTTCACACGACTCATAGAAGAGGCGCTGACAGCACAGAAAAATGCCAGTTTCGGAGTTTGTACTTATTTACGTGACCTGCTTCCTTATTATTTAAACTTTAATAAAGGATGCATTAAAGAAAGAACACCGAGGCATTTCCTTTAAAGATGCTCAGACATGCAAGTTTTGCCTCAGTGGAATGGCAGCTCCTGCTCTGTTTTATTTCACAACGAGAGTGCTTCTGTGTTTACTTATTTTGTATTTTTGTATAATTTCCTCATACTTTGCGATCTACATCACCTTAACAGTTTGGAAAGCTTGGAGTGCATCTGGATTGTAAGCTGTCTTCTTCCTCTCCTCAATTAGGCGTGAGCTGCGGTGCTCCTCTTGCATGACATCATTAGAGTTTAACCCTTATGTAGCTTTGGGGTTCAAAAATGACCCCTTTGCTTCTTTAAAAAAACATGGTTTCCTTCATCTCAGTGGCATGAGATTTGGTGATTTTTCCTACATTTGCTATCTACACACACACACACACACACACAAAACAAAAAATGGGCTGGACTGTGGTGGTGTGGCAAAAAAACTCACACTTGTTATGTCCGGGGTGAAATTTGACCCCACATTGAAAATTAATGGGTGAGACGATAAAACCGAGCAATTTTTAATAAATCAGCTACAATGCAGCACACACACAGAAATGAAGGGGTGAGACCATAACACATCCAGAACGGAGAACACACACACACACACACACACAAATGAAAGGGTGAGGCAATAATACTTAACACACACGAAACATGCTCACACACATGCACACACACACTCACACACAGATCAAAGGCTGAGTTTGAGACAGCTGATTTTTTTTTTTTTTCCCACTGTGAGAAAGTTTACGCTTAGGGGTGGGAGCAAAATGTTTATTCTAAGTTTTATGTTTGTACACAAAATTAATATTCACTGTTCATTTCTGTTTATTGCTGTTGGTATTATTGTCATTTTTTATTAATTGATTCTATTGATTGATTGAATCGGATGTTTGAAGTAAATAATAGGTAACAAAAATCTTACTCAAAGTCTTCTCTTTGTAACATCATGGTCAGTAATCATAATTTGGCATCATTGCAAATACTGACACTTCAAAACCAGAACCAAAAAAAAAAAAAAAAAAAAAAACTTTAACAAATACAGTGATTTTTTTATGTCTTTGATAATGTCTAAATTTATATCCAAATGCAGAACTTGTGATAAGATCTAAAATAAATAAATAAATTAAAAAAAAATGGTTTGCTACAACCATTCAAATGAGTGGACCTCTGCAGCAATCTACTGGTTATAGTTGTAATTTTAGGTCATTTTACTTTAAAAGGGGTTTGTTTGTTTGTTTGTTTTCCAGCAGATGGAAGCAATCTTCCCCTAATGCATGACACCTTTAAATTTTTTTCTGCCTCAATTAAATTGAGAAATGTAGAATGTAACATAAAATGTTCTTATTTTATATTAAAATTAGTGGTGTAGTTTAGTAATTTAGAAGTAAATAAGGTAATAAAAATGAAAAAAAAAATTGTTTTTGAAATTGATGACTTGGACCAAATAATAAAGAAAAGCAGCCAATAAGTGCCCAACATAGATGGGAGCTCCTTCAATACTGTTTAAAAAGCATCCCAGGGTGATACCTCAAGAAGTTGGTTGAGAAAATGTCAAGAGTACATGTCTGCAAATTCTAGGCAAAGGGTGACTACTTTGAAGATGCTCAAATATAACACAGTTTTGATTTATTTTGGATTTTGTTTAGTCACAACATAATTCCCATAGTTCCATTTATGTTATTCCATAGTTTTGATGACTTTACTATTATTCTAAAATGTGAAAATAAAATTATAATAAAGAATGTGTTTCAAAACTTTTGACCAGTAGTGTGTGTATATATATATATATATATATATATATATATATATATATATATATATATATTGCAACCCACCCAAAAACTGCTCAACTTTAGAGTTTTTAAATGAGTGAAGTTAGTGTTATTACATTTGTAAAAAAAAAAAAACATTATTATGGTACAAAATTACAGTTATTGTATTGTTTGACCCCAAAGACCACAAGAATGCACCTGTAACGAAGGGTGCACAAGGGTTAATGTGATCTCATGTTACATTAAATGAGATCAAACAATTGTTTGGCAAAGAAAATTTTTGACTAATCGTTTCAGCCCTGTATTTTACACACACACACACACACACACACACACACACACACACACACACACACACACACACACACACACAAATATATATAAATAATATTTATATATGAAATATATTTATTATACATACTCTATACTGTAAATATAACTTATTCTAGAGCCTTACTTTTTCTTTGAATGTAAATAAGAACACTTAGTCTCTTTTTCATCCTAATTTCTACTTAATTAAATACTAGCGCTAGTGTGCCTGGGAGCCCTTAGCGGATGGCTAGCTTGTACAAACAGCTCTCAATACACAGGCACTGGGAAGCTGCCAGTCTCCAAATTGGATCACAGACTCTTTTTAAATTGGAATCTGTGTTGAAGTATCAAAGAGATTGAATTGCTGACAGCGAGCAGAATTAAGGCTTTAAAAATTGCATCTGTCCAATTTCAGGAAGGGACATAACAGAGAGTAGGAGTGCTGTCCCTTAAGTAGAGTGGTTTAAGGGGCAGGTTTTTTCAGGGTTCAAGCTCTCTTTGTTGTATTCACATGTGTCCTCCTAAACAAGCTTAGAGCATATTTTGTATTTACTACAAAGACCACCATTGGATTTCTAAGTAAATACATAATTAAGTTTTAAAGTGCACCTATTATGATTTTAAAACGTGCCTAATTTTTTTTAAAGGTCTCATACAATAGATTTACATGCATCCAAGGTCAAAAAACACTTTAATTTGCTCATAATTTAAATTGCAGCATTACCTTTTTTTTCCCCCAGTGTCAAAAACGACTCCTTCAATGATCCGTTCTAAAGGATTCATTATAAACTCCTCCTTTCAGAGAGCCTACTCTGCTCTGATTGGTCAGATGTCCCAGTCTGTTGTGATTGGTCTACCGCTTACAGCGCATGTCGGAAAGGAAACACCCACTACCATATCCGAGTTTCAGTTCCATCTGAAAAAATGTCTGTTTTACCTTAACAATTTGAGCACGAGTCTGATAGTGATACATTGGAAGATCAACCCGAACCACCATCGCAAGCACGACGAGAACAGGACGTTTCTCTGTGATAAGTTTATATGTAGTTTGACAATAACGTGAGTTAGCTGGTTAGCAGAGGCTAACAGCTAACAGCCTGCACTGGCTGTACATGTAAACAGACCAGAGGCTGGTTTTTTGT
The DNA here is from genome assembly GCF_019703515.2 of Myxocyprinus asiaticus. NCBI lineage: Eukaryota > Metazoa > Chordata > Actinopteri > Cypriniformes > Catostomidae > Myxocyprinus > Myxocyprinus asiaticus. The sequence continues at coordinate 23,040,215 of NC_059376.1, read as the reverse complement.
TACCAAATTACATAGGTTAGTACAGGAAGTCTGGAATTACTAACGACTCGTTTCAGGTGTTCAGAATCGGTTCTTTCTTTTGGGTATTAATAACTCCATATTTTGTGCACTTTGATTTTTGAAACTTTGCAGAATTTTTTACATTTACAAACAGCTATATAACACACTACATGAAAGGTAACATTTGAAAAATCATAATAGATGCTCTTTAAGAATTAATAGTCCAAGGGCCTCATTGATGAAACAAGCAGAATGGAATTCTGTGTAAATTGTTAAAATAGTAGTAGTAATAATAATAGTTCAATTCAATGTAAAAAGTAATGTTAGAATGGTTAAAAAAAAAAAAAAAAAAGCAATATGTGTCTTCTGTTTGAAATGTAGCCTACATATTATGAAAAATAAAATTACAACAAGGTTGTATGTTACATTATTGCAATGGATAACATGAACTAACAATGAACAATACTTTTACAGCATTTATTACAGTAATTGTTTAATGTTCATGTTGTGGCAGGGTGAGCAAGAGACAGACACAGTGGGTGTGGCGTCAAGCCTCGTGTAGGCATTTATTGGAAACAATAATAAACGTAAAAATGTCCAAAAGGGATAATCAAGTGTCCAAGGGGGAATAGTGTTCATAATAAAGGGGGAATCTGGCATCCTCGAGGTGAACGGGGCTCCGTGAAAGGGGCGGGCAGTGTTCATAGGAAAGCCCAGGCACGGGCTGGGTCAGTCGACCGTTTACGCTCCCCTCCAAAGTCCACGGCATGTGGGGCAGCGGCGTCACTTGCCACCTGATTTCCCAGGCCTGCGGAAAGCGTTAGGGCAAGGCGGCCCGGCATCTATCGCGTATATTATTAAATTAACGTCATGATCAATCAAGATTAATAGATGCTGTGAAAGATTATTGTTCATTTTAAGTTAATAATACTGGATGCATTAACTGTTAATGTATTATAAATGTATTTATTGTAAAGTGTAACCAAACATAGAGATACTGTATATTGTATATAAGAACACTAATCAGCTTGACAACTAGTCATATTTATAAAGTATTTTGTTGTATCTGATTACCAAGTCCTACATTTCTTTAATCTGTTCATAGAAATAAAATTAGATGAATAGCATAGCCTTAGATAATAATGTAATCAAGCACATAATAACCGCAGCAAAGCAGGAATCCACTGGAATCCACCAAAATGGAGGGTCTCGTCTAGGGTGTCAAATGGGGTAGGACTGGCATTGCTGAAATGGGTAATAAAACAGACTGAACTCACATTTTAAGTAATTTTATTGACAATTTTGTTTGTAATGATCCTACATATCGTTATTGTATTAAATTTGAAGTGCCCTGTGAAGGCATTAATTATGCCGTTCGGAGCACAGTATGTTTTATCGTCGCAAAACCTGATGTATAACAACTGTCGCTCACAGCAAATGACGAAAAAAAAAACACATGAAATCTGATCTGACCATTCAGACTGAGACGCATTAAGAAAAATCTGATTTTATTCGGATACTAAACCACCTACGAAAGTGGTTTGGATGAGGCTTGTAAAAATCTGATTGAATGTGTTTTTTGTCCTGTTCAGACTACAAAAACCTAAACAGATTTGAGTGACAGCGTCCAAAAAATTTGATTTTTTCTGCCTGTGTGAACGAAGCCATGGAGTCTAAAACCGGCCAAATACATCCCACTCACACTAAAATGATTATTTCCATCTTACATAATTATTAAGAACATGTTTCATGTGCACATAATGGAGTTAAAATGTGTCGTGGCATAAAGTGTTGTCCCTGATCAGCACCTGTGAGAGATTAGAGGAGCTTTAGGGCATGATATGGTGGTTTTGAGGGGTAATATGGGCTTGAGATTAAACAATGTGGACCTTTATCTTCTATTAAACCATGCAGGACTTTTATAGTGCCTGGGAGGCCCTCCATGGCCTTTTCTGAAGGCAGTAGAACCTTATTAGGCTTCTAATATCTACTCTGACCGAATATTATCCAGTAAGGTCCTATAGGAATGAGGTTTAAATTGGATAGTATAGAGCTATAAATGAAATTTAAGCCTGCTTTAGTGAAAATAATAAATTAATATTTTTGTAACAGTAATCTGTTTTTTTCTGTTATTGTTAATGTCAACATGAAACGGAAAGTACACGGCTACTTCTGAATGGCTGTCAATGGAGAAAAAAAGTTTTTTTTGACATTATAGGGTATAGTTCCTGCATCTACTAGCAGGGGCTGACAGGGACCTAACAACCAGCTAATTCCTAAAACCCTGTCGTAACCCGGGGTTAAATTGGAGTAGAGTGGTCCAGAACGGTGTTTCACTCTATTTCAAGCAGGTAGGCCATATTTTTTCTATACACTCAGTCTCCATTTAGCGAGTGTGCTGGCTTGATACCACCTTTAAAAGGATAGTTCACCCAAAAATCTCTTCTTATTTACTCACCCTCATGCCATCCCAGATGTGTATGACTTTCTTTCTTCAGCAGAATACAAAGATTTTTAGAAGAACATCTCAGCTCTATAGGTCCATAAAATGCAAGTGAATGGTGATCAGACCTTTGTAGCTCCAAAAATCACATAAAGGAAACATAGAAGTAATCCATATGACTCCAGTGTTTAAATCCATATCTTCAGAAGCAATATAATATGTATGGGTGAGACACAGATAAAAATGTACGTCCTTTTTTTTACTCTAAATCTCTACAGTCACTTTCACTTTTACATCTGAAAGTCACATGTGGTGCCTGTTTAGTTTCACTTTCACATCTGAAAGTAAAAGTTAAAGTGGAGATTTAGAGTAAAAAAAATGACTTAAATATTGTTCTTTTACTCACCCACACCTATTATATTGCTTTTGAAGACATGGATTTAACCACTGGAGTCATATGGATTTCTTCTATGTTTCCTTTATGTAATTTTTGGAGCTACAAAAGGTCTGATCACCATTCACTTGCATTTTATGGACCTATAGAGCTGAGATATTCTTCTAAAAATCTTTGTGTTCAGCTGAAGAAAGAAAGTCATACACATCTGGGATGGCATGAGGGTGAGTAAATAATAAGAGAATTTACATTTTTGGGTGAACTTTCCCTTTAAAGTTCTTTAAAGTTAATTACATAAGCATTAGCCTATGCATTATGCACTCCGTTGCCCAATTCTGTTAGATCACGAATTAATATGCAACCAGTGCTCCAAGTGGGATGAAATCCATGCTGGTACTCCCCCTTGCCATCCGACCATCCCTCTAAGTGTTTCAAAGGAGCACAACACTGTACCAGCACTTTGTAAGAGCAAGAATAGCTGCTGGTACTGTGACGTTTTGCCTCGAGCACTGTATGCAACCAATTGTGCATCTGTTTTGATATCCAATGATATGCAGTAGCAGTTTTGCCTTTTTCATTAAAGTTGTTTATGCAAGCAGCTTTTAAACCAGGACTGTATGTGGCAAAAGCATAAATCATGGGGGCCTGGGTAGCTCAGCGAGTTAAGACACTGACTACCACCCATGGAGCCACGAGTCTGAATCCAGGGTGTGCTGAGTGACTCCAGCCAGGTCTCATAAGCAACCAAATTGGCCCGGTTGCTAGGGAGGGCAGAGTCACATGGGGGTAACCTCCTCATGGTCGCTATAATGTGGATCGCTCTCAGTTGAGTGTGGATGCCGCGGAGAATAGCGTGAAGCCTCCAAACGTGCTACGACTCCGCGGTAACGCGCTCAGCAAACCACGTGATAAGATGCACGGATTTACGGTCTCAGACACGGAGGCAACTGAGATTCGTCCTCCTCGAGTCACTACATCACCCTGGGTGTTAGGGTTCTCCGATCTCCAAAATTCCAATTTAACCCCTGGGTGTAGTGAATCATTCATAATAAGACCACACTGTTAAAAAATAAATAAATAAATAAAATAAAATGAAATAAAAATTGAATCTCTTCTACATCTTGTACACATGGATTTAGTGTGTGTGTGTTATGGTTACAGTGTACTAGAGGGTTTTAGAGCCCTTTTCTGAGACTATGTCAGTGTAGAGCTGGATAACCCTTCCCATTCTACACTGGTAGTAAACCCTGTCTGCTTGTACCTAGTCACTTTGTGATCACAAACTGCGACCGAATTGCTCACGGGAGAAACAGAAAAGATTGTTGAAACTAGGGCTGAAAGAGGTTGTGAACATGCCGAATGGAAAGAGAGAGAGAAGACTGTAGAAAAAAAGACATTTGTGGGAAAAGCAAGAAAAGAAATTGAGGGCAAAGGATGCAAGGCCGAGTCTCATTCATAATAGAAGGAATTGTCTTAGATGCAGTGTTGTGTTCTGTGGTTAATTACCTATGGCTTAGACAATTACTGAAAAGCAGTCAATGCCAATAGGAAGCAGTCTGTGCACACTGTACCTGAATCACTGCCCCTGAACATTCTGCTGTTTGAAAAAAAAAAAAAAAAAAAGACAAAGCAATCTAACGCATCGATCCGACTACAGGAGAAAGCCACCTTTAACAAACTTAAAATGGTGGAATGGAAGGAAAAATACAGTACAAATGTAGACAGCTGTTTTCTACACTCGGGTGTTTCTCTGAATTAAATGCTAAATTGAGACATGAAGGGCAATCTGTTGATACATCTTGGTAGAATGAAGGGTTTAGGTAACAGATCTGTAGGGTGCAAATTGATGCCAGGCTCAAGCTAAACAGCAGCATCCTACAGTAGGTGCAGACAGTGAATGTATTCTCAAAGCAGGAAAATACAGACTGATTTTGTTTTTGAGTGCTTCTGCAAATATGGTTCTCTTCACACACAGGTCAGTAATAAACGGTAGTGACAACTGCATTCTATAACCAAAGTCAAAATTTTCAGGACTCTCAACAGAATTTTGAGGGTTATTTCAGTTAGTCTGTGCGATGTGAACGGAACCTTAGTCGACAACTTCTGTATTTGTCAATCACGTAATACAGTGCTGTAGCACACAAATCCAACAGTTTTAAATCTAGTTGCTGGCTTCCATCTGAGCTGTTGAACCCAAATACTGTGCTCTAGACTCAGTTAAAAATAAAACAAAAGATTCCGAAGTTGTTTCAAATATAACTTTCCAGTGTTATGGAAGTCGCCATCTTTGATATTAACTTGAGGTACTTTCACTATGGTTACAGTGAATCTTTTGCTTCTGTGTACTTTCAACCCCAGAGGCTAGTGATGCCATTGTGTGCCCAAGGACGATTTTTGTGTGCATATGTGAGCATGTTGAAGCGTGAGTATTTGTGCATGTGCATGTGTGTGAGAGAGGATTTGTGTATTACTTTGCTCGACACATGGCCTTATACGAGAACTTCTTACACTGTGGCTATGTGTCCCAGTAGCATTTAGTAGGATAGAGCCAATAAGGCCATGTTATTCTCCTCCTCTATTCTGCTGCTGAAAATATATAGGGGAGATTGGGCCTAGTTTTCACACTTATTACTTCAATAATTATTGATCACATTTCCATCATTATTGCCCAAGAATAGGGGGACAACTAGCCTAAGACTCCCTCAGTATTTGTTTTAAGCCAACGCCCCTCCCAACAAGCCACTTTAATAGAGCCTAAATAAAAGAGAGAGCAGAAAAAATAGTTAAGCAGTTCAGTGTTTGTGAGACGAGAATCCTGGAAGGTTAAGGTTATAATGAGAAAGAACTGAATGGCAGGTGTAGAAACGAGAAAGAAAAACTAATGACAGCAGAGCGCTGCTGGGTCAAAGTCCCACTCATGGATGGTATCAGCTGTGTTTTGGTGGGATGTTTGAGGTTTCATTCTAGAAGGACAAATATGTCACCTTGTTGACTTGCAATGAATTTCTCAGGCTTTGTCTGATGCACACACTCACCACATACACTGAGACAACACATCTGCACACATGCTCCCTGTGTGACTCAGGAATGCTCAGTTGTGTTGGAGGAGTGGGCTGAATGTTCAGTGGCATTGAGATGCACAATAAGCTACAGTTCATTCACCTCCAGAGAACATTGCATTCTGAGAAAAAGAGAGAAGCAGCCTAAGCAGAAAATAAGAGCAACGCTTTCCTCGCAAGCAACAACTCAAGCAAGAGATCTAGACTCACAGTTACCCAGTTCTAGTGATAATAGTAATGGAAACATGATTTGATAGCACATGATCACAGCATTGCGGTATTTATTAGAGAGTAAACACAACAACAGTTGCTTTCTTCGGAAAATGAAACAGAGTTTTGATCATAGCTTTCAACTTGAAACAGTGAGAGGGAGACATCAGTCCCAAGCAGTTATTTTTCTTTCATTCCTCAGTGCCCATCCATTTGTCATGGACATGCCATGGTGCAGTCTGTCTCTCCTTTTTTTTTTTTTTTTTTTTTTTACACTGTTTCTCAAATATCTATCCAGGGCTATAACCATCGTAGACTAGGTTTGGCATGATTTAACATTTCAATACTATGGTGAAATTCTCAATTCCAATTTTGATACCTTTGCAAAAACAAATACAACAAATGTTTTCTGGTAACTCTTTATTTTGATGGTCCCCCTACAGATATTCAACTGACTATAAGTGACTTATCAACTGACTTGCTATAGCTAGTAAACAGTGTTTCAACAGACATTCAGTAGACTCTTTATTAATGACCTTCTTACATTTCTTTGCTTACCTGCTTGTTTTTTTTTATTTCACCTTTAGTTGCCCAAAGGTTTTCTGGAAATACTCTACTGGCTGTTGCAAATGAATTTCCTATCAGTACAGAGTCATGTTACTTTAAGGTAGTATCAACTGTTCATCTATAGTTACCTTGGGACCATCAAAATAATGTGAACATCTAAGAAATATGGTTAGCTGACTGCTACATGTCTCCTTTTTTTAATCAGACTATCAACAGATGGTAAATATCAGTACTGATAATAACACACAGGAATAGCAGCACCACATTGCAATCATCACATAGACTGTATGTAAAAGAAATATAAATGTACAGAAATCATTGTTTTGTCCAACAATTTTAATGATCTGATGTTCTCAACAATAATGTAAGTAGGTCATTAATAAAGATCTATATACAGGCTACTGAAAGTCTTCTGAATGTTTGTTGAAACACTGTTTACTAGCTATAGCAAGTCAGGTGATAAGTCACTTATAGTCAGTTGAGTATCTGCAGGGGGACCATCAAAATAAAGTGTTACTTATTTTCTTAATTAAGTAAAAATGGTTTCAAGTTCTTAAGCAAGTAGGCAACATTTCAAGCCCTATCAACATTTTGATTTCTTTCATCTCCTTTATCCTTCCCTTCTGCTCTTGCTGACATTTTCTCCCTCTCTTTTAATTGTTTTCTATTGTCTTTTATTTCCTGTTCATCCTTCTTTCAAGTGTTCATCATTCTGTATTAGTGCTCTCAGCCCTTTGGGACATCACATGCGAGTGATTCTCATGTGAAAAACATGGTCATAATGATGTTCTCATCACTGTAATGATTTTTTTTTTTTTAAACTATTTAAATTGTAATGTATTTATACTTTATGGTAGTGCTCACTTGGTAGGCTACTGCCTTTATTTTTGCTGATCATAATTTAATTTTTTTTTACAACATTATCTTTTTTACAGTTATACAGTAAAAAAAAAAAAAAAAAAAAAAAAAATGACTGTGTTTACAGCAATGAGAATCACTGAAAACAATGGGAATAGTAAAGGTAATATGTCTGACACATTTTTTATTTATTGACATTTTATTGACAGGTTTCCCATGAACTTATCCTTTGACCCATGAGCCAAAAAACAAAAACAAAAAAAACTAAAATATGTATCAGAATGCAACAGTAGCATTTTTGGAAGTAAAGATCTCATACTGATATTCATATTTTCCATGCATAATTAGATTTTTTAAAGCAGGCCTACCATGACCTACCATGAGCTTTAAGATTGTCAAGCGATAATTTACACGTCACAATTCTTACAGAATGTTTATAGCCGAATTTGCAGTAAAGAACTTCACTACCCTTAATCCTGAACAGCGATCTACTAATCTAAAAAAGTCACTGTATACTGTTGTTTTTTGTTGTTGTTTTTGTTTACTAAAAATTCAAGTTTGAATGTTGTGATTCATCTCGGAGCTGGATGGTTTGGTTCATGACTGAGAACTCAAAATAGTATCACTGACAAAGATGTCATTATGGGCAATTTAGCCCTTTATTTTCCTCTTTATTCTGTGCTGAAATATTTTATGTGCACATCTCGCACACACGTAAATCAATGGTCATCATTCGAAAGTGTGATCTGTGCATATATCTTGCGATTGTGATTCCTGTAAATTTAGGCCACCGCTGTGCGACTTCAAAAATTTTGTAAACACACAGCACATTTTCCTCTTTAATGCGGCCTTTATGCGGAGGAAAATCACTCTACATGAGTAAATGTTTTAATATAATATAAAATGCTAATAACACTATAAGCATGGGCTGCTGGTGTTTCCCGTATGCCAGTAGAGTCATGCTGCAGACCTGCACTCTCAGCTCACATGCACTATCAGTCCATTGTGACTTCATGTGCACTCTCTGTCCAAGAACCAGAAATATACAATAGTCTCTGACTGCAGACCTGGACTATTATCAAACTGCGTTCTTGATTTTGCCTAAAAAGCGTCAAACACGTACTTAAGTACACACACATGAAATCATCTCAGTTACTGTCGTAACCTCCATTCCCTGATGGAGGGAACGAGGCATTGTGTCGATGTAGTGATGTTAGGGGTCGCTCTTGAGGGCCCCGAACACCTCAGATCTTTGAGAAAAGGCCAATGAGAATTGGCGAGTGGAATTTGCATTGCATGGAGCTGGCTCGCAACCACTCATTCAGGTTTTGTGCTGAGGAGCCGAGACAGGGTCCCGGCCATTTCAGCGGGTAGTACAGTGTTGTGGCAGGGGGGACACAATGTCTCGTTCCCTCCATCAGGGAACGGAGGTTACGACAGTAACCGAGACGTTCCCCCTCTGTCACTCACTCGACGTTGTGTCGATGTAGTGACAATAGGGGTCCCTATACGAAATGCCACAACTAGCTGAACCGTGTTACGTGGACTGCCGGTGCAGGTGCAAGCAAGCTGTTGTGTGCGTAGTAGCAGGTGCACCGGTCTGCACGTAGCCTCCCCCTAACGCCCCAGAAAATTTCGTATAGTTCCCCACATCCCTAGATGTATATAGTATGGAAGCAGGCTGCGCCAGCAGGCCTTTTCTCTCTATGTTTTCTCTCCACAGAGTATTCAGTTTTTTGGCTGGGGCCATTTTAACACTCAATATATGCACTGGGGAAGGTGTTCTTTTCCTATCCTATTCTTTCAGAGGGAAAAGACCCCGCAGAGACCACATCCTGCCCGGAGGGGAGGTAACATGTGGCAAGCACGTCATTTGGGCTCAGAGCTGCACATGGAAGAGGTGCGGTGGTAGGTCCTGCCTGAAAGGGGAGGAGCTCTACAAACATGGTGACCAGGACAGAGAGGGCTCTGTTGAAGGGAGACACAGGTCTGCCGACAGGGAGACTGTACTGCGGAAAATTCATCACAGGGGGTTACCGGAGTAACCGGCACCTGTGGAGCACCTACCTCAGTAAGGGCATATTAGCACACATACTGGTTCCGGCTGAATTCGTGAGCCACAGGTCTAGGGAGGAAGGACATCCAGGATTCACGGGTTCGTGAACTTGCATGGGAAAAGAAGCGCACATCTTCACCTCTTTGGAGGGGAAAGGCGCTATACGCAAGCGATACACCCGGCCAGCTGTCCGTATTCCCGAACTTACCTGCTCGTACCTGACAGAACACGGGATGAAACCGGCTCAACCCGGAGATCTCGCGAAGGTATTGGGTGTCGCCAAGCCCGCTGCCCTGCAGATGTCTGCTAGAGAGGTGCCATGGGCTAGTGCCCACGAGGTTGCCAGACTGCTTGTGGAGTGTGCTCGTATTCCCAAAGGGGCGGGCACAGCCTGGGCCTGGTATGCCATAGCGATGACATCCACGATCCAGTGGGCAAGTCTCTGTTTGGAGACAGCGTTCCCTTTCCGCTGTCCGCCAAAGCAGACTCTGCGTGTGATCCAAGTAGATGCGCAAAGTACGCACCAGACACAGCAACGACAGGGCTGGGTCAGCCTCCTCCTGGGGCAGCGCTTGCAGGTTCACCACCTAATCCCTGAAGGGGGTTGTGGGAACCTTGGACACATAACCTCTCAGGAACCTGATGATCAGGTCGTGCTTCCCTAAGGACTTACCATCCACTGTATAGTGGTGTGCCGCTATGGCGGCCACATACACCTTCAAGGTGGAGGGGGACAGCCATTCCTCCAGCCTCTCCTGCAGGAAGGAAAGCACTGACCCGACTGTGCATCTCTGAGGGTCTTCAGCTTGGGAAGAACACCAATTTGCGAACTGACGCCTAATTAGGTATAAAGCTGCTTCGTGGAGGGAGCTCTGGCCTGAGTGATCGTGTCGACCACTGCTGGTGATAGGCCACTTAGGTCTTCCGTGTCCCATCCAAGGGCCAGACGTGGAGGTTCCAGAGGTCTGGGTCGCAGGTGCCAGATGGTGCCCCATCCCTGAGAAAGAATGTCCTTCCTCAGGGGAATTTGCCAAGGAGGGTCTGTCACGAGGAGTGTGAGGTCTGAGAACCAAGTCTGGGTGGGCCAATACGGGGCCACGAGGGTGACCTGCTCCTCGTCCTCCCTGGCCTTGCACAGGGTCTGTGCAAGTAGGCTCACTGGGGGAACGCATACTTGCACAGCCCCCCGGGCCAGCTGTGTGCCAGTGCGTCTGGGCCAATGGGGGCCCCCATCAGAGAATACCAGAGTGGGCAGTGGGAGGTTTCTCGGGAGGCAAATAGGTCTACTTGTGCTTTGCCGAACCAACTCCAAATCAGCTGGACCACCTGGGGATGGACTCTCCACTCTTCCCTGAGCATCACCTGCCACGACAGCGCGTCCATTGTGGCATTGAGGTTGCCCGGGATGTGTGTGGCCCGCAGCAACCTCAGTCGGCGCTGACTCCATTGGAGGAGACGGCGGGCGAGTTGCGACACACGCGGCGGCCCAGGCAAGCATGGCGGTCATCTCGCCATCAGCTTCAGACTGGACGGGCCGACCCGAAGGTGGCAGCCCAGTCGAGTCCTCGGCGTCTGACATCGCCAGTACACTTTCCGATGCAGCGATCGAGCACTCATCCCGCTCCGGAGCTCCGAAAGGGACACTAAGCTGGCCCTGGGGGAGCTGGTCTCCTCTCGGAAGTTGCCAGGGGCAAACGAGCGTGCTGGGGAATGGGAGGTCCGCGGGGATTTACCCGGCAGAGCCGCGCCCATTGAAGCCCCCAAATTGCCTCCAGCGCCAGCCGGGCTGGCCTCGTACACGGAGGTAAAAGGCAAGGCTTGGGGGGTGGCTAGAGTGGCTTTCCCCCGGAAGAAGGAAAGCCGCGACTGCAACGTTGCTATGGTCATATTCTCGCAATGAGAACATGAACCATCCACGAACGCTGCCTCAGTGTGATCACTGCCCAGACACGTGAGGCAATGTCCGTGGCCGTCGGAAGCGGAGAGATAGCGACCACATCCAGGAATCACACAAAGACGGAAAGGCATCTTTATAATGACGTGTCTTTAAAAAGACTTTCAACGTCAATGTGTACGCTCTAATAAAGAAAATATACTCTTTAGCAGGAATATACACTCTTTTAGTGATGTCGAAGCGCCCAGGGGTGAAATCTGCACTCGTCATGCAGAAGGAGAGAAAGCCGCTGGAAATGCACCGTATATCCAACAGAATACGCTTCTTAAGAGGTGAATGGAACAGCAGTAGTATTCAGCTTGCTGATAGTACAACCGCTCGGCTCCGAAGAAAAAATCTGAATGAGTGGTTGCGAGCTAGCTCCTTTTATACCCATATGTCCGGGGGAGTGGTATGCAAATTCCACTTGCCAATTCTCATTGGCCTTTTCTCAAATATCTGAGGTGTTCGGGGCTCTCAAGAGCAACCCCTAGTGTCACTACATCGACACAACGTCGAGTGAGTGACAGAAGGGGAACTGCCCTCTCGATATTTGAAATCAGCATGTTTGAAATCAGCAAGCAAATATGTCCCTTGGACTAGGTTGACCAGATGTCCCCATTTTCTGGGGACATTCCCGGTTTTTGACTGGAGCTGTCCCCGGAAATGTCCCCGTTTTTACTGCGCATTCAAAACAGTCCGAAAAGTGAAAATACATGGCAAGAAAGCCGCTATTGAAACCTACTGGCAACAAGTTTAATCGTGTACTGTTTATTTGACCAGCAGAGGGGGCTACTCGCTATAGCAGCTTTAAGTCATTTGTCTTCCTTTTCTGATTACTTGTTCACACCAGTTTTGCCCTTAAGAACTGGACCAGGGAGCAAGCGCAATTGAAAAGAATCATTCAAAAGAATTCAAAAAGTATCATATCAGCTTCGAGGTGAGGCACATACTAGCTATGTTATAAAGAAGTTATATTGTTATGTATTATATAAAATTAATGCATTTCAAATAAGAATATGGCATTAACAACATGATAATAAAGTATCTGCAAAGAACAACAATAAATGTGAGTCAGCACATTTCAGCATAGATTACAATGCACTTTACTGGGAAAGTGACTGAAAAGAAGCATCATAATGCATAAGAGTTGATCAAAATGAAAAGGTGTAATTAAGAAAAACAGGTCCATAGGAGATACCATATGAGATAACTGATAGAAACAGTTGGGTGAAATAGTTTGATAATTATTATTATACAATATTGATTATCTTTGTGTCATGGAAAAAAATCCCCAACAATATGAGGCATCTAATGGGTGCAATCAGCCCTTCAGAAATGAATTTCAGGCCCTGATATAATACATAGTGTAAGTGTTTCATATTATTTCAGTTGTAATGCTGGGGGAAATGGTAGTCAAGTGAGCTCATTTCTTTTGAAATTCCTCTGCCAGTTTGCCAGCAAGCAAGTTAGCAGCCTTGTTAGTGAAGGAAAAGAGGAGAAGAGAAGGAATTTTAGAAGAGAGTTAGAAGACTGATGTAAAGAGTGTGACCAAGGGCAGGTGTCCCTGTGCTGTGGAGTCAGCTGCAATAGTTCCTATATTCAGTCATTGTTTATATACGTATGTTTGTTTAGTTCACTTTTATGCCTCAATGTCATCTACTGTATACAGTGTAGAAAAGAATAAAGACATATGTAACAGAAGACAATTAAAAATGATCAACTTTACCTCAATATCAGAATTTCATTGAGACATTCAAAAGAGTATGATATACCATAGTTCACATTACTATATTCACCATGGTCAAAATACATAACATCCAAATTGTCCCCCTTTTTTAATTCATAGATAAGCAACATGTGAAATTTAAATGACATTTACCACTGAACTAGAAATGTCCCCATTTTTCATTTAAAAAATCTGGTCACCTTACCTTGGACCCATTGCTCTGTGTGAAGAGAGTTTTCTTTTTTCCTTGTAGTTTAGCCCACAGACAAATCTCTTCAAAGCATCTCTTTTCTCTCTTCTCCATCTAAAGTGCACTTCTCATAACCTCATTCTAGTGAAGTCAAAGTCTTTGGCCCAATAAATTATCCTCCCACTCTGAGATTCCATATCAGCTGTTTGCACTGAATACCTAAGCAAGGTATGATGAAATGTAGCAATGACCTCCGTGATGCCACAAATTGTCACAGAATGAATGAAAAGTAAAGAGAGGCAATGATGTTCTCTTCTCATTCATGAAGTAAGTGTGTCAACAGCATTAGAATGGATGAGAAGTTGACCTATCATGAGCAACAATATTTTTTTTTAATTTATGTTTTTTTCTGATTAAATTTTCCAGCTCTTCATAACAATTAAATAATAAATGAAAGAAACTGTTTACCTCAAATTTCACTCACCACAAAACAAATGTCACCGATCTACTTTTTGTCAAAGACAATGCTGTTCTAACTCTCGTTTTGGCTTTGAATAAAAATACAGGTCATTTATTTTTTTTATTTTTTTTTTACAGTTTTATCTAATTTTTTATGGCTTATCTATTGCTAACAACGTAAAACACAATTGTATTTTATTTTTTATGTTTATACACAAAATATATGATTGAAAGAAAAATATGGCTTTTTTTTTCTCCATATATTACCGTAAAATTACATCATGTCATCTTCCCATTTGACAAATCTCAAAGGAGCAGGGATTTGCATATTTTAATTACATAAAAACGTTAGGTACCTGATCCATGGCACTGTCTGAGATGCTTTGATTTAATTTAGTAATCCCACGTTTCTTTGCTTTCTTTGTTTTATATAACATTTTCAATCACCACAGAGGGGCTTTGTTCAGACGCTAGCCCTTAGAGGAGATAAGAGCAGGTAAGGAAAGGAGAGAGAGAGCTGAAGAAGATGAATGAAGGAGTTAGATGAAAGAGGAGGAGGAGGGGGTGGCGGAGGAGGAGAGGGAGGATGGATGCCGAGGAGATTTCTAATGAGTCACAGGTTGATACCATCCACGTTAGAACATGGAGATTCACTTGTGATGAATGACTCAATTCTAGCTGCTTCAATTAGGGAGGAAACTTTGCAGATAAAGCTGATGATACTGGAGAACACACACAGGTGCATGCAGAGCAGCCACAAACTCTCACCTGTTTGAACACAAGTGCATCCTTGCAATATGATGCAAAAAGCAGCATGGCCTCTGTTAGTGTTGGGGAAGCTACAGTAGTTTGAAACTGTAGTTTGTCAAGCTACAAGCTACTCATATATTTTAGTTAAACTACAGTTTAGCTCTCCATTTAAAAAAGTTTACGAGTTGTGGCAAAAACGACCTGCCCCTCTCTCTTGTCATTGTCACCCCACCGCTGAGGGTTACCCTTTAGCCAGGCTCACAAAGGGAGCGAGCAGGAGAGAAGGGGCACAATTTAATAAGCCTCATTTGGGGAGCAGATCCGCTCTCCCAGAACCCAGGCACGTGGTAGCACGTGTCGCAGCCGACTGGCTAGGATGCCGGGCCACCCTTCTCTTCACACTCCACTGCCTCTGGGAAGACAGGCTTCAACAGAAGCCACCGTCCCTCACGGCCCGGACCCTAGGAGGGGAGCATGTTCGACTGCCAGAACCCGCCCATGTCCTGGACTATCCCATGGACACTCCCCGACCTACACAAAGCCCCTGTCTCACCACGAGAACGGCATATATCCCCATTATTTTGGACACTATCCCCCTTTTTGGACATTTCATGTTGATAATTATTTAAAATAAATGCCTCTCTGAGGCCTAACGCCACACCCACTGTGTCTGTCTCTTGCTCACCCAGCCACACAGAGAAATTCACTTAGAATGAATTTCACCCTGTAAAAGCGGCAGTTATCTGCACACGCTGTCTGCATTGGTATAGCTCCCGTTTTTTTCAAGGAACTATGCAGATCAGACAATGGCGCTGTGCTGAGCGCAATATGCATTTGCAATTCCGATCTCGACACAAACATCATTCATTTTACCTCCTGGTTTTATCTGGCGGTACTGTTTTTATCCTCTTGTATTCAGCCAGTTGGCGTGCTAACCCACAGACGCATCTTCATTACACAGACATGCATACTGAAACAGATCCCTCCAATGCTGCAAGACCGTCCTTTTATCAAACACTTACATCATGACATTTGGAGACTCTCCCACCTGGGACTGTTTGACTCATTTTCTCTCATTGCATGGCACATTTTACCACAGCTCCTGCGGAGCACACTGGCAAACAACTGCCGTGTAGGAAGGGTGCTTAGGTGGTAGTAAAGTCGTGATTGGCATTTTTTCTGTTTTCTTTGAGTGGAGAAATATGGTTGAACACATGTAGCTCAACTCTGAGTTAAAAATAAATTGACCTTAATTTACCTATTAAATCTACTGATAGAGTTGAGCAGACTCTGCTTAGACTATGAAAATATGTGGAGCATTGTGGAGGTGGCTATACAATGTACTTTGTATGAATTTAACATACACTGTACAATTTAGGCTATGAATATTTTAACAGTTGTTATTCACATATATTACAATATAACTATTAACGTACAAAGTTCAGGTGTGTAGTGGAAAAAGACATGGCTAGCTATTAAGGACTGCTATTTAGTATGTAAACTGCACTCTGGTAGAAGCAGTCTTTCAGTCTGTTAGTCTCTACCATGATGGTGCAAAATCACATTTCTGAAGGCATGGGGCAGAACAATTTATGGCAAGGGTGATTAGGATCCTGAATGATCAATTGGGCTTTGTTTTGAAAGCAGATAATGTGGATATCTCCAAGTGGCAGCAGTTCGCATTCTATGACTCTCTGAGCTGAAGAAATAACACGTTGTAAAGCATTTTTATACTGTATGTTGTGATGGTGCTGTACCACACAGTGATGCCGCCAGTGAGAAAACTTTCTATGGAGGGGCAGCAGCCTCAAGGTTTTTGAGCAGATGCTTCCTCATGCTTCATTTTTAGGCACCACAGAAAGTGTAGCTGTTGTTTTCAGATTGGTTACAGCATTGCAGAACTAGGACGGAGGAGCTCACGTATCGAGATACCTACAGAAATGTTATATCTGTAAAATAGATTTGTGTGGGACGCACTATGTGAGGTTACACCTTTCTTTAATCACCACAAAAGGATGTTAATAGGAAAGTTATTTGATGTATTATACTGTAAATTATATTCAATGAGAGTTTCTCTCATCTTTAATCAGAGGTGCATTTTTCAGGCACAAAAATAATGAGGGTTGAATGAATGAACAATCTGAATTAGGGTGACAACATTAAACAGATAAATTTACACAAAAAACGAATACACCATAATTTATAAAACACAAGAGTACAAAAAAATAAAATAATGAACAACAAATTTTAAATAAACATTTTGTTACTTAAATTAGATGTGTTTGATTGTTGCCTCAGATTGATTAGCTGTAAGGGGCCATTCACAACAAATGTGTCCTTGCACTAAAAAAAGCTAGACGTAGTGCCACTGACACAGGTGTCTGGAGATGCGTTTTTAAGAGTTGCAGTTCTTTTTAACTTGTTTCGAAAAATGTAGCGCTTCTAGATGTGGCACAGTGGTCTAATATGTCCATCTAGCACATTGTGATGAGGAGGAGGGCATGGCCGGGCCGTGATGGTGCACTGCCGGCGCTGAATCAGCTGATCAGCAGGAGAGCGAGATAAAGGGGAGCCGGAGATGCCAGTTCGAGAGAGAGAGAGATGCACGTGGCCGCGCTACATGTGTGTGTGTTTGTTTATGTATGTTTTATGTTGTTTTAAGTTGAGTTTTACATTAAACTTTATGTTAACTGTTCAGCCGGTTCCCGCCTCCTCCTCGCCCGTCCTTTAACTGTTACACACGTTTACATAAGAAAAGAACTGAAAAAACAATTTGACATTAAAAACAGCAATACAAAGTTGTCGCACTACACCTCAGATTGTTGGAAAAAGTAGCTTGTTAATGTAATACCATAACTATTTTGAAAACAGCTGAACTACTGTCATGCTAATGAAAATGTAGTGTAGCATGTCATATTACATTACAAAGGTTTTGCCTTTCTTGATTCACCACAGAAGATGTTAAGAGTAAAATTATTTTGTAGTAAAGTCTTCTATAGTAACGTAATTGATTCCACTACAAGGGAGATATCACTAACAATTGCTCAGTTCTTTCCAGAATGGTTTCACACTCTCTTGGTAATTAGAGAATAATGTCTGGCACTTCTACCTCTAATTAAACAACTGATAAGTATCTAATTTCCAAAAGAAGCAATTGAAAACATTACAATAAGGGCTAAAGACAAATCTGCAGATATCTAATATCTGTTTGCCCTGGGCTAGCTGTGTGCTGAAAATCAAAAATGCCTTTCGATGATAAGACTGAAACAACTTGCAACGGTAAAGCCAGGTTTGAGAGAGGGAGAGAGGTGGATGAGTTGTGGATCTTCCTCATAAAAATGACAACAGCAAAAGCCTCCACTATAAAAAGAAAAAAGCTCAGTACACTCCTGGGACAAATTTATCTGGAGTGCTCAACAGCGTTTGGTTTTCAAGGGAGAGTGGGTTCTCTGCTGTTGTGAGTGGTGATATGGAATGCTAAGGAAGCCCGAAATAGGTGGCTGTGTGAGAGGCGGATCAGTGATACTCACTCCTGCTCCTGGAGGGCCTCTGTCCTTCAGAGTTTACCTCCAACTCTAATCAAACACATCTGAATCAATTAATCAAGGCTTTTGGGCTTTCTTTGAGAGTAGGGTTGGAGCTACACTCTGCAAGAAAGTGGCTTTCCAGGAGCAGGAGTGAGTGACATTAAAAGCCAAATTTCTCAACATTTGACAGATTATTATTATTAATCTTTAGCTTTATCGCTCTTCTTTTTGCAGGCGTTTATAAATCTGTAAAAAAATAAAGTATATTTATTTAAAATAGAAGTGAACAAATACACCCAGAGGTTTGAGCAAGAGAGGAGTTGAGCATGTTGGAAGGAAGAAAGAGTGTGAACATGACAGCAGCACTTATGAGTTACAGTAGGTTTTGCTCATGTCGAGCAATCAGGAGCCATTGGCGATTTCTGCAGAAATGCTCTGTATTCATCTGGGATTTGTGTGTTGCGCTCTGGACTTGCACATTCCTGTGGGGTTGGGGACTCAGGGCGTTTTTGTTCTGAATTGGTTGAATTGATTTTATTTGCAGTTTGAATCAAACTTGAGTTATCATCAATCTGAATTAAAGGGATGGTTCACCCAAAAATGAAAATTTGGTTATAATTTGCTGTTTGACTTTCTTATGTGGAACACAACAGGAAATATTTATGAATACTCCAATTTGTATTTAAATACAGTGGCAGTTGATAGTGATTTACTTTAAAGCTTAAAGGTGCTGTAAGTGATTTTTGCCCTTCTAACTTCCTCGAAACTGAGCCGTTTGATTAGCCACACCCCCTCTTTCCGAAACTCCACATACCAAAGATACCAAATTAGCTTTGAGACAGACAACGAGCAGAAGCTGTTGTCAAAAACAACGGCAACAAAATAGAACCCTCAACTGACAACTGTTATGAACAACATGGCATAAAAATGGCATAAAGCCTCAATAATTAGCTGCAAATACAGTACTAATAGAACACTCTAAATGATTGACAGGCAGAAAGCGTCAGTGACCGTGGCCAGCAGACACATTTTTGTTTGCTGTTTAAAGAGTCTAGAGCTGTCCCAGAGATTGGTGAGATATCTCACGACACTCATTTCAAACATTTTTGCATACCTTTCCATGAATAAATCGCTTTCAGCACCTTTAAAAAGGACCCAAATGTAACATATGTAGTTTATGCGACTCGTGTCATATTGCAAGTCCTCTGAAGGCATACAATAGGTTTTGGTGAGAAACAACCTCAAATTTAAGTAATTTTTCAGTAAAAGCACTGAGAGAAACTTGTTCACAAAAAAACATGCCAAAATATTTCAAATAGAAATAATTTGATATTCAAAAGAACATGAACATTTTATAGAGACACAAAGTTTAGATATTTTAAGTGGTTTTGCAAGGCAGTTTTCTATGTTTGTCCAACAGTTGTTTTTGCTGGGTACTTAAGGTGCAAACTGTAGTGTGGGTGTCAACTGAAAGATCTGAACTCTATTTGTCACAGGTGTATTTAGAAAAGAGTTAGAAGAAACAATGTGTCACTGATTTAGCACAAACACAATTAGTGTTGGAGTAACAAAATTAACTGGAACAATTTATACCAATTTACACTAATTACAACAAATACCCTAGTTTAATAACCTTCATCAAAAACAAAGCAGCACTATTTAAGTACATTATTTTTAACTAAGAGAGAGATTGGCATCTCCATTCCCTGTCTGTCACTCACTCGACGTTGGTGTCGATGTAGTGAGACTAGGGGTCACTCTTGGGAGCCCGAGACACCTCTGGTCTTTGATAAAAGGCCAATGAAAATTGGCGAGTGGTATTTGCATGCCACTCCCCCAGACATACGGGCATAAAAGGAGCTGGTATGCAACCACTCATTCAGATTTTCTCTTCGGAGCCAAATGGTCATGCTCATTGAGCTGAATACTACTGTTCATTCACCTCTGCTGGATCTGATGGCGCATTTCAGCGGCTTCTCCCCCCTCTGCACTGGTGCACTGCAGAGAACGCCCCTGGGCACTTCGGCAGAAAAACTAGAGAGTATATTTTCTGAAAGAGCATTTTTCCACTCTAAAAGAGTATATATTTCTCTAAAAGAGCGCACACACGGAAAGTCTTTTTAAAGACGCGTCTTTTTAAAGATGCTTTTCCGATTGTGTGTTATTCCAGGTTGTGCTTGTTATCTCTCGCCTTCTAATGGTCACGATCACTGTCTTTCGTGTCTGGGCACTGCTCACGCGGAGACATCGTTCGTGGATGGTCATGTTCTCATTGCTAGAATATGTCCATGTCAACGTTGCGGTCACGGCTCGCCTTCGTAAGAAAGTGAGCCACCCCAGAGGCTCCCGCCTCGGTCCTTTTACCCACAGGTATGAGGCCAGCGCGGCTAGCACTGTGGTCAACGATGGCCACACTAGTGGCCGAGGAGCACCACCTTTGGCTCAACCTGGTCGAGATGGGTGAGGCCGACAAGACACGATTCCTTGCTGCTCCCATTTCCCAGGCGGGCCTATTCGACGACACTGTCGAGGACTTTGCCCAGCAGTTCTCAATGGTAGAGCAGTAGATGGATGCTAGCTGGCATATCCTGCCCCGGCGCGGCTCAAGATCCCGCACCCCGTCTACTCATCGCCAAGGGCGTCCCCCTGTGGTGACTGCACCGGCTCCACCGCAGACCGCCCCTTCGGCCCGGCCCCGGCGTGGAGCCCACCGCAGGAAGCAGACACCACCCGTCTCGCGGCCGCTCAGAACCCATGAAAGGCTTCAAAGTGCCCTTGAGACGGGCGACCCAGGGACAACGAAACCCGCTGCTCTGGAGCTGGTAAGCAGATTTTCATCTTTTTGTTACCTTTTGCATTTAATTGCGCTGCATGCCCAAGTGGCTGCAGTACTCAAGAGCTCAGCAAGAGCGGTTTCCTTGTTCCCAGGGTCACGTATCCGGTGTGTACAGCCGTCATCACGACCACCGTCCACCACTCCATTTGGCAGGTTTGGCGCTCCAGCGGCGGTCTCCTGCCCCTGAGCACCCAGCTGTGGCACAAATTCACCCCCGATGTGACAGTCTCCACGGGTCACGAGGACAGGCCTCTTCCTCCCCCATCCCAGGCTGTTCCGGGGGTGGTCACAAGGAGCCAGGTAAGTGCTTCGATGTCCTTAGACTCAGCACGGCCACGACGTGGTGTGGCACCTCGAGCTCCGCCCCGCCGCGAGGCCCCACCTGCAGGTACATCCGATGACGTTGTCCCTTTGGTCCCCCTTGCGCGGAACTTGGACGCATGGCTTGCTCTTTCCAATCCGTCACGAGGGCTGGTCCGGACCGTCTGACTCGGCTGTGCGATTCACTTCGCGGGGCATCCGTCCAGGTTCAGCAGTGTCCACTTCACGTTGGTGAAAGACGAAAACGCTGCTACCTTGCGCGGAGATCGCTACCCTCCGACGGAAGGGCGCGATAGAACCTGTCCCTCCAGCCGAGATGAAGAAGGGGTTTTTTCAGCCCCTACTTCATCATACCGAAAAAAGGCAGTGGTTTGAGGCCAATCTTGGACCTGTGAGTTCTGAACTAGGCTTTACACAGACTCCCGTTCAAGATGCTGACGCGAAAACGCATTCTGGCGAGCGTCCGGCATCAAAATTGGTTCGCGGCGGTAGACCTGAAGGATGCGTACTTCCACGCCTCGATCCTTCCTCGACACAGACCCTTCCTGAAGTTCACGTTCGAGGGTCAGGCGTATCAGTACAAAGTCCTCCCTTTTGGCCTGTCCCTGTCTCCTCGCGTCTTTACGAAGGTCGTCAAAGCTGCCCTTGCCCCGTTAAGGGAGGTGGGCATTCGCGTTCTCAACTATCTCGACGACTGGCTAATCCTAGCTCACTCTCAAGATGTGTTGTGCGCACACAGGGACCTGGTGCCCTCACACCTCAGCCGACTAGGGCTTCGGGTCAACTGGGAAAAGAGCAAGCTCCTCTCGGTTCAGAGCATCTCTTTTCTCGGTTTGGAGTTGGACTCAGTCTCCTTGACGCCGCGCCTTACGAACGAGCAAGCCCAGTCGGTGCTGGCCTGTTTGAAGGCGTTCAAACAGGGAACAGCGGTTCCACTGAAACTCCCTCAGAGGCTCCTGGGGCATATGGCATCCTCGGCGGTGGCCACCCCGCTCGGGTTGATGCATATGAGGCCGCTTCAGCACTGGCTCCAGTCTCGAATCCTGAGACGGCCATGGCGCCACGGGAAACACCGCGTGGCCATCACGTTGGTCTGTCACCGTCTTTTCAGCCCTTGGACCGACCTCTCATTCCTACGGGCAGGTGTTCCTCTAGAACTGGTCCCTAGGCGTGTCGTGGTCACGACAGACGCCTCCAAAACTGGCTGGGGCGCCATTTGCAATGGGCACGCAGCCGCTGGCCTCTGGACGGGTCCACGACTACATTGGCACATCAACTGCCTCGAGTTGTTGGCCATTCTGCTCGCCCTGCGGAGGTTTTGGCCGTTGATCCAGGGCAAGCACGTGTTAGTTCAGACAGACAACACGACAACGGTAGCATATGTCAACTGCCAAGGTGGTTTGCGCTCTCATTGTATGTCACAACTCGCCCGCCGTCTCCTCCTCTGGAGTCAGCAGTACTTCAAGTCGCTGCAAGCCACTCACATCCCGGGCAACCTCAACACTACGGCGGATGCGCCATCACAACAGGTTACCCTCAGGGGAGAGTGGAGACTCCACCTTCAGGTGGTCTAGCTGATTTGGAGTCGATTCGACAGGCACAGGTGCACCTGTTCGCCTCCCAAGAATCCTCCCCACTGCCCGCTCTGGTACACCCTGACCAAGGCCTCCCTCGGCATAGACGCACTGGCACACAACT
The DNA here is from genome assembly GCF_019703515.2 of Myxocyprinus asiaticus. Taxonomy (NCBI): domain Eukaryota; kingdom Metazoa; phylum Chordata; class Actinopteri; order Cypriniformes; family Catostomidae; genus Myxocyprinus; species Myxocyprinus asiaticus. The sequence goes on along the minus strand of NC_059376.1, from coordinate 23,017,185 downwards.
GGCCCCCTGGTATTCGCAAATATGCATTTCCCCCAGTGAGCCTGCTTGCACAGACCCTGTGCAAGGTCAGGGAGGACGAGGAGCAAGTTGTCCTGGTAGCACCCTACTGGCCCGCCCAGATGTGGTGCTCAGACCTCACGCTCCTCGTGACAGCTCCCCCCTGGCAAATTCCCCTGAGGAAGGACCTTCTTTCTCAGGGAAGGGGCACCATACGGCACCCGCACCCAGACCTCTGAAATCTCCATGTCTGGCCCCTGGACGGGACGTGGAAGACCTAAGCTGTCTCCCACCTGCAATGGTAGACACGATCACTCAGGCTAGGGCTCCCTCTACGAGGCACCTGTATGCCTTTAAGTGGCGTCTGTTCGCTAAGTGGTGTTCTTCCCATCGGGAAGACCCCCAGAGATGCACAGTCAGATCAGTGCTTTCCTTCCTGCAAGAGAGGTTGGAAGGGAGGCTGTCCCCTTCCACCTTGAAGGTGTACGTTGCTGCCATTGCAGCACACCACGACGCAATCGACGGTAAGTCCTTACATGTCCTGAATCCCTCCAGGCTGCACCTCGTTCCCTCATCGGACCTCTGTAGTTCTTCAGGGTCTACAGAGAGCCCCCTTTGAGCCTTTGCAGTCAGCCGAGCTTAAGGCACTCTCCTTGAAGACTGCCCTCCTGACTGCGCTCACTTCCATCAAGAGAGTAGGTGACCTGCAAGCGTTCTCTTTCAGCAAAACATGCCGGGAGTTCGGTCCACGTTACTCTCACATGATCCTGAGACCCTGACCGGGCTATGTGCCCAAGGTTCCCACCATCCCTTTAGGGACTAGGTGGTGAACCTGCAAGTGCTGCCCCAGGAGGAGGCAGACCCAGCCCTGTCATCGCTGTGTCCGGTGTGCGCTTTACTCATCCATTTGGATCGCACGCAGAGCTTTAGAATCTCTGAGCAGCTCTTTGTCTGCTGTTGGTGCACAGCGGAAAGGAAGCGCTGTCTCCAAGCAGAGGATCGCCCACTGGCTCGTTGACACCATAACTATGGCATATCTCGCCCAAAACATGCCGCCCCCGGTAGGGCTACGAGCCCATTCTACCCGTGGTGTAGCGGCTTCTTGGGCCTTGGCCAGAGGTGCCTCTCTAACAGACATTTGCAGAGCAGCGGGCTGGGCAACACCCAACACCTTTGCAAGGTTCTACAACCTCCGGGTGGAACCGGTTTCGTCCCAGGTAGTGGCACGCAACACAAGCGGATAAGCCCGGGATAGCCGGCCGGGTGTATCGCTTGCACATAGCGCCTTCCACCTCCTTTTGAGCTGAAGACGTGCGCCGTTAATTCCCAGTAGTGTTCACAAAAGTTGTTCCCTGGTTGACTTCCTCCGAGCCCTGTGGCAGTCGAGTTTTCAGAGAGACTCGCTGCTGGCCCAGTACACGCGCTAACTAAGAGCCCTGTTCTGGGGTAGGTGCTCCGCATGTGGCGGTTCCCTGTAAGGCTAACCCCATGCGATCTATATCTTCCGCTAATTCGTTTCCCTGCTGGCAAACTGCGTCTTCCTTGGGCAGAGCCCCTCTGCCCCAGTCTCCATGTTTGTAGTAACTCCTCCCGCATTGGGCAGGATCTACCTTGAAGGCTCTCCACATGGTTGGAAAAACCATGTGACATATTCTTCCACTTAAATACCCCCCCTCTTGGGGCGAGGTGTGGTCTCCGCGGTGTCCACACCCCCCGACTAGACCTGGCGGCCCAGTCGGATAATCCCCCTTCTTTTTTAGGGAGTGGAAAAAGAGAAGGGGAAAAGAGGCCACGACTGGGTTAAGCCTGTCTCTATCTTTGGGTAGTCGACTGGTCCCCAAAAAGGGCCATTCGACACTCATAACTGTGTTGGGGGAGGTTACGTGTCGACCTGGTGTGCTGGCTATGAAGCACACAACAAGTCTGCCCACCACACACCGCCAGTTCACGTAACACAGTTCAGCCTTGTGGCGTTTTGTATAGGGACCCCTAGTGTCACTACATCGACACCAACGTCGAGTAAGTGACAGATAGGGAATGTCATGGTTACTGGTGTAACCTCCGTTCCCTGATGGAGGGAACGAGACGTTGGTCACTCCTGCCACAAAGCTGAACTACCCGCTGAAATGGCCGGACCTTATATCGGCTCCTCAGTGTAAAACCTGAATGAGTGGTTGCATACCAGCTCCTTTTATACCCGTATGTCCGGGGAAGTGGCATGCAAATACCACTCGCCAATTTTTATTGGCCTTTTATCAAAGACCAGAGGGGTCTCTGGCTCCCAAGAGTGACCCCTAGTGTCACTACATCGACACCAACATCTCGTTCCCTCCATCAGGGAACGGATGTTACACCAGTAACCATGACTTTTTTCTCCATTGATGGAGAAAACTTGAAGAATGAAGTTAGGGCTTGAAGCGCTTGCCAAAGCAGAGTACAGCAAACAGGAAGGGATCTGCTCAGATCTTCATCGGCTCAGATTCCTATCAGGTTATTCGCAAAATAGATTTCCGGGGAGGGGCGCCCAAAGCGAGCTGTAAAGGGAGTTGTTTTCAGCTGTACAGCCTGTAATACTGTAAAGAGGAAAGCGTATTTTATAAAAATTAACCCCCCAACCCAAACCCCAAATCAAAACTTAACCATCAGTGGAGTAAAAAATTTAATATTAAAATGCAACCTCCGAATCGCTCTCGTCACTGACTATCCTAGGATCTCGGAAACATCATGCCGACTTTGGGTGTGATCATGTTGCACTAAAAATGTGAATATTTTTTGAACTGTAGATGAGGTTTAATAGTACAAATTAACAGGCCATGGAATCATATGAAATGAAATACATGTCTACATTATAAGACTTCATTTGTAATGATTGATTCATACTGCCTTTCCCTAACATAATATAGCAAGACCTAAGACGAATGTGGATCACAGACAGGATCATAGCACTAATTCACAGAAGTGCTTTTAATAAGTAAGGATTAACCAGCCTTTCCATTTTCAGTCAGTCCAATCCATAAAGGTGTCTGCAAACGTTCTACCTCATTAAATAAGATCTTGTTAACTCAAGCTCAGCTTATTCAGCTTAAACTTGTGCATTTAATCGATTAAGTTACATGCTTTAAGGTAAGCTTCATAATTCGATATTACTTGGTATCAGATGTCAAGGTTTTGTTATGGGTTATTGTTAGGCAGATTGGTAGTTCTTTTATTGTTACTGAATTTAAATTAGCTGTACTTCGAGTTTAATTAGATGATAAAAAAAAAAAATAAAAAAAATTAGCTGTTAGTTTTGCCAAACCTGAGAGGGTTTGGGTTGAGCCACTGATTGCTAGCATGCTTTTGACATTTAGCATAAAAGCCAATAACTGTCACTCAAAGGTTGCTAGCATTTGTGTCAACGATTGCAGACAAATGAAGGAGCTTTTTGCAGAGCAAAAGTGCTCAAACATTAAAAAATGAACACAAGGATCTTTTTGAAACCAATTTTGCTCATCGTCAAAGCTTCGAAACAAATGTTGAATGTTTGATCCGAAAACAAAATATCCTGTGCACGTTTACAATGTTCACTCAAATCAGTAGAGTGACTTCCATATAAAGCAGCATAAAAAGGCCTAGTTTGCTCATCCACATGCCTGCATTTCATCTCACAGTTTGCTTTTTCAACATTATTGTATGAGTCTTCCCTTCCTCTCATTCTGCCCCTACTTGACACTTCCATGTTTTTTTTGTTTTTTTCTTTGCCAGAGTTGGCACACAGCTCAGCTCAACATACTGCGCTTCACCTTCCCAAACTTCAGTACCAACAAATAAATGTGTCAAGAGAGATGAATGTTAATGTCTGACATCAGCGTTTCTGTGCATCCAGGGAGTCACAGAGTGAACAAGGGCAAAAAAGGGTGAGGTTAGGGGTGGGAGGCACACTGTCATTTCTTAGGAAATAGCCCAGTGCATCATTATATAATTTTTTCTATAGTTTTACAGTGGGTGTGACGCTCATTTTGGAAATGCTCTAATAAGGGCACAGAGAGACACTTACCTTGTCGGGGGTTTAGCAAAGATGAGGACCCAAACGCAGAGTTAAAAACCAAAAATACTTTATTTACAAACTCAAACTCCCACGAGGGGAAAACAACAAAAACTTTTTTGGTGCAAATTCATCTGTCACTTAGTAGAAGCTAGTAAAATTATATGTCAAAACAAATGTACAACTGATTAAACTGTATTAAAATTTGGTTTATTATTTATTTATTTTTTTACAAGGACATGCACTGGAAATTTTAACACTACCATTAAAGTTACTTCTAGAAGTACATCTAGTTAACCAATTTACAACTTTTACTGTAGCATTTTTACATTGTTTCTCTGTTTGAAATTACTGACATTTGTGAAGACCACAGTTTTGTACACCTATTACATATAATAATACATAATAATACATAATAATACATTTCAGTTATTTATTTTAAAGATGTTTTTTCTTCACTTTTATACAACACAATTTTGGTACCGTAATGGCTCGCCATTGCGTCCTGAAGCAAGCCCAATTCAGAACCACTGCCGTAGACTATATAGTTAGAATCTGTAAGGCTATTCAATGCCTTTAAGAGACAGTATTCAAATGGGATAGTCTCTAAAAGTCCTGAATTGTTAATGAACCTTGAAGTGAAGATGAAATAATCATATTTCCACTGTTCCACAGTTGTAATTAAGGCCATGGAGAAGACATATTGATCACCACCAGCTTCGGCTACCAGCCTCTGTTTACATTCAGGGATTTGGTGATACAAACAGAATTTTAAGTTGGCAAGCAACATGGTAACTTTGAACAAAAGGGAATTTAATTTATTCTCAGGTTGTCATAGAAATGTCATCTATCACCAGAACTAAAGAACTCTTCTTGTTTTATTGTCACACTTTGTTGTTTTGTCAAACACACACACACACACAAAAAAAAAAAAAAAAAAAAAAAAATATATATATATATATATATATATATATATATATATATATATATATATATATATAAATTCCTGGCATATGACTGTGGTATTAAAGTGATAGTTAACCTAGAAATTAATAGTCTGTCATTATTTAGTCACCTTCGTGTCATTCCAAGTTGTATGATTTTTCTTCTTCCATGAAACACAATGTTTTGAAAAGTTTTCACATTGCTGTATTTCATACAATAAAGGTGAATGTGTACCAAGGGCTATGATGCACCAAAAAAAAAAAAAAAACACCACAAAAGCATGATAAAAGTTGTCCATATGACTCATGCACTCTATTCCAAGTCTTCTGTAGTCATACGATAGCTTTACATGAGGAACAGGCTGAAGTTATTCACTGATAGCCTAATCCTATTTGACAGCCATGGTCATCATTCAATTTCATCATATGGAAAAGAGCATCTTGGACATTCTTCCATAAATAACAAATTTTGTGCACCATGGAATAAATCATATGGGTTTCAAAGACATGAGTGAGAGTAAATAATGACAGAATTTTCATTTTTGAGTGAACTGTTCCTTTAAGAGTGCTACTTACTCTGTTTGCAAGAGATCTTAAAAACTGTAGCTATATTTATTGAATGGAAAATTAAGTCGGTCAGTCTCATTATAACCACTCCCCATCCCCATTCTCTTTCTCACCTACAGCTTGTGAGTTGATGAACAGAGGAATCCTAGCCCTGGTCAGCTCCATTGGCTGTATGTCTGCAGGCTCGCTGCAGTCTTTGTCTGATGCCATGCACATCCCTCACCTCTTCATCCAGAGGGCACCCGGGGGCACTCCTCGCTGTAGCTGCCCACCCACCAGTCGCGCTCAGCCAGACGACTACACGCTTTTTGTGCGACCGCCCGTCTACCTAAATGATGTCATTTTCCAAGTGGTGATGGAGTACACCTGGCAGAAGTTCATTATCTTCTATGATACTGCCTATGGTGAGTATTTCGATTTACAGATGACATTATGTGGTGCTACTCTCTCGGAGTGTATCCAATCAGTGACCCCGCATTAATAGCCCCTCATTACCACCACCTGGGGGGGAAATTATACAACATTATTACCTCCATTGCTCATTATGTGTTTAAGGCAATTTTTCTGTGTGTGTGTTAAGAGAAAGAGAATGGCCTGTGAGTAAGGGAAGTAGGGAGGGAGGGATTATGGTGCTCTGTTTTATAAAGTGAGCTGTCTACGGAGGCAGCATTTTAAGGCATCATAGGCAGGGCAGGGGCCAAACATTTGGAACAGCCCTTGCCCTGCTGCCTCCTAAGATACCTTGTTTTAGCCAAACAAATTAATAAATCTAAGACGGAAGATAAGGTGAGAGATGTTGATCAAGAATATATTGCTATTTCATACAATACTTGTAGTATTGATAAGAATTGTTCAATGTAATTGTTTTACCCAAAATTTGTCTGTACTGTGCACCGTTAGCTTAGCCACCTTTTAAAGTGTCATGAAACCCCCTAGTTCATCACCAATCGATCACACATTTACACCCTGTCTACACCAGACGGGAGTGGTGCGTCATGTCAAAAGGAATAAAACCCCATTATAATCAATGATGCTGTCTTCACTGGAAGCACCCATTGCGGCGCATCCGTCCCGGCAACAATAAACTTGTATCACATTCTACTACACAAATTAGAACGTCCATGTCAATGTGTCCAGTTTTTTTTAAAGTATAGCCACATAGCATAATGCATAATGCATGTTAACTTGACTCTAGTGTGATAAAATTGCTTACTAATCTTGTCTGTGTAAAGTTTTTGAAGTATTTCAACTCCATTGTCATAACGACGTAAAACCGATTAACCTTGTAGAAGTAAAACCCGAAAACTTTTGCACAATGTAAAGGATGCAAAAAGAGAGATGACATGACTTGAGTTTTTGGTTTTCATTATTGTCTTCTGTTTTTGAACAAGCTGTCGTGTTATCTTGTCTATGATCAGACACATGGAGAACAAGCAATGCAATCAGCACTGTGTCTAACAGCCTCCCCTCATAAACAACATGCTTGGAGCACGATTAGCAGAACTGCAGCCAAAAATCATTTGCGGCTGTCCGGTTATGGACATTGGTCCATTCTGACGAGTAATTTCGATCTCATCACGGTGTTAGTGTAAAAGTTCGCTCTCAGGTCTGTTCTACGAGTGCTGTTGAAGTCTCATGCCAGTCCTGAACAGCTGTTATGTCCATGAGTTTCAATTCTCTGCTGTAATGTGAGCTCAAGCATGAGGCAGCACAATGATTGGATGGAAGCGTTCCTTCTTATGAATATTGTGGAGAAAGGTTCAGAATTTACTGACATACATGTGTACTGTCCTACCAATCATAACTCTGAGTTTACGCATGTACCTCATTTTTGTGACATTGCTTCTACTTTCGTTTTTAACCAGAAGAACAAAATTACTGAATAAAACGAAAATGTAACCACTTAACAATAAACACAATGAGTGCTATCATTGTTCAGTAATCTGCAACCTGTACCTATCTGTTCAGATCTAAAAAAAAATTTGATTTGGTGTTTCATGACCCTTTAATGTCTTTGACCCTTTAAACTATATTTTTAAACTATATTTTTGCGGTCACTTACCATAGTGGTTAGGATGCTGCCTATGTAGGCAGTGAGGAAGCTCACTAAGTTTTGGAGCTGAGCTTAGATATGAGAGTGCCTGTTTGAAAAGAGCCTAATGGACATAATCAAAATGATAAGAAAAAAAAAGAATCTGTGTTTGTGAGTAGGTCAAAGAGAAAGTTGGGGTGAGAGACAGAGAGAGAAACAAAGAAAGAGAGAAAGAGTGAGATGGAGAAATCGAGTGTAGTTGTGTGTGAAAAGAACTCCATAGTTGATGGTCCCACTGGAGGGCATGCTCTGCTGTAGCAGGTTAAGGTCCATATGAATAAGTACCTGTCCCCGAAGAAAAACGGATGTGGTTTCGACCATGTCCTAGATGCCCGGTACAGCTATATAATAATGAAGCCTTAGAGATCCTCACCAAATCTCTTGCCTTAAGCTTGGATAGGGCTTGACCATTGACTCAGAAGATAGATTTCTCAGACATTTGATGAGCTGCCCTCTGAGCAAGAGTTCTTTCAGAGAGAGAAAAAACAAAGTATCCCTAAATTGAATTGGCTTTTTAAGGTGGCTTCTTGGATTTCTTGGATTTCATTGGTTAAATGATTTTGGATTTCTCTGTGTTTTTAAAAGGGTGGAGAAAATGCTTCCCATATCTTTTACTGTTGACATTGAACACTGTGCGTCCAATCAAATTGTACAGTATTGTGGCGCAAATTAATCTGTCACTAAGTAAGAGTTAGTCAAATTAGGTAAATGCCAACATGGACAGGTTGCGTGACATTTATGGGATTAAAATCCCACCAAATGTATTGCGGTCACGGATCCAAAAATAATAAGCGTGAATCAAAATAATAAGCGTGAATCCAAAAATAAAAAGCGCAGATCAAAATAATAAGCACAGATCATAAAATAACAAGCATGAATCAAAAATATATAAACACAATTAAAATATGCTGCAAAAAAAAAAAAAGAAAAACAACAAACAAAATCATGTTTTCCTTGGTTATATTACTGTATTTTGTGCTCTGACAATTTTGCTTATATTTTCATTTTTTTGTACACTTACGCTGTATTTTTCTTTGCTTTTGTTTCCAAGTTCTGCGCTTGATTTTCCAAAACTTGTGAGTAGAGTTTCATGTAAATCAGGGGGGCGTTTTGCATCCCCATTGGTCCACAAGTTCTTGATCGACAGCTCCTCCTCTAGCCAATCATTCGACGAGGGGAGGTGACGTCACTCTAATGCAACTCCGACTGCTGCCGCTCAATATTATATTATTTGTGGTTGATAGATACTCTGCTTGTGTCTGTTTTGCGTATTTTCTGCCAGCTCTAGGAAACAATGTGTTGCCCGAGTAGGCCATTATCATAGTCCATTAACACATGTATCGAGTCAGCTGAATTTAGTTAGGCATTATTTAAGAACTCCTTGTTTGTAGGGTATTGGCTGTATGTCTAAAAAAAAACAAAAAAAAAAACAAACACAAGGCTAGGTTGTTGTGGATGTTTGATGCATGTTTTTACTAGCTGTACCAATGCAGTTGCGAGTTCAGAGCCCAACTTGATCCGCTTTTCCACAAAATAAAATCCAGATCCCGACACCAAGGACTATTACAATACCGATGAATATAGAAATGCTTACATATAACTGGACATTTGTATTTTTTTTATTATTATATCAAAAATTTAAAAGGTGTGCATTATTGCTGACACCTACATGCACACTTTGGAGTTGGTTGTATGCCTGTAAGTCATTTGCTTCAAATGTTACTGAAGTTGTAAACTCTATGTTATGGAAATGTTTGTAAATGTTTTGGATTTGTATGCTCCAATGTTGCTGTATCTTTAGAGACGGTCCCCCTAAATTTGCGACTATTTGTGAATAAAGAGCGTCCAACGTCAAGCCAACTTTATTGCAGTACATAACGGCACATTCAGCAACATGGAAAAGCGGATCAAGTTGGGTTCTGAACTCACGACTACATTGGTACAGCTAGTAAAATCATGCATCAAACATCCACACCAACCCAGGCTTGTTTTTGTTTGTTTTTTTAGATATGCAGCCAATAACCTACAAACAAGGAAGTCTTAAATAATGCCTAAACCAAAGACTCTGCCAACTAAATTCAGCTGACTCGATACATGTGTTAATGGATTATGATAATGGCCTACTCGGACAACACATTGTTTCCTAGAGCCGGCAGAAAATACTCAAAACAGACACAAGAAGCAGCGTATCTAAAAACCACAAATAATATAATATTGAGCAGCAGCAGTTGGAGTTGCATTGGAGTGACGTCACCTCCCCTTGTCGAATGATTGGCTAGAGGAGGAGCTGTCGATCAAGAACTAGTGGAACAATAGGAACGCAAAACGCCCCCCTGATTTACATGAAACTCTACTCACAAGTTTTGGAAAATCAAGCGCAGAACTTGGAAACAAAAGCAAAGAAAAATACAGCGTAAGTGTACAAAAAAATGAAAATATGAGTAAAATTGTCAGAGAGTACAAAAAACAGTAATATAACCAAGGAACACATGATTTTGTTTGCAATTCTGATAACTTTGCTTTAATTCTTTTTTTTTTTTTTTTTTTGCAGCATATTTTAAATGTTTATATATTTTTGATTCATGCTTGTTATTTTTTCATCTGTGCTTATTATTTTGATCTGCGCTTTTTATTTATTTTTGAGCTTATTATTTTTTTTTTATCTGCGCTTATTATTTTTTGATTCGCGCTTATTATTTTGATTCACGCTTATTATTTTTGGATCCGTGACCGCAATACATTTGGCGGGATTTTGATCCCATAGACATGACCTCATCTCTGAAAACCGTGAACAAAACTATGCAAGATAAAGCAGATGACCCAGACTACATCAGATACAGATAAACATGGTTTTGCTGACCACATAGACTTATCAGCTGCCGAGTTCACGATATAGCACAGCCTTTTTCTGCAGAGTGATGTAATGTACCTAATTAGTTCTGCCATTGCCATATTTATTTAAGATACAACGTATTGACTAAATTTCATCAAGGAGGTGCAAACAAGGCTCCAAAGACGTATATTTTTGATCAAGCATGGAGAAAATGTAAAGAACTCATATTTAATATGATGTAAAAAATTATTTAAAGTTCTACAAGGTATCCTCATTTGACTTTCTGTTTTAAATGTAGCTAATGGATAACAAAGACATGTGTTAAACATAATGTGTGTCTCACTGCTTAAGGTGAAGTCATTGACCTCTAATACATTTACCACCTTCTGTAAATTCAGTTTGAATAGCCATTGCGTAGCACTTTAATATTAGAGTAACCTATCCAGACATTTGGCAAACCAGGTTAAGGTTAATTTAATGTGCAGCGAGTCCAGTTGTGGTGATTTCATGGTTAACAGACAAGTGGATGAGAATGATAAGGAAATTGAATCCTTCTTTTGTGGAGATAATTAATAACGATCTAGGCCAATGACCCTATTATCCTCTCATGATAACCAGTCGTCCTCTGTATAGTGGGGTTGGTCAAGAGTGAGAATATATTTAATTGAACATTGTCTCTTTCTTGTACATTGTACATGGTGTTCCCAAACTTCACTTCAGAACTTTTTCTTCTTGGATATTGCTATCAAAATTTTGTTTTGTATACTGGACCCCATTATGGCATGCTCATGTGCTGGTATCCTCACCAGGCATCTAAAAGGAATAGTCCATCCAAAATTTTTAATTTTGTCATAATTTACCTACATGACTTTCTTTCTTATGCAGAACACAAATGGAAATTTTGTATTGCATGTCCTGTTCTGTCTTTTTAATGCTGTAGCAGTTGATAGTGCCTCACTTTAAAGCTTAAAAAGCAAAGAACCCCAAAGTATCATAAAAGTATTCCATTTTACTCATGCGTCAAGACTTCTGAATTAATATGATAGGTTTTGATGAGAAACAAATCAAAATGTAAGTCATTTTTCACTGAAAATGGCATTAAGGTGAGTAAATTATGACAGAATTTTTGGGTATACTATTACTTTAAAAGAGATTACTCAGGCAAGCCTTATATCTTAATCAGCAAGACTACATTTGTTGACAACATTTATACTGGTCCACCAGTAAAACCAGCATTAAACCAGCTTGAACCATCATAGAAATTCATATTGGTCCCCTCTCTCTCTCTCTCTCTCTCTCTCTCTCTCTCTCTCTCTCTCTCTCTCTCTCTCTCTCTCTCTCTCTCTCTCTCTCTCTCTCTCTCAACAAGATGCACTGTGACATGAAGATTTGTTTTTTTGTTGTTGTTTTTTTTTGTTGCACCCATTGTTGCTTGCTGGTGTCATAAAGCCTATTGAAAACATTAAACACAGTAGAGAGGAGACAGCTAGTGGGAAATTCACAGCGTGAGAGCTCACTCAATCAGCACATCCAGCCCTTTGGATTCAGCTCACAGTTCCCACAAAGCCTCATATGTCTGTGTCATTGAGAGCATCTTTCTAGCTCTGAAATTGGATTTAGAGAACTCACGGCAGCTGAAAATAGTGACAGTTCCCTCTAATCAGTAATCAGTAGATAGAACAGGAAACTGGCATGTATTGACTCATGTTTAGCTTTTGAGTGACTTAAGGCCCAAGAAGGGGGTGGACGAACACTAATCAGGCCCAGCAACGTTGATTTCTCACTTTGATAGGGTGAAAGAAGCAGAAGGAAAGTGAACAAGATTTCAGAGTAGTTTGGATTATTATATATATATATATATATATATATATATATATATATATATATATATATATATATATATATATATTTTATTGTTTTATTATTATTTATTTATTTATTTATTTATTTTTCTTCCTGTATTTATTTATTTACCAGAATCTTTGTTTACTTTGCTCATGATTTTGGATTAAGGATGTAGGATATTAAAGAAGAATATATACTTTAATATTAATACTTTAAATATTTAAAAATGTAATATACTTTAATTCGAGAGGCCACACACACACACACACACACACACACACACACACACACACAGTATACACACACATACATTATATGACATACAGTCAGACAGACAGCCAGATGTTATCTTAAAAACTAAGCTTCTTTTTTAATTACAGTTTTGTGTGAAATGTTTTACAAATTTGTCAGTCTTATCAAATAATTAGTGAGAAAAAAGAGATTAAAAAATCATGGCTGTAATTTATTTTGGTTCATTCATCACACTGTACAATACACTGTAATATACTAGTAAGAATAGTATGGTTGTACTGCATGCTATTCGAAACATAGCCAAAATACTGTTTAGTGCAACTTTAAGTTTGCACACGTTATTTAATTACATCAGCAATTTCCAAACAAGGCAATGGCAGTTATTTATTAGTGTGTTTTTTGAAAAGTTTGCTTCAAAGTTTGGTCACAGCTGGGAATCTCTGACAGGAGAAGTGAAGAGACAGTCTCTAATGATATAATGATGACACTAATGCTGATTATAATTACGTGTATTTTCTGACAGATGAAAAGAGCCGTTTAACAAAGTTAAATGATAATTCACCCAAAAATGAAAATTCTGTCTTTTTTTTTTTTTTTTTTTTTTTTTTTTTGGTCACTTATCCTCATGTTGCATTTACTGTGAAACAACACAAGTTCTCATGTGAAGACACAGGCCACTGTGAACAAGCTTCTTTCATGCACTCAGATTTACACATATTGTATGCCTTCAAAAGACTTGGGATATGATGCACATGGAGCCACATGGACTACTTTTATAATACTGTTGAGTGCTTTTTTAACGTTTAATGTCAGTCTACTATCAGCTGCCATTGTACTGAATAAACATACTGGGACATTCATAAAAAAAAAAAAAGTGTTCCGCATAAGAAAGTCATCCAGGTTTGGAACGATATGAGAGTTTGGCAGAATTTTCTTTTTTGAGTGAACTATTCATTTATACTGACTCCAATGGGAGGTCTGCAATATTATGACTTCATAAAGTATTGAATGAGAAATAACAAGCAGTGTACATTAACAGACCATTGCCTCCCTCAATGTTCATTTACTCCGTACTGCAATAACATAGCCTTCTAACATCTCTGTAAATAGCGGCGACACAGATAGCACTCCAGCACAGGGACTGTATCAGGTCCCTCTATGTGTCCTCTGTTAAAAACACAAGCTGCTGTCTGCTGGAGCCATGCCCTCTGAGCTAGCAGAGGAACCTGATTAGAGATTTCCACCAGGACTGCATTTGCTTTAAATTGGATCCAGCGCACAGATGGAGCCGCCGGTGGTTTTGACCCTCCTCCGTCATGGGGTAAAACTTGTCCTCATCTTCCCTTTTTTAGCTGCATCAAGTGACAGCATTTCAGTGGAGATGCAGGGGCCAATGACCCCACTAATTAACCCAAGAGCCAAACAACTCATTCTGTTTTTCTGAAAGTTAAAAACAATGGATTTTTTTCAAGCCATTCTTCAAAAGAAAATTGTTTGGTTAAAGCAGTCTATATTGCAATTAATTAAATGTCAAGTTCGGAAGCCTGACATTAATAAGGAATTCACTAAGAATCACCCGCTGATAGCACCATTTATTTGCACACGCTGTCTGCATTGTTTTAGCACCCGATTTACTTAAGAAAAAAAATCAAATCAGATAAAGTCAAGTAACAGCACAAATGGCCACAAAATTAGTGCTTAACACAATTTGCACTGCTCAATTCCCAATCTAGCAGAAGTTGTAAGTGCTAGGTTGTAAAGGATGATGAAGCAGATTACCTCAGTAGCGGATTTAGGCATGGGCAACATGTGCAGTGGCATCTTGCGGGGGGGGGGGGGGCGGCACGAGGCACCCACACAGACCCCCCCACCGTCCCCACCGTCAACAACTTTGGGGGCGTGTTAAAGTGGGTTTCGCACAGGGCACCATACAAGCTAGAACCGCCACTGGATGACCTGGCGTGTATACAGTATCGCTCTGACTCCATTGTGATTCAGGCATAAAAATCTGCCCTTTAAACTGCTAAAAGTGTGCTGAACGGTGCTGAATGGTATGTCTGAATATACAGTATGGGTGTTTATAATGCTTGTCTCCATCATTTGAGTCACTGCTGCCATGATCAATAGATAATTGAAATAAACACCAAAATTCGGTGTACCACTTGCTTTCAATTGGTGGTAATAGCATAACATTAATTGTGCAGAGCAGAATTGCTGGTATAAGACTCGATCTTTAGTGAGTCTAAATTACAACCACAATTCCGAAAAAGTTGGGACAGTATGAAAAATGCTAATAAACAAAAATGAGTGATTTTTTTAATTATATTCACCCTTTGCTATATTGAAAGCACTACAACTACATATTATATGATGTTTTTCCTTGTGAATTTCATTGTTTTTTGAAAACACAGTCATTTCAAATCAGATGATTTCAACATGCTCCAAAAAAGTTGAGACGGGCAATTTAAGATTAATAACAATTTGACGAGTTGAAATAACAAGGCGATGTGAAACAGGAGATGTTAAACAGGTGAGGCAATCATGTCATAGTATATAGGGAGCCTCCAAAAACAGCCTAGTCCTTCAAGAGGATGGAACATTCGAGACTTGACCATTTGTTCCCCAAAGACAAATTGGAAGGATTTTAGGCATTTCACCCTCTACAGTGCACAATATAGTTAAAATCTGGTCAAATCTCTGTGCGTAAAGGGCTAGACGAAAACTATTTCTGAATGCACGTGATCTCTGATCCCTCAGATGTCACTGTCTTAAAAAAACGGTATTCATCTGTAATGGATATCATAAACATGACCTTGGGATTACTTTAGTAAACCTTTGTTAGTCAACACCATTTGCCGCTGCATCCACAGATGCAAATTAAGACTTCACTATGCAAAGCAGAAGCCCTACATCAACACTGTCCAGAAGCGCTGCTGACTTCTCTGGGCTCGGTCTCATCTTAGATGGAAAGTAGAATAGTGGAACATTTGGTCCGAAATGTCGTGTTATTCGGGCCAAAGAGAAAAAGGGCCAAAAAAATAAATAAAATAAAGCTGTTATTAGCATCAGGTCCAAAAGCCAGTGTCTGTATGGGCCAGGGGTGTGTCATTGCCCATGGTATGGGTAACTCGCACATCTGTGAGAACACAATAAATGCAGACAGATATGTACAAATTTTGGAGCAACATATACTGCCATCCAGCACCGTCATTTCCAGGGATGTCCCTGCATTTTCCAGTAGGACAACTTCAAACCACATACTGCCCAGATTTCAAGTGCATGGCTGTGTAAGCAGAGAGTGTGGGTGATTGATTGGCCTGCCTGCAGTCCTGACCTGTCTCCAATTGAGAATGTGTGGCGCATTATGAAGCACACCATACGGCACGAAGACCCTGTGCAACTGTGCAGCTAAACCTACATAATGGATGATTGGGGGAAAATTCCACTTTTTAAACTTAACAAACTTGTGTCTTCAGTGCTCAAATGCTTAATAAGTGTTATTAGAAGAACTGGTGATGTTTCACAGTGGTAAACACTCGACTGTCCCAAATTCTTTGGAGCGTGTTGCAATCATCTGATTTGAAATTACTATACATTTTCAAAAAACTAATTTTACAAGGAAAAACTTTATGTAATGTGTAGTTGTAATGTTTTCATATAGCAAAGGGTGAATGTAATTTACAAATCACTCCTTTTTGTTTTTATTAGCATTTGTCATACTGTCCAAAATTTTTTGGAATTGGGGTTGTACATATAAAGGACATAATTATCTAATATTTATAGTGCAGCACTATTTCACCTTATTTTGCACCAGGCTGAACTGGATTAAGGGTCATTAGTGAATAAGATGCAGGTTTTAGTGCTGAGATACCATGGGTATTAGTGGCATTCACAGTTCAGCAAATTCGACCTTAATGCTGCTCCATCAATGTGTACGTAATGTTGTTTTTACTGACATATTGTGTGACACGGCAGTCTATCGTGAGGCATTTCATGGTATATTTATTTTTGTAGCACATCTAAAATGCAAGCATGTAAAGTCATCTTTAGCAACTCATGACTGAAGGGCTACCTTAAAGATACTTTCTTCTGATGCTTTTCTTGAATGAGTCTTTTTCCTCACATCTCTGTCACTCAGGAAGTCTCACTTTTAACACCCCCCACCATCACCACCTTAATTCCATCCAGTTCCCTCATCCCAGTCCCATCTTTCAGTGATGCTTTGATCTTGCGTTCTGAACGACTCACCGCTCTGGTTGAAATGGTTTGATGTGGGGAAAGGACGCCTGCACAGAGATGAGTGTGCAACAACCTGTGTGAAATACATCTTTTATTTTGCTCAACCCTGAGATAGCACTTCTGCCTCACCACACTGCGGTGATAAATGTTCTACACAGGTTTCTGTTGCCACCCACTCCAATGTTATGTTAGCACACATGCTAATGCATTCCTGCACTACACACTGTAATCAAAGTAATTTAGCAGGTGAAAATAAAATGGTTTGTATTGCATATCACATATGTTCATCTGCTGACTGAATATGATGCTGGTAAAATGCACTTTGTCCTACCCATTTTTTTCTTCATAAAAATGGGACACATTCATTTAAATTCATAGATTTAAAGGGCCACTCAGTATTTTTTTCTTCATTAAAATTTTTTCACACATAGAAATGAATAGTACTTTTGAAAAATGTGTTTAAAATGGTGCATACTTACATGAGACGAAAGCTGTTCATTTGATATGTAAGCCCTCCTGTTATTGGACAAATCTGCTTGCAGAATACATTAATAATGGCTGACACACACACACACACACACATAAAAACATAAATAAATAAAATATTGTGTGTACCTTTAAGGAAATACATATTTGTTTGAATGCAGACTGGATATTTTGAGACAAATTGTGAAAGGGTCACATATAAAATGAATGCAGTTTAGCTGATATTGTCTCCTGTTGTACAGATATCCGGGGGATACAGAACTTCCTGGACCAGACGTCTCAGCAGGGCATGGACGTGTCTCTCCAGAAGGTGGAATCCAATATTAACATGATGATCACAGGAATGTTCCGCACCATGAGGGTGGAGGAGCTACACCGCTACAGGGACACACTGCGGCGCGCTGTGCTGTTCATGAGTCCCGCTACTGCCAAGGCCTTCATTACAGAGGTACATTCAAACACTCATAATCACAAACTCTCTCATATCTCTGGGAGCACAAGTATAATTGTATAGCTTTTTGCTTATTTATTCAAAACATTTTCTGCCTAAAACTTTGAAACTTTGCCTCAGACATCTTTTCCACGTCTGCTGTCATTACCCATGCATATTAAATGTATCTTTATTAACTTAATTACATAAAATACTAAGAAATACAAGTATATGAAGGGTGATGTTACCATTCACAACACTTATGCTGTACAATTAAAACAGAGGTATGTATGTGATAATTGTAACAGTATATGGAAAAGCTTTAAAATATGGATACTGTATATGTATTAAATATTTTTACCACAGCTTTATTCACAACATCAGACTATATGTAAACACAAACAAGTTGATATGGCAACCACATATTGTTATACTTCTATCAAACCAGGTCAAAGAGGAACACCAAACCATATGGGAATTTGGAAGGAGAGATAACAGATATTTTGTCCTTAAACGTATGGCCGAAAAACCATAATGTACTTAAAGGGAAAGTTCACCTAAATTCTTTCATCATTTATTCACCCTCATGACATCCCAGACGTGGATGACTTTCATTCTTCTGCTGAACACAAATGAAGATTTGTAGAAGAATATTTCAACTCTGTAGGTTCATACAATGCAAGTGAGTGGTGATCAGACCTTTGTAGCTCCAAAAATCACATAAAGGAAACATACAATAGAAGTAATGCATCAGACAGTTTTTGTTTTTTTTTAATCTCTACTTTCACTTTTACATCTGAAAGTCATATGTGGTGCCTGTTTAGTTTCACTTTCATATCTGAAAGTGAAAGTTAACATGGAGATTTAGAGTAAAAAAGGACTTAAATATTGTACTGTTTCTTAACCACACCTATTATATTGCTTCTGGAGATATGGATTTAACCACTGGAGTCATATGGATTATGTTTATGTTTCCTTTATGTGATTTTTTGGAGTTATAAAAGTCTGATCACCATTCACTTGCATTGTACAGAGCTGAGATATTTTTCACAAAAATCTTCTTTTGTGTTCTGCTGAAGAAAGAAAGTCATACACATCTGGGTGAGTAAATGTTAATAGAATCATGTGGGTGAGTAAATGATAAGAGAATTTCCATTTTTGGGTGAACTATTGCTTTAAGGAAGACATTTTTATTAGCTCAAAACAGGTTTTTAACAAAAATGTCAGTTACTGGCACTTACTGAAACTTTCTGACATTTTTGAAAGAGATAAAAGTTTGCATTGTGCATCAACAGACAAGCACAGCCTCTGAAAATGCATTGTGTATTAAATTATATAATATAAGCCTTTGCATGTATCCTTGCTCTCCTATTCATACATTTCTATATACACACATTTGCATACATACAGTATTGCACACTCAAGCACGCACATACACACCAGCATCAAAAGTACATGTCCAGACTCACATTTAATTTTTGCATTGCACAGATGCAAATATGGGCCCTTGAATTCAGCCAGCAGGCATTTCATTGCAAGGCCTTCAATGTGTCAATATGAGTTAAATTGAATATTTTCAGTGTTTTTATGGTTTAAATACATAGCTTGTCAATACTTTCACCCTAGTGCCTTTATATTGTAATGTGAAGCTTTAGCATTTTCCATTTTGGCCTGACTTTCAGTTCCTTTTTTCCTTTTGGTAGTTGTAATTCATTTTTATTGAAAAATGTCACTTGTTTTAATTGCCAATATTTGTAAGGAAGTCATTAAATGGCTTTGCTCTCTCTGATAACTCTCTCAGGGAATTAAACCATGAAGTATTGCTTAATCTCACATGCTATTCTCATTTGCCTTTAATTAAAAATATCCTGTGAAAAGCAATCAAAATCCAATTTTGGTGGAACGTGGAATAGGACAGGAACCATCAGTAGTGGTTGAGACTGCAGGCTGCTGTAATGACCCCTGGGCCCGGGGATGATAAGTTGATCAGGGTGAGCTCAGAGTCTTAAAGATACTCACTTCAGCCAGGGATTCATCACAGGAAATTTAAAATGTAGCTTATTGTTTTTGTTATTGGATTTGACTAGGAAATCGTTATTCTCGCTGAGTATGCCAAGCACCATTAGCAACAAAGCATTTTGTAGTCATACTTTGGAAAACACCTAATATGCAGGCCCACACGGAATCTGCAACTGCAGAATTGTGCTGAAAGATCCAATGCCCATCATTCACAAAGTTCAACATATCCCTTGCTCCTTGCATGTTCATTTGTTCAGAGAAAAATGACAATTCTGTCATCATTTACTCATTCTTTATTTCGTGGAACACCAAATTAGATCACCATTCACTTTTTTTTTTTTTTTACATACTATGACACTGAATGGTGACTGAGACCAAAATTCTGTCTAACATTTAACAAAGTCATATGAGTTTGGAACAATGTTATTGTGAGTAAATGATGAAGGAATTACATTTTTTGGTGAACCATGGCTTTAAATAATTTAGCTGTTTCAGCCATCAGTAAGACAGCAGTTTTATCAGCTCTGTTTAACACATTTTTCCATATTTAAATTAATTCTATCAAATTCCAACAATCAGTGCAGAAAATGAAGAAAAAAAACAAACAAAAAAAAACGTCTGTCTGGGCCTGCTTATGACCCTGCATTACTCAGGCAGGTACTGTGATCATAAAAAGGTTTGAAAAACCTACACTATGCATTTGATAAATGAGAGTTAGACTGTCTTATTCCTGGCATTTGACTGTGTGCAGTAAGAGTGCTCAGGTCTCCCAGTACCACTGCAGCGAAAGCTATTAAACATCTGTTGTGAGCGTTCATTACTGGGTCTTGGAACTGTGGCTGCAGCATTCTGGTTTGCTCAGGAACTGTCACATAAAGCCAGCATATCTGGCTTATCTAAGCCTTTTATTTGCACTATAAAGCAGATTTAAAGGCCAGTTCATTGGACAAGAGACATTCTGTGTATAGATTGAGACAAACTGTTCCTATTAGAAGTCATGTTTCAGCACACAGCTGGTAAACTGCCTCTCAGGTGTTTCATGGTCAACTGTGAACACATTCTACCTGTGCTGGTATTTTAATGATGACAAAAATGCTTCAGTTGCATGACTTTTCTCCACAGCATTTTGAGACAGCTTTCTGATTTTCTTAGAACTTAAATAATAATTAAAAAAAAAAGTAAATAATAATAATAGTAATTTAAAAATAATAATAATAATAATAATAATAATAATAATAATATATATATATATATTATATATCTTAATTTGCAATACTGGAGCTAGATGATTGACATATATTTAAATAACTGATGCTCTCCTGTTGTTTATTATTATTATTATTATTATTATTATTATTATTATTAGTAGAAGTCTAAACTAGTATTTTACAAGTTGCATGCAACAAATGAGCCTTAGTTCACATGGAAGGACCCATTAAGATTTTAGCAGTGTGCTTTAAACCCTTCCAAAATCCAGACTTCTCATATGAGCTGAGATCAGACTGAAATAACATTTCCTTGACTTCAGAATTTGTCTAAACTAGTATTTTACAAGTTGCATGCAACAAATGAGCCTTAGTTAAATTCTGAAGTCAAGGAAATGTTACTTCAGTCTGATCTCAGCTCATATGAGAAGTCTGGATTTTGGAAGGGTTTAAAGCACACTGCTAAAATCTTAATGGGTCCTTCCATAACCAGCCCACTACAGAGAATAACTCTGTTCTGTTGGTATTCAAAGCATGCATTTATTAATGAGTTTACCTTTGCATGTTTTCAAAGAAAATGTATTTACTTAAAGGGATAGTTCACCCAAATGAAAATTCTCTCATTATTTACTCACCCTCCTGGCATCCCAGATGTGTATGACTTTCTTTCTTCAGCAGAACACAAATTAAGATTTTTAGAAGAATATTTCAGCTCTGTAGGTCCTCACAATGGAAGTGAATGGGTGCCAAAACTTTTAAGCTCCAAAATCCACATAAAGGGAGCATAAAAGTAATCCATATGACATGGATGGTTAAATCCATGTGTTCAGACACGATATGATAGGTGTGGGTGAGAAACAGATCAATATTTAAGTCATTTTTATAATAAATTCTCCTCTCCTTGCCCAGTAGGGGGCGATATGCATTAAGACTGTGAATCACCAAAAACAGAAGAAGAATGGGAAAGTGAAACTGAAGTGGAGATTGACTGAGCAGGGAGGAGAATTTATAGTAGGGCTGGGCGATAGGACGATGTTATCAGATATCGACGATGTCTTACAAAGATCCCGATGCTGATTGCGACACTTAGTTGACAGACAATGATCGACAATATCAGGAAAAGGCAAAACCATGGATCTGGGAAGTCGCCAAATATATTAAACAGTGGCCAGCTAACACCCGCCACCACAAAATGCGACGAGGCTGAATCCAGTTTTCAAGCTCTTTGTTCAAATGTATTTCATGTGCTGGTAATTTTGCTCATCTACCCACAACAGGCGGGTGACCTTTAAGACATCTTGGAGTGACACATGACAAGAAATGCTGTTAGTCACAAAGATATGCACTTGAAGACACACACTTTATTATATTTTTAAGAACAGTCAAAAGAAAAGCTGTCAATGCTTGTGTCTGATTCGCTGTTTGTTCAGAGGCGTGTAGCATGCAAGTCACATGTCGGCATGCAGCGCAAGCCTGTCTCGTGGAACAAGCGCATGTAAAGAGTTTTCACTTTGTTTTTCTCTGTTTCATTTGCCTGAAAACTGTTTGCAACAATAATGTCATCTATGAGAATGCTGCAAATTATCTCTGATCATCTCAGGGGGTGCTGTGAATTTAGTTCGCTTTATTTCCACGTGGTTAGCATGCATTGTGAACACAACTCAATACAAGACATGTTCACCTTGAACCTAAAATGTTATTTTATTTTATTAAGGAAGGATTAACTGTATTACCAAAGTGCAATACAAACACAAATTCCATAAGCACACACATTTGGCAACATTATTTTGGGAAAATAAGGAAATTTATTTATTACGATTATTATTATCTTTACATTTATAATTGTCTTTAGTTCTTAACCTGTAGGTTATTAGTAATTTTCCACCTGTTATTGTTGACGGATGCCTGCATGATGGCAAATGGAGCCTTTGGAGATGGTAAATATTTGGATTTGGGGAGGTGGTTAAATAAGATTTTTTGATCACTTCTTGTTTTATTGCTTTTTTTCATTTAGTTTAAAGTGCAATTTGAATTTAAAAATGTCTTTTTTAATGTTTTTCAAGTTTAAATAAATGAATACAATTTTTAAAGCAAAAATCAATAAAGCAAAAATATTCACCAACCCTCGGCAGGGGGGTTGATGATATAATTGTATATCGCAATATTTTTAAGGTGATTATTGATAAAATAATTTTTCGTAAAAACTGCTATAATTTATAGTAAAAACTTGCCATAATTTATAGTAAAAAAAAAAAAAAAAAAAAAAAAGGGACTTAAATATTGATCTGTTTCTCACCCACACCTATCATATCACTTCTGAATATATGGATTTAACCACCAGAGTCGTCTGTAGTACTTTTATGTTGCCCTTATGTGGATTTTGGAGGTTAGAAATGTTGGCACCCATTCTCTTGCATTGTATGGAACTACAGTGCTGAGATATTCTTCTAAAATGCCCCACCTCACCTTCAGCCAGTCATGATTCTCATTTAACAGAATAATTTACCACAAGACTTAAAAACACAAAAGTAAAGGAAAAAAAAATACTTTTTTTTTAAGTTTTATAATTTTTAATAAAAGTGTAAAAAATGTGATTAAAATCAAATTTGTGAACACTGATTGTTCATTGTTTGTATTCTTTTTGCTTTGTTTTAATGCCTAACCAGGTACAGAGACTACAAATGAGCTAATAGCCATAAGCCTATAGAACAATCACACTGTTTACAAAAAATGTTGCGCATGCACAGTGAGTGGTGATAGATTGTGTTAGATATAAAAGATTAGACGATTAAACAAAAGTAGACACAAAACCATAATAACTACAGACATGTTCTTAGCTATACAGTTATTATAATGATATGAGTTAATAATATACCTGTAATGATGTTTGCAATAAATGTTTGCTGCAAAGCTTTGAGTTGAAATTATCTCCTCAGTCCAGTCAGCTCTGTTGATGGCTTGAAGCCACAGTTGTCTACGATAGCCCTTGAAATAATTTTCCAACTATGGAATCTGAAAAAAGTTTGCTCTTTGCGCTCGTTTTTTGCCACCACTTCCGTGTGTGATGTAAGATGTGACGTTGCCAAAGGATTGGTCTATAAAGAGTTAGCTCAACCAGTAGTGTCAGTTTGGGGCGGGACTAAATGTCTGTGTAACCACTGGCAGATGTGAGGAGTGTTCAGGAAAACTGTTCACAATTCCATTTGGTAAGACTAGTGAGGCAGAAATCACACTTCACTTTCAAAAGATTCACCTTCAAAGCTGTAATAAAATTTAGTTTTTGCCTAAACTTTCAACACTTGCTTTTTCTTCAACATTGATTGTATTCTGCATTGAATCTATTCAGCATGTCAGCTGTGCTACTTTAGCAAATGTAACAATTTATTTAATGAACCTGGTCCAACACTAACAAAGTCAAAGCTCAAATGTACTCAGTAGTGTGTCAGTGCAGTCTGTCAGAGCAAGACTGGGCAGCGGGAGTGAAGTGATGAAGTGAGATGTTGAATGGTGTTCTATGGGTGAAGGGTCTTGAGCATTTAACAGGAGGTCAGCCTCATAGTGGACAGACAGAAGACATGATGGGGTATGTCATTGAGGTGAGAGTATGGACAGGGAAACGACTCTACGAGGTGCCTGTCTGTGTGATGTGTTTATGGTGGAGTGTCAGAGACAGATATCCATCACACTTGTGCTGACAGACTAGCAAAATATGGAGTGAAACCGTCCAGCCCAATGGACAATTAATGTAAATTGTTTGAAGAAAACATGGTGGATTTGTGTGGCCTTGTCTGTCAATGTCACAGACATTGTCAGTATATCACGATACATTATGATAACATGCAATGAGAAACAGTGGACTGTGGGTGCGTCTCAATCAGCTCTCTAGCTCCCTATGTCATGAATCAGTATGTCATGAACACAAATTCAGAGTAGAATAGAGTTCTTTGAAAGTTAGAACATGTGCATTCAGAGTAACAATGTCGCAGCTTGCCATACCCTTCCCCATAAGGATTGCAAAACAAACATTTGCCTGCCACATCAGGCAGGCAAATAAGCTGAAGGGGACAGGGGTGTACTTGAATGAGCATCTTACAAAAAATAACGCAGACATTGCCAGACATGCACGTATTCTAACAAAACAAAACAAGATACAAGCAACATGGACGAGAAATTACAAAGTAATGATACGGCTAATTGGAACACCTGAAGAAGCCAAAGTAGTTATGATAAGAGAACTCAAAGACTTTTGTAGTTATTGGATTGGATTGTGTGGGGAGCATCTGCATGGACTATTGTAAAAACAAATGACAGATTTTGAAGAGGACAATTCATTCCCGTTCAGAGACATTGTGTGAGTGATCATTTACATAGACTATATAGTAAGTATGAACATTTTAACTTTAAAACTTTTGACCACACAGCCCACAAAATGTATTAGATTGAAAATGATATTGACCCAGACAAACCACTTTTGTGGTTAAAAAACATCAACAACAATTGTGAGTACTACACAGATGAACAACTCAACAGGAATGTGGAAATAGAAAGGGCTTTATCAATAATACACTTCAACAGTAGAAGCCTCTATAGAAACTTCTCTAAAATCAATGATTATTTGTGTCAATTAAATAAGTTTAATGTAATCGCTGTAAGTGAGACTTGGCTTAATGAGAAAATGTGCGATGTGGAACTGGAAGGATATGAGTTGTTTACAATAAATAGGATTAACAAAAAAGTTTCTCTGTATGTTGATACAGCTTTAAGATGCAGCATGGTTAAATGTACAGTATGTCAAACACCATTGAAAATATTTTGGAATGTTTAACTATAGAAATTGATGTTAAAAAAAAATAAAATACATTTACACACATTTACATGATACATTTACAAATAAATTAGCTGGTATGTTTGACAAATAGAATGAAAAAAAGGTGCAAATTGTATGTGGTGATTTTAATATTGACTTGTTAAACCCAAATGGACACAAAATGTCAACATATTTATTAATAAAATGTACAGCAATAGCCTATTCCCTGCTATTATAAAACTAAGTAGAATAACAACAGATACGGCTACATTGATAGACAACATATTCACAAATAAAATTGAAGGCAGAATAGTATGTGGATTACTTATAACTGACATACGTGACCACCTTCCTGTTTTTGTAATTTTTCAGAATTTCTTTAAGATAAAAAATGAAAATAAGTTAAATATTTGTAAAATGATTCGACACAGAACACCAGAAGCTATCGCTGCCCTGAAGGTGGACCTAATGAAACAAAACTGGAATGAGGTTTATGCTAATGATGATCCTAACAGAGCCTATGAGGCTTTTTTGTCCACATTAACTGTGCAATATGAATAGAACTGTCTGTTAAATAAACTTATATGGAAGCACAATTATGTGGACAAGCCATGGATTACCAAGGGGATAGAGAATGCAAGTAAAAAGAAAAATTATAAAGGAGATTTTTTAAACATAAAAAAAGGGAAAAAAAAAAGCAGAAATTAAATATAAGATATTAAAAAATGTTTTAATAAATATTACGAGATCTAATGAGAAAGAGTATTATCAAAAGCTATTGGAGCAGTATGAATAATACTCAAGGAACATGGAAAGCTGCTTAACAACATAATTAAAAAGGGTGTTCAGACAATCCAATTTACTTTGTAAAAGATAGCAATACAATTTTAAATAAATCAAAAGACATTGCCAATGAACTGATCGAGTACTTTGTAAATGTTGGATATAATTTAGCAAATGAGATTGTGGAGCCAAGAAATAATGAGAGTGTAGAAGAAGATATTGTTTATAGAAACTCCAACTCCAATTTTTATTAGGGAAGATGATGAAAAGGAAAATAAAAAATAAATAAAATAATGCCCTCTCACTTTCAACTGCTTTTATTTTCAGCAAACTTAAGATTCACAGACATGTGACTAACAGAAATGGAATAATGTGTCCCTGAACAAAGGGGGGGGGGGGGGTCAAAATCAAAAGTAACAGTCAGTGTCTGATGTGGCCACCAGCTGCATTAAGAACTGCAGTGCATCTCCTCCTCATGGACTGCACCAGATTTGCCAGTTCTTGCTGTGAGATGTTACCCCACTCTTCCACCGAGACACTTGCAAGTTCCCTTTCTCGGGGGAATGGCCCTAGCCCTCACCGGCTCTTCGCTGGCCATGGCAGAACACTGACATTGCAGGAAATTATGCACAGAACAAGCAGTATGGCTGGTGGCATTGTCATGCTGGAGGGTCATGTCAGGATGAGCCTGCAGGAAGGGTACCACATGAGGGAGGAGGATGTCTTCCCTGTAACACACAGCTTTGAGATTGCCTGCAATGACAACAAGCTCAGTCTGATGATGCTGTGACACACCGCCCCAGACCATAATGGACCCTCCACCTCCAAATCGATCCCGCTCCAGAGTAGAGGCCTCGGTGTAACGCTCATTCCTTCGACAATAAACAAGAGTCTGACCATCACCCCTGGTGAGACAAAACCGTGACTCGTCAGTGAAGAGCACTTTTTGCCAGTCCTGTCTGGTCCAGCGAAGGTGGGTTTGTGCCAATAGGTGACGTTGTTGCCGGTGATGTCTGGTAAGGACCTGCCTTACAACAGGCATACAAGCCCTCAGTCCAGCCTCTCTCAGCCTATTGCGGACAGTCTGAGCACTGATGGAGGGATTGTGCATTCCTGGTGTAACTCAGGCAGTTGTTGTTGCCATCCTGTACCTGTCCCGCAGGCGTGATATTCGGATGTACTGATCCTGTGCAGGTGTTGTTACACGTGGTCTGCCACTGCGAGGACGATCAGCTGTCCTTCCTGTCTCCCTGTAGTGTCTTAGGTGTTTCACAGTACGGACATTGCAATTTATTGCCTCCGTGCAGCATGCCTAAGGCACGTTCACGCAGATGAGCAGGGACCCTGGGCATCTTTCTTTTGGTGTTTTTCAGTCAGTAGAAAGGACTCTTTAGTGTCCTAAGTTTTTATAACTGTGACCTTAATTGCCTACCGTCTGTAAGCTGTTAGTGTCTTAATGACCGTTCCACAGGTGCATGTTCATTAATTGTTTATGGTTCATTGAACAAGCATGGAAAACATTGTTTAAACCCTTTACAATAAAGATCTGTAAAGTTATTTGGATTTTTACAAAATTATCTTTAAAATACAGTGTCCTGAAAAAGGGCCGTTTCTTTTTTTTTTTTTTTTTTGCTGTGTTTACTTGACATTGTTAATAATTTTATGAATTAAAATTCCACAGATTGGGCTGATATTGACATGTTATTATTAAAAAA
Source organism: Myxocyprinus asiaticus (assembly GCF_019703515.2). Lineage (NCBI taxonomy): Eukaryota > Metazoa > Chordata > Actinopteri > Cypriniformes > Catostomidae > Myxocyprinus > Myxocyprinus asiaticus. Next base: position 22,988,947 of record NC_059376.1, on the reverse strand, counting down.
AATAAAAAAAAAATAAAATATATATATATATATATATATATATATATATATATATATATATATATATAGAATGTATAGTAAAACCATTAACACATATCTGCAATCAATCCTGCAGAACAGGTATATTTCCCAGAAAAATTAAAATAGCAAAAGTCATTCCCATTTATAAAGGTGGAGAGACATCTATTCTCCAGTTATAGACCAATTTCTCTACTTTCTCAGTTCTCAAAATTTTTTTGAAAAACTATTTGTGCAAAGGCTTGATAATTTCATAGAAAAACACAATTTGTTGAGTGAACATCAGTATGGCTTCAGATCAAATAGGTCCGCTTCAGTGGCAGTGATGGAACTGGTACACTGTCAGAAAAAGTGCAAAATTTGTACCACTAGGGGTATAATTGCTTGTCACCAGGGCAGTACCCTCAAAGCTACATTTTCGTACCCTTACAGCTTGAACCTCAGTGATATGGTACTATAATGTATCCTTGGAAAAGGTGCAAATTTGGCCTTTTAAGGGTACTGCCCCAGTGACAAGCACTTTGTACCTTATGAATGGCAAATATGTACTCAAAGCATATTAAAAACTACCAACTTGATGTTTAATCACATTTATTTAATAACATTCAATAATTTCACATTTTTGTTCACAATGTCACAGAATTAACACTTTAAACATCTCAGAATCACAATTTGTCAAATACAGTAGAATACATATTTTTTAGCCATTTTGCTTTAAAAATATTACTGCACATTTCATTTTAACTTAAGAACCCTTTAATACTCACCCCAAAATACATTTTAGGAGCCCATAAAAGGAGAGGTTTTAATGAACATCACAGGCTATCTTTTCAACACAATGGCAGTTGACAGTATCTCACTTTAAAGCTTAAAAAAAAAGAACAAAATGAACATGTGAACACACAAACCACTTTGAAGGAGCTTCTCTCATTTCAAAATGTTTCTCACAAAAAATAATTATCGTATGCCTTCAGACGACTTGAAATTAGACGCACAAATCACATTTTTATGTGACTACTTTTATTACATCTTTTGGGTCCTCTAAGCTTTAAATTGAGCCTCTATCCACTGCCACTGCATTGAAAGGGTGGGCTGTGATATTCATTAAAAATATCTCCTTTTCTTTTCCCACATAAGAAAAGAAAGTCATGAAACATCATGAGGGTGAGTTTAATATGACAATTTTTATTTTTCGGTGTTAATAGACTCTTCTGGAACAAAGGACGTCTTTAAATTATTCTTGACTCATATCTTTGCAATAGCACATTGCAGGAAGTGAGCATATTTTTCATATAGGGCGAAAAAAGTCATGTTAAAAAAGAAAGTATGCACTGAAGGCTGTAATTAACCCCTCTTTGATCCTTATTCCCCTGCACACCATCCATTTTTATCAGGACTTGAACCATCCTGGTGAAAGCCATTTTCATATGGTGTATCAGCATCACACTGTAAGAGGAAAACATAATGTTAGAACAGTATTGAAACCAGGCAACATCTGCAAAAACAACTTTCCAAGCTTTATTTAATTTGCTATGACACAACTTACAGTATTACATCATTCTGATGAAACAAAAACATTTGTTTGACAGTATTTACTACTCATATAATCCGCCATAATGCCACAGTAAATACCTGGAAGATCTTCTGCAAGCATCTCCTCTCTTGCTTCAATTTATATTTTGGCCAAAAGGATTTTTCTTGGTGCAAGCTCATGCACAATACTAGTGAAGCCCTCCTTGAAGCACTGGACAGTTGATGAATGGATTCGGTCAATTTCATCACATAACATTGATAGTAATGGAAAGTTAATCAATAACATTAACTTGATATTAAAGTGGTCACAACAGTCTTATAGAAATAGTTCACCCAAAAATGAAAATTATGTCCCAACTCACCCTTATGTCACTCCAAACCTGTATATATTTTCTTCTGTGGAACACAAAAGGTGAATGTTTGAAATCTTCATAGTGTTTATTGGTCATAATGTAAGTAGATGGTGATTTAAAAAAAAAGCTCAGAAAGAGGGAAAAATACAATAAAACCACAGTAAAACTAATCAATGCTACTTAACTATATTCCAGGTTTGTTCACAGGATGCAGTGAGAACCAGTGAGGTTTTCAGAGCTTTATTGTTTTAATTTGATAGTAAATAACAACTTAAATTATGTTCTGTTCATCAAAGTGATCATATCACTACAGAAAACTCGGAATACATCGTACCTTTTATTTCAAATACTGTTACTGTGGTTTATGTCCTGCCACCAGAAATTCACCTTTTGTGTTACAAAGAAGAAGAGTCATGTTGGTTTGAAATTACATTAGGGTGAGTAAAAGACAGAATTTTCCTTTTTGGGTAAACTAATCAACACCTTTTCAGCAATATAAAAATATTAAAATGCCCAAGTGACAGAAAAATTCAGTGCCCCTCTCATTTTCAAGTCCTCCTGGTCTTTACAATGTAGTTCTAACCTGCTGTTCCACGTGCAACACTGAAATCAAACATGTATTTTAAGCTGATAATTGACATAAAAGTATCTGTGATATTACTTACACTGGAGAGTTTTTATCCACCATTCATTCCATCTTCTATCTCCCTTCTCCACCTATAAAAAGTTTGCTGCATCTTTAACAATCAAGGTATCTGGTAGCATCTTGCCATACTGTACATGCAAAATATTTTTGCATATGATGTGCATCCTCATCAGTGACAGCAAACTCCTGTTGGAGCCAAATAAAAAGTGCAGAGGAAAATGTGTTCAATCTCAAATGTACACATTTTTTTTCCCATCTTAAATTTTGCAGCCACTCAAAGATACTCTGTTACTCTTCAGTTATAAAGAGTATTAATGCTATCCATGATTATTAGCTATAAGTATTGTGAAAAGCACTAGACAAATAAAAATTAAGACTTAAAATATATGTCCTGTAAAACATCACTGTGCTCTTGGCTAGCTAATATGTTTTTCACAATACATACAGCAGTCCACTTACCCCTGACACAGACCTGTGACAGGCTCTTTACAGTTTCTTTGGACTGTATGACTGTGTCCAAATTTCTCCTTACTCCTCTCCTCCTCGAGAATCAGAGGTACACACTCCAAGAGATTGGTGCCAAGTATGCTAACAAAAACAGAGAAACATAAGCATGATCAAGGATTACAGGCAATAAATGTCGTAAAACTTTGTGATTTATTGTGACAATACTGTGGCTGGGGAAGCAAATGTGTAATAAATCAACAATGTTTTTTAATACTCTGGGCGTTCAGAATTAACACTGGCATCTTTCCAACTGTAATCGCGCATATTCAAAATGATATTATTGCTTGTGGATGGAAAACAATCATAGCCGATACACACTTGCCCAAAGCACCAGCTCTCTGGCGAGGTGAGCGGCGTTGAGCGGAATTCTTCCGCACCAGTGGACACGTACCGTTACATGCTCAATAAGTGGTACAGGAATCAGTTTGACAGACTGTGTTTAAATGAAGAAAACATGACAAAAAAGTATTGAGGTGCAGTAGCTTTGGTATAAGCGGAATGATTGTCTCTAATGTCGAATTATTGAAAATTAATGCAAACCTGAGGAGTAACGGCTACAACCCGATTACCAATTCGGGGTGTGCAATAATTGTCAATAATTCGACGGTCCCTCATCAATTATTCCGTACTAAACTGAAGTAGGAAAACAATATGTTGGCTTTCTCAAGCCTGTTTAATTAAAAAAGTATTTTGGCAGGAGAGCAGATCTGGTTAGCACGCAAACACGTCAATGGCTCTGTCAGCGAAAATTACTATCTACAAACACATAACATTTGGACAAATACACAAACTACCAATTATAACAACACATACATTTAAACATACCTCTGAATTTATGTGATTCTTCAGTGACCTCCAGGTTCACCTCCGCGCACATCCCAAATTCCCGCGCACATCCCAAACTTCCCACGCACATCCCAAACACCCCGTCAATTCCTTTGGACGAATTTGAATAGAGCCCTACACTGTGAAATTACCTGTTGCACTTGCAGCTCTTCAGTTTTTTCTTGTTTAAAAAAGTTTGTACTAATTGTGCATAAGTTTGCACTCTTCCTTTGAATAAATTAAACGTCCAAAAGATCCAAAGTTTAATGATTTTATTTAAAGAAACAGCTTGTTTATTTTATATGAGATAAAATTGCATTGTTTCTAAACCTGTTTGTAATTTAATTTAATGAATTTGTTTTATATGTAAAATAATAATAATAATCATCATCATCATCTTGATGCTCTAAATATAAACACTAAAATCCAGAGTTCAGATATGGATTATTTTTTTTCACCTGTTGTATGAGACCAGAGAACATGAACTATTTTACTGTATAACATTTTATTTTTTATCATTTATTATTTAAATTTATGTAGGTGTTGGGTGATTTTCAATTGCGTGTTTATTGAATTGTTGAGATCACGTAGGGGACAATGAAGTGAATTTCATGCACTTGAAGGTTTTGGCTTTGGCAGCCTTGAACCACCCCATCCTTCACCAAGCATATCATTTGATCACAGTATTTTGTACATCTTTTGGGTGAAATGATACATACATGGACTCTATGATGGACAGAAATGTATTTGTATCATATCTATCCCTAAAGGGTACATATTAGTGCCTTAAGGTGTAACTTTTGACCCAGTGAGAATACAACCACATAAGCTGTACCCTATGTGATCACAAATGGACCCCGACCGTACCCTTTTTTCTGACAGTGTAGAAGAGATTTCTACTGCAATGGACAGCAAGAAATATACTGTGGGGGTATTTATGGACTTAAGAAAAAAGCATTCGATACTGTTGATCATGGCTTATTAACGAAGAAACTGGAGAGATATGGTATTAGAGGGATTGCTTATTCATGGCTAAAAAGTTACCTTGATGACAGATATCAATATGTACAAATAAATAATGTTGAATCTGATTTATCGAAAGTTATTTGTGGGGTTCCACAAGGTTCAGTGCTAGGCCTCAAACTGTTTATACTATATATAAATGATATATGTAAAGTGTCAAAATTCCTCAAATTTGTTTTGTTTGCTGATGACACTGATTTATATTGCTCTGGGAAAAGTTTGGAACAGCTTCTAAATACAGTAGAAAGGGAATTAGAAGTCTTAAAGATATGGTTTGATATTAACAAGTTATTATTGAATCTAAGTAAAACAAAGTTTATAATATTTGGTAATCGCAAATCAATAATCAAGTTAAAATTATGACCAATGATTTTGAAATAGAAAGTGTATGAAACTAAATTGCTGGGCGTGATGATTGATCATATATTATGTTGGAAACCACATAAAAATAATGTAAAAACAAAAATGTCTAAAACCATTGCAATATTATATAAAACTAAAGATATCTTGAATCAGAAGTCACTATATAGACTATATTGCTCTTGCATAGTTCCATACATTACTTACTGTATGGAGGTATGGGGAAACCAGGCCCAGCTTCTGACAGCTATGCTAGGATGGGCAGGGGGATATTATACAGTAGGTGGGCATTTGGGATGGGGGAGAGGTTACTCAGACTACTAATTTAATGTCTTTAATTGGCTTAACATGGTGTAATTGTCAAGATCATAAGACCCAATGTAACTATATTTTACACTTTTTCTCCATATTAAAACATATATTTAAATAAATAAACTGATAAACATTGTACATAATCATATGCACTTACTTAGTTTACTAATTTTAAGCAGTAATAGTTCTAAACATAACTAATATTAGCATTATATTCATTCATTTTCTGTTATAGCATAATTTAATGTACAGCTACTTTGAAACAATGGCTGTTATGAAAAGCGCTGGACAAATAAATTTGACGACTTGACTCATAAGATTGAAGTAATGGAGGTAGTATACTACCTCCATTAATAAGAAACAATATAAAGAAATACACTTTTAGATAAATTAGAATTACAGCCTTAAAGCAAATTACAAAGACAAATTAGAGTCTCCACGAATGCAAGGATGGAGTGGAGAGAAATAATGTCAAGGAGGAAAATAAGGATGGAGTGAAAGGAAATATATTAGATGGAGAGAACATTAACATATAAGATTAAGATCCTAAAATTTGACACAGATGGGAACTGCTTAAAGAAGTAATTATGTAATATATGTCTGACAGAAATTTAATTAGCAATGATACTGCCCTACAAAGGCAAAACGCAAAATTGAGTTCTGACTGAAACAGGTCTCTTATGATTTGTCCGGTGACAGACGAGTTTGTCTCATATGCTGAAATTCAGAGTAACCATTGTGTGAAAATGCAGTAACAACAAAATCCACATCAAAATAATTCAAGCCATTTTTCTCAGTTTCAATGTTAGCTAATGAGTATGGCCTTTGTAGGGTAGCAAAGGGTACTGATATTTCTTTACCAGTGAAACTATATGTGTAAAGTAATTTAGGGAACACAGGAATTTGGATGGATGTATGGATGGATGGATGGAAAGTAATGCCATGTAAGTACCAGAGGTTATTTTTATGGCAAAAATAGAGTATTTTAAAAGCAGTGACAAAAAATAAACAAAAAACTTTCACAGACAGCACTGTAAAAATATGTATAAGAGATGTAAGACGCATGGAGACAGACAGAATCTCTCATTGACACCGAATTAACAACAGGGAAAACAGAAGCATGCGTCCTGCAACAGTGCGGTGCGGGACAAGCTTTGATTGCTGAGTGCAGGTGCGGGCGGGATGATGTGTACGCGGGAATGGGAGAAAGAAATGACCCGCGTGACTCCCGCAAAATATAAATATAAATCTATTTTAAAAATAAAATAGATTTATTTCATGTATTTAAGGTACAGAGTGTTATTCATGTTATCCGTCTATTGCGCAAGAGCAACAAAAAAAATTATGATTTACAGGTGCAGGGTTGATTCATTCAAATTCTTCCCTGTGCTCCATGCAATGGAAAGTCCCTTAGTGCTATGGATGTTAACATTTTATAAAGAAAGTTACAAACAAAACTTTGAAAGCAACCAAAGGCCAATCAGATATTTGGCAAGGTTAGTGTTAACACTACCCGTTTTTTTTTTTTTGGTTGTTGTTGTTTTTCGGATGGGAATTGTAATAAAAATAGCCTATGATAGAAGGGACAGAATCACGCAGAAAAAAATTAGCGCAGACCACTTCCTGCGGGAGCGGGACAAAACGTGAAAGTTGCAGGCGGGAGCGGGACAAAATATTACATTTTTTTTTGCAGAAGCGGGACAGAATCTCTTGGGAGCGGGTCTGAAAAATCCACCCACACAGACCTATACTTACACGAACACCCGCAGTGCGATTTTGGGTAGCTGATGTGGAGGGAGAGGGAAATATTTGATAAGAGGGAACCTGTGATACATTAACAGCAGCCACAAGGTCACTGCACACTGAGACAGCACCAGGCTTCTGTATGGACACTAAAAACCTATACATTGCACAGAAATATCTCTTATTACCGTTCTAGCTCACGTAACGTCTCGGATTCTCTGGATTGCAGCAGCCGCTTTTTGAGTGTGTCGTTGCTTTCGGCCAATGACAAAAATAGAAAAACACTACACATTTCTGGTGCTGTTTTGTGATTGGTTGGGCAGTCTACAGCCCACTCTCAATGTTTGCAGCACACAGCCCGCCCCAATATTGCTTTTAACCAATGCACAAATTGAAAAAAATATATTTATATTTAAAACCGTGTTTCCCAAATGTTTGATTGGGTGGGCAAGACTCGCATTTGGGTGGGCTCAGCCCACCCCTGCCCATGCCTACATCCGGCCCTGGAGGAAAAACATACAAAACTAATGCCAATCCAGTTTTCAGGCTACAAAAGAAAGCAATAAGATCTGATTATTATGAACCAAACAGCACACTATTTATTAAATTATGTGCTTTTGCGATCTAGTTGATCTTAAAACTGCACAGATATTTTACAAAGCACAAAATAATTTACTACTTATGTGTATTCAGATGTTGTTTGAAATAAGAGTGAGCCAGTATGAACTTAGTGGAATATGTATGTTTAAATAAACTAGGGTAAGGACAAATATAAAAAATAGACAAATAGTGGTGATTTCTCAGGGCCAGCAAAGCCTTCTCTGCTGGTCTAACATGCCAAATAAATAAATATTTTTAAACCTTTCATTCTCAGTCACCTTTTTGCCTATGTATTTTTAAGCACTTTCCACTCTTAATTAATCTACAAACAAATAGAGAAAAACGAAAAGTTTATCCAGTCAGAATTTATTCCTTGATGCTTACAAGCAAAGTGTGACAATTGTTTCACAAATCGCATGCCAGAAGCAGCCCGTGATTCTGAGCTCTACCCGGTCAGGCCTTCAGAATTTCTACAGAATCCCTCAACAGTGCAAATGAATGGGCAACTGAAGTCAGATTGTCAGATGAATCAGCCAATCAGATTGATTTATTTGTTCTTGGTGGGTGTGATCTTTAGGATACGTCCCGGTCAAGGCCTTCTAGCTGGCCTTGAGTGACGCAATCACGCTTTAAGTGATGCACGTAATTCAAGACCAAAAAGTGTAAAATCAATCTGTCTGACCAGTCGGCTGTCATCACTGCTGGTATTGCCATTGAGAAAGAGATTCTCATGGATTTACAAACATGAGATGTTCTGCATGACCGTGTGATTGCTTAATTTATTAAACAGGAAAGGAGGACTGATTTTCACTTCAAGTAAATTGGTAAGTGCTTTTTGCATTGTTATAGCAACATCAGGAGTTTTCTAAGTGTAAATTAGGCTGCTTGAGCATTCAGTGTCAGATCAAGTTTTGAAAAGTAGTGCTGCGTTCCATTCAACTCGGAAAGTTGGATTTTACAACTTCCTACTAGGAAAAGTGCAATGGAATGCATCTTGAAGTCAGAATTACAACTTGTAGGCTCGTGCAGAGTTGGGTTGCTAGGAGACATCTCTAATGAGAGTCAAACCCCTGCTAAGCTAACGGGAGCGTTGCAGTTCTGAATATCGGGGAATGGAATGCATTTATGGTCGGAGATATCAAGTAGGAATATCCCACATCCAACTTGAATGGAATGCAGCATAACCGCGTACCCTGAAGAAACTAAATTTATTGCAAGCAACATTTAAATCGCGAATATTATTAGATAGATTTTTCCAGGTATTATAGACCTCCTTGGTAGATTCATATGAAAAATTATGATTTTTGAATGTCTGTTCGGGAGACGTTCATTTTGCAAAACAGTCATGCTGCAGTTAAAATTAGGCTTACTTGAGCATTAAGTGTCGTTTCAAGTTCTGTCTTCCATGCTTGGACGTGTTTTTAAAATGTCAGTTGGTATTACTAGTTAGCTGCGACATAATATATGATGCCCAAAGGCATAGGGTGTCTTATTCATTGTGAAGAAATTGTGTTTTCTTAATGGCATGAATCACACTGAAGGCCTAGACTTTAAATGCATGGCTGAAAATAGATGTATATCTGTCAAAGGGTTAAACTTGTGGAATAGTTGCGACAAGGAATTAAGAATGTGTAGTTCACTTTGCAAATTAATAATATTAATAATAATAATAATAATAATAATAATAATAATAATAAAACAATGAAAAATAAGGTGGTAAACAAATAAGTAATTGAGGTATGATAATTATTGTGTATGAAATATTTGGAACTTTTGTTTTGCTACTGTTTTGTTTTGTCTTTGTATAGTCTAAATATATTGGTGAAAGGATTGCCTATTAGGATTTGTTATGTAAAAAGGGTAGGCATAATAAGCTAAAGCTAAAGCTTCAGCCTACACCTTTTCGGTCAATATTATCTGCACAGCCCTAATTTAGAAATGGGAATCAGCAGAGACCTGATGTCTTGATATTAAAGCTAAATCTGAATCATAATAATATAATATAGTGATTGCTTATGTTTAATGTATTGTGATTCAAAACTGTTTTACACACTTTTTCGAATTCATCTTGATTGGACATGGGCGCTTTGCACAACAAGTGCTTAACTTTCTGCTTCATTGTATAGCCATAGAAGTAGCATAGAGAACAGGCATGTCAGTTTCAATAAAATAAAAAATAAAAAACGATGTGAGGGAATAGTTTACCTTGGTTCTAGTGTGTTAAGCATTACACAAAAACCCTTGCAGTTGAGCTGTACAGAGGTTCTACACAGACATTCTTACAAATGAAACAAGTTCTAGACTTATATTGATACAATATTGTGAAGTAAAATGTTATGATTTTAAATATCAAGTTTTTGTGTGTGTGTGTGTGTGTGTGATCAATGTCACTACCAAGTACTACTGCAAAGTACTTTCATTGCACACAAATATTATATCATAATCAGTCATCAGAAAACGGGTTTGCACTACAAAGTTGCGTTGTTTGTCTGATGTGTGCAAGATTTTAGCATAAGCAGCTTTGTGAGATCATTTTCAGTTCTCACCAAATCAGCACATTAGTTCCAGAATGCTTCCTCTTGCTAACACACACACAATATATATATATATATATATATATATATATTTATGAATGTTTCTTTTTTTTTTTTTTTTTTTTTCAATCCGAGCTGTCAGGGCAAGGCAGCTGCTGCTTCCAGCCCATGGTCTGTGCGTGATTCACAGGCCTCACTAACTTGTCAATATCTGTGGTTACTTTGGCTCAAGGTAACAGTGCTGACTGACTGCCGTGTCTGCTCACACACAAGTAGGGACACACACAAGCACACATACACAGGTGTGTTTAAACAGGCCTCGCTAACCACCACCCAAGGTCATGTTCATAGAAGCAGACAAACACAGTGGGTAATCTCTGTTGGCACTCATTGTGACCTCAAGAGGTCTGATTGGATAAGAGGCAAACAATGGCAAATGGGAAACTGTAGCATCTATGCATGCTGGATGACAGAAAAAAATACAAATATAAAGGATAAAGAAAGACATTACAAAACTGCAGAAAGATTACTCTTAACTCAAAGTGGGGAGGTTTAGATCTTTAAAGGTTAAACAGGGAAAAGGCGACAATTGCATCTTCTAAGACAGTGTCGTCCATGATAAAGTTAAGATAAGCAGAATTTGCGAGGTAGTTATGTCATTAAAATGTCTTCAGATAAAGGAAGAAGGCTTTTTTTTCATTTACATGAGAGTTTATATTTGAAATGTTAATTCAAGGTGACAGTTTGGAAGTTAGCACTCTGCTGAGCTCTTATGCTGATTGACGGACGAGAAACTTTTCTGCTGCTCAGACAAATCCTTTTCCACAGCAGCAGGAAACAGAGAGGCATTTTGAAATACATTATTTAAAATGGAGTACAGGAGATAATGACTTCTCAAATTCATTGTATGTTTTTTATGCCAGCCTGACATCATTGGTGCCTGTGCCTATGGTAACAGACTAGGGGGTCCTTACCAGGTACAAAGAGCTTTTGTGATGAATTGTAATGGACAGGGCTGCCATTTTGCCATAGAAATGAACAAATGGTTTAATGGATGAGACAGCATGGTTTTCTAAATTCATAAATCCCTATGCAACAATGTAATTATGAGAATTCCCAGAGGAAAGTAAATTATCTTCTCCCAGAGAGCAGTGAGATTGAATAGAGAGCAAATGGAGACTTTTCCACTTTTTTAATCTCCTGCTTCTCATATGTTACTGCTGAAAAAATCACTACACTGTGTAAATCTTACAATTATTATTATTTTTTTTTTTTTTGAGTGTAGTAATCTCACATGTGTCTCCTCTTGAGTTTCAGAAGAGAATATCACAAACTATGCTCAGATTTGCCAAAATACTAAAGAATGCAATCAAAAGTATTAAATGTCAAAATGATCGCAACATTTCTAATAAATTCAATTCAGTAGCGTTAGTATTTCGCATTTAAAGGCTCATTTGTTGTATGCCAATGATTGCCTTATTGATGTCTATCTTATTTCTAAGGAATTTTAGGATACTTAAAAGAAACATATTTGAGATTTCCATTAAGTAGGCCTATTTTGAGCTTTGAAAGTACAGCCTTTGTGCAATATAATCTTCCTATGGGTTGTCATCATCACTGTGTGATCTCATAGTTCTGACTCCTAATTCTGATTGGATTAGCTGTGTTCAAAAATGTGCGGCAAGCAACTATAAAGAGCCCACAACTAGACTAGTGAACTATTTGGTAAGAATTGTTGTTATTATTAATAATATTCTAATAAATCTTTTAATCAAATTGCTAGCATTATATAAAAGTATATTAGCCACTCGAGTTCATGCCTTACAATTATTTTACCATGAGTAATTGGTGTTCTCAGGCACCACATGAAGCAGAGTGCCTAAAACCCTCTTTAACTTGGTAAAATCACTGTAATGTATGACCTCTTGTGGCTTTCTGCTTTAATAATGCTAGTAATTTGTTGTTATCTCATTAAAGCAAGTCTTAACAGAATGAACTCCTATTGTGATATTTCTACAAAAACAAAACAAAAAAACTTCCTATTCCATAATTCAAAACCTCCAGTAAATCATGCAAATATGAACCAGCCATCACTGTGTGGGCAAAGACTTGGCAGCCTCATCCCAGTGCCTCTGTGTCACAGAGCAGTTGCTGATTGGAATGTTCTTAGCTGCGATGATTCTTTAAAGATGAGGTGGTGGCACTGATTGACGTGTCAGCTTTTTAACTGGGGTGGATGGCCACGGCTGTCAGATGGCAAGCATTTTAGCCCACATGATGGATTATTTACAACTCTTATGCTGCCAGCACTCGCCACTTCCTTTGAGCCAGTCCCGTACTTTATATGGCCAATTACGCCCTGCTGGCCATTTTCTCATCACAATCAAATTATATCTACATTGTGTTTAATTTCAGTTGCAAAGAGCTCAGCCATTTTTACATGGGTCTGTGGAGACAATATATCACCCTGGGAGCCCTGTTGAATGGGCAAACAGGCAGGAATAAAGCAGTCTTTGGAAAATAGATAAAACAGCTAGAGCTGGCTTTTTTGATTAAAGTGGAATGAAGGATGAAGAATAAAATTACTCATGGTAGTATTTCCTGAAAATGTTTTTGCTTCCTCTTTAATTCATGCACTTTACTTAAAATGGGAAAATGACTGCTGTAGGGGAGAGGGAATGTGCACTGTAAAATCAAAACCCATTTTTATTTTTTTTATTTTTTTTATAAAACACTTTTTTTGTTGTGCACATTAACATTATTTAACTCAGTAGTTAACATGAAATAACAATGAATAATGCAGCATTTTAAAAACAATTTTTTTTATCTTTGTTAATGTTAATTGCTACATATACAAATCCATTTTAACACCAAAAGTTAACAGTATGATTCAACAATTGTTATTGCATTGCATGAACTAACAATGAACAATAGAATATTTACATTGTGTACAGTACAACCCCAATTCCGAAAAAGTTGGGACAGTATGAAAAATGCTAATGAAAACAAAAAGGAGTGATTTGTAAATTATATTCACCCTTTGCTATATTGAAAGCACTACAACTTAACATTATAGGATGTTTTTCCTTGTGAATTTCATTGTTTTTTGAAAATGTATTGTAATTTCAAATCAGATGATTGCAACACACTCCAAAAAAGTTGGGACAGTCGAGTTTTTTTCCACTGTGAAACATCACCAGTTCTTCTAATAACACTTATTAAGCATTTGAGTACTGAAGACACAAGTTTGTTAAGTTTAGAATGTGGAATTTTCCCCCAATCATCCATTATGTAGGTCTTGCACAATTGTGGATGTCACAATATAAAAACTCCGCCGTGAACACTGCTGCCTCTCTCCCGGATGAGCTAAATACTTTTTATGCTCGTTTCGAGGGAAATAACACCGTCCTCGTGGAGAGAGCTCTCACGGCCGAAGCTACAGAGGTTAGTTCACTCTCTGTCTCTGTAGCGGATGTAACCCGATCCTTCCGACGGGTGAATATCCGTAAAGCCACGGGTCCAGACGGCATTCCGGGCCACGTCATCAGAGTGTGCGCGAACCAACTGGCTGGTGTTTTTACGGACATTTTCAACCTTTCCCTCTCCTTGTCTGTAGTCCCTACATGCTTCAAAACGTCCACCATTGTGCCTGTACCAAAGCAATCCAAAATCACTTGTTTAAATGACTGGCATCCTGTTGCTCTGACCCCCATCATCAGCAAATGCTTTGAGGGGCTAATCAGAGATTACATCTGCTTTGTGCTGACTGCCTCACTGGACCCATTGCAGTTTGCTTACCGCAACAACCGCTCCACTGATGATGCCATTGCATCTACAATACACACTGCTCTCTCCCACCTGGAAAAAAGGAACACTTATGTGAGAATGCTGTTTGTAGACTACAGCTCACCATTCAACACCATAGTGCCCTCCAAGCTTTATGTGAATCTCCGGGCTCTGGGCTTAAACAGCTCGCTGTGCAGCTGAATCCTATACTTCCTGTCAAGCAGACGCCAGGTGGTTAGATTGGGCAGCAACATCTCCTCATCACTGACCCTCAACACTGGAGCCCTGCAGGGCTGTGTTCTCAGCCCACTCTTGTATTCGTTGTACACACATGACTGTGTGGCAACATACAGCTCCAATGCCATCAAGTTTGCTGATGATACGACGGTGGTAGGTCTGATCACTGACAATGATGAAACAGCCTACATAGAGGAGGTGCACACTCTGACACGCTGGTGTCAGGAACACAACCTCTCCCTCAACGTCAGCAAGACCAAGGAGCTTGTGGTGGACTTCAGGAGAAAAGACCATCACCATCAATGGAGCACCGGTGGAGAGAGTCAGCAGCTTCAAGTTCCTCGGTGTCCACATCACAGAGGAACTCACATGGTCCATCCACACTGAGGCCATTGTAAATTAGGCTCATCAGTGTCTCTTCTTCCTGAGACGGCTGAGGAAATTTGGAATGAACCACCACATCGTCACACGGTTCTACACCAGCACTGTAGAGAGCATCCTGACTGGCTGCATCACTGCCTGGTACGGCAATAGCACCGCCCACAACCGCAAAGCCCTGCAAAGGGTGGTGCGAACTGCCAGACACATCATCGGAGTTGAGCTTCCCTCCCTCCAGGACATATATACCAGGCGGTGTGTGAAAAAAGCTCGGAGGATCATCAGAGACTCCAGCCACCCAAGCCATGGGCTGCTCTCACTGCTACCATCAGGCAGGCGGTATCACAGCATCAGGACCCGCACCAGCTGACTCCATGACAGCTTCTTCCCCCAGGCAATCAGATTTTTGAACTCTTGATCTCTCACGATCAATATACATCATCACTGCACTTTATATAATCTTATTATCTCATACCGGACTGTCATAAATTATATTCTTTCTTAACAACACACTGGCAACTGACTATCAGCCGACAGCCTGAATGTCAATACAGTACAATACAACCTTCTGTATATTTTATATATACTTTATATACTATTTTTATTGTATGTGTATTCTATATTATGTGTATGTGTATTCTATATTGTGTGTATTGTATACTGTACATTGTATATTATTATTGTGCTGTGTAATTATGTGTATATTAGATATGTAAATTGTGTTGTGTAAATCTGATGTTTATTGTAAATTGGTATATGTCTCATCACTGTCATGACTGCTGTTTTGCTCGGAACTGCACCCAAGACTTTCACCCACTGTTGCACTTGTGCATATGGTTGTGTGACAATAAAAGTGATTTGATTTGATTTGAATGGTGTTGACTAACAAAGATTTACTAAAGTAATTACAGTTACTAAAAGTAACTGTTTTTGGAGTATTGCCTCACCTCTTAAATATCTCCTGTTTCACATCATCTTATTTCAACTTGACAAATTGTTATTAGTCTTAAATTGCCCCTGTCTCAAAGTTTTTGGAGTGTGTTGCATCATCTGATTGGAAATTACTGTACATTTTCAAAAGACAATTAAATTTACAAGGAAAAGCATCATATAATATGTAGTTGTAATGCTTTCAATATAGCAAAGGGTGAATATAATTTACAAATCACTCCTTTTTGTTTTTATTAGCATTTTTCATACTGTCCCAACTTTTCTGGAATTGGGATTGTAAACAAACATTAATTAAGATGAATAATTGCTATAAAAATATAGATATAGATCTGTATTATAAAGGTTGGCCCTTTGTCAACAGAATCATGAAAAGTTGTATTTTTAGAATTTATTTATTATTTTGTTTTATAGGTGTGTATTTATTTTTGCATGGGTAACTGCAACCAGAATATTACTGATTGTGATTTATTCATAGTAATGGATGAATGGTTTTCTAACAACTTTAACAGGGTACCCATAGATATAAAAAAAACCTGGAAATGTCAGGGAATTTGACATTTTGAAAATGCTCATTTCCAGGCCTGGAAAATCATGGAAATCAATAAAACCTTAAAAAGTTATGGATAAGTGTATCATTTATCAATTCAAAAATCAGCTAAAAATATATATATTTTTTGCAACATGATTACACTGGAAGTCAGTGACATTTCTTCCAAATGTTCCAGTACCCTGGCATTGGCCCCATTATGTTGAGTTACTGACAAGCTTTGCATCGGTTTAAATGTGTTTACCTTTTCCTGTGGCACGACTAGAGCGTGTTGTGTCAGCAGAGTGAGAGACTTGGGTTCTCGTCCTGCGTTGAAACCAGGAAGTGACTGTGTTCGCATAATGAGTGGCGACCATGATTCAGAGGTTTTATTTTCCCAATTACATTTCTACTCCATTGACGGTTAGGTTTAGGGTTGGGGTTTGGGGGTAGTGTTAATACAAAATGCATTCCTCTTCACTGGATTACATCTTTTACAGCTAAAAACAACTCGCTTTTCATCTCGCTTTTGGCATCCCTATGTGGTAATTTCATCTGGAAATAAGCTCACACATTGCCTTATACGTTCAAAAACACTTTTCGCTTCAGCTACTGGGGGCACTGCTTCAAATTTCTGTAAGCACAGACTGAGCTATCTCAAGAAAAGCCAACCTACTGTTTCCAAATTCACTGTGAGATCAGTCTGCTTTTTTGAGTGTGATCTCCATGAAATTATGTTAAAAATATGTATCCAGTAATTACAAACAACTTGACAAGTCATGTAAATAAAAAATAAAAAAAATCTGTCAAAAAGAGTGGGAATCTTGAAAAATTACCATCAGCAACTTTCCAATTCAGAGATGGAAAGCCAGCATTCCTCAAAATCTAGAACTTCCTGCATCATTTTAAATTTTAAATGGATTTACTTGCCTTGAGAACCATCTTATTTCAAAAGCATGCATTTTCATTTATTTATTTATTAATGCTGCAAGTCACCCAAATAAGTGGTTGATGAATAGTGACACAAACATGGCATGTGCTGATAAACCTTCACTGGGTGGATTACTCCTATAATCCTCTTCCGGCTCACGGTCCCATTACCCATTGCAAAGACTCATGCAAGGGTCACACATCTGGTCACGCTTACATTGTCACCACCCGTCAGACTTTGCTTCTTCCACCACCAGCCAGTAGCAAACAGCACTCCGTAGGACTGTTAGAAAATATCTAGTGACCTCCCTCTTGTGGCAGATTAGGTGACGTTGTTTTAGTGCAACTCTGTCGGATGTCGAGGGATGCACCAAGTGCTTGGGTTTAAGAAGCTTCTGGTGTGAGCCCGTAGAGATTGAATTGAACTACTGCACTTAAAAAAAGGAGCTCTTGATTATTCTTGTGCTATTTCTGACTTGTGCAAGTGCACTTGCTAAACACACAGGGAATAATGAGAAGGAACCAAAGCATCTGAAGAATTTTTGGTATGACAAGAGTTGCATTGTTCCCATAGTACTGCTGATTGGCATCTGGGGATAGGGGATAACTAAGAGTCAAATGCTTTGAGCCTCTAATGAGAAACATGTCTCCCTAATGATAAAATCTTTTGTTTAGCCTTGAGTGGATGGAGGTTATGAAAGTTTCTTCTCAATGCAGGGCTGTATATCATTTTTAATCATAAATGTCCAGAGAAAACCTCCAAAGAACAACAACATTCAGTCTCATAACACATTGACATATTACCACAATACTACTGTAGTCTTACATAGATAGACCTTGACTAAACAATATAAAACCAAAATGGCAAAATGCTGCTTATTCTGGCCAAGAGCCACCCATTTAGAAATGAAGATACCATCTGACTGACATGTAAAGCAATTAACCACAGTGTGTTTCATTTTTACAAAAATAATAGACAAGCATGAGAGCAGTTAAAATTAAATTAAATAATGTTGCGGAAGTCTCTGTGAATAGTTGTGCAAAAAAAAAAAAAAAAAAAAAACCTGGAAAACAATTGCAGAAAATGTGCAGAAAAAGTGATAAAATTAATAAGTACTGATTATTTCACAGACAACTTTGAAAACAAAAGCAGAATATACAGTTCAACAGATATGTCGCTAACTTGCTACTAAGTGTCTTAAACAAAACTCTCTAAGTATTGTTCAAATATTTAATACAAATATTGTCAAATCTAATGATTAATTCTTTCTCTGAAGTGCTCATAATATAAACTCGGCACCTTGAAATCACAACCTTGTTTCCTTGGCGACTCATAAAAAAACCTTTGTGCCTTTACTTCTGGAGGTTGCAAAAAGCCAGCCAATACAATTAGAGCTTGCCAGACAAGAAAGCACTTTCCAATTTTACATGGAATATGCATCAGACAGTCAGCGAATGGACTGTGAGACTTCAATAATACTGAAAAAGGCATTAATAGAGATCAGAAAGGGCAGCGTTCAGCAATTTCATGAAACTTCACCTGTGGGTCATTTAATCACAATGTAAAATTATAATTATAGCATCTCCATTAGGGTCCATAAGTCGGCAGCATTCTTTTGTGATGACATACCCAGGTACATCTCCAACTCTAACCTTTTTATATATTCCATGTGGGTGTTCAAGAAAAAAAAAAAAAAAAAAATAATAGAACATTTTATTTATCTTCTGCTGTCGCAGTTGTTCCACACTCTGCTCAATGTGGATCAAACATTGTAATGGAGAGAAATTACGTCCATGTTGCACATTACAGCTTCTTGCATCTGCTGTCAACACATGAGCCTGCAAGGTAATTATTTGACTACATTATAATTATTTGATGGTAGAAGCTAAAGCTGTAGAGATGACTGCTTTGGAGAAAACACCAGAAATCTTGTCACTTCAACTAAGCAAGACTCAGCAAGACTCAGGTTTGCTGTTTCAGCAGGTCTGTCGAGAGTGTAGAACCTTGATTTAACTGTATTAATCTATCGGAACACAGGTGATCAATGCCTCTGATCGGTTCCTTGCTCTGTGTGTACCCTGAAGCCTGTCATGTGTTTGCTCTGGTTTGCCCTTGAGGCCAGAGCCCTGTTTATTGCCACAGTAAATCAGAAGTGCATTATGGTGAGATCAGAGCTGAATTAAACAGGTAGTTCAGGGTAATTAAGATGAAAGAGGGATGCAAGCAGGGTAAAGCCATTGTGCGAGACTTCTATTCTGTCTCTCATTCAGAACATACTGCATTAATGTACATTGTAAATGATGTAATTTGTTTTGTGGTGAAAAGACCATTTAAGATCTTTAAAGCTGAGAAGTGTGTAATTTATGCACCACTTGTGTCACCAAATGGAATTGCAAAAAGAATGATTGTTTCCAAACAAAAGGAAGCTCACAGAGGCCATTCATTTTGTATTATTTTTCTTTCTTGTTTTCTTGAGATCACAACTTATTTTATGGCCTCTGTGAGCTTCTTTATATTTTAAAACAAAGTATTATTTAGAAATGTTGTTTAGTGTGACTAATGGCTTAGAAATTGCACATTTCAACTTTAATAGATGCAAATATGATCACAATGGGATTACAAGTGTATAAAGCTTGGCTTCTTAAACATTTTTATCTTTTTATATAAGCCACACTTAACAAATGTATAAATGTCATTGCATTAGATAGAAACCAACAAAATATAAAACTAAGTGGAATTTAACAATTATTCGACTATTCGGGCAATTATTGCAATGATAAATCATTAGCTCTAAACCAACTATTCAGCTTGTAACTTGACTTAAAAGGTTGTAATAAATGTGCTTACTAATAATAAAGAGGACAAAATCATCTTTTAAAAATACCTCTAAATGACATTCATTGAATAATAATAAAAAAATACTTTTTAAGTTTCATTCAGTTAAAAAAAAAAATAAATAAAATAAATAAATAAAAATCCTATTGTAATTTAGTGTCTTGTCTTGTTTTCTATTTTAAATTATATAAAAATCAAGATAATAACAAGATACATTTACCTGATAAACAACATATAATATATTTAGGCTTGCTTTCAGAGAATGTATCTTGAATATAAGTGAATTTTGTATATAAGTGTATTTTTTGCACTTGTTTATTCTTCTGCCAGTGCAGTAAAGTCAAAATATAATTATATTCAAGATACTGTACATTCTCAGAAAGCAAGTCTAAATATTGTATATGTTGCTTCAGGTAAATGTATCTTATTTTAAAATATTAAATATATTCAACATTCTCAGATAAAAACATTTTTTCCTGCATTATAGCTCGTAACATAAATGTTTTAGATATACATATTGGAAAACAAGCCAAACAACAACTTTGAATCCATCTTTAACTCTCAAAAAAAATCGATCTTTAACTCTCTTCTTAATAGAGCTGCATATCGCCGATATTCTTCACGATAAGATACACACTGCAACACATGTATTATGATTCACTTGGCGAGCCATTACATTATAATCTAACTGGAGCAAGCGTGGGGCCCCGCGAGGGATGAGCGTGCCAGCGCCAGAGTATACATCAGCCGGGTGCAGTTTCAATCTCTCCCCTAAGAACGGGTCACTTCACGTGACTCATAGAAGCAGCGCTGACCACACAGAGATATGCCAGTTTCAGAGTTTGTACTTATTAACATGACCTGCTTCCCTATTACTTGAAATTTAATAAAGGATGCATTAAAGATATAACAGCGGGGTGTTTCCTTTAAAGGCGCTCTGACACGCAAATTTTGCTTCAGTGGAACGGCAGCTCCAGCTTCGCTTATTCCACAACAAGAGTGCTTCTGTATTTAGTTATTTTGTATTTTTGTGTAATTTCCTCATACTTTGCGATCTACATCACCTGAAGCTGTTTGGAAAGTTTGGAGTGCGTCAGGACTGTAAGCTGTTTTCTTTCCTTAATCAGGCACGAGATGCAGTACTCCTCTCTCACGGCATCATTAGTTTCATATCTGATCTCATGTTACGTTAAATTAGATCAAACGACTACTCGACAACGAAAAGTTTTGTCAACAATTTTTTATCGTCGACGTTGTCGATAATGTCAACAAATCGTTTCAGCTCTAGTGTTGAACTACACCTGTTGTTATTCTTCCAGGACACAGGTGCGAACTTGAGGGGAGCTGACTTCGTACATCCACTAAAGTGTCTCCCCTACTAAAAAGACCAAATGCTGTTCAAAGTTGGTTTATACTGATTAGTGCTGATTTGGTGCTAGTCTAGGTGGTGGACCAGCATAACCACTGGTCACCAACAACACTAAACTAGTCGACCAGATTGTACTCTCTCCAGTTGGAGAAGGAAGTCTTGCCTGGTCTTTAGCAGGGGTATCTAGCCTTGCATAACATTAATGATTACTTCTATTCAGTAACAGTTCTCACACATTCATCTCCACTTGAAAATAATTTCAATTTCCCCTGCAAATGCATTTACAATATGTATGGGCTTTGTAGGAGTTTACATATGAAACAATGCATGGCAATGTTAAAGATGCAGTATGTAAGATTCAGAAACCCTTGTTATTAATGACACCTGTGACCGTTAAGTGAACTGCAGCCAGCTACCCATTGCTCGTGCTTGCGCTTGTGCACACACTCCATAGGGATGTGAGCGAGCGAGCATCGGCCAAAACAATGAAGTAACGTACAAAGAGAATGAATGTGATTCACTGGCATCATGCTGACAGAAGAGGTAGCATAATTAAAATTAAACAGTTATGATTGTTTTACCACAAACTTTGAAACTAAACTAACACTACTTATCAGCTAGTATAGCATACTGATACACACATACATCTACATACTACCGAACTATACCAGACAGTTTACTATTACACTGCACTGTTATGTTGCACTATTGTATGTTTTGTATGTCATATGTTGTACTATGATCAAGAAACCAGCGTATTTGCTTAAATTGTTCCTGTATACCTGACTTTTAGTATAAAGAGAATATTGTTGAAATTATTTGAAAGTTACGAAGCAAGGTAGCTTGCAATTTCGTCAGCGTTAGCAGGCAAGATCAAGTTAGCTAAAATTACACAGATCAATCCTTGTGGCACTGTATTTCACATGCTTTGCAGTTATGTAAGCTTACCTGTCCAATAAGAACGCCAATTCAGGGTCGGTTTTGATCCTCAAAACTGAACGAAGGTCCCTCCAGGAAACAAATGCCCTGCCGATGTTCACTCTAGTTTTCTCTCGACCACAATCATGTTCCCGCTTAGCCAGACTGGATTCAGTAGATCCATTTTTTTTGGCTTACTCTGAGTTTGTGTAGGAGTCGGTGTTGTGCTGGGAGCCGGACGTTTGCTGGATTCCATCTCTAAGATAATGTTACCTAGTGTTGCAGACTGTCTGTTGTCGCTGTTGAATAGCGGAAGAGAAGCTATTACTGAGGCAAGGCTCTTGGGAGTGCGCATAAACGTCACATCCTTTGGATTTTCCTGGCAAAACCGACCTACTCCCTTCACATGAAAATCAGTCTACAGGCTTTAATAGGCAACCTAAGAAGTCCAGGAAGGGCTCATTTTTTAAGTTGCGTTACAAGCCGTTTACACATTGGCAAAAAATAAATAAATAAATAAATAAAATAAAATAAAATATATATATATATATATATATATATATATATATATATATATATATATATATACATGAAAATTGTTACATATTGCACCTTTAAATATGAAACAGTAAGTCATGATACAAACTGAAATTTCTTCCGAAAGTTCTTGATGGAAAGTTTTAAGCTCTGGATCAGATGAGTCAGTTATGCAGTAAGAAGTGGTGGTGTGGAGGCATCTTATTGTGCTTGGCGGATGATAGTTCACGTCTAATTCTGATCATCTCTGCGTCTGGCTCTCTTTAATGAATACATGCCATCTCATCTACAAATTCCAAGGCTCAGACAGGTGGAAAATATGAGATAATAACAATAATCATCATTCTACAAATGCACCTTTTTGAAGGACATTGCCTTCACCATATAATTAAACAAATGGTTGTATTTGAAAGTGGTTTGAGCTTGAATGTCTCTCCTTGAGGGTACTTTTTTTTCTAATTTGTGATTGTAAAAGGCAGGTTGCGAACACTCTAACTCATCACAAAAGAAGGAAAAAGAATAATAGGATGAAATTGTAAGTGATGGATGATTGGTGTTAGCGATACCTATTTATTCTTCAATGAGATTTCACATTAAAGCAAGTTAAGACCTTGCAGCACTGAGGTGACGGCTCCCTGAACTCAACAACCTCAACCTGGATTCCCATGCCCTCTCTCTATTTCTCAGACAAGGGTAGATTTACAGGTGACAGCAATGGCAATGAGTGAGAGGCTCTGTGTGATTACAAGCTTTGATCTTGCTTGCATAAGACTTTACGTTAACCCGCTGTCATTTAGGGGTGTATGCTGTCTGCATAGCACAGCGGATTCCCAGACATTCGTAATCGCACTGCCATTTTGATACTTTAGCATGGTTCATTCGTACTGTATGTGATGACTATACCCATGGAGGTTTTTAATACTCGGAGAAAGCTATCCGTTGGCATTCCTGTTAATCTCAATGGCAGTTGTGCGGCTGGGACAGGACCCTCTTGAACTATGTGATTTGCATGCTGGTTTATGTTGGTCTAGCTGATGGACCAGCATAGCTATTAGCTGGTGCAGGTGGTCTTTCTGGGTAAGCTGATTGATCAAGGAACTCTTTCTGGTTAAGCTAGTAAGTAATGCTGTTTTTTTGTTTTGTTTTGTTTTTTTCAGCAAGGCCGTCAATAGCGAAATATGTTTTGAAACCTGATGATGTAGAAACGGCATCTACCAACAAGGGCTAACAGGACCATTGCTAACCATCCAAACCTTGAACCCATGGCTTTCCCACTGAGATTGTCCTACTCTGTGATTCTTAAGGAAAATCAGAGACGTATTTGCTCTTTTTCTGAGCCTGATCCTGCTCAGGGGAAGATGCTTTTTAACTTGGTCAGATCTGTTGCAACAGGATTTTCCTAAATCAGTCATTCTATGTTAGGCCTGAGCATCTTTTCTGTGCCAGCTTTAAGCCCGCTGCCAGAATCAATATCTTTCTAATTGGCAACGGACAACACACCTCTCAACATAATCTTTATTTGCATTTTTTTTTTTTTTTTATCTCCTATTTAGCTATTTAAATATTTTGCTTTTATGATGTAGAGAGACATTTGTTCCGGTCAACCACACTGTGTAACAATCTTGGTGCATTTTCTTGGCACTATGGTAATCCTTAGAGGTTCATTTTATTCTAGTAGAAGTTTAGCCAATGCTTTAATTAAGCAGAACCATCTGCCTCTGAATCAGATGGTAAGAAAGACCCTGAACCAAAGCTTTAGGCTATATTCAGACGACTGATCCATATACTGCTCTGATGATCCACACACAAATTTTTATTTTTTTCCATCCACAACACTACGCTGAAGAGCCACTCTCATAATGTCACCAAGCATCAGACACCAAAAGGACTGGGCCATATAATTAATAATAATAATTTTATGTCTACTCTTGTTTGGGTGTCAAAAAGCGCATTGTGCTAAATGAAGAATGTCATACAATTATCATAACAGTTTCAAAGTAATTACAAATAGACATTCTATATCTAAAAATCATTCATGAAGACTCCCAGCTTAAAGCCCCCTGAGCTTTAATGTTAACAGAGCCGATGGGATCGATAACAATCGATGGGATATTTTATACCTCTTGTCACCTTTGTAATTAAAAGTTTTATTAGATGTTTGTGGGAGATTAAACACTATTAGTGCTGCTCCAGCCATCAGATTCTCCAGCTGTTCCTTTTGTTTATGAACAAAATGTTTTATGACACCCACGTTTATTCACCTACGTAATTATGGTTAATGAAATTCTGTGCTGGTACACTGGACAGGAGACACATTGATAAAGGTTAGGTGTGGAGAGAGAGAGAGAGAGAGCCAGAGATGATACCTGTTGCACAGCTGTGAAATGGCTATTTTTACACTATTTTTCACTGTTTGCACATATTTTGCACTTTATGCCCTCAAATACACTACCGCTCAAAAGTTTATGGTTACATACTCATTCTTTATTTATTTATTTATTTATTTATTTATTTTTTTCTTCATTTTTTTTCTTCACATTTCAGATTAATAGTAAAGTCATCACAACTATGGAATAATATAAATGGAACTATGGGAATTATGTTGTGACTAAAAAAATCCAAAATAAATCAAAACTGTGTTATATTTTAGCATCTTCAAATTGGCCACACTTTGCCTAGATTTTGCAGAAATGTACTCTTGGCATTTTCTCAACCAACTACTTGAGGTATCACCCTGGGATGTTTTTAAAACAGTATTGAAGGAGTTCCCATCTATATGCTGGGCACTTAGTGGCTGCTTTTCTTAATTATTCAGTCCAAGTCATCCATTTCAAAAGATTTTAGTTTTGTAATTAAATAAATTAATATGTTGGCACAGTTATATTTTTGTCTACAAAACTAATTTCAAACATTTAAGCATACGCCTTCAGATCAAAAGGTTTTTAAGATCATGAGAAACATTTCAGGCATGTGACCCCAAACTTTAGAATGGTAGTGTACATATGCAAATACATATGCAGATTTATATTTATACCCATTTATGTTTATACCATATTGTTCTCTTTAAGTGCTCTTATCTTGACATTTTAGCCAATCACCTGAGCCATAAATGCCATGTGATTAATTACACAGGAGCCTCAGATAAAAATTATGTCCTAACAACACTGATGGCACCACAAGAATGGCACCACAGTCACAAGCCCTTCATTAACAACTATACTGAGCTGTGTCCGTCAATGGAGAAACTGGCTTTTTGCCTATTGAATGGTGTAGTTACAGCATCTTAGCAGCAACTAACTGCCCATGTTTAACCAGTCAAACTTTGACTGCCAGGCAAAGATTTATGTCCACTAAAAGTTGAAAAGTTCTTTCATGTATTCCAAGTGAGCACACAAATTAAACTGCAGGAAACTTCATTTGGCTTTGAAAATGTTCCTGTTCTCACTTCTAACAATATTTCATTCAGTTTCTAATTTTCTGAATCTATCTCTCTTTCTTTATCTCCAGGTGGTGGAAACTAATCTTGTGGCTTTTGATTGTCACTGGATCATCATAAATGAGGTAGGTTCTTCCAAGTAATTTGGTTGGAAATACAGTTTATTCTTCAAACAAAATTAGTTATTTTTGCAGCAATTTAGCTGGCCTAGCTAAATGAAAACATGTTGTAAGCTATTTTACATTAGATTTTTAAAGGGCTAACCCTGGACAGGACAACTTTACATATGTATTTGTGTAAGTGAGAGGCGCCCATAGGCTTAATCTTAATAGCCCGATCCTTGCGGCCAGATAAGGACAAATTACAGTTCAATGATTTAAATTAGATCTGGCAAGTGTGGGAAAAGCTCTCCAAAATAATTCAGTAGTCCATAAAGAATAAAGCATTTTGCAAAATGTTTCACTGACAAGGAGGGAGGAGAGTGAAGATATAGACCTTGTGGGCAAGCTCTGTTGGCTGAATTATAGCTGTTTCAACAACTAAAAGTCCATTTTTATGGCAATCGCAATTAATCCCTCTGGTTTTCTTTAAAGGGATCATTTAATGAAAAATCAGGTTTTCCTTGTTTTGTTTTTTCGAGATAAAATAGTTATATAGTATAAAACATACTGTAACTTTTAGAACTTAAAACTTTCTCCCCAGTCCCAAAAGATCATCTATTGAAACAAAGCGGCAAAAACACCTTGTTCTGAAAATTTTCAACTTTCTGACGTCAAGACAGCTCAATACATAAGCACATGACTGACCACATTTATACATCTAAAGTGCTTTTTTGGTTTTCAGAAACTTGGCCCATGATTCCTAACACCAAAATAACTATAAGAGTCAAATGCAGGAAAGTCCACCAAACCTTTGCTGTTTTTAGCTGTGTGCCACACCAGCTGCTTTGCATATCCTTCCATAGGATTCCAATGTTAGGAAAGAGTGGCTGAAGTTTACTTTTAATAAGGTCTCCGATGCAAAGGGGCTGTTAATTAAGGTAGGTCACTGCAAACTATATTGGACCTGACAGCACAACTGCAGCCTGTGCGTAAACACAGCAAAGCGCTGCATCTCATTTCACATGCGAAGAAGACATTGACACCTGCCACTTAAAGCTGAAGTTTTATTTTTGCAGTTTCATTTGGTGGCACTGGTGGCACAGAAATTACACACTTCAGCTTTAAAGGTAGTTAAAGTCTTAAAGGCACAGCAGCAAAAAACTGCCCATTTTATTTTAAAGGTGAGGGTGAAAAATGGTCATGTGAACTAAATCATGACTCAACTCAACTCCAAATATGCAGCCTTGACTAACATTATTGTTATTAGTCCACTAATAACCTTGACTAACATTATAAGTGGACCTCTGGAGAAAATAAAATAATAAAATAAATGTTTTGACCCCTTTAAGAATGTTGGTGCAGATTAAATGATTTTTCAGCTGCTCAAAAATATCCTTGAGTACTTTCTGAAGTGTCTTCAGAAGCATCTTTGATCATATAAATTTGAACAAATATTGCAGACTTTCAGTATTTCTGCTAACTTTCTAATCTCATCAGTCTACAAGGGCTTACCAGTGTAGGTAGGTGTAGCACTGAGTGCATCTGAGGAAAGATTTATATTCTCAGATTTTAAGCACAAAGGCATTTGACATTACCTCGTTGTGCCCCTTTATGGACACACATTGCTTATAGTTGGCCTTGCTTGACAGCACTCTAAGGGGAAAAACTGAGCCACTGCCAAAACCTGAACCCTAAAATTGGGCCAGAACCCTGTAGGCTTATATTTGTGTCATTCTAATTTAGTGCTGTTCCTAATTAAGCATCAAGGGCCTTTTGTGTTTGTCATCTGGGGGTGTAAGCCACTCAGTGTTGGTATTTTCAGGTCTGTGAAAGAGTGATGTCCTCTGTGATCTTGATTGTTGGGCTACACATTATTAAGGCCTCATGTGCCCTCTCTTGATTTGATATTTAATAATGTATCCTAATTTGTCCTCCATCATTCCTACAATGTTAATTAGCAGCTGCCCGAACACTGTTTGACAGACTTTGATTCCTCCAATCAGAAACCATAAAATTACCTTTCAGAGAGCAGGTTGCATAGTAGACAACATTCATTTTAATCTTATTGAGGCCAAACAGCTTCGACATTCCAAGTAAGTTCCCCAGCATGCCGATAGTGCCGCAAGTTCAAATTTAATGACATACTTCATGAGAGCCAGTCACCGGCAATCACAGTTTTGCAGGTAAGAATGAAACTCAAAAGTGAAGGCTGTCAAAGGAAACAGCTTGACCGCTCTGAAGTCTACATTCACTGGGGGACGTTCCCTGTCTATTCTCATCACATCTTTCCCGGCTCGCTCGCTTCGCTCTGCCTGCCTGTGGAAAAGACGGCTTCAGGCCAAAATTAGCAATCATACCTCCCAAGGCTGCGCAAGGACACGCAAGCACACATGGTCATGTCTTTCTGCCTTTTGGCAGCACTCTGAACACCCATTCATGAGGGTAACCATAACACTGAAGATCATTTTAAATAGTTATGTTTATGGGATTCAAATTGGAGCCACTTTTTGAGAATTTGAGCTCTGGAGAATTTGACCTTGACTGATGATAAAGGGCAACTTAATGTGTACAGAAAGTTTACTTTTTTTTTGTTTTTTTTAATTTTGTACCAGTACCATTGTCAGAAATTAACTTGAATTATTATTATTATTATTATTATTATTATTATTATTATTATTATATTTAAGGGACAGTTACCCTACTGGAATTGGATTTTAATGGGCATTTTTCATAGTATTTTGAACTATATAAAACTCAGTGTATTGTTCATTTACAGTATATCAAATGCTTCAATTAATCGAATAATTAAATAAATTCTCAATCTGAACAATAAACGCTCTGTTAGAATGTATATTAATGTCTGGTCCGTTTATACAGCTCTTTACTGAATAAGTATTTTTCTCTAAAACCATAACAAGATAAGCCCATCACAGAATATCATGAAATATGTTATTTAACAGATAAAAACTACTACATTATATAAACACATTTTAAATATTCGGGGCATTTTTGCCCCAATCTCTGGCTAATGTTTTATCGTGGTCAGTGCAGAAAAGATTTAGCCAAATTTTTGAGATAGGCCTACAATCTTTAGGGAAGTTTCAGTAAAATTTGATTTAACCTGGCAAAGAACGGTGTCCGAATCAAAGATGTTATTTACAGTACTTAAAGGAATATTCTGTGTTCAATACAAGTTAAGCTCAATTGACAGCATTTTTGGTATAATGTTGATAGCCACAAAAAAAATTTTGACATGCCCCTCCTTTTCTTTCAAAAAAATGCGGTTTACAGTGAGGCACTTACAATGGAAAGGAGTTAAAATATTCACATTTTTAAAAGTTTAACCACAAGACATAAACTATATGCATGTTAACATGATTTTAGTCTGATGAAGTTGCTTACTAACCTTTTCTGTGTAAAGTTATAGCCAATTTTACAACTTTGTTGCCATGACGATGTAATGTCAACAAACCCTACAACCCTAAAACGACTATAAAATGAAGATTTAACAACTTTACAGCTCAAATAATACATGAGTTTTAACAGAAGAATTAATGTAAGTGCGTTTATAAAATTACAAGCTTCACATTTCTGCATTTAAGCCCTCCAAAAATTGGCCCCATTCACTTCCATTGTAAGTGCCTCACTGTTACTTCCATTTTTTTCTTTTTTACAAGAAAAGGAGGGATGAGTCGAAATACATTTTTGTGGTAATCAACATTATGCCACAAATGCTGTTAAATGAGCTTAACTTGTATTGAACCCGGAATATTCCATTAAATCATACAGCTGCAATCATGCACTTATTCACAGCAGGGATTCCCCGTGTGATTGACTGGAATGCCGCGATGGTGATTCGCTTTTACCTCACAACAAATTATATCAATAACTTTTGAAAAGGTATGAAAAGAACTAGTGTAACTATAATATGAGTTGTAACATAGCCTAATAACATTCAATTGAATGTTACCAACAGTTAGGTCAGAGAAAGTTTAAAGAGCTAATAATGTTTGTGGTTCTACACGAATCACGTGGATAGCTATTTTGGTTTCAAGACGATGAAACGAAACATATAGAAAGAAAACATTTTGTTTCATATTTAATGTTGAACCCATTTTCTTTCTCTCAACATAAAGTTTGTTATTTACGTTAAAGTGAAAAATAAATCATAATTGTAATCAATGTTTCTTTGACCTAATTCTGCTTAGTCTTTCAGTTGTAAAACAAGGCAAGTTCTGCTCAGCAAGGTGCCCTTTATTTTTGTAGCCAATGTTCCTGCATTGTATGGTTATTTTAGTTTACATTTTAATAACTAAACAATTAATTATTCTGGCACTTTAGGCAAATTTTTTCTTTCTTTCTTTCTTTCTTTCTTTCTTTCTTTCTATAAATAAATATATAAATAAATATCCAGGGGAAACATGACTCCAGAACACCTGTGACAGCCTCACCCTTTTCAGCTTTTTTCTCTCTACACTGTAATCATTAAACAATGTTTTATTTATTTTTTACACTCTGTTTTACACTCTGTTCTCAATTTCCCCTATCTGTCACTTTCACATGCTGCAGGAGATTTCAGACCTGGATGTGCAGGAGTTAGTAATGAAGTCTATAGGTCGACTGACCCTGGTGAGACAGACCTTCCTTCTCCCACAGAACACCAGCCAGCGCTGTGTCAGGGGCAACCACCGCATCAACACCTCCCTCTGCGACCCCAAAGACCCAAAGGCACACATGTTAGAGGTGCGATCCTCCCATTTGTTGCATACCTCTTCAACTTAATCATCTCCCTTCATTTGCTTTTTTGATTGTGTCCATTAACTGTTGCCGTTAGCCAATCATTAGCCTAACCTAACATTATTAGAAAACATGAAAATGCCAATGCTGAAATTAGCTACCTTGTTTTATTGATTTTCTATTTCTTTACAATATGCCCATGGGTGCCATTCATGTTTTCTAATATTCATCTAATGGTGTATATTTCTCACATACTTAATTTATACAAAAATCAACAGACATTGACAGATGTGAAATGTACTGAGCACTCAGTAATGTTAAACTTTACACAGTATATCACTTTTTCAAAACCTTTTCTCATTATTAAAATTAATTTATATTTATATAAATATATAATATTATTTTGTAGGTGTATGTTGGTATCGGCATGGGCAAATACACTAGGGAAGGGCGATACCACTTATTTTCTTTTTGATCCTATACCAATTATTTCAAGTCAATACCAATACTTCTATTAAATTGCTTTTTTTTTTTTTTTTTTTTTTTCTTGGGATAAAAGGGGTAATTTAAAATATTATTTTTAGTCCTAATTCAAGACATTATTATTATTTTACTTTTACATTTGTGAGCCTAAACTGAAAATTATTAGACTTCTGTTTTGTTTACCCTTACAAAAATTAATCATGGTTTCACTACAGTAACTATAGTTTAACCATGGGATTTAGTTAAACCATTGTTACCACACAATTAACCATTTACAATATTAACTACTGCAATATTACTGTAGTAAAACCATGTTTAACTATTTTATCTAATTATGTATTAATAACAATTACACACAAACTCATTATGAGAAATGCCACCTTTAGATATGTTGTTATTTAGTGTGAATTTACCCCAGAAGCTGTTTCTCTGATTTTCTGTCATTACCTCTACAAGGCACTGATCCCTCTTGTTTGAACAAGCATTGTGACGGCGCAAGCGCTTGTCTGCTTGTGTTTTTCAGCATGCATGTTAAGATGAGCGGGAGAAGAAATAGTTCCCATCCTGCACAAGAATCTGCTAATTTAGCCTAATGATTTTTATTTCACTTTGAAGCTTATGATTAATGTTCATGTTCATGGTAACCAAATAATAATATCCGTAGTTTAAATTTTTATTTTAGAATTTATATTTTTATGTGAGGATCGATATTTTTGATAAAGTATCAGTATCAGAAGTATCGATACTTTAGGATTGATCCGCCTATCCCTAAAATACAATACATGGCCAAAAGAATATGGACACCAGAACACTACACCCTATACAGTACTGTATGTGCTTGTGCATTTACATTAATTTCAAAACTAATGGCATCTGGAAAGACTTTCCACTAGATGGAACATGACTGCTGTGATTTGCTCCCATTCAGACTCCCATAAGAGCATCAGTGAGGTCAGGCACTGATGTTGGGCTATGCAGTCTGGCTCGTAGTGAGCATTCTAATTCATCCCAAAGGTGTTCAGTGGGGTTCAGGTCTGGGCTCTCTTTGCACATAGGTTAGGGTTGGGACAATATAGTTATCTCATGTTTTGGTTCGATGTACGATATGAGGTTCACAATTCGATATAATCTTGATTAAATTTAAAACAACACTTACTGTAAATGACAAAGTATGACAGAAAATTGCGTTTTATTTTTATGAAAAATGTTATAATTCCTCATAACAATAAAGTTATCTAATACACAATATAAATGCTCAAAGTTCAAATAATATATATTTCTCTATAAGAAAAGATATTAAACAAATAAACCTTCAAAAATAGCTGCCTACATTTAGGCTAATCAGGTGAAGGACAAACGATATAAAAGGACAAAACCTGTCCTGAAATATGAAGGGTTGCAATCAAAACTCCTCTATAACATGCAAGGGGAAGCTGTAGTTGTTTTCTGTCACTGTTTTAAAATAATGTGTACAAGTTACAAGTATATACAGCAGTGGCGTGTGGTGCATTAACCAGGTACCCCTTCAATCAATCTTTTTTTTTATGTTCATTCAGTGCGTAACCGCTTCTCCTGTGAAGGGGGAAAACAGCTGAATGGTGAAATTAACACATCTGATTGGTCAGATTTTCTGTTACTCTGCTAATACAAATGAATCACACAACCCTTAAAAAAATCCTCTGAAGGAGGCACGTTGTGACATAGCTCTAAAGCTTGATTTGATTGGCTATCACAGACTGTTTACACTTCGTCAGAAGAAAGAATGCAGAGATATTTGAGGTAGTCTATGTTCAATTTAAGTAGTTTTTGAAGTTGTATATTTGTGTATTTTAATGCATTTATTTGTTAGATAAATGCGGGGAAGAGCATTTCAAATTTGAGTAATGTTGCTGTCTCAATTCATGTCAGCCCTTCTCTGAAGGATTTGAAGGGGCTGACTGCAGGTCACAGATATACAGTATATTGAGTTTACATAAATGTTTGTAACAAGCTCTAAAACTGTACTTTTTCTTTAAGAATAGCCATAGTTCAACGAGTGTCAAAGAATAGTTTTTGTTCAGCGGACATTAACGAGGAGTGTTGCATGGTTTCTATACTGCATCCATGTTATGTGTGATTAAAATTAAGGTCTCTTTTTACTTTTTGATAAACAACTAACTGTCGAGAACACAAATTATATTAAAACACATATTACTCAATTAATGTGCGTGATTCTCATCTTTGTGCGTGGACCTCATCTTTGATGGTCACACATTACATGAAAGAAATGTTCTATTTTAATTTAAAGCACTTTTAAGCACTTTCATCAAAACAAGGTGATTTTCCAGCTATTGTGAACCCTGTAAATGGTGTAGAAAAAAGGTGACAGAGAGATTTTGATGTTTGACAAATCATTTCATTTATGATCACACGGATTGAAATTTTTGCCCTCATATGGTTCCTCATTTATTTTGGTTGCCGTTATTTCAAAATTCAATATATTATCCCATCCTTAGCATAGGGGCATTGTCTTGGTGGAACAGAAAAGTTACACTCCATTCTACTAAAATGTTTGTCTAAGGAGATTAATTGGCTGTATACTTTATTTTATGCACCTGCTAGTAATGGGTATTGCTTAAATAAGCTAAACCTAATTAAAGGGGGTGTCCACAAAATTTTGGCCATGTAGTGTATGCATTTTTGGTATGTGTAAGAGAGAGATATGGGTGGACATGGGTTCTTTTCTGTGTAGCAGTGAATAATGCATATAGGCAGGTCATGTTTGACAGCAAGGATTCAGCACTGCTCAGTGGTCAGCAGCCCAACCCAGCAGAGGCCCAATTTTACATTGCACTGAAGCATATCACATCTGTCTCTCTTTCCCCTCCCTCTCTCTCTCTGACTTTCACTGTCGATGTACTGTATATACCACCCTCCCTCTGGAATACCCCTCTCCACCTCCTGTTCCCTGTAGACCACTGATCTCTCATTTTCCTTGGAGAGAATGACTTAACTCCTGCACTTCAAACAGACTTCATGGACTTCCTTGGCCAGCAGGCCTTCTCCCCTCTGAATTTAACCCTGCCTTTGACTATTAACTTCTTTGGCATTGGGTCTTGCTTTGTTGCTTCAGTTGTTTCAACTCCTGCTGCAAATACCGTATCATGAAATGTGCGAATGATGCTGTAATAGATCTCATCTTATGCTCTCTGCTGTGTTCAAAGCGCGAGGTACATTAGCTGAGAACATCAGTCCAATCGGCGCTGTCATTTTATTCCACAGTCTGCTTTGAAGCTGATGTACATATGCTGTAATTGGCAGTTAGTCTACCAGTTCTCAAAGCCATTATAGCCCCAGAGCAGGGCATACCTGTTCATAGCTGTTCACTGAGCCAACCGAGCGTGACTCCCAAAATAATTGGAATGGCTTTTTCTTTGTGCTTCTCTATTTGCTTGTGAACGTTTTCAATGCTGAGGCCATATGTGAATAGCTTACCTCACAAATTGCCTTCATGACAATTATGGGAAACCAAAGCTGATGGTTAGAGGTTTTTCCCAGCCATTAGTCAACATGGTATGACGTTACATTGTACGGGCACTCAATATAGTGTCAAGTGTGCAGGAGAAGTGTGGATTAATAAACAACATGGGAAACCCTGATGACCACTCCACTCTATTTATTACCTTCTCATTAAAATGGAGACAACACTATAGACCAGAGGCGTGCAGTCGATCAGAGCAGAATTAACTCTTTGTGCTGACACCACACGGTATGGTATTATATTGTGTGTTTGAGTGAGGAGCACTACTGGTCACCCAGCATTTCATTCTGATGAAACTGGTTGCCCAAGGGAGGCTTGCTGGAAAAGATAGTTAAAGGGATACGTCAAACAAAAATAAAAATTCTGCCATTGTTTACTCACCCTTACATTGAATAAACCTGTATGCCTTTCTCTCTTCCATGTAACAAAACTATGATGTTAAGCAGAATGTTAGCCTCAGACACTGTTCACTTTTATTGCACTTTTTTTCTCCATACAATGAAAGTGAATGGCGTCTGAGGCTAACATTCTTCCTAACATCTCTTGTTGTATTCAGTGGAAGAAAGAAAGTCATACAGGTTTTAATCAACATGGCAGTGAGTAAATTAAATTATTTACAAAATTAAAATTTTTGGATGAGCTATCTCTGGTTGAGGGGAAGCTAGCCTGGATACCATGCTGGGGGAATAGCATCCAAAACACAACATGCTGGTTACCAGCAATGCTGATTTTTTCAACAGGGTTGTCAGGCAAGATAGAGGGAGGAGATAGAAAATGTGTGAGAGAGAACAACAACACAGAGGGCAACAACCTCTAGTCAGACTCAGACATACAGTTTTATGCCTGGCAGAGACCTGAAGCCTCATGAGCAGGCATTGTTTTGATTGTACAGACAGAAATCACAGTACAAATGGCAGGTATTAAATTAGACTTTTCTATTGTTTATTAAATTACACTGCCTTCCATTGCCACATCTAGTTCTGAATGAGCACTTGTGATCACCTGCTGTCCTTTCCATGGTAGAGACAAAAAGATGATTTCTTCTCGGCTATGTCCACCTTATCTTGTAAGAGAATTTTAATCTGGAGTCTCTGGCTCTCTATGCTCATGTCATATTTCTTCTCTCTCTCCCTCTCTCTCTCTCTCTCTCTCTCT
This sequence comes from Myxocyprinus asiaticus, assembly GCF_019703515.2. Taxonomy (NCBI): domain Eukaryota; kingdom Metazoa; phylum Chordata; class Actinopteri; order Cypriniformes; family Catostomidae; genus Myxocyprinus; species Myxocyprinus asiaticus. Next base: position 22,952,593 of record NC_059376.1, on the reverse strand, counting down.
CTCTCTCTCTCTCTCTCTCTCTCTCTCTCTCTCTCTCTCTCTCTCTCTTTCTTTCTTTCTTTCTTTTATTTTTTTTACTCTATCCCCTGTTGTTGTTTTTTTGTTAATTTTTTCAGATCACCAACCGCTACATCTATGATTCGGTGCTGCTTCTGGCCAACACCTTCCACAGGAAGCTGGAGGACAGAAAATGGCACAGCATGGCGAGTCTTTCGTGTATCCGCAAGGGCTCCAAACCGTGGCAGGGTGGCAAATCCATGCTGGAAACTGTGAAGAAGGTAGGACTTTGAGCAAGAAGATGTGTGCATATGAGAGTTTGACCTTGTATGCATTTACATGTGGACAGGGTCATTTCAGAGCATATGGGGGCCCTAGGCAAAATCCTACTTGGAGGCCCCCCAGGTAATGATTACATACAAAATGGCTATTTACAAGGAAATTGTGTAACTGAATCCTCAGCTGTCTTTGATGCCCCTAAATATTTCAGTATGGCACTTGAAAATAATGCAGACAAGACAAATTTGGTTAACTGAATCATCTCCAGTGCTGCAACTACCATCACTAGCTTGCTAACAAACTGAAACAAAGATAGCATTGAGTCTGTGAACAAATCTTGGCGAGCTACACTATTTCTGTTGTCAACACCTTAGTAATCTAGCTTGCAGAAATGTCTGAAAACATGTGCCTTTGAAAAACAGGACACAACTGCAAAACTTTAGCTAATTGTTGCAATTTAATGCATGACAACGAACAAGCACCATCTAGCCAGGTAGCATGCTTACATTCATTTATTACCAGTGGTCTGGCTGCGTTTCTCCTCCATGTCCTTCCTTTGTTCTTTTTTCTGCTCCCAACTTGTAGGTGCGCTTTATGAAGATGAAAAACCCTTTTAGAGAGTGCATGTCTGTCACAACTAGTTTCAACTCTCTCTTTGCAGTTACATTGCCACTTTTATTATATATAATATTGAAAAGATCTAGTGCCTTGTTGAAAATTTTTTCGATTATTTGATTATTCGATTATTTGCTTTAAAAACTATAATTCTTCTTTATAAAATGTCATGTAAACCCTAATGCTAAGTCAGACAAACAGGCCTAGATAATGTGATTGTACTGTAGCTCGGCTTCGTCCAGCATACACATTAAGGGGACCACAACTGGCTTCGGCTTTGTGCCCATATACTTAGATGGACAGAGGTGATGTTCGACATGTATATGTATATCCCGTATTTGACGTTCTTCCTTCAAATATTTGATTACGCATTGTGTCATGTATACTTGAACAGACAGGTGAAGATTGTAGCTAGAAAATAACTGTGCACGTTTACATACTGAGTGTGTCTTCTCCTCCCTGTCTCTGGGTCCCACTGAGGGAGGGGTATGTTGTGATACAGTCAGAGTCTCCTCCCTTTCTCCTGTCAGGTGTACAGCAGGCCTGCAGAAATAGCACACTGCCTGGGGTGAGATGACAGTCTATGTTACAGGGCTAGTGTCTGAGTGCTGGGTTATCACTGTGCTTGTTGGGGAACGGCTTTACCCCCTGAGGGATGTACTGTTCCTCCTGTATGTACATGTATCTGATCCTGCCTGCCATCCACAGTAGAGATATCATCTCTCACCCAGCTCTCACCTCCACACATTTGCGTATGTGACAGTCGTATTAAAAAAGATACAGCGATATATGCAGACACTGGGAGACTGTGACATTTTAATGACCTCTTTTCTGTGGGATGTTTGGAATAACTGAATGTGAGCATATATTATATATTGAAATAGTACGGGTGCTGCACACTTATTTTACTCCACATCAGCTGCATAATGGCCTTGTATTCAATTCCGAGGGGACTGTTTGCACTGGAACACTGCTTTGCAGCTTAATTAGGGGAAGTTTGTGTGCAATGGCTTTACAAAGCAGCAGTTGGTGAACTCATTTGGAAAGTGTTCATCAGCTTTTATAATTGGCTGTCTAATTCATTCTGTCAGCACCGGTATTGGCAGAGTGAATTCATAACAGTTATCTGTCTGTCCATGCAGATTGTTGAAGGGTGGGACATGTTTGGATGTAATATGGAAAGATGTGAGTTTTCTATAGACTGGAATGATGCTGTGTAGTTTTGAGGGCTTTATTTTGGATGCCACATGATGAATGCAGATAAAGAGATGAGATAAGCGGGGAAGACGAGAGAGTCTCTAGGGCCATCTTTATTCATAGAGGTAGTGGAGAAAGGACAGGAAATGTTTTGCCTCTGATTATATAAAATTTGCTTATGGTATACAATATGTTGATTAATACCATGAATATAAAGACTTAAAGAAATATACCGGGTTCAATACAAGTTAAGCTCAATTGACAGCTTTTGTGGCATAATATTGATTACCACAAAAATGTATTTTGACCTGTTCCTTCTTTTCTTTAAAAAAGCAAATAACGAGGTTACAGTGAGGCACTTACAATGGAAGTGAATAGGCGTCCATTTCTGAACATTAAAATACTCACATTTTCAAAAGTATAGCCACATGACATAAACAATATGCATGATTTTAGTGTGATAAAATCGCTTACTGACCTTTTCTGTGTAAAGTTATAGACAATTTTACCACTTTGTTGCCATGAAGATGTAATGTCAACAAACTCTAAAACCCTATTTAGACAACTTTACAGCTCAAATAATACATACATTTTAACAGAAGAATTATTGTAAGTGCTTTTATAAGTTTCACATTTCTGCCTTTAAACTCTCCAACAATTGGCCCCATTCACTTCCATTGTAAGTGCCTCACTGTAACCTTGATTTTGTATTTTTTAAAGAAAAGGAGGGATGAGTGGATTTTTTTTTTTTTTTTTTTAATCAACATTATGTCACAAATACGGCTGATTGAGCTTAACCTGTATTGAACCCGGAGTTTTCCTTTAAAAGTGAAGTGTGTGATTTTTGCACCTTTAGAGGCAGCAAATATAATTGCAGTCATAATAACAACATCGACTCAACCAATGGTGTGAGTTTAGGGCAGTTTGTCAAACAATGGAAGACGAGGGGAGTATTTAAAGCTTGTTCAATCTATGCACAATTTAGAAACCTTGATGAGGCAAAATTGTATCCATTGAGTTTAGTATTCTCATTAGATGTTGATTAAGACATTAGAAGTTGATTATTGTCAAACATGACAAACTGAATCCATTGAAATATTACTGTATGTTCTCTTCAGGGAGGAGTGAGTGGTCTCACCAGCTTGCTGGAGTTTAATGACAATGGCACCAACCCCAACATCTACTTTGAGATCCTGGGCACCAACTATGGAGAGGAACGTGGCCGCGGAGTCAGCAGGGTGAGAGACAGTCCATATAGGCCTTCAGTATCTGTTTCAAATTCAGCTCCATCTCTCCATGTCCCATTTTTTTCCTAAACCTCACTTTCAAAGCTTCACAAGACAATTGTCACAGAAGCCTAATGAATTCCATCAGCCTCCCTAAGAGAGGCTCAGTGCATTGGTACACATTGTTTATCAGTTTGTCTGTTGATTGTTCGTCTGTTCAACTCATCTTTGGTGGAGTGAGGCGGTAGTTATGCAGCAGTAGCTTAAGAATCGTTCCCCAGTGATCCGCAACATAATGAATCTGTTCTATCCATTCGTTTGTCGTTAATTACTTTAGTCATATTTATGTGTATTTGCTCATTCAAATATTAGTCCTAATCTGTCTCTGTGTTCCCCATGGAATTGTGGATCAATTGCTCATGACAGAAATGCTGCTTTGAAACCGAATGATGCACAGAGCAAGAATTACTCTAAATCAAGTTACGCTTTTAGATAGGAATACCCCATTCTCCCCCCATCTGGAGAAAAAATCTGGGCCTGCTCAATTAGTTGGAATAAATCAAATAATTGATTTGCGCCAGTTGCTAATCAGGAAGGCATTCAAAAAATCTGTTTATTCATTCCTCATAGTTAAAAAAAAGCAATCTGTTTTGCAAAATAAAACTTACACTTTTAGTTTTCAAAGAGTGGTTCTTTCATGTTTTACCCTTCTAACACTGTGAAACGATCACTGAAAAAGTCATTTATTATGTAGTATTGAAATACACCAATTAAATTCAAAACCACTTTCTGGTACACTAGTTTTAAAGCACTGTTATTGAATATTTTGTAAGAGCATCAGAGCAGCGGCTAATTGGTATAAACTGAGTGACTGGTTTTGGCCGAAGTACACAACCAATCAAAAGTTTGGACACACTTGACTGAATTTATGCTGTTTTAATGTTTTATTTTTTTATTTTTTTTATTTTTTTTTAAACCTTTAGATTGAAAAGCCTATGCTTAAATACTTGAATTTAGATTTTTAGACAAATGAAAGTTGCAATATAATATAAGCCTGCATTTATTGCAATGCATTTGTTGGACCAGATAGTAAAGGAAAATCTTCCAACAAGTACACAGCATACAGTACATGAGAACTCCTTTGTAAGCTGGGTACTTGACTTTACTGTTTTTGGAGGTGTGTCTAAATGTTGGACTGGTAGTGCATTTGACTCTCTGTATTCATCAGTCAAGCTATAGAAATAACAAGTACAAAGTTTCTAACATGCACTAAATGATTTGATAGATCTGACAACAAAATCTGCTTTCATAGCGCTGATCATGGGTCTGAAGTGGCATGGATCTGATAGAGTGAGATGTAATCTAAGGGTCAGAGATTGTCTTTGAGGACTCCAATGTGCCATCCGGCCAGACCAGATCTATCAGACATAGGCTACCCGCGTAAATGATCCCTCTGCCTCCAAATGTTGAACCTCACTGCAACCATGCACAAATTACATAGTCAGATCTGATTAAAGATAATGGTCTCAGACACAAACAAGATCTGTGCAGTAAGTTTTTGTTTGTGTTTCACTGGATCTTGTTTATCCCTCTGGACCAGATATTGACACCTTTCGGCATATAAGCACGAAGTCTGTTTATTAGATCTGCTGCTGCTTGTTCCATTGCTCCAGCAGGCACAGCTTGTTTGGACATTTTATTTCTCCACTTACAGTCATTCTTTTTGGACTGGTACCCTCACTCTGGACTGTGCTGTTGACTCAGGCTCTGTTGTTATGTTTTATCTTTAATATATTCCGTAGTCTATATTGTGTTTGTTGTTGGATTGTTTGGTTTTCTTGTAAAGTGTTTGTAAAGTGCATTGAGTACTGGAAAAGTGCTATAAAACAAACTTGTCCTGGCCACCCAGGACATCAAAATTAGGGTTCCCTATCAAAATTAGATACTGATAATACACTAATATCAGTAAAATTTGCATTCTTTGATTCAAGCCCAACAAATTTTTGCAAGTGGTTGGTGGTTCTTACTAGAGGTCTACCTAAAGAGGATTTTGCCGATACCGATAACTAAGGTGGTGGAAAAGGCAGATAACCGATTAATCGGCTGATAGTTTTAAAAATTGTTTAAGAGAATGTTAAAAACAATATATATTATAATTTCCTTACTATGAAGGGTACAGACATAGATGCTTCAAGAGTCCAAAATGAATAAAATCCTCAGCTTATTGTTCAACCAAAATCCCAGTAATAACCAGAAAAAAAATTACGATTTGGTGCATAATGAGGGATTTTTAACTATAAACAAACCCAAAACACACTAGTGACTCTTATTTTTAAATGATGGAGACTTGGCTGCATTACAATGCTCTATATTATAGCAATAAAGCCTATACATTCATCAGAAGAAGGGTTTGTGTATATATTTCACCAGATGAGGTTAAATGAGGAATAAGGATTATTATTATTCACAAGATATGAAGTTGGAGACATGATAAAAAAAAAAAAAAAAAAAAAAACTATCACAACTATCGGCATAGATTTCTGCAGATAACCAATAGTTCCAAAAAGCAAAGTATCGGCACAAATTAATCGATTATATCGGTAAACCGATATATCGGTCTACCTCAATTTTTACTAGTGCTTGTGCAGTGCAGTTGGCTTCTGTTTGCCAGTGCTCTGCCATGAGCTTTCTAACTGTTTGTGGCATGCGTGCTGAGGACGATGCAGCTGTGTCTTTCAGGAAGGCAATTTCTTGGAATGGGGGTTGTGGCCATCGTGTCTTACCATTTGTCTTAATCATGCCTCTGCTTGTTTCATTGCTCCAGCAGGCACAGCTTGTTTGGACATTTTAATTCTCCACTTACAGTCATTCTTTTTAGACTGGTACCCTCACTCTGGACTGTGCTGTTGACTCAGGCTCTGTTGTTATGTTTCGCCTTTAATATATTCCGTAGTCTATATTGTGTTTGTTGTTGGATTGTTTGGTTTTCTTGTAAAGTGTTTGTAAAGTGCATTGAGTACTGGAAAAGTGCTATAAAACAAACTTGTCCCGGGCATCAAAATTAGGGTTCCCCATGTCATGTGGTCTGAAGCCCTTATACAATCACGCCAATTTATTGGCTGATGGCACTTAAGTGATGCCCCCAAGGAGCTGTGTCACGAGCTCCATAAAGGCACTCGCTTCGCACCATTACGTTAGATTTTCTGTTCTTCAGTGCACGACTTTGTCTAAGCCTGTGTTTGTACCAGTGACTCACGTTGAAGCAAGGATCATTATTCTCCCTTTTGACTGGAAAACACGTAACGATGTTATACAGCGGAGAAATTTTCAGAGCAAATTTTAATGTATGTTTTTCTAAACATTACAGGAATCTGAGGGAGATACCAGCACTTTTCGAGACTCATAATTTCTCGACACAATGCATTATCCTCACCCACTCCAGTTCCATGACTTCCGGATTTGGAGCTATGTGTACAGAAGCCGTTTGGGGAATTTTCGGCTTTGTGTCTGAGAAGTTGGAGTGCGCATGGCCACCGGTTTCTTCCTTGTGTTTGTTGCACTCCCCTTGAGCGAAAGCGTGAGCCTCATTGGAAGTGCTCTGAGGCCTAGCTTGGTGGCCACTTTCTGACGAACAAAGCGTGCAAAGGATTTACCACATATGTCTTGAGCTGTTGCGATTACAAAATGCTGTATATTGAATTCGTCGTTGGAAGGTAAGTAATAATTTGCCCCTTGTCCTTTTTCTGTGTCATTCTGAGAGAATGTACATGATTAAGGCAATAGAGGAGCAGCATCTACCTTCTCTTTCTCCCCTCCCCGTTCGAAGCGCACTTTTCACGGCGGAAGGGATCATGCAAAGAGTGGTGAGCCTGGCCGCAGAGCGAGGGGCTGGAATAAGATGATATTCCCCAGCGGAGTGATGGCGAACCAACGCGTGAGTGCTTTGTCGGTGCTATTATTCTTTTGGAATTCTATCAGGAAATGTGAGGTATTTTAACTCGTTTTCTTTATCTTTTGCCCGTTCGTTCCGGTGAGACAAGAGACGCACACTGCTATCTCTGCTCAATTTTTCGATGGCAGCATAGATGTCACTCCTTTCAGTCGGCTGTTGGATCTACACACAATGGTTTTCCAGCCCAACGAAGCACATCGCGTAAGAGAATGACTTTGAGCTGATATCGGCTCAGTTTAGAATTTCCCTTGTGTTCCCCCCACGGTTTGCGCTGGGGAACGAGTTGGTCAAGGCGATGCTTTTGTTCTGCAAGGATGTTTCGCGCGATCCGGGTACTATATGGTGTTCGCCCATTAAATGCTGGGACCGGTTTAGTGTCTAACCCGTTTCTTCAGTACGCTAATTTAGCTCAGTTTCCCCCATAAATTATGCCAGTGAATTTAGAGTTTTGCCTCTGCCTCCATGACTCAAGGCGGTCGTACACCGGATGAGAAGCTCCACGCCGCGTAGCGTAGCGGCTAGGACACGGCACAGGTATCAAACACATGGCACGTCGATACGGTTCACGTGCCAGACAGTACACACAAAAGTTAGCAAAGTTTTCCCCTTTTAAAAGTATGAACAAGGCTAGAGTAAATAATAAATGTCCATTGATAATGATTTGGGTTGAATTTAATGGAAAATATTTGAGTTACGCTCCGTGGCACGGCAGCCTCCGGAGTTGTAGGTGGGCGCCACCAACAGATGGCAAGTGGCGGTGTGTGTACCTTCATTGAAAACAATTGTTTCGAATTTTAGAACGCGCCATGTCATCCACCAGACGGGTCTGGCATAATATAACATCACTGTATGATAAAAATAGATCTACACATGAGCCTATGGGCTTGCTGTGTAGCGAAGGAAATGAGCCATTCAGTGAGCGAAATTGGACTGTATTAATGTATCCATTTCTCTCAGGATGAGTTCGCTGTTGAACGTCCGACAACCAGAATATGGTTCAGTTTTCCCCTGCAGATTGCTGGGGAGCGAACATAAAAAATAAAAATAAAACTGTGCTTCCCGAATTCAGCCTCTGTCTCCATGATCAAGGGTCTCAAGATATGCGTAACAGAATTCGATGTTCATCAAAGCACAAGTGTACACAAGGCACACAGTCAGCATAAGCACCACATAACAATGCAAGGGCCGTTGTGCAAGCCTGCTTGTTTTGTCAGTCCTCCTCTCTTGTACATTTATTCCCCGTTTCTATGCTAGGGAAGAGGATTTATCTGGCATCCTCTGCTGTATATACATTCAGAGTGTCTGGCTTTTTATATTTGCCTGATTTAATTCGGCCTCTGTCTCCATGACCAAAGGTTTTGAGACATGCGTAACCGAATTCGATGTGCACAAAACACACAGTGAGCATAAGCAGCACATGTTGTCCTCCCATACACAATTCTGGGGCCGTTGTGACAAACCAGCTCTCCCAAATAAACATCTCCCCTAATGTTCATACACTTTTGCCTGTTCAATATACCAGGGAAAGAGTTTTATTCTATCAGCGTACCTGCTGCGAAGGCATCTCAGGCCGCCCATATTTCATTCATTTGACACCCTCGACTGGATTTAGGGAATTTATGGGTATGGCCACTCAACAGGGCGCTCTATTGAATGATGGTTTATAACCCGCGGTGGTTGATACCTTTCTGAATGCTAGAGCTCCATCAACCAGGAAGCTTTATACGTTTAAGTGGCGCATTTTTGCTTCTTGGTGTATGGCGCAAGGTAAAGATCCAATTCACTGCCCTGTCGGTACAGTGTTGGAATTTTTTGCAAGAGCGTTTTGGAGCCAGGGTTGCCCCGGCAATGCTTAAAGTGTATGTTGCCGCTATAACGGCTGAGTGCGCACTTGTTAATGGAGTCTCTATTGGTAGACATTCTCTTGTCTCGCGTTTTATATGTGGCTTACACAGGCTTAGACCTGTGCGTCCTGTCCGTGTTCCCTTATGGGATATATCTGTTGTTTAAGAAGTGCTCTCGGGGGCTCCGTTTGAGCCTTTGGCAACAGTTACTGATAAATTTCTGACTCTTAAAACGCCCCTGCTGGTGGCATTGGCATCGTTTAAAAGGGTTGGTGATTTGCATGCCCTGTCGATCAATCCCCTATGTATGGATTTTGCACCAGAGTATTCAAGGGTGGTGCTAAAAAGTTTTTGTCTACATCCATTTGCTCGCAGACTATCAGTTTTCAGTCTTTCTGTCCTCCCCCATTTGAGTCGGAGGAGCATGAAAGATTACATATGCTTGGCCCAGTTAGGGCACTGCGTGTTTATGTTGACCGCACTAGCCAGTGGCATAAGTCAGAGCAGTTGTTTGTGTGCTATGGTGGCCGCAACAGAGGTGCTTCGGTGTCCAAGCAGAGACTGTCTCATTGGCTCGTCAATGCAATTTCAAGTGCTTATGAAGCACATGGTTTACCTTCACCTTTGGGTATTTGAGCCCATTCTATGAGGAACATTGCATCCTCATGGGCTTTGTCTAGAGGTGCGTCATTGAAAGAAATTTGTATGGCAGGTCCTCTCCGCATACATTTGTGAGATTTTATAATCTGGATGAGGGTTTGAATCCTGCTTCTCACGTTCTTTCTGTCGGAACAGAAGTAAGCTCATAATTTTCTGTTTATTCAGATACTTTAGCTCGCTTGTGTGCCGCTATGTGCTTGCCACATGGGAATACATAGTTGGCAGCTTCTGTTCGCATGGTGTGAATGTATATCATTCCCCATACCGATTACGCAGTTTGAGTGACCTTGATAGGAAACGTCTCGGTTACGTGAAACGTAACCCTGGTTCACTGAGAGGAAACGAGATGCTGTGTAAGCTTGCCATACTCTCTAGTAGCTGCAGAGGCTTGTGCCTTCCTGCAGAAAATCTGACTTGATGGCGCGAAGGGAGCGCCTTTATGGAGCTCGCGGCGTAGCTCCCTAGTAGCTTAAGTGCCATCAGCCAATACATTTCTGTGATTGTATAAGGGCTTCAGACCATGTGACACGGGACGTATCACCATAGCAATTACGCAGCGTCCCGTTCCCTCTCAGGGAACCAGGGTTACGCTTCATGAAACCGAGACGTTTTAGTACATCAATATTTTAGTGTACTCTTAAATGTTGACAACATTTACTTTTAGCAGATATATGCATTTAAAATGTATAGTCTTTCTCTTCTGGAAAAACGGAACAAAAATTTTGATTTTGGCCACTGAAAATGTGCCTTCCCCTGCAACCAAAGAGAAAGTAGCAAAACTTCAAGGCTGTGACGCAACTTAAGTTATAAAAAAAAGACAAACCCTTCAATATGCACCATTGAAACTTTCTGTTTCAATAGGAAATATGCCAACACAAGACTCATCTAGCAATTTAATGGGGCCTTTAATCTCATGTGAGTGTATATAATTTTAAACATATTTGTAAGAAATGCTATTCATTTGTTATGCCTAAAACTTTCTTTAGCCAGAGAGGATAATTTTTTATGAAGAAATCAAATTTGAGTTAGAACGGATACTGCTCACATTTCATGTGGAAGCATATAATGCAATGGTTGGTTTTGAGATGGTAATAACAAGATGCCACCTGTGCTCACAGTTGTCACATGTGTCTTTTTGTTACCATGTTTTTTTCATGCTGAGCAAGCTTCTGTATGTTTAGAATAAAAAGAACCCAATACCCTCCCCATCACAATTATTCATGTATTCTCCAGTGTTTTACTTCTTTTCAATGCTCTTCATGAAGTCTCTCATGCATTTATTTTGTAGGAAACAACCTGTATTTACACAGGCTTGATAATATGCAAACAAAACGGTTTACACAGAAGGACAGTTCTTCACATAACAAGTATTGTATAAATGGTGAAGCTCCAGTTGAAGCCACTTAGGTTTAAAACAGCTTTTCAATTATCTGCTGTGTTTCCCAACATACACAGTATGTTTTTTCCACAATTGTTGAAGTTGACCAGAGAACAAAACCTGTCTAATATGACCCCCTGCTAACACATTAGCAGTAGTTATCTCAGCTACCTCCTGTGAAGGTGATGTTCTTCCAGCCTGCTCAAAAGCTCAGCAAACAGACTAGGGTGTTTTTTTTTTTGAGAAATTACGATATTGTGATCCACATTTTTACTGTTTCACTAGGGATAGCGTAATTGCTGCTCTCTTGTCATGTGGTCAGTTATCCTGAACATTTCTTAGTATCTTCAGGACTGGCTCTCTAATGGCTTTTGTTCTTAACATAGATTTGTTGCTGGGGTGTGTGGTGTGAAAGTGATCCTGGGGTAATGAGTGCTGCCCATACTTGAACATCCTGCTTTATATTATTTCACTGGCCAAAGTATTTAAATGTGAAGTGTGTTATTTATGCACCCCTAGTGCCACTAAACACAACCAAAAAAAAAAAAAAAAAAAAAGAAAAGGTTTCATGAACACTCCCGATAGCCCCGCCCCAAACTCGCACCACTGGTTTAGCCAGTGTTGCTATGCCAGGCTGGTCAAACAAACAGAGCAATATACCTTATTCACAATAGCACTGTGTTTTATTTTTTAAGAAAATGAAAATGAGACTGTGAGGGATAGACACATAGATAACGGGAGCCAGCTGGTACGTGATAGCTGTGTGGTATATGTAAACCTCACTCCTCTGGTCTCAAGAGGCCCACTAGCAACTGACGCTAGAAGCTGTAGCCTTTTGCCTCCTTGTAAGCACGGCCACCTCCCATGCCCGCTGACGCCAGTTCAAATCCCGCTCTGAGCAGGAACAGTTACACATGCACAGTTTAAAGATGTTTAAACCTCCTAGGTCACATCTAATTTTCCACAACTTTTGTTTTCTGGAGTTTTTTTTGTCCAATGATTTTTTTTTTTTTTTTTTTTTTTTTTGGAAATCTGTTTTTTCAGTGTTTTATCAGCAGAACGATCCAAAACACATCAGCACAACCCACTGAAGAGACTGTAAGTCAATCCCTCACAGCCCTAATTGTAATTCTTGTCAAAAATTAAAGATGGCGCTTCTATGAATAAGGTCCATTTTTTTGATAGCGCCACAGAATCACAATGCTTACACTTTTCTGTAAAATCAACCTATAGTTGCTTACTTATAGTTGTTTATTATGTGGGAATAGGAGTATTTTAACATAGAAAAATTACACACATCACCTTAAATTCATTGATTCAAATGACCCCTCTCCCTCCGAACAATTCACGTTCACCTGCCCACGTGCTAAGGTACACACTTATATATGCCAAGATGTACACTCTCTCCATATTGATTATAATGGTTCAAAGCAATTTGTCATAATTACTTTTACCACCATGCAAGAATTAGTTTTCCACATCATTAAATCCATTGGCTACATTCAGCTCACCTCTCTATATGTGAACCCATCTAAAAGCTTTACTTTGCTGAACAGAGTGCTGGGCTTTGCGGAGTAATTGCTCGATTAGACATTCTGGCTAATCATCCCTGCTGAGGTACAACATATTCTATTGTTTTGGCCTTCATTGAAAATTTATTAGAGAGCAGGTCAGGCAGTCAGGAGGAAGATATGATGGAGTTCACAGTAATGGAAGAGCCCACTGAGCCAGAAGAGGTGGGAAAATGTGCAGAGAAGAATAAAAGGGCATGTCATCTATAGCAGAAGCAGACGTCACTGGGAATAGAGGGAGAAATAGGAAAGGCTGTTACAAGTCACAGTGGAAGTTAACATTCAGCCCTTTTGCTTCATCTACTATGTAATGCCATCAACAAGCACCAAACTAATCATCTTTGGCTGGTTTAAGCAGCTTTTTTTCAGCAGGGAGGTTACAGCCACAGTTGTACAGCACAACTTTAAGTGTTATATGAGTACTTGGAAAAGGCCCTGGCACCTTTTTAAATGGGCGAAATGCATTTATGTGTTCGCTGGTGCGAGTGAAGATTGTGGAAGCACTTGTGTTAAATATGTGAAAACTGTACAGTGGGGAAGATATCCCCTCGGGTCCGACTCCCCATTTCCCCCAATTTTCCATTCCATTAGGTAGATTCAGATGTTCTTTGAGAGGAGCTGTCTCGGCCTGTAGGGTAGAGAGAGAGAGAGAGAGAGAGAGAGAGAGAGAGAGAGAGAGAGAGAGAGAGAGAGAGAGAGAGAGAGACTATCATTGCTTTGTCCACTTTTTAGAGCCACACTTTTTCCTCATTTTGACCGGACAACTCCCAATAGATTGCCAATGTGTTAAATGTCTTGGGTTTCTCTTTTCAACTGCAGCCCCTCTTCAATTTTCTATGACTAGAAAATATATTTTCCTTCATATGTATGTAACAGATTGCATTATCATATTGTTAAAGAAGGAAGTGATTGAATAGATATGGGAGAACAACCGGGCATAGCTGAGCTTTTGTTCACTGTAGTCCCATATTTGCTTCTTTGTTCCACACCTGTTACTTTTACTTTTGAAACCCTTACTGTTACTTTTACTTTTTTCCACTGCCAAACGTGCATTCGTTCTATTGGGTTCAGTTTCCTCTTGTGCGGCTCCTAAATATAACATTATATCAATTTTAGATCACAATCTCATTCATATTTACGAATTCAGGTTGTAAGATAAATGCAATGTCAGTTTGTGCCACATTTGAGGTAAAGAAATGTGAATGATTTAAAGTTACACTTTTGTTTTCCACAGTTTGAACCACCAGCATAGTATTTCTGCATGGGCAAAGAGCCCATGAAGCTCTTGATTATTGCACATTGTACTGGGTGAACGTACGGTGTACTTGGATCAGAGCAGAGAAACCTACCTGTGTAAGTGCTATCAGTGCAGTGTTTGTCTGTTATTCATGTTAGATTTTTTCTTGCATTAAAGGCCTTATAGTTTATGTTTTTGTGATAACCAAAACAACAGGGTCTGTTCGTAGATGTTTTAACAGCATTTGCATTTACAGTATGTCTGCATTTACTCCAATATAATGTTGCAAATGTACACAGTCAATACACTCAACATGGGTGTCTTGTTGATTGGTCTATTGTTTTCAAACTGACATTTCAATATTCTTTCTATAACTACATTTTTGCAGTTCTCTGGTGAAATTAATACTAGAGGCACTACAACAACTTTTTTTTACTTTCACACAAATCACAACTACAATGGCTGATAATTTATTTGCACTATTACTTACTCTATTATTTTATTATATCAAAACAATTACTATAATGCATCATTTGACAAATGATACATTTTAATCCTTGTATTATAGACTCACATACGTTTACTCACTTATTCCAGCATGATTATCTTGTGTGGTAGCTCACCTCACAAAGTGTTGGACTTGGAACTCGGAAGACTGCGATTCGAGCGGTTAGGCTTAGGTGTTGGTTAAGGGTAAGGATGTTTTATGTCTACCTCTTATTTTTACATCACTATTGGTTAGGTTTAGGTTAAGTTTTTAGGTTAGGGAGGTATGATTTACTTATTAAAACCTCCATCTAATATTCACTTTAAAAACCTCATCGGATTATGGCATCATTTCATTCACTTTTGGTGCCCTCATTGTACATTTCACTGGGAAATTGCAGCCAAGGCACGTAATTTAGTTTTACAAAACTGTTGCCACAGTCAGGACAGGCTGGACATTGATATGCTGCGCTGGTGTCCAAAATTGAATTATTTTAAATTGACAAAGCTTGATTTAGAATCTCTTGGCGAGAGTTTAAAAACACTCTTGGTGCAAGGCGCTAAAACAAGGGTGGGGAACAGCACAATGGCCAAAGACATCTGTTTGGCACTTCTGTATATAGACCAGCAATTTTAAAAAGCACAGATGTTCCAAACGCATCCTGGACGTATCCTGTGTGAACGGCCCCCGAGACTGTCTTCAAAACCAGCTGTGCAGTCATCAAGGGAATCAACAATAATTCAACCAAGATACTTAAAAGAATAAAAACTTAATTTTGTTAGGCAGTCATTTTTTAGTTGTTATTTTTATAGTTTACATAGTTTGCACAACTTTGTGTAACATTTACAAAGAAATCCAAACAAGTTTGTGCCACACATTTATCTGTAATGTGATCGCATATTCTTTTGAAAAAATAAATAAATAATCTGAAATACTTTATTTTTGTTCATTATTCATTTATAGCTGTGTGTATAGCATTGACATTGTGTCTGCACTCTGTTTAGTCGCAGAGATAAACATATCTTGCTCTCCCACAGGATAAATGTCCCCATAATATAGAGAACTGTAGTTCTCAAAGCTGAGGTGGTAAATATCTTAGACCTGTTCTGAACAAAACTTTCATTGTATTTGGAGGTGGAATTACAAAGTACCAAAGACCTGTGATCATTTTTTATTTATGATGTTGTTTTACCAAGAAGAAGAGAGATTTTAGAGAGAATATGAGGTTAAACATTGCTTTTTGTCTGCAGAGGGATATTACAAACTCACACACAATCACTCAATAGGCCCTTTCCTGTTGATTTACTTCTAATGAATGCTTCTCACTCCACACAACACAGTACTGTTACATCCAATCTGTTGTAACGTTTTACTTAAAACCTCCTGGATACTTAAGCAACTTACTTGTGCCTCTGGGATTTGAGCATGTGATTTTCAACTGATCAAGTGCCACTTTTACGAGCAGAAACACACAGAACAACATTCTGAAAACCCATGTATCTCTTAGGACTTAGGCCCGAAACATACTCTATTCAAATACATGAACGCAAACACTTCTGGGGACACAAGTTCATGTGTCATAGTATTCCGAAATATGTTCAATGTTATAAAGGTATACAGTGTCACTTCACCAGGTCTGCAGTGCAACTAAAAGAGAAAAGACCAGAACACAGTAGGAATTAACGTAAATTGTCTTCTTTTTTCATCACTGTTCTCTTTTATGTCAACTACTGTCATGGTACAGCAACAGTTTGAAGAGCATCAAGTTGAGTGAATTTGATTTTTTATATTTTTTTTTGCTAGCTACCTGAATGATAACATTTTACACAGGTTTAATTACACAAACATTTGAAGGTAAATCTATATCTTAATTAATACAATGGAGAAAGCCAAATGTTTTTCTCATGAGCAAATCAAGGCATCCTAGGTGAAAGAAGCCTTTTTTATACTATGTGTAACCAGTCCTGCTCAACCCGCTCAGAGCGGGATTCGAACCAGCATCAGCCGGCATGGGAGGCGGGCGCACTAACGAGAAGGCTAAAGGCTACATCCTCTAGCGTCACTTGCTAGTGCGCCTCTTCAGGCCAGGGGAATTAAGTTTACACATAACGTACATCTATCACGATCCAGCTGGCTCCTGTTACCCTCCAAACCTCACTTCCATCCGGGTCACGGCACCAGTTTTATGTAGCAGACTCGCTAACGCTCTCACAAGAACTCAGTGGGACACTTCATCTATAGGAATGATCTGTGCACATCCGTTTCTTCCCATACACAACACACAATATCAGCAGGGGAGAGAAAGAGAGAAAATTTGTGTCTTGCCTCCTCTGCATACACCAGTTAACTGAGGCTGACATAACTCCTGCACCGCTAGGAATCTAGAGCGTACCGCCGATTAGTACCCCACCTAAAATGAACACCCATCATTGTGTTCCCAACATAAATAAAATATATAGTAATATATTTTACAGAAGAGGTTTGGGTAGTTCATAAAAAATAATTATCTTAAGTGTTTTTATCCCAACAAACACCAACAGAAAATATATTTAATATTTAATCCAGTTACATATGCAAAGCCTTAATTTAAAATTTGTTGAGGGTGACGTCACAGAAGGTTGTCAACTCTTGTGCAGACAAATCAGTAGGTAGCTTAGCCAATCATTAATGCTCTTCAACTAGCAGAGTTCTTCAAGATCAAGAATTTAATTGATGTGCTCGAACAGGAGAAATATCACTGAATGAACACCATTACAGAACAAAATCATCAGTGCATTTAGTCATAATGTTTTGGGCGAATTAAGAGAAGCCTATTCACCCAGTCAGTTAGCCTTATCGCCTCCTTGGTTACAAAGCTTTGGCGTCAAGAATGCATGTTAATTATGAACAACGGGACCATGTGTTAGCCAAGCTGCTGCCTGTGCGTTTGCATCCTTTTGCAGAGTATGTTGCTGGTTCTAGTTTAACCGTCTACATTTGATGTATAAATGATATGTATGAATGAAATGCCCTGAATTCACTCTAGCAACATGGAATGATCTTTAATTATCTGATTGTTATAGAAATATAGCATCTGTAGCATAATGCTATTAACATTTAACATATCTCTCATTTAAAGGTATGGTTCACCACAAAATGAAAATTGTCTCATCATTTACTCACCCTCATGCCATCCCAGATGTGTATGACTTTCTTTCTTCAGCAAAACACAAACAAAGATTTTTAGAAGAATATCTCAGCTCTGTTGGTCATTACAATGCAAGTGAATGGTGATCAGACTTTTGAAGCTCCAAAAATCACATAAAGGAAACATAAAAGTAATCCATATGACTCCAGTGGCATATCTGGGAGGGCATGAGGGTGAGGAAATAATAAGATAATTATAATTTTGGAGTGAACTTTCCCTTTAAGTTTAGCTCTAGTCATACAGTAGGTGAGTGTTTCAGGTCAAAACCCCAGTGTTCCCTCCTGCAGTCCTCCATTAGAATTACTTCATGTAAACCAGGGGATTATGGCAGACAGTGCTATTTAGGCTCTCCATGCCTCTGTGGATCAGTACAGCACATTCCCATGTTCCCGCTCCAGTCGGATTAACACAACCTCAGCGATTCTATAGTTTCTTCTTCTCTCAATACCTCAGTTACTGGACTTGCCAGTTGTTTCTCTCACTCTCACTCTCTCTCTTTCACATTTTTGCTCTCTCCAGTATCTGAGGCTTTGATCACTGCAGGCTCCTCTGCTGCCTGCTTGTAATGGCCAGGTGCTGATGAAGCCATCAGAAAAAGTCAGTGTGTTCCACAAGTGCAGTGTCTAGTTTTCTAAAGGTCAAACAAAGGTGTGAAAGTGACAAGTGGTTTCATCAGACATCAGCTAAGGAAACGCTTAAGAACCGTACTTTTGATTCAATGGCATATCTGAGACATGGACGTGAAAGGTGTCATATGTCAAAGAGGCTAATAAACGAGAGTGATGTGCTGTTTGCTTCCCCGTTCTTCTATGTAATTCCCAGGGCTATTGTCTGTACAGGACAAAAAAGCGGAATCGTATTTACTCCACTTATTTCCCCTCCAGCCCTGACTCGTTAATCCACACATGCCTTTAATCATTACATTCTAATACTCCTCATGCTTTTAATCTGTTATTCATGAGTAGGATAAAAGAGAGAAAGGCATCCACAATAACCCAAAATCCAATAATGGCCTCTCTCCACTACCGTCCCTCTAGTAGTATGGCTAATTAAAGTGCTTCTTGGTATCAGGGTCAGTGAACTTCCTAGGTGCTCCCTGAAGGTAGAGATGGAGCATCAGGGCACAGTTAAACAGCAAAAGCACATGATGGCCTTCGCCTGTGAAAAAGCAATTAACATTCTACAGCAATTAAATATTCAAAAGGACTGCATCATTATCTGCTGGCAGGAAATTAGGACTGCCTCTCCCCCTCCTCCTTGTTCTCTATATCATACAGGCTTTATTATGTGGGCTAATACCACATACAGAACGTTTTCTCATGACTGCATTAGTATGACCCCAAGGCCCACTGCCATTGGCCTCACACAGTGGATAAAGAGGGGATGCAGGGTAAGGATCCCGTCAGTCTTTTGGACTCTCCAGTCCATCCACCTTATAATGTTGGAACTTAAGAGCTGCAACTTTAAAGCTACTTTAAATATAAAGGAGAGATGCATTTGCAGTCTTCCCTCTCCTCTTCACATTTGTCGGTCTCTGGCTCGCTCCCTCGTTCTCACTGGAAGGCATGTTGTTGGTGAAGGCTGAGTCACTCTGTCAGTGTCTTAATAGGATGAGGAGGAAGTTTTTCACAATTGCCCTAGTTAGTGCTGGAGGGGGTGATAGTCTGTACCCAGCTCTAATTTTTAACATAGTTGTAAGGAGGAAAGTACACTCCATTAAAAGTCCTGGCATTTGTCAAGAGTCAATTCCGATTTTGCTTGTTGTGCACATGATTTTTCATGCAAACAGCTATAGTACATTCATGTGCATGTGCAGATTCACATGCTGTGTCTACAAAAATAATCTCTAGATGCTTAATGTAGCTTCAAAAACCATTTGATGTCCTTTTTGATATCAATCTAAATTTTAACTCGTGCTTCCATTTCACTTTAGTTCAGATTTCATGTTGCATGGTTCTGTTCATAATCTTTTCACTTCAATTCTGTTGAAAACCTTTCTTTCTTCATCTTCTTATTTATAAAATCATGTTTTGTTTTTGATGTACACATTTCTTTTAGGATTAAAATATCTTTACTATATGTACATTGCCTTTCATTATATGCTTCAAGCAGAAACTTACACATTTATAATTAAAACTCATATTTAACATTTTGAGGCATACAGAAAATAACACATAATATATACATCTTTGGAACATTGCCCTCTATATATTTATTTTACAGTTTGCAGTATTTTGTGTCTTGGTAAGAAATAATATAAAGATTTGGATCTGAAATGGCAAGACAGTCAATATAAACTGGCCTTTATTAGGGAGTAGTTGGCTCTTGTGCAGTTATACAACTGACAAACATTTGGGTCTTCATGTGCTCATAATTTTCCAATCTAAATTGATAATTGTTTTTAATCTTTTTTTTTATGAACTAATTGACTTTGTTTACAAAGCTTTATTAAAATGGTATTTGCTTTTTGCTGTGCTGGAAGATTAAATATTATAATATAATGTTATAGTCAAATTCTTTTTTGTTTATCCAATCATTACTTCAAATGAATATTTCATTTTAAATGATAATTGCGTTTACAAAACAGTTTTACGCCGAAACATATTTTCATTAATTTGCTCACTTTGTAATTATTTTAAAAATGGGTTTTTAGCATCTATAATTGTCAATCTAAATGTACGTAAAATACTTTTACTGTTCATAATTTAATTATAATTTATCTTAGGTAAAGCACAATAACCTCTGACATAATTGTATCCTACTTCAATTAAAAATAAAGAATTAGTCTGTTAGCCAGAATGAGGAAAACAGCTACATTTTGAGTCAGATGGAAACAACAGTTCCACATACTCAAATTCATTACAAATAAAATATGCATCTGTTCCATTATACTTTATCAAACTGTGCATTTACACACACAGAGAAATACATGAGGTCATTGGATATACTTGTGATGACCTCAAGACCTCTTATTGATTTATGCCAATTGACCATTGTTCTTAAATTAAGCTAGTTATAGTTACAACATTTTGCCATTTTTAGATTTTAATTAAGGCATCATTTTACGTCATTTTTTTAAAAAAGTGCACACATACAGTTGAATCTATACCCCATGTAGAGGTCTACATTCTCACGGGGCATGATTAGATTTGTTGCAGTGCCTGACTACATTTCTGGAGCTGTAAGCAGGATTGGATGGTATTTTAAAAAATTGTAGGTGGGAAGGGGCGGTCTGACAGTTGTTATTTTATACATTTTGAAACACATTTGTGTCACATTTGTTGATTGTCAGACCGCCCCACAGTTCTGAGTTCCTTGTAGTATTAAGAAAATCAATTCATTTGAACTGTTTGTTTCAATGAATAAGATGATTTAAAAAATATTTAAAAAATCTAATGAATTGTTTCTGTAAGATCATTATGCAAAAGTGAGCACTGAGCGGCCGGATCTTTGGAGCAGAAGCAATCAGCATTGAAATATTTACCAGCGAACAACATTCTGTTAGGGATGGTTGTTTATATAATGAAATAGTCTAGCAATACAGATTAATTTAACTGTGCAACATTTATATTTACCTTTGAGCAAAAAGAAAGACAAAATTGTTTTTTAATGTAAACATAAGAAGCAGTCTTCTTTGTTTTGAGATTTAATTTATGAGATTTAATGTAAAAAATACAGACTACATAAAAGACCTCTATATGCTATTGTTTCTTCCTTTTATTACATTTTTGAGAATAATAAGGACTGCGACACCAGGGGGAAAAATTAAAATGTGGGAAGGGGAGGGAACAAAATTATTATAAGATGAATGCAAGTAGACACACAGGTCAAATACTGCGGGAGTAGGCGGGAAGCAGGTTGAAACTAGTGGGGGTGAGGGATCAAGTTGGGAGAACTCTGTCCCATGCAGATCTCTTGTAGAGTTCTGCAGAGATTCTCTACCTGAGGTGTGTTAATCAGATTTTGGTATGTTGATATGTAAGAGCTATAGCTCTGGAACACCTCAAAAGACTTCTGCATTGAAGCTGAGCATTGTTGTTCTGCAAAGGGATGTGTGATTAGGACAGGCATACAGAGGAAGTGATCTCAGTTGTTTCTGTCTGTGATGAGGAGGAGGGCGGGGCCGGCCCCCAATTGGGCTAATCAGCCGAGGAGAGGGATAAGTGCAGCTGGATGCGGCAGTTCAAGAGAGAGAGAGCCACACGTAGCTGCCTTGTGTGTGTTTATGTTTGTGTCTTTTTAAGTTTTCATTAAACATTAATTTGATTCTTTGTCTGGTTCCCACTGCCTCCTTGCCCATTTTAAACGGTGTTACACTGTCCATTTAATGTGTAACTGTATTCCATTCACACAGGAGCTGCCCAGCTAAAAGTGCAGACTGAACTTTGATGTACAGCCTCAAGCTCAGGACTCCTTTCAGCACTCCCTTGTGTACTGTCACAACCCTGCAGCCTCCCAGTCTTAATTCTGCTTTAGTTTAGTACAGGGAGAGAGAGAAATTTCGCTGTATTGAACATTTGTACATGTCTTGCATCTAATTTCCATGGGGGTTATTGTGGTACACCTCAATGTGGTTTATTTTGAACAAAGTAGAATTGATTGGGCACCTGAAGTGATTTTTCCTTAGCAGAAACTTTTCTCTTTTTTTTTCATTTCTTTTTTTCACATTAGACAACCTTATTTTCAGTCACTGGTGTGTGTGCATGTGTGTGTTTGCATGAGTGGGTATGCAAAATCAGTTCATACTATTAAAAGGGTCAGATGTCAGAGTGAAAGCATCTACTTACTTCATCATATTAAAGGAATAGTTCACCCAAAAATGAAAATTTGCTGATAATTTACTCACCCTCAGGCCATCCAAGATGTATCTGAGTTTATTTCTTCATCAAAACAGAATTTAAGACTTTTAGGATTTCATTTGAGGCCTCCTAAACAATACAATAAAGTGAATGTACTCCATTTTTTGATGGTCCATAATGCATATTTAGGTGCATTAAAATAATCCACATGACTCCAGTCGACAAATAACGTTTTTCTGAACCCAAACGATTTATTATTTTGAGAAACAATACAATACTTATATACTTTTTAACTACAAATGTTCGCTTCCGTACATCTCTGACATGCGCCTATGAGAGGGATGACGTAAGCTCGTTGGTAAGGTCACACGTCACGTGGAGGAGGAGGCAGGAAGCGTGTCATTGTTTACAAGAGAAACTTGCACAGAGTACAGACCAAGTGCCTTTCACAAACTAAAACAGTCCAAAACAATTTCAGAACAATATATAATAAAATAAAAAGATCATTTCCAAATAGTAATAATTAAAAAAACAATGTAAACAATGACGCACTTCCTGCCTCCCTTATATTATTGATGCACCCTAAATATGCATTTTGGTCCGTCAAAAAATGGAGTACATTCACTTAGATTGTTTAGAGGAGGCGGCCTGAAATGAAATCCTAAAAATCTTAAATTCTGTTTTGATGAAGAAAGAAACTCAGATAAATCTTGGATGGTCTGAGGGTGAGTAAATTTTCAGCAAATTTTCATTTTTGGGTGAACTATTCCTTTAATGTACTCAAATAATTGTACTTAAATAATCAGTTACCATTGGTAAATTTAGCTGGATTTCTCAACTTTTTTGACTTTGTTAAATGTTATTCAGTGACGGAATTTTCCAGGGAGACTGCTATGTGATTCTTGGTGACATTCACCTTGATGATGTTTCTGATAAATTTGCTTCTAGCTTTATTAATAGCCTATCACTGAGTATTTTAATCTTACTCAACATGTAACTGGTCATACACACACATCCAGGGCATACTCTGGACATAGTTTTTACTCTTGGTTTAAATACTGATTCTGCTTTTCTAAGGATCTTTTTATTTCTAATCATAATTGTGTTATATTTGACCTGTCTCTTAATTTGGATATTTAACCTTGTTGTTGTGAAATAAATTATTGCATCCTAAACCATCTCTCTGTGGCAAAGTGTTCTGCTGTCTTTTATAATAGTCCTGTTATTAAGTCAAATAGTGTTTTTGATTCTCAAGTGCAATCTTTTAATGAGCACTGCCTTTCAGTCCTGGATAAAGTTGCTCCCAAAAAGACTAGATTGGCTCCTCTGATTAATTCCTCCCCCTGGATGAACAATAGTATTCATTCTTTTAAACAAACCTGTCGCAAAATTGATTGTTTATGGAAATCCACCCATCTACAAGTTCACTATCAGTATTTTAAATAACTTTAAACGGATATTAATAATATGGTTAAGGATGCCAGACAGAGGCGGCACTAGGGAGGGGCTAGCATGTGCTTCAGCCTCCCCAAGAAAGTCCATAGCACCCCCGTAGCACCCCCAGCAAATGTTTGTAACAGCCAGCAGATTATCCTCTGTATGAAGATTGTATGAAGAAACATTTTCCCTGACAATGTTTTAGCAATCATGTCGTGTGTTCTGTATTTCTGTTTAGAATCAGAACTAGTGATGCCCGATTTACGAATGAATTAGTCATTTGAGTCGATTCCTTCAAATAATAAGTCAAACGGTTTAGCAAAATGCTTCGAATCGTTCAGACAGCTCATGCACTGTATCATTTGGAGCGCTTCTCACTCTGTAAGAACAAAAAACAATCAAGTGGAATATTTACTGTCATGATACACAGATCAGATGAGGAGGTAAACTTAACTGTTGGAACTTTATTAAGTGCACTCACTCCAACTGCATGTCTCACAACAACACTCTCTCAGTAATGGTGGAGCAGAGCCCTCTACCAAGGTGAGCCTGCAAAGTTAGCAAAAAAAGCATAACTCAGACATTCTTATGGCGGTTCACTGGCGAGGAGACAAGAGACAAGAATAATAAACTGCTTTTGTGATGAAACAGCGAATCACTTAATGAACTGGCCACCTGTTCACTAATCTTCAGCATGTTTTACACTCAACAATCCTGTTGGAGTGATCAGTGTGTGGAGTTTATTACGATAAAAATGGCTGTTTTTAAGTCACGGAAGATTTTGCAACATGTAGGTGTCAGTTTACGGCTCTCCCCGTTCATACAGTGACAACGATATTTTGAATCAAAACCTGCAAGTGCATCCTTCATTTAGCAACGATGAATATTGTCTTTATTCAGTTATCCTGCTTGTGCAGCTTTTGAACAACTCAAGTTAAAGCCATTTTTCCAACCAAACAGGTATCAAAAAGTATTATTGCATGTTTTTTTTTTACATGTACATTGGAGTACAATGTAAATACCTTGGTGTACATCAATGCACCACAGTATTACCATCTGATACCATCACAATACCATGGTCCTGCAACAGCAGGCTATTTTATTTATTTATTTGTTTTTGAAAAGTAGTTGATTTTGAGAAACTTAACCCTGATGGAGGGAACGAGACGTTGTGTCGATGTAGTGACACTAGGGGTCACTCTTGGGAGCCCGAGACACCTCTGGTCTTTGATAAAAGGCCAGTGAAAATTGACGAGTGGAATTTGCATGCCACTCCCCTGTAGCAAATTAGCTTAAAAGGGAATTATTTATAATTAATTATAACTGGTTATAATTAATAATAAATATTTAGATTAGATCTTAGAATTAACTGTAGCAGAATCGATATTACAATTACTTGATCTGTCCGTCCAGCGAGCAGACAATATAATTATTTATCAATTCTAGGAAGATTACTTTCCTGGCCAAGGAACAATAGCCTTCCTACTTATACAGTGCTAGCAGTAGTTTAGCATGTAGCAAGGAGCAACATTCAGTGACTTTGAATTATGAGCGGAACACAGAGACAATCAATCGTGAATATAAGGGATTTAATAAATGAAACTATAACTAACATACAAACAAATTAAGCAAAACATACATATATAGAATGAAGGAATGTAAGGAAAAGAGAGAGAGAGAGAGAGAGCACAGAATGGCAATATTTCACATCAGTTAACCACAACCTAAATGAGAATCATCAGAGGCACAATTCACCTTAAAAGGGGTTCAAACTTAAACGCGCATCTAATCAGTTGTAAATGGTTACTTGCATTGGTTTGTTGCTGAATAAGAGTCTTGATGCGGTAGACGAGGTTCTCGACGATTTCTTTAGGAGTGAGTTGAAGAAGTCCACAGGAAATCCACAAAGTTACTTGAAGGTAAACACTGCCAGAAGGTTAAACTCAAGAGAGAGTTTTGGAGTGGGTTGGTCTCAAGAAGAAGATGTTTTGAGCAATGATTAGTCTGCGCTCTGGAGTATTGATAGTTCATTGCCGCACCCATTTTGTGGGTGGAGTGGCCAATCAGAGGCATGCATTTTGAGCGGGAGAAACATCCTTTGTCTCCGTTTATGGCCCATTCGCATTTTATTGCTGATCTGGACCGCTAGTGCAGCTTTTAATTCAAAACATAGTAAGAATTGTTCGATGCATTTCACGATCACATGGTGTACATTATTGTGTGAGAAATAAAGGGAAGATCATTTTGATACCAAGAAGGTAACCTCCAGACGATATTAAAGCAGAGATACACTCATACACTTGAATATAGGCATATAACGTCTAACTAATACAAGTAAAGGGTTTTAACTAAGTTAATATGATAGGGGAATATACATACAACACATGCATATAGCAGATACATTTATAACTGCTTACTATGGCCTAAAATAGAGAAAATGTCTTTAGGTGTGTGTGTGACGTGTATTGGAATTGCTGGAGACAGACAACTGCTCTGGTGCCTGGCACGGGGGTCACCCATTATGGTGTGAGAAATAAAGAGAAGATCATTTTGATACCAAGAAGGTAACCTCCAGACGATATTAAAGCAGAGATACACTCATACACTTGAATATATGCGTTTAACATCTAACTAATACAAGTAAGGGGTTTTAACCAAGTTAATATAATAGGGGAATATACATACAACACATGCACATAGCAGATACATTTATAACTGCTTACTATGGCCTAAATAGAGAAAATGTCTTTAGGTGTGTGTGTGACGTGTATTGGAATTACGGGAGACAGACAACTGCTCTGGTGCCTGGCACGGGGGGGGGGGGGGGGGAGTCACCTCCCTTTCTGTGGAATGTGTTTGAAGCTTGATGGAGACACTTCAGAGGAGACCTGTTTTAGCATCCTTTTGATAGTGATAAAGACCATCTGCAATTTAGCACCCATATAAATGTAAACGTGGAGACCAGGTCAGTAATTTATATGCAAATGTCAAAAGGCTAAAAGGTTTTTTTTCAAACAAAGTTTTTTTCAAACAAAGTGTAATTAGCCATCACTGATCTTACACAGACGTTACACCCCGGACATACGGGTATAAAAGGAGCTGGTATGCAACCACTCATTCAAGTTTTATGCTGAGGAGCCAAGACAAGGTCCGGCCATTTCAGCGGGTAGTTCAGTGTTATGGCAGGAGGGACACAAAGTCTCGTTCCCTCCATCAGGGAACGGAGGTTACGCAGTTAACCAGGACGTTCCCTATCTGTCACTCACTCAACTTTGTGTCAATGTAGTAACACTAGGGGTCCCTATACGAAACGTCACAACTGGCTGAACTGTGTTACGTGAACTGGCGGTGTGTGACGGGCAGACCACTGTGTGCCTCATAGCCAGCACACCAGGTCGACACGTAACCTCCCCCAACATAGTTATGAGTGTCGAACGGCCCTTTGGGGACAAGTCGACTACCCAAAAGATAGAGACAGGCTAACCCAGTCGTGGCCTCTTTTCCCCTTCTTTTTTCCATTCCCTAAAAAATAAGGGGGACTACACGACTGGGCCGCCAGGTCTAGTCGGGGGGTGTCCCTCCCAAGGGGAGGACACCGCGGAGACCGCACTTCGCCCAAAGAGAGGGGGGGATATTTAAGTGGAAAAAATACATCACATGGTCTTGCCAACCATATGGAGAGTCTCAAGGTAGATCCTACCCAACGGGGGAGGAGTTACTATAAATATGGAGACTGGGGCAGAGGGACAGGTTCTATCGCGCCCTTCCGTAGGAGGGTAGCAATCTCCACGCGCAAGGTAGCAGTGTTTTCGTCCTTTACCAAGGTGAAGTGGATACCGCTGAACCTAGGCGGGCGCCTGGCAAACTGAATCGCGTAGCCGAGTCCGACGGTCCGGAAAGCGCAATCCATGCATCCAAGTTCCGCGCAAGGGGGACCAAGGGGACAATGTCGTCGGACGTACCGGCAGGTGGGGCCTCGCGGCGGGGTGGAGCTTGAGGTGCCACACCACGTCGTGGCCGTGCTGAGTCTAGGGACATCGAAGCACTTACCTGGCTCCTTGTGACCACCCGCGGAACATCCTGGGACGGGGGAGGAAGAGGCCTGTCCTCATAACCCGTGGAGACTGTCACATCGGGGGCGGCTGTGTGCCACAGCTGGGCACTCAGGGGCGGGAAGACCACCGCTGGAGCGCCAATCCTGCAAGGAAAAACCCGTGGACGGTTGTCGTGATGACGACCGTGTACACTGGGTATGTGACCCAGGGAAGAAGGAAACCGCTCTTTTGCTGAACTGTTGGGAACCGCAGCCACTTGAGTATGTGGTGAAATCAAACAAAAAGGCAACAAAAGATTCTCCACCTGGCCCTCCACCAGGGGATGGAGTGGTCTTCTTACCAGCTTCAGGTGAGTGGGTTTCTTCGCCCCTGGGTCGCCCATCTCAGGGGTGCTTTGACGACCTCCATGGGTTCTTAGCAGATGACTGTGAGACGAGTGGCATCTGCTTCCTGCGGTGGGCTCCACGCCGGGGCTGGGCCGAAGGGGTGGGCTGCTGCGGAGCCGGTGCAGTCACAGCAGGGGGACGCCCTTGGCGATGGGGTGCGGAATCTTGAGCCGCACCGGGGCAGGATATGCCGGATAGCCTCTGTCTGCTGCTTCACCGCAGAGAATTGCTGGGCAAAGTCCTCGACGGTGTCACCGAATAGGCCAGTCTGGGAAATGGGGGCAGCAAGGAACCGTGTCTTGTCGGCCATCATCCGCCCGAGAGACCGCGCCGTGACCTTCGTCGCTCGGAGAGCGAGATCGGTCGCCGAGCGCAGTTCCTGCATAAGATCTGGGGTGGAACTACCCGCCCCAGAGGTGCAGTTATTTTATCGCCTTGGCTTGGTGGACCTGCAGGAGAGCCATGGCGTGCAGGGCAGAGGCGGCTTGTCCAGCAGCGCTGTAGGCCTTAGCCATCAGGGACGACGTGAACCTACAGGGCTTGGACGGGAGCTTTGGGCGTCCGCGCCAGGTGGCGGCGCTCTGCGGGCATAGGTGCACCGCGAGTGCCTTATCCACCAGGGAATCGCCGTATAGCCCCTGGCTGCCCCACCATTGAGGGTAGTGAGGGTGGGGGAACTGTGGAATCGGGGCCAGGCAGTCAAAGGTGCCCCCCATGATTTCGTCAGCTCCTCGTGCACTTCCGGGAAGAAAGGCACTGGAGCGGGGTGTGGCTGCTTTGAGCGGCGCCTCGAGCCCAGGAACCAATCATCGAGCCGCGAGGGTTCAGGGGAGAGTGGAGGGTTCCACTCTAACCCGATGTTTGCTGCCACCCGGGAAAGCATTTCTGTCATCTCTGCATCAGCCTGTGACTGGGCAATCGTCCCTGAGGGGGGGGGAGCCCAGCTGAGGCTTCTGCGTCCGACTGGACAAGCCCGCTCTCCTATGCTGCGCTCGAGAGCTCATCATCTTCGCGGGCTCCGAACAAGAGGCCAGACTCGCCATGAGATGAGCCGGCGGACTCATCCGGAAGCCCGACTGGGGCAGACGAGCGTGCTGGGGAATGGGAGGCCGTGGGGGGATACCCAGCGGAGGCGATCCCATTGGGGTCCCCAAATTGCCCCCAGTGCTAGCCGCACTGGCCTCAAACCCGTAGTTAGAAGGACCGAGGCGGGGAGCCGCTGGGGTGGCTTGCTTTCTTACGAAAATCTAAATGAGTGGTATTCAGCTGTCTTCAGCATACCAGCTCCTTTTATACCTGTATGTCCGGGGGAGTGGCATGCAAATACCACTTGCCAATTTTCATTGGCCTTTTGTCAAAGACCAGAGGTGTCTCGGGCTCCCAAGAGTGACCCCTAGTGTCACTACATCAACACAACTTCGAGTGAGTGACAGATAGGGAACTAGTGCTGTATGTGCTGTGTGAAGAAGTCTTTTATCAATACTTTATAGCCCGTAGTTACATTAATTGCTACACAAGATATATACTTAAAAATACTTCTCCTAAAGTCACCAGAATTAAATGCTTTAGTGCTGTTTTTGCAAAAAGTTTCCCCTGGGGGAGTATGTCTCCAGACCTCCAATAAAGGTACACTGTTTTGCTGTACCTGTGCTTCAGACAGTACTGTAAAAACACCCCTGAAAGTGTGTTGCTTGTTTTATTGAGGCTGCAGCATAAATATTTCAGTTCTGTTATCACCACGTGCAAACTGATATTAATAAAATCACTTGGCCATGCTGGGTTTTGCACATATTTAGTGACCAAAGCTCAGCTCCCTGTCAATGATTTAGCACCTCTTCAGCACCAACAATCAAAATTTGCTGGTGCCGCCCCAGTTGCCAGAGTTACATACACTGTAAAAAAAAAAAAAAATGGCAGCTGTGGTTGCCAGAATAATTATGTAAAAAAATGCAGTAAAAATGTAAACAACTTTACAGAACAACCTGTACATTTTACAGTTTAATCTGTTGTCATTTACATGACCACGATGGTACTGTAAATGTTTTTTTTTTTTTTTTAATAAAAAATATTCTGTTAAATTTACGGTAAAAAAAGTCATACATTTGATATTAACCATCTGAAATTATACAAATCTGCTTTTTACTTTATACGGTATTGTTAATCACCATAAAAATTACAGAAGAGCACATGATGACATGAAGTTCACCAATAGCAATGACCAATAAACATGTAGAGACAGTGCTCAGTGTCACTCACAAACACTAAATATCATCAGGGTAACACATGTGAAACTTAAATAATGCAGTAAACATTAACTGAACTACATCAAGTATAAGACAGAACACTCCAATATGTGTAACTGATATTAAAAATAAGAAGAAGCATAACTATTCCCATAAAATATAATGAAATATGCTGGGTTATGCAGGGAATTGTGGGATCGCCTACTTATGTTTTATACTGTAATTTTAACAATAATTTACTGTAAAAAGTAGATGTACTCTCTTGTTAAACATAAGGTACATTTTTACCATTAATTATACAGGAAAATCATATTTTTACATCTAAAAAAAATTATTTTTACAAAATGTTATTGTAAAAACTACTGTATTGTCTTTTAAATATATTAAAATGTTTACTGTATATTTTACAGTTAATATTCATTTATCAATTAACGTTTTATTTCTGTAGCATTTTTACAGTCTTTTACCATTAAAATTACAGACATTTTTTTACAGTGTACTACTTTAACCTTCAACTAGTAGACGTAATCCCAAAATACTGTTTGACACCATTAGTAACATTGTCTTTCCTGCATCACCTGCTGCTCCAGTTTCTTCAGTTGATGAGTGCAACAACTTTCTCTTTTTCTTTGTTGGTAAGATAAATGACAGATGAGCAAACATCATTCAGTCTTTTTCCCCAAAAATACCATGCCCTTCCCGGCCAACAATCCTGGAGAGTTTTTCTCCAATCTCAATACAAGAGCTTACCAAACAGGTTAGCACTATGGAAACCTCCTTTAGTCCCTTTGACATTGTACCCACTGCTTTTTTTAAACATGTTATTGATTCCATTGGTCCTTGTATGCTCTCTATAATCAATAACTCGTTGACATCTGGTCATGTCCCATCATATTTTAAACAAGCCGCTGTTCAACCACTTCTCTGTGTTCTTGCCCCAGAACTACAGGCCTATTTCTAAGTTACCTTTTGTAGCTAAGATCTTAGAAAATGTGGTTGCTAAGCAGCTTAAAGCTGTCTTGGATGAACACAACATTTTGGATAAGTTTCAGTCTGGTTTTCGTCAGTTGCATTCGACAGAAACTGCTCTTGTTAGAGTCTCAAATGGTCTGTTAATGCAGGGTGATGCAGGAGAATGTTTTGTATTGGTACTACTAGATCTCAGTGCTGCTTTTGGTACTGTGGATCACGGTATATTAGTTGAGAGGCTCAGGCAGTGGGTGGGTATCTCTGGAACAGCCTTGGAGTGGTTCTCCTCATATTTATCAGACTGGACTTTCTCGGTCACTGTTCATAATTATGCCTCATCTACTGAATCTCTGACTTGTGGTGTTCCCCAGTGTTGTGTCCTGGGCCCTGTGCTGTTTGCATTGTACTTGCTTGCTCTCTGGCAAATAATACGAAATTTAAAAAGTATTTTTTACCATTGTTATGCAGATGATATTCAATTATACATTTAATTTAACTCTCAAAATGTTTCAGAACTGTCTGTTCTTTTGAATTGCCTCAACTCTATAAATGATTGGATGGCAGATCATTTTCTACAGCTAAATACTGAGAAAACAGAAGTTCTTGTTTCTGCCACTGATGGCATTGTCCAAAACGTGATGGAAAGTCTTGGCTTTTTATCTTCTTCTTTTAAACCTACCATACGTAATCTAGGTGTCTCTATGGGCCAGGCTTTGAGTCTTGACCAGAATGTAAATTGTTTGGTTTGCTCCTGTTTCTACCAGCTGAGGAATATTGCAAAACTCAAGCAAATTGTGTCCATAGCTGAGATGGAGATGATTATATATGCATTTATTTCCTACCGAATTGACTATTGCAATTCCCTTTTCACCTGTCTTAGCAATACATCTCTGAATTATGTGGTCCAAAATGCAACTGCCAAGCTTCTGTCCAAGTCATCTAGAAGGTCTCATGTAACACCAGTTCTGATTTCTTTACACTGGCTTCCTACCAAATTTATAATCCAGTTCAACATTTTTGTGATTATGTTTAGAGCCTTGCATGGTCAGGCACCTGCCTATATAAAAGAGCTACTGCAGCCATATAATACCGGTAGGAATCTGAGGTCCTCTGATCAGGGTTTGTTGGTTGTTCCTTGCTCCAGACAAAAGGAGACTGTGCCTTTGAGGTTGTAGCTCCTAAACTTTGGAACTCTCTCCCATTGGGCTTAAGATCTGTGGGAACTGTGGGCACTTCTAAAAAGCAGCTTAAGATCCACTTGTTTAGACTTGCTTTTGTTTAAATTTGTTTGTTTTTAGTTTGTGCTTTTGTCTTGCCTCATGTTTTTGACTGGTTCTCTGCATTTATGTATGTTATTCTGTTTCTTATTTGCTTTTTAGTCTTTTATTGTGAAGCACATTGTGACATCTGTTCTTGTAAGGTGCTATATAAATAAATTTACTTACTAAGTCAATATTACATAACTAATTAAATACATTAAATATTAATGTTTAAACACTTGTAAATGAATGAGATTGGAGGCATTTCAATTAACATTTACTTACCTACAGTATGTGTACAGGAACTCCTCTGTTCTTTCGTAGAGTCAAATTCGTCTCAGTCTCAGTTGTTCATTATTTCCCCCCCCTTTTTTTTCTTTTTTTTTCTTCTTTTTTTTTTTTTTTATAACCTATACGAACATTTGGATTTCGTTTGTATTGCCACTTAATTTGAAAGAGTCTCTTCACCTGCTGCATTAACCACATGCAGGACTGACCACAAATTGAAGTGATACTGAAAGCTGATTTGTTTTCTCTATTTATTATTGGTTACTTATGCACAAGGAAGCAAATTTCATTTTGCTTCCCTTTTGCTTTTTTCAGCCACATTCAGGACAGTGGCAAAAGACATTGGGTTATTTGAAAATCTATTCTCTTTGGTGAGTTTCCTAGAGGACCCTTTATTCTGTCAACTTCCTCTAGCATTACTGCAGTGATTAAAACTTGTATGTCTACCAAGTATGAAAGCATAATAATACAATTGTTCTTTTTATGCACATTAGTAATTACAATGAATAAAAACAACTGTTAATTCACTAGTTGTTATAATAATTATAATTTAATTATATTTATTTATCACACATTTGCACATATACAGTGAAATTCTTTTTTTTCACATATCCCAGCTGAGCTGGGGTCAGACATGATATGGCACCCCTGGAGCAGATAGGGTCAAGGGCCTTGCTCAAGGGCCCAACAGTGGCATCTTGGCAGTGCTGGGGCTTGAATCCCTGACCTTCTGAGCAGTAACCCAGAGCCTTAACTTCTGAGCCACCACTGCCCCATTCATTTTATTCATGTTATGTTCATTTTGAATAAAATGTACAGGAGGCTCAGCCTCACTTGCCTCTGATGAACCACCACTGATATCCGCCAAGGCTTGACTGTTCTACATCATTTGTAGATGATGGCATTTCACAAGCGTGTACTATAAAATTACCTCACTTGACTCTTTGAGGACTTTGGGCCTAATTGTAATTTGCTACAAATTTAAAAGCTTTCTCATCTATATTTGATCACAAAGCCACACGTCATCCAGCGCATTCAGAGGTTTTTGAAATATGCATGCAAAGATGCTCCGGATGACTTGGATTTAAGAAGACTGTCATGGTGTTGCTGTTTCTGTGGTTAAACATGACTGTATGCCTTACATAAACTGTTTGCCTAACAGGTGCTGCTTTGCATTGTTAGCATTTTTACGACTGTTGATTCAACCACAAGCTACTAGGTATTGTTTACATATTGCCTGAGGCAGGGTTCTATTGATATGACCCTGCTTGCATTATGTTTGTACAGTGATACATCCCAAGTCCCTATGGAGTATTCTAGTAATGAAGGGCATAACTGCCAAAAAAAAAAAAAAAAAAAAAAAAAGTTGACAGACACAGTTTGCTAATGTTAAGTGCTTTGGTATTGTCTTAAAGTGCAAACAGAAATGTTTATATAAGGTAAGTATTAGATTGTTGAAAAGGGAACTAAAACAGACATGGAAATTATATGTTTAGAAAATGTGTCTGAGTGGTGATTGTTTCAAAAACAAGGCACAGTTACCTCCCAGCTTTCAGGCTGGACTCAGATTTCTTTAATCTCAGTTGTTTCCAATAGACAGCAGTGAGATTTAATGGAGAAAAAAAAATGAGACCTTTGCTTAAAGCTCATTTCGCTCATTAATAAGCTGCTAAGAATGTCGATAGAGGTGTTCATATGCAATGCAAAATCAGGATAATGGGCAAAAATCTATGTGTGCCCAGTTTGATACACGCTCCAAAGGTTCAATTCGTAAAGGTTTCGATTTTTGTTTTGTTTTTTAAATATCTATTCCTTACACACACCTAGCATTTCAGTTCAGATGACATTAATCAATCCACTGGAGTCATATGGATTACTTTTATGATGGTTATACAGTAAGTGTGTTTTAGAGCTTCCAAAATATGGCACCCATTCACTTGCATTTTTTGGACCTACCGAGCTGAAATATTCTTCTAAAAATCTTTGTTTGTGTTCTGCTGAAGAAAGAAAGTCATACACATCTGGGATGGCATGAGGGCAAGTAAATGATGAGAGAATGTTCCTTTTTGGGTGAACTATTCCTTTAAACATAATGGCTATATGATCTCATTTGTCTCTATTTTTATTTCTCTGATCAACAAAATGTTCCTGTAGTTTGTCATGTAGAGTTGAGAGTAGAGCGATATTATCAAGACACCTTCTTGCTGGTGGTCTTTGCGTTGACTTTCCTTGTCTCATCTCTGCACTACAACGAAGTGTCATATCAACAGCCTAAGAGGTTATTGAAATGCTGCCTTTACCAGTGGTGAAGTCGCTCATATCACGCATCACCTTTGAAACTGTCTGAACACTCTTGCTCTGCAGAGTGGCAGCAAGTACGTCAGATAAGATGAACAGATCCATTGCATGTAATGCAGAAATGTTAAGTGCAGTTGGCGAAACGCCCGCACACCAAATGGGAATGTGCAGAATACAGTGAGGAATTATGGGATGCTAATGGTGTCATTCTCTTGCTGGAGAACCAGAGAGATCGCTTGTTTCGATTTTGCAGTAGGAAATGAGCTCTTATCTGTCCCTCTGAAGATAAAAGCCATGCCCTCTCTCTCTCTCTCTCTCTCTCTCTCTCTCTCTCTCTCTCTCTCTCTCTCTCTCTCTCTCCCTCTCCCTCTCTTTTGCAGTCTTGAAATTTACTGTACTGTCTCCCGAGATGAGACAGTTCACCCCTACTGTTAGGAGATGACAAACATTATGCAGTTTGTTTGAGATTCAGCATGCAAAAACAAATTTCAGATGACAGAGGCACTTCCTGTCACACCATGGCCTCAAAAATACCCCTGCTGAAACTGTTGAAAATACACGCAGCTCTAGAATGACAGTCCTGCTCCAGTGATTGTGAAGAGGGTACCTCATAGAGTTCTCGGGTTTGAGTGTCAGCACGTAGGTCTGTTGTGTTGCTCAGTGATCCCAGAAGTCAACATGACGAGTGACATTTCCAGGGGTCGATGGATGTGTCAATGTATGCTGATGCAGTCCACGGCAGCATTTCAGCCAACCTGCTACATGTATTCCCACAATAAAATTTTATCGATTAGATGAGGCTTGAAATTCCTCACCAGTACTTAGCATTCCCTGCTTGCTGTAAATATAGCTTTTATGAGTTTATGTAGTCATACTCAAGAAGGTTTGATATTGCTGATTCAGCACCTATGGACAGTTCCAGAGTTTTATATAACATTTATATTACATTGTCCCACAATCAAACCATAATTTCTGATTTTCTGAACTGGATGTGACTCATATTTGCTTTCTGGGGCTACTCCTCAAACCCAGTCTAGACCTAGAGATCAATATGGAGACACTTTAAAGCACAGCAGTGTCCTTAACCAAAAAAAATTAATTAATGGAGCTTTGAGTATCAGTCAATCAAACATCATAAAAGCATTCCACTTGCTCCCGCAAAATAGGAAATAGACTGATAATACATGTTTAATGGCTGGAAATAAAGGTTGATTGACTATTGATTTCTGGCATTTTAAAAATGCATTGGAGAAAAAGAGACAAGGACAACATTCATTCTTATTTCTGTGCACAAAACGCCGATCTTTGTGGAACCGCCATCCTATCAGAGCAACTCTATCAGCAATTAGACCAGGAGTTTAGTTTTATAGCTGTACTGAAATACCGTCCAGTTTAAATTAATCAATATTTCTTGTTTCAGCTTGAATTTATGATCATGATTCAGGCTCATCCTTTCTCACCATCAATTACATGCACATATCTCTTTGCAATGTGTGGATTGAAAGATCACATTCTATACTTCACACCTGCTGAAAGTGAAGTGTCTGTTTGGTGAGCTAGAAAGGTAAAATAAACATTAGATCAGTGGGTATATTAAATTGTCAAGTTTTTATTCTGGATAAACGGCTCCATGAATACTGGCTGAATTGATAATAAAACACTAAGGGCAAAGCATGTATGCTAAGAATGAATAAATAGTCTCAAATGTAAGCATTTATTTTATTTTTTCACACAGCTTGAAACGTGACATTTTCTGTGCCACTAGCATCACCAAATGGAATTGCATAAATAATGCAATTTTTTACATACACTAAAAATGCTGGTTTAAAAACAACCCAATTCTCAACCCAGAATTAACCCAGCTGTTTGGGTTACATGGACCAACCCAGCGTGCTGGGTTGCACCAAACCCTGCAAGCTGGGTTACACCAACTCAGCACTATGTTAAACCAACCCAACAACTTGGGTTACAGAAAACAACCCAGCACCTAACCTAGCACTGGGTCATTCTCTCAACCCAAATGTTGGGTTAATACAAACCAGTGTTGGGTTACAGTAACCCAGCAAATTGGTTATTTATTCAACCCAAATGCTGGTTCCCTTTTACAGGAATGCTTGGTTAATTTTATCTCATAAGTGGGTTAATATTTTCAGGTTGTTTTATCCTTTAATGTTTTTAAATGAACCACAAAATAAATGTGTTAATTTTATCCCTCCTTTATTTTGGATTTATATTAATACATGTAGTAAGTGCATTGAAACTCATCTGACAAAAGTTGTAATAGGTAACTTGTAGAACAATAACTTACAATGTATAATTAATGTTACTGCATTAGGCATTAACAACTTTAAACATTCATTGCAACATTAAAGTTACTTAAAATTCCAGTGTCTATTACCAGACAATAATTAATGTATAAGAATCCAAATGGAAGACTGATACCTTTGCTTAAAAAAGATATCCAAAAAGAATCATCATGTGTCAAAATCAAAAGTAACCATCAGTATCTGGTGTGGCCACCAGCTGCATTAAGTACTGCAGTGCATCTCCTCCTCATAGACTGCACCAGGTTTGCCAGTTCTTGCTGTGAGATTTTACCCCACTCTTCCACCAAGGCACTTGCAATTTCCTGGACATTTCTGGGGGAATGGCCCTAGCCCTCACCCTCCGATCCAACAGGTCCCAGACGTGCTCAATGGGATTGAGATCCGGGGTCTTCGCTAGCCATGGCAGAACACTGACATTCCTGTCTTGCAGGAAATCATGCACAGAACGAGCAGTATGGCTGGTGGTATTGTCATGCTGGAGGGTCATGTCAGGATGAGCCTGCAGGAAGGGTACCACATGAGGGAGGAAGATGTCTTCCCTCTAACGCACAGTGTTGAGACTGCCTGCAATGACAACAAGCTCAGTCCGATGATGCTGTGACACACCGCCCCAGACCATGACAGACCCTCCACCTCCAAATCGATCCCACTCCAGAGTACAGGCCTCGTTGTAACGCTCATTCCTTCGACGATAAATGTGAGTCCGACCATCACCCCTGGTGAGACAAAACCGCGACTCATCAGTGAAGAGCACTTTTTGCCAGTCCTGTCTGGTCCAGCGAAGGTGGGTTTGTGCCCACAGGCGACGTTGTTGCCGGTGATGTCTGATAAGGACCTGCCTTACAACAGGCCTACAAGCCCTCAGTCCAGCCTCTCTCAGCCAATTGCGGACAGTCTGAGCAATGAGGGAGTGATTGTGTGTTCCTGGTGTAACTCGGGCAGTTGTTGTTGTCATCCTGTACCTGTCCTGCAGGTGTGATATTTGGATGTACCAGTCCTGTGCAGGTGTTGTTACACATGGTCTGCCACTGCGAGGATGATCAGCTGTCCTTCCTGTCTTCCTGTAGCGCTGTCTTAGGTGTCTCACAGTACGGACATTGCAGTGTTTTGCCCTGGCCACATCTGCAGTCCTCATGCCTCCATGCAGCATGCCTAAGGCACGTTCACACAGATGAGCAGGGACCCTGGGCATCTTTCTTTTGTTGTTTTTCAGAGTCAGTAGAAAGGTCTCTTTAGTGTCCTAAGTTTTTATAACTGTGACCTTAATTGCCTACCGTCTGTAAGCTGTTAGTGTCTTAAGGACCGTTCCACAGGTGCATGTTCATTAATTGTTTATGGTTCATTGAACAAGCATGGAAAACATTGTTTAAACCGTTTACAATAAAGATCTGTAAAGTTATTTGGTTTTTACAAAATTATCTTTCAAATACAGTGTCCTGAAAAAGGGACGTTTCTTTTTTGCTGAGTTTATATGATGTTGTTGTTGACTTTTTCGGTTGGCCTTTTGTCTTTATATTATATTTTGTGGTTGTGAGTATACTCCGGATTATGATTAATTGAATGACTGATTAATGATTGAAGCTCATAGGCCGCTGTCAATTGAGTATCACTTAAATAAGATACTAGTGTGTGTTTGTTCTCATGCTCTGAAGCTAGTCTGCCGAAACGCAGTGGCTTTTTAATGCTTTTCTGCCTAATAAAATAATTTTTTATTGGAGATTGAGTGCCTTGCTCGTTTTAAACTTTAATTTGATGTTGATAGCAATTCATGCATGAAATTAATAAAATAATAATAATTTAAAAAAATCTGTGTGCAGGCCTGTATTGCTTTGTGACGATGTAAGGAATACAGCCTTGACATCTTAGCCTGCTTGAGATACGTCACAATATTTATTTACAACCTTTGAAAGACATACTGTATATATAAGCCCAAAATGCTAGCAATTTCACAGAATACAGGAAGCATGGTTAATACATATACAATATGTCTGTGCAGTAGCAGGTTGAACTTTGCTCCAGGTTGTAATTTTCTTTTTAAGCATTTGCCTCACTGATAATCTTTTTAAAGTACAAAGCAACAAGATATATTTAAAAACGATATCAAATGTCTCATAATTTCTTTTTATTCATTAATAGTTACATGTATGTTTTAGAGCATCTTAAAAGACTTCAGTTCTTTAATTTAAACTCACCTCAACCATTTTCATGTGCTGATCAAAGCTCCGCATGAAGCTTGCATTGAGTGGTGTGTTGAAGCCTGTGATGTGAGTGATGTGAAACGGCTTTCGTGTCGGCGACGCACCGCTCGCATCCGGTGTAGACTAGGTGTTGTAGACTTTGAATTAAGTCTAAATAAATCATGTAAGTGACATATTTTAGATTTAGAATGCAGAATTTTGACGAAAGGAGACGTTTGCATCACTCAAAAATCTGAAAAAAGTGAATAACAAATGTGTTCACGACCTAGTGGGTATAGCAAGCCAGAGTTATTTAAGCTAGCACCACATCCAATAACAGTAATGTCACATGAGCTGTCCTGTTCTGATTTTGGAATAGTATCTTTGCATTATCTAGTGTAAAGTACTATTTTTATCGATACAAACATTGACACAAACCTTATTTCACCAAATAAATCCTCCAATTTGCCAGCGCTGAGAACCGCTCACTCCTGAAGATAATCCAACAAGCTAGCAAGTTGTGAAATTTTAAGTAATACCAAGCAGTAGAAAGTCAGTTTGTTTTTCATTAAATAGTTTATTATGTGTCCAGGAGTGTAGGTTATTCATGTTACATTGTTCATGTTGTCAGACATTATAGACATTACAGCTGCTTTTCTATAAAGCTGAATTAATAATTCTGATTAGAAGTAATGGCCAGCATCATCAAATCACTGCCAACCATGTTAAAATAAAATGTTGCATTATAAAATTCTGAATCTATGTACTGATTATCATTGTCCCATGTCTGCCAAACATGTTGAGTGGTCCAAACATCATCTGCAGCCTGAAATTGAACTTTTGGTCTGATTTTAGGAGTGAGTGCACTTAGCTGCATAGAAAGCTATAGGATGCACCCTTGCTCCCTTGCTCCGTATTTACTGAATGACTTATCCTCCAGTGTGCTGTCTGTCTGCACTGGTTTCAGAACAGTTAGAAATGCACCTTATTTTCATCCTAACTCCATATAAAGCCTCTGAAAGCTAAATTTTTCAGCTTTTGCATGAATACATTTATTCAGGAATGCATTCACTAATGTTAATAAATAGAATCATATTGTACAGTTATAACAAAATAAGCAATAACAAAATTAAAATTAAAAGGAAGCGAATTGACCCACAGATGTGTTAATGTTGAAAAATATTAAAAATAACTAAAATGTTTTTTCAACTTTTGAGGGAACACTGTCCTAATTTCCACATATGTGGACTTGAATGGATGGTTGAATGGATTTTTTAAAGCAGCATATCAAACAAATCTAGAGACGCGACTTTTTACAACCAAACAGGTTTCAATCAAAAAAACGTAGAGGTTTCTTACCAGAGGCACTTATGTTGGCACTGTGCCAAAATTAGTGCTTTCTGTAAATCAATGTCACGCTGTTGTATCATGAAATTTAATCCTGAATTGACAGTGTAGAGTCTTGCAAACAGTATTCAGTCGGTTTGAATTTATTTATATTATGTGTTGCGTACAGAGAAGCCAAAATATTATGTCCACACATGTGAACGTGGTGTTGCACGAGGTAAACAGCAAGATTTTGTACAAACTGTTAGATTAATGACAAATGTCTTTGAAGTCCACCCTGGATTACCTGCAGAAGTTCACATAGATGCATTGTCCTTTGTTAGTTGGCTGATGAAGGCTTTTGTTGGCAATTAATTGATTGTCTATGTATTCCATTTTAAGAGTGTAGTCCATCATTAGACCAAGGTGATGCAGCCAGAGATCAGTTAGGTGCATCACAGTTCAACTGACAGGTCATTTCGGTGAGGTTCGGTGAGGTCCATCCTAAATACAAGGTTCAGGCATTGGCACATGAAGTATCCCATGTCTTACGGCTGGAGTTGGCATCAGTTGGTCCTCTGTTAAGTCCATCGTAGTAGAGTGAAGTGATATCTGGCTGGCATAGGCTGCAGTTAGTTGTCATCATTCAGCGACACGTAGAAGTGATAGTGCCACAGTGTTAGACTTTTACACTGTGGCTTACTTGTAATAGATCCCGATTACATGCACTTAAGAAAATGGTTTATTCCAGGGTTGTTTGCAGAAAGCGGTGTTCTGAAACATAATTTAAACTCGAATTCCGCTTTCCTTTTGCCATTTAAGGGATTAAGAGGAAGTGGTTAAAATACCTAGGGCTCTATTTTAAGACCATGAATATAATTTATGTCCTTGCAGCTGGGAGCCCTAAATAATCAAGAGGAACCAGGATCCAATAC
The DNA here is from genome assembly GCF_019703515.2 of Myxocyprinus asiaticus. Lineage (NCBI taxonomy): Eukaryota > Metazoa > Chordata > Actinopteri > Cypriniformes > Catostomidae > Myxocyprinus > Myxocyprinus asiaticus. Next base: position 22,910,464 of record NC_059376.1, on the reverse strand, counting down.
TGACTAGTGAAAAATAATAATTAATCTGGCAAAGTTTAAAGTTTTTACAACTGGTAAGACGAGTATTCAACCTGAAATAAAAATATTAGGCCTACTTAATATCTGATTAGTTTAAAATTAAGATAAAAAAAAAAAAAAAAAACCCTTACTGCAACTGCAGTTTTCAGCAAATATTAAAAAGGAGAGTGTAAAGTTGCGGTAAATCATCCAAGATATGCAGCATTTCAGTACTACTGGAAAATTAACAGTGACTGATCAAACACAAAGCATAGACATACAATATATATTAGACTATGAAAAAACTGACTTACTGACCCAGTGGAATTTAGAAACATAATAACTACGTCCTTCTTGAATGTCAAATATACATATATAACACGCTCTTTACATGCATGGAAAAGGTGATGCTCATTCTGACTAAATACATATAGGATTTGATAGAATTAGTGTTGTCACGATGCCTAAATTTTAGAGTTCCGTACAAATTCCAGTACAGTTTCCTGACTCTCAATACCAATTTCGATACCAGAGAACATTTTTTGCTATTGAACACACTCCTTTAGCCTATTAAAATGTAAAAGTTCAATGTAAACAATAAATAAAGCAAGACAAGTTTATTTATATAGCATTTTTCATACACAATGGCAATTCAAAGTGCTTTACATACACATTTTAAAGAAAATATAAGATACATAAAAAAAAAAAAAACAATTAAGAACATGAAATAAGAATAAAAAGTAATAAAATCAATGTAATTTTTTTTTTTTTTTTAATGATTAAAAGGAATAAAAGTGTATGAAATTTGGTAGTATCAATGTACACAGGATGGGTTAAAATGCCCGCTTACCTCCACCATTATATGTAGGAAAACAGTATGTGTGAGCTAGGAATTAAATTAAACTGTTCTTATTCTACATTATTATGTAAGGAAATGTATAATGGAATTAGTCACGTTCGACAACCATTATAAATTAGATAAATAACAAATAACTACATTATTTGTCTGAATAAAATTCTCCACCATTAAAATCGTAATACAACGTCTCATTGTATCCGCTCACAATTTTTATTGTAAGGAATTAGCTTTTATAAGGGAATTATGACTAATTCACTTATTAGAGTAATATTACTCTCATGGCTTATTGAAAATAATATCACACATATTTTGGTATAGCTTTGAAGTGAAACCTTTTAAAAACAGGGATGAGATTATTTATCAAAATATACCACAGTCAAATTATATTTGAATACAGACAAACTTTATTGCTATTCTAAACATAAGACTAATGTAACACTTACAACATGAAACAGGTTGGTGAGTAGCTGGGCAGTGGTGGCTTAGTGGTTAAGGCTCTGGGTTACTGATCAGAAGGTCAGGATTTCAAGACCCAGCACTGCCAAAATGCCGCTGTTGGGCCCTTGAGCAAGGCCCTTGAACCTATCTGCTCCAGGGGTGCTGTAACATGGCTGACCCTGCACTCTGACCCCCGCTTAGCTGGGATATGTGAAAAAAAAAGAGTTTCACTGTATATGTGCAAATGTGTGATAAATAAAATTATAATTATTATAGTGACAGAATGTGAAGTAAATGATCAGTACAGAGAAAATGAACTTTATGGAGTCTGTTGACAATGCCGTATTCAACTAATACACCAGCACTTTGAGCAAAAGTCTGGAGATGTACTTGCGTGTCGTTGTGTTTCTTGTGTTACTTGGTTCTTCGGCTCTTTGTCGAAAGTTCGTTCCGTCGATGTTTTGGGCCTCTGTTAGATTGGGATATCTGTTGTGTCGATGGATGACTCCCGTTGGGTGTGAGAACCATAGAGCAGAGAGTGAGAGGCTTCCTCGGGACTTTGAGTCCCAAGTTTTCCTTGGACTCTACATGGCATGGAGGATTAGGAAGAAGCAAGAGAGCCGAAGAGAGGAGACCAAGCGACGGTTCCAAGAGAGTTCTAAGAGGGAGTTGTTCCTTGGTAAGAAGCTTTTTGAACTGAAATTGGCCACACCCCAAAGGTGTCCTGAGCCAATCATAAGTGGCTTTTCAGAGTCACATGGTCGACTGGTCTGTCCTTTTCAAAGTTGATTTACAATCCTTTGTGTGGAGGATTCTTACGACTTCGTGAACTTCTATATCTTGAAAATGGTGCAAGAGACATGACATTTGTTGTCATCAACATTCTCTAGGTAAACAAGCAAGCATTTACATACTAAATGTGACATCCTTTCATGACTATTATACGTGTAAGTAACAACACATGAAAATCCCAGATTACAAATCATACTGGTTAATTCATTGGTTTTACAACATGGATAAAACATTACACGTTATGAGAAACCTGATTGTCAGGGAATATTATCAGGTTAAACCTTGAATAGTTACCATTCTTAGTAGAATGAGATGAATCATAAAAGATTAAAGATTGTAACCATCGATTTGTTAGTTAGAAGTGATTACAAATCACTACACGTAGTTTAAAAGGTACATCGGCTATAATCATTAATTTGTCAGTTATAAAAGTAATCACAGGTCAAAGTAATTTTCAGAATTATCTAGCAAGGCTAGGTATTGTGTACATTGTGGGTTTAAATGCATTCTGTACATTTTAGAGGGTTAACTCAGCGAAAAACAACGTTCATGGCTTCCTTTTTAGTTGCTGTTTGCAGGATAATAATCACAATGTCTCGTGATCTGATGCGTCTAAGTGTAGCAAATTGGTTTATATCGGAGGACAAAACAGAGTGTGTTCTGAGTCTTTCTCGGAAATTCCAGGGAGTGTGTTCTCTGTCTTTTGTTGCCCATAACCTTTGCACTTAGGGCCTCTTTGCAGAGAAGTTCTCAAGTCATGTGCGATCTGGACAAGTCTCTTTTGTTAGTTTTATTGGCCAGATGTGAGCATCAGCTAGGCTTCTTAATGCCTTAGTCAACAGATTCTTTTAATTTATGACGTTGAGGAATTCCAGGATTAAAAGGTTGGGTTTTCTAGATTGAAGTCATATTGCCAGCAATTATTCTGCCTCTAATATCCTACAGAAGAAAAAGAATATAAAATTATTAACATCATCCATAACTGCTGTTAACCTTCCCTGATTAAACGGAGGATAACCAAAAATTGTAAACACACACTTCAGTTGTTGTTTACCTTCCCTGATCAAACACAGGATAACCAAAAATTGTTTACACACACATTGAGAACAAGTTATATATAAATAAAATGAAAAGAATAAAATAGAATAATTAAAATTAAAGAAAGACAAAAGCAAAGTGATCAGTGAAATCAGTAAGTGCAGCAGTGTTCAGTCTGTAAATACACAGCTAAACAGATGTGTTTTCAGTCTGGATTTAAATGTGACTACTGTTGGGGCACGTCTAACCTCTTCTGGAAGCTGGTTCCAGCTGCAGGTGGCATAATAGCTAAATGCTGTCTCACCTTGTTTTGAGTGAAAGCTCTCTATATGTCTAACTGATTTGATCCTAATGATCTGAGAGGTCTGTTAGGTTTGTATTCAACAAGCATATCTGAAATGTGTTTAGGTCCTAGACTATTGAGCGATTTATAAATGAGTAACTGTACTTTAAAATCAATTCTACATGTAACTGGAAGCCAGTGTAAAGACCTGAGGACTGGAGTAATATGCTTTATTTTTTGGTTTGGGTGAGAATCCTGACAGCGGCATTCTGAATGAGCTGCAAGTGTCTAATGGTCTTTTTGGGAAGGCCGGTTAGGAGTCCATTGCATCAGTCTATCCTACTGGTAAGGAATGTATGCAAGTTTCTCTAAGTCTTGACTGGATACACAGCATCTAATGCTGACTATATTTTTTAGATGATAGTAGGCTGATTTATAATTAAATAAGAAAAACAAAGTTTTCTCAGTTAGGTAAACCTTGCTTCACGTATTTTTAAGTAGGACTCTGTGCAATTCTATTTAAGTTTTTCCCAAATTCCATGTTTTCTGTTTTTCGTCTCTGGTTATGTGTTTTTGATGGTAGTTACACACTTCTGGATAAGACGTTGGTTAAAAAACCCAGTGTGATAACTGAAGTGCACAATGCTGTGATCTAATTATATAAATAAATATATAGTCTGCAGGTGCTGCGCTTGCAGTGAATAAGTGCTCTCTTCTGTTATTTACTACAATAAGCTTGTGATGCTTATAAAATGTGGTGTTTTCTGGATATGAGCAGCTTCAAACATTCACTTTGCAGCACACAGAATATGCAGACTCTTTATAATTATTTAATTAAATCAGATCCATTTGCGGTTTAATCGTCATACTAGGATATATCACAATTTGAATTTTATTAATTGTCCATTTCTGTGTAAACCGAGCATCAGAACACATGCTGAAATGAGCATTAAACTTTTAAATTAAACTTAAAATATCTAAATTAAATATGTTTATTTTTTTTTTTTTCCTTAAAGATTACTCAATTCAGTTTGATGGAAATTTGTTATGAATTTAAAACAGTAAATCCTAAAGCCTAACGCAGGTATGAAAATAGAGCCCCTTGGTTTTCCCCAGAGAAAGCCTAGTAAGAACACCGCTTATGCTTATGCTTACAAGGTCATATAAGCCGTGTTCTTACGGGTTTTTATATAGCGCATGTGCATGGAACAGAGCGGATAACTAACGTAATAGGATGAGGCGCAACATCTTATCAACAAGTTAACACAGCGGAAAAAATGCAACATTTGTGGGAGTACAGTGGGAAAGGGAAAATCACACACACTACAGTATAAACACAACAAATTTATACATAACAATTTAAAACATCGACCGCTGTCCCTCACGCCTGTGTACAGTATATGCGCTCAGGTACACTGAGGGAATCGCAGAGTTTAATGTAACAGGGGAATCCAACAATTGCAGTGCAATTCTGCTGCAGGTCACAATGGAAAGTTAAGGAAACAAACACAGCAACATTTATGGAATATTTGAAAATAAAGAGAAGCAACAGGGAATAAAATAGCAGTCACCTTCTGACACCATGTTTGTTATTTACTCCAGCATCCTGGAGAAAATACATTGCTGTGGAGAAAGCTGCCTTCTGACCGAGCCACATGTATACGGTAGTAAAGAGAAAGCCAATAACACAGTGCATGTAAACATGTATAAATTCTTAAGCAGCTTTCTCACAATTAGCGGCTTTCTGGTGTCTATGTAAACAAGCTTATTGTCTCTGCATATTACACTGGGATAGGAGAAAATTTTTTTAACATCGAAAAATTACAAACATCACCTAAAAATAAGATTTTTAATGCAGCATGATATTCAACATTATTGATTCATTCGCTCACATGTGCACCTACCAACTCAATATTTTAGGTAAATTGATAGCATATTGTAAGTTAGTGAGCTGATACTTCAGACTGATTCAAAAAGAATGAGCTTGAAAAGTCCCGCAGTGCCTCTGAAGTGGAAAGTTACGTTAGAGTTCTGTCACCCTAGCCTCAGTGGAATGGGGTGTACCCTGTCTAATTCCAGTCTAAATATTACGCTAATGACTAACAGGAGCCCACAACAATACAAATCATTGTGTGAAGTGTTTTGTGAGTTGACAAGTTTCAGACAAGTTTCTCTCTTTTGTATGAAGGTGAGCTCCCATATCCAATGAGTCATACTTGGCAATATGTCTTCTACAGTAAGGCTGTTTTGGTGTCATGTTTACAAATGTGGAAAAGGGTGCCATTTGTATTGCACAGATAAACTATGACATTTTTGTATTAGTACAAAGCCAGCCATACAATGATATCCTCAACCAAATATGTATGTGTTTGTTGTGACTTTGTTATTTCACATACATTTTTGGTACAATTTGTACTCTTGTCATAAAAGTACTTTCATGGGAAACTTCAAAAGCATCAGATTCACATTCCCATCCCCCGAGCCTATGTCCTACCATTATTTTTTTTCTCTCTCTCCAAAAAAAGATTTTTTTTCTCTACAAAATCTTTTTTTTCTCCAAAAAATTTAGTTTTTCTCTCCAAATTTCTCTCTCTTTCTCTCTCTCTTTATCTCTCTCTCTCTCTCTCTCTCTCTCTCTCTCTCTCTCTCTTAAAAAAAAAAAAAAAAGTTTCTCTCCAAAAAAAAAAAATGTCCTCTCAAAAAATTAATTCTCAACATTATTTTTTTTCTCTAAAAAAACAGTTTTTTCTCCTCAAGAGGCAACACATGATATTTTTTTTTTTCTTGCTAGCTAACAATTAGCATGCGGTACCAGCCTCGGACACCAGGTTCCACTATCAGGAATCATGAAATCTTATGCTTAAGGTGACAGATAACAGCTGTGGTACTTGGTCTGTTTATTTTTATTGTTGTATAAATACATCTGGAATATTTAGCAAATCTTAATCAAGGAAAGAAACATCTAATATTTGAGAGTCTACTAATACATGAGATCCCTCAGTTAAATGAAGATACCTCAGGTTACTATGTTTCATATGGCATTTGTTGTGAAGTGTGACAGCTGGAGTTCTTTCTGGTTGTTTGATGACATTTACCACCAGGAATATCGATGCTGCTATTGATATTGTGCTTTTTTTTTAATTCGTTGTTCCATGTAAACATACGCTAGATAGATGTCTTTGACCGTTGTGACACCTCTTGCTCTGTTTTCAGTGCTGTGTTTAATGGGATGACTCATGTTAGAGTTGCCCAAATCAATGAGCTCTTTGGAGCGATGTTTCAGCTTAAACCACGGCACCATGTCGAGTTAAAGGAACATGCAGGACTGTGCACACTTCGTGTTCAAACATCATCTGGCTGTCTGGTTGTCCTTGGTCTGTTAAATTTAAACTTTGACTGCACTGATTAGAGTGTTTTGAGGCTGCAGCCACAGACCTGGACAAGCTCACAGATACTGTTACATCATATATCAGTTTCTGTGAGGATATGTGCATTCCTACTAGGACTTATTTGAAGTTCAAGAATGACAAACCGTGGTTTACAGCAGAGCTCAGGCAGCTTCGTCAAGCCAAAGAGGATGCTTACTGGGGTGAGGATAAAGTCTTGTACAATCAGGTCAGGAACACACTGAACAAGGAAATCAGAGTGGCTAAAAGAAGATACTCTGAGAAGCTGGAAAACAAGTTTTCAGCTAACGACCCTGCATCAGTGTGAAGTGGCATGAAACAATTCACAAATTACAGGACTTCTACCCCCAACCCTGTGGTGTACCAACTACTGGCTGACAACCTGAATGTGTTCTACTGCAGATTTGAAAGGCCCAATCTCACATCCCACACCCACTCTGACCTTCACTTCACACAAACACCAACACCTCCTGCAACCCCCCTCCTCCCCCTCCTGCTACTCAACCTGCACTTAAGATCTGTGAAGATGATGTGAGCCAGGTATTTCGGAAAAAAAAGACGAGGAAAGCTTCAGGCCCAGATGGCGTCTCACCAGTGTGTCTTCGATCATGTGCTAACCAGCTGGTTCCCATCTTCACACAGATATTCAATAGATCACTGGAGCAGTGTGAAGTCCCATGCTGCTTCAAATGCTCAATCATTATTCCTGTCCCAAAGCAACCAAAAATCACAGGACTTAATGACTACAGACCTGTCGCCCTGACGTCTGTGGTCATGAAATTATTTGAGGGATTGGTGTTGGCCCACATGAAGAACATCTGGTCCCTTTCTAGATCCCCTTCAATTTGCTTATCGAGCAAACAGGTCTGTGAATGATGCAGTCAACATGGGATTGCATCATATCCTGCAACATCTGGACAGACCAGGTACATATGCAAGGATCCTTTTTGTGGACTTCAGTTCGGCTTTCAACACCATCATCCCAGCTATACTCCAGAATAAATTAAACCAACTCTCTGTTCCCATGTCTATCTGTCAGTGGATTACCAGCTTTCTGACGGACTGGCAGCAGCTTGTGAGACAGGGGAAACTCACTTCTAGCATCTGTACAGTCAGCACTGGTGCCCCCCAGGAATGTGTGCTCTCCCCACTACTCTTCTCCCTCTACACCAATGACTGCATTGCCAAGGACCCCTCTGTCAAGCTCCTGAAGTTTGCAGATGACACCGCTGTCATCGCCCTCATCCGGGATGATGATGAGTCTGCATACAGAAGGGAGGTTGAACAGCTGGCTGTCTGGTACAGTCAAAACAACCTTGAGCTTAACACGCTCAAAACGGTGGAGATTATTGTGGACTTCAGGAGGAACATCCCAACACTGACCCCCCTCACCATTCTAAACAGCACTGTGGCAGCAGTGGAGTCATTCAGGTTCCTGGGCACTACCATCTCACAGGACCTGAAGTGGGAGACACACATTGACTCCATTGTGAAAAAGGCCCAGCAGAGGTTGTACTTCCTTCGCCAGCTGAGGAAGTTCAACCTGCCACAGGCGCTGCTGATACAGTTCTACTCAGCAGTCATTGAGTCTGTCTTCTGCACTTCAATAACTGTCTGTTTTGGTTCAGCTACAAAATCAGACATCAGAAGACTACAAAGGACAGTTCGGACTGCTGAGTGGATTATTGGTTGCCCCCTGCCCCCCTTCAAGAACTATACTTCCAGAGTGAGGAAAAAGGCTGGAAAAATCACTCTGGACCCCACTCGCCCTGCCCATTACCTTTTTGAACTGTTGCCTTCTGTCCGACGCTTCAGAGCTCTGAGCACCTGAACCGTCAGGCACAGTGTGGCAGCGGGGGTATGATCAAGCAACCAGTCCGGAGAAAGAGAAAGTGGTAAGGGTGCTTGCACCTGAGCTAGATTATGTTTAACACCTGTTTCTATTTCCAGTGAGCATGGGTAGAGTGGCATATAAGCAGCCACGGCACCAGCAGAAGGGAGAGAGTGTCTGGCAGAAGGAAGGCCACAGTGCTCCTGAAGCTGTTACATTTATTCTGTTATGTTTGTGAAGTTAATGAGTTGAAGTTACTACGTGCCTGTGAAGCTGATGTGCTTAAGTTACTACGTGCCTGTGAAGCTGATGTGTTGAAGTTGCTACGTGCCTGTGAAGCTGATGAGTTTGTGAAGTTGTAAAGCACTGAGGTGGCTGATTAAAAGTCTTACCTGAGCCTGAAAAACACGCTTCCCTGTGTTCTCCTTTCACTCTAACTCCCTTACACACAGGAACAGTTTTTTTCCCTCAGGCTATCCATCTCATGAACAGTTAAATTGCCCCATTGAGCAATAACTATGTGCAATACACAGTTTAGTCTTTTTTATATTTATCCAACACATCCAACCTCTTCTGCCATTTCATTCCTCTGAAAAAAACAAAACAAAACAAAACAAAAAAACATTTGCAATGTACATAACAGATTTGTATTTGAACTGTACATAACAGATTGTATTAGATTTGCACTACCTATGTGTATGTGTGTATGTATGTATGTGTGTCTGTATGTATATGTATAATTGTTTTTTATTTTTTATTATTATCTATGTCTTGCTGCTTTTTTTGTATTGTTTTTGTATTGTTGTACACTGGGAGCTCCTGTCACCAAGACAAATTCCTTGTATGTGTAAGCATACTTGGCAATAAAGCTGATTCTGATTAAATGAGGGGAAGCACTAAGAACTTTTCATCTCTTAAATATTGCAATGTAGGCAATGCCTGTCCTTTTGTTGTGATGTGTGTACAACTGGTAATGTTAATCTTGTTGTAAGTAATGTTATAATTTCTGGACTAATAAAATAATGCCTACATTGATGGAACGTTTAGACTTATTTACATTGGAACGTTGGACTTCATCACAATGACGCGCTGTCGCTCTGAGAAATGATGAGTTATTTAGAGCAGTGGTTCTAGTGTTCCAACTGATTTTTCTTTGAGACCCAGATTTCACACTGGACATCAAGTGGTGACCCACCATAGTAAAGTACAAAATCTGAACTTAATTGATCCTGAATGGGTCACATTGTTCATTGTTTTTAAGTATAAATGCATGTATCAAGTGACATTTTTGTTGTTGATGTCAAAAACATATGTTCTCTCCCCCCCTTTTAAAGCATGATGAGCATATTTATTTATATGAGCCCACTATATTTATCATCCAGTTTATTTCCTAATATTTAACATCATTCTAACAGAACATAGGCTATTACACAGGAGGAAAACTTTATTCATAATTTGTCCACCAGTATTGGAGGTCCTAAAGCCCTTACTTGTCCTTAGATATACAGTGCAGTGACATATGAGCACAGGTTACTGTTACTACTGTATAATTGTGAAATTTTTTTAAGGGTGATGAGTAATTTTAAAAGAAAAACAACAAGTTTATTTTGGTGCATAACACAGTGTTGCTCTGTCCCACCTCACTGCTGTTTATAATGTCGAGGCTGCCTGTTTGAGAGGTTTGACTTCCTCCATAGCGTTTTAAACTAGAAAATTCTCACTAGAATCCATTCCAGATGTGGTGTTGGGTTAGGGAGAAGAAGGGCAAAACTAAGGATGTAAGTGTAGCTGACTATGCCACCCTGTTAAATAGGGAAATATTAATATTTATTTAAATCACCCATAAAGGGCACACAGGTTCGCTTGTTTCGAAAAAGGATCAGAGATGTGGATATCAAAATACAAAATCTTTATTTATTACAATAATCAAGCAGTATTTTTAAAATATTTAAAAGACTGTATGACCCGGGCAGAAGAATGCACACATGAACACAAACAAACACTACAAAATGAGAGGCCAAGGCTTACCAGTGGCAGGTAGGTTAGCTGACGAGCACAAGACTCCTATATCACAAAATCTCACCACCCGGTGCACATATCTCACCATGCACACACCAGCACACAAATGAGGTCAAGCGTGAATACACATCACTCAGTGACCGAAGTACCGCCATTGCACAAGGAGGCTGGCTAGCTGCCTGCCCTGGGTCTCAGCTTCTGCAAACAGAGACAGAAATTAACCATCAAATAATAAAACTCCAAAATAAAGAAAACCCCCAAAAATAATGGATTACAGTTAAACCATGAAAAATTAAAAATAAACTACAACAGCACAAAAGAGAGTGGTACTCAGTTGTTAAGCAGGGAAAAATGGAGACGTGAAACACCTGATTATATGTTCAACAACTCTCTATAAACAGAGTTCAAAACAGTAAAAAAAAAAAAAAAAAAAATACAAAAAGAATCACCATGTCACCCACCAGCTCCTGCCAAGAAGGTTCACAAAAGACTTAATACCCTCCAATTGACATTAGCAGGCAGCTGGATTGCAAAAAGACAAAACACAATAACAAAACAAATAACAGAACAAAAACAAATAAAATCTCACAGGCCCAACAAATATAGCACATGAATGGAGGTGGTTATTCACGCAACACTCCACAGTCTTACAGAGCCAGAGAAGAGGTTAGATGAAACAAAGTTAAATAAACTCAAAACATCATAAAACCGAAACCAAACAAATAATAAAGACAAAAACTACACACAAAGCAGGTAACTACACACAAATCACACAAACTAAAGACAACACACACAAACTAAAGACAAAGCAAGCAACTACAAACAAAGAAGCAGCGTCAGAGAATGTTGTCCTGCAGGCTTAATCAGATGTGAGGTTTCCTAAAACACAGATTATTCCGCGGGGAATGTTACCCCACCGGCTTAATCAATGAGATGTTTCCTAGAACACAGATTATTCCTCCTAAAAATTAAACAAAGGATTGTTAACAACATAACTATTTAAAAGTATGCCTAAATAGCGATAGTTCCCTATCTGTCACTCACTCGACGTTGTGTCGATGTAGTGACACTAGGGGTCACTCTTGGGAGCCCGAGACACCTCTGGTCTTTGATAAAAGGCCAATGAAAATTGGCGAGTGGTATTTGCATGCCACTCCCCCGGACATACGGATATAAAAGGAGCTGGTATGCAACCACTCATTCAGATTTTCTCTACGGAGCCGAACGGTCATGCTCATTGTGCTGAATTCTACTGTTCATTCACCTCTGCTGGATCTGACGGCACATTTCAGCGGCTTCTCCCTCCTCTGCACTGGTCCACTGCAGAGAACGCCCCGGAGTATATTTTCTGAAAGAGCTTTTTTCCTCTAAAAGAGTATATATTTATCTAAAAGAGCAGCACACACGGAACGTCTTTTTAAAGACGCGTCTTTTTAAAGATGCCTTTCTGATTGTGTGTTATTCTTGGTTGCGGTCGTTATCTCTCAACTTCGGATGGTCATGATCACTGTCTTTCGTGCCTGGGCGCGACCCACATGGAGGCAGTGTTTGTGGATGGTTCATGTTCTCATTGCAAGAACATGACCATGGCAAAGTTGCGGTCACGGCTTGCTTTCATAAGAAAGCAAGCCACCCCAGCGGCTCTCCGCCTCAGTCCTTCTACCTACGGGTATGAGGCCAGCGCGGCTATCACTGGGGGCAATTTGGGGACCCCAATGGGATCGCCTCCACCGGAAAAACCCCCGCGGACCTCCCATTCTCCAGCACGCTCATCTGCCCCAGTCGGGCTTCCAGATGAGTTCGCCGGCTCGTCTCACGGCGAGTCTGGCTTCTTGTTCGGATCCCGCAAAGATGATGAGCTCTCAAGCGCAGCATCAGAGAGTGGGCTTGTCCAGTCGGACGCAGAAGCCTCAGCTGGGCTTTCCCCCTCGGGGACGATTGCCCAGTCACAGTCCGATGCCGAAATGACGGACATGCTTTCCCGGGTGGTCACGAGCATCGGGTTAGAGTGGAACCCTCCGCTCTCCCCTGAACCCTCACAGCTTGATGATTGGTTCCTGGGCTCGCGGTGCCGCTTAAAGCAGCCACGCCCCGCTCCAGTGCCATTCTTCCCGAAAGTGCACGAGGAGCTGACAAAATCGTGGGAGGCACCTTTTACTGCCCGGCCCCGATTCCGCAGAAGCCGGACAAAGGAACCTACTCACCTGGAGCTGGTAAGGAGACCACTCCATCCCCTGGTGGACGGCCGAGCGGAAAATCTTTTGTTGCCTTTTTGTTTGATTTTGCTGCATGCCCAAATGGCTGCGGTACCCAACAGTTCAGCAAAAGAGCGGTTTCCTTCCTCCCTGGGTCACATACCCGGTGTGCACGGTCATCATCATGACTACCGTCTATGGGTGTTTTCTTGCAGGATTGGCACTCCAGCAGTGGTCTTTCCGCCCCTAAGTGCCCAGCTGTGGCACACAGCTGCCCCCGATGTGGCAGTCTCTACGGGTTATGAGGACAGGTCTCTTCCTCCCCCATCCCAGGCTGTTCCGGGGGTGGTCACAAGGAGCCAGGTAATTGCTTCGATGTCCCTAGACTCAGCACGGCCACGACGTAGTGTGGCACCTCGGGCTCCGCCCCGCCGCAAGGCCCCACCTGCCGGTATGTCCGACGACGTTGTCCCCTTGGTCCCCCTTGCGCGGAACTTGGACGCGTGGCTTGCGCTTTCCAATCCGCCGTGATGGCTGATCCAGATCATCTGACTCGGCTGCGCGATTCAGTTCACCAGGTGCCCGCCCAGGTTCAGCGGTATTCACTTCACCTTGGTCAAGAATGGAAACGGTGCTACCTTGCGCGCGGAGATCACTACCTACCTACGGAAGGGCGCGATAGTACCTGTCCCTCCAGCCAAGATGAAAAAGGGGTTTTACAGCCCGTACTTCATCGTACCGAAAAAAGGCATTGGGTTGCGGCCAATCTTGGACCTGCGAGTACTGAACCGGGCCTTACACAGACTCACGTTCAAGATGCTGACGCAAAAACGCAGTCTGGCACCTGCAGTGGTAGACACGATCACTCAGACTAGGGCCCCCTCTACGAGGTGCCTGTATGCCTTTAAGTGGCATCTGTTCGCTAAGTGGTGTTCTTCCTGACGGGAAGACCCCCAGAGATGTGCAGTCGGATCAGTGCTTTCCTTCCTGCAGGAGAGGTTGGAAGGGAGGCTGTCCCCTTCCACCTTGAAGGTGTACGTTACTGCCATAGCAGCACACCACGACGCAGTCGAGAGTAAGTCCTTAGGGAAGCACGACCTGATCATCAGGTTCCTGAGAGAGCCAGGAGGCTGAATCCCTCCAGACCGCTCCTTGTCCCCTCATGGGACCTCTCTGTAGTTCTTCAGGGTCTACAGAGAGCCCCCTTTGAGCCTTTGCAGTCAGCCGAGCTTAAGGCACTCTCCTTGAAGACTGCCCTCCTGACTGTGCTCACTTCCATCAAGAGGGTAGGAGACCTGCAAGTGTTCTCTGTCAGCGAAACGTGCCTGAAGTTCAGTCCGGGTTACTCTCACGTGATCCTGAGACCCCAACCGGTCTATGTGCCCATGGCTCATTGATGCCATAACTATGGCATATCACACCCAGGACATGCCGCCCCCGGTAGGGCTATGAGCCCATTCTACCAGGGGTGTAGCGGCTTCCTGGGCCCTGGTCAGGGGTGCCTTTCTAACAGACATTTGCAGAGCAGCAGGCTGGGCAACACCCAACACATTTGCAAGGTTCTACAACCTCCGGGTGGAACCGGTTTCTTCCCAGGTACTGGTACGCATTACAATTGAATAAGCCCGGGATAGCCAGCCGGGTGTATCGCTTGCGCATAGCGCCTTCCACCTCCTTTTGAGCTGAAGACGTGCGCCATTAATTCCCAGTAGTGTTCACAAGTTTTGTTCCCTGGTTGACTTCCTCTGAGTCCTGTGGCAGTCGAGTTTTCAGAGAGACTCGCTGCCGGCCCAGTACACGTGCTAACTAAGAGCACTGTTCTGGGGTAGGTGCTCTGCATGTGGCGGTTCCCTGTAAGGCTAACCCCTTGCGATATATATCTTCCGCTAATTCGTTTCCCTGTTGGCAAACTGTGTCTTCCATGTTTGTAGTAACTCCTCCCCCATTGGGTAGGATCTACCTCTGAAGGTAGATCCTAGACTCTCCAAATGGTTGGAAAGGCCATGTGACGTATTCTTCCACTTAAATATCCCCCCCTCACTTTGGGCGAGGTGTGGTTTCCGCGGTGTCTTCCCCTTGGGAGGGACACCCCCCGACTAGACCTGGTGGCCCAGTCGGATAATCCCCCTTCTTTTTTAGGGAGTGGAAAAAAGAGTAGGGGAAAAGAGGCCACGACTAGGTTAAGCCTTTCTCTATCTTTTGGGTAGTCGACTTGTCCCCAAAGGGCCGTTCGACACTCAAAACTATGTTGGTGGAGGTTACGTGTCGACCTGGTGTGCTGGCTATGAGGCACACAGTAGTCTGCCCACCACACACCGCCAGTTCACGTAACACAGTTCAGCCAATTGTGGCGTTTCGTATAGGGACCCCTAGTATCACTACATCGACACAACGTCGAGTTAGTGACAAATAGGGAATGTCATGGTTACTTGTGTAACCTCCATTCCCTGATACAGGGAACAAGACGTTGTGTCCCTCCTGCCACAACGCTGAACTACCCGCTGAAATGGCCA
Source organism: Myxocyprinus asiaticus (assembly GCF_019703515.2). NCBI lineage: Eukaryota > Metazoa > Chordata > Actinopteri > Cypriniformes > Catostomidae > Myxocyprinus > Myxocyprinus asiaticus. Next base: position 22,895,092 of record NC_059376.1, on the reverse strand, counting down.
GACCTTATTTCGGCTCCTCAGCATAAAACCTGAATGAGTGGTTGCATACCAGCTCCTTTTATACCCGTATGTCCGGGGGGAGTGGCATGTAAATACCACTCACCAATTTTCATTGGCCTTTTATCAAAGACCAGAGGTGTCTCGGGCTCCCAAGAGTGACCCCTAGTGTCACTACATCGACACAACGTCTCGTTCCCTCAATAAGGGAACGGAGGTTACACAAGTAACCATGACGTTCCACACACCTTCATGTTGTAGCTCCAGCCGTAGATCCAATCGTGCACCGACGCGAATAACAAAAGGCAGAGTGAATGTTGAAGGAATTGTAGCCGCTAGCCGACCACAGCGATAAATTGTCTGTACCGAAGCTATCAACCAAGTAAAGAAACCGGTTACCTCAAACCAAGCATATTAGTGTTAGCAAGGGATCAAAACCGGAATGGGCGGTCCTCAGGCAGTGACACACAAGCGATGCTCTGACACACAAGCAGTGCCCTAAAGTTCCATTTTATATGATCCCTAAAGGCCTGTGATTGGACAACCCATGCACCCAAAGGCGTGATACAATAATTACAGAAAAATCTGTGCAATGCCCACTGTTTGTCCCACTACACAGAGATACAGTACATTAGAGCAGATCATTGGCACGAGTTGTTCGTACTCTCACGTGAAAAACAAGCTTTAATTGCACCACGAAAATATAGCATTGCAGAGACGCCTTTTGTGTGTATTAGGATATCATTAAATTGGCTTTGGCAGTCCTAAATTTCATGTTGGTGGCCACTGAAAATGTTTCAATGGGGGAACCATAACATGTTCTCTCCCTGCTGTCCGCGACCCAGTCGAATAACCTGCAACCCACTAGTTGAGAAACAATGCTTTAGAGTGTTTTGTCTGCATGCTCTAAACCACGAGGATTTTAGGAATACAGGAGTCACAGTGGAAAAGTGGCAATTTTGTTCTTTCGTTATAGTGCAGAAGCACAACAACCCACGTCAATCGCTCATCTCATCTCAAAAAGGTGAAGGCAAGCATAAGAGAAAGAGAGAAGAGACAGGAGAAACAATGTGCCAGTTTCACTGTTTGTCAACAAAGCTTGCTGTTAATAATTATAATAATAATTATAATAATAATAATAACAGTTAATAAACGTTAAAAAAAAATAACAATAATAATTGTTAGCAAATGCCATGTTTTGTGTTTAACACATTAACTAAACGGTCCTTTTCAAACAAAGAAAACAATATGTTGGTATAAGTATTAGCTTTGGCTATGATTTGGATGATTATTATTGCATTATTGCACTTAATGAGGTATTTCTGTGCAAACTGAAATCACTCTTAATTGGGATGTAAGGCTATTGTCAACCGCTTAATTCCTTGTTCAGTTCCAGCCCCCATTCTCTGTGCTGTGCACTCGTAAGTCTTAAATAAAGTTTCCCTATTTTCTCATTTGAGTGTTTTGTGTGGTAACCTAAATTCTCTGTCTCCTGTAGACACTGACCTTGAATAAAAAAGAAAAAGAAATCTGTCAAAATCTCTGAAATCTTTCTCTCTCTCTTTTTACCCTTTTTGTGCTATCAACAAACATTGGCAGGTTTCCCGATAACGTTGCAACTTAAGCCTGTACGATCATCTTAACTGACGTTGTTCGTCATTTTACGATGGAGTTACGCCTGTTTCCCAAACCAGCATGTATATTGCTCGTTACAAAGTAGAACTTAAGCGCTTCGTTACGGGAGCTGTCCTGTCCAAAGGTGCTGATCACTTTGGCCAGTATGTCCAGGAGTTTGTCTTCTCAACATGAAAATAATGTGGAAATATTAACAAACATGGAAGTTGTTTGTAACCTTGTAGAGAAGCTGAAACTTATTAACTATTACATAATTTAATTATTAGAAGTAATGATAATGTGATGGAGTTTTAGATGTAATGATGCTCAATTGTAGAGATTAATGAAAGTGCCGCAATAAATGCTTGTAACATGAATGCACATGATGTGAATCATAAGGGGCTCTCACGTAGCGTAAGGTTTTGTTACTTTGGCTGGAAACTGAACAAATGCACACAAAACAGGATTAAAATGACGGGCAACAATACTGGACTACTCATAGACCTTAATATTAATATTATTAGACCATCTAGTTAGAGTTCAAGGCACTGTGTACTTGTAGCATTTAAACTGCAATTATGCAACATGCAATTTGTTACTGCCTTGTAAAAAGACAATAGGCGATAACGTTATACTGTATTATGTGTCATGTAAATTTAGATCTATCACGTCACATGCGCAGATTGCGGAGTCTGCCTATTGATTTCATAGCGATTTTTTCTAACACTTATTTTGATCCTCTGAAATAGTTTACAGTGGCTTTACAATAATCAAAATATATTAATACAGTTTATCAAAAGTCCCATTGTCTTTGATAAACTGTGAAAGATGAGAGAAAGATACGTTAAAGTTGCACTTAATGGACTTAAGGTTTAAAGCTCTCGTTAATTTACAAACGTTTTTATGAACTACATAGTTAACGATGCTTTTTTTAACGATGCGCCTTAGAGATTAAGTACTACTTAAGTGCTGCTAACGTTCTACTTAGTGCTTCGGGAAACCCAGCCATATAACACTTCCTTTTTAAACAATCTAGGTATAGTAGCCTAAGTGTTGGATTCAGCTATTTGTGTAGATTATTATTATTGCACTATTGCTGTGCTTCTTGAAATTACTCCTGAGATGTACTGTAGGTCTATAAATGGAACTAACAAACCCATTTTCTTTACTTTACAAGCACATGATGCATACAGAATGGTACTGATAAAGGACTTTCAATAAAACAATAACAAGCTATTTCTTGTACACGTTGGTCATTTTTGTATATTTGTCTACTGTGTGGAGACTGCACAGTTTTGTTTTAGAGCTCTGCACTCAGAAAAGCTATTTTTTAATGATTTTCAGCCATCAAAATATTGTAAAAATGTTTTTGTAAGTAATGGTAATCAAAAATAATTTGAAGTCATTATTGGAAGTTATTTATGGGTATCTGATGAGACATTATACCATGAGATTCTTATTTCAGTTATGATGTCCATTTTATGCAAGAAATGAGAATTTTAAATGCATGCATTAAGTTTTTATTATTATTATTGTTAACACTCCTTATTGACAAACATATATGACAATGGCATGTCATTGTCACTATATTTGTCAAAAGGCATGATAACACTTTTTAACACTTTTCCTTCCTCTGTGTTTAAAAGAACACAGTCGCCACTTTGCCACTGTGATTCCTGTATTACTAAAATCCTCTCAGTTTAGAGCATGCAGACAAAACACTCTAAAGCATTGTTTCACAAAAGGTGGGTTGCAGGTTATTTGACTGCATCATGGGCAGCAGGGAAAGAACATTCTATGGTTTCCCCATTGAAACATTTTCAGCGGCCACCCAAATGAAATGTATTACTGCTGAAGCCAATTTAATGATAATCTAATACACAAAAAAGCTTCTCTGCAACGCGGTGCAATTAAAGCTTGTTTTTCACAAGAAAGTACAAACAACTCACGCCAATGTTCTGCTCTAATGTATTGTATTTCTGGAATGGATTCTAGTAAGAATTTTCTAGTTTAAATCGCTATGGAGGAAATCAAACCTCTCAAACAGGCAGCCCCGACATTATAAACAGCAGTGAGGTGGGACAGAGCAACACTGTGTTATGCACCAAAGTAAAGTTGTTGTTTTTCTTTTAAAATTACCCATCATCACCCTTACAAAAATGTTTCACAGTTATACAGTAGTAACAGTAACCTGTGCTCATATGTCACTGCACTGTATATCTAAGGACAAGTAAGGGCTTTAGGACCTCCAATACTGGTGGACAAATTATGAATAAAGTTTTCCTCCTGTGTAATAGCCTATGTTCTGTTAGAATGATGTTAAATATTAGGAAATAAACTGGATGATAAATATAATGGGCTCATATAAATAAATATGCACATCAACTTTTGAAAGGGGGAGAGAACATTTGTTTTGGTCCTAAAGAAAAAAGAGTTGAACCACTAGAACCACTGCTCTAAATAACTTCTCATGTCTCGGAGCGACAGTGTGTCATTGTGATGAAGTTCCAACATTCCACCATAATTATGTCTGCACGACTTTACTTTTGTTAAATGTTCCATCAATGTATGCATTATTTTACCAGAGAAATTATAACATTACTTACTACAAGATTAACATTACCAGTTGTACACACAACCTACGTTGCAATATTTAAGAGATGCAAAGTTCTCAGTGCTTCCCCTCATTTAACAGACCAAGGACAACCAGACAGCCAGACGATGTTTGAACACGAAGTGTGCACCATTTCCTCCAGCAGCCCTGCATCTTCCTTTAACTCGACACGGTGCCATGGTTGAAGCTGAAACATTGCTCCAAAGAGCTCATTGATTTGGGCAACTCAAACACAAGTCATCCCATTAAACACAGCACTGAAAACAGAGCGAGAGGTGTCGCAACGGTCAAAGATGTCTATCTAGCGCATGTTTACATGGGCCAACGAATTAAAAAAAAAGCACAATATCAATAGCAGCATCGATATTCCTGGTGGTAAATGTCATCAAACAACCAGAAAGAATCTCACAAATCTCACGAATTAGTAGACTCTCAAACATTATATGTTTCTTTACTTGATTAAGATTTGCAAAACATTCCTGATGTATGTATACAACAATAAAAATAAACAGACCAAGTACCACAGCTGTCATTTGTCACCTTAAGCATAAGATTTCATGATTACTGATAGTGGCACCTGGTGGCCAAGGCTGGTACCGCATGCTAATTGTTAGCTCACAAGCAAAAAAAAAATAAATAAATAAATAAATAAAAGAAAAAAAAAATATATATATATATATATATATATATATATATATATATATATATATATATATATATATATATATATTATTACTTTTGGAAATAATTATTTTTATATTTTGAGAGAAAAAAAATGGAGAGAAAAAACAAAAATTTTGGAGAGAGAATAAAAAATTGAGGGAAAAAAAATATTTTGTAAAGAAAACAAAATTGGAGAGAGAGAAAAAAAATGTTTTTGAGAAGAAAAAAAAAATTGTAGGACATAGGCTTTTTTTCCCACAGTGTAGTTCAGGGCTTCAGTAGTTATCCGACTCAAAAGGGAAAAAATATGAACACAGTAGGGCAACCAATTAGTTTGTTTATGCGGCACACATATTAGCTATGTCTAATTACAAGTTGGTGAATAGATTTGTGTTTGGTTATTAGAGCATAGCCATAAATTACTTGTCTAAATCGTGATTGTTTGCTCATTGCTGGGTTGTCCATGTTAAAAGTTGTTTTTGTTGCATGTTTGTTTTGCATTACTATGGCATTGTATTAGTACTTGATTCACATTGTTTTCTTCAGCGAGGCTAGTTTCTGTTTACTTCACATCAAAATATGAGCCATTCATCAAGTATGGCCTGCATCTTATTGCTGCTTGCTGCAGTTTAATCGCGAGCAGAACCACTAGTCCTGAGACAGCTGGGTGTGATTTATTGTATAAGACCGCACAAGCTGCTTTCCAAAAGCCATGCATTGTTAAGCCATAATGTGTAGTGGCTTTTCAGAATAAACATTAACAATAGCGGCACATTGAAAGGCCAATGGATAAATCTATTCTGACTCATTGACCGTATTTCATTTGGTGAGCTTGTCTCATTAAATTCAAATGCAGATGGTTTAGGAAATTGTTGCATCTTTGCAATGAAACTGGAGGAAAATTTAGATCTGAGGGAACAATCTATGGGCCACAATCTTCACCAGCTGTCAGGGGACACCAACCAAACTTATCAGAGATCTTTGATCTTTGAAATTTTGTGTCTTTTCAAAAAACTGCAATTTTTTCACAGAGATTTGGTTGGATGGATTTTAATGCAGGGTGTTGGACCCCTTAATTTGAAACTCCAAAGATCAATTCAGAAATAAATCACAAAAAGGAAAAGAAAAAAGAAAACTCCCTATGCTTTATGTCCTGAAAAGCAGTAATTTCTGTAACTGCATTTCATGTAAAGAAATCTACAGGCTGTTAGTATAATCAATACTTTTTATTATGTATGCCATGAACTTACCGTGAACTTTCTTCATTTGTTCAGCTCGCAATGTGGGACCCAGTCCATGGACTGAATGGAACTCTGACAGATCGGAAGTTGGAGAACAACATGCGTGGAGTTGTCCTACGGGTGGTCACTGTACTGGTATGTACCTCCTTTTATATTTTACCATAACTTCAGGCCTATACAACTCATCTCAGTGCTACAATAGTTCTTATAACTACAAAGTTTATAGGATGGTAAGTCTTCTAAAATTCACTGTTGTCTTGTGATTTCTCTCTTCTTTTACCTCTAATACAAATGACACCAAACTGACTTAATGAGGACTCCTACTGTCTCTCAGTTCCTCTGTTTGACTGGATATCATAAGGTTAAAGTATCCCATGAGTAATCAATATTCATTCCAATGAGCTCTGTTCACATGAAGTCACTGGTCTCTAAGTTCATTATGAGCTAATTTTGGGGTTCCATGAATGCCAACCAGGGGAGCTGGGTTATATTGAGATTTGAGTTTTGCTATCTCGCCTCCAGCACCGATTTGAGTAAGTTCCCGGAGTTCTTTAAAGATTCAGAGGTTTAAATTCTTCATATCCCTGCTTTGAAGTCATCCAGAAAAAAAAAGAGGTGATGCTGCTACTCTATTTCTCTTCTTTCTCTCAGTCTCCCCCTCTTTTTCCTTTATTCTGTGATTTCTCGGCTAGACAGAATGCTCTGTGAATACCTTAAGTTCACAATCACTAACAATAATAAAATCGATCATGACAGCAGAGGCTGCCATGTTAACGCACTCCCCCTAGTGGCAGGAGGAGGCAGGGGACTAGAACTAAATATATGCACACACATACAGCATGTATGTAAACTACGGATACTGTATTTGATACGACAGGAAGAATTTGTTCAAGAAGGGTATCAGCTGTTTAATCTGCAATGGGATCATGTAAGCTCAGCCTTTTGGGCTGCAACTAACGTTTATTTTGATAATTGACTAATCTAACGATTATTAGAATGATTATTTGACTATTCGGGCGATTATTGCAACAATTATTCATTAGCACTTAACCGACAGTTTAGCTTGTGCCTCCAGTTAAAAGGTTGTATTAAATGTGCTTACTAACAATAAAAAGGACAAAATAATTTGTTAAAAATACCTCAAAATGACCTTCACTGAATTACAGGGAAAAAAAACTTTTTTTAGTAAGTTTAATTCAGTAAAACATTCACTGTAAAAGATCCTATTGGTATCAAGTGTTTTTGTCTTGTTATCCATTTAAAAATAGCTTAAAATCTTTAAAACATGATACATTTATAATGTATATGATGTTTAGTCTTGCTTTCTAAGAAATTTATCTTGACTATACATGTATGTTTATTTTGTGTAAGTGAATTTTTTCACTTGGTTATAGTTCTGCCATTGCAGTGAAGACAAAATAAACTTATATTCAAGATATATTATCTGAAAGCAAGTCTAAATACAGTATCTTATTTGTTGCTTCTCAGGTAATTGTACCTTGTTTTAAGGATTTTTAGATATTTCAATATCAAATATTATATTCAACTGTGGCAGGTCTCTAGCTTTTTTCTTAAGGAGGAAGCGAGGGCCGGGTAAATGTTCAACACAAGTCTTTATTTTGCACACTTTTCAGTCTACATAAATGGGTTGTTTTTTTAGCTCAACATAAGCATACTCAGTCAGCTTCATGTGTCTCTTCATGCGATGGAGCCACTGGAGCATGGCGTGGTCTGAACAGAGGGTGAAAGCACACCGCAACAGATAGTACCGGAGGGTGAGGACTGCCCACTTGATGGCCAAACACTCCTTCTCCACTGTGCTGTACTTAGTCTCCCTCAGCGAGAGCTTATGACTAATGTACAGCATGGGGCGCTCCTCCCCCTCCACCATCTGGGACAGTGCTGCACCCACCCCCTGTCCAATGCGTCCGTCTGCAAGATAAAGGAGAGAGTGAAGTCAGGAGAGTGCAATAGTGGCCCACCGCAAAGTGACACGGCTATGTCCACTGGACTGGATCTGGTGCCCCCTTTTTAGTAAGATCAGTCAGCGGGCTGTGACGGTCGAATAATTAGGCACAAACCTGCGATAATAGCCAGCCAGCCCCAGGAACTGCCTCACCTTCTTTTTTGGTCTTAGGTCTCGGGCATGCTGCAATCGCTGCAGTCTTATCAATTTGGGGCCATGCCTGCCCATGACCCAAATGGAAGCCCAGATACCGTACTTTCACCCACCCAATTGCGCACTTCTTTGGGTTTGCCGTGAGTCCCGCCCATCTCAATGACCTCAGGACAGCCCTCAGATGCCGCAGGAACCGCTTCCAATCATTACTGAAAATGATGATGTCATCTAGATAGGCAGCGGTGTAAGCAGTGTGCGGTCTGAGGATTCTGTCCATGAGCCGCTGAAACGTAGCCGGGGCCCGAACAAACCGAAAGGGAGCATAATCCAAACGGTGTGAAAAATGCAGTCTTTTCACGGGACATGGGAGTTAAGGGGATCTGCCTATATCCCTTTGTTAAATCCAATGTTGAATAAAAGCAGCTCATCAATCCGAGGCATTGGGTACGCATTAAATTTAGACACCGCATTTACTTTACTATAATCCACACAGAACCGGACCGAGCCGTCGCACTTAGAAACCAAAACCACCGGGCTGGCCCAATCACTGTGGGATTCTTCTGTTACCCCCATATCTAGCATGGCCTTTAATTCTTCCCAAACCACTTCTTTTTTGTGCTCGGGTAGTCGGTAGGGACGACTACATACCACTACCCCTGGGTTCATTTCGATATGGCGCTCTATGATATTCGTATGACCGGGAAGAGGCGAGAACACGTCAGAGAATTCTCCTTTCAACCTGGAAACCTCTGTGACTTGGGATAGTGAGAGGTGGTCTCCACAAGTGACCGGGGTGACTTGATTGGTGGCTTTTAGTTCACCTCTGGTCGGAGCTCCTCCCACTCTGGAACCACCATCACCAAAGTCACGTGGACCACCTCTCTACATGGTTTTAGGAGGTTGAGGTGGTAAATCTGACGTGCTCCACCTCTATCCGCTCGTCTCATAATCGATTTCCCCAACTCGCCGTGTGACCTCAAAGGGTCCTTGCCACTTGGCGAGTAATTTAGAGCTCGATGTGGAGAGCAATACAAGGACTTTGTCTCCCGGTATAAATTCCTGTAGTCGAGTACCCCTATTATACAGCCGGTTTTGACGTTCTTGAGCCTGTAGCAAATTCTCCTGTGTTAATTGACCCAGTGTGTGGAATTTTGCTCTCAGGTCAAGAAGGTATTGAATTTCGTCTTTGCTGTTTGAAGGTCCCTTCTCCCAATTTTCCCATAGAATTTAGAGCACGCCGCACGGTCGACACCCGTACAATAATTCAAATGGGGAGAACCCCGTGGAGTCTTGCAAGACCTCTCGTACTGGAAATAATAGAGGCTCAAGCCACTTGTCCAAATTTCGAGCATCTTCATACACGAACTTCGAATCATATTCTTTAGGGTCTGATTAAATCGTTCGACCAAGCCGTCCGTTTGGGGGTGGTAAACGCTGGTCTGAGTCTATTTAATCCCCAGTAATTCGTAAAGTGACATGAACGTAATGCCCTGATCAGTGAGGATTTCTTTCAGAATCCCCATTCAGGAGATTATTCTGAAGAGCGCACTTTGTGCTGAAATGTTGCGCAGAAGCACTGCTTCTGGATTTCACATTGCATAATCCACAAAAACCAACACAAAGCAATGCCCGCGTGCCGTCCGCTCTAATCGGCCAACGAGGTCCATACTAATTCTTTCGAAGGGGACCACAATTAACAGAAGGGGGTGCAATGGCGCTCTTGGATTGGCCGGCTGATTCACCAGCTGACATTCACGAAATGCCGCACACCACCTGTGAACATCCCTGCAAATGCTCGGCCAATAGAAATGGGCCATTAGACAGTTTAGTGTCTTTTCCTGCCCTAAGTAACCCACCTTCAGATTATAATGAGCTGTCTGGAATAACATTTCCCGATGGCTCTTCTGTACCCACAATTGGGTTGTATCCTCCTTTGTATGAGTGTCCTGCGTCACTCGATACAACCGATCCTTGATAACTGAAAAATATGGATATGTGAGTGCAATGTCTTTCACTTCTTTTCACTTGGTCTTTTCACCAAGTGCAATATCTTTTCACTTGGTCAAAGGCGTGCCTAAGGGTCTCGTCTCGCGTCTGCTTCAGAGGGAAATCCCCTGCAGGAAATCCTCTAAGGGCTGGGGAAGCAGACACACAGGTATCTGGTACGCTCCTGCTCGATCGGGGGCCGCCTGTGGCGCGTCGGGGATCCGGACCAATGTCTCCACCTCCATCACAGGGCATCAGTCCTGGAAATGCCCAGGTTTACCGCAGCTTCAGCAGACCGGCCAAAACTTCATGCCCATGCATGTGGCAGCAGATTCATCAGCCTGCGTGGGAGAGCGGAGAGGGTTAGGGAAAACCGGTGGGTTGAACGGTCCATGGGACCGGGGAACCGGTTTTGGGGTTGGAATTCCCTGATTCTGGGGAATAGGAACAGGATGAGGGTAAGGAGAGGGGGAGGGAGGAGAGAGAGAGAGGAATAGGGCTCGCCGGCCCCCGAATACACCGCCATATTGTCCTCAGCCAGCTTGATCGCCTCATCCAGCGATGCCGGGCGGTGGCACTGGACACATTCCACCATCCCTTTTGGCAGTCGGTTGATCAGCTGCTCCAGTACCACCAGGTCAACTACTGCCATGGCGTCGCATTCTGCTGCCAGCAGCCACCGCCGGCAGGAGTCACGGAGCTGTTGGGCAAAGGCAAATGGGCGGCCGAGCTCGCCAAGCTCTGCGCTGCAGCCAACCCGTTGCAAGATGGCTCACTTCAAGTCCTGATACCCAAGGAGGTTGGCGACGGGTAGTTGTTGGGCTGTCAGTCCTTACCCCTCTTCTCTCGGCCTCGCTCTCCACAGACGTCACTCGGCCATGCCCACATCACCACATCAACATTCTCAAAAAAAAAAAAAAAAACTATTGTACTATATAGCTCCTTAACTAAATGTACGTTGTTTTAAAGGAGTTTTTGAAATATATATTGGAAAACATGCCAAAAAATTAATTATAATCTAATTAAAAACTTATTTTTTCTGAAGTGTATCTTTCATTTTTTTGTTCACTTGATTTCGATCCATCTTTAACTCACAAAAAACAAATTATTTTCTTACTAGAGCTGCAAATCACAGATTTTGTGCTATTTATCATTATAAAACGTAAAACCAGAGGAAGAAGTTGCTTTAATTCCTTGTAGCTTGTGATTTAAAAAAATTAAAAGAAGGCTGGCATGGCCAGGGGCTGCATTAGTTTAAAACTCATCTACCAATTAGAAAAAATATATGGATAATTATTCCTAATGCTGTCCAACATTTGTTAGATTCAGATTTCGAAGGGAGACTGTCTGAATTCCTGACTGCATACATCAGTCATAACGTCAGGGCGTTGCTTCCAGTTACTGCATGATAATAAAGCGCACAAAATGTACAAGATTAATAAGAAAGTGCGCAAAATTTGCGCACCGTTTCTGCCAGTTAATACTTGGATCTTTAATCTTTCATTTAATCTACGTTAAGCGTAATGATGATGTCTAGTGCAGTATTTTAAAGGAGTATGCAACCTGTATTATTCAGCTTCATATGCAGGCTACTTCCATATCATCTGTGTCACTGCTTGCATGTTGATATCAGACATACTGAAGAAGATCCGTGAGGTCTCTTTCATAAAAAATGATGTTTTAGCACAGCGGTTGATTGACAGGTAGAACTTTCATCCTAGAAGTCCTTGGTTTCACCAGACTCGGCCAAAATTCTCTCATATATCCACTATCATGTGTATATACAGTTATAACAGTTGCTACATGCATCATGACATTCTCAACTCCGGTTTCGCCGAGATGCAGGAGCATTATGTCACACAAACATGTCGACAGAGATATACAAAGTAAGTGATAAATATTCACTTTATTAAGTAATATCGATAAATTAGTTTGTTTCCACATTACATGATATTAAAGCTTGTTTAACAAACACCTGCAGAAACAGGTGTATAAAACATTATAATCTCTTTTGATAACTGTACACTTAAAGCACAAATGCTAGTGCTGCAGCGTTGTTTATCAGTTGGGTTGCTAGGAGACATCTCTAATGAGAGTCAAACCCCTGCTAAGCTAACGGGAGCATTGCAGTTCTGAAAATCGGGGAATGGAATGCATTTATGGTCGGAGATATCAAGTAGGAATATCCCACATCCAACTTGAATGGAATGCAGCATAACCGTGTACCCTGAAGAAACTACATCTATTGCAAGCAAAATTTAAATCGCAAATATTATTAGATAGATTTTTCCAGGTATTATAGACCTCCTTGGTAGATTCATACGAAAAATTATGATTTCTGAATGTCTGTTCGGGAGACATTCATTTCACAAAAAAGTCATGCTGCAGTTAAAATTAGGCTTGCTTGAGCATTAAGTGTCATTTCGTGCGTGGACGTGTTTTTAAAATGTCAATTGGTATTTCTAGTTAGCTGCGACATAATGTATGATGCCCAAAGGCATAAGGTGTCTTATTCATTGTGAAACTGTGTTTTCTTAATGGCATGAATCACACTGAAGGCCTAGACTTTTAATGCACGGCCCGCCACTGAGTGCAACCCATATGGCAAATGGTTTGTTTGAAGAGCAGAGAACAGCATTGCCTTTCTGTAGAATCCTTCTCAGTGAATAATATGGGGAAAACACAGTTTTAACATGACCATTTTCTCCAAATGTGTAAAAGCTTCATGAACACTCAGTTTTCATAGATCGTGCAAGTTGTAACATTCTGATTGGTCAACTTAAGGTAGATCGCCAAATCGGCTCATTCAACTGCACATGCCTCACGAGTTCAAGCTGACAGAATTTTTTCTACCTGCTTAAAAATTATCGGGAGGTTGTATGCTGCTTGTAAGCAGCTCCGCTCCGCTCGTAATTTCTCACACAGGATGCGAGCTGTGACCAAACGACCACCAACGATTTCCACGTGATTTCTCCCGACTGGACAAAAATTGTCCGGCAGCTCGCATGACAGCCAAAACTCACACCGTGTACGCCTGCCCTTAGATTGGGTCACTTCAGGCGACTCATAGAAGCGTCTCTGATCACACAGAGAAATGCCAGTTTCAGAGTTTTGCTTATTTACATGATGCTTCCTTATTATTTGAGCTTTATTATAGGATGCTTTAAAGATATAATGCCTGCGTTTTTTTCTTAAAGACATTCTGATATGAAAGTTTTGCTTCAGTGGAACATCGGCTCCGCTTTATTCCACAACAACACTGCTTCTGTATTTACATTTTTTATATTTTTGTATAATTACCTCATACTTTGAGATCTACATCACCTTAGGCTGTTTGGAAAGTTTGGTATGCGTCTGGACTGTGAGCTGTGTTTTCTCAATCAGGCATGAGCTGAAGTGCTCCTCTTGTGCATCATCATTCATCATTTCATATTATCTCATTTTACGTTAAATGATATCAAACGACTTTTCCACAACAACATTTTTGTTGAATTTTTCTATCTGAAGTCGTAAGTTAAGACCTTACAAGTTCAATGTTCTATATGACATCCTTATTGAAATCTGCATGGAAAAACACAGATATCATTTTATTGTTAGGCTGTTTCTGTAATACAGCCCTGTGTCGCATGTAAGAGTATTCAAAACGCAACATATGTTACTTTTTTTTTTTTTTGTAAGCCGGGTTCTGCTCAAAGACTCCTGTATAATATCAGGACTATTATTTGCAGCTCACAGTGGTTCCAGACGGTCGTTGATTTACTGCTTTTCCACAGTGACTCATTGGGGCTGTAATGTATTTGAGTGCAAAATTGTCATTTCTAGTTAAAATATTAAAATTAGGATAAATCTTGAAATCTAAAACTGAGTGAAAAGAGTGAAGAAAGTGTTTCATCTTTCTTGTGCCAACGAAGTTCCATAGAGCCTTGTGATGAAACATATGGTTAGGGATGAAGAGAGCTCAAAACCATGGGGTATGTTATCGTTTGTAAAGAAAACTCTGAGGTGTATGGGGAAAGGTGCATGCTCCCTGCCGGTGGCTGATGAGGAGCTCCCTTAGGTCTTACTGCGGGCTGGCTGCTGCTCTCTGGCTCCCTGCAACTTAAGGCGGTCACAAGAAGTGCCACGTCACGTCGCGGCTAGGTATCAAACACAGGGCACGTCGATGCGGTTCACGTAGCAGAGAGTACACACAGAAGTTAGCAAAGTTTTCCCCTTTTTAAAGAATGAAAAAGGCTAGAGTAAATAATATATATCCATTGATAATGATCTGGATCTAATTTAAATTTGAGTTACACTTTGTAACGTGGCAGCCTCTGGAGTTGTAGGTGGGCGCCACCAACAGACGCCAAGTGGCGGCGACGGTGTGTGTACCTTCACTGAAAACAATTGTTTTGAATTTTAGAACAGACACATCCAGTGTGTGACCCCCTTTAGACTCCCTGCTGCTCCCAGCTGCCCCAGTGGCAGGAGTGTCGGTATACATGGCGTGCCAGCTCTGACAGCTCTTCACCGGTCTGAGAAAACCTGGTGCTGTTCCAAACACAAGCACTGACTGGGAGAACACACATCAGCCAGGAAACCATGCAGTCTCAATGCATCATGACACCTGTTCTTGATGTACTCACCAACAGATCATGGCTTCATGCTTGAGAGAGAGTCTTGCATTAACAGAGTTCTACAAATATCAACCCTGCTCACAACTTTATAGACTTGAGTGAATTTACATGCTGATTTATGCTAGTTTGGTGCTAGTTTTGCTGGTTGACCTCCATAGCCATGTTGTTCACCTGCTAAAAAAAATGCTGTTCACCCAGCATGGTCTTTCTGATGAAGCTGGCTGATCGTGGGAGGTTTGTTAGTTAAGAAGCCTGGTAGAGACACCAGCATACCAGCATCTAAAACACAACATATGCTGGTGTCACCATAGTGACTTTTTGCCTGCACCATAGCAACACCACAGTCATTCTGTTCTTATCTCGGTTCGGGTGATTCGATCATTAGCTCTGCAATCTTTGGATATTATCCCATTTTTTTTTATTTTTTTTTACCACAATATGTTTCATTATACTTTGAAATATTTGAGTTTAGGTATATTTTACTATCATATCGATATTTAGATCCCTAAACCTAACCCTAAACCTATACATAACCACTTTTCAACAATATAAAACATGTAACAGGCAGATAAATTTACAGTCACAATAATTTATTCCAGTTTATTAAAACTTGTGGTTTTAATCACTGGAAGTACTCTTCTCCATGAATGAATGAATGAAAGAATGAATGTTACACTTATGTAGCACTTTTCTGACATTACACTCAAAACGCTTTACACAGTGAACAGGGGCATCTCATCAACAACCACCACTTAAAAAAACATACTGTAAATTTCAGAACTGAAAACTTCCTCCTTAATAGAAAAAGAGCATTTATTTAAACCAAGCTCAAGAAACAGGCTGTTTGGAATTTGTGGAACTTGTGACATCACAAGGACCAAACACATCTGCATATGACTGCCTCTTTAGCATGACATCAATGCCTGTTTTTTTGTCATTGTACCCTTGGCCCCACCCACTGCTGCTCAGTCACACAGGTAAAGAGGAGAGAGGGCCTGTCATGGGAGATTCATCTACACTTTAAGCGGACTTACACAGGACACCTTCATGTGCCTATCTGGATGTAAATGTTTTTCTACATAAACATGCACTAGACAAACGGCTTTGATCGTTTTCATGCATATCGCACCACTTTTACAACAGCTGTGCTGTTTCTTGCTGTTTTGAATGTGTCCTGGACTGTTTTTGCACCCATCTGTTCTATTTTTAATTGTTACTCTTTTGTAAACATGCACTAGATGGACGTCTTTGATCGTTTCGATGCGTTTCTGGCAATGTGCGACAAGTTTTAAGAGTACAAGCACAACTTTTAAAAACGCATCTTATTCTGCTGCTGCCACTGACTGGGAGAAACAAATGGCGTTTTGTGTGTAAACAAACACGGAAGATGTGAGATGTGAAGACCAGTGTCTCTGCTTTGGCCTGTTGAAGCCAGTTGAAGCACCCAACATCACCATTGATTGTATTACATTTGCGTATTCAGAACATTTCAGTATGGATTGTATGTGTTTTCACCTCAGATCAGCATGGATTGCTTGTGAACAAGTCAATACATGATTCAAGCTTTGCAAAGGAACTGTTATTGAATGAGCATTATTAAAGTTAGGGAAGTAAAAACTCTATTGGACCCGATGCAAAACTGTAAGTAAACAGTTTCATGCACGAATATTTCAAATGTCATGACTGTTTTATAATTTAGGTGCCACTGTGCTTAATGTATTGGGATGTAATGTATTGGGTGTATGTTATGTGTAAATCCTGAAATTTAATTTTATAATGTTGTAGAGTTTGTTGTTCATTTATTTTTATTTTTTTCTGATTGAGTTTCAAATATGGCTGAATTGGATTGGGGGCTGTACGATATTAGCCAATCATAACAGTGGGCATTTACATTGAAGCTTTAAAGGGCCAGAGAGCTTAAAACCGAGCGTTTCAAACAGAGGGCCAGAGACAGGATGGAAGATTATCATATATTATTAAATTATGACTGTTTTAGTTCAAAAAACACTTACTAACATTGTAAGTGGACCTCAGGGAAGATAATGAAATTATAAAAATAGAGTTTGTCATGACCCCTTTACGTGTTTTATAGAGTTATAATATATAATAATAAATATGGTATATATTATAGAAGTGTTTATATTATTAGTTTATGTATATTACATGACGATAATGAGTGTTTATAGATTTTATGTGGTGAATCATTATGTATATAATTGTTTGAGATGTGGTATGTGCTGAGTGGGCAGAGCCTCAGCTTTAAAAGGCATCCCAAAGTCTTTTGTAGTTAGTCATTGTTCTGAACCCTGTTGTGGAAGAACCTCAGTCAATTGCTATTACACCCATCTCTATTTTTTGTAAATACTGTAATTTCGTGACAATATGTGACCATTTTTTCTCTGTTTTTGCACTTTTGGGATTACCTCGCACTGTTCAATAAACACCTTTGGACTGATGTGCTATTACGGCCTTCGCCACACATCACTGATGTCAAAGTTGTTTTAACGCTTGTTGATGTGATTTGATAAAATACATTTGAGTGTCACGGCAGATGTGAGGAATGATCATTCACTCGCATCACACAGCCTTGGAAGATATAGGAATACAGTGCATGAGTAGAGTATTATTTTCTATGAAACATTTATGGTGCTTTTCTCATTATTTGAGCTACAGCTTTCTCATTATTTGAGCTACAGACATTATTAAAAAAATAAAAAAATAAAAAAAAAAAAAAAACTTACAGTAAGTAAATGATTAAATAATTTTCAATTATTTTCTAATGCAATGTTCCAAAATGAGTTGAATATTGCAGTAGAGTGATATTTAAAATACGGGCCAAAGGTGAAGTTTTGCTGGTCCTAGCAATGCACCATGGGTGACGTAATGGTGGTGCGGGCCAAATGTTGCCATAGGGACATATGGTTATGAGAGTGTGTTGTATAAACACTCCAAGAGTGGTACATGCATGCATGCAGCAACTGACACTATACACAGGATGTTACTGATGTTAGGCACATGCATCACTGGGGCACTCAGCTTGTGTTGTTTCATGCTTACTATTGATTTACGTAGCAGCAGTACAAGAGGTTGTTCACAAGATCTGTGTGAATTTTAATCACTGCATGTGTAGTTGGGTGGAAGGAATGGCCATGTAATGATAGGGGAATCAATACAACATTGGTAGAAAAGGGGTGTGTGGGCTGTACCCCTTCTGGGCCAGCTCAATAAGAACAAGGCTACATCTCAACATAGATTAAAATATATATATATATATATATATTATGTGGACCGTGCTGATGGCCAATTAGGCTGGGAGATTCTGGTAGGGGTCTCACATTGGACCCTCAGAGGGAGGTCTGATAGATGGCACCTTTTGGCTATAGTACGAGTTGGCATGCATATCCTCACTTCCTCTAATAGCTTATTGAGCGAGGGGGGTCTGTTGAGGATTAGAAAGCGGTGGCTTAATGTGCAGGCTGCATGCAGTCAATAATGCCCCTTCCGTGATAAATCTGCCTGACATATTCCCAGAAACACTTCAGTCATCAATAGGGATTTGTTTAAGAGAATATGAAAAATAAACAGGGGGCTATTATTTTCAGTAGGCTGCCGGCGCCACGCAAAGGTGGTATTGGATCACGGTGGTATGCAAGCGGAACTGTCAGAGACTCTGGAGAGAGATGTAAGTGGCCGGTTACATGATGGTCAGGCCTGTGAAAGTTCAGCTGAGTTCAGTTCCTCCAACTTTTCAAGAATTTGTTTTACACTTGTGCCCTTTGTGAGCCAAGTTTGATAAACATGGATATCTAAGAAGTTCAAGAATGGCAACTATAATTGAAGGTTTTATCAAAACTCTATTGCTGACTTCATATTAAGAAGCCAGGCATGTTTACTCTGAGGAGCTAATTTTGAAGAGAAAGTAATTTACAGTACAAAAATGAAACAAAACAAATATTATGAAATACGAGATCAAATACTTTATACACCATTCATGAGTAGAATAATTCCCACATATCATGTCCACAAATAGGTATGAATGGGTCAAACAGGGGAAAATAGATGTACTTATTACTAGGTATAAAACTTGGGACATCACCAATTTCGGCATGTCCGAATCAAAATGAACTTGAATAATCAGTGAGCAAGCCATTTTTAGTGACCACTCAGCTCGTTTGGCTTATCCCCCCTAAATTCCTCGGATTTTTTGTCACTCTGATAAAACAAATTAATTATAAAACCCTTCAAAATATCCTGTGAAGGGGAATGCAGTAACCTAGAGCTACATTGCAATAATGAGCAGTTTTTATTGGTTGCCGTGGATTGTTTACACATCGCTTATGTCAAACAGGAGAAACAATGCAAAGATATTTAAGGCAGACTACAGTGATTTTAAGTTGTTTTTTTTAAGTTTGAATATTACTTTATTTTAATTTATTTATTAAATGCATTTACATTTTTTATATAAATGGGGAAAATAACATTTCATAATTTGAATAACTTTTTTGTCACCATTTACAGTATGTCACCCCTTCTCTGAAGGGTTTGAAGGGGCTGACTGCACACCACAGTTTTGGGGTGAACTATTCTTTTAATAAAAATATAGTTAACTGCATTGTAGATATTTAAGCCTCTGGAGATCTCTCCATTATTGGGAACTTGCTTGCTCTTGAGTATTTTCCCTCACAATTCAATGTAACATGCAGTTGTCAGCATTCCTGAGGACATTGCCACAGCTTACACAGAGTTCTTCTCTAAACTAAAAATTGAATTGTGTCTATGTGACCTTCAGAAATTCTCCAAAGCCAGTTTGGCAGTGTATGACAATGTTTGTAGACCTTTTAAGGGACACTGGTGAGCCCAAGGCTCAAACTAAATCCAAATCACGTCATATCCACCTCCACAGTAGCCTGCGGAGCAGGTTTTGTGGAACCATGGAGACAGTGCTCATCTTTATCTGTGAAGAAAGACTAACCGATATGAATGTTCAAATGTTGCCCGGTCTTATTGCTGTAGAACTTCACTTAAGTATCTTCAGCCATAGGTATAGCTGATGCTTGGAAGATCAGCTTAAAACAGGTTATGTATTTTTCATTTAAAAGCACAGAAAATCCTTCACTTAAAGACTTAATTTCTTTGATGTGAGCAGTAAAACCTTAAATCCCTAACTGAGCATTAGGGATCGCAAGAGTCAGTCAGAACTCTCTATGAATACTGTATGACTGACAAGTACCATCAAGTTAAGTAATGTTTTGATAAATGTGAATCTTAATATAGAACTGAGAGAAAATTGTTGGTGCAGTCCCCTTTTCTATTAAATGTGAAGATTTTCAAATTTACAATTTCGAAGAACTTGGAACCGATCTGAAACCTTTGAAATCAACTGTGTACATCTCTGGAGAAACTATTCTATCACTACTCTTACTCAGCATTTGCAGTTATAGTGAGAATGTTAGTCATGAATACTGTTACTAACTTACAGTTACTACTAAGTTAAAGGAATAGTTAAAAAAAAATAAAATAAAAAAGATAATTCTCGCATCATTTACTCACCCGAATGCCATCTCAAACTCGTATGACTTTCTTCTGCAGAACACAAATTAATATATTTTGAAGGATGTATGATGTGTCTTTGTCCATATTATGTAAGTCAATGGGGTTCAAAATCTTCAAGCTCCATAAAGGTCATAAAGACAGCATAACGCTAATCCATAGGACTCGAGTAGTTTAATCCATGTCTTCAAAAGCAATATCACCAGTTTTGGGTGAGAAACAAACCAAAATGTAAGCCCTTATTCACTATAAATCTTGCCATCAGCCATCTTTTTGACATGTTCATGAGAGAAGCTCATTTACACTTCCTCGCACTTGATGCATGCATAGAACATTTATTGTTAACATCTTCAGTTTAGGGTCACAAAGGTATTTTAGGTAATTGTGCCTTTATTTCCTGTCACGACCAAGAAACAGTATATTGTTACAAACCACTTTGCTCAAGGCAGAGTAACATGAAGGGGAGGCCACACGTGGATATGATTTAATATATATATATATATATATAATTTATTAATCATAAAAAAAGTAAATAAAATAAATAAATACAATAAATCAAAAAAGAGGCAAACACACTGGGGAGAAGGGTCTTTTTATAAGCCTCTCAAACCAGGACTCATCAGGAAACTCATTGCGCCTGTTCTTAGACTCCACACTGGAAAAGAGACAATGCCATCTGGTGGACAAAACAGCACTAACACCCAGGGCCGTAACAATATCAACTCTCATTACACAAATTGTATGGGATTTGCAGACCATTTCCCTCATTTTAAATAGGTCCTAGAGTATTTGTAGCATGAACCACTAGACAAACAAAATATCTTTTGCATTTAATACATTTATGACCATCAGGGGTCATCTCAGTTCCCTATCTGTCACTCACTCGACGTTGGTGTCGATGTAGTGACACTAGGGGTCACTCTTGGGAGCCCGAGACACCTCTGGTCTTTGATAAAAGGCCAATGAAAATTGGCGAGTGGTATTTGCATGCCACTCCCCCGGACATACGGGTATAAAAGGAGCTGGTATGCAACCACTCATTCAGATTTTCTCTTCGGAGCTGAACGGTCATGCTCAGTGAGCTGAATAGCACTGTTCATTCACCTCTGCTGGATCTGACGGCGCATTTCAGCGGCTTCTCCCTCCTCTGCACTGGTGCACTGCAGAGAACGCCCCTGGGCGCTTCGGCAGAAAAACTAGAGAGTATATCTTCTGAAAGAGCGTTTTTCCCCTCTAAAAGAATATATTTCTCTAAAAGAGCGCACACACGGAATGTCTTTTTAAAGACGCGTCTTTCTAAAGATGCCTTTCCGATCGTGTGTTATTCCTGGTTGCGGTCGTTTTCTCTCAACTTTGGATGGTCATGATCGCTGTCTTTCATGTCTGGGCGCGACCCACACGGAGGCAGCGTTTATGAATGGTTCATGTTCTCACTGTGAGAACATGACCATGGCAACGTTGTGGTCGCGGCTTGCTTTCATAAAAAAGCAAGCCACCCCAGCGGCTCCCCGCCTCAGTCCTCCTACCTACGGGTATGAGGTCAGCACGGTTAGCACTGGGGGCGATTTAGGGACCTCAATGGGATCGCCTCCGCCGGGTATCCCCCGCGGACCTCCCATTCCCCAGTACGCTCGTCTGCCCCAGTCGGGCTTCCGGATGAGCAATCCGGCACATCCTGCCCCGGCGCGGCTCAAGATCCCGCACCCCGTCTGCTCGTCACCAAGGGCGTCCCCCTGCGGTGACTGCACCGGCTCCGCCGCAGCCCGCCCCTCCGGCCCGGCCCTGGCGTGGAGCCCACCGTTGGAAGCCGACGCCACCCGTCTCACAGCCGGCACCAAAGAACCCATGGAGGTCCTCGAAGCGCCCCTGAGACGGGCAACCCAGGGACGAGGGAACCCACTCATGTGGAGCTGGTAGAAAGACCACTCCATTCCCCGGTGGAGGGCCGGGTGGAAACTCTTTTGTTGCCTTTTTGTTTGATTTCACCGCACGCCCAAGTGGCTGCGGTACCCAACAGTTCAGCAAAAGAGCGGCTTCCTTCCTCCCTGGGTCACATACCCGGTGTGTACGGTCGTCACCACGACGACCGTCCACGGGCTTTTTCTTGCAGGATTGGCGCTCCAGCGGTGCCCTTTCCACCCCTGAGCGCCCAGCTGTGGCACACAGCCACCCCCGATGTGGCAGCCTCCACAGGTTATGAGGACAGGCCTCTTCCTCCACCGTCTCAGGCTGTTCCGGGGGTGGTCACAAGGAGCCAGGTAAGTGCTTCGATGTCCCTAGACTCAGCACGGCCACGACGTGCTGTGGCACCTCGCGCTCCACCCCGCCGCGAGGCCTCACGTGCCGGTACGTCCGACGACGTTGTCCCCTTGGTCCCCCTCGCGCGGAATTTGTACGCATGGCTTGCGCTTCCCAATCCATCGCGGTGGCTGGTCTGGACCGACTCGGCTACGCGATTCAGTTCGCCAGGCGCCCGCCCAGGTTCAGCGGTATTCACTTCACCTTGGTCAAGGGCGAAAACGCTGTTACCCTGTGCGCGGAGATCGCTACCCTCCTACGGAAGGGCGCGATAGAACCTGTCCCTCCAGCTGAGATGAAGAAAGGGTTTTACAGCCCCTACTTCATCGTACCGAAAAAAGGCAGTGGGTTGCGGCCAATCTTGGACCTGCGAGTACTAAACCGGGCTTTACACAGACTCCCGTTCAAGATGCTGACGCAAAGACGCATTCTAGCGAGCGTCCGGCAGCAAGATTGGTTCGTGACGGTAGACCTGAAGGATGCGTACTTTCACGTCTCGATCCTTCCTCGACACAGACCCTTCCTGCGGTTCGTGTTCGAGGGTCAGGCGTATCAGTACAAAATCCTCCCTTTCGGCCTGTCCCTGTCTCCTCGCGTCTTTACGAAGATCGCAGAGGCTGCCCTTGCCCTGTTAAGGGAGGTGGGCATTTGCATTCTCAACTATCTTGACGACTGGCTAAACTTAGCTCACTCTCGAGATGTGTTATGCACACACAGGAACCTGGTGCTCTCACACCTCAGCCGACTAGGGCTTCGGGTCAACCGGGAAAAGAGCAAGCTCCTCCCGGTTCAGAGCATCTCTTTTCTTGGTTTGGAGTTGGACTCAGTCTCCTTGACGGCACGCCTTACGAATGAGCGTGCCCAGTCGGTGCTGGCCTGTTTGAAGGCATTGAAACGGAAAACAGCAGTTCCACTGAAACTTTTTCAGAGGCTCCTGGGGCATATGGCATCCTCGGCGATGGCCACCCCGCTCGGGTTGATGCATATGAGGCCGCTTCAGCACTGGCTCCAAACTCGAGTCCCGAGACGGGCATGGCACCACGGGACACACCGCGTGGCCATTACATTGGTCTGTCACCGTCTTTTCAGCCCTTGGACTGACCTCTCGTTTCTACGAGCAGGTGTTCCCCTAGAACTGGTCTCCAGGCGCATCGTGGTCACGACAGATGCCTCCAAAACAGGCTGGGGTGCTGTTTGCAACGGGCACGCAGCCACCGGCCTCTGGACGGGTCCGCGACTGCGTTGGCACATCAACTGCCTCGAGTTACTGGCAATTCTGCTCGCCCTGCGGAGGATCCGGCCGTTGATCCAGGGCAAGCACGTGCTAGTTCGGATGGACAGCACGGCAGCAGTAGCATATGTCAACCGCCAAGGTGGTCTGCGCTCTCCCTGTATGTCACAACTCGCCCGCCGTCTCCTCCTCCGGAGTCGGCAGCACCTCAAGTCGCTGCGAGCCACTCACATCCCGGGCAACCTCAGCACCACAGTGGACGCGCTGTCACGGCAGGTTTCCCTCAGGGGAGAGTGGAGACTCCACCCTCAGGTGGTCCAGCTGATTTGGAGTCGATTCGGTCGGGCACAGGTGGACCTGTTCACCTCCCAAGAATCCTCCAACTGCCCGCTCTGGTACGCCCTCACCGAGGCTCCCCTCGGCATAGATGTGCTGGCAAACAGCTGGCCCCCTGGCATTCGCAAATATGCGTTTCCCCAGTGAGCCTGCTTGCACAAACCCTGTGCAAGGTCAGGGAGGACGAGGAGCAGGTCGTCCTGGTAGCACCCTACTGGCCCACCCAGACGCGGTTCTCGGACCTCACGCTCCTCGCGACAGCTCCCCCCTGGCAAATTCCCCTGAGGAAGGACCTTCTTTCTCAGGGACGGGGCACCCTCTGGCACCCGCGCCCAGACCTCTGGAATCTCCATGTCTGGTACCTGGACGGGACGTGGAAGACCTAAGTGGCCTACCACCCACGGTGGTAGACATGATCACTCAGGCTAGGGCCCCCTCTACAAGGCGCCTGTATGCCTTTAAGTGGCGTCTATTCGGTAAGTGGTGTTCTTCTCGACACGAAGAACCCCAGAGGTGAGCAGTCGGATCAGTGCTTTCCTTCCTGCAGGAGAGGCTGGAAAGGAGGCTGTCCTCTTCCACCTTTAAGGTGTACGTTGCTGCCATAGCAGCACACCACGACGCAGTTGACGGTAAGTCCTTAGGGAAGCACGACCTGATCATCAGGTTCCTAAGAGGCACCAGGAAGCTGAATCCCTCCAGACCGCCCCTCGTTCCCTCATGGGATCTCTCCGTAGTTATTCAGGGTCTACAGAGAGCCCCCTTTGAGCCTTTGCAGTCAGCCGAGCTTAAGGCACTCTCCTTCAAGAGGGTAGGTGACCTGCAAGCATTCTCTATCAGCAAAACGTGCCTGGAGTTCGGTCCGGGCTATTCTCACGTGATCCTGAGACCCCGACCGGGCTATGTGCCCAAGGTTCCCACCACTCCTTTTAGGGACCAGGTGGTGAACCTGCAAGTGCTGCCCCAGGAGGAGGCAGACCCAGCCCTGTTGTTGCTGTGTCCGGTGTGCACTTTACACATCCATTTGGATCGCACGCAGAGCTCTAGAGTCTCTGAGCAGCTCTTTGTCTGCTTTGGTGCACAGCAGAAAGGAAGCGCTGTCTCCAAGCAGAGGATCGCCCACTGGCTCATTGACGCCATAACCATGGCATATTTCGCCCAAAACATGCCGCCCCAGGTAGGGCTACGAGCCCATTCTATCCGTGGTGTAGCGGCTTCTTGGGCCCTGGCCAGAGGTGCCTCTCTAACAAACATTTGCAGAGCAGCGGGCTGGGCAACACCCAACACCTTTGCAAGGTTCTACAACCTCCAGGTGGAACCGGTTTCGTCCCAGGTAGTGGCACGCAACACAAGCGGATAAGCCCGGGATAGCCGGCCGGGTGTATCGCTTGCACATAGCGCCTTCCACCTCCTTTTGAGCTGAAGACGTGCGCCATTAATTCCTAGTAGTGTTCAAAAAACATTTTCCCTGGTTGACTTCCTCCGAGCCCTATGGCAGTCGAGTTTTCGGAGAGACTCACTGCCGGCCCAGTACACGCGCTAACTAAGAGCCCTGTTCTGGGGTAGGTGCTCCGCATGTGGTGGTTCCCTGTAAGGCTAAACACCATGCAATCTATATCTTCCGCTAGTTCGTTTCCCTGCTTGCAAACTGCGTCTTCCTTGGGCAGAGCCCCTCTGCCCCAGTCTCCATGTTTGTAGTAACTCCTCCCCCATTGGGCAGGATCTACCTTGAAGGCTCTCCACTTGGTTGGAAAGACCATGTGACATATTTTTCCACTTAAAAATATCCCCCCCTCTCTTGGGGCGAGGTGTGGTCTCCGCGGTGTCCTCCTCTTGGGAGGGACACCCCCCGACTAGACCTTTCAGCCCAGTCGGATAATCCCCCTTCTTTTTTAGGGTGTGGAAAAAGAGAAGGGGAAAAGAGGCCACAACTGGGTTAAGCAACCTCTATCTTTGGGTAGTCGACTTGTCCCCAAAAAGGGCCGTTTGACACTCTTAACTGTGTCGGGGGAGGTTACGTGTCGACCTGGTGTGCTGGCTATGAGGCACACAGCAAGTCTGCCCACCACACACCGCCAGTTCACGTAACACCGTTCAGCCTTGTGGCGTTTTGTATAGGGACCCCTAGTGTCACTACATCGACACCAATGTCGAGTGAGTGACAGATAGGGAACGTCATGGTTATTGGTGTAACCTCCGTTCCCTGATGGAGGGAACGAGACATTGGTCCCTCCTGCCACAACGCTGAACTACCCGCTGAAATGGCCGGACCTTATATCGGCTCCTCAGCATAAAACCTGAATGAGTGGTTGCATACCAGCTCCTTTTATACCCATATATCCGGGGGAGTGGCATGCAAATACCACTCGCCAGTTTTCATTGGCCTTTTATCAAAGACCAGAGGTGTCTTGGGCTCCCAAGAGTGACCCCTAGTGTCACTACATCGACACCAACGTCTCGTTCCCTCCATCAGGGAACGGAGGTTACACCAGCAACCATGATGTTTCTCTCCAGTTCATGTTTCACTCCTGCCTGAGTTCAAACATTTAGCCATTTGACACCGTTTTCACCTGTTATTAAGATGCGTCTCAAGTGATCCGATCACATGTGGTCAGGTGAGACATATCGCTGTTTACACCTGGTGTTAAATGCATCTCTTGTGACCACTTGTGATCAGATTTGGAGGGGAGATCTCTGTTTCATGACGACATACATCAATCACTATGTCAGTGTGTTACTGCATGATAATAAACCAATAACAAAGTCAGAAAAGACAAAAATAAAAGCATGAAAAAACAGTGCACTATTTCTCCCAGATGCAGCTGAAATTTAATCTAAGCACAAAAGCAACATTTCGAGCAGAATTATCAGTTATTTTAGCGGATTACTTGTATTAAAGGAGCTTCAGATGTCCGTGCTTCTCATAAGTGTCCGTGCATGTTGATTTCAGACACACTGAAGAAGATATATGATCTTCTCATGTTTGTGTTTATATCCGCTGTTTTTTTTAAATAATTTTTTATTCAGATCGGATGGTTATTTCCTTTTGAAGCCGATCATAACTGGCAAAGTTTAAACTCTTGTTTTAGCGCAGTGGCAGATTGACAGGTGAGGGGTGGTGCTTCGCTGCTGTCCGGGACACGTTCAGGATGGACCAGAGGCAGGTAGAGTAGCCAAAAACTGTACTCAAGTAAAAGTACAATTACTTTTACTTGAGTACAAGTAAAATTAATTGCTCGAGTAGAAGTAATGATATTAATAATTACTTGAGTAAGAGTAAAAAAGTATCAAATTAAAAGAATATTCAAGTAGCGAGTAACTAGTTACTTTCATATGTAACATAATGGACGTTTACTCCCCTATGTTCCATGACATAATACACATTTAACATGTATTACATAATAATAATAATAATAATAATAATAATAATAATAATTTCATATTGGAAATTCTTTCATCATTCACCCTCATGTTGTTCCAAACATGTATGACTTTCTTTCTTCAATGCAATGCAATACAGTTAAAGGAATGTTCCGGATTCAGTATAAGCTAAGCTCAGTCGACAGCATTTGTGGCATAATGTTGATTACCACAAATGTATTTTGAATTGTCCCTCCTTTTCTTTAAAAAAAAGCACAAATCTTGGTTCCAGTGAGGCACTTACAATGGAAGTCAATTTTACAACTTTGTTGCCATGACGATGTAATGTCATAAAACCCATGGACAACAGAGAACAAGCTCTGAACTTAAATAAGCCTAACATGCTTCCAAATACAGAGATAAGCTGTAGTTTATCTTTACTGTACATAACTAATTATCTAAATAACTACACCTAACTAAGAATCCATGCGATTCAGTACAAGTTAAGCTCAGTCGACAGCATTTGTGGCATAATGTTGATTAACACAAAAATGTATTTTGAATTGTCCCTCCTTTTCTTAAAAAAAAAAAGCACAAATCTTGGTTCCAGTGAGGCACTTACAATGGAAGTCAATTTTACAACTTCGTTGCCATGACGATGTAATGTCATAAAACCCATGGACAACAGAGAACAAGCTCTGAACTTAAATAAGCCTAACATGCTTCCAAATACAGAGATAAGCTGTAGTTTATCTTTACTGTACATAACTAATTATCTAAATAACTACACCTAACTAAGAATCCATGCAGGACTTTAAAAAAAGCATCTTTCAAACACAAAAGTTGCTGTGCAGTGTGCACGCACAGAGATGCGCTTTAGTAGTCATGCACACGCAATCGCAGAGCAAAAGGCATTTACACCTAACGCGGATGTTAACATGGATTTCTACAGTAGGCACTGATATATTTCAGCACTGGTATAAAAATGTATACCTAGAAACTGAGGTCATTGGAGCTCATAGTTACAGCATCATCCTGAAAATTACCAGCACCATGACACAATGTTATCACAATCGCCAAAACTCACCGCAACAAGTTTTCTTAAGTTGCAGCTGCAGTTCTAATCTTGAAATATCCACTTGTCTTGGTGTAAAATGAAGGTATTGCATGACGAAAGGAAGTGTTTTTGATGAGTGCTTGCTGCTGCTGCAGTGATGAACTCGACTCCAATATGACAAAGCGCAGCTGCAAAGTTACACTGTTGTAAAAGTTCCGCTATTCAAAGAAATCTCTCAATAAACTATGCATTTATTAACAAATATTTAATTAAAACCAGTATTGTAATGACAGGAACATAGTCCATTGTAACAAAGTAAAAGAAAATTTACTTGAGTAAGAGTAAAAAGTGCCCACTATTAAACCTACTCTTAAATGTAATGGAGTAAATGTAGTGCTTTACTACCCACCTCTGGGACAGACTGGCATTTACACATCAAATGTGATGTTCACATTTGTATGTGGCTTTTATGATCTGATTACAAAACATTTTAGACCCAGTTTAGACCTGTATTTAGCGCTGACCACGTGATCGGATCATCAAAAATGCATCTTAATACTAGGTGGAAACGGGTTCTTTGTGAGGCCTTCCTAGGTCCTTAAGCACCCTTATATCCTATATTCTTTGTAAAATTTCACTCAGATGCCCTAAAAACAAAACTATGCATATTTACTTTCCTCATATTACTCTTGATTGGATATGGCGTGGTGCTAATTCCCTCCCGACTTTTCTTAGAATTATGCCGCAATTCATAAGGGCAGGTTAAAGTGAAATGACATTAAGCCTCAGCCCGTATACAACAGCTTTGACTCCTGCTGAAAATAAAATAAAATTATAAGCATTAACTAAGGCACTGTAGAAGCTTATACTTCTGCTTCAGGTAGACACTCGTCTTAGATCCAGGAATGGATCTGCCACCCTCAGAATCATGAACGTCAAGCTGTGTTCTTAGTAGAGTATTTATAATACCCTGCTGACTTTTAAACCTGTGCCCTCACCTACCTTAATGTCCATAGGCAATACCGTGGGACTGTTTATTATAAATGTCTTAATCCTCTGCAACTGTGTTTGTTGGAGCTAGAATCTTTAGTCTCAATAAGCTGATTTAATTATTTTTGTGCTGCTGCTTTTTCCAGGAAGAACCTTTTGTGATGGTCTCTGAAAATGTACTTGGGAAGCCCAAGAAGTACCAGGGCTTCTCAATTGATGTGCTTGATGCTCTGGCAAACTACCTTGGCTTCAAGTATGAGATCTACGTGGCTCCTGATCACAAATATGGCAGCCAGCAGGCAGATGGGACTTGGAATGGTCTTATCGGAGAGCTGGTTTTCAAGGTAAGATAGACTTTTTATACATATATTTATATAAAAATGGTTTGGACACTTTAGTGTGTGAGTGTATGAATGCATGAAATCTTCATAACACAATATAGAACCAAGTGGCATTTATATTAAAGATAGGAAACTTATCCAGCAAAACATTTCACAAAAAGACGTTTTTTAGGTTTCAAATGATAAAACTATAGATATACTGTTCGTAATTATGACAACTGTTTGGACACTTTCTGGTTTATCAAACATAGTGGAAAATGTCAATAGAAAAAAAAATTGTTTGCAGATGCCGATTGTTTTGATATTTTGTATCTAATCCAGAGAAATTAATTTTAAGTGGGATACAAATATTTTTGGGGCCATTGTATACAGTATATACAGTATTTGTTGAAGACAATATGTAAAGTTTTAATACACCCAATTCAAAGCTGAATGCATTTCAAACAATTTGATGATGCAGAAGTATTTTTAGTGCAGTCAGCACTGCCTTTGATATGAGTAACATAATACATTACTCCTGAATGCTACAAAGCTTTTCATTGCTTCCCTTAAACTATCTTGGGCTTTTCAATTTCCCTGGTATCCCCAAACAGTCTGCACTACTTTGATAAAGAGGAGCACAGATTTCTTACATGTGAATGAGAAAAACCTCATACCAAAATGCTATCAGCTGGCAGATAAACAAAACACAAATCTCAAAGCAGTGAGAGGTCACACATTTTCAGGGC
The DNA here is from genome assembly GCF_019703515.2 of Myxocyprinus asiaticus. Classification (NCBI taxonomy): domain Eukaryota; kingdom Metazoa; phylum Chordata; class Actinopteri; order Cypriniformes; family Catostomidae; genus Myxocyprinus; species Myxocyprinus asiaticus. The sequence continues at coordinate 22,864,354 of NC_059376.1, read as the reverse complement.
CAATACTCACAACCTCCTGCTGCTTTCCATTCCACAGCTCTTTACAGTTCCACGACACGCCACCGTACCTATACCGCTCTCTGTCCTGTGAATATTCCTCACCACTGTTCGTCAGGGAAATAGAAATGAGTCACAGTACACTGCTGCTATCTTCATTTCCAGAGAGATAGACAAAAACGCAAGGAAAAAATAATCCCATTGTTGCGGTCTCTGTTGACACATTGTTTTCCAGCAACTTCAAATCTGCACGCTTTCATGATACACCAGACCTTTGATGTTTTATTGAAATTCAGTATTTCAGTAAAAAGTTATTTGATTTTTCTCTGGTTTTGGATTGTGTTCGGTCTTATAAAGTAGTTGAAAACAGGCTTTATGGTAGGATATAACAGGCAAGGCCATTACAGTGGAAGTGACTAATGTGTTAACAGCAACTGTCACAAGTACATGTACAAGTGCATTATTTACACCTAAACACACATGCACACTAACACACAACATAGTATTCCCTTGTGACAGGCCTTTGAACTTTGAATACCTTACAGTACAAATCTATATGCCTATGTAGTACTTGTGCAGCATAAATGACCATTTCTGCTCATTTAAGCATTTTGTTTCCTTAGCAGACCATGAAATTAGCAGATTTAGTCAGCTGTGTATTATATATGTGTGGGGTGGCTAAGATGACATCAGGACATATTGCTTACATTATGTCCATGTCTTCTTTCCTCTTACAAGAGCTTGAGAGATATGTCATTTGTTAATGCACCAATTTACAAAGTCGTTATTATGTTTTTGCAACCATGACCAGTTGCCTAGAGCAAGTTAAACTTAGGAAAAAGAGGCCCACAAACATTTGCCAGTGCAAATTTACAGTATAAAAAGAACCCTTGCATAAGAGTTTTATAAAGACAGCACTTGAAGAAAAGCTTTGTTTAAAGGGGTCATATAAAACTATAATATCAAGGTTTTACGTTGTTTTTTTAGAAGTTTATTTATTTTTTTTTTTTGCTGCTTAACTTTAAGACTTCCATAACTATCCTTTTCAACTCTCTTGTTTCTAAGATGGTGTTTCTTAGGTGTACCACTAGCATACCAAGACTACATCTATTATGTGCTCCCTAAATCAGTCTATTTTTTTCTCAGTTTAGATTCTCTCTATTTTGTGAAGTGTAGTTTTTCAGGCTCTTACAATGAAGCAAATAGTGTTGTACAGCAAAGTTTCTATGGCAGGACAATTGGAGGAGCACTTGTGTGGATTAGCATTTGTGAAGTGACTGGGGAGCCGGATGCTTCTCTAACCCTTCTAAGACACTGAGGTCGTGTGGGGGTCCCTGATCTCTGAAGGTGGTCAAGCAGGTTAATGGGAGTCAGACAGGTGACTGTGGCTCTTGCCCTCTGATAATGATCTGCTTTTGTTCTGCGGATGATAATGTCTCTTGACAGGAACTCTCTCAGGCTGCACAGGTCTCATCTAATCTCTCTGCAACTGTGTGAACCTTGTCACAATGATTTGCGGAACTGCCAAAGAAAGAATAAAAATTAGATGTTGTTTAGCATTTAAAAGCCTTATATGCAATTTTGGCAGCAGAAAGTATCCACAGTTTTCCTGAACAACCACTGGGCAGTGCCATGATGATTCTAATTGCCTGTTTTCTGTTTCTGGTCTTGAGACGCTACAACTTGTGCTGTTGTTGGCTGTCATAACAACTCAGAGTAGACTAAGGGCCCAAACATACTTTACGCAAGTACACAAATGCAGACACGAGCACTTCTTCAATGCATGGCCAACGCGTGGTCCCATTGTACATACATTACGTGCGCTCTTGCGTTGCTCTGGTGGTTACAAACCTCGGACCACAAGGGGGCAAAAGAGTTTATAGGTGCCACGAAACCGGATGTGGTGGAGTCAACATGTCGATAGTTGAGGAGTATGTTCTTTTGTATTTGCTGAAAAGATGACAGAAAATATGTTTGTATAATCTAACTTGCTCCGCCATGACAGTTGTTGACCGAAAAAAGAAAATCCACTGTAGCGGCCCTTGCGGCAACGCTGAGAATATAGCTTGTACTTGCGTTAAGTTATGAATTGCGCTCTGACACATTTCACAATGCAACAACGCGTGAAAAGATGCATCTGCGTTCACGTGCTTATGTAGAGTATGCTTGGGCCTTAAAAGACACTACACTTCCTAGTTCACGAAAAAGGTTGGATTTCCCCAAGCTACATTGAAGGAATATGAGAATATTTTGTTTTCAATCTGTATGTGTGTATATGTGTGCGTGTGTGTATATATATATATATATATATATATATATATATATATATACACTGTCATTCTAAGAGAGGGTGGGAAATGGTCATGAAAAAAATAAATTCTGGCTGTTTAAAAAAAAAAAAGTGAATAAAATAAATGATAAATATAAATATTGAAAAACCAACAAAAAATCTGTTTTAATTCTCTCATGCTTCAAGTTACATGACAGGGAAGGATTATTAATCAAATGATGCTATCTTTAGAAAACTTAATGGCCCAATAAACATTACATTAACATAATTGTGATGTTTAAGATGTTGCTTATTTTTATATCAGCAGCAAAATCATTGTGAATATATTCTGAATATTCAATATATCATCAAGACCTAGGGCTCCATTTTTAGAGTGCTAATGCTAAGCGCTGCACTCTGCCATAATTTATAAGTGCACAGTCAAGGGGCATGGCCATAAAGTTTTGATATTTTCATGCAAGCATGCGCTAAGTCTAGGGACAAGTGGGTTTGTCAAAATTGTGTGTGCAAAGCGCTAATAGGCTGGGTGAAGTGCAATTTAATTCTGAGGTTCTTCTTTGGGTATTATATAGTCCATTTCCTATCAAGCACCAGCAATATAAACAAAGACAGCACATTTATAGAAATTGGTAGTGTAAATGGACTGTTTCCAATGAATTAGAAGAATAGAAATATGTACTTAGGTTATTTTGTGCATCAACTGTGTCAGGCATATTTCTAGTGACACGCTGATTTTATACGCATGGAAAATGTGGTTCTTGTCAGGATTTGGATTTACGCTCCATTAAATTATAGAGAATATTCATCTGACAGACAAATCATGGGTAGTATTAACTGATTTCATAGGAACACACTTTACCTCTACCGGTCGATGTTGATTTTTAAAAATCTAACTAAAATATTTCTAAATTCAAATTACACTTCAAACAAAATGAAAATATAATCAAAATAATGAAGTGGTCAAAAAAATCATACCAAATTTTACCCTCTCCATTTTCTTCAACTCAGGTTGCTGCCGAAAAAGGTGTTAGTGAGGGCGACAAATGCTGCAGTTTGTGTGGGTTCTCCTAACACCCCAGTATAGTGACAGGGACACTTTACTGTAAAAAGGCACTGTCTTTCAGATGAGATGTCAAAACAAGGTCCTGACTCTCAGTGGTCATTAAAAATCCCACTTCACATTAAAGAGTCGAGGTGTAACCATGGTGTCCTGGCCAAATTCCCTCATTGGCCCTTATCAATCATGACCTCCCATTAATCCCCATACATTAATTGGCTGTATCACTCTACTTTCTACCAACATCTGGTTTATGGTGAGTGTACTGGCACACTATGGCTGCAGTCGCATCATCCAGGAGATTCCCCTGTTCACTATGTAAAGCGCTTTGAGTGTAGTGTCAGAAAACCCTATATACAGTAGTGGCCAAAAATATTGGCACCCATGGTAAATATGAGCAAAGAAGAGTGTGAAAAAAAATCTGCATTGTTTATCCTTTTGATCTTTCATTAAAAAAAAATGCACTTGAAAACTTGAACCTTTAATTGTAGTAGAACAATAGAAAGAGGGGAAATATCTCATTATTAAATAAATATTTTTCTCCAAAACACATTGGTCACAATTATTGTCACCCCTAGAAATTCTTATGAGTAAAATATACCCTTCATATTTTACATTTTTAGTTCACCTGGGTGACTAGGAACATTAAATTGTTCAGCCGTGACTTCCTGTTTCACAGAGGTATAAATATGAGGCCAAATTCACACAGTCCAACCTCATTATAAGAGAAGACTCAGCACTGTTATCTTGGCAAAGGGAGGCTGCAAAAAGTAATAAAAAGGGTGCCGATAATTATGGCCAATGCATTTTGGAGAAAAATACTTATTTAATAATGAGATATTTACCCCGTTTCAGTTGTTTTACTTCAATTAAAGTTTATATTTTTGTACATTTCTGAATGAAAGATAAAAAGGATAAACAATGCAGATTTTTTTTTCACAGCCTTCTTTGCTCATATTTACTATGGGTGCCATTATTTTTGGCCACTACTGTAAGAGTAACATTCATTCATTCATTAATTCTCCCACTGGCCCCTTTTGCAGTGACTTAAAAATCACTCGATAATAACAGGTGGAAAATACCAATACACATTAGATTATAAATACAACTGTAAATTTAAACATAATATTAATAATTGAAAAATAAACCATGACCTATAAATAGTTTAACACAAATCTCATAAAATTTTGTTTTATAAAACGGCTAAAACTGTGATTGTCAGTGAAATAATTGGATGTTCTACTATATTTTCAGAGTTTGGACATGAACTTTATTACCACCTGTTGGTGGAATCTCCAAACTGCAGATGTAGGAAGCGAATTTAGACTTTGCACTGAAAACAGATGTGGTCCTGAAAAGTCTTAGCGCAACAACCTATTTCTCAGGAAAATAGCAAATTGCGCTTTGCACCACATCTTTAACATGCAGTACACTCACAGTTTGCGTAAATTCACCCACATATAGCGCAAACATTCCCACCCATGCCCACTTGTACTTTGCGCTGGCACAAAAATTGTGCTTAGAATTAGAGCTCTCACGAAACCTGAATAAGACATAGCTCACACTTTGCATGCTCATGAAAATAGAGCCCCTAGTCTCAACCCTTCCACCTTTTATTGGCTAAGTTTGGATTTAAACAGAACTAGTTTTGCATTTCTCTTGCCTTATACTACCAAATATCTCAACAGTGTTAATGAGTGTTAAAGGAATAGTTCACCCAAAAAAGTATAATTCTCTCATCATTTACTCAACTTTTATGCCATCTCAAACTCGTATGATTTTCTTTCTTCTGTGGAACACAAATTAAGATATTTTGATGGAGATAGGAGGAATATTTGTCCATGCAATGCAAGTCAATGGGGTCCAACACTTTAAAGCTCCAAAAAGGACATAAATGCAGATGTAAAAATGTATTGTGAGAAAAGACTCACAATTTGTCTATTCTCAGGTGTTCAGTTGGAGCGGAACAGTCTGGAATGATGTTCCAGCAACTCGCCATGGCATTCCGGCACCTCCGACTCCAAAAAGAAAAAGAAATAGTCTAGCTTGTGGTGCATTGGAACCTGTTCCACTATAATTCATCTAGAGCTAGGGGGGACAAGTCCCCCACAATAATCAGATATGGCCAAATTGTTCCCCCCCCTCCCCACCCAATAATTGATATCCTTGTTGCTGATATGCTGCAGTCCATTATGCACCGCTATCTAATTGTCATTTAGTTGTTTCAGGAATAACATCATGGTTTTAAATAAAGTAAAATTTTTAGCGTGTTCAGTAGTCTTAACACCGCTTGACAATGTAATTTAAGATCATTTAAGCCAATCAAATCGATGAAGGCGGGACTCAAGTTTAAGAAGCTAAGCGGGAACCTTGTGGATTATTCCAGCGCAATGCATCATCAAGCATTTCAGCTTAAGAGTGTTAGTGCCATGTAAAATGTAAGTATCTAAATAAACATGCAATATTTGATCACTGTTTTATGACTGAAATGTAGTACTGACCGACAGTAATTTCCAAGGGTGCAAACTATTCACTATTTCGCTAAATTCGCCATTTTGCATTGAAAATATATCATGTACAGTTCTCAATTCGTATGTCATTCATAATTGTGAAAAACATTAACAGAGTCATTTTCAGCATATCAGGCTTAAGACAAAGAGCGAAGGTGTGTATATAATCAATTAATTGAATGAATGTGGTAATCTGGAAATCATTTGAAATAGCTTTTTTGTAAAATTCACTTGACCTTGTCTAAGAAACACAATGTAGAACGATTTCACCCACAGATTAGAACTAGAACATGGTGAGACCTGTGACTTTTGGCTTCCATTGAGTTTTTAGGTTGTGGCAAGGACAATGTCATATATTTTTAATGCAGGTATTATTAGGTAATAATTTACAATCAATTTAAGATTTTCTAAATTTCTTTGTCTTTAATTAATTCTGAATTTTGTACAGCATCTCCTAAGAGTCTTATTTTAAAAGAAACCTTGTCAGGTTTGTGCTTAAAATATTAGCCACCAGTTAAAGGAGTAGTTCACCTAAAAAGGGAAAATTTACTTTTACTCACTCATTTGCTCACCCTTATGTTGTTCAAACCCATATGATGTTACTTCTTCTTGGAACACGAAAATATATATTTATATTATTTATTTATAGTGAGCAGGAGCTGTCAAGCTTTATAAGGGACAAATACTATAAAGCACTATTAAAGGTTCAGTATAGACATCATAACAGTAGTCCATATGACTTGTGCATTTTATTCCAAGCTTTCTGGGGCCATCCAACAGCTTTGTGTTGTGTGGACTACTTTTATGGTATTTTAATAATGATTTTATTTATTTTTTCTCTCTCTCTTTGGACCTTGACAGCAGTGGTCAATATGAAATGTTTTTGTATGGAAAAGAGCAGTGTTAGGATTCTTGAAGAAAAGATTCTGTTGAATGAGACACAATGAGGGACAACTTGAGGGCAGTAAATTATTTTGTGTACTTTATTTTTGCTAGCCAGCTGACACAGTCAGGTCTTTTTACAGATACATTATTGATGAAAAGAAATTCAAAATATATAATTTTTTTCTTTGAGACAATACAAAAAAGAAATAAAAGATGACTGAAACAGACGAATTGCTTGCAATGCAGACACAGTGTTTGTCTTGTCCTTAAAAGAACTTAAACTTAAAAAAGTTCAAGACATGGTTACGGCCTTGCTTCAAGCAGTTCAGACCCCTGTCTGTTCTCAACCAAAACCGGTCGTCGTGCTTCAGAAGACATGGATTAAACTATTAGAGTGGTATGGATTACCTTTATGATGCCTTTATGTCTCTTTTTGAGCTTGAAAATGTTGGACCCCATTGACTTGAATTGTATGGATAGAAACATCAGACCTCCATCAAAAAAATCTGCATTTGTGTTCCGCAGAGGAAAGTCATATGAGTTCCTTTAATGTTAATTTAAATGCTGCTCTAGTTTGTGCTTTGTTTATTTGTTAGCACAGTTTGAATTGCTCTCTCATGTCCACGGTGTTTCTTGTCTTAGGCTTTAGGCATGGTGTGCATATGAATCTGTTCTTCACATGGTCTGGGTTTAATTTGAGTGTTCTCGGTGTGTCTGTTTGTTTGGCAGAGAGCAGATGTGGGTCTCTCAGCCCTGACCATCACTCCTGAGCGAGAGAGCGTGGTAGACTTCACCACTCGCTACATGGACTACTCCGTGGGTGTGTTGCAGAAGAAGGCAGAGAGGACGATGGATATGTTTGCATGCCTAGCCCCCTTCGACCTCTCTCTGTGGGCTTGTATAGCTGGCACAGTGCTGCTAGTGGGGACTCTGGTGTATCTCCTTAACTGGCTAAACCCACCCAGACTGCCAATGGGATCTGTCTCCTCCACCACCCTTTACAACTCCATGTGGTTCGTTTATGGCTCCTTCGTTCAGCAGGGTAAGTGTGAGTGTGCATGTGAAAATTGTGCTGGGAGAAGAAAGAATAATTCAAAAGGAATAAAACAAGGAAGACAAAGAGAACAACGGTGCAGAAATATGATTTTAAGTGCTCACTTGCTGTTTAAAGTGTCTGCGTTTTATAGAAGAAGAGTGTCAGTGTGCACAGGTACATTGTGTGGACAAAAGATTATACATAACAAAAAGAGGAAAAAGACAGAGATAGATAGTGTCAAGGGAAAAATTAAATTATACTCAGATCAAATCTGCACTTTCTGGTTTTGGTCAAACTTTATAATAACTTTTAATAAATCATTTACAAACATTTTAAAATTGTATAAAACAGATCATTAGTTAATGTATATTCAGATAGTTAGAAATATGACATAATGAGCTTGTTAATGTTTACTAATGAATTTAACTAACATTAACTTAAGCATTATGTAATGTAAATTAAAATATTTACAAATGTACTTACAAATGTTTTTAACTTTCATTCCTATATGGCTTTGCACTTTTTAACACCTATAAATGATTTTAACAAATGTTACATAATGATTAACAGATCCAGAGGCATCATGCCCATTCAAACTGAGGGAGTACATGCCCCCTTGGATTTTTGAGCCAAGGGGATTTTGAATGGAGTATTTAAACTTCCAATAATGTATTTGTACGTTCGATAATTAAATTAAAGGATTATACCTGTAACACGGCAGGCGAGGATGGAGGATCTAAGTGCAGCTTTTAATGGAAACAAAAGATGAACAAAGTAACTCAGAATAAAAATGAAAACAAAACACAGGGAATCCGGTACAGAACATGACAATACATGTGAAGACTGACAAAGGAAACAGGGAAAACAAGGGCTTAAATACACAGGGGCAAACAAGGGAACGAGGAACACCTGTGGAAACAATCAGGGGAAAACCAATCATAAAATGAAACTACAAAAGGACTACAAACTAACAGGAACATGAGAACAAAACAAAAAAAAACTCAGTGCAAAAAACAGGGAATATGTGACAGAGCCCCCCTTTTAAGGAGCGGATTCCAGACACTCAAAAAAAAAAAATTGTCCATGGGGTGTGGGGGAAAACAGGTAGTTCAGGGGGGCACAAGGGGTAAACAGACAGTTCAAGGGGGCACAAGGGGCAAGGGGAGCAGCGGAACAAGGCAAAGTCAGGGAGGCTTGAAACCAAGGCGGAGCTGGAGGGATGGAGAGCCAGGGTGACATTGCAGGCTCGGAGGACCAAGTAGACCAGAGCAGATCAGGCATGCGGCCAGGAGACCAGGGAGACCAGAGCAGATCAGGTGGACAGCCAGGAGACCAGGGAGACCAGAGCAGATCAGGCGGATAGCCAGGAGACCAAAGAGACCAGAGCAGATCAGGCGGATGGTCAGGAGACCAGGGAGACCAGAGCAGATCAGGTGGACAGCCAGGAGACCAGGGAGACCAGAGCAGATCAGGCGGATGGCCAGGAGACCAGAGCAGATCTGGCGGATGGCCAGGAGACCAGGGAGACTAGAGCAGATCAGGTGGATGGCCAGGAGACCAAGGAGACCAGAGCAGATCAGGTGGACAGCCAGGAGACCAAGGAGTTGACCTCAAGGTGGGGACTGGGTCAGGAGTCCTGGGAGGTGGCCGCAGGACCAAGACAGGGTCAGGAGACCTGGGAGGTGGCCGCAGGGCCGAGACAGGGTCAGGAGGCCTGGAAGGCGGCCGCAGGACAAGGACTGGGTCAGACAGCGGAGCCGCTGTAGGAGGAGTCTCTGGGGGAGCGGGCGGAGCCGCTGGGGGAATAGTCTCTGGGGGAGCGGGCGGAGCCGCTGGGGGAATAGTCTCTGGGGGATCGGGCGGAGCCGTGGCAGGCTCGAGAGGCGGAGCCATGGAAGGCGGAGCCGTGGCAGGCTCGAGAGGCGAAGCTGTGGAAGGCGGAGCCATGGCAGGCTCGAGAGGCGAAGCCGTGGAAGGCGGAGCCATGGCAGGCTCGAGAGGTGAAGCTGTGGAAGGCAGAGCCATGGCAAGCTCAAGAGGCGAAGCCATGGAAGGCGGAGCCATGGGAGGCTCGAGACAAAGAGTCCTGGATGAATGGGAAACGACCTCTGTGGTAACGAACATGGGAAGAAACTCGGGAACGAACACTGTGGTCGTGGGCATTGACTCGGAAATGACCTCCGTGGTTGTGTACATGGGAAGGGACTTAGGAACGACCTCTGTAGTCGTGGGCATGGGCAGCGACTTGGAAATGACCTCCGTGGTCGTGTACACGGGAAGAGACTTGGGAACAGAAACTTTCCTTCTCTTCCTCCTCCTTTGGATGGCCGAGGCTGGCAACGCTGGCTCTGGGACGGATGAGGCTGGCAACTCATTGGCCGTGGCAGGCGTGAGCGTTGGCTCATTGACCGTGGCAGGCGTGGGCGCTGGCTCATTGTCCGTGGCAGGTGTGGGCGCAGACAATTTTTGAGGTAGGGTCTTCATGGACCTACGCACCGACATCAGTGGCAGATCATACAACTTGGAGACAGGGGCTGTAGAAGGCTTTGAGACAGGGGCCATGGAAGGCTTCGAGACAGGGGCCGTGGAAGGCTTGGACAAGGGAGCCAAAGACGCAGGTTTTGGCCCGGGGTTCCTGCCATAATCCACTGTATAAAAGGAACTGCAAAGTTCCAGATCCTTCTCCACATATTCGCCGAGCGTCCAGTCCAGGATCAGGTGGAGGCATCAGTTCTCTCAGTGCACTATTCAGACCAGCCCGGAAGAAAACCACCAGAGAGCGGTCTGGATAGTGAACTACATTTGCCAGCTCTTAAAACTCATGGACGTAATCCTCAACTGGACGGTCCCCTTGTTGAAGGAGCAGAATTCTGACGGCCGCTAGATCCATTTTTTGGTCAGTCTTTCTGTAACATGGCAGGCGAGGATGGAGGATCTAAGTGCAGCTTTTAATGGAAACGTCCTGGTTACTTGCGTAACCTCCGTTCCCTGATGGAGGGAATGAGACATTGTGTCGATGTAGTGACACTAGAGGTCACTCTTGGGAGCCCGAAACACCTCTGGTCTTTGATAAAAGGCCAATGAAAATTGGTGAGTGGTATTTGCATACCACTCCCCCGGACATATGGGTATAAAAGGAGCTGGTATGCAACCACTCATTCAGGTTTTGTGCTGAGGAGCCGAGACAAGGTCCCGGCCATTTCAGCGGGTAGTTCAGCGTTGTGGCAGGAGGGACACAATGTCTCGTTCCCTCCATCAGGGAACGGAGATTACGCAAGTAACCAGGATGTTCTCTATCTGTCATTCACTCGATGTAGTGACATTAGGGGTCCCTATACAAAACGCCACAACTGGCTGAACTGTGTTATTGTGAACTGGTGGTGTGTGACGGGCAGACCACTGTGTGCCTCATAGCAGTGCACCAGGCCGACACGTAACCTCCCCCGATGCTGTTATGAGTGTCAAACGGCCCTTTGGGGACAAGTCGACTGCCCAAAAGATAGAGACCGGCTAGCCCAGTAGTGGCCTCTTATCCTCTTTTTCTTCCTCTCCCCAAAAAAAGGAATTAACTGACTGGGACCACCAGGTCTACATTGGGGGGGTGTCCCTCCCAAGGGGAGGACACCGCGGAGACCACACCCCGCCCAGAAAGCAGGGGGGGTATTTTGAGTGGAAATACGTCACATGGTCTTGCCGAACTTTGTCGGAGGTATGTCATGTGGAGAAGTCCCATGGTAGGTCCAACCCTTTGGGGGAGGAGTTTCTACAAACATGGTGACTGGGGCAGAGAGGCCTCTGCCCAAGGAAGACGCAGTTTACCAACAGGGAAATGAATTTGCGGAAGTTATACATTGCATGGGGTTACCTACGGGGAACCACTACATGCAGAGCACCTACCCCAGTACAGGGCTTAGTTAGCACATGTACTGAGCCGGCAGTGAGTTCCTCTGCAAACTCGTCTGCCACAGGGCTCAGAGGAAATCACCCAGGGAACACAGTTTGTGAACACTACTGGGAGTCAACAGCGCACGTCTTCAGCTCAGGGGAGGTGAAAGGCACTATGCGCAAGCGATACACCTGGCCAGCTTGTGCGTGCCACTACACGGGACAAAACTGGTTCCACCCGGAGATTGTAGACCCTTGCAAAGGTGTTGGCTGTTGCCCAGCCCGCTGCTCTGCAAATGTCTGTTAGAGAGGCCCCACTGGTCTAGGCCCAGGAGGCCGCTTCACCCCTGGTAGAATGGGCTCGTAGCCCTGCCGGGGGCGGCACATCCTGGGCGTGGTATGCCATTGTTATGGTGTCAATGAGCCAGTGGGCGATCCTCTGCTTGGAGGCAGTGCTTCCTTTCCGCTGTCCACCAAAGCAGACAAAGAGCTGCTCAGAGACTCTAAAGCTCTGCGTGCAATCCAAATAGATGCGTAAAGCACACACTGGACACAGCAACCTCAGGGCTGGCTCTGCCTCCTCCTGGGGCAGTGCTTGCAGGTTCACCACCTGGTCCCTAAAAGAGGTCGTGGGAACCTTGGGCACATAGCCCGGTCAGGGTCTCAGGATCACGTGAGAGTAACCCGGACCGAACTCCAGGCACGTTTCGCAGACAGAGAACGCTTGCAGGTCTCTTACCCTCTTGATGGAAGTGAGCGCAGTCAGGAGGGTAGTCTTCAAAGAGAGTGCCTTAAGCTCAGCTGGCTGCAAGGGCTCAAAGGGGGCTCTCCGTAGACCCTGAATAACTACAGAGAGGTCCCATGAGGGAACGAGGCAGAGTCTGAAGGGATTCAACCTCCTGGTGCCTCTCAGGAACCTGATGATCAGGTCATACTTCCCTAAGGAGTTACCGTCCACTCTGTCATGGTGTGCTGCTATAGCGGCTACATACACCTTCAAGGTGGAGGGGGACAGCCACCCTTCCAACCTCTCCTGCAGGAAGGAAAGCACTGATCCGACTGCGCATCTCTGGGGGTCTTCGTGTGGGGAAGAACACCACTTAGCGAACAGACGCCACTTAAAGGCATACAGGCGCCTCTTAGAGGGGGCCCTAGCCTGAGTGATCACGTCTACCACCACGGGTGGTAGGCCGCTTAAGTCGTCCGCGTCCCGTCCAGGGGCCAGACATGGAGATTCCAGAGGTCTGGTCGTGGGTGCCAGATGGTGCCCCATCCCTGAGAAAGAAGTCTGGGTGGGCCAGTAGGGTGCTACCAGGACGACCTGCTCCTCATCCTCCCTGACCTTGCACAGGGTCTGTGCAAGTAGGCTCACTGGGGGAAACGCATATTTGCATAGTCCAGGGGGCCAGCTGTGTGCCAGTGTGTCTATACCGAGAGGTGCCTCGGTCAGGGCGTACCAGAGCGGGCAGTGGGAGGATTCTTGGGAGGCGAACATGTCTATCTGTGCCTGCCCGAATCGACTCCAAATCAGCTGGATCACCTGAGGGTGGAGTCTCCACTCTCCCCTGAGGGTAACCTGCCGTGACAGCGCGTCCACTGCAGTGTTGAGGCCTGCTCTAGGGGAACGCCTGCCTGTAGAAACATGAGGTCGGTCCAAGGGCTGAAGAGGCGGTGACAGATCGGTGTGATGGCCACGCGATGTGTCCCGTGGTGCCATGCCCGTCTCGGGACTCGAGTCTGAAGCCAGTGCTGAAGCGGTCTCATATGCATCAACCCGAGCAGAGTGGCCACCGCTGAGGATGCCATATGCCCCAGGAGCCTCTAAAACTGTTTCAGTGGAATCGCTGTCTTCTGTCTGAACGCCTTCAAACAGGTCAGCACCGACTGTGTGCTCTCGTTCGTGAGGCGTGGCGTCAACGAGACTGAGTCCAACTCCAAGCCGAGAAAAGAGATGTTCTGAACCGGGAGGGGCTTGCTCTTTTCCCAGTTGACCCAAAGCCCTAGTCGGCTGAGGTGTGAGAGCACCAGATCCCTGTGTGCACACAACACATCCCGAGAGTGAGCTAGGATAAGCCAATCATCAAGATAGTTGAGGATGTGATTGCCCACTTCCCTTAGCGGGGCAAGGGCTGCCTCTGCGACCTTTGTGAAGACACGAGGGGACAAGGACAGGCCGAAAGGGAGGACCTTGTACTGATACGCCCGACCCTCGAATGCAAACCGCAGGAAGTGTCTGTGTCGAGGTAGAATCAAGACGTGGAAGTATGCATCCTTCAGGTCCACCGCCGCAAACCAATCTTGATGCCGGGCGCTCGCTAGAATGCGTTTTTGCATCAGCATTTTGAACGGGAGTATTTGTAATGCCTGGTTCAGTACTCGCAGGTCCAAGATTGGCCGCAACCCACCGCCTTTCTTCGGTACAATAAAGTAGGGGCTGTAAAACCCCCTCTTCATCTTGGCCAGAGGGACAGGCTCTATCGCATCCTTCCGTAGGAGGGTAACGGTCTCCGCGTGCAAGGTAGCGACATTTTGCCTTTCACCGAGGTGAAGTGGACACCGCTGAACCCGGGCGGACGCCTGGCGAACTGAATCGCATAGCCGATTCAGACGGTCCAGACCAGCCATCGTGACGGGTTGGAAAGCGCAAGCCATGCGTCCAATCTCCGGGCAAGGGGGACCAAGGGGGATCTCGTCGGATGTACCGACGGGTGGGGCTTCGCAGCGGGGAGGATCCTGAGGTGCCACGCCATGTCGTGGCCATGCTGAGTTCAGGGACATCGAAGCACTTACCTGGCTCCTTGTGACCACCCCTGGAACAGCCTGGGACGGGGGAGGAAGAGGCCTGTCCTCATGACCCGTGGAGACTGTCACATCGGGGGCGGATTTGTGCCACAGCTGGGCACGCAGGGGTGGGGAGACCTGCCGCTGGAGTGCCGAACCTGCAAAAGTGGAATGGTGGACAGTGGTCGTGATGACGACCGTGCACACCTGGTATGTGACCCAGGGAACAAGGAAACCGCTCTTGCTGAACTCTTGGGTACCGCAGCCACTTGGTCATGCAGCGCAATTAAATGCAAAGGTAACAAAAGATTCTCCTCCTGGTCCTCCACTGGGGGATGGAGTAGTCTGCTTACCAGCTCCAGAGCAGCGGGTTTCGTCGTCCCTGGGTCGCCCGTCTCAGGGGCGCTTCGAAGCCTTTCGCGGGTTCTTGGAGGCCGACCGTGAGACGGGTGGTGTCTGCTTCCTGCGGTGGGCTCCACGTCGGGGCCAGGCCACGGGGGCGGGCTGCGGCAGAGCCGGTGCAGTCACCGCAGGGGGATGCCCTTGGTGATGAGCAGACGGGTTGCAGAATCTTGAGCCGCGCTGGGGCAGGATGTGCCGGATAGCCTCTGTCTGCTGCTTCACTGCTGAGAACTGCTGGGCAAAGTCCTCGATGGTGGTGCCAGGTGGCGGCGCTCTGCGGGCATAGGTGCACCGCGAGCGCCTTATCCACCGGGGGGATTGCCGAATAGCCCTTGGCCGCCCCACCATTGACCAGACACGAAAGACAGTGATCATGGCCGTCAGAAGGCGAGAGATAATGACCGCAACCAGGAATAACACACAAACGGAAAGGCATCTTTAAAAAGATGCATCTTTAAAAAGACGTTCCGTGTGTGCCGCTCTTTTAGAGAAATATACTCTTTTATTTCTGCCGAAGCGCCCAGGGGAGTTCTCTGCAGTGCACCAGTGCAGAGGGGGAAGAAGCCGCTGAAATGCTCCATCAGATCCAGCAGAGGTGAATGAACAGCCGTGGGAATTCAGCTTAGTGAGCATCGACCATTCGGCTCCGAAGAGAAAATCTGAATGAGTGGTTGCATACCAGCTCCTTTTATACCCGTATGTCTGGGGGAGTGGTATGCAAATACCACTCACCAATTTTCATTGGCCTTTTATCAAAGACCAGAGGTGTTTCGGGCTCCCAAGAGTGACCCCTAGTGTCACTACATCGACACAACGTCGAGTGAGTGACAGATAGGGAACAAAAGATGAACAAAGTAACTCAGAATAAAAATGAATACAAAACACAGGGAACCCGGTACAGAACATGACAATAAATGTGAAGACTGACAAAGGAAACAGGGAAAACAAGGGCTTAAGTACACAGGGGCAAACAAGGGAATGAGGAACACCTGTGGAAACAATCGGGGGAAAACCAATCATAAAATGAAACTACAAAAGGACTACAAACTAACAGGAAACAGGAACATGGGAACTAAAGAATTTGAAAAGTCAAAAAGAATTTGAAAAGTTTATTGACATAAAAGTCAATGCAAAATACAGGGAATATGTGACAATTCCATGCAAAATAAAAGTATGTCTATGGCAGGAATCTTAATTTTACATGTCTAAATTTCGCCAGACCAAATCCAATCGAGTCAGATATGTTCTGCTATATGTGACATCCCGTGGCTGTTTCAGAGATCACGTTCAACGGGGAAGGTCAAGCACCAAGGGAAAGTGCAGTGTTATGGTAATAAAAACTAATTCATTGCATCAACTTCAGTGCAGTTAAGATTTCCTAACTATGTCTGATCGCTGTGGAACTGTCAATCAGTGTTTTTATATAATCTAATATAGATTATGTTTATGTTTTTGTACTGTTCATTTACTTTGGTGCTGAAATGCATTTACAGTAAAAGGTTTAGGCACTTCTTTACACTCTCTTTTCTTCATGTTTAAAGAAAGCAGCGACTCATCTTATTTTAGTGTGAATCCTCTCATTTCCAGCCATTGTAAAAACTTTAAGTAATAAAAGGTGGTTATTCATGGTTCCTTGGTAGCCGCGGGTTCCGTATTATCAATGGGAGGGAAGTGGTGGGCGGCTGAACGGATTGAAGCAGCAGCGCTTGTGCTCAGATTACTTTGTCACTGCTTACAGCACACACTGCGCAAGATAAAAAAAATAAAAAAAATTGCGGCTACTGCGTGTCATTGACCATCTCACAGAGATAAATTTTATTCAGCTGGCATTTAGCTATTATTTATTCCATTCCCTTAAGCACAGTCTGATCTGATTGATCACTCCCACTGATCTGTAATATATCAGTAATCACTCCCTATTTCCTATATAGTGCATTGTGTTGTCGATGATGTCTGTATCAAGCATACAACTAAATTTAACAAACCACCCCTTACACAAACTTTGTTACAGTAGCTCAAAGTCCAGTGCCCATAAAGTGCCCTTTGTAAACATTTAAAATGTTTAAATAGTTTCAACTTTAGAATGGGTATGGCAAAAATATGAACAAATAATTAATAAATGAGTTGTAAAGATGTGTATATAGTAAAAGCATGCTTACAATACATACGGCAATAAACAAGCAGCAAATGTGTGGCTTTACAGACCTTCATTACTAATTAGCTGGACATTAATGAATAATTTCTAAACATGAATAGTGAAGTGGTGAAACATTCTGATGCTTTATGAAAAAAAAAATATGTAAAAGAGTGCATGAGCTCAAAAAAGTTTAAAGATATTTGTAAGCATTCAAATATACATCATATAAATAAAAATAAAAAAAAAACAAACAAAAAAAACATTTATAGATGTTAAAAAGTGCAAAGCCATATAGAAATGAAAGCTTAAAATGTTTAAGTATTTGAATTTACATTGACTAATGATCTGTTAAGCATTATATAATGTTTGTTAATGATTTAATAATGAAAGTTATTATAAAGTGTTACCCTGGTTTCTTTTAAATTCTCAACAGGTGAAAGCTGTTCTTTGGACAAAAGATGACAGAAATGTTGTAAGGGAAGGGTAAAATGAGAGAAGAGTGCAAGATTTTACGTCTCGCAGATGAGGGAAATAGGAAAGATGTTTAGTGTAATAAACTACATAGTTGAACTTGTTAATTCCTATTAATATTTTTACATGTTTAACGACAGACTGATTAATTTTTTTAAACAAGGTGAAAGATTTAAGGCCATTTCCAGCATTAGAGATGTGACATTTGTAGTCAAAACGTGAAATGAAACTTCTCAGAGAAAGTACCAATAACTATCAGTAAATCAAACCTTTTGTATGTATCTACTTAAACCCGCGCAGAAAAGAAAAATCTCAGTCTATACAGGGTTTTTTTTCAATTTCAGGGAAATTAACTTGCAATATGGATGTGACAAAAAGTCACATTACTTGTTTGGAGACAACAACACACTTTGTAGGATCACTGTTAATTAAAAAACACAATCTAGAAAAAACAATACAGGTGCAATGGAGAAGGGTTGGCTCTCAATACAACATAATGAGGAAAAAAACAGTTACGGATGTTAGATCTTTCTGTTACGTAAGTCACAGATCTGAAATATTTTACATGCTGTCAGCAACTGTTGCAAAAACATCTAATGGTGCTTTCACACTTGGTTCGATTGCTTGGACCGCACCCAGGTTTGTTTCCTCCCACCTCCCTCTGCCCCTGCTGGTCTCTGTTCACATAATATCTTTTTGGATCGAACCACAGTCTGATTACATCAACGTGAATAAAAGCGGCAACTGTTTACCACTGTAAATAGGCAACAACTCAAGAAGACATCAGCTTCGCTGTGTTACTAAAGTATTCATCTTTTTGGATTTACCACCAAAACTTTACAAGCACAAAACGACAATTATGTTTGTCTGCCACGGATGCATTGAATGTGCAATGATGTGAAGACTATTAGTGTTTGTCTGACGCGACCCCGTGGATGCGTTGCAAGAGATGTGAAGGATGTGAGCGTTCTTTATTAGGACACATGCAGGTATGAGAAATGCATTAAACCATAATAATTGCAATCAGGAGCCTGTAAAGATGGAAATTATACTTCATCAATATTGGTTCACTTCTGCAATTTGGTACGATTGCATTCACATCTGCGGCGAACCACACCGGAGTTCACATGATCCGTACCCCAGACTATCTTTTCAAGCAGACTTTGGTGCAGTTCGGAAAACAGTGTTCACATCACCCAAACTAACTAAGTTTTGATGTCATTCGAACTCGGGTGCGAACTCGGGTGTTTATGAAAAATATTTATGAATATTTATTAATGGAGTTAACTTATTAATATGAATAAATGTAACCTCTAAAACATATGGGTATGGTAAAATGAAGTGACTATAGCCCTCATGAATTTAAAAGTTAGCCTAAATATTTCTCAGACATATTTTATTTTTGTAAAATTCTTATTGATAAGATAAAGTGAGAATTAAGATTCTTTTGATCCCTCTTTTGAAACCCTGAAATATGGCTGATTGAAAACTCTGTTTTAGTATTGGTGCACAGCAGTGTGGGGGATAAACAATGCACTTATTCTTTTTACAGCTCTATTTCAAAGCATTCATATTGTAAAATGTATGGGGTTTTGTTCCTTTGGTACACACAATTTTGTGGAAATGGAATGGAATGGAAACGTTAACATTAACATGGAATTGCCCCTAACCAAATATCAGTAAATCTACATGAACTGGTTATAATGATCATAATTATAATAAGACAACCTAATTGCTCCCCTGCATCTGGGTTCATTGCTGTTCTAATTGCAATCTATGCTTCTTTGAAACGCAGTCATTATGATGAGAAATCAGTTTATTAATGCGCTTTCATCAGACCAATGAACCAAGTACTTGTGTCTTTTAGGATGACATTTTGTAAATTGAGCTGATTGCATGCTGTTGAATAGGCTATCATACAAGAACCAAACAGAGACAGAAAGATCTATGCACAAATGCACTGTAGCATTCCCCCAACACTATCACTATCATCCTTTTGTCTCAGTTTTTGTTTGATGTTTCGTGGAGTTGATTTTACAAATACACCCTTTCTCTAAAACAAGAGAGTGGGGAGAGAAGGTACGTAGCTGGAATGGCATAGCTGGAGTCTCTCTCTCTTTGATGAGTCACTTTCATCTGCCTCACAAAAACCTTTTCCACTCTCTTCACATCCATCTCGAGTTTTTGCTTTATATAGACCTTTAAACAAATACCTTTCTTTCACATTCATTTCTATGCAGTGTCTTTCTGTAAAAGAGTTCCCTACAGAAAGAATTAAATACTATATCCACCTTTTTCATGGTGGTCTTACTGGGGAAATGGATGTGGGTGCAACTTCCATCGGAAGTTGTTCTATAGCATTCGTTGCCTCAGGTTGCAGTCATTTTAGACCCTGTTTACAGCTGGTATTATGGATTGGCCGATGACAAGTGGTCAGAGCAAAATACAGGTGTAAATGTGGTGCAAAATCTTTTGTAATCGGATCACAAAAGCATATACGGAGGTAGTTATAAATGCATGTGTGTGCAGCAAGCCATTTTTATTTGCACTTTCTATGTCTTTTCTGACTATGTTCTGACTATCATGCAGTAACACACTGACATAGGGATTGATGTATGTCATCACGAAATCAGAGACCCTCCCCTCAAATCCGAACTCAAGTGGTCACAGGAGACGCATTTAAGTGACCAGGTGTAAACAGCAATGTGTCTCGTCTGACCACATGTGATCAGATCACCCGAGATGCATCTTAATACAAAGTGAAAACAAGGTCTTAATGAGTATTGTATTATACTGTATTCAGATCGTTTAGGCTAGAACACATTATGGTGTCCTTACAGAGCTCAGGGACAGCATGTGCAGTTCACCCTCTAATAAAGAAGGAACGGGTATCCATACATTGTCCTTATGAAGCTCTGTCAGGCTGTGTTCCCACATCTAGATGTATGAATGAATGACCAACACCGCAACGAAAGAATGAATGAACGTAAGACACACTGACAACTGTGTTATTTACCTTCTAACGGAAGTAACGCCCATATTTCGCACAAAGAATTATGGGGAGTAGGAAAAGGATGGATAGTCTGTGTTTTTGTGCACAATAGTTTTCTTATATTAATAGTTATTTTGGTCATATTCTGTATACTGTATGTATGCATCATGTAAACACATTAATGTGATTAGAGTAACCTTCTAAACCTGATTAAATATTCCAGTATCTAGACATCCAAATAAAACAGCTGGCTTATGCCTGTTTTAATCAGAATTCATTGTCATGTAAACACCTTATTCAGAATATCCACTGTAATGGAATTTTCATTTATATTAGCACAAGCAAATGAAAAATGAATGGCATGCTACATACACAACAAGCCATTGTAAAAAGTAAAGCAATTAGAGACACAGTTTGGAGCTAAGAGGAGACGGACTGTTTTCACAACATAAAATAAATCAACATTCAAATCAATATGTAGATAGATGAAAGCACCGTAACAGTCTTATGGCCTACATTTTGCTGTTTATTTCAATCTTGTGTGCTGGTGTCAATTAAATTAATTATGAGAATTAAAGATTTGATTGCATTACTGATCAGAATTAGTGTAATAAAAGGCCAGAGTGAGCATCTTCTTCAATACTTCCAGTAGAGAATCTTGGTAAAGGAATACACATGTGTTAGTTTATTCAGAATATGCTGATTCCATGTAACAATGGATATATAAGTATCAGTGAAGCTTGTAAAAAAAAAATATTCTCCAACAAACACTATCAGAAAATCATGTGCATGTAAATGTGATCATGGACTGCAGCTCAATGAAAAATTGTTTGGTTGGTATTTAAAGATTTCAGACTGATTGCAGACCAACACGGCTGCAGCTCAAGCAAATATCAATTATTATTATTATTTTTTTTTCATCTTCTGCAGCAGCAGCTGCGAGACACACACGGATGCATCAGGGATTTAGGTACATGAGCAGCACGCAGAACAGCCCTGTATTGTGTGGTTTCCTGCAAATTAACTAGAAAATCATGTCCGTGATGACATGGGACTAATATTATCAGTGGACTTTTCCAGTGTTTTTGGATGTAGCATTTGCAGTCAAATCGTGAGATGTAACTTCTCAGCGAGTGCTAATTACTACTGTTGACTCATTTGTATGTACTGTATTTTCCCAAATCAGTCAGCAGATAGAGAAAAAAAGATTCAGAAAGAAATGTCAGTATAGACTATTATTTCTTTAGATAGGGATAATTTTAAATAAAACTAAATTAAATTAAAATGACATAATTGAAAATGAAATAGAAATAAAAAATAAAAAGTAAAAATTTGAAACATAATTACCTTGGTTGTAATGACTAACGCAGCTTTCACTTTCTTTAGTCTATGTTTGAGTGGAGGGGAAAAAGCAACAAATAATTTAAACGTCAACAGAACGCAATAAGAAGTGTGTTGAAGGACAGTTTTGTCTTCATACACCTAAAGCATATGCTTTCATCCTGAAACCACTTTGAAGTCTGTTCAGCAGGATAATAATCATAAAATGTATATATGAAATGCAACAGAGGTGTTTTTGTTACATTTATATTTACAAACTGTTTTTCGTAGTTGTGAAGTTTAAAATAAGCTTAAAATATTGATGTTGAGTTTACGTTACAATTTTAATTCAGATTCATGAACAGATTCATTTGGACTCAGACTCGACTCGGACTCGGCCTGTTATGGACACGGTCTTGAGTCCGACTCGGCCCCAACTCGGACTCGATTGTTTAAAGACTCGGACTAAGGTGGACTCGAACCTAACACTATCAGAAGATTTTCTGGAAATGTTTCTTTATCTGTGTGCATTTGTAGTAAAATATGTAGATGTGTAATTAATGCCAAGCTCCCTGATGTCTTAAGCTTACTAAAGGAACTGCTTTAATTAAGTGAAATCTGTAAAGACTTCTGCTGATCACTCAGTAACCTTTCTGCATGAACTGTAGCTTTGTAAAGCACTGAAATTCACTGTTTTCCCTCCATAATGCCCTATGATCCTGATAAGCTTCTTCACTGACAACACTTTTGTACTGTAATGTAACACCATAGGCACTGCAACACAATACAAAAGATTGTGTTAAAAAGGAAAATATTTGAGGTAAAGTTGGTGTTTGTGCCTGAGGGTATAGCAACTACAGTTGCAATCGAAATTATTCAATATATCCTGACTATGTGACTGACACCATGGATTCTTTCAGGTATCAGGCCATTTTGGCATGAAAAATGTGATGCCTTCAGTGTGTAAATTGAAGCTCGGTGATCACTGGACTTTCCAGCAAGACAATAACATCAAGGATACATCCAAGTTGTCCAAAATCTGGTTCAGGGATAGGTCGTGGAATGTCCTTAAATGGCCCTTTCAGTCCATCATTAAAATCCCATCGCAAACCTTTGTTGGGATTTCAAGGAAGCAGTGGCAGCACAGAAACCAAAGAATGTCAATGAGCTGGAAGCTTTTGCTCATGAGAAATGTGTAAAAATTCTAATAGAGAGGTGTCCGAAGCCTGAGAACACTTACCTGAAACATTTATTTACTGTTATTAAGCATAAAGGATGCTCCACAAATGATTGACTTTGGGGGTTGAATATTTTTGACATGACATTTGTGGAGAAAATTAGTTATTTGTTTTATTTTAAAATTTGGGTAAACTGAACTCTTTGTTCCCAAAATCACTCAAATGTGTATTAAAAACGTCATGGTTACTTGTGTAACCTCCGTTCCCTGATGGAGGGAACGAGACATTGTGTCGATGTAGTGACACTAGGGGTCACTCTTGGGAGCCCGAGACACCTCTGGTCTTTGATAAAAGGCCAATGAAAATTAGCGAGTGGTATTTGCATGCCACTCCCCTGGACATATGGGTATAAAAGGAGCTGGTATGCAACCACTCATTCAGGTTTTATGCTGAGGAGCCGATATAAGGTCCGGCCATTTCAGTGGGTAGTTCAGCGATGTGGCAGGAGGGACACAGTGTCTCGTTCCCTCCATCAGGGAACGGAGGTTACACAAGTAACCATGATGTTCCCTATCTGTCATTCACTCGATGTTGTGTCGATGTAGTGACACTAGGGGTCCCTATACGAACCGCCACAATTGGCTGAACTGTGTTACGTGAACTGGCGGTGTGTGGTGGGCAGACTACTGTGTGCCTCATAGCCAGCACACCAGGTCGACACGTAACCTCCACCAACATATTTATGAGTGTCGAACGGCCCTTTTTGGGGACAAGTCGACTACCCAAAAGATAGAGACAGGCTTAACCCAGTTGTGGCCTCTTTTCCCCTTCTTTTTTTCCACTCCCATAAAAAGAAGGGGGATTATCCGACTGGGCCGCCAGGTCTAGTCAAGGGGAAGACACCGCGGAGACCACACCTTGCCCAAAGAGAGGGGGGGATATTTAAGTGGAAAAATATGTCACATGGTCTTTCCAACCATGTGGGGAGTCTTCAAGGTAGATCCTGCCCAATGGGGGAGGAGTTTCTACAAACATGGAGACTGAGGCAGAGAGGCTCTGCCCAAGGAAGATGCAGTTTGCCAACAGGGAAACAAATTAGCAGAAGATATATAATCACATGGGGTTAGCTTTACAGGGAAACGCCACATGCGGAGCACCTACCCCAGAACAGTGCTCTTAGTTAGCGTGTGTACTGAGTCTCTCCTAAAACTCGACTGCCACAGGGCTCGGAGGAAGTCAACCAGGGAACAAAGTTTGTGAACACAACTGGGAATTAATGGCGCACGTCTTCAGCTCCAAGGGAGGTGGAAAGCGCTATGTGCAAGCGATACACCCGGCCAGCTATCCCAGGCTTATCCGCTTGCATTGCGTGCCACTACCTGGGATGAAACCAGTTCCACCCGGAGGTTGTAGAACCTTACACAGGTGTTGGGTGTTGCCCAGCCAACTGCTCTCTAAATGTCTGTTAGAGAGGCACCCCTGGCCAGGGCCCAGGGAGCCGCTACACCTCTGGTAGAATGGGCTTGTAGCCCTACGGGGGACGGCATGTTCTAGGCGACATATGCCATAGTTATGGCGTCAATGAGCCAGTGGGTGATCCTCTGCTTGGAAACAGCGCTTCCTTTCCGCTGTGCACCAAAGCAGACAAAGAACTGCTCAGAGATTCTAAAGCTCTGTGTGCGATCCAAATAGATGCGTAAAGCGTGCACTGGACACAGCGACGACAGGGCTGGGTCTGCCTCCTCCTGGGGCAGCGCTTGCAGGTTCACCACCTGGTCCCTAAAGGGGTGGTGGGAACCTTGGGCACATAGCCCGGTCAGGGTCTCAGGATCATGTGAGAGTAACCTGGACCGAACTCCAGGCACGTTTCACTGACAGAGAACGCTTGCAGGTCACCAACCCTCTTGATGGAAGTGAGCGCAGTCAGGAGGGCAGTCTTCAAGGAGAGTGCCTTAAGCTCGGCTGACTGCAAAGGCTCAAAGGGGGCTCTCTGTAGAACCTGAAGAACTACAGAGAGGTCCGATGAGGGAACGAGGTGCGGTCTGGAGGGATTCAGCCTCCTGGTGCCTCTTAGGAACCTGATGATCAGGTCGTGCTTCCCTAAGGACTTACCGTCGACTGCGTCGTGGTGTGCTGCTATGGCGGCAACGTACACCTTCAAGGTTGAAGGAGACAGCCTCCCTTCCAACCTCTCCTACAGGAAGGAAAGCACTGATCCGACTGCGCATCTCAGGGGGTCTTCCTGACTTGAAGAACACCACTTAGCGAACAGACGCCACTTAAAGGCATACAGGCGCCTTGTAGAGGGGGCCCTAGCCTGAGTGATCGTGTCTACCACCGCAGAGTGTCCAGGGGCCAGACATGGAGATTCCAGAGGTCTGGGCGCGGGTGCCAGATGGTGCCCCGTCCCTGAGAAAGAAGGTACTTCCTCAGGGGAATTTGCCAGGAGGGAGCTGTCACGAGGAGCATGAGGTCCGAGCACCATGTCTGGGTTGGCCAGTAGGTTGCTACCAGGACGACCTGCTCCTCATCCCTCCTGACCTTGCACAGGGTCTGTGCAAGCAGGCTTACTGGGGGAAACGCATATTTGCGCATGCCAGGGGGCCAGCTGTATGCCAGCGTGTCTATGCTGAGGGGGGCGTCAGTCAGGGCGGACCACAGCGGGCAGTGGGGAGGATTCTTGGGAGGTGAACAGGTGCAGCTGTGCCTGTCGAATCGACTCCAAATCAGCTGGACCACCTGAGGGTGGAGTCTCCACTCTCCCCTGAGGGTAACCTGTTGTGACAGCGTGTCCGCTGAAGTGTTGAAGTTGCCCGGGATGTGAGTGGCTTGCAGCGACTTGAAGTGCTGCTGACTCCAGAGGAGGAGACGGCAGGCGAGTTGTGACATACAACGAGAGCGCAGACCGCCTTGGCGGTTGACATATGCTACCATCGTCATGTTGTCTGTCTGAACTAACACGTGCTTGCCCTGGATCAATTGCCGAAACCTCCACAGGGCGAGCAGAATTGCCAACAACTCGAGGCAGTTGATGTGCCAATGCAGTTGCGGACCCGTCCAGAGGCCGGCGGCTGAGTGTCCATTGCAAACAGCACCCCAGCCCGTTTTGGGGGTGTCTGTCGTGACCATGACGTGGCTGGAGACCAGTTCTAATGGAACACCTGCTTGTAGAAATGAGAGGTCGGTCCAAGGGCTGAAAAGACAGTGACAGACCAGCATGATGGCCACGCGATGTGTCCCGTGGCGCCATGCCCATCTCGGGACTCAAGTCTGGAGCCAGTGCTGAAGCGGCCTCATATGCATCAACCCGAGCGGGGTGGCCACCGCCGAGGATGCCATATGCCCCAGGAGCCTCTGAAAAATTTTCAGTGGAACCGCTGTTCTCTGTTTGAACACCTTCAAACAGGCCAGCACCGACTGGGCGCTCTCGTTCATAAGGCGCCATCAAGGAGACTGAGTCCAACTCCAAACCAAGAAAAGAGATGCTCTGAACCGGGAGGAGCTTGCTCTTTTCCCAGTTGACCCGAAGCCCTAGTCGGCTGAGGTGTGAGAGCACCAGTTCCCTGTGTGCGCACAACATGTCTCGAGAGTGAGCTAGGATTAGCCAGTCATCGAGATAGTTGAGAATGCAAATGCCCACCTCCCTTAACAGGGCAAGGGCAGCCTCTGCGATCTTCGTAAAGACGCGAGGGGACAGGGACAGGCCGAAAGGGAGGACTTTGTACTGATACGCCTGACCCTTGAACGCGAACCGCAGGAAGGATCTGTGTCGAGGAAGGATCGAGACGTGGAAGTACGCATCCTTCAGGTCTACCGCCGCAAACCAATCTTGATGCCGGACGCTCGCCAGAATGCGTTTTTGCGTCAGCATCTTGAACGGGAGTCTGTGTAAAGCCTTGTTCAGTACTCACAGGTCCAAGATTGGCCGCAATCCACCCCCTTTTTTCGGTACGATGAGGTAGGGGCTGAAAAACCCCTTCATCTCAGCTGGAGGGACAGGTTCTATCGCGCCCTTCCATAGGAGGGTAGCGATCTCCACGCAAGGTAGCAGCATTTTCGTCCTTCACCAAGGTCCAAGTTCCGTGCAAGGGGGACCAAAGGGACAACGTCATCAGATGTAACGGCAAGTGGGGCCTTGCGGCGGGGCGGAGCTCGAGGTGCCACACCACGTTGTGGCCATGCTGAGTCTAAGGACATCGAAGCACTTACCTGGCTCCTTGTGACCACCCCCGGAACAGCCTGGGATGGGGGAGGAAGAGGCCTGTCCTCATGACCCGTGTAGACTGTCACATTGGGGGCGGATTTGTGCCACAGCTGGACGCTCAGGGGCGGGAGACCGCCACTGGAGCGCCAAACCTGCCAAATAGAGTGGTGGACGGTAGACATGATGATGGCCGTGCACACCGGATACGTGACCCAGGGATAAGGACACCGCACTTGCTGAGCTCTTGAGTACTGCAGCCACTTGGGCATGCAGAGCAATTAAATGCAAAAGGTAACAACAAGATGGAGAGATCTGCTTACCAGCTCCAGAGCAGTGGGTTTCATTGTCCCTGGGTCGCCTGTCTCAAGGGTGCTTTGAAGCCTTTCATGTGTTCTGGGTGGCCGCGAGACGGGTGGCGTCTGCTTCCTGCAGTGGGCTCCATGCCGGGGCGAAGAGGCAGGCTGCGGTGGAGCCGGTGCAGTCACCGCAGGGGGATGCTCTTGGCGATGAGTAGACAGGGTGTGGGATCTTGAGCCGCCCCGGAGCAGAATATGCTGGCTAGCATCTGTCTACTGCTCCACCATCGAGAACTGCTGGGCAAAGTCCTTGACGGTGTCGCCGAATAGGCCCACTTGGGAAATGGGGGCAGCAAGGAACCGTGTCTTGTCAGCCTCGCCCATCTCGACCAGGTTGAGCCAAAGGTGGCACT
The DNA here is from genome assembly GCF_019703515.2 of Myxocyprinus asiaticus. Lineage (NCBI taxonomy): Eukaryota > Metazoa > Chordata > Actinopteri > Cypriniformes > Catostomidae > Myxocyprinus > Myxocyprinus asiaticus. Next base: position 22,836,500 of record NC_059376.1, on the reverse strand, counting down.
CCTGGACCACTAGTGTGGCCAGCGTCCGCCCGAGAGACTGCGCCGTGACCTCCGTCGCTCAGAGAGTGAGGTCTGTCACCGAGCGCAGTTCCTGCATCAATCCCAGGGCTGAACTACCCTCGGGCAGTTCCTTTAGCGCCTTGGCGGACTTGCAGGAGAGCCATGGTGTGCAGGGCGGAGGTGGCTTGTCCAGCAGCACCGTAGGCCTTGGCCATCAGAGACGACATAAACCTACAGGCCTTGGATGGGGGCTTTGGGCACCCGCGCCAGGTGGTGGCACTCTGCGGGCATAGGTGCACCACGAGCGCCTTTATCCACCGGAGGATTGCCGAATAGCCCTTGGCCGCCCCACCATCGAGGGTAGTGAGGGCAAGGAAGCTGAAAAGATCAGGACCGGGCAGTAAAAAGTGCCTCCCGCGACCTTGTCAGCTATTCGTGTACTTCCGGGAAGAAAGGAACGGGGGCGGGGCGTGGCTTTGAGCGGCGCCGTGAGCCCAGGAACCAATCACTGAGCCGCGAGGGTTCAGGGAAGAGCAGAGGGTTCCACTCTAGCCGACGCTTGCAGCTGCCCGGGAAAGCATGTCATCATCTCTGCATCAGCCTGTGACTGGGCAATCATCCCCAAAGGGAGGAGCCCAGCTGAGGCTTCTGACTGGAAGATCACTTTCGCGGGCTCTGAATAAGAGGTCGAACTCGCCATGAGACGAGCCGGCGGACTCATCCGGAAGCCCGATTGGGGCAGACGAGCACACGTTCCGTGTGTGCTGCTCTTTTAGAGAAATATACTCTTTTAGAGAAATATACTCTTCTATTTCTGCCGAAGCACCAGGTGCATTCTCTGCAGTGCACCAGTGCGGGGGGGGGGGGGCTGCTGAAATGCGCCGTCAGATCCAGCAGAGGTGAATGAACAGTAGTATTCAGCTCAGTGAGCGTGACCATTCGGCTCCGAAAAGAAAATCTCAATGAGTGGTTGCATACCAGTTCCTTTTATACCCGTATGTCCGGGGGAGTGGCATGCAAATACCACTCGCCAATTTTCATTGGCCTTTTATCAAAGACCAGAGGTGTCTCGGGTTCCCAAGAGTGACCCCTAGTGTCACTACATCGACACAACGTCGAGTGAGTGACAGATAGGGAACTTACTTTGACTGTTTACTGAGGTTTTAGCTGTGTTTTAATTCACATCACCAGAATGTATTGCTGGTCAGGGGGGTTGAATAATTTCTATTGCAACTGTACAATGTGCAAAATTTGACAGTGCACCAGTATATTGTAATGTAATTTGTTGCTTTGCTTTGTGAACAGGCTTTGTTAAAGTTGTATAGTGCATTTTTTATCTGCTACCATATTTAGCTTTGTATAGACAAAAGTTTAAGTTAGGTAGGACTAATTAGTGGTGCTTGTGCTGAAGCAAGCATCACTATTACTGTTGCTTAAACTTGAACAATCCACCCTCAAACTCTCAAACTTTGCCATGTAACTCCTCCCCCACCATTTGTGATTTAATCATAATCGATACCTTAAATTGTTTGGCACGTTGAGGAGAGGTGTGTTTTTACTATTCCAGGTGATCAGCCATTTGGATTTTCAGATTTTCACCTGACAGACCTGCAAGCAAAAAATAAATAAATAAATAGTTTGCATTGTCTTACATTGAAGCAGAGTCTTGAGACATATCTAGGGACCAGAATATCAAAGAGACTTGGGTGTGGGCTCTTTTGAATTGAACCAGTATGCAACCACCCAGAACCCCTTAACAGCCACTTAAAAATGCCCAAGCATCCACTCAGAACATCTTGGAAACTGCGCACAGTACCAGTGCCCTGGCTGCCATCCAAAACTTCATAGCATTGTGGCAGCGACTTTTGCACAGGCAAGCACCACAACTTTTCTTCAGAATATATAAAATTTTAGTTTTTAAAGAATTTCCTGGTATTTTTCTCAACATAAAGTTTTTCATAGGGTTTGTCCACTGAAGCAGGAAAGTCATGATTATGGAGGTGTCAAGGATAACTTGAGGTTTACAAGTTGTCAGTTTATCATGATGCCAGTGAGAACACTGTGTAATGTTGGTTAATTTAGAGTGCTGTGGCAACAGAAGACAATGAGGTGAAACAAACTATGGGGAGATGGAAAAAATAGAAAGCGAGAAATAGGTGACAGGTTGTATCATCTTGCCATCTAAGTGGCTTGCAATTAGATCAGTTTCTATGGTGCACAGAACAGGTGCCACAGAACAGGTGCAAAACACATGTTCTGTTACCACAATTATATTTGTATGTTGCAACATACAGTACTGTGGACTTGCACACACACATACCAACACACAGACATCCAAGTTAATGTTGTGCTGCTTTCCTCCCCCCCATTGCCAAGAGGTTGCATTCACACATCCCCCCCAAACAGCCCTTATACAGTACATACACACACATGCAAACGAGTGGTATCACAATGATTGTTAGGGCCACGGGCCTCTATCAACCCTTTCATCTTGGCTCTCATCTCTTATTCCTTTCATCATCATTCTGACTGAGCTCCCTCTCGCTTCTCTCACTCCTCCATCAAGTCTGAAATATTAAAAGCGTAATACTCCAACATTGTAGATTTTACTCCTTTTTCAGTTGCGTCATGTGTCAGTCTGAAGAGAGACATTATTATGCCTTTGAAGAGCCCTTTTTGGTCTGACACTTAGGGTGATACAGATAGGAGAACAGAACAAGCCATTTTTTTCTGTTTCTTTTTCTTTTTTCTTTTTTTACCACATGCCCTTTGCCTTATCGCTGACACACAGAGACCCAGTGCTGGGGTTCTTCAGCAAGACACAGGATTGACTCTGACTACCGTTTGCTTTAATCTTTACAGCCAGGGGCACGACAAACCAGCACACGCACGCCCTCAATGGCTTGCGGGTCTTCACCTTCCCAACATTTAGTCTTACAGACTGCTGCAAAAGCAAACAGACATAGACAGGCAAATTCAAGCCCCCAGATGACCCTCCATTCCAAAATGTACAAACCGAGAAGATGTGTGTTGGAAGTACTGCAACAAAATCCTGTTGCAAATGTTGGAGTTGGTATCTCTGAATGTTTTCAGAGGGGCGCTTTGACCTCTGTAATTTGGATGGGTGGAAAGTTTTTTTTTTTCCGATTAACATTTTGAAACAGAAAAGCAAAACATTAATGCAAAATATTTATGCACAGAATCAACTTTTAACCCCCATTATTCCCCCTCCCAATCCCCAACCCCACCCTAACCCATAAACATCAATGTGGTCAAAGCCAAATCTCACACACACACACACACACACACACACACACACACACAAAAACAGAAAAATATATATATATATATATATATATATATATATATATATATATATATATATATATATATATATATAGTACTGTGCAAAAGTTTTAGGCACTTGTGAAAAATGTTGCATAGTGAAGATGTCTTCAAAAATAATGACATAAATAGTTTTCATTTATCACTTAATGTCATACAAAGTCCAGTAAACATAAAAAAGCTAAATCAATATTCGGTGTGACCACCTTTGCCTTTAAAACATCACCAGTTCTCCTAGGTACACCTGGACACAGTTTTTATTGGTTGTTGGCAGATAGGATATTCCAAGCTTCTTGGAGAATTTGCCACAGTTCTTCGATCTATTTAGGCTTTCTCAATTGTTTCTGTCTCTTTATTTAATCTCAGACTGACATGATGTTCAGTGGGGGGCTTTGTGGGGGACATGACATCTGTTGCAGGGCTCCCTGTTCTTCTATTCTAATCATTTCTATTTGCAAAAGTAATGTTTGGGAGTCTAACATTTATATTTCCCATTGACACACTAAAGCTGAAGATATAAATAACCATCTTAAGACAAATGCTTTTGTGAAACATCTTATGTGCCTAAAATTTTGCAAAGTACTGTATATATATATAAAAAATACATAATAATAATAATCACACACATTCAAACTATAAATCCCTCTGCACTGCCCCTCCCCGAGAGTCCTTCAAAAAGGTCGGATAGCTGCCCCATTTCATATCAAACACTCCCAGGTTGCCCAGCCTTCTATCTGACATCTCCTCAAATGCTGCCACCCTGCCCATCTCTGTACACCACTCCCGATATGAGGGCGCACCAGCCAACTTCCATCCCCTCAGAATGATCTGTCTACTGATCTGACTAGGACCAAATTCCTTATGTATTTATCCCCTATACTAATGATCGCCCCATCGCCTAAAATACAGAGTCTGGGGCAAAATGAAATTCGAGTGCCCAATACATCACACATAAAACTCTGAACCCTCAACCAGAATTCTTGGATCTTAACACACCACCAAAAAACTTGAGCTGTGTCCCCATCTTCTGATTGGCATCGCCAGCAGGTGGGTGTGTCTTTAAGACCAAGCCTATACAATCTAGAGGGGGTCCAATAGAATCAATGTAAATTCTTGAATTGCATAAGCTGCACCCTTGCATCTCTAGATGCAGACTTGATGTTTTTTAGAATCCTAGACCACACTCCCTCCTCCAATACCAAGTTTAAATCTTTCTCCCATAATCTCTTGAGAGAAGTTAAAGCTCCGTCCCCCAGACTCTGAATTAGCAGGGAGTAATACACTGATGCCTCATGGCCTTTTCCAGAAGCAGTAATCACCACTTCCAGAGTGTCTGCCGCTTTAGTGGGGGTGTATGCTTCTCCTATAAATAGTACAAAGCAGGTGGCACAGCTGTAAATACCTAAAGAATTGAGACCTGGGAATACCAAAATGTTGAACCAAATTTTCAAAGGATCTCAATACTCCACCTTCATATAAGTCACCGAGCATATTAACCTCCCTCACAATCCACTTTGTCCAGCAGAAAGGGGACTTATTAATACATAACTTTGGATTCAGCCATATGCTCAAAGCAACATTTAAATAAATGTCTGAATTAAGCACTCTGGACACATTTGCCCATACTGCGTACAAATGCGAGATAACGGGGTGTAACTTCTCCGGTTAGTTTGATAGAAAGGCTTTGAAATGGCGAAATAGGGGTAAGAACTTCCTGTTCAATACAAAATCAGGGAGGGGCTCTCTCAGTTGGAAGCCAAATGAGCCAAATGTCTGAGACTGAATGCATAATAATAAAACAAAATCTTGGGTAGGCCTAGCCCACATTTGTCAATTGGCCTATGCAACTTACTGAAATGTAATCTGGGACATTTACCATTCCAAATTATGGATTTCGCTATGCTATCAAATTGCTTGAAATAAGAAAGGGGGATATCTATTGGGAGAGACTGTAGCAGGTAGTTGAATTTTGGAATACAATTCATTTTAATAATAGATAAACATAATGAAGCCCACCTGCCCACATCACTTGAAAACCTTTTTATTAAAGGGTCAAAATTAACTCAAACTAAATCACACAAATTTGCTGGGAATAAAATACCCAAATAATAATTCCCTGTTTGGGGCACTGGAAGGCGCCCGGCTGGAAAGCCGTTACCGGGCATTACGCTGTCAGAGCCAAAGCTTCGGATTTAGACCAATTAACTCTGTATCCTGAGAACTTAGAATTAATAATTATGTCTAAGCAAGGCATAGATCTAGTAGGGTCGGAGACAAATAATAAAATACCATCTGTGTAAAGCAAAAGCTTATGTGCCACACCTTCTGCCACCACCCCTGGAAAATCATCCTCCTTTCTTATTGCGGCTGCTAATGGTTCCAGGGCAAGACAGAGCAATAATGGATAAAGAGGGCAACCCTGCCGGGTACCCTTATCCAGAGTCAAATAATCTGAAATTAATACATTCGTTTATACCACCGCTACCAGGTGTCTATAAAGTAACTTAATCCAACCAATAAAAGTATTCCCGAACCCGTACATTCCCTAAATCTTAAAAAGATAATCCCATTCTACCATATCAAACGCCTTTTCAGTGTCAAGTGAGATGGCAGCGACCGGAGTCTGATCATTCACCACTGACCACATGATATTGATGAAACGCCTAATGTTATCAGAAGAGCTATAGCCCCGAATAAACCCCACCTGATCTATATGTTTAGGAGATGTCATAACTTTACTTAATCGGTTAGCCAAAATTTTTGACAATATTTTAACGTCTAGCTGGATCAGGGAAATTGGACGGTAACTCTTACATTCGCTTGGATCTTTGTCCTTTTTAAGAATCAGACTGATCCAGGCTTGCATCATGGTTGGTGGAAGCTTTACATTCTTTAATGATTCCGTATAAACTTCTAGCAAAAGTGGAGCCAATTCTGTAGCATAAGATCTAAAAAACTCTGCGGCAAAGCCATCTGGCCCCGGTGCCTTGCCTGTAGTCAAGGCCTTAATTACCTCTCCAAGCTCCTCCAAGGTTATCTCAGAATCAAGATATTGTTTTTTGCTCAGCCGTCAGTTTAGGATGTTCTAATGGTTTCACAAAGTTTCTAATATCCTCATCAGTAGACGAAGATTTGGAACTATAGAGATCAAGATAGAATTCTTTAAAAGCATTATTAATATCAATGTCTGAGGTAAATATTTCACCACCAGCAGATTTCACTGAGGGAATGGTAGAAAAAAGACTCTCTCTGTTTTATATGTCTAGACAGTAGTTTTTCTGCCTTGTCCCCCAACTCAAAGTATGACTGTCTTACCCTGAAAAGCCAAAACTCCACCTTACGCGACAAAATAGTATTGTATCTGTATTTCAATCGGGTCAATTCTCTGAGGCCATTAGATGACATTCAGCGCTTCAGCTTTGCCTCGGCACTTTTAATATTCCCTTCCAATTCCACAAGTTTTTGTGCTTTGGATTGTTTGGTGAATGAGGCATACTGTATGATTCAGCCCCTAAGAACCGCCATTTTTTGACGGTCCAAAATGCATATTTAGGGTGCATCAAAATAGTCCACACCACTCCAGTTTACAAATAAAGGTCTTCTAAACCCAAACTATTTATTATTTTTAGAAACAAAACAATACTTATATACTTTTTAACTACAAATGTTCGCTTCCGTACATCTCTGTGACATGCGCTCATGAGAGGGATGACGTATGCTCGTTGGTAAGGTCACGCGTCACGTGGAGGAGGAGTCAGGAAGCTCGTCATTGTTTACATTGTTTTTTTATGATTATTATTTGGAAATAATTTTTTATTTTATTTTATATTGTTTTGAAATTGGTTTGGACTGTTTTGGTTTGTGAACGGCACAAGTTTCTCTTGTAAACAATGATGCACTTCCTGACTCCTCCTCCAATTGACGTGTGACCTTACCAACAAGCTTACGTCATCCCTCTCATGAGCGCAGATCACAAAGATATATGGAAGCGAACATTTGTAGTGGATGTAAAATGGAGTACATTCACTTGCATTGTTTAAAGGAGGAGGCCTGAAATGAAATACTAAAAATCTTAAATTCTGTTTTGATGAAGAAAGAAACTCAGATACATCTTGGATGGCCTGAGGGTGAGTAAATTATCAGCACATTTTCATTTTCGAGTGAACTATTCCTTTAATCCCCACAATCCCGCACTATTGAGCTAACATTCGATATTGAGATTTTAATCAGGCTGCTTGTCCGGTCGGGCAAGTAAAATTCTCTTTAACTTGCCTGTTCATAATTTCCACTTGTCCCGGACAAGCGGACAAACATTACTGTCGAGCCTGGGTTGCAATTTTCATTAAGCACATATTTTCATTATTTCACAAAAATTAGTTTGAGATCAAACAATAATTGGCGGACCCCCTGCAGTACCACCGATCCTCTGTTCAAGACCCCTGTCCTAGAGCAACAGATTGCCTTTACTGACCGCTCCTCTTTCCTGCTCCTGAAATGTTCTAATGATTTCACTTGCTGTGCATAGAGAGGAAATGTAATGCATGCATTATTAGTGCATAACTCAGCACTATATGATTCTTAAGACATACCGTGAGTGTGTAAGGGAGATTAATGTATAATTTCAGACCTTGCTGAGAATCGCCACTGGGATCCAGTTGAGCAAATCAAAGTGGAGATGTAAGCAGCCACATCACAGCAGTGTTTCCACAGTACACAGCCCGATGTGTTATGGTTTCACACAAACAGATACTGTGCACAGACATAAAATCAGACAGCACCATATAGAGCACACATGAGACACATAATAACAAAGCATATCAATAAGCATGCTGTGCACTGAAACATGCCGACTGCCTCTAGCTGCTGGTATTACAGGCATGAGGACACAAACTCAGCGCATATACACCAACACCACACACAAAACCACAGTTCTCTTCCCTCCCAGTAGAGTGTCTTGTCAGGACAATGTTTCTTATATAATTGGGGCAGATCTGTTTCAAGTGGATACTGTTACACATCAATAAGAGAATACAGTGGAGAGAACAAAGACGAAAAGTGGAGAGCATTTGAGTGAAGCTGTTTTAGGGGGGTGGCTAGACTCATCCTGACTCTTTCTCTACTCTCACAGGGAGCCCCACGCAGCCCATGCGAAAAATTACTCATTTCCAGCATCACCTCACTTTTCTCCTTTCATTAGTCTGGCCCATTTAGACTGCCAGAGAGGTGCTGAGCCCCTTGGCTGCCTAGAGTCGTAATTATTACTGACATGCTCAGACTGCCCCACCTCCCTTCTGACCTAATCCAGAAGAGTGTGGTGGTGGTGGAATCTGCTCTGCCAGTCACACCATATGAATCTAAGCCGATCTCAGTTCTGACATCTTATTTGTTTCACCTAATCAGAAAGTTGGCGGTGCATCACAAAAAGTGGCATAGAGAAAAAGGGGGCATAATTAGTTATTGTGTCTTCCCTTCCCAACAAAGGAGACTTTCATCATGTTGGAGGGTCATTTGTAGTTTGTCTGTGTTTTAGTTTCAAAACTCATTCACCCAAAAATTGGAAATGTTATTTACTCACCCTCATATCATTCCAAACATGTTCTTTATGCACCTCTTTTTCATACAGTGTCAGTTCATAGTGACCACAGGTGTCAAGCTCCAAAAAGAAGACATAAATCAGCAAAAAAGGCACCATAAATGTAGTCAATATGACTTGTTTACTATATTCCAAGATTTCTGAAACAATACAATAGCATTGTTTGATGAACAGATTTAACTTTAAAGGAATATTCTGAGTTCAAAACATGTTCAGCTCAATCGACAGCATTTGTGGCATAATGTTGATTTCCACAAAAAATTTAATTCGACTCGTCACTCCTTTTCATTCAAAAAATCAAAAATTGAGATTACAGTGAGGCAGTTACAATGGAAGTGAATGTGGCCAATTTTGTTTTAGGATTTAAAAGCAGAAATATGAAGCTTGTAATTTTATAAAAGTACTTACATTAATTCTTCTGTTAAAACTCGTCTTATTTGAGCTGTAACATTGTTTAAATGGTCATTTTTACAGTCATTTTAGGGTTATAGAGTTTGTTGACATTACATCGTCATGAAAACGAAGTTGTAAAATTGGCTATAACTTTACATAGAAAACGTTAGTAAGTGATTTTATCACAGTAAAATCATGTTTACATGCATATTGTTTGTCTTGTGGCTTTACTTTAAAAAAAGTTTGTATTTTAACATTAAAAAATTGGCCCCCATTCACTTCCACTGTATATCCCTCAATTTAACCCAGATTATTGCTTTTTTTTTTTTTTTTTTTTTCTTTAAGAAAAGGAGGGACAAGTCTAAATTAATTTTTGTGGTAATCAATTTTAAGCTTAACCTGTATTTAACCCAGAATATTCCTTTAAATCATTATTTACTGATGACCTTCCTTTCTGTTGAAGTTCTGAAGTCACATTCTCATTCAGATTCCAGATTTTTTATTTAAAACCATTCCATTCATTTATTCTATATTTAAGACCTGTCTCCAAGCTCTTTATACACTTCTAAAAGGTCCACCCACTCTTAATGAAACATTCCATATATACAGAAAAATTTAATATTTGAAACTCAGACTCACTGCTGGGTAATTCTGAACATCTTTTGAATATTATTAAATTTTCTTAAATTCTGGTGTGATCTATTGCTATGTATGCATTTCTTTAAACTGCTGTTTTAACTATCAGTTTTGCTTTAAATATCAAGCCATGCTATGCAGTTTGGCAGCAAGCCACATAGACTAGGACCTAGACACATTGCTGTGGTCAGGGGAGTCATTTTACATTACTTTACATTATGCTAGTTGGATGACACCCACCTACTCAGTTTACTTGACCTACTCGACATCCATCTTGTATTGAAACTAACTCAACTGCAACATGTCTTCAAGGAACAGGCAAGTCATGCCCTCTCTACATGCAAGTGTGAGGCAGTATGTGCAAAGTGCAGCACTTGGTCAGTTGTCAGTGCTGTGACATTAGCAAAGGGCTGTTGGGGTTAAATTATGTTTGAAGTGTCAAACTGAGTCATAGTCTAAGTGCAATCATTAAGATATGCACATGTGTGAATACTCAGTGACAGTACAGTTCGTTAAAGGAAGAGAGAGATAATGTTTACTGATGGCCAGAGGTGCTATTTTTTCAGTGTCTGATGCTGACCTGAAATATTCTTTCACATCTCTTATGAAAACATGAAATGTGCAAATTATATTTTTGCCCTTCACATACATTACCAGTCAGAAGTTTAGACATACCTGACTGTATTATACATGAGTTAGACTGAAAAGTTAAGGGAAAAAAGCAAATAAGAGTCCAGCGTACATGGGAACTCCTTCAGGACTGTTTGAAAAGCATTGCAGATGGCTACCTTGAAGCTTGATGAGAGAATACCAAGAGTGTGCAAAGCTTTAATCAAGGCAAATGGTGTCTACTTGTTAGAAACAAATTGTAGGCTAATATAATTTTGGTTTGTTCCCTTTTTTTTTTTTTCTACTTTTTTTTTTTTTATGTAGCTCAAAGTTTTGATCATTTTAAAATTATTCTAAAGAAGAAGAAGAATAAAGAATGATTTTGTTTGTCCAAACTTTTGAATGGTATTTTCAACATAGGGCAAAAATTATGGACCGGGCCAGTGCCCTGAGGCCGTAGACTGTCAAGGGCCAGCAAAGCCTTAGACTGTCTGTCCAAAGACTGCCAAAATCCAGCTAAACCAGGGTCTTCAATGCATACAGCACATGCTGATCAATATGGTCCCTGTTTAAATATTTAGTTGTCTAATGTTAGCCTATCAAAACACATTTCCTCATGTTTTTAGCCAAAAAGGGTGGGGCCCTCCAAAGACGTGTACCCTTGGGCCACGCTGGACCATGATTCCAGCCCTGTGTTCACCTGGAAAGAGTCCAGCTGGCCACAGCTGTTCATAGTATTAATACGTAATCTTACATGTTTTGTCAGCATGACCATTTGAAAGTTCAAACCTCAAATTTAAGTGTGCAAGTGTTACTGTCACAAGCCATGAATTATTGACTGTACTTGAAAGTAAATGCCATTGGCATAAACTTGCTCTTGTTGAATTCTGTCACATCAGCACTGTGTGACAAAGTGAATTAGATCCAAACAGCATCCAGGAAGATTGAAAATGGTCAGTGACAGCTGGCCTTTCTGGATAGATAATTTATCTGTCAATCATCTATACAATTATAACAGCATTCACTCAGATGTGGGAGTATAAAAAAGTCAGGCTTACTTAAGCCAACTTGATGCTACATCCGCAAAGCTTGACATTTTAGCTAGTGGGGCCCTCTCTCTCACACACACACACACACACACACACACACACACACATGTTGGTACTCCTATCATTATGAGGACTCTCCATAGACATAATGATTTTTATACTGTACAAACTATATATTCTATCCCCTAAACCTACCCCTAAACCTCACCCTCACAGAAACCTTTTGGCATTTTTACATAAAAAAATAAAAATAAATAAATAAATAAAAACATTGTTTAGTATGTTTTTAAAGCTGTTTGAATTACAGCGAGACTAGGGGTGTCCTCATAAACCAATTTATAGCATAATACCCTTGTACATTAATTACTAGTGTGTAACCTAAATAAATGTAATTTAAACCACAAAAAACAACTCACACACACGTTCAGTACTTTTTGTGATAAATGCAACAATTACGTCACAACCAACAAAATCTTTATCATAAAAAGGCCCACCAACATTATGCTACATCAGCAGCCTTTTTAAAAAATGTGTATTAATCTGTAGGAAACACATGCACACAGACATGGCCAGAGAAAAAGAGAGATTGCTAAACAACAGCTTACTTAGCTGACATACCTACTGTGAGCTCTGAGGTTGTTAATATGCAAGCCGTAAATCTGTGTAATTCCAAATTCCTTTTTTCGAAAATTGTGTTTAATTGCTGAATTCACAGTAAAGTATTTTTTTATTATTATTTTTTTTTGTATTTTTTTTGTATTTTTTTTTTTTTTTGCTCTGTCTCAAGTGTGATTAATTTCAGAGCTGGTTGGTTTGGTTCAAGGCTCTTAACTAAAGAAAATGAGTGGGAAAATACTCTCAAAAGCGATCCAGGCTGCTGTTGCACTGTTGCACTCTATTCCAAGAGCTGAAAACTCTGATTGGCTCATGGTTGTGTAATCAGTTGGGGAAACTTCATTTTAACATATTATTACAAGGGTCTTTGCAATACTCAATTCTGACTGGTCAAAAGTGCCACCCAGCGGTCTGATATTCCTGAATAATGACAACACACCCATTAACAATATTTCACTGGTCATCCGGGTATTGCGAGTCATCTTTTTATACTGTATTTCTTTTTTTTGTACAGGTAAGCTATTAATAGTTTGAACACAAATCAATATTTCATGTCCATTTATTTATTTATCTATTTGGCAAATAGTTATGTATATAATAAACAAAATGATGTGGTTGCTTAAAAAAAAAAAAATGCTTTTCATTTCAAATTGGCATTTTAAAACTATCGGTTAGGGTTAGATGTTGGTTAAGGGTAAGGATGTCTGCTTTGTTAAACTCACATTTATCTGGACATTTCACTTGGAAACTGCAGCCAAACGTGTAATGAAGTTTTGCAAAAATGTTACAATGTTCACATCAATTTCATGAGATCAGGCTGCATAATAACATAATTTTTACTCATGTCATTATTTCATGTCTATTTAATTATTTATGTGTTATGTAGCTGTGTAACAAGTAGGATTATTTACAATCAGCAGCCATTATTGCGAAATAAACCCCATCAGGGTGATGCAAGGCATTTATATTGCAACAATGACTGGCTGACTTAAAATACCTAGATTTTATATATCCATTATGCGTATTTGTTGGTGTTAAAAAAAAATAATAATTTAGCAACATTTCTGCCGCTGGGGGGTCCATTCCATTCTATGCCTGTGCATCTGCACCTTCTTCTGAAAAGATTGTAAGCCTTCCTGCACTGAAGAAGGACAGGAGCATTTGTTTCATTCACGCTTCACTGCATATTGCTTCTCTTGGGCCCATCGCTTGCATGAGGAGCTGGGTGTGTTTGCTGTAACCTTGGCCTTGTGAGTTCATAATTCATTCTGCCCAGCCAGAACATGAATGACACAAATGGCTCATCATGATGAAATAATCAGACACTCTAAATGAAAACCCTTTTGGAATTAATTCATGAGGCCCTGCATCCCCTGCCCTCCGGTTTCTGATTAAATAAAATGAGAAAAATTGACAGTGACCACGAGGGGATTAAATATTAACCACACACCGACTGACGGCTAGAGCTTCAGTGAGGATGTTGATTTACGTCGGTGTCCTAGCAAGAAAATCCCAAATGAGAATGTTTCTGGAGTTTTATAACCACAAACTCAACAATTCTCTTAACCAGATCACTTAAGGACTCTAAGACTTTAATGTTGAACTCTCAGACAGTTACCTGGAATATAGGTGATGCATCCAATAGTAGATTGTAGATTCAGCCTCAGTATGTTTTGCAGGTTAACTAATGAACTTAGATATTATGTCAGTGTTTTATCTACCATTTTATTGCTTAAAGCTGCAGTACTGTGTGCATTGTTTGTGCCACTAATGGGACCAAATAGAACTGCAAAAGCAAGGGGCATGGTAGCCATGGGGGACATGTCCCCTGCACTCTTTAAAAAAGGTGATTTGGTCCCCCGCACTTTTCCAAGCTAAACCCATATCAAGTCCAAATGGTGGATTTGTATACCGTATTCTTTGCATTTTGTAACTTTGGGCTGATTGAGCTACCATCCTGCCAATCACAGGTGAGTTTCATGAGCCGAAACAACCTTTACGTAATAGGCTGTCAGTCAGACAGTCTAATAAACACGGCTCCGTTCAGTTCTACTAAGTTGCTTTCAACAGTGCTCATTTATGCATGTTTTTTTATCGGCACTGATGTTGATCTAAATTCATGTAGAGATGAGGAACACATAAACGAGAGTTATTTATAAGCATATCATTCTTGATTGGCAGCATTACGTGAAATGCACAGCAGAAAAACAAAACAAAGGACAATCCGTCTTTTAAACACACATTTTAAGTGGAGTTTATATCAGTGCCTGAGTCTTCTTTAAATTATGCTTTTTACATTGTGTAAACTCTAGTTATGGTGCCGCAGATGGCTGCTTCGGTGTGGAGCTCTCTAGCATTTTTGTTACTTTTATTTGTTTGTCATGTTTTTTGTCACTCTTTCCCGATCAGTTTCACCAGGGATGAACTGCTGAATATTCGGCAGAGCATACCTGATAATTTTTTGATGGTATTTGATTATTCGGACATTTTATTTGACATCTTAGTTGGAGGCGCAGCGGTGCTCTGCAAGCGATCCAAAAGACACACGCGAAGGAAACGAGTCAGCGTGCTTGTGAAGATTGTCAATGCGGTTTTAGGACTCCGCTGCAGAGTATTCATCTGGTGAATGTCCACTCCCTTGCCAGCAAAACGAATGAACTGCTTCAGTGGAACATGCTTTTACATCAACGAAAGTTGGTGTACAGATGTAACAGCATTGAAGAAGATGTTCTGTCCTAATTTAGAAGCGCTCTTCATCAACTGTAAGCCTTTCTGCTCGCCGCGGGAGTTTTCATCGTTCATTCTGGTGAGTGTTTATCCCGCCACAAGCGTGCGTGAACGCAGCGTTGCAACAGCTGGCTGATCACATCACAGACACAGAGCAACAAACCCCCGACTCATTATTATTCTGGAAGATTTTAATAAAGCTAACCTCACCTGTGAACTGCCAAAATACAAAAAACACATCACATGCCCCACCAGAGACAGAAATATACTGGATCACTGCTACATCACTGTAAAGGATGCATATCGCCCTGTCCCACGTGCAGCTTTATGACTCTCTGATCACTGTCTGGTTCATCTTCTCTGGACCTACAAGCAGAAACTAAAATCAGCTAAGCCTGTGTTAAGGACTGTAAAAAGATGGACCAATGAAGCAGAGTTGGAACTACAAGCCTGCTTTGACTGCACTGATTGGAGTGTTTTTGAAGCTGAAGCCACAGACCTGGATGAGCTCACAGATACTGTGACATCATATATCACTTTCTGTGAGGATATGTGCATCACTACTAGGACATTTTTATCATTCAATAATGATAAACCATGGTTTACAGGAAAACTCAGACAGCTTCGTCATGCCAAAGAGGATGCTTACAGAAGTGGGGATAAAATATTGTACAACCAGGCCAGGAACACACTTACTAAGGAAATCAGAGTGGCTAAAAGAAGATACTCTGAAAAGTTTTCATCCAATGATCCTGCATCTGTGTGGAAGGGCCTGAAAAGCATCACCAAGTACAAGACACCACCACCTTGGTCTGTAGAGAGACAACTAATGGCTGATGAACTGAATGTGTTTTACTGCAGGTTTGAAAAGCCCAGTCTCACACCCCTCCCCCGCTCTGATCTTCACTTCACACACACACACCAACATCTCCTGGAACCCCCCTCCTCCCCCCTCCTGCTACTCAATCTGCACTTAAGATCTGTGAGGAGGATGTGTGCCGGTCTTTCGGAAACAAAAGACTAGGAAAGCTGAAAGTCTGCCCTGACCAACTGGCCCCCATCTTCACACAGATCTTCAATAGATCACTGGAGCAGTGTGAAGTTCCCTGTTGCTTTAAATGCTCCACCATCATTCTGATCCCCAAAATCCCAAAATCACAGGACTTAATGACTATAGACCTGTTGCTCTCACGTTTGTGGTCATGAAGTCGTTTGAGAGACTGGTTTTGGCCTACCTGAAGGACATCAATGGACCCCTGCTGAACCCCCTTCAGTTTGCTTACTGAGCAAACAGGTCTGTGGATGATGCTGTCGATATGGCACTGCATTATATCCTGCAACACCTCGACAGACCTGGGACTTATGCAAGGATCCTATTTGTGGACTTCAGTTCAGCCTTCAATACCATCATGCCTGATCTTCTCTCAACCAAACTGACCCAGCTCTCTATGCCCACCCCAATCTGTCGATGGATCACCAACTTTCTGGCAGATAGGCAGCAGCTAGTGAGACTGGGGAAACTCACATCCAGGACCCTCACTATTAGCACTGGTGCTCCTCAGGGATATGTTCTCTCTCCACTGCTCTTCTCCCTGTACACGAATGACTGCACTGCAAAGGACCCCACTGTCAAGCTTCTGAAGTTTGCAGACAACACCACGGTCATTGGCCTAATCCGTGATGGTGATGAGTCTGCATACAGACGGGAGTTTGAACAGCTGGCTGTCTGGTTCAGTCACAACAACCTTGAGCTAAACACGCTCAAAACAGTGGAGATGATAGTAGACCCCACCCCCCCACCATTCTGAACAGCACTGTGGCAGCAGTGGAGTCATTCAGGTTCCTGGGCTCTACCATCTCTCAGGACCTGAAGTGGGACACCCACATAGACTCCATTGTGAAGAAGGCTCAGCAGAGGTTGTACTTCCTTTGCCAGCTGAGGAAGTTCAATCTGCCACAGGAGCTGCTGACACAGTTCTACTCGGCTGTCATTGAGTCTGTCCTGTGTACATTTGTAACTGTCTGGTTTGGTTCAGCCACCAAATCAGTCAGAAGGAAACTATAAAGGACAGTCAGGACTGCTGAGAGGATTATTGGTGCCCCCCTGCCCACCCTCCAAGACCTGTACGTCTCCAGAGTGAGGAAACGTGCAGGTAGAATCACTCTGGACCCAACACACCCTGCCCACTCCCTCTTTGAACTGTTGCCCTCTGGCTGGTGCTACAGAGCACTGAGGGCCAGGACATTCAGGCACAATAACAGTTTTTACCCTCAGGCCATTTTCCACATGAACAGTTAAACTGCCTCATGTCTCCCCCAGAGTGCAATAATGTAAATACATATCTCATTATAAAGAGAAAACGATGGGCAAGGAGGAGGCGGCAACGTAAATTTTAATAACATAAATGAACTTGAATCAATGTAAACACAAACACATAGACACACACACAGTGGCCACATGTGGCTCTCTCTCTCCCAAACTGGTGCCTCCGGCTCGTCTTTATCCCCCTCCTGGCTGATTAGCCCGATTCAGGGCCGGACATGTAACCTCATGGGAAACCCCTGGCATGACGTACTCCCCTCCCTTCCTGGAGGTGGGGGGGGGTGCCCATCTGGCCATGCTCTTCACCGCCTTTCTGGAGCCCTGGGAGAGACGAGGGGAGGGAAAGAGCGAGGCGGAGCAACAGAGAGGAGAGAGAGAGAAAACTGGCTCGCCGGTCCCCGGACATGCTGTCGCCTGGTCCCCAGCCACTCCTCCGCCCTCTGGCAGACGACAGACACTCCTACCCGGGCGGATGGCAGCGAGCCTCTGACCCCTGGTGGATGGAACGGTTCCTCTCCTTCCTGCCAGTTGACAGCAGTTCCTCCGGCTCCCAGCGGCCGGCAGCGACTCCTCCGTCCCCCGGCAGACGGCAGTGGCGAGGACTCCATGACAGCACATCCCTCCTCCTTCCCGGGTTTCGGCACCAATGTAATGAGTAAACAATGTGCAAGGAGGAGGCGGGAACTGGCTGAGCAGTCAACGTAAATTTTTATATCATAAATGAACTTGAATCAATGTAAAAACAAACGCATAGACACACACACACAGCGGACACATGTGGCTCTCTCTCTCCCAAACTGGCGCCTCTGGCTCGTCTTTATCCGCCTCCTGGCTGATTAACCCTCCTCCTCGCCACACTCATGTACATATGTAAATTCACATATTTAATTCAATAACTGTACATACCCCTACCTTGCACATACATTACAACTTGCACATGTACATACGCCATTCTGTTATATGTCTTATTATTTTTATGTCTACTTATACTCTTACCTTGTTTTATATTCTGTGTCTCACTGTAATGTTCTGTGTGCACTTGTTTCTCCTATCACCAAAAAAATTCCTTGTGTACGTGAGAACACTTGGCAATAAAGCTCATTCTGATTCTGATTCTGATAGCTTGATCGATTGTTTTTACCAATTTAAGCAGATAACTAGCTCTGTGTTAAATATGTAAAGCTAATTTTAATATCAGCTCCTGTTTTTACCTCTGTGTTGCTGTGCAGTTGACAAACTATTGGAAAAAGTATAGATCTGCTGTGTTCTTAGAACACATGCATTTTACTGATCGTGAATTATGTAGACTTTTTTTATATATGAAAACGTACGGGCATTATTGAAACACATTATAATGATTATAAGACTATTATTGTTGTCTTTTGATAAAAATCATGCTCAGCAGCTCACAAACTGTAGGGAAATTTGCTTTTTTCTTATAATGCTTAAAACCTCTGCTAAAGTCTCTTTGTAGGTCTGTAGACATACAAATTTTAAAGGATTAAAATGTTATTTTGATCATTGATTCAGTGACTAACTCATTTGACACAAGACACTCATTTGTCACCACCTTCTGGCATCACCACAAATGGTCACTGAACGAATCATTAAGTGGATCTCAACTAATTTTGGTGAACGTAGTCATAACACTCGATCCACTTGGATACATTTAAATCCCACAATGCACAATCACAGAATAAAAAATAATGACAATTGTGCATGTGCACAATTTTATTGTAATTGATTAAATAATTTATTCAGGACCAGCTTGTGCTCAGTGTTTTATTGTCATGTGTGAAACAGAAGCAAGTGCTCCACAAGATGCCCTTTATTTTTGCAGCTAATTTTGCAAAATTTTGCAATTAATTTGCAATACTTGAATCTTTAAAATACTACAAATATTAAAAGTATATAATATGTATATATCAATATAATACTTATATCATACTTGTATATTAATATATACTGTAATATATTAATACTGCACTGTTAGTGTTGGATCTTTGCAAGTCATCTACTGACAGCTGAGCCCAGAGTCTACAGTATATATGCAATCTTGGCAGTTTCTAAGCAATATGATGGAAGAGCACCCATTTTGTGTTTATTTAGAGTGTATATAAATCACAGGCTATGGAGAGTTGAAGCTCAGCTTTTAAATGGGTCCCTGTGTACTGCTATAGAGAAAATACCCCTTAAAAACAAAAAGGCAGTTTTGTGGCTTTCTCTGCATAAATTAACACCTATAACACCATCTATATTAACAACAATAACCAATGTCTCCACTCAAGTGGGAAAATAAAATAATTGTTCTTACAACCCCTCAAATTACATAATTTATTGATTCTGAAAATGAGAAACAAACTAGTGGGGGTATCTGCTGAATCAGTCACTCTCCCCTCCTTAAAAGTTTATTATTATTATTATTATTATTATTATTATTATTATTATTTGCTTAAGGCATCAAAATGTGAAAGAAAGAAAACATTTCTTCTCTAAAATTCATAAACCCATTCTGGGTTTTAGAAAAGTGTGGGTAAGGTGTGCTTCTGCATAGCTTTGCAGAGACTTTTTCACTTGTAACTCCTTGGTGCCTGATCTACTCATATCTACAGAAGTTCTATTTAAATTTAGCAATTTGTTTTGCGTAACTGCTAAGCTGTATTTGAATTCATGACATTCTCAGCCAGTGCTTTGTGGAAGAGTTTTCAAAGAAAATAACACTTTCTGAAATTCATGAATGAGTGAGTAGTGTGTACATGTGTTACACTGGATCCAAATTTAAAGGCAGACATACTCTACTCAAGTGTGTGAATTCAGATGCTGCTAAGCTTTATATTGTGCATTGTTCCATTCCAAAATGTAGTGTTGGGTTCGAATCCACCTTAGTCGAGACCGAGTCCATAACAGGCTGAATCCGAGTCCGAATGAATCTGATCATGAATCTGAATTCAAATTGTAACTGTAATCTCAACATCAACATTTTAAGCTTATTTTAACCTTTACAACTAAGAAAACACAATGGTCAATATAAATGTAACAAAAATGCCTCTGTTGCGTTGCATATATTTAGTATTAGTATCTTTAGTATACTGTTGAACAAACTTCAAAGTGGTTTCGGAATGAAAGCATATGCTTTAGGTGTATAAAGACAAAACTGTCCTTCAACATGTCTTATTGCGTTCTGTTGAGATTTCAGTTATTTGTTGCTATTTCCCCTCCACTCAAACATAGACTAAAGAAAGTGAAAGCTGTGTTAGTCATTACAACCAGGGAAATTATTGTTTCTAATTTTAATTTAGTTTTTATTTCTACTTCATTTTCAATTTGTTCTTTCAATTTAGTTTAGTTTTACCTAAAATTATCCCTATCTAAAGAAATAATAGTCTATACTGAGTGCAAATGCTACATCTGAAAACACTGGAAAAGTCTACAGCTAATATTAGGGCCATTTAACACAGACATGATTGTCTAATTTGTGGAAAATGGCACAATGCAGGGCAGTTCTGTGCACTGCTTGTGCACCTAAAACCCTGATGTCCATGTGTTATCATTTAAAAAAATAAAAGGGATCATAAAAATGTATTTAGTACTACCTTGAAGAAGCTATTTGACAACAGATACTCACATATATTCCACAAGACAAAATAGTAACTGAATTTAAGCGAATGATCCTGTGCAAAAGTTTACAATTCCCTTAAAGGATTAGTTCACCCCAAAATGAAAATTCAGTCACTGTTTACTCACCCCTGTGTTGTTATAACTCCATATGACTTTCTTTCTTTTTCTTAACACAAAGGGAAAAATTGTGCTCAGTGATGTCATACAATGGCAGTTTATGGCGACCACCTCTTCAAGCTTCAAAAGGACACAAAAGTATAATTCAGAAGTCTAATAAATTATTGTATGCCACTCATGTCTTGTTCTAAAGGAATACTATAAGTTTTGGTGAGAAACAAACCAAAATCTGATGTATTATTCAGTGAAACCCTTGACTGACCATTGATTTCCTGTGCGCGTTCATGAGACAGACTGCACTCTAGCTTTAAACCTCCTTTAGAGCAAACCTTTTAATATGGTGTGTTGCTTTCTCAATGATTAATGACTGTTTGTGTAATAAGTGTTCATGAGTCCCTGCTTTGTCCTGAGCTGTGAAGCTGCCCACTTTTCTTAAGAAAAATCCCCCAACTACTGTACATTCTTTGGTTTCCTTCATCTTCTTCACATTTCGTTTTTTCCCAACAGTGGCTATATGATACAGACATCCAGCTTTTGACACTTAGGACAATTGATGGACTCATGCACAACTATTACAAAAGGTGAAAACATTCATTGATGCTCAAGAAGGCAACACAATGTAGGACTTTGACGCAGAAGTGAACTAAGAGAAATTTAACAGTTCTACACCTAATGATTTAAATCTGGTGCCAGCAAGTCTGAGTTTCTCACATATGGCAGATCATAACTGCCTTAAAAACAGAGGTGAATGGGGGGAGAAGTACAACAAAACCCCTCTACTCTTTGATAAGACTAATAAGACCATTTGCTGAAATAACTTCTACACCGAATGATTTAAATCTGGTGCCAGCAAGTCTGAGTTTCTCACATATGGCAGATCATAACTGCCTTAAAAACAGAGGTGAATGGGGGGAGAAGCACAACAAAACCCCTCTACTCTTTGATAAGACTAATAAGACCATTTGCTGAAATAACTTCACTATAGGAATTTCAGAACAAAGACATTCCATTGTTCTTCAATGAACCATTTCAAGAATGTAAACAAAAACAAAGGAATTAGAACAGTCCAGACGTATTTCCGGATCATTTCAACAAAGTCTCTTTTTCAAGGTAAGTCAGTCCACTTGGCGGCTATTTTTGAAATGCTCTTGGGCAGTTTGGGAAGCTATTTTTCTATGTATACAAGCAGCATGAAAGTACAGCTCCTATCTACTTGAATGGGGAAAGACTGATATCTCCAAAACTGTTGGTCAAGATTAAGATAAAAGAACATATGTCAAATAAGCAAGAGACAGACACAGTGGGTATGGCGTCAGGCCTCATAGAGGCATTTATTTAAAATAATAAACAACAGAAAAGGGGGAATAAAGTGTCCAAAGGGGAAAGTGTCCAAAGCAAAGGGGAATCTGGTGCCTTTGCAGTGGAAAGTGTTATGTGAAGGAAGAGAGTAGTGAAGACAGGGGAAAGTCAGGGGAAGACGCCATGTTTTATTTATGGTTTACAGAGTGTAGGCATAACCACTTCCGGTTTTGCCAGGCACCTGGCCAGAGACCGCTAAAAATTGCATTTTATATGAGGTGTTTACAGAAAAGAGATTTAAAATTTATTTTAGCTTCACAATGAAGAGACATGAGGCAATCTTATAAACAGTTTGTTTATTTAAGGCTGCTGTTGGCCACAGCCACAGCATACACTGTGTTGTTTAGAGAATCACACTTAAAACAACGGTGAACCCCTTCTGCACACAGTCTCCCCGTGCACACATACATACACAAAACATTCAGGAACAGCTATCAATGCAAGACATTACAACCCAGTAAAATGCATAACACAAATTCCTCTTATCAGTTAGAATAAGACCATAAACCACATGTCAACACGTTACAGTATGTATGCAGTTACATCGATGAATATGAAGTTAAGAAACTAAAATAAACATCAGAAACAACAGTAGCTCATCTAAGTTTCTGTGAACATGAATATATAATGCTAGGCTTGGATACAGATTCAGTAAGATATACAAATTAAAGTTGAATATACAACTGCAGGGTAAATAAGGTCATTGAATATTCTGTTGAACAACAACCAACACATTTATGAATTTGCAATTTCTGTTTGTGTCTTATGTCTGATTACACAACTTTTTGGTAACACTTTACAATAAGATTCAGTTCTTAAACATTGGTTAATGCATTTGGTATATTAAACTTACAATGACTATTTTAGAGCATTAATCTAAGTTAATGTTTCATTTAAATATACTATTGTTCATTGTTAATTACCATTTGTTCATATGCACCATTGTAGGAACAGTATGTGTGTTAGGAATTAAGTTAAACTGTCCGCATTCTATGTCATTATTATGTAGGGAAATTTATAACAAAAATTAGTCGTGTTCAACAACAATTATAAGAAAAATAAATGACAAATAATTAGATTATTTGTCTGAATAAAATTATCCACCATTAAAATCGTAATACAACATCTCGTATCTGCTCACAATTTCTATTGTAAGGAATTAGCTTTAATAAGGGAATTATGATTAATTCACTTATTTGAGTGAAATTATTCTCATGGCTTATTGAAAAAATATCACAGATATTTTAGGTATGAGCTTTGAAGGAAGAACTTTTAAAATCAAGTGACAAGATTATTTATCAAAATATACCACAGTCAAATTATCTTTGTATACAAAGAAAGCGTATTGCTATTCTAAACATAAAAACTAATCTAACACATACAAACATGAAACAGGTTGGTGAGTAAAGTAGGGCTGCACCTAATGATTATTTTTTTATCGTTTAATCTAACAATTCTTTTTCCGATTAGTCAATTAATCTAATGACTAATTTGCCGATTATTCTAAAGATTTTTTTATAATTATTACTTGATTAATATAACAATTAATTATCCCAAAATAAATATAAAAAACTTGTCTCATTAATATTTCAATATTTTATTAAATCATCTTCTCTTAAACACAAACAAATGTACAAGAAACAAAGTGTGCACTGCAGGGCATTATTCTGCAACAAAAAACAGTGTTACTATGAATGCAAACTTTAATACAATGAAAAAGACACTCTATTAGCATAACACAAATAAATATATATATATATATATATATATATATATATATATATATATATATATATATATATATATATATATATAAATAAAAATTTCCAACATTCTTTTGAATGTCCATTTACTAAAATAAAATATTTGATGCCATGAGTTCATTTACTATTACTATTATTTTGAATGGCCATGGAAAATGAAGCAATGAGATAATTTTACCTGGTCGCAAAAAGTAGTCCGTTAATTTACCTGTAGAACTTTCACCTTTTGCTGACTCTTTATGCTTTGCAGAGCTAATGTGTGCTTCTAAATCACTTGCACCTTTATTAGCAACTGACACATAAGTGCCAGCTTTACATGTCATACATTCTGCTTCTCACGGATCTCGACCTGGACGAAACCATGGGAATTTTTTGTGAAAATCTTCTGTAAATTTGCACTTTCGTTTGGGCATTGTTTCCACTCAGCTGTCATTTGCTGCTACTGTCAAGCAACTGCTTGATGCCGAAGCGCTGCTTTGCACATTTGCGGAGAGATTGACAGGCAGGAATTTGGTCAATAGTTGTTGCAAGCCTCTTATAATTGACCAATTGGTGTGCGAGAAGGCGGGACTTACAAAGAGGGCTTAAAGCAATGCAAATATGCGTGCACACACAATGAAGTATTAGACCAGATGCACATCATAATGCAACTAAAGCCGAATCCCGGACATTTTCACAAATTTAGAAATCCCGGCCAGATGCTTTTTTAAGGTCCGAAAAAGAGGACATGTCCTGGAAAAAGAGGACGTATGGTCACCCTATGTTAGCAGCGGTGCAGAAATTACTTTTAACATGGGGGCGATGAGGAAACATTTAGAAAATCAATTTAAAGTGACTACTACTAACAGAAACACGTGTTGTAATACGTTATGCTTGGGTGGGGACAAAAAGTAAACAGGACTTAAGGTGCTGCCTTGCTGCCGTCTTGACAAAGCGCTCTGGGATGCTTTCGCTTCAAGTGTTCGTTCATGGCGGTTGTACTGCTGTGATAAGCCATTTCCAATTTGCATAGCTTACACAGCACCACACTGTTGGGTCTCTGGCTAAAATTCTCCCACGCTTGTTCTTCGGGGGAATCCATACTTAAACCGGGCGCTGCCATTTTAATTACTCCATTGTGACGCGCCGACACATGTTATGCAAATCGACGTATTTCTGTAATCGATGACGTCGATTACGTCGATGAATCGTCCCAGTCCTAGAGTAAAGTGACAGAAAGTGAAATAAATGATCAATACAGAGATAATGAACTTTATGGAGTATGCAGACAATGCCTTAAGAACCATTTATCCTTCTCTGAGTCTAAATCAATTTGCAATCGGATTACTCAAAGTATTTGAATAATACACCAGCACTTTCAGCAAAAGTCTGGATATGTACTTGCGTGTTATTGCGTTTCCTTGCATTACTTGGTTCTTTGGCTTTTTGTAGAAAGTTTGTTCTGTCCGTGTCTTGGACCTCTGTTAGATCGTGGATGTCTGTTGCCTGTTGCGTCGAGGGATGATGAGGCGGGGCTTTGAAGTGAGGCCTTCCGCAAGGAGGACTTGCGACTCCCGTCACGTGTGTGAACTATAGAGCAGAGAGTGAGAGGCTTCTTCGGGACTTCGTGTCCCGAGCTTCCTTGGACTCTGCATGGCATGGAGGCTGCAAGCCACGAGGGAAAGAGCGCAGAGGATGCAGAGCTGCAGAAGAAGTGAAGAGTGGAGAAGAGAGAAGATGACGAGAGGAGACTGAAGAGTTCTTCCTTGGTACTTGAGTGTAGACTGGCTGCAGCCCAAAGAGTCTCTAAGCCAATCAGAGGCAGCTTTTCAGAGTCACATGGTCAACTTTTCTGTCCTTTTCAAAGTTGATTTACAATCCTTTGTGTAAAGGATTCTTAAAAATTCCCACTCGAAATAGTACGTTTTAAACATACATTTTATATCTTGAAATCATGTAAGAGACATGACATCTGTTAAAATCAGCATTCTCTACATAAACAGGCAAACATTTCCATATTAAACATGACATAATTTCTTATTCAATTTCAATTATAATTTAGTTATAATGCATGATAAAATTTCCTACTAATTAGTTTGTTAGTTTTAAACACGAATAATACATTACACATTATGAAAAACATAACTGTCAGGATTATGATCAGGTTAAACCTTGAATTGAACATTCTAGGCACTTTGGCAGATTAAGTGCAGGATAAAAATACATTACAGTAAATTTTGTGTTTGTGTCAAAATACCTAGATTAAGATGAGATGTCCTGAGATTCACTTGTATCCACTTGAAATATTAATTTGTACATTTGAAGTTATGAGCATTAGTTTATTCTGCTAAAGATAATACCTAGGAATCCTTTCAAAGAAGCCTGCTTTCTTCAAGTCATCAAGCTCTTTTTGTCTTAGGTGAGTTTTAGCATATGACGGTCAGGTGTTCCCCAGGAAATGTCTAATTTTAAGTGTGTCATATTGTTTTTTGTCCAGAATAGAGTATCTTAGCTTTTCATGGGTTTCCAGGGCAACAGTTCTTTAATTCTCTCTTGGAATGTGTTTTCCAGTGGTGGGAGTTTTCCAAGTGTGTGTACGGACAGATCTGCCCTTGTTTCTAAGAGACTAAGTTGCACAGATGGTTATCCTTATCTCATTTAGCTGGGTCATGCCAGAATTTAAGGAGCCATTTTGTCAGTTTCTTAGTTTAAGGCTTTTGGGGAATTTCCAGGGGCCTCTGAGCGTGGAAATTAACGATTCTTCGGCCTATGAGATCCTACACCATGTTAATGTATAGATAGAAATGAACATTAATCAAGGTTAATAAATGATGTAAAAGTATTGTTAGTCGTTATTTGACGTTAGCTATTGCATGTTGAGGTACATAATCTTATTGTAAGTTCATACCGTTGGTCAGCTCATCGCTGCCGGTGAGGCACACAACAATGTAAAGTGAATGTTACCTCTGTCGCTGTGTAACGATGCTGCTGGTGCTGGCAATGACAATAATGATGAAATGAAGAACCCAAGTGCAATTTATTTATAAATGTGAAATCCAATAAACATTACTCCAAACGTGAACAAAAACAAAACATGAACTAGATTAAACTTGACTTGAACAAAACACAAACATGAACTTGACTTGACTTAACTTAAAACGGCATGACTAGACAATGAAACATACATTACATCAACAATACAATGGAAAACATGAGGGTTTAAATACATGGACATGGGAGAACACATGACAAAGATAACCAATAAACAGACAGAACTGATAACAAGATAATAAACCAATGAAAACAAGACACATGAACATGGAGAGAAAACAGTACATCACATGACCAAGAAACAGGAATTAAACTTTTCAAAATAAAAGACATGAAATACATGAACACACACATTAAACATTACATAACCCCCCCCCCCCGACACCCCAAAACATGAACACACACATTAAACATGACAGTTCCAAAGTTCTGTAGGGAGCTGGGGGGGGGGTGTCTTGAGGCGTGGGGCGTGGGACCAGGGCAGAGTCAATGGAAGATGGGGCCCTGAGAGGCTCGAGGGGTGGAGCTGTGGAAGGTGGGGTTGTGAGAGACTTGAGGGGCGGAGCCATGGAAAGTGGAGCTGTGAGAGACTTGAAGGGTGACACCATGGAACTTGGTGCCTGGAGAGTAGCCGAAGACTTGAAGGGCCAGGGTGGAGCCGATGGCAGAGAGGACCAAGGCGGTGCTGGAGGCTTGGAGGAGCAAGGCGGAGCTGGGGGATCGGAAGACTGAGGTGGAGCCAGTGGGGCTGAGGACCAAGGCGGAGCCGTAGGGATGGAGGTCCCCGGTGGAGCTGATGGATTGGAGGGACGAGGCACAGCCAGAGGATCGGAGAGCCAAGGCGGAGCCAGGTGACTGACAGACCAAGGAGGAGCCGGAGGGACGAGGGGCAAAGCCGACATGCTAAAGGACCACAGTGGAGCCGAGGGAAGCAGAGCTGAGGTGATGTCGAGGGACCGACAGGCCAAGGCGGAGTCCAGGCAGGGTCAGAGTGTTAAAAGTTCCCTTTGCCTGCTCAGGAGAACTAAGGGTGTGTACAAGGGCAGGAACCATCTCCAGGTCCAACTGCCCAGATGTGGCTATGACAAGGCATGGAGCAGACTTAGGCGTGGCTGTGACGTGGCATGGAGCAGGCTCAGGTGTGGCTGTGACGTGGCATGGAGCAGGCTTAGGCATGGCTGTGACATGGCATGGAGCAGGCTGAGGCGTTGCTGTGACATGGCTGAGGATCCATGGCAAAAGATGGCACTAGCTCAGCGACCATAACGAGGAACTCTGGCTTGGCGGCCATGACATGAAACTCTGGTTCGCGGCCATGACGTGAAACTCTGGTTCACGGCCATGACGTGGAACGCTGGCTCAGCGGCCATGACATGGAACTCTGGCTCGGCAGCCATGTCGTGGAACTCTGGCTCAGCATCCGCCTCCCCCACAGTGAACGTGGAACCAATAATCTGCAGGGTGAGGTCGATATATTGAGCCAGGCTGTGGGTACTCTGACCACCTGGCATCAGCAAAGAGATGGGCTCATTCAGTCCAAATCGGAAACAGTCCTTGAGGGCCACCTCATTAAAATCCACCTGGCAGGCCATATTGCAGAAGTCCTCCACATAATGCTCCAGAGGACGATTCCCCTGACGTAGGCGGAGGAGCTGGATTGTTGGGTTCAAAGTATTTCTGTAACGATGCTGCTGGTGCTGGCAATGTCAATGATGATGAAATGAAGAACCCAAGTGCAATTTATTTATAAACGTGAAATCCAATAACCATTACTCCAAACGTGAACAAAAACAAAACATGAACTAGACTAAACTTGACTCGAACAAAACACAAACATGAACTTGACTTAAAACGGGATGACTAGACTATGAAACATACATTACATCAACAATACTTGACAAAGGACAATGGAAAACATGAGGGTTAAAATTCATGGACATGGCAAAGTTAACCAATAAACAGACAGAACTGATAACAAGATAATAAACCAATGAAAACAAGACACATGAACATGCAGGGAAAACAGTACATCACATGACCAGGAAACAGGAACTAAACTTTTCAAAATAAAAGACATGAAATACATGAACACACACATTAAACATTACACGCTGATAAACCACACTCCTTTCTTTCTTTACTTGTAAACACGCTCATGCTGGTCTCAACCAATTCTTTAACAAGTCTCCTTTGGAATTTTCTTCTCAAAACAACAATAATGCCCTGCTTACACCGTGATCACACTGTGTGTTCTCACTCAGTTTCAATGAGCGCTCATACAACCGGATGTAAACATGCACACACTCGTGTGGTGAAAGCTCACAGGTGCCGTGCGTCTTGTGCGACTAGCCAATAGCGGCCTGGCATCCTGCCCGTTGTCTGTGAGGTGTGCTCCAATCCCCGTCATCGCATCTAACTCATGCTGGGGTTCCGAGGTGTGGGTTCGGCAACACATTTAACTTGCACCGGACCCTCCCTGCTCCGTTCCTGGACCTGCGAACCGCAGAGGTAGAGACCAATCTCGCAAGGAGAGGTGCGCTCTGTGTTTAAAGGCAGTGGTGATGAGACTCTTCATTGGGATCACACAAACCCCATCATGCGAGGCGAGGGGACGATGATCTACGGGAGGGGAGTGTCTTTCCGTTACAACCTCGGATTACGCTAAAAAACGCAATTTTACCATCTTGTATAGCTAATGTTCTTGAGTTGATTAACAGGCGATTTCTGTATCTAAAAGGTGATTGGCTATTTTACCTGTAAGGTGGGACTTCTTTTCTACATCCATTGACCGTTGGCTGCTGTAGGGCTTTACTGGTTGTTTAGATCAGTGTTACTATCAGAAATAATTAATAATTATTTCTGTAGTTATTAATCAATATTTAAATTAATTAATTGGATCTAACTCATTAAAACCTCATATGGGACTCCAGTAAATGTAGTGTGCTACGTTTAGGAGCAAGTTTGGTTATTAGCAATAATTAATAATTAAAGATAATTATTAATTATTAAAATCAATAGAACATTGATGAGAATCAATGTTAGCTTTTTTTTTAATCCTTTAAAATCAACACTTATCAAAGATAATCGTTAATTGTTAACATCGATGAAACATTAAAATGAACACTAGCTTATTGATCATTCAAATTCAAAGATAATTATCAAAAATCAATAGAATATTAATAAGGATTAACATTGACAGGGCACCACCCTGAAATCAGGGACTAATAACCAAATATTAAAACAGTCTCAATATTAGATTGTTTTCTTAGGAAAATCGACATCTGAAGAATATCGATTTTCGGGAAAAAAAAAAACAATGAATGAAAGCTTGAATCCCAGCACTGACATCCCGTCAGCATGACACAGGCGTATGCAAAACAAACCAAAACACTTCTCTTTGTAATATAAACAAAAGTTTATTTATGCAGTAATATCAATTAATAATTAATACAATGCAGTCAATAAACTTCCGACTTACAACTACAAACTAAACAGTGACATGATTAGATATGGAAATAAAAATAATCCTATAACACATAAGGTGTGTGTGTGACAGTGTGTGTGTGTGTGTCAGTGTGGTTAGTGAGAGAGAGAGAGAGAGATTATTCAGTGACAGCCCGAAAGCTGAGTTCGCAATAGCTGGAGATAAAGCAGCCGTGTTCATCACTCAGAGACGCGGTTTTACGAGCGGGGCTCGTAAAAGTCCCTTGTTATTTGACTCTTTAATGGATGAACTCAGTTGCTGTCTCACCCGCGATGGCGAAAATGCACAACAGTCCAATTTGGTTGGACCACAATACAGCAAAACAAATTCGTGATAATTAATACCCTGAGTATTAATAATGAGCGGACATGGCAGTCTGTAAACTGTACAAGCAAAAACCTTGAAACACAAGAATAACACACTATAATATTCTATCTCTGCCCAGACGTAAACCTCTTACTTGAATCGCATGAGGACATAGGTAGAATGTGTTTTCCTCCGTCATTTAACTTTGACCCGGTTCCTTGAGGCTCGGGTGATGACGGGAGCCGTTTCCTCGTGCTGTTGGCGGGCGGTACGGCTGTTGATTCTCGGCGGGCTGGCGGAGAACTCAGAAATGTCGACTTGATTGGAGATGGAAGAGAAATCTTTAATCTCTTCACTTCTGTAGGCCAACGGATGAAGATGCGAATTGCTCAGCTGTCTCCTTCGGATCCGTTAGAGTGTTTGGTTGAACACAGAGTAATCTCAACTCGTCCAGCGAGATGGAGATCGTATGGCCACAGTTTCAAGTCGGACATTACTTCCTTAAGCCACGAGGTTGCACCGGAGAGCAGCAAAAACTACGTCCGTGTTCGGTGAACAAAGTCGCTGGAAGCAACTTTGGAAGCATTTCAGAATTATTTGAAGTCCTGATGATGTCATGTTTGAGGGACGTTCTGTGGTGTGCCTCATCCAATAGGAGTTGAGAGCTCGATCCTTTAGAGGGCAAGGCTTCATGGATCTGTAGTCTGTTTTGGACTCCCTTTGTTTGATTTTGGCGCAATTTTTATCAGTACAACATCTGACTTAGAAGGTGGGGGCTTGAGGAATGTTTTTTTATGACTGTTAGGCCTGCCTTTGTCTTCTATCTGAATACATGAGGCCCAACACTGCCTTTGGGCATTCTAATTTCTCCCATTCATTTTAATAGAAGTGGCCCATCTCTGTTAAATAGCCTCTGTTTTGACAAGCAGGAAATATTCATGGTACAATGATGTCACCAATGAACAATCCTTGAAATTGTCTAAATAACCAACTCTCTACACTTAAAATTATTATACTAATCATGAGGCATGTTTCTGGCTTTCCATCTCACATGAAGCTTAATTCATGAACATTTGACATGGACTTTGGACTTTTCTTATTCACTGCTATCCAAATATACAGCCGTGTATAGGATTTTACCAAATTGACAAATGCTTCTATGCAGATGATAACCCTGACAAGTATGTTTCTCATAATGTGTAATGTATTAGCCATGCTTAAAACTAACTAACTAAATAGTAGGAAGTTTTATCATGCATTATAACTGAATTATAACTGTAATTTAATAAGAAAGTACAAGTGTCTGGTATGTAATTGATTGTCTCTTAAATTCCAGAGTGATGGTGTGAAGTATATTCAGGTTATTTGAAGTTACTGTATATTTTTCTTATGAAATTCATGATTAAAATATTAATTTTTGTAGCGGGAAATTCACAAACCTTAGAACAATAGGTCATAAGTTAATTATCTTGAAGGGAGGACACTTTGAACACAGGCCCTCTGAAAATCCGCCTCTGATTGGCTTAGAGCCTCTCTGGGGTGTGACTAAACAGAAAGGGTTAAAAGACCAGCCTGGACAACCCCTCTCTCTCTCTTCTCTGCTCTACGGTGTTACACACACTTTTACATCTATCCCGGGAAGTCCCGAGTCTCCCTTGTGGGAGGCCTCGCTTCTGGGGTTCCGCCTGGTTATTCCATCACCCATCCATCGAACAAAACAAAGGCCTCCAGGATCTGAACCAAGCCAAAGGACTTCTAGAACTCCACACACCAAATAACACATGCAACACAAGTACAGACCTCCAGACTTTCACAGAAATCTGGTGCTTTCTTTAGTATAATTAGAGTAACACGATCTCAAATCACGGCATACTAAATGAAGTATTGGTGGTTCAAGGCAAGGTCTATAGACTGCATAAAGTAAATTTTTCTGTTACAGACAATTTTCCATTCATCTTCTGTCAGAGCTCACTTACTAACCCTTGTTTATGTTTGTTTGTCTATGTGTTAGTTTAGTTGTTTGTTATTTTAGTTGGTTGTTGTAGATTAGTTGATAAAGTCATGTTTGTATACAAAGAGAAGTTGACTGTGTATTTGATTAAATCATATCGGCATCTTGAAATCTGTCGATCATAAATGCTACACGCTCATAAACAGTATTTCAATCTATTTCTGATATTATTTTCAATGGCTATGAAAGTAGTATTACTGTAAGAATTAATCTTACATTCCGATCAACTCATCGTTGGCTGAAGACATTGATCGTACATGGACATGGACGTAAACACTTTGTAACACAATTTTTGCTCCTGGGTAGTAAGTGTTTTTTCCTAATTGCTTATGCCTCAAAAGTATAGAAAATGGCTATTATTCCCCACAAACTTTGCTTTTGTGACCAGGACAGTGAAATTTTGAAATGTACCTATTTCCAATGAGAAAAAAAATTGTGTCTTTTCGTTCACATAAAGTCAGAAAAAAACAACATATGAATCTAAATTAACATGTATTTATACTAAAGTAATACAAAAATGACTACAAAAGATTTAGAAGTGAGTAGTTTTTCGAGATTTACGATTATTCTGTAAATCACTTTCACGAATCAGCCCCCAAATGTAATCTCCCATCATGTTCTTGTTATACTGTCCTTGGTAGTAGCATTCAAAGTCCAGTATATCCTGATGGAAGTGCTCACCTTGCTCCTCCGAGTACGCTCCCATGTTCTCCTTGAATTTATCAAGATGAGCACCAAGGATATGGACTTTGAGGGACATCCTACAGCCCATTGTGTCGTAGTTCTTCACCAGAGTCTCAACCAGCTCCACATAGTTTTCGGCCTTGTGATTGCCCAGGAAGCCCCGAACCACTGCGACAAAGCTGTCCCAAGCCGCTTTCTCCTTACTTGTGAGCTTCTTGGGGAATTCATTGCACCCCAGGATCTTCTTTATCAGTGGTCTGAGGAAGACACCGGCTTTGATCTTTGCCTCAGACAACTTAGGGAAGAAGTCTTGAAGATACTTGAAGGCTGCCGACTCTTTATCTAGAGCTCTGACAAATTGTTTCATAAGGCTCAATTTGATGTGCAGTGGTGGCATTAACACCTTCCGGGGGTCCACCAGTGGCTCCCACTTGACGTTGTTCCTCCCCACAGAGAACTTGGTCCACTGTGGCCAGTCCTGCCTGTGGTAGTGCGCCTTGGTGTCCCTGCTGCCCCAAAGGCAACGAAAGCAGGGAAACTTTGTAAAACTACCTTGGAGACCCATCAGGACTGCCACAATTTTTAAGTCTCCTATGACCTCCCAGCCATACTCATCATACTTCAAGGCATCCAGCAAGGTCTTGATGCTGTTGTAATCCTCTTTGAGGTGCACCGAGTTAGCCAGGGGAAGAGACGGATACTTGCTACCATTATGGAGCAGCACGGCTTTGAGGCTCCTGGATGAGCTGTCAATGAAGAGGCGCCACTCATTCTGGTTACAGGTGATTCCGATTGCCTCAAACAGACTGGTCACATTGTGACAGAAGCAGAGCCCATCTTGACGGGTGAAGAATCTGGAAAAGGGTTGGTGATGCTTCCTCTGATCTGCGACTTGCACACTTTCATCCAACAAGTTCCACTGCTTGAGCCTAGACATCAAAAGCTCGGCATTGGACTTGGTGAGACCAAGATCTCTAATCAAGTCGTTGAGGTCTTTTTGGTCGGGGAAGTATGGGTTTCTCTCCTCAGCTCCACCTCTGAAATTGTCATCTGGATCTACAACATCTTCCTCGCTCTCTGACTTGCTGCTCTCTTATAAAGATGGCTGCTCTTTCTCCAGAGGAGTGGGTACGGGGAACTCATGGCAGTGTGGCACCGGGGCGATGGATGAAGGAAGGTCCGGATACGTGATAGCAGGTGCATTCTTGCCAGTCCGATGTTTGGAAGGGTCCACCATGCAGAAGTAGCAGCTGCTGTGGGTCAGTGGGTTCCCACCAAATTCTTGGGATAGCGAACTTCATGGCTCTCTTTTCCCCTCTGTACCATCCTACAAAAATACATTTATTTCCTCATGACTAATGTGTAAGAGATTCTTGCAAAAATTTTCATATATAATCTATTTTTTCAATAACACTGAAAATTGTAAAACATTTTAAAATTAAAAACTTTTAAAATTTTTAAAATGAAAAAATTTTATAACAAAATTCCGAGCAACAATTGTCCATCTTACCTTCCAGAGTTTTTTTTTTTTTTTTTTTTGCAGTGCTCGCAGGTGAAATGATGTGCCCAGGGTTTGTCTTGATCCCTGACAGGCATGCCGAAATATGCCTTGTAGGCCTCACACATCTTAGCAGATGCTTCCACGGAGTACTTTTTCACTCTTGTCTTGATAAATTGGCTGCAGACATAGTAAAATGCATCTGCCAGATGCTTGCAGCCTCTTGATGCCATCTCAGAAAAATGCAGATATGTATCCACTTAGGCAGCTGGAACTAAACTGAACTGGTGGACTTAAGGCCCCTGTATTTATACTACTATTTATATTACTGGAAAGTTCTAGAAAGTTCTAGAAGTTACTCCAAGTTTACTCAGCACTGAATATATCTGGAATGTTCTGGAAAATAGGTAAATTTCAAAATATCACTGTCCTGGTCACAAAAGCAAAGTTTGTG
Source organism: Myxocyprinus asiaticus (assembly GCF_019703515.2). Classification (NCBI taxonomy): domain Eukaryota; kingdom Metazoa; phylum Chordata; class Actinopteri; order Cypriniformes; family Catostomidae; genus Myxocyprinus; species Myxocyprinus asiaticus. The sequence continues at coordinate 22,800,886 of NC_059376.1, read as the reverse complement.
GGGAATAATAGCCATTTTCTATACTTTTGAGGCATAAGCAATTAGGAAATAACACCTTCTACCCAGGAACCAAAAAAAAAAAAAATTTTGTTACATGGTGTTATATTCCCCAAATCAATTGTTAATTCCCCTTTTTGAGCTAAATTCCTTGCATATAAATTGTGAGCAGATACAACAAGCCTGTCGTATTAAAGGAATAGTTCACCCAAAAATGAAAATGTGCTGATAATTTACTCACCCTCAGGCCATCCGAGACGTATCTGAGTTTTTTTCTTCATCAAAACAGAATTTAAGACTTTTAGGATTTCGTTTCAGGCCTCCTCCTCTAAACAATGCAAGTGAATGTCCTCCATTTTTTGACGGTCCAAAATGCATATTTAGGGTGCATCAGAATAATCCACACGACACCAGTCGACAAATAAAGTTCTTCTGAACGCAAACGATTGATTATTTTGAGAAAAAAACAATACTTATATACTTTTTAATGACAAATGTTCGCTTCCTTACATCTCTGTGACTTGCGCTCATAAGAGGGATGATGTAAGCTCGTTGGTAAGGTCACGCGTCACGTGGAGGAGGAGTCAGGAAGCGCGTCATTGTTTACAAGAGAAACTTGCACAGAGCACAGACCAAGTGCCTTTCACAAACTAAAACTCCAAAACAATTTCAGAACAATATAAAATAAAATAAAAAAATAATTTCCAAATAATAATAGTAATAATAATAAAAATGTAAACAATGACGCGCTTCCTGCCTCCTCCACTACGTGACTTTACCAACGAGCTTAAGTCATCCCTCTCATGAGTGCACATCATAGAGATGTACAGAAGCGAATATTTGTAGTTAAAAAGTATATAAGTATTGTTTTGTTTCTAAAAATAATAAATCGTTTGGGTTCAGAAGAACTTTATTTGTTGACTGGAGTCGTGTGGATTATTTTGATGCACTCTAAATATGCATTTTGGAGCATCAAAAAATGGAGGACATTCACTTGCATTGTTTAGAGGAAGAGGCCTGAAATGAAATCCTAAAAGTCTTAAATTCTGTTTTGATGAAGAAAGAAATTCAGATACATCTTGGATGGGTGAGTAAATTATCAGCAAATTTTCATTTTTGGGTGAACTATTCCTTTAACGTATTTAATGGTGGAGAATTTTTGTCAGATCTCTAATCTGCTCATTTGCAGATTTTACATTATTTTTGGTGGTCGAACACGGACAAGATTCTTAAACTAATTATCCACATATAAAATCCTACAAGAACCAAGGGGATGCAAACTTTTGAACAGGATGATTTGTGTAAATTACAGTACATTTTAAGTAATGTACTGAAGCTTTTGAAGGGCAGTACTACATAAAATAAGTAATTTTTTATCTCTTTTATTTGTATACATTCTAAAATGTGTGTGAGAACTTATAGGCCTAAAACAAAAGGGGTATGCAAACTTCTGCAATATATAGTTTGTGAAAATGTATATTTTATTTTATATTTTGTTTTTCACGATTTAACCACATTTTTTTAATGTAGAAATTCCATGTAGCCTATTCTATCCAAATGATGTCATATTGCATGTGTAATTATGAATAGACTTGTTATGTCATGTACACATTTTAACACAAAATTCAAAATGGAAAATTAACATTCACAGAGAGCAGTTCAAGTTGACAACACTGCGTGGACCACAAGAGACTACTGAAGCCTACATGTGTGGATACATTACTCCTAAAAAGACTAAATAGCCCAATATTAATAATAATCTTTCTGAATTTTTATTTTGATAGGTTGTTTTTTAGTAAACTGTGATAGACATGATGTGTCTTGACTTAATGATGTTCTTAAAAACTATGAAACCGCGATGCGAGTACCGTCTCGGCTGCACAAACGGCATGTGCAATTTTACCAGTTGTCAGGTCCCATGCCATGCAGAGTAAAAATGCATCTGAATCCGTGACAATTACAAGTCCATTAAAATTGGACTCGTGACTCGGACTCCAAGTCCAAACTCGAGTACCCCAACTTTACCAAAATGTGTCAGACCACAGTTCATAACACAACACAAGTATGCACTGGATTCTCAACTTTGCCGCAAGGAGTGCTATATCGGACATTAGTGTGAACTATCCACTTCTACTGTGTTTTCTCCTTTAAGTCAAGTACTGTAATGGCAGAGTAATAGTTTGAAGAGAATATTGTTGAGCAAGTAAGGTCAAGTCAGTATATTCATAGCAACTTACCTGAATTATTTTTGAAGGTAATTTTATTGCCCCCCTTTTTTACTGAGGTTTAATACCACTGCAGTAATGCAAGAACACATATTAAGTATGTTTAACTGGACCGTGCGTTGACGATGCGGTTGCCAAACATTCATATTTGTGTAAGCGTAGTTGCGTGAAATATGTTTCCAAATTTAAGTAAAAATGGCTTTGGCAAGTAAATGAAACAAAGTTACTTGCCAGTAGGACAGTAACTTCAATAAGAAGTGCAACATGGGTTAAATCAAACTGTAAGAATATCTGACTATGGCAAGCGGGGTGAGCAGGGCATGGCCGAGCGGCGTCTGGGCAGAGCGAGGCTGGAAAGATAAGTGGTGAACGAGTTCCACCTGTGCGCCACACCGGTCTCATGTACCATTGAGGAGAAGCAGGAGTACTTAAGGAGAGGAGACAGTGGCGGAGAGGAGAGAGAGAGATGCACGGAGGTTTGTGTGTGTCTGTGTTGGTGTTGTAATGTTGGAAAGCAATATGTATTGGTACTGCTAAAAAGCAGCCGAGTTTTAGTGTTAGATGTACACTGAAAAGTGGTGCATTAAAGTGTTTTACGTGGATTGTTCACCTTGCTCCTGCTTCCTCCTCCTTAGGAAAGGCAGAGCCGACCCTCATTGATGTAAGTGTGTCTACTAAAGGAAATGTCTGTTGTGATGTTTTCTAACGTTTTCAAATTTTCTAACGACTTTTTCCTCATGGGAAAATTTACCATCAGATCTAGAATAGTTTCTTTTCCCCTCCCAAACTCCATATGTGCAACACATATGTGTGCTTTACATTAAGCCAGCAAAACAGATATATGAGGAACAAAATCACAATGTGTGTTCATGTTTTTGTCACAGCTGAGACATAGATACTAACTCATGTATTTGATGCTATAAGTGATGCAATAACCTACACTATGACCTGCAGCAAATAATCCCAGTGCCATCTGGACAAAAAAATATGTTCCAATAAATGGGGTTTCAAGACTGATAAGAAATCATTATGTCCAGTTAATTTTCGCTTTAAAAATAAAAAAATAAAAAAAAAATAAAAATTGGACCTGCATTCTACATATTCTTAGGTATATCAGTAGAAACGACAATGTTCGTTATCATTGCTATATATTAGAGTCTACTAAATCAGAAAAAAAAAAAAAAAAAAAAAATGACAGCATACAACAGCCTGAAATATAAAACTAATATGCTCTGAGGTGATAGTCTGGTATTGTAACTGAGCTAGATGAGTACAGTATATCAATCTTGACAGCTTGTGTGGGTGAGCAGGTCAGCCATGTGTTTTGTAAACATAAATGTGTAGATAAGAGTGCTGTAGCCTAAACTGTCATGAAGGGTTTCTTTTGTGAACTAGGTCAGATTGGGACTTGTCATTAAAATGAAAATACAGCATATAGTTGTTTAATTACAGACTAATTACAGTAAAAAAAATGTAAATAAAAAAAAAAATAGTCTATAACAGCACATACACTCACACACATTAGACTCAATAATTATGCAAAAACCAAATTATGTTGAATCACATATAAGAGGGTTTGTAAGGACACTTGTATTTGCATTTGAAAAAAAATATTTATCGAGAGGGCAGATCAGATGAACAACCCACAAGTTTCCTGCTTCTGCTGGGTGAAGTACATCATGATATATCCTACATTCAATAAAATTAAGTCACACGGCACGCTCACGGATAACATATACTGCATATAGGATTACATATGGATTATTCAAGAATATGTGAAGTGAATTCAAATCATCAATTTATAGACAGGCGTCTCTGTGGGAAGTTTAATTAGCATAGATCCAGGTTATGGAGGTGTTATGCTGGAGAATCTATTTTAAAGCTTTATATGCCAATTTACCTCAAATCTTTCTTTAGACATGAGAAAGAGTGTGGACAGGATGATTTTACATTCTCTCTGTCTGGCCAATTCCAATATCTTGAAATATCATGGCTAAAAGCAATTATTGGGGAGTATAAATTTAAATCTAATGGACTCTGATTGTAATAATCTAGTAACTAGTGTTTGACCTACTCTACTGGAGAAACAATGATTTAAGTCTTACCTCTGAAAAGGTAGAGCTAATACATTTTCTATGACTTGTTGCTTATCCTTTGCACAGTCTGAGAGTAAATGCTGTACTAAATTATGCACATCCAATGCTAACCAAAGTCACGGCAAAAGTTTGCTGAAAACAATGAAAAAAATCTCTGGACTGATTTGTTTGGTTTATTTGTAAGGTAAGTAACATCATTTGGGTTTGGAATAACATAAGGGTGAGTGATTAACTACGTTTCCATCCAAGGATTTTTTGCGAAAAAGGTTTTAGCACATCAAAATAAAGCTGATGGAAACGCAAATTATCGATAAAAGTGTCGACATCATATTTTTCCATTTAAGTTTAGCGCATAAATCCTATGTCGACACATCAGTTGTTGCGAAAAATTGGTTTGGAAACAAGTTTTGGTCAAGAAAAATGGCATTAAAGCAAAAATGTAGTGTCACATGACAGAATTTACATCACATTTGTCTTTACAACAAAAAGCATAATGGAGAGGAACATTCGAGTTTTCCTCAGTTTCTTAAAAAGACACATTACCTTTATTCTTGATGGAAGTTTTTCCAGACTTTTTATGGACTGCGCGTTCCGAGCCAGTAAATATTACTACGTTTTACCAAAACACCTGGTAAAAAAACAAAACATTTATATTAATCAAGTGCGATTGACAAAATGCTAGTAAAAAAAAAAAAAAAAAACATGTGAATCTGCACTGTCTAGCCTGTAAGCCTTATTTATGCTTGTTTAAGTTATCTGAGTGTCTGAAGTGAATGTCGGCCAATGAGAAGACGCACTTCTTTTTTATTGTATTGCAATAACAGACACAAGTTTTCAGAACAGAAAAAAACAAAAAAAGAAATAAAATTCAGCGTCAAGGGGTTTGAGCAAAAGTGCTAAAATAATTACGCTAATGTACAGATAAAAAAATACAGGGGCAAGAGCTGCCTCTGCGACCTTCGTGAAGATGCGAGGGGACAAGGACAGGCCGAAAGGGAGGACCTTGTACTGATATGCCTGACCCTCGAATGCAAACCGCAGGAAGGGTCTGTGTCGAGGTAGAATCGAGACGTGAAAGTACGCGTCCTTCAGGTCAACCGCTATGAACCAATCTTGATGTCGGACACTTGCCAGAATGCGTTTTTGCATCAGCATCTTGAACGGGAGTCTGTGTAAAGCCTGGTTCAGTACTCGCAGGTCCAAGACTGGCCGCAACCCACCGCCTTTTCTCGGTACGATGAAGTAGGGGCTGTAAAACCCCTTCTTCGTCTCGGCCGGAGGGACAGGTTCTATCGCACCCTCCCTTAGGAGGGTGGCGATCTCCGTGCGCAAGGTATCAGTGTTTTTGTCCTTCACCAAGGTGAAGTGGATACCGCTGAACCTGGGCGGACACCTGGCGAACTGAATCGCGTAGCCGAGTTGGACGGTCCGGACCAGCCATCGCGATGGATTGGAAAGTGCAAGCCACACATCCAAGTTCCACGTGAGGGGGACCAAAGGGACAACATCATCGGATGTACCGGCAGGTGGGGCCTCGCAGTGGGGCGGAACTCAAGGTGCCACACCATGTTGTGGCCGTGCTGAGTCTAGGGGCAGAAAGACCACCGCTGGAGCGCCAATCCTGCAAGGGAAAAAAGGTGGATGGTGGTCGTGATGACGACTGTGCACATCGGGTATGTGACCCAGGGAAGGAGGAAACTGCTCTTTTGCTGAACTGTTGTGTACCGCAGCCACTTGGGCATGCGGCGAAATCAAATTAAAAGGCAAAAATAGATTCTCCACCCAGCCCTCCACTGGGGGATAGAGTGGTCTTACTACCAGCTCCAATGCAGTGGGTTTCATCGACCCTGAGTCGCCCGTCTCAAGGGCGCTTTGACAACCTTCGTGGCATCTGCTTCCTGCGGTGGACTCCACGCTGGGGCCGGGCCGAAGGGGCGGGCTGCGGCAGAGCCGGTGCAGTCACCGCAGGGGGACGCCCTTGGCGACAAGCAGATGGGGTGCGGGATCTTGAGCCGTGCCGGGGCAGGATATGCCGGATAGCCTCCGTCTGCTGCTTCGCCATCGAGAACTGCTGGGCAAAGTCCTCGATGTGTCGCCGAATAGGCCAGCCTGGGAGATGGGGGCAGCAAGGAACCGTGTCTTGTTGGCCTCACCCATTTCGACCAGGTTGAGCCAAAGGTGGCACTCCTGGACCACTAATGTGGACATCATCTGCCCGAGAGACCGCGCCGTGACCTTCGTCGCTGGGAGAGCAAGGTCGGTCGCCGAGCGCAGTTCCTGCATCAGATCTGGGGCGGAACTACCCTTGTGCAGTTCTTTTAGCGCCTTGGCTTGGTGGACCTGCAGGAGAGCCATGGTGTGCAGGGCAGAGGCAGCTTGTCCAGCAGCGCCGTAGGCTTTGGCTGTCATGGATGACGTGAACCTACAGGGCTTGGATGGGAGCTTTGGGCGTCCGCGCCAGGTGGCAGCACTCTGCGGGCATAGGTGCACCGCAAGCGCCTTATCCACCAGGGGAATCGCCATATAGCCCCTGGCTGCCCCGCCATTGAGGGTAGTGAGGGCGGGGGAACTGAGAAATCGGGACTGAGCAGTAAAAGGTGCCTCCCACGATTTTGTCAGCTCCTCGTACACTTCCGGGAAGAAAGATACTGGAGCGGGGCGCGGCTGCTTTGAGCGACGCTGCGAGCCCAGGAACCAATCATCGAGCTGCAAGGGTTCAGGGGAGAGAGGAAGGTTCCACTCTAGCCCGACGCTCGTGGCCTCCCGGGAAAGCATATCCATCATCTCTGCATCAGCCTGTGACTGGGCAATCATCCCAGAAGGTGGAGCCCAGCTGAGGCTTCTGTGTCCGACTGGACAAGCCCGCTCTCCGATGCTGTGCTCAAGAGCTCATCAGCTTCGCGGGCTCTGAACAAGAGGTCGAACTCGCCGTGAGACGAGCCAACGGACTCATCCGGAAGCCCAATCAGGGCAGACGAGCGTGCTGGGTAATGGGAGGTCTGCGGGGGGATACCCGGTGGAGGCGGTCCCATTGGGGTCCCCAAATCACCCCCAGTGCTAGCCGCGCTGGCCTCAAACCCGTAGGTAGAAGGACCGAGGCGGGGAGCCGCTGGGGCGGCTTTCTTACGAAAGCAAGCCGCGACCGCAACATTGCCATGGTCATGTTCTTGCAGTGAGAACATAAACCATCCACGAAGGTTGCCTCCGTGTTGGTCATGCCCAGACATGAAAGACAGCGATCGTGACCGTCTGAAGTTGAGAGGTAATGACCGCAACCAGGAATAACACACAAATCGGAAAGGCATCTTTAAAAAGACACGTCTTTAAAAAGACGTTCCGTGTGTGCCGCCCTTTTAGAGAAATATACTCTTTCAGGAAAATATACTCTCTTTTTTCTGCCGAAGCACCCAGGGGCAGTGCACCAGTGCAGAGGAGGGAGAAGCTGCTGAAATGCGCTGTCAGATCCAGCAGAGGTGAATGAACAGTCGTGAGAATTCAGCTCAGTGAGCATGACCGTTCGGCTCCGAAGAGAAAACCAGAATGAGTGGTTGCATACCACTCCCCCGTATGTCCGGGGGAGTGGCATGCAAATACCACTCGCCAATTTTCATTGGCCTTTTATCAAAGACCAGAGGTGTCTCGGGCTCCCAAGGGTGACCCCTAGTGTCACTACATCGACACAATGTCGGGTGAGTGACAGATAGGGAACTGCTCCATTAATGGTTTCACATTCACAATTATGAATGACATACGAATCACGTACTGTATATGACATATCTGTTCATTCAAAATGGCGAATTTCGCCATATGGTGAATAGTTTGCACCCTTGGAAATTACTGTTGGTCGGTACAAAATTTCAGTCATAAAATAGTGGGCAAATAATGCATGTTTACTTAGATACTTACATCTTACATGGCACTAACACTCTTAACGTGAACTGCTTGCTGATGTGTGAAATAATCATATGGTTCCCGCTTAGCTTCTGCAACACAGGTCCTGCCTTCATCGATTTGAATCTCAAAAAACATTGATGAGGGGTGTTAGACTACTGAGCATAGTAAATATGTAACTTTTTAAACCATTATTTTATTCCTGCAACAACTTAATGACAATTAAGTTTGGGGGGGGGCGGTGCTATCCCTCTCAATGTATATTGTGGGTTCGGCTATACTGTAGTTGTGAGGGAAATTTGTTTTCAATTTCCTCACTTATATAGTAAAACATGACAAAAAAAAAAACAAAACTAGTTAAAAGGGCTTATAAATTGACCAAATCATGTTTTGCTTTAACCCTCAGTGAAACAAGCATTGATATTGATGAGCAAGCAGAATTTTCCTCCATTTATTCATTATGCAGGTCTTCAGCTGCTCAGTTTTTACGGGGCCTTCGCTGCCATAATTTGTGCTCCATAATCAGGGGCACTTTAATATACCTCTGGACCCATGGGCTCACCATTCCATGAGGATCACCTTCCAAGCATACCACTAAATATCAATGGCGTAGACCCCAAAACCTGAATAAAATTGATAATTTTCTTCTTTGAAGCACTATGGAGAATGTCAAACATCTCATAAGGACAAACAGACCTGCCATTCTAAACAGCGCTGATGAGGAAAAGAGGAGAAAACATAATGCCATTACTGTAGTAACATCAACTGCAGTAACAGGTATGATTTGACAGAAATTTTATATATTCAGAATCAGAATCAGGATGAGCTTTATTTAAGTATACTTATACATACAAGGAATTAGCTTCCAGTGCACAAACAATACAGCAACAAGACAGTGATAATAATAATAAAAAAAATTATTTAAAAAAGCCAATAGAAAATATAAGTATATATAGAAACAGTGCAAGGGAATGTAATGCAGAAAAGGTAGGATGTGTTAAATAAATATAATTGACTAAGCTGTGTATTGCACATAATTATTGCACAATGGGGCAGTTTTAACTGTTCATGAGATGGATAGCCTGACAGAAAAAATGTTCTTGTGACTAACGGTTTTGGTGCTCAGAGCTCTGTAGCGCCGGCCAAAAGGCAACAGTTCAAAAAGGTAGTGGGCAGGGTGAGTGGGGTCCAGAGTGATTTTTCCAGTCCTTTTCCTCAATCTGGAAGTGTACAGTTCTTGAAGGGAGGGCAGGGGGCAGCCAATAATATGCTCAGCAGTCTGAGCTGTCCTTTGTAGTCCTCTGATGTCCAATTTTATAGCTGAACCAAACCAGACAGTTATTGAAGTGCAGAGGACAGACTCAATGACTGCTGAGTAGAACTGGATTAGCAGCGCCTGTGGCAGGTTGAACTTCCTCAAATGGTGAAGGAAGTACAACCTTTGCTGGGCCTTTTTCACAGTGGAGTCAAAGTGGGTCTCCCACTTCAGGTCCTGTGAGATGGTAGTGCCCAGGAACCTGAATGACTCCACTGCTGCCACAGTGCTATTTAGAATGGTGAGTGGGATCAATGTTGGGGTGTTCTGGGTTAATTTATTCCATATGAGAGCTGGGATGATAGTGTTGAAAGCCGAACTGAAGTCCATAAAAAGGATCCTTGCGTATGTCCCTGGTCTGTCCAGATGTTGCAGGATATGATGCAGTCCCATGTTGACTGCATCATCCACAGATCTGTTTGCTCTATAAGCAAATTGTAGGGGATCCAGAAAGGGTCCAGTGATGTCCTTTAGGTGGGACAGCACCAGTTTCTCAAATAACTTCATGACCACAGACATCAGAGCGATGGCTCTGTAGTCATTAAGTCCTCTAATCTTGGGTTTCTTTGGGACAGGGATGGACAGGGGTGTGTGTGTGTGTGTGTGGGGGGGGGGGGTTGCAGGAGGTATTGGTGTTTGTGTGAAGTGAAGGTCAGAGCGGGTGTGGGGTGTGATACTGGGCTTTTTTAAATTTACAGTATTACACATTCAGGTCATCAGTCAGCTGTTGATTCCCTACAGTGTTGGGGGATGGTGTCTTGAAGTTAGTAATGTCTTTCAGGCCTCTCCACACTGATGCAGGGTCGTTAGCTGAAAACTTGTTTTTCAGCTTCTCAGAGTAGCTTCTTTTAGCCACATTAATTTCCTTAGTCAGTGTGTTTTTGGCCTGATTATACAAGATTTTATCCCCGCTTCTGTAAGCATCCTCTTTGGCATGACAAAGCTGTCTGAGTTTTGCTTTAAACCATGGTTTGTCCTTGTTGAACGTTAAATAAGTCCTATGCACATATGCACATATCCTCACAGAAACTGACATATGATGTTACAGTATTTGTGAGCTCATCCAGATTGGTGTCTGCAGCTTCAAAAACACTCCAATCAGTGCAGTCAAAGCAGGCTTGTAGTTCCAGCTCTGCTTCATTGGTCCATCTTTTTACAGTCTTTACTACAGATTTTGCTGATTTTAGTTTCTGCCTGTAGGTTGGAAGAAGATGAACCAGATAGTGATCAGAGAGTCCCAAAGCTGCTCTAGGGACAGAGTGATATGCATCCTTTAATGCTGTGTAGCAGTGATCCAGTATATTTCTGTCTCTGGTGGGGCATGTAATGTTCTGTCTGTATTTTGACAGTTCACGAGTGAGGTTGGCTTTTTTAAAACCGCAGAGAATAATAATAAGTGACTCCGGGTATTGTTGCTCCATGTCTGTGATCTGATCAGTCAGCTGTTGCAGCGCTGCGTTCATGCACACTTGTGGCGGGATGTACACACTCAGCAGAATAAACAAGGAAAACTCCCGCGGCAAGTAGAAAGGCTTACTGTTGATACAGAACGCTTCCAAATTAGAACAGCACATCTTATTTAACGTCTGTACACAAACTTTTATTGATGTAAAAGCATGTTCCACCACCTCTCGTTTTCCCTGTTAACTCCACAATGCAGTCCGCTCTGAACAGTTGGAGGCTTAGCAGATGAAATGCGCTGTCCGGAATGGCTTCACTCAGCCAAGTTTCTGTGAAGCACAAGGCAGCAGAGTTTGAAAAGTCCTTGTTTGTGCATGTGAGGAGATGTAGTTCATCCATTTTGTTAGGGAGAGAGTGGAGATTCGCTAGATGAATACTCGGCAGTGCTGTTCGAAAGCCACACTGTCGGAGCTTGAACAGCTGGCTCGTTTCCCTCACTTGCGTCTCATAGCACGCTTTAACAACACAGCTGTTCCTCTGACTAAAATGTCCAGCAAAACGTCCGAATAGTCCAAAACGGGGAAAAGATTGTCTGGTATGTGCTGCCGAATGTTCTGCAGTTCGTCCCTGGTAAAACTGATTGGAAAAAAATTAAAACAAAAGAATTGGAAAGCTCCACACCAAGGTGGCCATCTGCAGTGCCTTCTTGAACTAGTAAAAGGAGAAGTCTACTTAGTTTTATAACAAAGGCATTTTGTTTAGGTTACTGTTTTTCCAAAACAAAATGCTGTAGTTTGTTTTACATTTACATGTATTAATTTGGCAGACACTTTTATCCAAAGCAATGTTTTATAGAAACCATAATTACACTGACCTATTCAATAATGCGCCATCAAATATGTGGTAATTCTTACACATGAAAAAGTCAAATCAAGGGCTTTAAAGCCTGGAAAAAGTTTCTTATTTTGTATTTTTACCTGTATAAAATCAGTTCTATTCTAATGGGGAAAAATATTGGTTTTGTTTGCCTTCAGACATTCCAAGATATGACTTATCCCTTGAACGCATATGTAACTTAACCCCCTTAAATACATATGTGGGTCAATAAGAGGTAAAATCTAGATGCTTATTCTTTATAAAAAAGAATATTTCCTTTTTTTCAAGGAAAGTTAACTCTAATGATAATTTTATAAGTTATTAAAATTTGTACATTTAAGCTATATATATTTTATTCAGTTCTGAAGATTGAAGACTTTCAGACACATTAATAAAATGAAGTAGGACTTTTAGATGTGAGTGTAAAAAAGCCTGTTTAACAGAAATATGGGCAATTTCCATGTTTGGTGGTAAAATATGAAATGTCTCAACAACTCTACCCACACAAACACATACATATACGTAAGTACAATGGACTAGAAAAAATGTTTTTTTACAACAAAAAAGTATATATATATATATATATATATATATATATATATATATATATATATATATATATATATATATATATATATACTGCCGGCCAAAAGTTTGGAATAATGTACAAGATTTTGCTCTTATGGAAAGAAATTGGTACTTTTATTCACCAAAGTGGCATTCAACTGATCACAATGTATAGTAAAGACATTAATAATGTGAAAAATGACTATTACAGTATATATATAAAAAAAATCCATAACTTAAGATCCATAACACTCTTTCCCAATTATCTGTTGTCCAATGTCTGTGTTTCTTTGCCCACTCTAACCTTTTTGCTTTTCAGTTTCCAAAGTGTCTTTTTTTAATTTTTTTTTTTATTCTTCACATAAGGCCTGCAACCCTGAGTCTTCTCTTTACTGTTGTACATGAAACTAGTGTTGAGTGGGTAGAATTCAATGAAGCTGTCAGCGGAGGACATGTGAGGCGTCTATTTCTCAAACTAGAGACTCTGATGTACTTATCCTCTTGTTTAGTTGTACATCTGGCCTTCCACATCTCTTTCTGTCCTTGTTAGAGACATTTGTCCTTTGTCTTTGAAGACTGTAGTGTACACCTTTGTATGAAATCTTCAGTTTTTGGGCAATTTCAAGCATTGTATAGCCTTCATTCCTCAAAACAATGATTGACTGATGACTTCTTTTTTGCCATTTTTGACCTAATATAGACATTAAGACATGCCAGTCTATTGCATACTGTGGCAACTCAAAAACAAATACAAAGACAATGTTAAGCTTCATTTAACGAACCAAATAGCTTTCAACTGTGTTTGATATAATGGCAAGTGATTTTCTAGTACCAAATTAGCAATTTAGCATGATCACTCAAGGATAAGGTGTTGGCTGCTGGAAATGGGGCATGTCTGGATTTTATCAAAAATGACTTTTTTTCAAATAGTGATGGTGCTGTTTTTTACATCAGTAATGTCCTGACCATACTTTGTGATCAGTTGAATGCAACTTTGGTGAATTAAAGTACCAATTTCCTTCAGTAACAGCAAAATCTGTACATTATTCCAAACTTTTGGCCACCAGTGTCTGTGTGTGTGTGTGTGTGTGTGTGTGTGTGTGTGTGTGTGTGTGTGTGTGTGTGTGTGTGTTTATATATATATACATATATATAAACTTAAAATTACAACCTTATGTACTCTGTATTGCCATATGACACTATATTTCTATTTTATTCTACAATCAATTAATATATTATAAAAAATAATACCAGTGTTAAATGCATAGGGCCGTCATATGCATTCTAGTGTTTGTCATGGAAATTCTCTTAGAATTAAAAAAAAAATTTAAATAAAAAGTTAGTTTGCATGATAGAAGACAACTTAATTGAGGAATATCTGTAGTAGCAGATCTAAAAGACCACTTCATGTTAAATTTAAGTGGGGGTCCCCTCGGTAGCGATTGCCCAAATCGCAGGGCCGCACCCGTTGCACTGCCATAAGGACAACCCTGGATTTGTGTGAGGTTTAGGTTTAGGGATTGGGGTAGGTTATAGAAAATGCTATTACCTCTTTTTGAAAACCATAATGTTGATGAGAAATCCTTACTAATATAGTTAAACATGTGTGTGTGCATGTGCACCTGTGTGCAGGCATATATGGCCTCTATGCAGCATTTAAATTGAGGAAGGGAAAAGGTCTTGCCATTTCTTATGAGAAGCAACAGACTTACTTGTGATGAGTCAGGGTTAAAGTTAGTTCACCCAAAAATGAAAATTTCTGGTAATTTACTCACCCTCAGGCCATCCATGATGTATCGGAGTTTCTTTCTTCATCAAAACAGAATTTAAGATTTTTAGGATTTCATTTCAGGCCTCTTCCTTTAAACAATGCAAATGAATGTACTCCATTTTTTGACGGTCCAAAATGCATATTTAGAGTGCATCAAAATAATCCACACGACTCCAGTCGACAAATAAAGTTCTTCTGAACCCAAACGATTGATTATTTTTAGAAACAAAACAATACTTATATACCTTTTATCTACAAATGTTTGCTTCCGTACATCTCTGTGATGCGCGCTCATGAGAGGGATGACTCGCTCGTTGATAAGGTCAAACATCACGTGGAGGAGGAGGCAGGAAGCGCATCATTGTTTACAAGAGAAGGACTGCTGTACAAAAGTTTAATTGTCTTTGCTGTAGATTTGTATTTGTATAAGTGTATTGTTCAAAATGGTAATTTGGCATGTGTATCCTGGATGCTTCAAACCTTCAGACCCCAATGAAAATGTATAAACATAAAAATATAAACTTTTCATCAATTGCTTATACATGATCATGAGCGATTAAAGCTCTGGCTTATCGCGCTGAACCTGGATATCAGTACACACCTACATTCTTTCAAATATTGGATGGTGTGCAGTGAACATTTTACCTCTGAGGATTTCAGACCATCGAAAGAAACAAAGGGTCAATATCTGAATTAATCGGCTGTGACCGTGCTGTTTTTCCAGCAAACTCGGGTGTGTGTGAAAACGTTGTCATTGTCACGCCTCCCTCGGGCTCTGCACCTCCTTTAGCGCTCCGCTCCTCATCACCCAATTTCTAATTCACCGCACTTGCACTCAAATTTTAAATAACTCACCTTCACGCCACTTCTTGTAAAGTCTCACACAAAGGACTCTAGTTTGACCGCACTGCTCTCACACATGTTTATTTACCTGTCTGTATTTGCTCTTGAACTTCATCGATATCTGTTTAGTGTTTACCCTGTTGTTTTGCCTCTTCTTCAGTTTGTGAAGCTTCTCTTCTGTGTGATATCACCTGTACCATTGATCTCACTGTGTAAATCCTGTGAATCTCAGTAAACGCTCTCGCACTTGGTTTCACTAACTACAACTTGTGTGGCTTGAATTCCTGACAGTCATATAGCCTATATATTTCTGCTAAAGAAAAAGCACAAGTAGATAACGCAGCAGAATTGCTCCGAAATAAAGGATGGATATTTACTGCAGTAATGTGTTTTTTTATTTTTATTATTATTTGGAAATTAATTTTTTTATATATTGTAGCGAATTTGGTAGTATAAATGTACACGGGATGGGTTAAAGTGCCCGCGTACCTCCACCATTATATGTAGGGAAACAGTATGTGTGAGCTAGGAATTAAATTAAACTGTCCTTATTCTACATTATTACGTAAGGAAATTTATAATGGAATTAGTCGCGTTCGACAACCATTATAAATTAGATAAATAACAAATAACTAGATTATTTGTCTGAATAAAATTCTCCACCATTAAAATTGTAATACAATGTCTCGTTGTATCTGCTCACAATTTCTATTGTAAGGAATTAGCTTTAATAAGGGAATTATGATTAATTCTCTTATTGGAGTAATATTATTCTCATGGCTTATTGAAAATAATATTACACATATTTAGAAACGATGAACTTACGGTGTTAGTTTGACTCTGTTATGGTCGAGGAAGTTACACATGGCTTGATGTGTTAAGGCCTGCTGGCACGCGACCTCGCGGTTGGACCGGGTGTTTCCGGTCCCACACGAGCTTCAACCATGATCAGAAGGGAGAGAGAGAGAGAGAAGAGAGGAGAGAGGTCACTCCGACAGTGCCCTTTAACTCCTGAGGGAGGTCACTCCTCTCGAGTTTGGCTTGACCAATGAGAAAGGTACAATTTTCCAGCAGGAAACATGATTGGAGTAAGCTGGCAGTTTGTACCCCTTTATGCTCTGATTAATATAACAAGCATACAATGCATGCTATAAGGCTTTGAGATACACCAATGTGCAGAGAGTCCCACAAGAATTAATTTGATAGGAAGCATGATACCAAAAATTTTACCATATCTAGTGGTTCTGTCATAAAGCATGCATATACAGTACAAAAGACACTATACGAGACAGTAATAATCATACACACAATGTCCTGAGGATATGCATGTTCATTTATAGAACAGTTTGTTTATAAATTAATGAAGAAAAGTCTGTTTTATGGGCTTTATGTCTCTTTCCTATGGGGGAATAGAGTGAGTTTCTTCTCCACATTCCTTTGCTTTTGCTTGTGGCTACCTTCCCCCACCTGGAATGTCTCTGAGGTCCACAAGTTGCTGGACTAGTGTCAGCAAAGGGAGAGTAAAAGCTGATAATGATTAGTGGGAGAGCCGACATCTCGGAGTCTGCTTGGGCCTACTTGGACCTTTGCTTGTTATGGTCTTGATACGTCTGTTGGATTATTCATTAAATAATGAATACTTGTGTGTCTGATTGGTCCAGATGCTACAATATATATATATATATATATATATATATATATATATATATATATATATATATATATATATATATATATATATATATATTGTTTTGAAATTGTTTTGGACTGTTTTGGTTTGTGAACGGCACTTGGTCTGTGGTCTGTGCAAGTTTCTCTTGTAAGCAATGACGCACTTCCTGCCTCCTCCTCCACGTGATGCGTGACCTTACCAACAAGCTTACGTCATCCTTCTCATGAGTGCGTGTCACAGAAATGTACGGAAGTGAACATTTGTAGTTAAAAAGTATATAAGTATTGTTTTGTTTCTAAAAATAATCAATCATCTGCGTTCAGAAGAACTTTATTTGTCAACTTTATTTGTCGACCTTTCCGTATGGAGTCATACGGAAAGGCATAATAAATATGACAAGATATTACAAGATAAAGGTTTTTTGGGCCACATCCTGAGAATGTTCCTTCACAGTTCCTTGTGCTTTGCTTAGCACAAAGCCATTTATTAATTTCAAAGAAGAAGTTGAAGCATCAGGTGTTATCACACAGTGGGCTACAGTAAACGCATGCATTTTGAATAGGAAAACATGTTTGCTTTCGTGTTGTGTTTGCATCACTGAAAGTGGAGTGGTCTTTATTTGTATGGCACATAACATGTCAAAACTGTGTTTACTCATTGAAAAATTACAGAATGCTACTTGACTAGGGAGTACCATCTTAGGCAAGATGGCGTTAAGAGATACAGTAGTACACATTGTTCAGATCCCTCTAAATTTATCGTCTCTTTGGGATGCCTACTCTACTACCAAAGCTCTCACCTAAGCTCTAAGCTCTCCTTTTCATCATCTACCCATGTGAGTATATGTTTCTTGCTTTGCCATCTTGCAAGCTGTGACTAAAAAAAGTGTTTGTGTTTGGAGGTGCACTCCTCGGTTTATTTACTTTTTTTTTGCTGATATATAGCGTTGAAAGTTCCAGAGTGGCTGCGTGGTGCGATAGCAGTTCAGGAGTCGGGGTCCTGCTTCAGAGCGTTAAACTGTATGCAAATTGATGACAGTATTTGCCAGCGAGCCTCATAATGGGATACTTTATGGCTAAAATAAATGCCATATACATAAATGGTCATATACACATATACACACAAACATACACATATTTACACACTCAAACTTGGAAGGCCTGGTGTGGTGAAAGGGAAATAAAGGTGACATGCTGCAGGGAACAACGCTCCAGCGAAACGAGTAACATGTTTTTCCTTAAGTTATTTATCGCCAGAGGGCTTGTGGAAAGAAAGGAAATAAATAAATAAAACTAACAGCACTCATCAGATGCTACAATCTCCAGCTCTCAAGGTGCTGCAGAGATTTAAGGCTTTACAAGTAAGCAATGAATAAACCTTTGAATGTTCAGCACCAGTAGTTTCAAAGGGCTTATTTGAAGTTGCTTTAACTGGTGAGAGACGTCTCTGAACCTGAGTTTTTAAAACGGGGAAAAAAAAAAAAAAAAAAATTATCAATCTTTGCATGTACCCATATTACATTTGAGGTGTAAACGCTAATCCGCCCTGTATGCGTCCCGGTAAGCAGCGAAGTGCCTCCCCTCACCTGTCAATCAACCGCTGCTCTAAAACAAGAGTTTAAACTTTGTCGGTTACGTGCAGTTGAAAAGGAAAACATGTCCTATTGGAAAATGTTTAAAAGTGGATACAAACACAAACTCGAAAACTTTACGGATCTTCTTCAGTGTGTCTGATATCAACATGCAGGGACTTATGAGAAGCACGAACATCTGCAGCTTAGGTTAATACAGGTAATTGTGATGGAGAGCCTGTGAATCTGTGTTCATCACAGGATTTAAAAGTGTCTAAAGGACTTGTTTCTTGTTTTACTCACGCATTTTCAATATTTATTGGGGTTTTAGTTTGCAAATGTTTTTATCCGTCATATTTATTGTATTTATTGGTGTTGTTTTAACTCTCATTTATCTCGTTCTTATGTATTTATTCCATGATATTGTTTTTAAGAGAGGTGATGGTTAATTTTATTTAAAATAATTGTTTGCTCCAATTAGCAAAGGTGGGAAAATTGTGTATTTAAACCAGCCGCCACTAGAAGATGGACGACGTTTTTTTTTTTTTATTAATGTAACTTTGTTTTTATGTTTGCTTTAAAATGTATTTATTTTGATTTTTTTGCACATTTTGCACCTCCAACAAAATAAACATCTTTTTGGAACACCATTCCTTCTCTACGGTGTGAATCTCTTCGTGAATGCTCTGGTCCCTATCACAGTAATCCACTAAAATAATGGACAGTTCTGCTCTTTCCTTGTCTTTTCTGACTTTGTTGCGGTTAATTATCATACAGTAACATATGTTGTCTTGAAACTCCAAATCCCTCCCCTCCAAATCCGATCACAAGTGGTCATAGGAGACGCATTTAAGCAACCAGGTGTAAACAGCGATATGTCTCACCTGACCACATGTGATCGGATCACCCGAGACGCATCTTAATACCAGGTGTAAACGGGGTCTTTAATCAGTCGTGCAGTTGCTTTACATGTACAGCCTTCAAATGATTCTTAATTCATGTAATATTCAATTAATTATATTTAGCTCATTGTCATGATGTCTTGGTACCAGGATTTGTTCATTGTACTGTAAAAAAAATTGAAAGTCAGCATAATATGGAAGCAAGTGCTACAGATCCCAAAAGTTGTGATGTTTGGACAGAATCCTCCAGACCTTGCTTGGCCTTTCCTTAGCCTCTCTAGGCAAGTGAGTTGAGGAGTTGTGGATGCAGTCAACCTCAGCTTTATTTGAATGAATTTTAACAGCCATGAAGGGCTCTTTATTGCATTTCATGATGGCTTGTGCCACTTGGAAATCCACTTAATCCACACTGTCCTGTCTGCTCAGATCAAGAGATATAAGAGTCCCAGAACACAAAAAGAAAAGATGTTTTTGACACCTTAAACATCTACCCTGTGTTAGTGCACAAGGGCTGTTAATGATATTTTAACATTTAACAATTACTATGTGTCTTGAATTTAACAAACTAAACAATGTGAGATGCTGAATAAATAGCTCAGTAGTAGGCTACAAAAATATGATATTTAAAGGTGCATACATGTTTTCAGCTAATATTAAAGGATTTTTCTTTCTTTTTTTCCTTCATTTTTTCTTTCCCTTTCTTTTAATTCTGTCTATCTTTTCTTTCTATCTTTATTTTCGTACATTTGTACTTTCACTTTCTTTTAGTTCTTTCTTTGTCCTTCTTTCCATTCATTTGTTCTTTTTCTCCCTTCTTATCTTCCTTTCTTTTTTCTTTACTTTCATTTTTAGATCTTTCTTTTCATTCTCTCTTTCAAGCACAAATATCTCATGCACTGGTGAGAAACATGTTCGTCCTTTAAAAGCTTTTGTCTTATACACATTCTCTCTCTCTCTCTCTCTCTCTCTCTATCTATCTATCTATCTATCTATCTATCTATCTATCTGTCTCTCTCTCTCTCTCTATCAGTGTGTGCTAGCTCACAGTTAGGGGTTGAGAGAAGCGTGTAGCCCCTGGCCCGCTGCTGAATATTAAGCAAGCAGTTAGAAACCTGCTGGAAATAGTGCTTGCTGATTTGATGTGCGTGGCAGGGCGCTTTCAACCCCAGTTGCTGGGTGTGCAGATAAAAGCTACTTTACCTACTCCTGCTCATTTTCTAAAGATCAACATCCTGCAGCCATAGAGAATGGCATGCAATCAGCCTCTGCTAAAGCCCTGACATGATTCTATACTCATTGCCAATCATATCTCATAATAGGACCCTATTCAATGGCAGCCATGCCTCCTATCAATACTCTACTTACATTTCACACCAGAACCCTTCTTATTACCAGTGTAGGGCTGAGCAAGGATGAGGGAGCAACAATTTACATCAACATGGCCTATAGGACCTAGATAAGCAGATGCAATCACACCCCTGGTGCACATGAAATAAGCCGCAGTTATTTGGACTCTCCCACTATACAGGATCTATTGAAATTTTTGTATTTTAATCGATTTTTCAGTCTTATAAATGTGGATGTATGAGTGTCCTAAGTATAGATGGTCAATAACCATCTTTCAAAAAAACTTGTTTTTTGGAAATATGCAAATAAACCTCTTTCCCTATGCATGCAATCAGGGCTGTAACCAGGGTTTAAAAATTAGTGAGGTCTGGGGTGGGGTGCCAAGAATTGTACCAAAATTACAATTATATTTCTTTGCGTTGCACTTTATCATGAATTTGCCTGATATGAACTGATCTAACGCAATTAAAAATTGCAGTCGTGTGCTGTTCAGTTGTATATTGCTTAGAAATTTCTTTTTGAATATTAAACATTTACCGAGGTCCGGACCTCGGTGACCACATAGCTGGTTTCGGCCATGCATGCCTACAGATTAAATTTTTTCCATATTTTCTCGGTCTTATGAATACCACAATTGGATGCTTCTCTCTGATAAGTGAACAAATCTTTGCTCAGGGTAAAACCATTAAGTGGGATGCTAAGGAGGTTTTAACATTGCTCACAAATCCATGAAAGTGTGAGTTTGGACTGTTTTCTGTCATTGCAGTAATATTTAGCTAAAAGGTGACTTTAAAACTCCAGTTTAGTTGGCCTCTCGTAGCTGTGTTGTTTTGTGTCATTTATATTGAGACATCACATTATTTCCACTTTGTGATTTTGTTTAGCAAGTTTGAGTGCAGAGTTGCTGCACCATTCTTAGCATTTGATTACGTTCTGTGTGATCATACACCGTAGTTAAAATCTTAAACATATGTGTACATCCATAACAGAGCTAATTACTACAGTAACATGAATTTAATGGAGTTAGATTAGCAACACATTTTAGCAATGTCATCTTTTATTCTCCTTTTTCTCATAGAGTCTTTGCTTTAAAACATCCAAAGGTTACAAACCAAAACCAGTCATACCTCCTACGTGTTTCCACGCTATCAGTTTTATCACATTGCACTACCATGCTTAGATGCCCGTTATAGCAAATGTGTTTGTGTTTTTATAGAAAACAATATTCCTGTCTTTAAGGCACTGGTGGGTATGGAAATGTTGATTGGCTTAATTTAAAAAAAAATGGTCTCAGTGTTTATAGAGAACTTTTACAGATGTTATTTTTGTTTGCATGATAATTAGTCAAATGAAAATTAATCAAAATATCAGCCTTGTTTTAGTGTTAGTCATCAGAAAGAAATTCAGATATTGTACTGCTTCAGGGCATTTACATTTATTTATGTAAAAAGAATGGCAAACATATGGTGGACTTTTAACCCGTTCATAAAAAGGAAATCTGAAGGCTACCACCATGATTTGAGAGATGCTGTATGACACCAGAACACATTCTGCTGAAGAAGGAGCTTCTTGGGGATCCTCTGACATTTGATCAAATTGAAGTCCAAAATCTCTGGTTTAAATAGCAGATGTAGACGCTCCCTTAGCTTAAAGTCTGTGGGGTTCTTTAGTAAGAAAACCCTAGAAAGATGTTTAGAAGAAATGTGTGGGCTAACACGCTGTCATGGATTTGTTTGCTGAAATTAAAACCGCACCAAGTTTGTGTGAAGCAGAGAGTACACAGCCTGCGGGACGTATGCGTGTGAGTCATCTAAAAACTTTCTTTAATGAGACAGCTCATCTCTGTGGACCCCTGCAGATATAGAGTTGTCAGATACCTTATTGAGTGCTGAAATTCTTGGCATTTACCACGCAAGGCTTCAGAGATACGGGAAGCCACGAGGATAGATGGGACTAATTGTTAACAGTCCTCAGTGTAGCTGCAAGCCTTGATTTGTGCATATCCATCATTATTGTGGTGTGCTGTACTTCTAAGAGGAGCCGTTGTCATGTGGCTGTGGAATTAGAGGGATCTAAAATGCAGAATAAACAGACAGGTTTTTTTGCTTTGACAGTGGTGATGGTGGAAATGTAGATTTGACATTACAACTGTTTTGTTTTATTCTTCTGTGCATCAAAGTGAGATTTTCCATCCCCAAAGTCACAGTGGTTTGGGTCTTGCACACCCCAACTCCCCCACCCTCTTGTGTGCTGCAAGCTTCCATTCCTTGTCAGTCCTTTAAAACATTACACTACACTTCTAAAGATAAGCCCTTCTTATACTGCATTTTTTTATACTATGCTGTAATTTTCTTATTATAATTTTCAGTAGCTCATCTGCTGTAGTGTATTGCTCCTGCATGGTAGAGCAAAGCACTACTAATGATAAGGTTGTAGGTTCAATTCCCAGGGAACACATGTCCTGATTTAAGCTCCTGCCAAATAAATACATTTAAAATTAAAAAAATAAATAAATAAATAAATACAAATAAAATCAGTTTTCTGATTAATCACAATCTTCATTTGAGCCATTCAGATAGTGATTCTTAAAATCCCAAGATCAATCTTTTACTCACTGCCTGTTTTCAGTGGCTAAGTGAAAATGTATATAGAATTCATCCTGTCCTGCAGATGTTAACACACAACTTACCAAACATTTAATTGAAACACAACAAATTAATGAATTTCCTCCATATGTTAGTAAAATGGACATTATAACTCAAACATATATAAATGAATCAGAATTTAATTAAATTGAATCCAAATTAGTTTGAATTAAAATATGTATTACGGTTAAACAGGAATGCACTGTAACAAAACATTCTACATTAAAAAAGGGCATTACAAGTATAGCATTAGGGGAAGGTTGTACAATTTTCACAGTTAATAAAACTTTACTTGATCAATTGAGAATATTACTTTGAATAACTTTTTAGTGTCCCATCCCAGATTTAATTCTGGACATTCTGTCATTGTTCAGTTTGGCAATAATTTATTTCTTAGGTTTAATATCAATCTAATCCAGAAGGTTTCTAGTTTGGAAACAACCACGGTCGGCCAGACAGTAGGGGGCCTCTTACAGTATTGTTTCAGGAGCCCAGTCGGGAGTTTGGGCAGGCCTGCCTATATGCAATGGATGGTTTTGTAATATATCAATTGATGAACTTACTAGAATCTGAATGTCATACTTGAATTGAATCAAATTTCTCCCCAGTTACTGTAGGTTGGAAAGTTGTAGCCTTGCACATCTGATATAATTTCTGAGACAGCACAGTCCTCAGTGTTAAGCCCCATCCAAAAAAGACAATGAAAAATGAAGCAACTTTTTTGTTTACTCCTTTCTCCTGTTCCCTCTATAGGTGGCGAGGTGCCCTACACAACTCTGGCCACAAGGATGATGATGGGGGTTTGGTGGCTGTTTGCTCTGATAGTCATCTCCTCCTACACAGCAAATCTGGCTGCCTTCCTTACCATCTCTCGCATTGAGAACTCCATTCAGTGAGTGCACAAATTTATTCAGAATGTCACTTTTTTGCATCATATTTCAGCAATCATCTTTACAAAAACAAAACAACATTCAGATGTGGCTTCATTTGGGCTAAATATGTTGTTGTGGTTGCAGGTTTTAGTGTTGTTTAAACATTACTAAAAAAAAGCTATGATTTTCAGGCATCATTGATTAGGATTAGAGAGGAAGTGTATTCATTGAGTACCATTCATCAAACAAAATGAAACCTCTCTCCTTCTAGCAAGCTTCAAAGAAAGAATCAGATAATTAAATCAATTATACTCTTGACACAAAAACTCAGACATGGATTTGCTCCTTACATGCAAGTAAAGATGTGCTCAATTCCACTCACAGACTTTGTGTCATTAAATGCGCTTGAGACCCCAACACAAGTTTGGTCATGTGGCGCTCAAAATGCTTCTTTACTAATAAGTTAACAGTGTGTGTGTGTGTGTGTGTGGGTGTGTGTGTGTGTGTGTGTGTGTGTGTGTGTGTGTGTGTGTGTGTGTGTGTGTGTGTGTGTGTGTGGCAGCAGGTACCCGCATGAACGCAGTAACTGCCAGATGCTAAATGTTTTGGAAAGGATTGAATACTGACATGTGTAACAAGTTTCTTGCAAACATGCATCTGAACTATTTATGTCCTTTTTATATTTCTATGTCAAGTGGATATAAATAAATATTTAAAATGTGTGTGTGTGTGTGTGTGTGTGTCTGGGTGTGTTTATAGAGCTTCTTTCGGGGGCATGCAAAATCCCTGTTTTAATTTACTGCTGCACAAATTTGATGTATCATTCCAGTGAGAATGACGTCAGATATCTGTGCACCGGCGATTCATTTAAACTGCCTGGATGAGCGCACAGAGTCAAGAGGAGCCCAACATACACACACCCAAATTCAAACCCATTCCAAACCCTGCTTTTTCACTGTGGAATGTGTCACTGCCTTCTTTCTGCCCACTGTGAGACCTCACAAATCCAGTGCATTTATTGCGCTACTTAGATTCAGCAATGCCTAGCGGTCATAGATTTAAAGCTACTAGTGTCACGAAATGGAATCACAAAAATAATGACTGTTTTCAAACAGGTTTCCCAACCAGTCCCCCTACCTTCCATTGGTTGGCCAAACAGATAGTCCTGCCCCAAACTCACGCCATTGGTTGAGCTAATGTTGCTGTTTCGAGCGGGTCAAGATACTCAAACAAACAGAACGATCTTATGACAGCTCCACAGTTTTAATTATTCGAGGGAATCAAGCCACTAATGACTTGAAAATAATAATCCACAAAAATGTACAATAATATGTACTCCAGTTGTTCCAGCTTTCTCTCTGAGAGTTCTCATCCCTTGCATGTGGTACAGGCTAATCAAATTCAGTGATGGCTAGCAGCGATAGAGTTAATTGTGCTTGTATGATCCCCATCTCCTTCGTTATGTAACCATGTAGGTGATGGGCATGGGGGTGTTACTAGTGAAATGAGAGTATTTCTTTTTTTGAGATCTCAGTTTGTTTATTTTTCTTTGAATTAGATTATCATTAATGAGCTTGTGTTTAGATCGCTTGATTCTAGTTCTATGTACCTAATTAGGATTTCCATAAATTTAAATGTATTATCTTTTAATGTGTAGATGATGGCAGGGTCATTACAGAAATAATTACAGCCTAAACTGTTCACCCAGGGGTCTGTTGTGTTAAAAAGCAGACGATGTAGCTGTTCAGTCAGGAAGAGCTGAAAGATTTATAAGATGAGCTGTGCGGGGGCGGGAGGGGGTTTGAAACACATTGAGTTTACAATTACACAGTTTTGTCTTGAGATAGAAGTTTCATTACCTAATAGATTATAAAAGTATAGCTGTTGGTGCAGTCTGCTTAATATCCTATTATTTATTTGCTGTGCAAATTTTAAGCAAGACAGATTCAAGGCCAAATAGTGGAGTATTTTAATGTTTATCTGTCTCTTTACCGATTTACTGATCTTAACCAAGTGTTAATTAAATAAGGCAACATCAACTAATTGACAACTCTCACTTACCCCACGTAGCTTTTAACTGGTAAACACAAAATCTATGCATTCACTCGTTTCAATTCATCAGGCTTTTTATTTCAGTAGTTTAAACAGCTTTTACCTTTTTTGGTATCAAATGCATTTACTTGAAAACTTTTCCAGCCCGGCTAAATTCAAAAGGTTGGTAAAAGATTTGAAAGTAATCAAAAACTCAGTAAGTCAAATCATGGATCAATCCATGCAGAGTAAAAACTGAACTGTGAAAATTTTATATTTTTTGTTTTGTTTTACATTATGCACCTTATGTCACAGTGATGGCTGGTATAAAGCTGTAGATGTGTTCAACTAGAATTTATCTTATTGTGAGTAAGCTAAACACTTCAGATATGTCTAGTTTATTCTGATTGCCATTGTGTTGAATAATTTGCAACACTGTGCCCCTGATTTGCTGGCTTTAATACAACTTTTCCAACAAGAAACACATCACTGATGTTCACTTTCTTCCTGACATATGCAAAATGAAAACAAGAAAATTGCATCCAATTTGCTTTTCATAAAGAAAGAAAAATCAAATACTGTACTATAGCCTTAATGTTTCAATCTGAATTGCAATGTGTCCTTGTGAGGCAGCATATTTGAATATTCACGTATATTGTTAAATGGTTAATTTGAAACGAGCAGGTTTAGAAATATAAAAATGGTTTAGAAAACAGACTGTACAATTCTGTTCCAGACGTATCGGCTTTCAGCATGGCTGTGAGACATGTCCATCTGGTTAAGGTGAAGGAGGGCCAGGCTACAGGCTTCTCGAGATTGGTTTTTCTTCACAAACATGCCATTTTGCCTGCAGTCTGGCTAGTCGCATTCCCTCCATGCCAACTTCCCGGGCAAGTAAATAGATCAGCTATGCGGCTATAGCATTTCAATGGCACCAGATGGTCACCTATAAAGGGTATGAAAAGTGTATACACGGAGAGATTGCTATTCTTGTGGCTAATTGAATTTTGCTGGAACAAAAAACACATTGCTGGCTTGCAAATTTCCCACTAGTATAAAACAAATACAGAGATGGATTAACCTGCACTCATTACTATGATATAGACATGGCATATTTACATTTTCACCAAATCACGCAATCTGTGCAGGTCTGCTATAAAGAGGCAATTACGTTCAATATTGACCCTACTTAAGTGCTTTCATGTGCACAATGAGCCACAGAGTAGATTACAAAGACAAAGAATCTGCATTAGCATTGAAAATGTAATGTCACAGACTGGCCCTGCATTGCTCAGTAGCTCTGCAGTGGTGTTTTATAGTACTGCAGGGTACTCAAAGGCCATTTTTATGGCAACTCTCTGTGCAAATGACACCCTACACATGACCACAATTCTTAGGGAGGGGCGGGGATTAAGTGCCGAGATTAATTGGGAGCAATAAAAGATTAACATTTGTGGCCAAGTTCATTAAATCTTCAAAGGGTGCTAGCGGAGATTAATACTAGAGGAGTCTGGTTTGAAGACGACAGCTGTCTGATGTTATAATATTTAATGAATTAGAGGTCAGACCAACTATCTACGGGAATCTCAATGGCACCAAGCAGCGCACCCACTGTCCGTGACTGCTCAAATTTACACCAATCAGCCACAACATTAAAACCACCTGCCTAATATTGTGTAGGTCTCCCTAGTGCCGCCAAAACAGCGCCAACCTGCATCTCAGAATAGCATTCTGAGATTATATTCTTCTCACCACAATTGTACAGAGCGGTTATCTGAGTTACCGACTTTGTCAGTTTTAACTAATCTGGCCATTCTCTGTTGACCTCTCTCATCAACAAGGCATTTCCATCTGCAGAACTGCTGCTCACTGGATGTTTTTTGTTTTTGGCACCATTCTGAGTAACTTTTAGAGACTGTTGTGTGTGAAAATCCCAGGAGATCAGCAGTAACAGAAATACTCAAACCAGCCCATCTGGCACCAACAATCTTCCATGCGATTATCTAATCAGTCAATTTTGTAGCAGTAGTGCAGTGCATAAAATCATGCAGATACGGGTCAGGAGCTTCAGTTAATGTTCACATCAACCATCAGAATGGGGAAAAATGTGATCTCAATGATTTGGACCGTGGCATGATAGTTGGTGCCAGATGGGCTGGTTTGAGTATTTCTGTAACTGCTGATCTCCTGGGATTTTAACACACAACAGTCTCTAGAACTTTCTCAGAATGGTGCCATAAACATAAAACATTCTGTGAGCAGCAGTTCTGTGAATGGAAGCGCCTTGTTGATGAGAGAGGTCAACAGAGAATGGCCAGACTGGTTTGAACTGACAAAGTCTACGGTAACTCAGATAACCATTTGTACAGTTGTGGTGATAAGAATGTAATCTCAGAATGCTATTCTGAGATGTGGGTTGGTGCTGTTTTGGTGGCATGAGGGGGGCCAACACAATATTAGGCAGATGGTTTTAATGTTGTGGCTGATCGGTGTATATTTAGAAGTTCACATAGTTATTCTAATGTGCTCTTGTGTGCACAGAGTCAGTCATATATGGTATCATTAGGTTGTTTTAATACAGTGGAAAAGCACTAATTTGTATCATTATCAGTTTTCTAAATGAAGTGAGACTTTGTTGAAATGCTTTAATGAGAACAGCACTATTTTGAGTGAAACTGAGAGGGCTTCATCCTTATTGTGTGTCTCGATTATTTGGTTAATGCAAATATTACTGCAGTGAATTAGTGTCCCTTGCTTGGCTAACTTTTAATTAGATGTAAGATATTAACACAAACTGCTGAATAAACAGTATTTGGCATAACATGAGTGGGAGAGTGTCTGCGTGATGGAGCTTTTGAATGGATTCACACAATGTTATGCCTGCATAATTAAGCTCAATCAAGTGTGGGTATTCATGCATTAACATTGTAGATTTTGTGTATAATGCTTACATTTTTTAATTATTACACCTCCAGGCATCAATCCAAGAGTCCCATTTCTCAGTATTTTCAATGATAAAATGCTTCATTGTCCCCCTTCAGGTCTCTACAGGACTTGGCAAAGCAGACAGACCTGCCATATGGCACGGTTCTAGACTCTGCCGTTTATGACCAGGTTCGCAGCAAAGGCATGAACCCTTTCGAGAGAGACCCTATGTACTCACAGATGTGGAGGATGATCAATCGAACAGGAGGAGCTGAAAACAATGTGGAAGAATCAAAAGAAGGCATTCGCAAGGTAGGATGCCATGCTTATCCATGACTACAAAGCCAAGAATATGCCACCATTTGTCCAATTATGATGCTTAGCTAAGCAACAGTTTGTAAAGATAGCGCTAATCATCTCTGAATAGAGATATAAAAGTGAAAGTACGCTAATGTGGTTTAATAGTGCGTGAGTTATGAGTAATTTTGCTCAGAAAATTCTCTCTCTGAATTCCCATACTAATTAGGGTTAATGCCTTATTTGTTAGCCCACCATTTTTTTTATTCCTTCCTTCCAAGGTTGTTTTCATTTTGGAATTTTATAAAGGCTGCAATTATAAAGGCTGGTAAGCAAGAGAAGTATGAAGGCAAGAGTCTTCACCTTCATCAGATCTTGTGAGAATACTTAAGAGTAAATGGCTGACTAGAGTGTCATGTTAATGTGATGTCATCTCACAGGTGTTCGGATAAATATTGTATAACACTTGCCAGAGTCTTGCCAGAGGCATCACCCTCTTTCAACCTCTTCTTCCTTTGCTTCCCCTCTATTTAACCTGCCCTTTTCTTTCGGTTGGATGTAGGCTTTAGAGTGCCCCCTAGTGAATGCTTCCTAAGGAACTGAGAAATTTTGTTCTCTTAAAATTTGTGGCCACAGCAACATTTGCATTTTAGGCATTTAGCTTATATCCAAAGTGGCTTACAAAGAGTGCTTTAGGTTTACTTATGCCATTTATAAAGATACCCGCTAGTAAAAAAGTTCTATGTAAACAAATACAAATATGCAAGGATTATCTAATACAAATACACCTAATAGGGGTTCTACCACTTTTTGTTGCTTTGGCTGATGTAGCCATAATCAGCATAAGGGAAACATTGACTAGTCAACCACTTTTCTGAAAATATAGTCAATAAGTAAAAATATGTGTTCATGAAAGCCATAATACTATCAGGACAACACTATAACACTATTTTTAATTAATTCAAGTATTGGTGAAAAAGGAGAGTCTGTGTCTTGAACATTGGGAGGGATTCTGATGTTCTCACATGTAGGGGAAGTTGATTCCACCATTTTGGTGTGAGGATTGTCTTACATAAGCTCACATATGAAGTGCTCTTTAAGGAATCTAAGAAATCTGAAGTCATTTTGTGACAGCAGGACTTCTTGGATCATGTGAAATCATCCATAAATATAGGAGTGGCTGGTACAATGGACAAGTAGCTCCTTTGGTTTCCCCAGCAAATATTTAAGATGCTTATTCTCTATTGTATTTCACCTTTTCTTTGAGTTATATATGTGCTAATGCTGAGAGCTCCTGTTCTTGAACTCATTTTTCAATAATAGGAGCAGACTGGGAGTTTCATTTCAGTGCTAAGGAAGATGTGCGTTCATAATTCATGAGCAGAGCATGCAAGATTTCAATTTTTATGGCACATTTTCATCCACATTTCAAAATAATTCTTTCCTTCAAGATGAATGTGTTTCATGAATTGTCTTAGATCTTATACCGTAGCTTTTCTGAATATTTTCTAGACATCACATCCTTTTCCCTTAAATGGTTCAATCATAAGCTACATCATGCTACAAGAATGGTCTGGCTTTTTTTGTCCTCTAGACTAGTAATTCACCTACAGCAAATGTATTGTAGATACAAGGAGCAGGCTTTTGTATGGAAAGCTTAGCAATCCCAGAAGGACATGAGAAGGTCTGCATCTTGGGAAGACATTTTTCAGGTCATAAGCTCAGATATGCCTATTATGTCTAGCTCAGTATCCACCAGAGGAGAATTTTGTACATATTCCATTAGTTAACATCAAAACATGATGGGCAGAGGAAGAAGAGGAGGGGGGTTTGAGAAGGAGATAGAGAGGTGCCTTTGAATGCAAACAAGAGAGTCTATATAAGCCAGCACTAAAAGGATTTCAATCCTTTTTCAGCATACACAGACTTCATTATCTAAGGCTTACATGGCCTGCATGTCCCTCACCTGAGAGTGAGATATATAGAAAAAAAAAGAAGGGAGACAGGAAGAAGTGACTGAAGGCCAGGCATATCCAAAGACACAGCCATCTCCTATAAGGAGGAGGATATAGACATCTTTTGCAAAAATGAATTGTTTTTCTAGGAATGGATGTTTTGCTTTACAGTTCCAATGCCTCATTCGGCTGATTTGGATACGTCAACTGTGGCGCCATCTTAGAACAGTCAAAAAGGAGAGCTGTTTGAATTGGTTTGAATTTTGAATTGCTCTGTTTGTTTGGCTCCTTTCTCAAACCGCTGCATAAACTGCTTTTGTGTCAAAACAGTATTGCGGTTCAAAGAATCAGCCGATAAGAAGGGATCTACATATGAATATCTACAGTATAACGAGAGGCACCCTCCACAACGAGCTGGCCGGAAGTGAACATTTTTAGTAAAAAAAAGTTTTAAATATTAATCAATTTCTAACAAAAACATAGTGTTTCGCTTCAGAAGACATTAATTAGACCATTAGAATCATATGAATTATTTTTATAATGGTTATATATACTTTTTGGAGTTTCAAAAATTTGGCACCCATTCACTTGCATTTGATGGACCTACAGAGCTGAAATATCGTTCTAAAAATCTTAATTTGTGTTCTGCTGTAGAAAGACAGTCATACACATCTGGGATGCCATGAGGGTGAGTAAATGATGAGAGAATTTTCATTTTTGAGTGAACTATTCCTTTAATATGGGGGTTGCAGAAATAGTAGTCCCGTTTTGAGGGGCTTACACATAACTTGCATCGAGGCATCAACACACTTCTCAAACCAGCATCAAGCTCCGCTTTTGACCTCACTTTGACCTTACAAGCATTGCAGATAGCATCATGGAATGGCAAATTTAGGATTTTGCCAGGCAAGTAAGCAGGAGATGTGCACAGAAAACGTTTATTTAGAGAATAGAAAAAAGTCCTGGCAATTGCTATAATACATTCTTTTTAGAAAGTATTTAGAAGACTTGTTTACTAAAGGTTTAGGATGTTCTTGCTAAATTTAAATGAAAGAACTGAAGTCTATGGATGCTCGGAAACAATAAAGCAAATATATATGAATAAATGAAAATGACGAAACCTTTCTTCAAGTTTTAAAATATTTCTTGTTGCTTTGTACACATTAAAGACATCATTTGTGAGGAAAAAATGTTGTAAAAAATCACTACTGTCCTGTCATTCAAATTGGCCGGTAATTATTAGCCCCTTTCACATACAGAGCCTTTTCCAGAAAATGTGCTGCATTTTTCAGGTTAGAGGTTGTGTGAGAATACAACCTTTTTTTAAATACTGATAAATTTTGCTCTGGCTTGTAGTTGTATCATTACCTATACATTTCAATATTGATGGTATGTGTGAACAGCACATGTGGTACATTTACCAGTAAAGGCAACACAACAATTTTCCTGTAATTTACCTGGTTGCATGTGTGAAAGGGGCTATTGGCTGCTAATTCAAAAGGTCAGTGGCAACAGGGTCACAAAAAAAAAAAAAAAAAAAATTGTGCAGGGGGCATAGAGGGGACTCTTCACTCCACAAAATTCAATGTATTGGGTAACAGTGACGTGAGGAAACCCCTTTACAGTTCAAAGAGCCAATCAGCTTTTTGATAGAGGCATCACAATGCTCAATATGTCAAATCTAGGAATGGAAGTCCCTTTGATTTAGCCTATGGAAGGACTTTTTGATAGCGACTCTAGGAATGGAAGCGACTCTAGAGTCAATGTGGTGACTCAAGGAATGGAAGTCCCTTTGATAGCGCCTATGGAAGGCCTTTTTCATAGAAGCATCATCTAGAACACGCATGTGCATTAGCTAGAACAGCTTGACTTTTTTTTTTTTTTTTTTTTTTTTTGCCATTTTCAATTTATATTATCTTTAAATTGAGATAAAGAGACACTATCGCTGCCAGATTTTGTTCCTGATTTGAAATATGCTATTGGTACATAATCTTGACCAACAGCTTTGGACATTTTGATCTTTCCTCATTCAAGTAGATAGCAGCTGTACTGGCATGACTGAAAATATTCCTTGGGCTTTGCCAATATGGCCGCTGTGTGAGCGGACTTGCCTTAGATTGAACTGAACTGACTTGGGCGCAGCTTAAAGAGTGACAAAAACATGGATAGCTCAGAAGGAGGTGGGAAGGAAGACGGGGAGATTGGAAGATAGACAGATGAAAAGAATTCTCATCATAGAGGGGAACTAATGATCCTTCCCTCATTCTTTTTTCATTCTCTAGATTCACACAAACACGCTACACAAAGAGCTACACTCCTCTCATTATACAAACGCTTATATATCATTTCCTTCTCAGCTTGCTCATTAGTTTGTTGTCACACCGAACAGCGCAAAACAGCGAAGCGCATGTGGGAAGTCGGACCATGATTTAAAAAGCGTAATGACGAGAATTGAGTCATCACCAGCTGGGGCAAAGCGAATGCGTGAGGAGGCTTGCTGTATGGGAAAGATTATAACTCTTTAATGCCTGCTTGGTGTGCTTGAGAAATGTCTGTGAAGATCAGAGAGCTGCAGTGTGTGTGTGTGTGTGTGTGTGTGTGTGTGTGTAACTGTGTTTAGACTGTGTCACATCACTTGTTGTATGCACCTGTTCACCACTAATCAGGAAACATTGCTGATGTTGATTGGAAGATATTTAGAGCTTTCATGTAAGCAGTGTGTGTTAGTGTTAATCTTCATCTCAAGAAACAGGCAGTTTTTTATTAGCTACATTAAAGACTGAATTAGATCCAAGAAACAATACCGTGGAAGAGGGGTAGGAGAATGTTTAGAGGTTATTTGTTAAGTATCTTAATTACACACAGAATCTTTGGAGCTTTTCTTTTGATCATTTGGCTAAAGCAACCTCAAGTCTTCTGAATGTTTAAGACAACATTAAAGACTGATAGACTAATTCATTAAAAATAATCAAGAAGTGATAATTTTTAAAGAATCAGTCTAACTGATTTGCAAACTGGTCAATAAATCTGAATCAAATTCAGGAGTTTTTCATTGGTTAAAAAGGTTGAATGGTTTGTATTGATCAGTGAATCGAAGTTTTGGTCAGTGAATCAAGTCGTTTAAAGTCTTTTGCATTTCTACCCTTTATCAAATGATAATTCTCTCATCATTTTCTCACCCTTATGCTGTCTCAAACTTGGATTACTTTCTTCTGTGGAACACAAAGGTATTTTGATGATGATATGAATATACAGTATCCATACAATGCAAGTCAGTATGGTCCAACACTTCCAAGCTCCAAAAAAGGCAGCATAAAGATAATCCATATGACTCATGTGGTTTAATCCATGTCTTAGTGGTACAGTGATACAATCAGTTTTAGTTAAGAAAAGACCAAAGTGGTATTCCTATTTCACAATAAATTGTGCTTCTTTAGCTTAGATCACACAATTTTTTTTATTTTTTTTTAAATATACCTTTTTCAGGCTGGATCAGCTAATGCGCTTGCACTTTCTCAAACTGACAGCCGATGTCTGTATTTAAAATACAGTGACTGGCTCTTTTACCTGTAAGGTGGGACTTACTTTTCTACATCAACCATATTGGGTGTTCTAGTTTCTCTAGATATTCCAGGGGAATATCTAGTTTCTTTAATACAAGTGCCCTGTCTCCGGCTAGATAGTCTCTGGTGAACCTCACTCCGCTTACTCAGGCATATTAAAGAGAGAGAAATATAAAAGAGTGTAGAGTACAGAACAACAGACAATAAAAGAGTTATGGACAACCAAAGGTGAGAGAGAGAAAAAAAGATATATAGTGTAGAATATGTGGCAGAGAGGATAATTGAAACTGGACATTACAGGTAAGACACAAATAGAGGAGAAGGAAGAATGGAAGTGCTGCTTTAACTGAAAATTAGCAGAGACTTATCTTCTCTCTGCTGATTTATTTAGCTGAAGATTGTTGCCAGGCATCTGATAGAATGAGCGGGTGTTACAGCTTCAAGAGAAGGGGCGAACTGCCGAGAGACACAAAGGACCAAAAGAGAGAGGAATGGTGTTGTTCAGAAAAGATAAGAGGACTAGGGGGGGGGTTGAGTGGTGACACTGTAAAACTGTATTTAAAGTGTCTGAAGTATGTATTTCTTCTCTGTGCACACATACACACAGCAATTTGAGCAAAATTAAAGATAGATGAATAAATTGAGAAGGGTTGGTCTGAGGATTAATAAAATACCTGGAGAAATTTGCTCATTATCATTCCCAGCATTCATTTCAGTAGCAATTGGTCAACTGATGCATAAACCCCTGGAAATGTGCAATTTGAATAGTCATCTTTTATCATGGGCATTGAGCCTTAATTATTCAGGGGCCACAGGAAAACTAATGGCACCACAAGAACGAACAAAGTCCCAAGCCCCTGACTAGTGACTTGTTACGAACAAAGTTTCCAGAAGTTAAACAAAAAGGTTGCAATGGCCATGGTAAAAAAGAAAGAAACCAACAGTAAATATAAACATGCTAAATCAAACAATGACAGGTGAGCGGAGTAAATTAAACTGTCAAAAAACTAAGAGTAAAGAAATCTTTCTAACTCCCACTGAAAAAGAAACAAACACAGAAAATGAATCTTCCAGATCCACTTTCTTACCTACACTTGCTATTTTAATCTGTTTTAACCTAACAAGAGACAAACTCACCATCCATCTAAAAGAAAAGGAATCAAAACAACAGCAAACACACACTAAACACAGAAGTGGGATTCCTGGGGCAGCAGCCATGAAGTGAAGCCAGCACCTCTTAAACAGGCTTCAGTTGTAGCTTGTTAAGAGTCTGTGCCCCCATCTAATTGGCAGACTCACACAGGAAACACAAAAGCAAAAGAGCAGGGGCTCATAACATGATTATCCTGAGCTATGATGTCAAAGACAGCAGACAGGAAAAACGATCGGTTTTTACTTGTGAATGGTCATCATTGGAGACAAATGCTCTTTGATTCCAAGAAGTGTATTTGTGGCATCTATAGTACCAGCTGGGGCTAACTGGACCATGCTAACAGCCAAACCTTGATCCATTGCATTGATTTAATAGAACATGGAATTAGGTTCCGGCCACATTATTTGCTTGAACATGTGGAAGGGAATTAAGCTTAGGGTGTTCAAGCTGCTTGGCAGAACATTTGTCTTTATCCTTCACAAAACTCATTTTACTCCTGACTCCTTCATATATCAGTCTCTCCTCACTCCCTGTGTGTCTGTCGTTCTGAAGAAAACATGATTCTGGGTTATTTAGCGATGCTGAAATACAAACTTGTGAAATGGGAAGTCTGTTAGCAGTAACTAAAACAGACTAAAATTGAAGGAATCTTTGGTGAGGGACCTCATTAGCATCCAGTGGTGATTCCATGCAGTTAAAGGGATATTTCTGGTTCAATAAAAGTTAAGCTCAATTGACAGCATTTGTGGCATAATATTGATTAACACAAACATTTATTTTGACTCATCCCTCCTTTTCTTTAAAAAAGGCAAAAATCAAGGTGACAGTGAGGCACTTAAAATGGAAGTGAATGGGGGACAATTGTTTACATTAAAAAACTCACTTTTCCAAAGGTATAGCCACAAAACATAAACAATATGCATGTAAACATGATTTTAGTGTGATAAAATCACTTACTATCCTTTTTTGTGTAAAGTTATAGCCAATTTTACAACTTTGTTGCCATGACGATGTAATGTCAACAAACCTTAAAATGACTGTAAAAATGACTCTTTAAACAACTTAACAGCTCAAATAATACATGAGTTTTAACAGAAAAATTAATGAAAGTGCTTTTATAGAATTATAAGCTTCACATTTCTGCCTTTAAACCCTCTAAAAAATGTCCCATTCACTTCCATTGTAAGTGCCTCACTGTAATCTCGATTTTGCTTCTTTTTTTTTTTGTTTTTTATGAAAAAGAGGCTGTGACTAAATTACATTTTTGTGGTAATCAACAATATGCCACAAATGCTGTCGATTGAGCTTAATTGTATTAACCCAGAATATTGCTTTTGGACTTTCTAAGATCTCCTTATATATTCCATATGGAACCTTGATGTGATGACAGGTCCATCAAACAAAGAAGCAAATTTGTATTTTTGTTGTTTTAAGTTTGTGAATTGTATGAGAGAGAAAGATGTGACACCATGAAAAAATATATTGACAATCATGGGTTGAATCATTCGCACAAATCTGAACTGAACTGAAATTGAACTGGCGCAAACGAATAACTGAACCAAAGATCATTACAATAGATATGATTTGAAATGAGCCAAGAACCGTTCTGTCAATGTGTACTTTTTGAAAATAATGTTAAAAATGTAAATTTTAAGGTTAGAGTTGTTTTGCAATAAACTGAATAAAAAAAAAAAACTCCCAAAAACAAATTCTGAAAGAAACACTTTAAACCTTTTGCAACATTTTGATGTCTTTAGTAACGTCAAAGAGTTTCCTTTTGTCGGGAAGTGAAAAAGAGTAGTCCTCAACATGTCCATTTTATCCCAACCGAACTTAAGTGCAGAGCAACTTCTAAGAACTTGAAGACAGCATTAAATCTGAGATCTCTTGCTGTGACACTCCAGAAGGTGACACTCCAGAGAGGTATGACAGAGTTGAATTGTTGTGAGGGCTGAAATTCTCTTTTAAACTGAAGGAAATGACTGACTTATAAGTAAATCCAGACCTCGCATTGCTGCTTCTCTGAGCGATGTTTCTCCTTCATGCAGATAAACATTCTTAATCAAACTCTAAAGAGTCACTCTGGTGTACTTTAATGACAAATGTAAATGGAAAGCTAGATAGAAACACACGCAAACCAGAAAAAAATAAATTAATGGTGAAATTAAGGGTATAAATTTGAGGGGAGAAACATCAATGTGAGAAAATGGAAAAGACAAACAGCCTCTAAAGGATGAGTTTAATCTCGAGCTCAACAACCCTCTGGTCTGCCAGCAAGATGACCCAAATTGGATCATTAAATTTCACTTCTGTATTCCCATAGAGAGCAGAGGAGAATGAACCCCCACACGTTTCTTTTTGGGTTGTGTTTTGGAGACAAAGTTCAATTATTGAATTGTAAATGAATTAAAGGAAGGAGCGGCTGTATCTAAGAGTCAGCTGTGGCATACATTTTGCAGCAGGTATGTGTGTTTGCAGAGCAGGAGGTGCAAGTGTTTGTGTGTGTGTGTGTGTGTGTGTGTGTGTGTGTGTGTGTGTGTGTGTGTGTGTGTGTGTGTGTGTGTGTGTGTGTGTGTTTGTGTGTGAGTGTGTGTTTCTTAAGGGAAACTGCAGCGATGCCCCACTCATTCTCATTCTGTTTATCCCTGCACCACATCTTTATCTCTGTCTGCGGGAGACAAGATGGCCCACCGCCAAGCCTTAATGGACTTTTGGAAAGCAAAGAAAATAATACATCATAGGTTGAGAAAGGAGAGGTAGTAAAGGGGTGGTGGTCCTAAATATTTTTCTCTTGCCAGCACACATCTGAGAAAATATCCTTGGCTGTTCAGATCTCATGTGAGAGAGAGAAAAGATACCTGGGCCTCACCCAGACTCACACGCACACAAATACACACAAACCATTTGTCATAACCCAGAAAACATGGGCATACTTGTGTGTGACCATTTCTATATGGTCCCGTTATGAAAAAACATAATGGCTTGAATCTGAAATGACACTTCAAACCCTTTTTCCTCAGTCTCA
Organism: Myxocyprinus asiaticus; assembly: GCF_019703515.2. Taxonomy (NCBI): domain Eukaryota; kingdom Metazoa; phylum Chordata; class Actinopteri; order Cypriniformes; family Catostomidae; genus Myxocyprinus; species Myxocyprinus asiaticus. The sequence continues at coordinate 22,761,947 of NC_059376.1, read as the reverse complement.
TATTGTGGATGCTGGTTTGTTACACAAATTATTGCTTTCCCGTCAATGTAAGTGCCAGATCACATCCACACCTGCACAACATGCTCATGCACCTCATGATTTTTTCAAATTCAAACTTGTATAATTCAGATTTTATGAGATCACAGGAGGTCAGATGCCTCAAACAGGAGAAGTCCCTTTGCGAATCTCAAGAGTGGTGACTTTAAATTATTCTGAAGCTAGAAAAAAGCATGCTGTCAATCAAGAGAACAGGCTTGCTGGAGCTCTATATCTTTGTCATCTTAGCATGAGTAAAAAGCATAAAATGTCAACATCACAGCCACGCATGATGCAGAGGACAGGGGCTTCGTTTAGTGTGTATGTTGCCCTAACGTGCAACTCTGAGGAACAGAGAGGGGGTGCTCCGGAAGACAGCTGCATGAGTGATGAGGAGCACTCTGATTATTCAGCCGGGTGTGTGGGCATGTCTGCTGGTATCGAATTGTGTTCCCTGTTGGTATCTGTTTCCCCCTAGCTCCGATAGGGTATGGGGTTATGGTTAGGGTTAGGGTAGGTAGGGTAGTGTAGGTTAGGGTTAGGGTAGACAGGGTAGGGAAGGGTTAGGCTTAGGTTTGTGCATGGGGGAACGCATTCTGACAGCGGAGAATGTTACCGTCAGATACTGTTCCCCCCATACAGATCTGCTGGGAGGAAACAGATCCCAACGGGAAAACAGAGTCGACATAACACCGGGATGTGCATGTGTGCACTCATATGAGAGAGCGCTAAGAATGTCAGGATGCTCGTGTCCTCAGGGTACTTGACAGCTTTTTCTCTCTGTCATTTCTGGGATTGGGTGAAGCCTGTATTTAGCTTTTTCATGGAAAAGATTCATCCACTGATCCATGCTGTCATCGTAGATAGACGGCAAGAAGAGCGAAGGGGAGAATACTTGATTTCTGGACTAGAACAGTCCCCTTCAACATCAAAGAAAAAATGATCAGACCAAAAATGGCCAGAGATGTGACTTGGTATTACCAAAGTTGCTTTAATGCAGTGGTTCTCATTTTTATTTATTTATTTTTTTGGTCACTCCCTCTTTTAAACAAGAAAAATGTTCAGGGGTCCCACCCCCACCCCATAATCTGATAAAAAAAAAAAAAGAAATAATCATGTTTCAAATATTTTATTTCTTTTATTTCAAGTATTTTTTCACCTTTATGTCACAACAAAAGTTTTATTTAAAAAAAATGCAATGAATACTGAAGGCTTTCAGTTTAAATTTTTCTGCTGAATAATGATAAGTACTTTGTCACTAGGCTTATATTGTGCTGCATTATGTTACATGAATACATAAAACATTTTAATCATGCCTATATACAGTACTTTTAAAACAGAATAAATTAAAATTGACTGTTGCAGGAGCTGTCTTAATATATAACAGCTCACCCAAAAATGAACATTTCTGCCATCATTTACTCACCCTCGTCTTTCAAAACCAGTATGACTTTTTCATCAGTGAAACACAAGATTGAGGGAAGAGAGGATTGTGGTTGTGACTGTGACTGTCAACCTCCAAAGCACATAAAAGCACCATAAAAGTTGTTCATATCACTTTTTTGCGCTATATTTAAATTAATCTGAAGCCATACCATAGTGTTGTATGAGGAACAGACCAAAAATTAAATGATAATTCAACTCTTCACCCACTGAATCTAGCACGCACACGAGAATGTCTTTGTTTACTTAAGCACAGCACAGTGAGCGAACCTGACGTCACATAAACGCCTTGGGCTGTCGAGAGCTACACGTAGGACATGCTGTGCTGCCAGAGGAAAGTATAAACAAAGCTTAACGAGAAAAGGCAGAGGAAAATAAATTGTGCATATTGGTTCCATTATGTATTGTCAAAATGTTTCTTTTTTTTATCATTTCAAAGTTATAGAGATTTGAGAATGGGGCAGTCTTCTGCACCCCTTACAATAGTGGGGCACTCCCCACACTTTGAAGCAAGTGAGTTCACTTGGCAACCATCTTGTTAATGCCCCTGGCAAGCTATTTTTATGTAAGCAGAGAACTGAATTCTCTAAAACTGCTTGTTAAGATTATTTTTCAATAACATACAGTATTAAAAATAAGGCTGAGTAATGCCAAATACCTCACAATATAAAACTTTTCACGATATAGATGTCCTGATTCAAAATATAGCAATGCATTACAATATCATAACTGGATTACAATTTAAATTGCACCAAATGCGTGCGTGATCTAGCGTGTCTATGAGAAAATGCGTGAATCTGTGGGTTCAGTTTCAATATCTCTGGTGCATCATAGACGTGGCTCTGAAGGCACTGAGAAACAATGGCCTCAGAGTTTACACTAAAAATTACCTGCTTTATTATTAAACTGTTGTATAGAATATGAAATATATGAAAATACAAAAATAAATGAATAAAAATCTAAAGTATCGATACAATATCATGTGAAAAAGTTGTATGATGTAGAAATGCAATTGTATCGCCTGACAACAATGTTATCAAAATCTTTCTTCTTTAGCACAGTTGTCAGTTAATTGCTAAAATGTATTCATATGTCTATGAAAAATAGCATCTATGAAAATCTACCCAGAGTAGATGGTATAATGAATAAATAATGATGAAAAATAACTATATGAAGTGCAATAAATAGTGTTTTAGTATGGGAAGCCAGTTTTAAAGTAAAGTAATAGCTCACAATGTCACAAAGTTGTGCAAAGTACAGTCGTCAAAAACCAAATGCTAACTAATATAATCTGTTAAATATTTTTTTCATAAGTAGAAGAGAAGTGCTCTTGTGGGGAGGTTAGACAACTTTCTTTGCAATCAATCTCTACATTCTCTGAGGCTAAACTTGCAGTCTCATGGCTGTCCTAGCCACTTTATCTTTCACCCTTTGTGTGGGAAGCTAAAAAGGATATGTACAGGCCCTCTTCTCTTTTCTTTTTAAGTCTTAACTATGTCTTACCCGAGTGTGTATAGTAAATGATCAAAAGACCAGTTCGGTTTATGTGTAGCTCCCTCCAAATCAATGCTAAATTAACCGTCCTGTTTTTGCAATCATGCAGAGCACTTTAAAAGGTAAAAGCCAGTTGTAGGATAGTCAATCAGAGAGAGAGAACAGAACGTAGCTTGTTAAATAGATGAAGAATTAGGTGACATTGATGAGATTTTGGCAAAGGACACTGGTTGGATCCAGCCTGGGTGACGGTGCATTTTTACCTGTCAAGAATGAGCTCTTCTACCAACCCAGGTCTTCATACATCATTTTTTGTATAAAGGGGAGCAATTTTCTATGGCACTGAATGCTTTTCTTTTAAGAAATGAAAAGCAAAACTGAGAATTACACTTCTTTCTGTGGCTCACCACTCAATCTAAATGTCAGAGGCATAATTCATCTGTTTTAGCAATCAATAGCCTACACTTCACATTTCTCCCTCGAAGGTTCTTTCACTTCCTGCTGAGCGCGCTGCTGTTAGCCGTTTTCATGCTGAAGTGTCATGGAAAAATGACAAGTATATGAATCCAATATGTTACAACTGGGATTTTGCCATTTTGAGGGATGTTATTGTATTTTCAGTTCAGAAAAAGAACTGTATTCTTATATTGCCACCTATTAAATTGAGGGTGTTTGATGTTTTCCTGTTTGTCGTTGTTTTAGAAAATAATAGGTGATGTTTTTTGAAAGATTAAAAATAGTGTTTTTGTAATTTTACATAGCAAGGTCTATTCAAGGTCTCTTGGTTGAGACTGCATTGTAAATTGTATTTGAAGCCAGAACATTTTGAAAGAGCTTGTTCATTATTTGTAAAAAAGAGATTTTTTTCTTCCATTATTTTTTTTTACATTGGAACAATCACTAATCAGTTAAGGACCATATTTGTAATATTTCAAAACAACAGATTGAAAAATGAGATTAAAAAAAAAAAATCATGATTTATGCCATATCCCATTAGAAACAGCTCAGTGAGCTGTCCTGGACTGTTTCTCCAACATCTGTCCCTAATTATTCCTCTCTCACTTATAGATCCTGTCTTTGGGAAGAGGTACGTCCTTTTGCATATGGTGTGTGGTAGACTATTAATTGCTTTTTCTTCATTTTTTGTAGAATAGAGAGTACTAATGACAGCTCAGAGCCAATTAGAGAGTAGAGGGAACACAGGAGTGGAAGTTGTCATATTGGTATCTCTGTGTGTGTTGTGTCTGTTGAGTGCACATTCAAGCTCAGGCCACCTGGGTGTGCGGTTTCAGTGTACCTTGCTTGAGAGTCTGCAAAGACCGTTACTCGGCTGTCTATCTCTAACAACAGCTAATTAATGATACTCCTCACTGCTCTCTGTAGCGTTTTAATGTACTCTTTCTGCATTAATTGTATATATATTTTTTATTTCTCCTAAGATGATTGAGAAACATCTGAGAAAAAGTTCAAATTAAAATGAAACATAACAGAGAACTTAATTAAGTCTCATAAAATATGAGAGCCATTTCTGAGCAATACATTTTTTTCTGGGAGCTACCAATAGTTGCTTTCACATATGCAGCCTGTTCCAGAAAATTAACTGCAATTTAATGTTTTTTTTTTTTTTTTTTGAGGTCATGTGTGAATATGCCCCATTTTTAAACTACCGGTAAATCAGCTCTGGCAGTTTCCCTGAGTGAGAAGCAGAAACATTAACTGAAAAGTTCAGTTTTGATGCTGTGTGTGAACAAAGCCATAAAATTATAGGTTTAAGCACATACATGTTTAGTATGCACTGATGTTAAAAGTCTGCTTTGGGCCAGTCACAAAGTTCTTAAAGAGATGATTCAGTTACTCTGGAGTCAAAAAATGTAGTCAAATTGTACAGATAGTGAAATGATTCCATCTAGATGGAGGATATCAAACATTTTAGAGTGGACCATAGAGGAAATGTCAGAGTGTATGATGCTCCACAACTCAAATCTGAAGTCATATGGTGAGTAGCCAATGGAAATCGATCATGCAAGGCCATGAAACCGGACCATGAAAAGTAGAGATGGTTAACAAGCGCTCTAATTGGAGCTTAACTTTTAATGCCACTTACCTCTGACAAGGGCTGGGCGGTTTTTCCGATTTTTTCAATTAATTTGAATTTGCGTTTTGACATGATATATGTATAAAAATCAGATCGGGAGCAGCATTAAGACAAATGCTGTGAATATATTCAGCCTTTGGTGGATTTACATGGACATATCTAACTATAGCTTTTGCAATTTTTTTATGCAAAATCTTGATTTCTCGATAAAATATATATATATAATTCAAAATAATAATAATTTTCACAGCATTTGTCTTAATGCTGCTCCCGATCTGATCAGCTGCACGTGTGTGGCACGCTCCAAATGAACGTGACAGGTTTACATAGAGACTGATGTAAAAGACAGCTGTAATATTCCCAGTAAGATTGTAAACAGTTTTTCTAGTAGCTCAACTTTGTCCATCATGCATGTGTACACTGGCTTAAGACCATAACAGGCCTCAGCGTGTGCATGTTGATGAATGGTCTTCTTTCTTTTCTTTTTGCCCATAAAAAAGTGTTAGTTAGGCTACGTGACTGTTACGGGTGTTTCATTTCAAATCATATGGATAGGCTATATATGGGACATCAAACATCCACCGCTCCTTTACCATGATGTTTTAGATAGATCGCTAATTATTGCTTTGTTCTGTGAAGTGTTTCAAGTGTACTGCATCTATAGCCAACAGTTGGCAATTGGTCATTTTAAAAAACTTTGGGAGATGAATTGTAATGATAAATTATTTAATATTTCTGCACTGCTCAGCGTGAACTGCTAGAGGGCACGTCCATATGCAGAGGTTTATGAATATACAGACAAATTGTTTGATATATCTCTAGATAAACTTGATAATTTATAGAGACTGATTTCTAGATAACTTTCTAGATAGACTTGGTTTAGATTTAATGAATACCTACACTGGTTAAGAAGTATTGTGCAGTTTTCTTATTTTATTCTATTATATCTGAACATCTGGGTTTAATAGATTTTAATTTATTTTACATTTACTTTATGTTGACAACTTCCCCATGTGGTTTTTCTTTATATATATATATATATATTTTTTTTTTTTTTATTTTATTTTTTTTTTTTTACATTTTTAACTGTACATTTAACTGTACCCCCAATCCAAATCCAAATCCAAATCCCAGACCTAAACCTAACCATCAGTGGAGTAAAAATGAAACCTCCAAATCGCTGATTATTCTTATATGATTACTTCCTGGATTCAACGTGGAATCTGAACCTGCTGCTGATGCAGTGCGCTTCCTGTCATGTCATAGGGGATTCGGGGAAGGTTAACGTCCTGGAAACTATGTAGAAATGTCCAAAGATGCTTGTCGGTGAGTCGGATACCTTAACTCTCTGAAACAACATGCCGACTTCCGATGTGATAATGTTGATGTGTTACATTTACCAGTAAAGGCAATCCAACAATTTTACTGCGATTTAACGGGTTTCATTTGTGAAAGTGGCTTTTGACTAGCAACCACAAATATCTAAAAGAAAAGACTCTAAAATACTGTAGAATTTCCTTTTGATCTTGACAGAGAGTTCAGCTCATTTAAAGTTTGAATTTATCTTTTTTTTTTGTTTGTTTGTTTTTTTTTTTTTTTTTTTTTTTTTTTTTTGCTTTTTGATATGTGCAATTTCAGTAGGATCAAGTAACAATTATACAAACAGTCAGCATTTGTGTTTTACTTTGAATTAGCTTGAAAATCCATTTCAGCAAAAGCATAATCATGGGTTAAAAGATAAACTGAAAAAATATGGTGGTTTTAAACCGAAATGGATCTAATGAAAAAGTGTATTAAATAGAGAAGAAAAAGAGAGCCCACTTTGTCACTGGAGACCAATCCCTGAAACTGGATGAAACCGTCCTTAATGGAGGTAAGCCTGTTTGATGTACAAAGTCTTGCAGCTGGCACGATGGTCTCAGGGACCTTGAGCCTAGGCCTTTTGAAGAAGTCTCAGCAGGAAATCAGAGAACAAAGCTGATTGGCTCTCAGCAATGTCATCCTGGGAGATGATCACTCAGCAGTAATGTCCTCCATCAAATGAAGTGGACCTCTCTCCACACTTACATGGGTACTCTGGAACTCGGTTTTTGAAGCATTTTATGCTCTTGACCTTTTAGAGTTTAAACCTGATAAAGGTTTTTCAAACTAAGATGTCAGCCCATCAGGAAATGACGCGGGAAATCAAGTAATTTTTTTAATTAATGGAAAAATTGCTAAAAGAAGGAAAAATTGTGTAATTTCATCTAGAAGACGAGTAGGCTAAATGTAGACTACTCATATTCAGCATATTTGGCCCTGCAACTCAAAACCAGTGGTATGAATACTACAAGCAAAACTGTTATCCAAACAATCCCTAATAATTGTCTAAGATGACAAGCAGAAAAACAACGTCTGGGTGAAAGGTTCAAAATACCTGAAATTACACGTACTACACTTCAGTCCTAACAAACATGGGGAAAAGCACCTTCGGAGGAATGTGCATCTTGCCTTAGACATTGATGGGGAAGACTGATCACACATTGAATTCAGCTTGCAGAATGATTACCAAAATTCAAACCACTGCCCCCAGTGGCCAAAGCTGGAAGTAATGTTGAATGTAGAGGCAAGTGTGAGCTCCAGTTTTAAGGTGAAATGTCCACAGAGTGTGGCCAAAAACAAGTTGTATTTTTAGTTGTAAATTATGTAATACAGTCAACAGGAATTAATTTAATATTAACAGTACACCCTAACCCAAACCCCAACCCTAAACTTAAACTCAGTGAAGAAAAAATGTAATTTTAGAGTGAAAATGCAACCTCTGAATCGCACTCATCATTGTTTATGTCAGTGGTCCTCAAAGTGTGGGGCTACAGAGGTATTGTAAGAGAGGCGCAAAAGACTGGCAAAATTTTTTTTTTTATTATTTGTTTCAAAAGGAGGCGTGACAAAAATAAATAAATAAATAAATAAAATAAAATTTGAGAACCAGTGGTTTATGTGAGCACAATTACTTGTGAACTTGTGACTCTAAAGTTGCTTTCCCATGAGTAACACCAGAGGGAAAGACACTCACATTTGAATTGATGCAAAAATGTCTGATGTTTTGTCAGTAATTTGGCAGAATGTGCTCAATTTCAGGGAACATTAGCATTCGGAAGAAAAATGTCAAACAGCCCCTTTACAGCTGTTCTAAGGACATTGTTGACATGTAGTATTTCGTTATTTGCTTTGTGTGTGTGTGTGTGGGCGGGGGGGGGTGGTTTAAGTGGTTTACGAGGACTTTTTTTAGGTTACAAACTAGTTATTACCAGGGTATTATGCTATAAATGTGGTTTATGAGGACATTTCTAGTGTTCTCATAATTCAAATCACTTAAAAAACATACTAAACAATGATTTTTTGAAAATGTTAAAATGCAGAAGGTTTTTTGTGAGGGTTAGGTTTAGGGGTAGGGTTAGGGTTAGGGGATAGAATCTATAGTTCGTACTGTATAAAAATCATTATGTCTATGGAGACTCCTCATAATGATAACTGCACCAACATGAGTGTGTGTGTGTGTGTGTGTGTGCATGTGTGTGTGTGTGTGTGTGTGTGTGTGTGTTTTAATGAAAGATGTGTTTACATTAAGAAGGCATAGCAATATATGTGTGTTCATAATTCACTCAAATAACTGGGTTATAAAAAAAATAAGTTCAGTGCCTTGTCAAATCATGCAGCTGTGTCCTTCTGAAAGTTATTGATTTCATAAAAGCTTTGATTCATTCCATTCTACCGGGCTCATTTCTCACCAAATATCAGAGGAATCCTGCTGTTTATAGAGCATTGTCATTTTCCTTTGGCAATAAAACCATGAGAGCGCTGCAAACACTGCATTGAAACATGCTTGAATTTGGTGTTTGCATTTAACTGGATGCCCTGTATTCTTCACAGCTTCGGTGTTGTGAATATGAATTTCATGAGGGCGTGTGCTTGATACCTCTCTAGACACAATGTACTGATTAGGATGCACAGAACATTATTTGTTATATAGAAAATGGCTTGAAATAATTACCTTGGCACAATTAAACTCACAACCCCTTAGATTGCAATGACCGGGTGGCTCCAACACTTTGAGACATGCTTTACTTTTCTTTCTGTAATGTGTCTTGGGTCAAGAAGCTTCTCTCTCTCTCTCTCTCTCTCTATCTCTCTCTCTCTCTCTCTCTCATCCTTTGTGAAGCATCCACTTTGTGCTGTATTTCTTCCCTGTATGAAGGCCTCATCATCTGTCACATTCCCATTATAATGCAGTTGTGGCAATTGTACCACCTTAATTTTTCTCTCTGCTCTGCTCTGCTCTGAATTAGAATCAATAAAACAATGCCTCTAGCATGGCAGAACATGCTCTATTCTGACTTTCCTGCTCAATTTAGTGTTATTGTGCTGTGGCAAGATCTATTGTGATTTGTTTTGTGTGCCTGTCCAAATACATACAGTTCATGATGTTGTGTGCTTGTGTGAGTGTATGTAGGTAAGTGTTTGAGCTTTCCAATTGAGATTTAGTAAAGAGAATGCAAAATACCCCCAAGAAAGTTTAACTTAAACCAACTTGAATTACAATAAATCCATTATTCATGTAATCAACATAAAAATGTTTAAATAGTTCAACCAAAAATTAATAAATAAAAATAATAATGTGCTCACTCTACTTCCAAACCCGTATGACTTTCTGTCTTCCATGGAACACAAAAGGAGATGAGAGTGAGTAAATGAGGACATAATTTTCATTTTTGGGTGAATTATTCCTTAAATTCATTAAGCAGTCATTCAGATAGCATACCATGTGGTATGTTAAAGACACATTACAAAGCACCATGACCATGCAATGTAGTTGCAAACAAGCACCCAAGTAAATTGAATTATCGTTTCCAGCCTGCAGTGGAGATTATAGTTTGCATCACATCTGTAGCCAGTGAAGTTGCATCTGCATTCATTGCACTGGAAACACTTGCTCTTCTTATCAAAATAAACACTTGCTCTCCTTATCAACATGAGAATATTCTCAGTGTTTTCAAAGGCCAGGAGCCACTCGCAACATATCTTTGTGCATTATCAGACTGACCATTAGTTAAACACAAAATCTGGTAAGCTGTTTGGAGTAAATAAGCTGTGTTCTCATTGAAAGCGATTTCTCTGAAGGCATTTTCTCTGAACTTGCTCTCTACCATTGCAGACTGTTTTAAAATGGCTGAAAATTTTATGAGCCGACTATTAAAACATATCTGCCTAAAACTCAGACATGTGGAATACCAAATAAGCATGTCTGTGCATATTTTTACCACAAAAAATAGCCATATCGTATGTGTCCCAGGATGATGGACCACAGAGTGACTTGACTTTAGTGAAGCTCAATTTAAAAAGAGAGCTCTCTAGATTCCATTAAAAGCCTATTGATTTTTACATAAGACTTTCTTGGCCTTGAAATTTTCGCTCAGAGAGTATAGGCCATCTTTCACTTGATTTGCTCAAGGAGAGCATCCTGGATACCAGAAATGAATGCCCCTGTTTTGTCTGTATGTGTACACTCAGTGTTAATAAACTTGGGCCCTTCATAGAATTTAATTATTTTGTAGAGCTAAAGATAAAGGTCAGAGCCATTGGAATGTTTTGTTTCACTAAAATAGGAGAGATTATATTTAGAGGCTTGTATGTTGAATCCAACAGGCTCTTTTCTGCTTAACCAATTTCGCCAGTAGGTAAATTGAGATGCTGTACAATGAAACTGCAAACTAAGTTGGGAGAAGATGCAAAAATTGTTTGTGCATACTGTAGCTTCTCAGCCATATTGATAAGCAGTTAATGGTAAAAGGGTTTAGGGCCCTGCTGCAGTATTATTTAATTCAGGCATGATTGTTTTTTAACAGCAGAGCTAGACTATGTCTATTATGTAGACATGCCATTTTTACCAATATGCTCAGCACCTGGTTGTATTATTTATGGACATTTGGTACTCTCCTGATTTGGTTTTGAATTCATAGTCCTCATATGTCTCTCTGCCAGTCTGTTTTTCTTTGAACATGATTATCATTCTCTCTCTTAAAATACTCTTGTTCTTTTGTGTACATTCATGTGTGTTTTTTCTCACCCATTTAGGTGAAGTACGGGCGTTTTGCATTTGTGTGGGACGCAGCTGTGCTGGAGTATGTGGCCATTAACGATGAGGACTGCTCGCTTTACACTGTGAGCAACAGTGTGGCTGACAGGGGCTACGGCATCGCGATGCAGCATGGCAGTCCCTACAGGGACATCTTCTCACAAAGGTACTGTATGATAAATGCTCTTATTATCCATATGTAGCTGTCCATCTCAGAGGTCCTGCTGTTCCACCAGTAGTGATTACCCAGAGGAATTTTAAAACGGTTTCCTGTGAGCAAGTTACTGTGACACAAGTTTAAGCTGCAGGTTTTCTGTCAAACCAGTACAGCTTTTTGTTCATTTACAGGAATATGATTCACAGAATTTTCATTAGAGCTTTGGGGGTCCGAAAGTCTGGGAACAGATACAAAATCTCACATTCAAAATCTAATTTAAACCTGTAAATAATCTTTCCGTTTTAGTCATTTGTAAAAATGTAAAACAAGGAAATGTTATGATGTAAAATGATTAGGAAATAATTAGGATTCTGCACTATATTTCTCTCTTTTCTTATTATTATTATTATTATTATTATTATTATTATTCAGTATTAATAATAATTAATAAGTTGGCTTGGTTCCAAAAAATAATGAGGAAATGTGGGCTGAGTCCTCATCACAAAGTGCACAGCTTGACGAATCCTTGAATGAATGAACTCAAAGAATCAGTGTTGTTCAATGTTCATATGACAATGTGTAGCTAGTTAAAGATAAAATTTTGCAATATAGTTATATATTTAAATGCAATTAAATTAAGTAAATATAAACATTCAATTAAAATGTTACTTATATATAATATAGTAATAATATAATAAATGATAGTTACCAATGTTCTATAAGAATAATTTTATTATAAAGGGTGGAGGTGTCTTCCCCCCATTGCAAGACCTGAATTCTGTAGGAAACACTGCAAAACACCATATAAAGTAATAGCACTGACGTAAAACACTTTAACAACCAGAACAGCTTTCTGTTATTGTTTACATGTGAGGTACTCTTTGAATTTCATAACATTTCTGAATTTAGTGAATTTACTTTCACTTACAATAGGAATTACAATAACAATGTGTAATTAAAAGCAGCTCCATAAAATATTTTCACAGCAAGTAAGGTTCTTAAGGAATAAGTAGTACTAAGTTGTTTCAATAGTAGTAATAAGTACAAGTAAATACATAGTAACATGAATGCTGTAAAATAAAGTGTGACCTTTTATTACATTGTTACTGTTTTGTAAAAGCAATACTGTAAATAACTCACAATGTAGAACAGCCCTTTCACACCTTATTGTCTAATTTTAAAGTTCCCAAACCCATGTTCTTTTGAGAAACATGCACAGATAAATTCCTCACCTGATGGACTCTAATTACCTGACCCATCTCAACTAGAACTTTTAACACACTGTCCAAAGTTAAACGTAAAATAAAGCAGAAACTACACTATATCAGGCTCATGTTTTATCTTGGATTACTCCATCACTTAAGTTCATCGTGCAGTCTTGCATCTTTTTATTTCTGTTGCTCACTTATTTTTTTATTTCAGTTATTTTTATTTATTTGTCTATGTGCTAAACAGTATGTTGCCTGAAACACACTGGTGGTGTGTGGTCCTTATTCAAGTAAATGGGCTATTAATTGACAGGCACATTTATTCCCTTTCCTTTATTGTTGTGACATTGTTGGTTTCTTAGGCAGCCACCAACACAAATTTTAATAGAGCTGTTTAGAAAGTGTTCCCTGTGGTTCCTGAAACAATGGCAAAAAAATTGCACAGCAAAATTGGATGAGTATGTTTTCAAAAAGGCTTTCGGATTTAGCTCAATTCTTGATGTGAAAAGAAAAACTCTCTTGTATTCCCTATAAGGCAGTATTTCAGTACCGCAGAATGGTTTCAGCACCAGTGGAGATCAAATGTATCAACACAGAGTTGTTAACGGTAGGAACATGTTTTTTTTTGCTCTGCTGCTAAAATGTGGGGAGCTGAATAGAGATCCATGCCGTGTTAAATAGCTCACTCTGAGTGAAATTGTTATATTGAAAAATCAGTATAGTGTCTGATTGAGAAAAATAATATAGCATGGAGTGGTAGTCCCATTGTAGGTGAAGTCAATACATGCTCAACTTTAAGTCATTGCCAGGAGTCTAAAGAGAACATGCTAGCACCCAGCTGCCATAGTGCATGAGTAAAGAAGTCTGTGGTAAGCAAAGAAAGAGAAGAAAACATATTCTAATGCTAAAGTGACAAGTTAGGTATAATTTAGTGATTCTGTTGAAAAACTCTTGTGGATTTTGAGGAGCTTTTACCAATCCAAGCATGGGTCACAAAGCGGATGCTTTTATGTGTGTAAAGGACTTTTCACACCAAATCACTTACAAATCCTAAATGAATCACTGATGAAACAAATTCACACCAAGAACTTAATGACTCTGTAAGCTTTATAAAATCTAATACACTCCTGTACAATAGGTAGCGCTGATTTACAATCACAAACAGGACAAGCAAACAAGTTCAAGATTTTGGGTGCGTTCTTTTCAGAAGTGATCATGTCCTATTCCCTTAGATTTTACTTTCCACTGTGAGAGCTATGGAAGTTTGAAAGGTGTGGGACTCAAAAAAAACATTTTGTCATTCATAACTCAATTTGTTCTCTCTTCAAAGTGTATTGTGAAAGCATCATTTAAACTTTTTGGAACACAGAGTCTGTCTAATGTCAATAAAATGTATACCTATTTTGATACTCATGATTCGATATTTGACAATTGCTCTACAATAGCAAATCCCACGTAAGAAAAGATGAAATGTTGTTCTTTTTAATGTGTGAATTGCAAGGGTGTGGGTGTAGGTTTGGTTTGATAGTTGGTAGGGACTCGTGCGAGGAAGACATAATTCAAAATGTTGATATAAGAATGTGTCTATAGGCACAATATATCCTTATATAACAAGTCCCATTTTCTATTCGTCTGCCACACCATATTAAATATTAGCCTGTTTTTTACTAGAACTATTTTGATCACGAAGGTCTAATTTTATTTCCTGTATTTTATTGACTAAACATGCTTTTCCTATTTACCCCGATGTTCTTCTCCAATGCGAAAAATATAACATGTATAGGCTAAATGTATGCTATTCATTGTGTGCATAAAATGATGAAATATTAGTTAAAAATGCAAACATCCTTGTGCTGTCATAGACTGACCTTGCGCATCACACGCCTTTGTCGTCATAAAAACACACACACCAGATGTATGCCTAATATTATTTGCGCCCCGTATCTTTATACACTTTCAGGATGAATGCATTAAAATCATGCCACAAATTAATTTGTATACCGCAAAAATTCAATATATCGTGCATCCCACTGGCCACCACTAAATTCTTCATTTGGGATGGCAATCTGTTGTCTGTGCAGTTATCCTAGCATCTTAAAATCCTGCACTTTTAATTCACCCCCTTACCTAGCACAGTCGTTCAAATTCAATAATTCATATAGGAAACATTTGAACACTAAAAGTATGCTTGTTTAAATCTATTAGTTTAAAGTATTGGACCTAAGATACAAATGGAAATCCACCCAAGTAATCTCCAGAGAATTATTTTAAAAGCCCTTATTCAGTTATCACAAATTACTGTGATTGATTCATCCTGAACAGCGCTGAGTAAAGTAACAGGTGCCACGTGACAATGCCATTTATGTGCTGCTTCACAAGACTTTGGGCAATAAATAATGATACTGAGAATTTTTAATAGTCATTAAAATTCATATAAAAGCATATTATACATTTAAAGTGGTAAAACTGCCCACATGTTGGTCAGGACATTTTCGATTTTCTGAAAAGTGGTAGGTACATATCCCTAGAATCCCTACCTAAATCTATGCCTATGTTGAGATGAAATATTTAACACATTTACTTACTTTTTTGGTAACTGTTTCATTCTGTGATTTCTGAAGACTGAAATATCCAGAATTATTAAGAACGGCGACAGAGGTGTGCAAGTGTTTTTAGATCTTTCTATATGCAAATGTATAGATTGATGTAATCTAAAATATTTGAGATTTATTGTTTATTGAGTGCATGTAGTTTGAAATCTAGCATGTATGGGCAATAATAAAATTATTATTTCTTTATTTTAGATTGTGATTTAAATTGCACAATATTGATTGGGGTGCTAGAACACACAGGTGGTGTGTCAGAGAGAAAGAAATATAGATAAAGACTGTAAAATAAGAAGCAAAAGAGTAAGATGTATTTTAGATATTTTAATTAAATGCATAGCACCAGGAGTCAGAAGAGTGCTCTCATTTGTATGTGATATATAAAGCAATGCATCTTTAGAGAGTGAAACAAACAGCTGGTGTGTTTAACTGTAAACCTGCACCTGCTAAACACTGCTGGGAGTTTGAATTGGATAGCAGATTAGTTTTCCTGATTCATTGGTGCCCAAGCAATTTTAGTGGTGCTTCCAAGGACAGACCTGAGCCATATTGAGAAACACAATTTTATAGAGACTTGAGAAAGGGATGCTCTTTTGATTTAGCTGGGAAAAAACATAAACCTGTCTAAGGTGGTTTGCAGGTCTTAGCGGTTTTAAGCTGATTTAATTGTTCTCCCAACCTGGCCAAACTTGTGTTTAGCTGGTCCTCCAGCTGGTCTCCGAGCTGAACATCTGAAAAGTTCCTAAACAGACCACCTGACCAAATTATGCACATTATGCACCTTATGCTGCGTTCACATCCTGTTGGAATTATTGGAATTACAGGATGGTATTTGTAACAAAGTCTCTTCTTAATGAAAAGGAGGAAGCGGGAGTTGGCGAATTCAACACAAACGGTATTTATTTTTATAAACAACACAAACTCGCTTTTCAGCTCAATCTTAAAGAGGCTTACAGGCACAGCACAGTCTCCTGGTGTGTGCGTAGCTCTCTCTCTTCACTGGCGTCTGAATTGCTCTTAAAACCCTTCTCCACTCTCACTGCAATGACAAACAGCTGTTAGAGACAATAATTGCAAGGTGATGATCCTTACCTTTCTCATCTCCTGATCTCGCTCTCCATTCACAAGCCGGCACTCAACCACGCCCCCACCACCACAGTATTCTACAGGGAGCTGTTCATGTCTTGGGACCTTGGAAGTTATTTGTTTCTATGGCAACACTCATAATGCCAAAACAGATTTGTTCATTCATTAATTTACCTCTATATGTTCTTGCAAAATATATAAGAACAAACAAAGCACTCCAGGTAACAATTGCATAATAAAATGACATCTAAATATTTTCTCCTTTTTTCCCTTTTTTGTTAAATGTGACATCATGACTGTCAAGTCGGTGCTTTCCTAGAATTCTGAGTTTTTCGAGTTCTACGAAGATGCAAACATGAACATTTCAAGTCGGAATCTTGTACATACTGTAATTTTGACATTACTTTTTTTTTTTTTTTTTTGCCAAAGAGTAAGCATCCACCAAGAGCTCATTATTAGCCACCTAGCAAAGCCCTAGCAACCACACAGAATACCCTAGCAGCCACATTAGCAATGTGCAACTAAACACTCCAAATACCTTAGCAACCACATAACAACACTCTTTCATCATGGCAATTACAAATGGCAACCACCAATCACATTTTCTTCTGAAAATGTCAGAATCTAGTTGCATCTTCAACCCTCTATGGACATGTTGGAGAAAGAATTGCCATTGGCCAGTAAATATCAGTTTTTACTCACCAGACTTTTCACGTCATGTAAACATTATGCAATTGAAAATTGAAAAAAGATATTAAGCAAACCAAGAAGGGTGCATCTTCACATATACAGGTGCATCTCAATAAATTAGAATGTCATGGAAAAGTTCATTTATTTCAGTAATTCAACTCAAATTGTGAAACTCGTGTATTAAATAAATTCAATGCACATAGACTGAAGTAGTTTAAGTCTTTGGTTCTTTTAATTGTGATGATTTTGGCTCACATTTAACAAAAACCCACCAATTCACTATCTCAAAAAATTAGAATATGGTGACATGCCAATCAGCTAATCGACTCAAAACACCTGCAAAGGTTTCCTGAGCCTTCAAAATGGTCTCTCAGTTTGGTTCACTAGGCTACACAATCATGGGGAAGACTGCTGATCTGACAGTTGTCCAGAAGACAATCATTGACACCCTTCACAAGGAGGGTAAGCCACAAACATTCATTGCCAAAGAAGCTGGCTGTTCACAGAGTGCTGTATCCAAGCATGTTAACAGAAAGTTGAGTGGAAGGAAAAAGTGTGGAAGAAAAAGATGCACAACCAACCGAGAGAACCGCAGCCTTATGAGGATTGTCAAGCAAAATCGATTCAAGAATTTGGGTGAACTTCACAAGGAATGGACTGAGGCTGGGGTCAAGGCATCAAGACACAGACATGTCAAGGAATTTGGCTACAGTTGTCGTATTCCTCTTGTTAAGCCACTCCTGAACCACAGACAACGTCAGAGGCGTCTTACCTGGGCTAAGGAGAAGAAGAACTGGACTGTTGCCCAGTGGTCCAAAGTCCTCTTTTCAGATGAGAGCAAGTTTTGTATTTCATTTGGAAACCAAGGTCCTAGAGTCTGGAGGAAGGGTGGAGAAGCTCATAGCCCAAGTTGCTTGAAGTCCAGCGTTAAGTTTCCACAGTCTGTGATGATTTGGGGTGCAATGTCATCTGCTGGTGTTGGTCCATTGTGTTTTTTGAAAACCAAAGTCACTGCACCCGTTTACCAAGACATTTTGGAGCACTTCATGCTTCCTTCTGCTGACCAGCTTTTTAAAGATGCTGATTTCATTTTCCAGCAGGATTTGGCACCTGCCCACACTGCCAAAAGCACCAAAAGTTGGTTAAATGACCATGGTGTTGGTGTGCTTGACTGGCCAGCAAACTCACCAGACCTGAACCCCATAGAGAATCTATGGGGTATTGTCAAGAGGAAAATGAGAAACAAGAGACCAAAAAATGCAGATGAGCTGAAGGCCACTGTCAAAGAAACCTGGGCTTCCATACCACCTCAGCAGTGCCACAAACTGATCACCTCCATGCCACGCCGAATTGAGGCAGTAATTAAAGCAAAAGGAGCCCCTACCAAGTATTGAGTACATATACAGTAAATGAACATACTTTCCAGAAGGCCAACAATTCACTAAAAATGTTTTTTTTTATTGGTCTTATGATGTATTCTAATTTTTTGAGATAGTGAATTGGTGGGTTTTTGTTAAATGTGAGCCAAAATCATCACAATTAAAAGAACCAAAGACTTAAACTACTTCAGTCTGTGTGCATTGAATTTATTTAATACACGAGTTTCACAATTTGAGTTGAATTACTGAAATAAATGAACTTTTCCATGACATTCTAATTTATTGAGATGCACCTGTAATATTATATACTGTATATGGCTTCACGCAATATAGTATGCAAGATTGTACATTTTATTTTCATATTTCACTTTTGATCATTTAAATCACATTTCAGCTTGTGTATTTCACATTCTATCAATTTATTTGATGTCATGAAATTGCATTTTTAATAATGATAGAAGCTGTTGTCACTGTTTGAAATTTCATTAATTATAAGTTGGAACCTAATAATGATAAAAATAGAATTACACATTTAACAATTATTTAATAATTATAATATAAAAACAATAATGTAAGTGCTACTATATCAAAACTACTATGCAAAAAAAAATAAAAAAAATAAAAAATAAACAGTTCAACTTTACAGTTGAATGAGTGCAGCGCACATTAACAGAGATTATTTTATTTACTGAGACAACAACCTCCGCGGCTCTATCATAGGAGAGAGCGTAACGGTAAGTTACCGTTTGCGGATACCATACAAATGAATGGGGAGTGCTGTAAACTGACACCTACCTGTCACAAAATTGTCCATGTCTTGTCTTATAAAACAGCGATTTTATCGTTGTAAACTCCATAGGTAGTTCATTCCAAAAGGATTGTTTAGTGTAAAACATGGTGAAGTTTATGATGAGCTGTTTGCTCACAAAAGCAGTTTATTCAGCACACTCAAGCATCTCCTCCAGAGACATCCACTGTCACCAGTGTACCGCCATAGAATGTCTATGGGATCACCGTGTTATGCTCTTTGTTAGCTTGTAGGCTCCCGTTGATAAAAGGATTACCGAGAGAGAAGTTGCACAGTGTTTTTTCCTTCATCCGTGCAATGTATGATTAGAATTAATGTTTATGTTTTACTTTTTTATCACCAACTGACTGTAAATAACAGAAAGGATATTAAAAGAGACATGGAATGAAAATGGAGTGTGTGGCTGTCGTGTTTTGGACACAATACACTGAAGGAAACTTTTACTTGCATAATGTGTATTGACTTACATCTACAAATATTTATTGTACAAGTTCTCAAATTCAAATCTACAACCTCTCGAGTTTTGCAACACATTAACCTTCTAACAGACATCCAACAGGGGCGTTACTGGTCTCTAGCCTTTTTTTAAACATTTTAATCAAAGTCAGAGTTGACTTTGTTAAATAAAACGTCAACGACATATCATGGCTCATCTAAAGCGATGGTGACAGTGCTATCACGACATCACAGGACCCACTGCAGCCAAATAAGTTCAATTTACTTCAGAGTGCGCACTCACGAGACACAACATGCAGTTGAAGACGAGGCAGAATCCAGCTTCTTAATCACCATCTTCTTATTCAGTAAAAGGATTGTGGTGCTTAAGTTCTTCTACGCCACTACACTACACAAAAACCTGAATATTTACTAGCCATTGGCTAATAACAGACATATTTTTGTCTCATAGTGCGATGTTTAGTCGCATATGCGAGTGATATACTCGCAATGTAGAGGACTAATCTTGTTTTCTTTAATCAGGAGGATTATTACAGGAGTGAAGACCAAGAGTGAAGACCAATTACCCTATTAAAAATGGCACACACCAGAGCGAGCTCCACTTAAACCTGACATTTTGCAGCCCACATTGCCAGTCAGTTTCCATGACAGATGTGAGGTTGCTTATACTCCTCAGGGCAGATACCCATGTCAGGCTGCTTATGGCCACATGTCGCCTGTTTACACAAAAGCAGTCCCTTAGCAAATGGTGCAGGGAACACATGACATTTTGGACCCATAGTCCAGCTGATAGAAATTGTTAGAATAAAGCCACTGAAAATGCTGAGCTTGGTAAATAAATACTGTGTTAACACTGCAGATTTCCTCTGCATGAGAGCCCTGGCAGTCAGTTCAACCTGTACAGAATGAAAAATATCCCATTCTCTTAAAACTCTAATTAGATATGATGACTAATTGAAGTGAATATTACCTAGGCTTAAGGTTGGCCAGTGACAGAGATAGAGAGAGACCGATATACTGTATATTATGACACAAAATATCTGGAATACTTGATTTTGATTGGTGAATTGCAGCACTCAGTGGTGAAATATTTCTGAATAATGACTGTTGACCTTGACAACACTGTTAAACTGACTGCTTATCAGTAAAACTTGTTTCCTGCATATTTCAACATTGTTTCCACATATTTATGTATTGCAAAATAGCTGTGTAATCAGCTGGACAATGTACAGTCAGCCAGTCCATCACAAAATAAACCCCTACAGGGTGAAACAAGACCTATTATTTTGTAATAATCATCAGCTGACTGTACAGTATCACTAGCTGTTTATATCAGGGATTTAAAACCAATGTTTTTCATTTTGGTACATTCTGAGCAGAAACTTTTTTTTCAGTTCCAGCATTCTGCAGCCTCCTTTCCAAATAGTATGCGGTTAGAACGAAATAAAAGAACCATTAATAACATTCTTTTTTTAAATGGCAGTACTCTGTGCTAGGGGTGGGTGATAGACCAGTTGAAAAGTTAACACATCTCACAAGAATAAAAAAATAGCACAAAAATAAGGGACTTGCCTCAACCAAAATAAGCAAAAATGAGCAATTCAATTTGAAAATCATAACAAGCATAGTATACAGTAGCATATATAAAATAATTTTCTTAATATTTAATATATCCCCAAAAATATTTCAGATTTTAATTTGGCCACCTAAAATCAATTAATAGCCTAAATCTCTTCTCTCCTGCCTGCACGCGTACTGCGCAGGCGCGTTTGGACTTAACATCATCTTATATGGGCCAGCTGATTTAAGTTTTTTAACATGTCCTTCAGAATCAAAGTGCATGCTTATGTTCTACTTAAAAGAGAAAAGTCAAAAACATTTCGGGCAACAGGAAGTGATGTAATTACGAAAGTGTATTGCGATAAACTCTTTGGTCTTTGGTTTCATGAAAAAATGATTGGAACAAAATTAACTGGTTATTAACTGGTTACCAGCATTTAAAAATAATGTTTTCCCTCTGGAACAATTGAAAGGGACTTAGTTCCTGTTTTCAGTTACATTTTTTTTTTCTTTTTTTTGGGGGGGGGGGGTCTTTCCTTGGATCGTTTTTAGTCCCTGGTGTACAGTATATATTAATGGAGTCTACAGAGAGGAAGAGGGAGAGAGATTTTGAAATATAAAGAGTGGCTATTACATGGAGATACAAGTATCTTTCATTATATTGTAAACTGTGAAGAAATTCCCTCTGTTTTTCTGGGGAACAAAAAAGTGTTTGCCTTTGTCTTTTCTTTCCTTTTCACTTCATGTTTTCCTAGCTCTTATCAAGTAGTTTGTCTGCCCGCAGTCAGAGACATCTAATAACGTGATCATTTCTGCTGCAGCTGGTTGCCATAGCAACAGCTCCAGCAGTCCACACTCATATCGGTGCACAGGGCCCAAGAGGCGAGCAGGGAGACTACATGACAGACAGACCAGAGGAGAGAACCGCAAAATCCCCATGCATCCGCATTATCCCCAAAGAATAAAAAAATGAGTTTGAAGCGCAACCACAACCCAGCACGTTGAGACACAGAATCATGCTCAGTTTCATACAGGGTCTTGAATGAAAACATGTTGCAGTTAAACTGGAACACCCAGTTGTCATGGAGAATCATATTGGTCTGCACTTCTGCATTTATCAGGGCCAAGAGTTTGTGTTTAGCCCCTGATGTAATGAACGTGCACTACGGCCAGCTGAACTCCCTTCACTGGGCTTGGTCAGTGGTCAGTGGTAGCACAGTCCAGAGAAATAAAGCAGAGCAGGTGAATTTATCGCTTGCATTTTGCCCTAGCAAGTCAGTCAAGCACAACTTTTTCAGCATGTGTGCCACTTATCGTACCCTTCTCAGCATCCGTCACCTTTCTCTTAATTTTTCACTCAGTTTTAGGAGGAGAGGAAATAAAGAGCAAATACAAACGTCTGATGTTGTGAATCTGTTGTTTCTCTGTGAGAGCTTGAGGAGAAAGCAATAGGATGGATTCAGTTATTAAGAGAAAAATTGCAAGGTCATTAAATAAGAACAGTTAAAGGGGGTATTTGAGAACATTAGTCAAATTACCAAAACTTCAGTAATACTTAACAATAAGATTGTTTATGTTAACATTACTCAACGCGGGGGCCTGGGTAGCTCAGTGGTAAAATACGCTGGCTACCATCCCTGGAGTTCGCTATTTCGAATCCCAGGGTGTGCTGAGTGACTCCAGCCAGGTCTCCTAAGCAACCAAATTGGCCCGGTTGCTAGGGAGGGTAGAGTCACATGGGGTAACCGCCTCGTGGTCGCTATAATGTGGTTTGTTCTCGGTGGGGCGCATGGTGAGTTGAGCATGGTTGCTGCGGTGGATGGGGTGAAGCCTCCACACGCGCTATGTCTCCATGGCAACGCGCTCAACAAGCCGCGTGATGGGATGCGTGGGTTGACTGTCTCGGACGCGGAGGCAGCTGGGATTCATCCTCCGCCACCCGGACTGAGACGAGTCGCTGTGCGACCACGAGGACTTGGAGCGCATTGGGAATTGGGCATTCCAAATTGGGAGAAAAAGGGGAAACCCCCCCCCAAAAAAAAAACATTACTCAACGCAAGAGTTACCATGAACTAACAATGAACAATACTTTTACAGTGGTTAATGGTAATTTCTATATATTAATTTAAACATTAAAAGTTGTGTACGCTAACATTATAATATTATAACTCTAGAGGGTAATGCATTATGAACTAACATAAACTAGCAATGGATATACATAAATTAACAGGTAACACTTAAAAAGTGTGTATTCATTCATTACTTTAGGTAACGTGAACTGACATTGAACAATATATTTACATTAAAAGTTGCAGCAGGCAGTCCATTAACATTAGAGAATGAAATGTGAACTAGTATAAACAATGAATTTTAGTATTCTGATATCTTAACTTTAACCAAGATTATTAAATGCCGTGAAAAATCATTGTTCATTGTTAGTTCATAATACCTAATGCATTAACGTAAGTTAACTAACTGAACCATATTGTAAACTGTTACCAATTATCATTAACCATGATTAATAATGCACCAAAGAATTATTGTTCATTGTTAGTGCATTAACTAATGTTAACTTCTACAACTTTAATGGAAAGTGTTACTGAAACTTTACCGAAAGTTTAGCAAAAGTGTGTACACCAAAAAGCTTTTCAATTTCACTAAATCTACAGCAATTTTCTTTCAGCATATGGCCGTCAATGGGCTTATCCTAACAAACAAGGTAAAATCCAGTCCCCTCTGAGATGTCTACTGTCATCACTTTCTCTAGAGTCTCTCGAAGACAAACGTGGTAAATCCTCAAGGGCAAAACTGGACAGTTGATTTTCGGAGAAAAAACACCTGGTGGTAATGCCTGTGGATCACACTGCTCTAATTTGTTAAAAACACCAGGGTGTTAATTCATTAAACACCAAGGCTGTTAATTTGCCCAGTACCAGCTGCTGGAAAATCACAAGGTCAGAAACAAGCTTTCAAATGTATGTCCTTGAAGGTTGACATGGGCAAGGTTAAAATGTGGCACAGAATAGAACAAAGTAGAGTAGAATAGAGTTTTCGCTTGGAATGGTAATACACAGATATTTATAACCATTATAGGCTATAACCAAAAGTCAATTAAAGGAATGTTCCGGGTTCAATACAAGTTAAGCTCAATCAACAGCATTTGTGGCATAATGTTATTTGATGGTTTCAACAAAACAAAACAAAAGTAATTGAACAAAAAATTAAGTTGAAAATTATTATTAATACTGTGTGGCTGGATTATATCGAATTAAACTTTGTAGACTGTATATGTATATATTAAGATGTTCGCTTTCTGTAAAGTTGTGTAAATATGTGCCAGCCCGAGGAGGTGTGCTTCCTCAGTTGAGTCTTATTTTCCCCTAAGGTTTCTTTCTCATCTACCTAAAAAGAGTTGAGATTTTTCTAGTTTGCGATTTTGTCTGGGAGGTTTGTAAAGCACTTTTCTTTTTAAAGCACCTTTGAAAAAAAAAGTATTGTAAAAAGAAAAAGGAAAAAAATCAACATTGGTCCACCTTGTTGTGAGTCCTGTGAGCTGTGCCGATAGCAGTGTGTGGGTGAGTCATTCTCAATCTGTTGATTGTAAAGTAGAAAATTCAAAAAGAGGTTTTTCTTTACTTCTGCATTATATAATTCTGAGAAATACAAAATGGTGAGTGGCGTGTTGTCTCACTGTGAACATCAAACATTTACATGTACATGTCTTATAATATGATGCTTGTACATGCTTGAGTAAGTGTTTAGAGCAGCTGCAGTCTGGGTTTCTATTTGGAAGCTTGCTAAACTCCACCTCAAGCTGGTGGCTTTGCTAAGAGACCACCATGCAATACAGATCAGTCAATCAGTGAGGCAAATTCTCCTAAAACTTAGTATCCTGTATTCATTATCATTCATTTGCAAGCGCTGGACTGGCATTTATACAAACTGCCGTCTCTACATCACAACACGCTCATTTCTGTGATTTCAAGTGAATGGGAAGATTCTGTTGCCTGCGTGTAATACTGAGGAGATACTGCCCCCTGGTGTTTGGAATAAAAAATAACCACTGCAACAGCAATGCCACTGAACAGATTGGGACCATTGAGAGTTATTTATAGGGTGATACACAGATCTTAGTGGCATAGTTAATGTGTATAAACAGAGCAATCCGATATTAAACTTACATCCATAATAAAGTACATTTTTGTAATGGGACACACAATAAAATGCATAATTGTGTGTATATTTAGATCGGTAAATGTCCAGCCATGGAGTGCAACACTTCATCTATTTCATGATGTTTCCTAATTTTTTGAGGGTTTAAAGGCAGAAATGTGAAAATTATAATTTTATAAAAGCACATATAAATTCTTCTGTTAAAACTTGTGGTTTATTTGTGCAGTAAATCGTTTTTACAGTCATTTCAGGGCTTTAGGGTTTATGCCATTATGATTTTAGTGTAATAAAATCACTTACTAACCCCTGACTGACCATTATGATGACATAATGGTTAGTCAAGGGTTAGTAAGTGATTTTATTACACTAAAATCATGTTAACACATATGGCTATACTTTTGTAATAGTGAGTCTTTTAACGTAACCCAGAATTGTTCTTTTTTTTTTGTTTGTTTTTCTTTTTTTTTCTTTTTTTTTTTTAAGAAAAGGAGGGACGAGTCCAAATTTGTGTAGTTATCAGCATTATGCCACAAATACAGTTGATTGAGCTTAACTTGAACTGAACCCGAAATATTCCTTTAAATCTTTTGTATAAAAGGCCAGATTTCCTTGCTTCAATTGAAACACACAAGATGCTCACTGGAACATTCTCAAATCATGCTGAGATAACATTGATTATCAGGCTTTTTGCACAAACTTTTCAAGTCCATGCTAGCTCGGATGCATGCTGTCATAAAAGCTAGAGGCTGGCATACTAAATACTAGGAAAAATCTTAAATTCATGGCAGTTTTTCAGATTAACTTTTAACTCATTGTTATGCTGATATTACAAAACATATTAAATTAGAAAAGAAGCCTTTTCTCTGTGTTCATACTTTTAAACCCCACTATTTGTATGTCTACTATCTTTCTTTGTCTAGGATCTTGGAGCTTCAGCAGAATGGGGACATGGACATCCTAAAACTGAAGTGGTGGCCACGGGAAAGTCCGTGTGACCTGTACTCTCCTGTGGGCACTCGGAAGACTGCCACCGCTTTAGACATCCACAGCTTTGCAGGCGTCTTCTTTGTACTAGCGGCCGGTGTGGTGCTCTCCTGTCTGATTGCCACAGTGGAGACCTGGTGGACACGGAGGAAGGGCTCCAGAGTGCCCTCCAAGGAGGTGAGAGTCCTTGGAGGGGTGGGTGTGAAAGTGGGGGAAGTTTGGTCTTCCAGGGGATGCTGAGGTTTATCATAAATCTATAGCATAAACATAAGTCTAATGTGATCCAGTTCTTATTGAATATCAAAAAGTTATCTGTGACAGCAACATCCCTCTTAAATTGCCTCTTAAGGTAGAAGAGCAAAATAGATAATAAAACATACATACAGTTAAGGGTGGGCGGTATGACCAAAACCTTGACCAAATCAAAGTAATTTAATCTCACGATAATGGTTTATATCACATTATAGTTTTTATGGAAACTCAATGGAAAAATGGTTTGTATATTAAATAATCACATGATAATCCAATAGATTATCTAGTGAATTAAATACTTTATACATTTATATATTAATAAAAGGTACTTCACCTAATTTGATTATTTTCTCTTTGTATTTGGAACTTGATGGAAACAAACCTTTTGTTGATTGTTCATTATTCATATTAAATTATCTCAAAAGTGTCACATAAGACCAGAGTAAAAAAGAAAAAGTTTTGTATTTTCGCATTTGTCCATGTTTTTTTCCTCATTATTTTTACCGTCATACCACCCAGACCTAGAAGGATGTAAGTAATATTACCAAAAAGAGCATAAAATGAGAAAGAGGGAACATTATGCAGCATAACAAACAGCAGACAAAGCAGTTTTTCCTCACTCTAATTTTTCTGATAGATACATAAATAAACCCACCTCTCCAAAAAGTACACCAGGCTTTTAAATTGCCTTCCAAGCACATTAGCTATAATAGAGCTCTGTTGAGAAAATAGGCATAAACAGGCAGGCCTACTTGAAAATATATGTGTTGAAACAAGCTGCATATATCTGGATAAATACTGTTAGGCAAGCCTCAAAGCAGTTGGGCTAAATACAAAGCCATAATACCAGACTCATAAATGTGCTTTTTAATATCCCATCCTTCATTTCTTGAAGGAGAATTTTAATTAATTTCTTTGCATGTATTGCTTTTCTTTGCTTTTCCTGTTTTTGCTCAGTTCACTTTACAACAGTGTACATATGGATCTTTGGCATCCAGTTAAAGCTTAATTAACAAAGATCGCACACGCAGTTGAATATTAGCATTTCACATTAATAAAACTGCAGTGACTTCAATGCAACTCGGATGTAGCAGTGACAGCACATTCATATTGCTGTGAATGCACTTTTTGATGTTGCCTTTGACTCATTTCTTTGATGTTAAGAGTTTGTTATGCCTTATGGCTCCCTGTAATCTTCTGCAGACGTCACATTGTGCGTTTTCCTTTCCTAATATTACATCACCATACCCATTGTGCAACAATCTCTGTCATTACTCCAATCGAGTGCCACCCCTCCCCCCCACACCAACATGTACACCTGACTTCTCCTCACACCCATCTGGTACGTGTCATCAAGCTCTCCACAGGCAAAAAAACACAGCATTTCATCTCCAGTGTTCCACCTAAAAAAACAAAGCAAAAACAGCTCTGTAGTGCTTTTGATCAATGGTCAGGGTTCTTCTCTTGCCTCCTCCCAAGCAAACCCCACCATGAAGCAGCTTTTATCTGTCAGGAACAGCAGCAGGCTATATGACCCCCACAAACAGAGTGGCTCTTTTTCATCCATGTTCCTGTGAAGGCCATCGTCCAGTGTGCTGAACACTGTGAGGGCAGCCAGCTGGTCACCGAAATGTTCAGAGGTTATGATTTGTGTCTAGAAATTAGTGTAATGCATCTGTTTGGAACCCTCTTGAAATTACATGTTATGAATGTCATTTTTACTAAGGCATGCCACAAATAGCAGGCTTATTTCTAAGATTCAGTTTCACTAATTTTTACTTCACATATAAGCATGTTAGCTCATTAATTGCGGTTATGACAGTGTAATTAAAAATACAGTGCCCCCAAAATGTGTTTGAACACTTTAAAATGTTTGAATGTACTTGCATTAGAAAACAAAATATCAAACAAAGTAGCATTTATTTAAAGAATGATAGCACAAGCATAATTTTTAACAAACATTTTACAAAAAGAAGTTTTATAGATTTTAAATTTTAGAACAATTAATTCTAAAATTAATAGAAAAAGTTCAAAATTAAATGTTAACAAAAGTATTTGGACACTCGGTGGAACACATTCATAATTATTGTGATGAATTACACCTGTTGGCACTTTGCAACCTTCAACCTTGGGACCATTTAGTTACAAGTAATTGCAAAAATTTATCTGAAAATGAAGTCAGTTCTGAGAAAAGGTCTAGCTTAATTTGTTTGCAGATGGCACTTGCTTTGATATATTATTATCTAATGCAATGACATTATTATATTTTTAAGTGTGGTTTAATGTCCAAACCCTTTTTGGGGCTGCTGTAATGACTGCAAAGATGATTCAAGATGTTTGAAGTGGGGTGAAGTGCTTTGGCAGTCACACTTGAACCCCGCTCATTTCTGGCCCAGTGGTCGGATCATGCAGAGTTGGGCTCATTCCTCGGAGCACTCTTCCAGACGGTTCCATCAGACTAGAAGCTTGGCAGAGCTTTGCACAGATATTCACGCAGATATGCTGATAAGCACATACTTTTACACACATGGTTGAAAGAGCGATACATTTTAATGCCGAAAGCAACCTGACCTGACAAAAACAAAACAAAAAATAACACATCACACTCATGTCACTAATGTTTTCGGTTCTACAATTAAAACTCTTCAGTTTGTTTTTTTCTGTCCTAATTTTCATTTTGGCACATCCTAAAAAGATGCAACTTTTTCATTGCTGGCTGGTGTGTCCCATTGTCTTGATGCATTTGAAATTCTTCCTGACTGCTTCCTCTTTTCTTTGTGATATCTTTTGACACCTGCCTAACACTGAGTTCATTGCACATCACAACAATAGCATGACTTTGTGCTTGTGTCTCTGTATCTGACACACACATACACACGCCAACGCACACGTTGCATATGTCTTGGTGTTAGTTTGTCCCTGTTTCCTCTCTCTGCTTCTCTGTGATCTCGCCGTCACGGCTCCTTCTGTAGTGTCGCAATTTGGTCTGAAATTATTTGATATGACAAGTCGTCAAAACGAGTTCCACCTCACACTGATGAATTACTTTTTGCCACTGAAGTAGAACTTTTTTGTACCGCACCACCTGCCAATCCAGAGAGGATGAGCAGGCGAATCTGTGGTCCAGAGAACCGGAGGTTTGCTGTGTGGATAAGCCATTCCACATGCCAAGCTTTGTGTCCTGATCATTTCTGAAAAAAAAAAAAGTTATTCATGTCAGATGTCTGCTGTGTCATTGATATTGTGGTTGTCTGGCGTCCCGCGGTTTCTCTACATTTCTTGGCCACAGTATGAGGTCCACGTTCAAACACCCAACTGTTCAGTTTAGAACCTCCAAAATAAGAAAAAAGGAAAAAATGTTTGCTTTCTTTTAATCCGAGTCAAAATTAAATGTATTGATTTTATATTCATAGTGGCTTTATTGCTGCTGTATTGGGTATTTGAAAGTTGGACCTCACTGTGCGGCAAAATTAACAGAGACCGTCGAACACCAAACAGTGCTTTCTGTCAGTCATTACCCTTGACTTCAGAAAATGTTTGATTTCTCTCAGCAAAGAAAAACATGTTATTCTGCTGTCATAGCCTGAAACAACTTTTATTTTGTTTCATTTTGTTTTATAGATAAGTACTCTGTGTTGAGGGGTTAAGCGGGCGTGAGAGAGAAATGCAAAATGCCATTTTTACCATCTCACACTTCCAGGTATCTGGCTCCTTGGACAAAAAAAAGAAAACCAAAAACGTCTGTGTGCTGACTGTTTGTTTGTTGTCTTTTTCTACTCATTCCCCCACCTCTCTGAAAATAACCTCTTCCCCATCCTCTCATTTGCCTGCTTCATCCGTTCGTTCAAACCTCTGTCCTTCTTTGTACGCTTCCATATGCGTTCGCACATACACACAGACCCAAGCTGACAGACCATCTGTGAGGCAAGATGAGCCATGTCATGAGCCACAGACTGACATCATGCTCACGCTCAGGCCTTCCTCCAATCACCTGTCACCTGCATGCTGCGCCACGCCCCTCGACTCCAAGCTGAGACACACGTTTGCGATTCCGTCGCGAACGGTCTTCTGCCAACACTGAGCAACATTCTTTCCACACTCTGCAAGCCTCAAGCCCACGTAGGTTAAGAAATCCTCCCAGCGCCAAATGCAGTGCAATAAATTTTTTACAGACTTAACTGACTCATCTGCCGTAGGCGTATACACACGTCTTAAGTAATTACTCATTGGCTGCTGAGAGAGATTCCACTAGGGTACTATGATACATTTCAGCTACAAGGAAGGTCATCATTATTATTTCCACAAACCTTGAGAAAGCTTTACTATAAACTCTTTGCTCAGGAATGTAATATGTTCTATTTCCAATACCCATTTTCACTTTTTCTTTAATCTGAAGTCCACAGAGAATAATTCATTAGTGCCAAGCTGCATAGACTAAAACTGGCGATTAAACATGAGAGGAATTCATCTGAATGCATAGCTCGCATTTGCGAAATTGCTTAATATTTATACTGCCTCTAAATTCCAGTTGTCCCTAGAACTGATACAATGTCGCCCTAGTGCGAATCCATATCTATAAATCCTCAAATAAAAGTGCTTTGGCTTAGATTCATATCGCAAATGGAGCTTTGAGCAATCTCACCCTGCCCCACGAAGGAAAAAGAAACTGGTGTTTGTAATTACAAAACACCTCACTTTTATTCTAAGTATATTGTGATGTCCGCACCAATTTCTTTTTAGCTAGCTGTCCCTTACACTGACCATTTTTACAAGGTCCCTTGCTAAAGAAAACACAATAAATGTCTCCTTTCATGTAATGGTCTTCCCACAATCACTCTTCCCTTTACTCCTACTCCCCTCGTCTACCGCCTTCCTCTACTGTGGTGGTAGGACGGGTACCTACAAACAGAACCCCCAACTCCCTGTCCCACCTGTGCCCAGCCAGGTTTCCCCCTGCATCTCTTTACTCAGGGCCGTGCTGCCTGTTGGTGGCGGTTGGAATCCACAAAGTGCTTTATGCTTCCAACAAACAAGACTCTATTTTATTCTCTGAGCTCAATGCATCTGCAATGTCAACCCTCATGACCCTGTGAGTGTTTTTAAATCAAATTTTAATAATATCATAATGCAACATATTATGGTAAATATGTTACAGTTACACATTTATAAAGCATATTTGTTACAGTTTTATCATAATTCAAAGAGCAAACCCATTTCAAACGCTATTGAAATTTTTTCTGATGGCTTAAAAGTGGAATGGTTTTGTAGGCTGTATCTACATAACATTCATTATACCAGTTCCTTCCAAAGATATGCAAATCCATGTGTCTGCAACACGAAACATTTATGCGTTGATGTAAACAAATCACATAGTTGTCTATAGAATAAATCCAAGGACAGCAATGGCTAAGATTGATGTGTTTCCATTACCATAGCTCAGTCTGTTTCCTTTTTTATACCTTCCCCTCTTCTTTCTGTTTGTTGCTAATTGTGCATTCACTAAAAAAATCTGGCTTGCACCTTATCCATTACTACCTGCCTCCACCTCATCTCAACCTTATAAACTTCCTCCAACTTGTCTGTGTCTTTCCCTCCATTCCAACTACATCCAAACATTCTTGCACCTTGCTGACTTTGCCCGCTTTCCAATGTCTTCTTCAATGTTTCACCCTGTTTCCCTGTTAACCACCTCACGGCCATCTTGCTTCACTAACCCATCCTGCTATGTATCTTCTTTTATGACTGTACACCCCCTTCTCCTCACTTTACACCTCTTTACCTCTTTTCTCCTCCGATCCTGTAACAACCTTCGCTCCTCCTCCTTTTCTTTCCCTCCTTATTTTCTTCCTCTTGACTTCCCCTTCCTTCCCCACTCCACTTCCTTCCCTTTTTTTAGGATGATAAGGAGATCGACCTGGAGCACCTTCATCACCGGGTTAACAGCTTGTGCACGGAGGATGAGAGCCCCCACAAACAGTTCTCCACCTCCTCCATCGACCTGACGCCCCTGGATATGGACTCCCTTCCGGCTGCCCGGCAGGCCCTGGAGCAGATCAGCGACTTTCGTAACACGCACATCACCACCACCACCTTCATCCCAGAGCAGATCCAGACTCTCAGCCGCAGCCTCTCTGCCAAGGCGGCGGCCGGATTCGCCTTCGGGGCCATGCAGGACCACCGGACTGGGGGGCCTTTCCGGCAGAGAGCCCCCAATGGCGGCTTCTTTCGCAGCCCCGTCAGGACAATGTCCAGCATCCCATATCAGCCCACCCCAGCCCCCAACTTCAGCTATGGCAATGACCCAGACAGGGGCACCTCCATATAAACTAGAATGGGCTTGGGCCTGTAAGTTGGAAACAAACATACAAAAGAAATATATGTAAATACAAATGTTAATTTTTGTTTGTCGTTTTCTCTTGGCTTTGGATCTTGGCAATGGAGTGCAGAGTACTTGTCCTGACTGAACTCATCAACGAGATGAGGATGGAATAAAATGATAATTATCATCTTTGTGGTTGTCTGGAGATTTCCTCTTTGAACAAAATGCCTTTTTTGCCACATTACATTTTTGATGATCTCATTTGTGGGGAGAGAAAAAAGACTGCATCAGATGTTGCAATGATGGTGTGTTCACCTTTTTGTTTTGTTTGGAAAAAACAAACTCTGCCAAGTTTTCCACAGATCTGCAATAACTCCATTACAAAGAATCGTCAACTCGTCACTGAATCTAGCTTCTTACTCCCTCTAGTGGAGCAATTAAACATGGCAGCCAAGACTGTGCTGCTAACATTACAGAAAGCACCAGGCAACCTGTGGAGTGCAGGACTGTGGCTTTCTTCTGCTGCCTCGGCAGTGTGTTTCTGAAGACTTCTCATCCTCTCTGCCATCTCCCTGAAGATGAGATCTACATTAAGTCTTTAAAGGACTCTGTGGGAAAGACTGACTGAACTTTATAAAAAAAAAATTATTATACAGGAGAAAGGATGAAACAAATGCTACTAAATGTCTCCTACTGACTTTAAGTATAACAAATCTTAAATGTATGGAATGTGTCTGGTCAGAGAGTTTTAACAAAAAATAGTTCAAAGCTGTCTGTAGTTTTAGTTCTCTCTTTTTTATTATTATTATTATTATTAGTTTTGAAATTGCTTCAGTGCCATCATGTTACTTTGGTTTGCACCATGAAATCAACAAAGGTTTGTAGTCACGTCTGTAGCTGTAATCCAGGATTCAACAAAAAACAGCATTGTGTAGAATAGCTTCATTGTATATGCCACATGCTTGCAGCTGTGCATCACAGATTTGGGAGATCATTGATTGAGAGAGTTTTTAAATGCATTCTTAACACAAGCCTTAGAAGAAGGGGCTGTTTTTTACTTATCAAATGTCAGTCCTCAACTGAATACAACGCCATCTGAAAACGCTGATATGGTGGCCACTTTTGAGGGGGTTATTTGAAATATCTTTCTATTTCATTTCGTAAATGTTAAGGGGTAATATTTATCTAACTTTTTTTTAAGTGCTAATTGTTTAAACAAGGCCATCAAAGTGTTGTAAGAGTTAAAAAAAAAAAAAAAAAAACATTTAACATTTTGAGAACAAAAAACAAACATCCTTTTCACTAACAAAATGTATTAATATTTACTAATGTTAGTCATTTAGATTGAGCTTTCAGTTTGTTATCCTCTGACTAATTCGCAAATGTTTTGTGTAGAGAAAACAGTGTTTTGATGCAAGCCTATAGGTGTACTTTTCTTAAGATATGATTACTGAAAGATTATAGAAGCTATTTTTATTTAGTATCTGTTTAAAGATTATTATTTAGAATAAATGAAGAGACATTAAAATGTATATTTTACATGCAGATAATTTTTGTTGGGTTGAAGAAGATATAGAGTATACTGTAATATCTGAGCGTGTAAAGCTCAGTTAGCCACTGTCACATTACATGAATTTTTCCACAGTCTCTCTGCAGTAAGGCATTGTCATTTGATTTCATTTCATTTTGATTTCTTAATTTATCAAAAAGGAGGCAAGGGTTTTTTTCTGTAAAAGAAGCATGCAAAACCTGCTATACATTTTTTTTTATTATTATTTCATACATAGAATTGTACAGGATTACTTCATTTTCAACTGATTATAATGTACAGTATTTAATATAGGCCTATTTTGTTGTATGTGTTGCATATTATTCAAATGGAACAAACTGAGGCCTCTGTTACAAGTTGCAAAGCTTTCTGTGTATAATTTGTCTAATAAACATGTTTTCTACAGTGGCTTTTGTTGTCTTTTCTGTATTTTATGCTAGTAATTTCCTTATTCTTGATTATAAAAGCAATTCCACCAACAGATATATAGTTATAATGTCCTAAAATGCTATACATGCGGGAAAACATCAGAACTAGTTTGTTTTCCCTCCTCAACAGGGGCTGAAGAAGTTCAGTGGATTGATGCACAACCAGGGTTGGGGAGTAACAGAATACATGTAGCGAGATTACTTATTTAAAATACTAAATATAAGTAACTGTATTCCACTACAGTTACAATATAAATAGTTGGTAATCAGAATACAGTTACATTCAAAATGTATTTTGATTACTTTGCATTTTTTTTTTTTTTTTTTTGGTCATTTGTTTAATTTAATATTTAGTCTATTCAGTTGGAAAACATTTATTTCACCAGTCTGTCAAACTGCTAAATCAGAGTTTGGGTTCTAAGTAGGCCTCACTGTTCCTATGTGGACTAAGCACTGAAGAAAGTGATTAAATTGATGCAGTTATTTGTAATGTCTGATGTAATATATGTTGTAGTATATTTGTTTCTGTTGTTTGGTTAAATATTGTGTAAATGTTATTGATCTGAAACAGTGTATGTCTTGGGATGCAAGACAAATTTCAGAAGAAATTCTGATAATAAAGTGAAATCAAATCAATCACATCAAATGTATCCATATAGGAGGAGCTTTTGAACAGCAGTGAATCACTGTCTTATGATTTGTTTCATTTATACGAGCTTAAGAGTAGCTAGATCTTTTTTCTACAGCTTATCAAAATACAGTTAGAAACTCTTTGACAGATGAAACATAAATCCAAAAAATACACGATTCCATGCCTTGTCAATGTTTTTATGCGTTTAGGGTATTTTTACAAGAAATGCTAACCAATGTAGCCTTTATTATTATATAGAAAGCTACAAATAATATATTTTCTGCCTCATTCTATGAACAGAATCCAAATACAATCAGAAAAGGCTGTTGTTGTGGACACTGTGTGGGGTTTTTGAAGTTTGGAGCAGCAAAAATAGATAATCTTGTGTAAATTGTCATGTGAACATTTAGCATATGCTAAGCTACAATGCTATTTCTTACCTTTACATACATCTGTGTAACAAGGTTAGGATTGGGAAAGGAGGAGGCGAGAACCGGCTTGACAGTATAAATAAAGTTTAATGATAAACTTAAACAAAAACTCACAACCATAAACACATATTCAGGGCAGCTGCCTGTAGCTCTCTCTCTCTGGAACTGCCACCTCCGGCGGCCTTTATACCTCTGTTCGGCTTAATTAGACTGATTAGGAGCCAGGCGTGCGTCATCACGGCCCGGCCCCGCCCCCCTCCTTGCCACACTCCTCTCTCTTTTCCTTCAGGTCGGGGAGCCCCCGGCATGACATACATCCCCCCCTCCTTTCCGGGGGGGCGTGCCCTGCCGGCAGGTCTTCCCCACCTTCTCGGACCTGAGAGGGAGACATGGGGAGGGAAAAACAACAACAAAAAAATGAGAGGGAAAGGCCAACACGGAGCAACAGTGGGAGAGAGAGAGAAAAAAAAAAAAAGTACTCGCCGGTTCTCTGATACGCTGTAGCCTGGTCCTCGGACACTCCTCCACCCTCTAGTGGATGACAGCCGCTCTTCCCCGGGTGGATCGGAGGCAGTCCTCCGGCCCCTGGCAGATGGAACGCCCTGCCATGTTTTGGTGGATGGTAGGGGTCTCCTCCACCCCTGGCAGCGGTTCTCCGCTCCAGGCAGCCGGTAGTGAGCCCCTCCCTGCTCATGGACGGTGGTCTTCCCTTCGACTCGGCCATGTTTTAGCGGCCGGTAGGGGTCTCCTCCGCCCCTGGCAGCGGTTCTCCGCTCCAGGCAGCCGATAGTGAGCCCCTCCCTGCTCACGGACGGCGGTCTTCCCTTCGACCCCGCTGTGTTTTAGGGGCCGTTAGGGGTCTCCTCCGCCCCTGGCAGCGGCCCGACCGCTGCAGGCAGTCAGTAAGGAGCCCCTCCTCCCCTTGCGGTCGTTCCTCTGCTTTCAGGCGGCCAGGCTCCTCTGTCCCCCGGTGGATGGCCGTGGCTGCTCCTTTGGGATGGATGGTAGTGGCGAGGACTCTACTACGGCACATCCCTCCTCCTTCCTGGGATTCGGCACCAATGTAACAAGGTAAAAGGGAAAGGAGGAGGCGAGAACCGGCTTGACAATATAAATAATCTTTTAATAAAACAAAAAGACGCAAACATAAATGCATGCAGGGCAGCTGCCTGTAGATCTCTCTCTCTCTGGAACTGCCGCCTCCGGCGGCCTTTATACCTCTCATCGGATTAATTAGCCTGATTAGGGGCCGGGCGTGCATCATCATGGCCCGGCCCCGCCCTCCTCCTTGCCACAATCTGCTATCAGGTGCGATTATATTTTATAATGAATTCTATGACGAAAATGCACGTTGGAGCATAACTTTTTTTCTCTAGTAAGACCTTTGATATAAGGACAAAGATATTATTCTTAGTGTGAATTTAAATGTTGTTTTCCTGTAAAAATATCTAAAAATCCTTAAAACAAGATACATTTACTTGAGTAGCAAAACTGCATAACATATTTAGGCTTTTTTCAGAGAATGTATTTTTACATTGAAGTGTATTTTCATACTTTACTTACTTGTTTATAGTCAAAACAAGTGAAACAACTTGCCAGTGCTGAAGAAGTAATCCAACGTATTTAGATTACGTTACTGACCTTGAGTAATCCAACGGAATACATTACAAATTACATTTTACAGCATGTATTCTGTAATCTGTAGTGGAATACATTTCAAAAGTAACCCTCCCAACCCTGTGCACAACACAGTAAGGGTTGTGGTCAAAGATTACCCACTATTGGCTTTTGGCTGGCCATTGACTTTGTGAGCCAGACTTCATGCACTGCAGGTCAAAATGAATGGCACCACAGCATTTCAAGTTATGCTCTAGTGCATGGAGAGTTTGTCAGCCACAGTCCGACACTGACCCTGAACCTGCCATGTTCCAAATGTATTGGCCAACTTCTTGTATTTGAATTTATGTTATACACTACATTTATTAAGAGTGTGTAATATTTGTATAATGAAAACAAAGGAAAAAGTACTTTGTTGAAGTGTGGAGAATCATACTAGAACAACGTTGGACAGGCCACAACTAACTGAATATTTCACTAAAATAAAATGTGGCATGTTTTATGGGGAACTGATGTAAAACGGCTGTTTTTATTTTGTTAAGGTGAAATCCTCATTTTTAAAATTACCACTTCATCAACAGTTAATGCACAGAATATCCACCAGATGTCGCCTTGGTGGCCTTTCGGTTTACTGTCCGGAATTGAACAGAGATGCATTATAAACTGAGCACCTGTTTTGACGTTTAGGGATTCAGAGGCCTCATTTGTTTCAGGTTTTCATACACATTCAGAAACATTAGGCCTACATAAAATTGGTGGATGCACACAGTACCACTTCAAATTTATCTGCAAGCTAAAAATAGACTACGGCTCTAAATTTAGACTGTAAATAAGCCCATTGTAATAATTTAGTCTAACTTATTACATTTTGTCTATGTAATTTACTAAATTTGTAGATATTCGTTTTATTTGTCATTTCTAATGTCCTTTTTTAATATACTGTATAGCATTGTCCAGTAAAGGTATTAAACAAATAACAGCATTATTATTGTTATTAGCCTATTATTATTATAATTATGATTATTACTACTGCACATGTTGGAGAAGCCCTATGTCTTTTATCAACTTTGATCAACATCGCGAGATCTCTTGGTCTCCTAGGAGACAGGAATGAAGAAAACAGCATGCAGACTTGATCGCGGTAGAAGCCCCCATCGAGACACATTTTGTGCCCTTTATCCAAAGAGTTCTTCAGGCGTGTCAAATGGAACATAGAGTATCTATTGTCCCTGAGACACTTTAATAATCGACGGCAGCAATCCCAACCTGTTGTTTGCTTTAGGACCAATTCCAAGACACTCAAGCCGCCTGGATGAGGCTCCGGTTGGGGTGGACTCAGGCGCCAGACCGCAAGCCTTCGCACTCTATGCATACATGAATAAATGTAAAAAGATTAATGTGGAGTTTTTAAAGCCAGAAAACCGTAATTAAGGTCCCGTGCGCCACAGTGTTGCCTTAAATACTTTGTTTCAGTGACTAACTATAGGGCATGCAACTGTAACCTGTTTCACAGCGTATGCAGAATAGAAATGTTTCTTAATGATAAAGCACAATTTGCTGTCTACACACAATTTATGAAAACCCGATTTTCACTCGACTTTCCTTGTTTTCACAGTATTTGCAAAAGCCACGCGATGACAATGACAACACGCAAATGTCATAATTTTTGTGAAGTATATACAATTATTAAATGTGTCTATCATAAACAATGATAATAATAATAATAATAATAATAATAATAATAATAATAATAATAAGGATATAATAATAACAGCTACGTTGTTATAAATAGTTTGTAATAATAACTATAAATACAGATAAATAATCTAAATATATAACAGTAAGATAAAGTTATTATTAATATTATTATTATATTACTGCTTCTTTTGCACTTGCTCTTTTTCCAAAGCTCGTGACAGTAAAGGACTGTCGCGCCTCCAGATCAAGTTTCCGATCTTTGGGGAAGCTCTTTTAGTGAAAGGGCGCTCCTTGAAACGGATCAAAAGGTTTTGAACTTGTTCAAAAAGAAAAAGAAACTCAATCTGGTATTAACCTTCATTGTTTAGGAATGTGCAGCTATAGAAGAAAGAATGATTGCATTTTGTTAGCAGTGTTTCTCCGAAAATTAAATTTGATCTGGATGTCAAGTGCGCTCAACATCCACGTACATGATATACGATTAGGCAAATAGTATCATATCAAATAAAACATTACTGACACATACATATAGAAAAAGTTAGGTCTAAGTTTGAAATGAATCGAAAATCCGTCTTCATTGCTTTGATTTCGAAGAACCCTATAATCAAATACAATACGGGTTTCTTTCAATTTACGCGTCAGTGTGCGTCAAGACCCAATGCATATAAAAAGCAATCCTATTTTGTCCTGCTTGAAAGCTAATAGGCCTTTTAGTTGGAATAGACCTAAAATTAAATTTAGGTACATGTAGCCTATAATGTTATGAAACCCGAGTGTGTTATTCGTTAGTTCTTGTCCTTTATAAATAGGAATATTCGTATGTCAGTATAAAGATTTTCAATAACCCCTTTCAGTCTATTTCCAGAACCCATTTCAGAATGTCGAGACAAGTATTTTCCTCTGCGCTTTTGTGGCATAGACTATCTAATTTCCTAGACATAGCGTGTTAGGAGGATCGCCACATAACTTTATTCTGTGTCCTGTGGGACGACCTATTGTGATAATAATTCTCTAGTTAAACAGGTTTGGAGCGCGACATTATAAAAAAAATAAAAATAAAAAAAAATAAAAAACAGTCTGGGTATGATAACCTCTCTCGCGTTTACTGCGACTTCTCATTGGTCGCCAACACGCGCCTGCCCCGCGTACTCTTATTGGTCAAAGCGCCACGCGACCAGCTTGAGAAGGGGGGCTCCCTGGCGCGTGCCGCTTTTAAAACCAACGAGTCGCCCAGAGACATCAGTAAAGAAATCCTCTTTGCCACTGGACGAGAGCAACAGGTGAACGGAGAAAACCCCTCCACGGCAAAATCCGTTCTATAATCCATAGCCACAAACTTTCCCCAAACAAATGGATGGAACGAACGTGGACGGCGTAAGCAATGATACAAGAGAGGTGGTTGAGCTCGACGTCCAACATCCGAGCTTTGGGCGGGGGGAACAGCGCGAGTACCCACCAGCTTTGGCACTCATGGCCAGCAGTGACCCACGCGCCTGGCTGGCTCCCGTGCAGGCTGGCACCTGCGCGGCACACGCCGAATACCTGTTGCACTCGCCCGGCTCGAGCGCGGAAGGCGTGTCCTCTGCTTCGAGCAACAGCTCAAACTTCAGGAAGAGCAGCAAGAGTCCTGTCAAAGTGCGCGAGCTGTGCCGGCTAAAGGGAGCTGTGGGAGCAGATGAGGGCAGGCAGCGGGCCCCGTCCAGCAAAGCGACTAACGGTGTGCAGAAGCAGAGGCGAATGGCTGCCAATGCTCGCGAGAGACGGAGGATGCACGGATTGAACCACGCTTTCGACGAGCTGCGCAGTGTCATCCCAGCCTTGGACAATGACAAGAAGCTCTCCAAATATGAAACCTTACAGATGGCTCAGATCTACATCAACGCCCTGTCCGACTTGCTTCAGGGTCCTGGTGCTAAAGCTGACCCGCCAAACTGCGACATGCTGTCTGCCAATGTGTTCGAGGAGGAGCGCTCTCCTAGAGGATCACCAAACGTCTGTCGGAGAGGCGCAGGTGCAGGTCTCCCTGTTCAGCTGTCCGCGCTACACTATCAGTACGAGGACGGAACATTCGCCTCTTTCGTGGAGCAGGACATTCAGTCTCCCTCTGGAACGAGCAAGTCCGGCTCGGGGGGGAACAAAGATTCTCCGCGGTCGAACCGAAGCGATGGAGAGTTCTCCCCTCACTCGCACTTCAGTGACTCGGACGAAACACACTTGGAGATGCAGAGCGAAGACGAGCTCTCTGAACTGAAACTGCCTAACCACCGCGCTTTTTAGAAACGCATCACCA
Source organism: Myxocyprinus asiaticus (assembly GCF_019703515.2). NCBI lineage: Eukaryota > Metazoa > Chordata > Actinopteri > Cypriniformes > Catostomidae > Myxocyprinus > Myxocyprinus asiaticus. Next base: position 22,720,442 of record NC_059376.1, on the reverse strand, counting down.
TCAATCGTGTCAATCGTATTTTTGCCTTTGCCCAAAATGTCCATTCTAATGTGTTGCTTTATTTATCCAATTGATTGGTTTCAGAACTTTATTTGTTTTACTACGTTGTTGTGTCCGACAATTGTCCGCCAATAGAATTAGTTGCCTATTCGTGACATTGACCAGACCCCTATGCCATGTCAACTGCCGCGTGCAGCAGTGCCATGGGCTCAAATGTCATGCATAAAACTGTCTTCCGTGAACTATTTTGACACCGTTGATTCATACGTGATTGTCATGGGCCTGTTTCATAGATACGATTGATGATGGTGTTGATTTGAACCCTGTAAGAATTTGCAACTTCTAAAGTTTACGTGCACTTTAAAACGGGCCATAGGCTTGAGACACATTCTTTTGTCATTTGGAACAAGAAACTGTGTGTTTTATGTAGAAGTAATGCCAATTTGATGAATATATTTAATATAGCCATTAGATTTTGTACATTCGTTGATTTTTAATATTTGGTCTCATTGCAAAGAATTTGTTTGTTGCCTCTGCTATTTATTTCCGTTTGCCTTGCCTTGTCTTTTTTTTTTTTTTTTTTTTTTTTTTTTTTGCGTTTAATTGGAAATGAGCAGTTATGTTTTGTTTTTATTGTAGAAATAAAAAAATTGAAAACATTTGACACGATTATGTCTCATTTCTTTGAGAAAACTCTAATATTTATTGTGACGTCTTAGCTGTGCAACACCCAGCCAGTTCACATTTTCATTATCTATTTACATAATTTACCCATTTACCTTTACATTTATTCATTTAGCAGACGCTTTTATTCAAAGCGACATTAAATTATTATTATTATTTCATTTCAATAACTTTGGATTTCATTCTGTAGATCTACCCTATTAAAACTCTTTTAGAATGGAAATTTCATTGGTATGTTACCACAAAAGGTAAAGTGTCTATGATTATTCGCTAATTTAAAGTGAAATGGGTTCAAATCTAATAAATAAATAAATAAACACTCTCACTTGCCAAACACACGTTGCTAATAATGTGTAACAGTGATATTGATCAAAATTTTATAGTTGAAATTGAAATGTTACATTATATTTGATAAAAATAGGATGAACTTCATCAGAACCATACTGTTCACATAAACACATAATAAATTAATTTAACCTGACATATTCCCCAAGTTGTTAATTAAAGAACAAATGGAAATTAACTGACAATTCACCTAGATAATTTATGCCATTTAGGCCTACATCTTATTTATTGAGGCTAATTTAAAATGCTTCAGGTATATGACTGAAAGGAGTAAATGTTTCAAAAATCGATAGGCCTTTGATGTTTTGTTTATTTGTTAAATTTAAACTTCCTCTTCATGTTAATGATAGTTGAGTATTTTGCAGTTGTTTGTTCACTAAATCATAGTGTAAGTGTTGTCACAACTGAACTGAACTTTTCTTTATTTTGGAGAAAGTTTGGAGACACTTCTGTGATTACATTTCATTTTGCTCATCTGCTAAGGTTTTCTTCATTCGAATATGCTGGTATGTCGCGCTACATTCAGCCTCCGTGCCAACTGTCAGCTTCTCTACCCTCGAGCCTTGGCAAACATCATGCATTAGGCCCTATCTTGATCTTGCCTATGAATGGGATTTAATCGAATTCTTATCTATGAGTAAACCTGTGTTTATTGAAGACTGTGTTTTTCATAGTAACTGTATTTGAAGCGTTCATTCATTTTTACAAAATGGTTGGTCGACCCGTGGCCAGGAGTGTTGGGTGTCCTTCTGGAAGCACACGCTGTCAGCTGGTGAGCGCAGCAGTGAGTGGTGTCCCGCAGGAGTCAAGAAACTATACGCTCGCGCGGTGAGTCTGCCACACACACGCTCACGCGCACGCCAGCACTCACCAAGGTACACGTGCTGACATACACATACAAACACGCTCACACACACACACATCTTTACTGTCTAAAAGCGGACTTACCATCGACTTCTATTGTTTCTAAATGCTTCTTAAAACACTTGCTACAGAAGAACCATGGCTACCTCTAATATATAACTTTTTGCATTTTTGTTTTCCTTATGTTTACGTCCCCAAAGCTTTTGGCAAATTTCAAACATGTTTTAGACAATTTCCTCCCGCTGTATAGCTAATTTAGAACATTTACATCGTCTTCGCTCTGTGCAAACTTCGTTTATTTCAAGCGGGGAAATTTCATCAAGAGATGAATTCTGTTCGAATACATTAATCATAGTTGTTTATTCTTTTATCATTACACCAGAAACCCGTCGCAGTGATCTACTGAATGATTTTAGGGTACTTGAAGAACATAAGGGATAGGACATTTTCCAAAACGTTTTTTGTCCGCTCCCACCTTCGAAGACTTCACTGGAATTGCTCAGGAATTATTAATGATCGCGCGCTGTGTACCTGCTTGTTTGTGTCTCCACCCCTGGTTTTAACCAATCACTTTAGCCGTGCGTCTGCGATCCCACTCCAGATTAACATCGAGAATAATAGGCAATATCATGCACACGCTCAGCGCGCTAAATTATTTACAACCTTATCCATAATACCTTTATCTTCCAGTGAACTGCGCGACCATCTGTGCTGTGACTGTCCTGTTACATGCGACCCCTAAACAACAAACGCGATCAAATTTCGCGACCACGCGGCTGTAAATGGGGAATACTGGCGCCTATACCAAACTGTAAACTAGTAAAAAAGTTTTTCATCTGCAATTTGTTGGTGCATTTAATGTGATTATTGTTAAGCATAATTATTTCCAACGATATTAGTCCACTCCTCCTGTTGTTTACAAATATCACCGCTAATTAGGTCTATTTCTACACTAAATATTTCTGTCATACAAAAAGACTGTTAAATAAGATGGCTTTTTTGTTTGTTTGTTTGTTTGTTTGTTTGTTTACAAATTCGAATGACACTAATTACACCTTTTTATGTCAGTTTAAAAGGGAAATATGGTAATTATGCTTTATGCTGGCGAGTCTAAAGCGTATATTATTTTTCATGCCGAAAAAAAAATGAAAGTAGGTTAGCCTATGTTACAGAGACATCAGGAATAATGGCAATTGCAGATAATTTTTGGCACATATTTGCATTGTAACTCTGAAATAATATATCAAATAATATTTGTTTAGGTGTTAGATATTTATTTAATAAGATTTATTATTATTATTATTTTATTATTATTATTATTATTTATGTATTTTTATTTATTTATCTATGTATCTATTTTATTTTATTTTTTGCGTAGGCTTACACCTGGAAATGTCAGTTGACCCCGCCCGCCCTTTCATCCCAGCATCAGACTGAAATCAACCGGTGGCATCAACATCGTGTTTTCTCTCTCTCTCTCTCTCTCTCTCTCTCTCTCTCTCTCTCTCTCTCTCTCTCTCTCTCTCTCTCTCTCTCTCTCTCTCTCTCTTTCTCTCTCTCTCTCTCTCTCGTTTTACTAGTGAAGTATTCCTGATAACAGCTGGGAGACTGCCTGAGTTGAGGTTTCACATCTCATTAAATATTGACGTAGGGCGTTAAGGAAAAACATAAACAAACACCCCCTCCCGCTTTTACGCAATGCGCGAGCGCAGAATCTGAGAAGCTCGTGCGCAATACTGGTATCATGTTGCTTTTCAGGTACATTCTAACAGATTTAAATTCACAATTTTCAGAAAACCACCAAATTAGCATATATAGTATTTTATATAGAAATTAAATAGAATTATATTTATTGTCGTTTAATGATATATAATACAAACAGAAAAGTCTGGAGCTTTTCTAACATAAGTAGCTCCTGTTTGGCTCTGTAGGCTCTAACTGGCATGCATGCACATTTGACTGTTTTTGTTTGACAATGACCAAAAAGTTAGGAAGAAGATGATTTGCTGCTTTCTGCAATACTTGAATTAAAGATTGTGTAATTTGTTTATCTGAGTCCCCTGTGTGTTTGTGTAGGGAGTGGGATGTTGGAGAATTGTTTGCTTTACTATCTTCAGATCCTCAACCATTTTCAAAATGATTGACAGGTCATTAAGAACCTCCATCATGAAGATCAACCTCCACCATGAGGATCAGTGCAAGGTGTAGACATATTTCCGGATGTCATCTATGCTCTGAAAAAGGTAAAGTGTTAGAAACTGAATACAACAATGTAAATCTGTGACCAGAACACATGCTCATTCCTATGCTTACTTTAAAAGTGAGGTCCCTAAACTTCATTGGAGATAAGGAGAGTGGGAGGGGCCAAGAAAAGGGCTCGGACTCTCTGGGGACATTGGAACAAAAGCCCAAACTGTGCCATACTTTCCATCTGCTTCCAGACTGAAGCAACAACCATAGAGCAAAACAGAAGAAGAGAGAGTGTGTGTATGTGGGGGTGAGGTGTAGCCTACAAGACATTCAAAAGAAAGAAAAAAGAAACCTTTTGATGCATGTGCTGAAAATGAATTGGAAAAGGAGAAAATCACTATAACATTTTGGCCTAGATGATTTCCATCAACATCTCATCTTGTGCAGAGAAAAAAAATTAAATCTCCACAATATAAGCACTGATCTGAAAGACTGTGCCAGGTAACTCTTACTCATTCAGCTATTGTCAAATGTAACATTTGGATGCTATAAAATATTAACATGAGGTAAAGACATTTGTTGACAGATATGCATAACATACACCTGCATGTAGCACAACTAAATGGTTAAAAAAAAAAAAGCTTTGTGGCCTTTTAAAAAAGATTGTTATCTAAGCAAGGAAAGAAAATAATAGAAAACGTCACATGAGCCGCTGAATAAGAGGTATGAATAATGCATTGGCTTCCTGTGAACACTAGTCTGCAGTCTCTGATGGTGCATATCAATGTAACCCAAATAGCCAGGATTATTCATAGTCATAGATAATATTCTTCATTATCTTACACTCTTAACTTGCAAAAGACCAATTTGGATTTAATAGTTCCTTTAAAATGATGTTCAAAGAGTTTGGAAAATGGTTTTAGGAACATTTATGAAGGTCAGTTGACTTGATCATCTGAACATAATGCAGTAGATTTGACATGCATCACATTTAAAACATACACAAATACATACAAATACATATTACACACTATGATAATCTCTCTCATACAGATAACTGCATTAAAATGTTTAAAATCTGACATGAGTCTTTATGAAAAATCTTGTGATTTTAGCTTAAACACTTAACATATGCAAAAAAAAAAACAAAAAAAAATGGTTTATGAGCCATTTGTTAGCCCATCTTGTCCATCTCATCCATATCATGTCCTTCAGCACACCATGAAAAGAAAACTGAAAGAGCAGTGGTGAATCTTCACATCTTTGTTCCTCCTCTGGCTGCCCTTTTGTGTCTGCACAATGTTCAAAGTGAAGGCACCTACACCAACATGAGGCTTCTTGGGTAACCATCCCATTCAAATATACACAATGGTGAGGCCAATTATATTGACGTTTAATGCCCTTTGAGCATCAGTTACATTCATTGTGAGGATATGGATGTGTGTGCATATGTATAGGAAACACCTAAACTGTATGAGCATTTATTCTTTTTGTCAACTTCCTCTTGGGTTGGGTTACGTACAGCATGTCATTCCCCTTCCGACGAGCGAGTGGCTGTGGTAGTGAATGGTAGAGGTCAAAAATTTGGCGCTTGTAGTGCTAGAGGCACTTTTCGAGTCACACCTCAGAACATAAAGGCGGATCTTTATTTAAGGCAAGAGGTGAATGTTTTGGCTTGTATGGATTACAAGGGGAGACACAGAGATTTATTGGATTTGTAGTGTTAACCCAAAGAACGGTGCGCTCACCCACATCATCCATATCCACGACCCCAATAAACTCTTCTTAATATCTCGTAAGAAATGGTTGCAAATTATGCAATTATGAACTTCAGAATGCAACTCGATAGGTAAAGTTTTTTTAAGACAAACTTTGATGTAGGCTTGACAAAGCCTTTTTCTGAAAGTTCACATTTTTAAAGTTTGATGGATATACAGTATAGACAGTAAGACAAACAGCCAGCTGGTTAGATATTTGTCAGAAAGATTGTCACATAAAAAGTCAGATAAACTGTCAGATAGAGAGAGCAACTTAAAGCAGATTAATTGCTATTTTTGGGTTTGTTTACATTTTAATTTTTTACAGTTGGGATTTGAATTAATGAGCATTTCGTTGGCCTGAGAGTTGTCTGATATATTTTATTGTCCATTGTGCGAAAATCGTTAGTCCAATCAGTTAAATAAAATATTTCACACTTTTCCAGAACAATGTGAAGGTCTGTGCAGAGTGCAGGATGTTGCTTAAAAGCTCTAGGAGGAGTTAGTGTTAGAAAGTTTAGTCTCTGTTTAGAGATTTAAAAAAAAAAAAAAGTTTGTAGAATAACAGTATGTTGGCTTCATCTAGCCAACATAAATAAAGATGCCTATAAAAGGATTTTTTTCCATTGAAAGCCCAAATGTCCATAATAATATAAGTTTTATTTTTTACTCTCATTTAAAGTCTCTCCTTGCTGATGTCAGGTGTTGGATTCAGTTTCATACCTCTGATTGTTCTCTGTTATCCACCAAAGCTTACTGCATGTGTGACTAAAGATCCAACTTGTTCCAGTTATCATTAAAAAAAAATGATCTTTAATGAAAAATCTTTAAATGTCCATGGCATCTTGAATATTTTCCTCTCCCCTAAAAGAAAGTATACTCAGGACATCTCTTGCCCCTCACATCTCTCTCAATGCCTTGAACTCATTTAACTCTGCCAGGTTTGGAGAGCACTGGCTGTCCTATCCATTCACCTGTGAAGGCCACACATCTATTAAGGGACTCTTGCCCCCACTGTACAGTGGCTGCACAGATAATGTTTCAGCTGTGAGCCATGCTCTAGGGAGGGATACTGTATATTGTTAGGAGTTTTCTTGTGTTTTATTCCACTCTCCTTTCATGGCCACTGAAAGCCTCCCCTGGTCCAGTTCCCCAGAGACCCTCACTCTCAGGTATCCTGTGGGTGGAGCAGAGGGGAATGGGGCAAGCTAGGGGAGACAAGGATATCACTTTCAGCTGTACACATAGACAACCGTGCCTCCCGCCCACCTTTTTTCCCTCCCACTCCCAATTAGGGATACATGTCCGACCCCTTTTCTCTTTTTTTCACCCCATTTCCATTCATCTATTCAGCACTCGGAGAGAAGCCTCCGACAATGGAGAGTTGTGGAAAGCAACTTTGCAAATCGAACAGTGTCAGGCAGGGCAGGGAGAAGGAAAAGTGACTGATTATATTTTGGAGTGGAGTGGGATCAGTTTTAAAGTTATACCTGCAATAGGTACCACTTGGAATCCAGATAGATCTACATACTAGAATACAGTGTGTACTGATTTCAATATTTCGTCAATTGCCATCACTATACTATGATTATGAGAGCGTAAAGAATTAGTGAGCATCCCTGCAATATGAGTCTGAGACATGAGTGGATGGGAGGTAGTCCCAGAGAATGTTCTTAGACTACCTGACCCCTTTCAAAATAGAGTGTTCCCAACACTTACACAGAGTGACTTCCTTGTTGCATTTACTGTATACAGCCTAGATTCACTCAGGATACAAAAGGAGCCGAGTAATTAGTTAACCAGCCAGCAGGCTTCTCAGCAACTAATACCTCTAAACCCCCCACACCTAATTCATTACTCAACAAGTCTAAGTTTTATTTTCAACTACTGTGCAGCAAAGCTTGACAGACTGTGGGGCAGTGGTTCACCCAAAAATAAAAATTCACGTTGTTCCAAAAAACAAAAGTAGATTTTGTGGAGAATTTTCATTTCTTCAATTATTTTCCATACAATGACAACAGCCACCACACCATAAAGAACCAAACAAGTAGTCCATATGTCTCGAGTGCTGTATTCCAAGGGCCGATTGCACCAGCTATACGTAAGTTACAACTTAGCCTAGTTGTGGCATAAATGGGCACTAAGTTACAATTTACGCACTACTAAATATTTGAGCGTTGCTCCATTAAACTCAGGTAGAATGTAACCCTACGTATAAACTAAATATTTACGTAAGCCTCTGACCAGGAGTAACGGATGGAATAAAAAAGCAGCCTGATATTTTATGACATTAATGAGCTCATGTTTTGCGTAACGGGCTTCAGTCCTTTCGTATGATGATGTTGACATTTCCACTTGTTTACATTTACGAGAGAAAACAAATAAAAAACTTAAGTCTTAGCGGCTTTTCAGCATGAAATTGATCTAATGTTGCACTTTCCAGTGTGCATCGCCAGTGTCAAGCTTTAACATACAAAATACATAGGGAATGAAAATTCATAAATGTCTGTTGCAGCCTGTTGTGTTAGTATTTATTCATAAGCACTAATTATTCTTAGATACAGTTCCTGAATATTGTTATTTATTGGATATAGGCTTAACATATTATTTATCAACTCTACTTTTACATCGAATTTCAATGGGGATATAATCTATTACAGCTGACAGTTACGTAAGCAAAGCAAACAAGGTTTGAACATCAACTGTTACAAGATCAAACTGAAATTCACGGCTTTTTAACACTTCTGTCAACTCATTTGAAGGCTGCATATTGGATCCATACAGGTAAAGGTCATATTATGCAGCTACGCCCCACTTCATGGAGAGCTTACGACCAACAAGCTAAGTCTTGCCTCAGCAGGTGGTGCAACCAAATTAAGCACTGACTTAGTTACAAACTAACTAGTAGTTGCTAACCCTTTAGTGTGAATTTTAACCTGTTCCCATTGCCCCATTTTCTGAGCTCAGGCCTGAATTGGACAGACTCAATAGTAATGGCTATAGTTAATCACCTCTTTGTATTACAGTCATAATTGTGGTCTGCTTTGGCAGAAGACACTTGTAAGTTTGTTGCCCAGATGTCAGAATTTATTAAAGTCATAAAGAGAGGAGAGGGAGAGATGCTGTGCTGCTGCTTTCCCCTTGATTGGTCTGAATAACTCACTGCTGCCTGCTCTGCCTTGTCTGTCCGTGCACTGTCAGTGTCCTCTTTGCTCCGTGATGTTATCACTGCATGAGAAAAGGGACGTGTGGCATGAGAGCATGAGAACAGTGTCAATTGCGTGAGTCTCACAGTAAATGCGTGAGAGTTGGCAGCCCTCAAACCCACAAACCCACAAACCTTATTTGTGCCTACTATGGCGAAGATTAGCATACTAGCATACTTTTACTGATCGCATGTTGATTCCATTCATAGAATGAAGCAGAAATCATAATATTTATAGAATATGCAGCCTATAGCAAACAGCAGGTTCAGTGACAGATGCAGAATTCTTCAAGTATACAGACATCAAACCTACAAAAATGCCAGCGATCGCTTGGAAAATATAGACAAACCATACATTTTCATAATCCTCTAGTCATGACATATTTCATAAATCTAAATGTAAATTTTATGGTATACACAGAGTTTTTAATCCTACTATGGTAAGAGATGAGGAACACCTGTCATGTGGTCTCTGACATAATAAATTCTCTTCTTCTAAACTCCATATATGGATCATATCTTGCTGCGGGCTCCTTCTATCTTCCTGGTTCAATAGAACGCAGCTATACAAGAGTATTAGAGTGCTGTACTACTTCAGATTGCATAATGTGGCAAAAAATTGACATTATTTTTCTGGCTAAAGAAATATGAAGTACCATTATAAAAATCCATCATAATTTCTCCAAATGTGCACTTTTGACTAAAAGATTTAGCTGAAGTTTTTTTATTGAAGCCATCAAATGACAAGTATACTGGATCTTTAACGATTGGAGATGTGTTTGCAGAATTATTTCATAATATGGGATGTATGATACAAATGTTTTGATTTTTACTCTTTACATAAATTGTGGAAATACATTAACTATAACATTTTGATCATGAAACAGCTTTCAGTCATCAAAGCATGAGATTTAGAGTATCAAAATGATTCAAGATTACTTAAAAATTCACCTTTTAAACATGCAGTTGTGGTAACTGGGCATTCAGGTGGGTCTGCAGAGACCCATCAGAGGTTAAGGGTTCCCAACTTAAGTGAGAACTTATGCACAGCCGGTGCTATTCTACCAAAGTCTTTTAAAGCCATAGGATGATATTGTGTGAAGTTATTGTTTACTGATAATGTTTTTCAAAATCTAATTCATGCCTGCATTCAGATTAACAATGGTGCGTTGATGCAGCAAAATGCTGCATGTTAGTTTGAATGGAGAACAAGATTTGAGAGCTGCAGTGGGGGGGGGGGGGGTCTTATTTTTGTATTTTTTACTGAATAATGACTTCAGACTGTTCCTCACACAAAGCTGGAAGGTTTGGAAAATACTGTATGAGTCACACAGACTACTTTTATTGTGTTTTTGTCCTTTTTGGAATTTGGCAGTTGCGGTCACTATGAACTGCCATTTGGTAATAGAAGGCATATTGTATTTTATTTATTTATTTTTTTTTTTTTTTTAAGAATAATGATAAATGTAGCTAAATAAAGCACAGTAGACTGAAAAAATGGCAATGAAATAAGGTACAAAAAATACGGTAGAGACTAATGTCAAAAGAAAATACAAACAGGGCATTAGTCTACATCTATCCTCAGCATACATCATCTTATTACATGTTTATGTCATTCACAGCATTTTATATATTTTAACCAGGCTTTAAGGACATATATATGTTCACTTAACTGGAAAACACTCTGGGCTATAAATCATTAAATAAGATATGATTAATACTCAATTTACATACCCAGTTCTTGCACACGTGCACCAAACGTGGTCAAACCCCACACATGCAATCTATGTGCAGCCTTCAAAAATGATCCATAACAAACACTCAATTTTAACATACAACTCTTCTGAACACATATTTAATGCAATTTATGAGCATTTTTTGTAGAATTTTATATTTACCCAAAGAATTATCAACAAATGAACAAAACTGGGAGCTCTCTTGCACAGCGTCTCTTCTCATGTCTCTAACAGGAGAGAGTGTGGAATGCAAGTGTTGCAAAACTCCAGTGTTGCAAAACTCTTAAAGGGGCCATGTCCAATTTATGACTAGAGTTAAATTACATTAAATATCTCCAATTGGCTACAAATATATAGTACATGCAAAATAATATTGAAAGCTTTATTCTCCTTTACTTGAGCTCATCTCCCCTCCCTGCAGATTAGCCGTGCATCCCTTGTTTTCGCATCATCAGACTCAATCCACATCCTCATGCTCTTCTCTTGAAGGGTCCTTCCCCCCTCTGCAGATCAGTGCTGCCTCACTGCACTCTTTATCTATCCATCTCTTCCCCCTTCCACCTTATTTCATTTTTCTGCATAAATATTTGATGTTCTGAAGATGGTGCAGTGGAAAGTTTAATTTGTAACAAACTTCTAAATTTTCAATTACTAAGCAGTGAAAGACATTGTTAAACAGCTTTGACATACAGTGAAAAGATTGGGAAAAAATCACATCAGCTGACAGAATATGAAATACGTTCCTTTATACATAAAGGAAAATTTTGAAAATGATGTACATTGTACACAAGTGGTAACCTCCAGTTGGTACCAAAAGGAGCTATTTCTACTGGATCTAACTCTTAAAATGAGTTTTGTTGGTGTAACCTAATGTATTCAGGTTTCCTCAGTGATGTTAAATTATATATTTCAAACCAGTTAATTTACATGTTAGCACATGAAGCACATTTTTAAGATTACATTTTTTTTTTTCAGTGTACACTACGACTCCAGTCATATTAGTAGCCTAATAAAAGTCAGCAAAGTTTTGTACAATTCCACCCCTAGGGGGCACTACAACTAAAAAACGGCTGATAACTTTGCAGCCGTTTGAGTGACAGTTCAAATTAGATATGCATTTTCTTTGGTTCAGTTGCTAACATATTCTTAAAAAATCGATTCAACAAATTAACAAAAATGGCCGCTACTGACCGATCAAATTTCAGCACCTTATAATTCATATTGGGAATGGCTGTGGGTTATGGAAATTACTACTACACAAGCAGGGTATCTACATGAAGCCGCATATAAAATTTTGTGACATTTGGCCACACAGTAGCGGTATAATTAGCTAATTCACATTTTTGCTCATAACTCCGGAACCGTATACGCTACAATACAAATTTGTAGCTTCTCTGAATCCACCAGTGCCCCGCAATGATATGGTCACATTATTTTCCATTTCCACAATAAACTTTTTAAAATTATTTATTTATTCGAAAAACCTACTTTTTCGAACTTGTCCTAGGCCATTTATCTGACTTGCACAAAACTTGGTATACTTCATCCACAGACCCTCCAGACAAAAACATATCAAAAGAATTTTGATATGTCAACTCATTCCAAAGATATAAGCAAATACGTTTTTGGCTGTGGCCCATAATTAATAATTGGCACGTATCTTGTGAGAACAATTTTAAAACGTAACAAAACTTAGTATAGATGCACAAAAGAACATTTTGAGGTAACATGCTAAATTTCATGAATTTGGCAAAGCTATAATGTAAGAAATAGCTATTTTTACAACTGTAATTCATGCTGTAATTCATGCTGTACATAAATAGGCTGTTGTACATTTTGTTCACCAGAGGGAGCCACATGACAAGAAATGTCTTCAAAGAATACCAACAGTTATATTTTGCCATTCAGCCACTCCTTGTAAATAAGATAAATAAATTAAATTAACAGCTTTTTTCTTCTTAATTTCTCCTTAGAAAGAATTACTTCTGTTGTTCTTATTTGTCAGTCACTTGCTTAATGAAGAAAGATAGTAAGCATACATAAGCCACAGATCTTCTTTTTTTTTTTTTTTTTTTTGGAAATGAAAACAAAAAACACTAGATAGATTTAAACACTATTCAGACAGGATTCGTTTTATATGTGGATGTGGGGGAATTTAATAATTACACTATGTAACACAATTTTTGTTCCTGGGTAGAAAGTGTTATTTCCTAATTGCTTATGCCTCAAAAGTATAGAAAATAGCTGTTATTCTCCACAAACTTTGCTTTTGTGACCAGGACAGTGATATTTTGAAATGTACCTATTTCCAATGAGAAAACGGGCGAATTTGTGTCTTTTCGTTAACATAAAGTTAGAAAAAAACAACATATGAATGCAAATTAACATGTATTTATACTAAAGTAATACAAAAATGACTAGTGAGTAGTTTTTCGAGATTTACGATTATACTGTAAATCACTTTAATGAATCAGCCCCCAAATGTAGTCTCCCATCATGTTCTCGTTATACTGTCCTTGGTAGCGGCATTCAAAGTCCAGTATATCCTGATGGAAGTGCTCGCCTTGCTCCTCCGAGGATCCTCCCATGTTCTCCTTGAATTCATCAAGATGAGCATCAAGAATATGGACTTTGAGGGACATCCTACAGCCCATTGTGCCGTAGTTCTTCACCAGAGTCTCAACCAGCTCCACATAGTTTTCGGCATTGTGATTGCCCAGGAAGCCCCGAACCACTGCGACAAAGCTGTTCCAAGCCGCTTTCTCCTTACTAGTGAACTTCTTGGGGAATTCATTGCACTCCAGGATCTTCTTTATTTGTGGTCCGACGAAGACACCAGCTTTGACCTTTGCCTCAGACAGATTAGGGAAGAAATCTTGAAGGTACTTGAAGGCTACCGACTCCTTATCTAGAGCTCTGACAAATTGTTTCATAAGGCCCAATTTGATGTGCAGCGGTGGCATCAGCACCTTCCGGGGGTCCACCAGTGGTTCCCACTTGACGTTGTTCCTCTCCACAGAGACTCGGTCCGCCGTGGCCAGTCCTGCCTGTGGTAGTGTGCCTTGGTGTCTCTGCTGTCCCAAAGGCAAAGATAGCAGGGAAACTTGGTAAAGCTGCCTTGGAGACCCATCAGGAATACCACCATTTTGAAGTCTCCTATGACCTCCCAGCCATAGTCATCATACTTCAAGGCATCCAGCAAGGTCTTGATGCTGTTGTAATCCTCTTTGAGGTGCACCGAGTGAGCCAGGAGAAGAGACGGGTACTTGTTACCATTATGGAGCATCACGGCTTTGAGGCTCCTGGATGAGCTGTCAGTGAAGAGGCGCCACTCATTCTGGTTACAGGTGACTCCGATTGCCTTGAACAGACTGGTCACATTGTGGCAGAAGCAGAGCCCATCTTGACGGGTGAAGAAGCTGGAAAAAGGTTGGTGACGCTTCCTCTGATCTGTGACTTGCACACTTTCATCCAACAAGTTCCACTGCTTGAGCCTAGATGTCAAAAGCTCAGCATTGGACTTGGTGGACTAAGATCTCTAATCAAGCTGTTGAGGTCTTTTTGGTTGGGGAAGTATGGGTTTCTCTACACAGCTCCACCTCTGAAATTGTCATCTGGATCTACAATGTCGTCCTCACTCTCTGACTTGCAGCTCTCTTCTAAAGACGGTTGTTCTCTCTCCGGAGGAGTGGGTACGGGGAGCTCATGGCAGTGTGGTACCGAGGTGATGGATGAAGGAAGGTCTGGATACGTGGTAGCAGGTGCATTTTTGCCATTCCGATGTTTGGAAGGGTCCACCATGCAGAAGTAGCAGTTGCTTGAGTGGTCAGTGGGTTACTGCCAAATTCTTGGGATAGCGAATTCATGGCTCTCTTTTCCCCTCTGTACCATCCTACAAAAATACATTTATTTCACCCATGACTAATGTGTAAGAGATTCTCACAAAATTTTTCATATATTATATATTTTTTCAATAACATTGAAAATTGTAAAACATTTTAAAATTAAAAACTTTTACAATTTTAAAAATTAACAAATTTTAAAACAAAATTCTGAGCAACAATGTCCATCTTACCTTCCAGAGATTTTTTGCAGCGCTCACAGGTGAAATGAGGTGCCCAGGGTTTGTCTTGATCCCTGACAGTCATGCCGAAATATGCCTTGTAGGCCTCACACATCTTAGCAGATGCTTCCACGGAGTACTTTTTCGCTCTTATCTTGATAAATTGGCTGCAGACATAGCAAAATGCGTCTGCCAGATGCTTGCATTCTCTTGATGCCATCTCAGAAAAATGCAGATACGTATACACTTAGGCAGCTGGAACTAAACTGAACTGGTGGACTTAAGGCCCCTGTATTTATACTACTATTTATATTTCTAGAAGTTACTCCAGGTTTACTCAGCTTTGAATCTATCTGGAATGTTCTGGAAAATAATTAATTTCAAAATATCACTGTCCTGGACACAAAAGCAAAGTTTGTGGGGAATAATAGCCATTTTCTATACTTTTGAGGCATAAGCAATTAGGAAATAACACTTACTACCCAGGAAAGAAAAAAAAACAATTGTTACACGGTGTTACCAGAGCTTCAGTAATTTTAATTCCTCGTCAAGTCAGTATGTAACAAGGTTAGAATGGGCAAGGAGGAGGCAGGAACTAGCTGAACAGTCAAAGTAATATATAATGAAACAAAAAGACAGAAAACACACACACACACACACACACACACACACACACACACACACACACACACACACACACACACACACACACACACACACACACACACACACACACGGGAGCTGTGTGTGGCTTTCTCTGTCTCAAAATGACACATCCCGATGCACTTATCCCTCTCCTCGGCTGATTAGCCCGATTGAGGGCCGGGCGTGCATAGTCACGGCCCGGCCCCGCCCTCCTCCTTGTCACACTCCTCCCTCCTTTGCCTCAGGCTGGGGAACCTTAGGCTTTTCCCTGCCTCTCTAGAACAGGGGAGGGGGACAAGGGGAGGGAAAAAAAAGAGGAGAGGGAGAGGGAAAGGGCAAGGCGCGACAGTGAGAGAGAGAGAGAGAGAGAGAGAAAAATTGCTAGCCGGGTCCCAGACTTGCCGTCGCCTGGTCCTCGATCACTCCTCCACCCTCTGGCGGAAGTCAGCCACTCCTCCCCGGGCAGACTGGAGCAAGTCCTCCGACCCCTGGTGGATGGAACGCCCCTCCGCATTCTGGCGGCCAGTAGGGAGCCCCTCCGCCCCCACCACTCCAGGCGGCTGGCAGAGAGCCCCCCTGCCCTCATGGATGGCTGCCGTTCCTCCGTGTCAAGGCGGATGGCAATGGCGAGGGCTCCACGACAGCAGATCCCTTCTCCTTCCCGGGTTTCAGCACCAATGTAACGAGGTTAAAATGGGCAAAGAGGAGGCGGGGACTGGCTGAACAGTCAAAGTTATATTTAATGAAACACAAAGACACAAAACACAAACACACACACACGGCAGCTGCGTGTGGCTCTCTCTCGAACTGCCGCATCCGACTGCACTTATCCCTCTCCTCAGCTGATTAGCCCGATTGGGGGCTGAGCATGTGTAGTCACGGCCTGGCCCGGCCCACCCTGTAATTTTATTTAGACTTTTTATGGTGTGCACCTTCCTGCACTGGTAAAAAAAAAAAAAAATACAACGTGTTTTATCTACTATAAAACGCCCTGTAATAATAGGCCTTGGTGATGTTAATAGCCTGTGAATTGACACGTTGGTAAAAAGCCTGTAAATCAGCACTTTATTTCAGCTATGTTTGTTAACAAAATGCCAGAAAATGTAAGACGTGCTTCATGCTGCTGAGTTCACTCCACAAACCTACGTAAGATTCTGAGCTGGGCTCTCTGCATCATTATTCAAAACTGTTTGGATCCAAGCTATAGATGCAATAAAATTATTGTGAATTTTATTGCATTTTATCATGAAAAGTATCGATTATACTAACATCCCATGTATAACCGCCTTTACATGCTACTAGATTGTATTTGTTCTAAGACCCTGCTTGATTTAAACATGGATCTTATTTGTTTGCACATGATATATCACCTAATTATTGGTGCAATACATTTTGACATTATATGATATGCAAATCTATTACCCTTATTTATTTGAGTGCTTGGATTTTTCATCAAGCACGACTATTTATCAAAACAGAAAATTTACTATACGGCTTGCTGAAAGGCAAGCGCAGAAAAAATGCACATTTTTCCACGTTTTCATTTTGTTATTGTACTGATTTTGCTTGCACTTTAAGCAACATATTAATCCTGCAGTAACACAGTAACGTAATGATTCATGTATTGCGGCTCGTGACCACAGATATAGGTGGGGCAGATCTTGTCCTGAGTGCTATTTATGTAAAAAAAAAAAAAAAAATATATATATATATATATATATATATATATATATATATATATATATATATTATTTTATTTTTTTCACATTATTCAACTCGTTCAACTCATTCTTCAAATACAAACACGACACAATATGTGTCCTTGCATTATTCCACCACAAGGCGGCACTCTTAAGAACATAATGATTTTATTATTTTAAATAAGAACACTTTATCACGGAATGTTGATTTGTTGAAGATCAAAATCGAAATCAAATATAGTTTTATAATGTCAAGTGTTATTAAACAACCCCAGGGAGAAGAGGAAGAGAAAGCTATGAATAGAAATATCTATCTACATACATAAACAGAACTATACGCCATTTTCACATTTTCACAGAGCTAACAATAAAAAAACATGCTTTTAATAATAATAATAACAATGTTTTAATTCACAGTAAATTTCAAGTTGTAAATAGGTTTGCAGTAGAAATGTTAGTGATTTAACACCGCTCGTCAACGTCATTTGAGATGACCAATCAAATCAAAGAAGGCAGGACTCACGTATGGAGAGGAGCAGCGCGCGGCTCGATGCAAAGAAAGTTAGTTCAGCAGTCATTACGTCATATGTATGATGTGAGTAGTGAAACTATATGGCTTTGTTCACACTGCAGGAAAAATCTGATTTTTCCACAAATGCGATTTTTTTGAGTGACTATTCAAACTGCAAGTTATATGTAGCCAGATCAGATTTTTTCTGTTCAGACTACAGTCACTTATGCTATCATGTCCAAATTAGCTGTCATTGTAATGCAGCAAACTTGCGTACATTCACCATGCGTGAGATTTTAGCGATGGATGTTTTACCATTGATTATGCTTTTCATGTGGGCAGTTTCCATATATGAACATTCTTCACAGACAATGGCTTAAAAATGTGAGCGGTGGCATATGCAGTGTTTGTTGCTGCTGTTGTTGTTGCTGCCCATTTTAGGGATGCTGTTTATCTTGGGGTGCTGTATTTTAGCAGTGAGCAAAACATCCCATATTGAAGGCTTTGTGTGCCATATTAAATCATAAAAAGTTTGGACGGTGAGACGAGGACTCGCGTCCTGTCATGAAACGCTTCTCAAGCGTCCTGTATTCGTGTGACATTCAATACTTTATCGCGTTGTGGTTTCTCACAACCAGTATGGTTTACTGCACTTTAGTGCATCTCTTTGGGTTAAGTTAAGCCAATGTCTGTGTTATTATAAGAGGTTTGCAGTGCTTTGCGTGCCCTGTAACATATAAATGACATATGGGTTTTTATTCAGAAGTGATGATCTCTATGCCCTGTTTACCTTCCACTGTGAGAGTTTTGTAGGGTTGAAATGTGTAATGAAACAGGCTGAACTCACTTTTGAAATAATTTTTATTGAAAATTCAGTTTGTAACGATCCTACTGTGTGGTCATTATTGTATTAAATTCAAAGTGCCCTTTGAAGGCATTAATTATGCCGCAAATCCTGACAAATAACAACCATCGCGCACAGCAAATGATCTGATATGACTGTTCAGGCTGAGATGCATTAAGAAAAATTTGATTTTAATCAGATTCCAAATCACCTACGAATGTGGTTTGGATGAGGCTTGTAAAAATCTGATTTAATGTGTTTTTGTCCTGTTCAGACTATGTATTTGGTGTTTTATGCACACCAGTAAGCAGTTTCATATGTTTTACCATTGTACCCAGTTGAGCTGATAATATATTTGTTAAAGTGTTTACATGGTTGTAGTTTCAGTTCTATAAAAACGTTGCACATTAGAGTTTAAACACAACAGTTCACGAAAACACTTTTATAAGTTATAGAGCCACATATGTTTATTATAGAAATACATTTTTGTCTAAAAAGAAGTGCTTGTGGACTTACAAAGTTTTGAACTGCAAATTGTTACTTCACATTCGATTGAAATGGACCCATTTGATCATATAACGTGCAATTCATAAAAATGTTGTTGTTTAACATGAGTCAACATATACTATGAAATAAAGAGGTCTGGCCATAAATTCCATCATAAGATCTGGCTGAAGAACAAAAATGACTTATACTCTTAACTAACAATTAATTTTTGATCAACTTTAATTTGAAAAAACAAAAAAACAAAACTTAATAATTTTAACATTTTAGGGCTATTGTTTACAAATTTTTAAAACTGAGGAAAAACATTTAGATCTGCTAAAGCCCTCTCACAATATCAACCCACATATGAAAACAATGGTCATATAGAAATGTTATGTTTACTTAATGCATTTAAATTCAATTTAATAAAAAAAAAAAAAAAAAAAAAAAAAGATAAAATATCTTCTATTTTCTCTATAAAGTATCATCCTATTCAGTGAGGAAAAAATAGTCCTGCAAATATTGTGAATTTGCACACAATAGCCAGTGCAGGAGCCAGATTTTTGTGCAGATAATCACTGGCAAAAGAATAACAAACTGAGTTGATGCTGTTCGTGGTTGAGAGGATTAACTCACAGCTGTATAGAACCAAATATAATCAGGATATATGCAGGTTCAGTTTCACATTCTCACTTTTTTATGAGCTCTACAGACCCTGAGCAGATGAAACATGCTAGTCTGACACTTCAAGAATAGTGAAAAACGCAAACTATTCAGCGCATTTTCTTTGAACGTTCAGTTTCCATAATCGATTTATCTTTTGATGCCTAATGTGCATATGTGCTGACAACATTTCTGTAAACTGCTGTGATATTTTGTTACATGTGTGGATTTGACAGCACTAAGCACACAACTAAGCGACTTTATATACATATTTGATTGAAAAAGACGCTATCAAATTCTCACCTAAACGGTGTGATCCATTTTTAGCAAAGCAGTGTAACTAAGCTGCCGCAAGAAAAGCTTAAACACGCGCTCCAGTCTGGACAACTGATGACGGCGTAATGCTATTGTATGTCTATTGAGCGTTGTTAAACTCACCGCTGAGTGCTGAGTCTCGCGTCTATGAAAACTGAGTCTGGTATTTCAGACGGCAAGACATTTTTATCAAAAATCAGTCGGAGGGCCAGACAAAGATGATTGGCGAGCCGATTTGGACCGCGGGCCGCCAGTTGACTAGCTCTGTTGTAAGCTGTTTCATCAAACCCTAACTTTTCAGTGGAGATTCAAGATTGTTGACTTTGCAGTAAAACACATTGCATTTGAAAATATACATGACAGTTGTAAGACCAAATAGTCTACTTGAGCCATTGCTGCATGGATCCCCACGATTGTCGCTTGCGGCTATATAGTTTTTTTTTAATTTTTTTATGTATTTATTTATTTATTTGCGAATGAAAATGAGGCTGTGAGTGATAGATGATCAGTTCTTTCAATGAGTTGTACCATCTAAATCGACGATCACATCCAATTATCATAACCCATGTTTTTGTATACCTAAAGTTTTTTTGTATTATTTATTTATTTATTTATTTATTTATTTTTATGATTTATTTTCAATGTTTATTCTGCTGAATGACACCAAAATATTAAACAGTACCACCCACTGAACAGACTGTAATCCTCCCAGACTTGTTTTCATTTGTGAAAAATAAAATATGTCATCTACACTGACTGAAGTCTATATCGGCCAGTGCAAAATTAAAAATTACTGAGCACACATTTAATGATATCGATATCAAGATAAACCAAAATGCAGTAACTATGCAGGCAGTATCTAAGATCTACATTATTTTTGGATTTTGGATCAACTGACCGTTGATAGCTCCTTGATGGGGTGATGAGCAGTGCATGAAAACTCCTTTTCTTGATGCATAGACAACCAATCTAGCTCTCCCCCCTCCCAGCCTCCCCCAGTCTAAAGTGTGTACTTTGGGGAAGAGCATGAGATGTGAAGGCTCTGCCCTGCCGGTGAGACAGGGTGAAAACAAAATGGCACGGCTAACAAAAGGGCCTGTATCCAGGCCGAGGCCAGCCATTGTCCTATGCAGAGCCTGCCATCGAATGTGAGACGAGTGGGTACCCCCTCCACTGCAGGAACCTAATAGGAAATCAAAGTTCTCAGGGAGAATGGGCCGGGCTCACAGTTACCCTCCCTTGGGTCCTGCTGAAAGAAGAGTGCAGAAAGAACTCCAGGGAAGGTTAATGCAGTGGATAGTCTTTCTGTTGCTTGCTTCCATGGTGCACACTAAAGTGTCTGTCTGTCTCTCTATCTGTGTGTTTGTCTGGAAAGATTCCTTTGCTGCCCAGATTATAATATCTAATTGGAAACCATCTGAGCTCATTCAACACACCAAACCTTTATTATGTTACCAAAAACAGCCCTGATCATCCAGACCTTTCTATTGATAAATGTGTTATGATGTCTTAAAGAGACTGTTCACCCGAAAATGAACTCATTATTCAGTCATCCTCATGTTATTCCAAACCTTGAAATACAAAAGGAGATGTTAGGCAGAATGTTAGTGACATAATATTAGTCAAGGGTTGTCAGGTTGTTATTCACTTTCATTGTATGGGGAATGAGCAGCTTCAAAATATCTCCTTCTGTGTTCCACAGAAAAAAAGAAAGTTAAACAGGTTTGGAACAATAAGAGGGTGAGTAAATGATGACAAAATTTTCATTGTTGGATGAACTATCCCTTTAAGACTGCATGACTCACAACCCGCTTTATACAATCTCATTTGGTGTGTCAGCATGTGTTGGCCCATTTAAGTGGGTGACTGTTTGTCTGCAGGGAGTCTTCAGATATGTCTGAGGTCAAGAAGCACCCTTAGTGGGACATGTGAAACACCAAATAAACTACTTTTCAAATCGGATGAAGGTGTTAAGATGCTCTTCAAATCAGATGGTGGTGTTAAGCTGTGCAACCATATTAAACTGTTTAAATGTCTCAGAACCCCTTGAGGCATCAACAGGGGAAGATCACCTGGGGGAAGCTTTTTAGTGTGACATAACCCAGCACAGGGTCTGTTTCTGGGTTAGCCGCCAGAAAACAAGAGCTTTTTGCGGTTCAGATTCTAGGAAGGAGTTAGATGTCTGCAGTGTCACAACTAACAAAACCATTTGAAAACAAAGTGGCCCACTGAATGTAGCACTGCAATGTGATCCCGGTCCCTTTGTGCCATAGAAGAAAATGTCCCCGCAGAAGCAAGGGGGAGACACAGCATTTAATTCCTCTGATTTTCTCCTTTTAAGTGTATTCTTCAAAGGTGAACATGTTGACTATAAAGGAGCTATGTTGCCTCTTGGGCAGAGGCAAACCCTCCCTTAGTTTTTAGCTGTAAAGATGATAGACAGGTTGTGCTCCAGTTTTATAGGAAGTGCCACACATCAGACTGCAAGTAGTCAATGAATTAGATTTGACATATTCAGTAACTACAATAATCTTACCATTAAAATAATGTTTTTTATTGATTTTCTTATCTTATTAAGGCATCTGTTTAAACACCAAACAAGACTATAGAGAAGACACTTGTATAATGATAATCAAATTTTCCATGTTTGGGGGGGACCAAAGGTAACATTTTAAGAATTAGTCATTACAAACCCCATATTGATTGACCACTAATCTGAATACTGTCTATGGTGGTGTGTATGCAGGTTATGGCACTGCTTTTTAAAACAGCACATAAAAGACACGTCAATTTAAATTTAAATCAGATAAAGAAGCTGAGGGGGAATCCTTTTTCTTCAGATAAAGAGGGAAGGAATTCTTAACTCTTCTGTTTTGGGAGAAAATTCCAAACAACCATTTTGTTCAGGTCAAAAAAGACCCTTTAGAGCTCAGTAGATACAGTATAGAGCACCCCCCTTTTGATTCTAAACATGCACATATAAATACTGTATACAGAGTCTGGGGCAAAATCATACCCAAGTGCCTAATATATCGCACACCAGACTCTGAACCTTCAGCCAAAACTCCTGAATCTCAACACACCCCCAAAAGACATGGGTTATGTCTCCATCCTCTGATTGGCATCGCCAGCAGTTGGGTGTGTCTTTAAGACCAAGTCTTTACAATCTAGAGGGGGTCCAATAGAATCGATGTAAGATCTTGAATTGCATAAGGCTCACCCTTGCGTCTCTAGATGCAGTCTTGACGTTCCTCAGAATTCCAGTCCACTCCCCCTCCTCCAATTCCAAGTTTAAATCTTTCTCCCATAATCTCTTGAGAGTGGTTAAGGTTCCATTCCCCCAGATTCTGAATTAACAGGGAGAAATACACTGATGCCTCATGACCTTTTCCAAAAGCAGTAATCACCACTCTCATAGTATCTGCCACACTAGGGGGGCGTGTGCCACTCCCAAAAACAGTGCAGAGTAGGTGGCGCAGCTGTAAATACTTATAAAATTGAGATCTGGGAATTCCAAAGTTTTGAACCAAATTTTCAAAAGGTCTCAATACTCCACTCTCATATAGGTCATCGAGTGTATTAACCCCCCTCACAATCCAATCTGACCAACAGAAAGGGGACTTATTAATGCATAGTTTAGGGTTCAGCCATATGCTCGAGGCTACGTTATATAATAATACGTAATAAATATCCGAATTAAACACTCTGGACACTTTTGTCCATATCAAGTGTAAATGCAAAATAACGGGGTGTGACTTAACTTCTCCGATTAATTTGATCAAAAGGCTATGCAGAGGCAAGATAGGAGCAAGAGCTTTTGTCAACATTTGTCAATCGGCCTATGTAACTTATTGAAATTTAACCTGGCACGCTTACCATTCCAAATGAAGGACTTCGCTATGCTATCAGATTGCTTGAAATAAGAGAGGGGGATATCTATAGGGAGAGATTGTAACAGGTAGTTGAATTTTGGAATACAATTCATTTTAATTACATTAACCTTCCCAATCATCGATAAGTTTAATGAAGCCCACCTGTCCACATCATTTAAAAACCTTTTTATTAAGGGATCAAAATTAACTCTGACTAAATAAGACAAATTTGCTGGGAATAAAATTCCCAAATACTTAATGCCCTCTTTGGGCCACTGGAAGGCGCCCGGCTGGAAGGCCATTACTGGACAGTATGCTGTCAAAGCCAAAGCTTCAGATTTAGACCAATTGACTTTGTATCCTGAGAACTTGGAAAAGGAATTAATAATTCTGTGGAGGCAAGGCATAGATCTAGTGGGGTCGGAGACGAATAATAAAATATCATTTACGTAAAGCAGAAGCTTATGCTCCACACTTCCCGCGTCACCCCTAGAAAATCATCCTGCTTTCTTATCGTGGCTGCTAATGATTCCAGAGCAAGACAGAACAATAATGGGAAAAGAGGGCAACCCTGCCGAGTGCCCCTATTCAGAGTAAAATAATCTGAAATTAATCAATTTGTTTGTACCACTGCTACAGGGTGTTTATAAAGTAACTTAATCCAACCAATAAATGTACTCCCGAACCCATACATTTCCAAAATCTTAAAAAGATAATCCCATTCTACCATATCAAACGCCTTTTCAGCATCAAGTGAGATGGCAGCGACTGGAGACTGATCATTCGCTACTGACCACATGATATTGATGAGACACCTGATGTTATCAGAAGAGCTGCGGCCCTGAATAAACCCCACCTGATCTATATTTATAAGAGATTTTATAACCTTACTTAATCAGTTAGCCAAAATTTTGTATAAAATTTTTACATCTAATTGGATCAGGGAGATTGGATGGCAACTTTTACACTCGCTTGGATCTTTGTCCTTTTTAAGAATCAGACTGATCTGGGCTTGTGTCATGGTTGGAGGAAGCTTTCCCTTCTTTAATGATTCTGTATAATTTTCTAACAAAATTGGAGCCAGTTCTGTAGCATAGGATCTAAATAATTCTGTAGCAAAACCATCTGGCCCCGGAGTCTTGCCAGTAGGTAGGGACTTAATTACCTCGTCAAGCTCCTCCAAGCTTATCTCAGAATCAAGAGCATTTTTTTGCTCAGTCTTCAGTTTAGGAAGATCTAATGGTTCCACAAAGTTTCTAATATGTTCATCAGTAGACGAAGATGTGGAACTATAAAGAACAAGTTAGAATTCTTTAAAGGTATTATTAATATCAATGGCTGAGGTAAAAATTTCACCGCCAGCAGATTTCACTGAGGGAATGGTAGAAAAAGACTCTCTCTGCTTTATATATCTTGCCAGAAGCTTCCCTGCTTTGTTCCCCGACTCAAAGTATGACTGTCTTGCCCTGAATTTACACACTTTTGCTTCACTGTGATCAAGGACAGAGTCCATCAAAAGATTAAAGTCTCCTCCCAATATTATATCATGAGGGGTGCCAGCAGTTTGCAGCATCCCTTCAAGATCTATAAAAAAGCCCTGATCATCAGCGTTAGGTGCGTAAATATTAGCCAAAATCAAGCTTTGCCCTTGAATTTCAGCTAAAACAATAATGACTCTCCCTAATTTATCTTTAGTCTGTTTGAGACATTTGAATTGTAGATGTTTATTAATCAATATAATGACTCCCTTGCTCTTACTTGAGCCAGCACAAAAAAAAAAAACATGTCCACTCCATATCTTCCCAAATTTTTCAGTTTCCTGCAGGGAGAGATGTGTTTCTTGAAGAAACACTATATCATATTTCTTACATTTAAGAAAAGTAATAACCTTCCTTCTTTTTATGGGGTGCCCCAACCCATTCACATTCCATGTGGAGAAAGATAGTACACTCATAATAACATTTGACATTTTGATATAGTAGAAAAAATAAATTGTGTGTCAAAAACAAAATTATACAGACCCCATTCCCCATTAGTGAAACAATCAAACCCCGAACTTCCCCCCGAACAAAACAAACAGAAAAAAGAAAAACGTGCGCATTAACCCCGTGCACAAAAGCGCCAACCGGAGACGATCCCTCTCAACTCAAAAGGTCCATGAACACCCATGAGCCCCCACGACAACTTTGCCATCGGATTGCTAAATTTTTCCTCACAAATTTGTGAGGCAAAATTACATAACTTAGAATACATTGTAAAATAAACCCCAGCCAATAGGAATAATGAACACAAAGAACATGTAGATTCATTCACAGAACTGTCTCAAAGGTGTGATCTTCCACAAAACAAATTCCAGCAAATATAAAACCGTTCAGATTCCTCGGACAGACAAACGAATATTCAGTGAGCTGGCTGGTATGAGTTCAGCGGATGACATAATCATTCCAATGTCCTGTAAAAATACTCAACAAAACAAACTCCAGCCAGCAGGAGGAATAAGCACAAAGAATGAACAGATTAATCCACAGCTGTTCCAAAGGAGTGTTATTCAATAGAACAAGCTCCAGCCGCTAGGTGGAACCAATACAAAAAGAAACAAAACCGGCATCCCGGTTCCCCAGATGGTCAAGTCAATTCACTCAGAGGCAGCCTAAAAGTATATACCATGACTTACACAATTCGTCAACTTTATAAAAGACACATAAGTGTCTTTTAATATCTCCAGAGCCCAAGGATTTTGAATTCTTTGCCATGTTGACTTCAAAGAACAAATATGTAGCAGAGTGTATCGAATCTCACCAGATTATAACACAAAAATTATTAAAAACTAGCAAAGTGCACAGAGCTCGTCGTTTACACGTCTGCTCCTCGCATGGCATCACCTGACTCTCGTATATTTGGTTTTTACACTAAACACAAGCTTTTGTAAAAAGCATTTTATCTGGAAAGAGCACTACCTATATATCAACGGTGGTACTACTCCTTTAAGTCAAGTCATTTTTAGTTTATGTGTAGCGTTTCTCACTATATTTCTCACTAATTCTGTAACAGAAAATTATACTGTGATGTCTTAAATCCTCCTTGTGCAGTATAAATAAAAAAATGTTTTTAATTACATGCCTTAAAAATTATTTTTCTTTAGGTGAGCAATGAGCAAGCCAAAAGCGACTGTGGCAAGAAATACAGAACTCCATAAGATGTTGGTATACAGAGAAAAATAACCTTGGGGAAACCAGGCTCACCATGGGTGCCAGATCCCCTCTTGCTAAACAGCATGAATAAATGCCAATATTAGTTATCTATGTGTAATACAAGTCATGGTTTAAATTAGTATACTGAGTAGATGTTGGTGTCCAATGTTTAAACTAAAGGATTTTGCATGAACTGTAAGATTAATTACTAAGTATCTTTGAAGTCCTTCCTGAATTGACTGCAGAAGTGCACATACAGTAGATGCATTGTCCTTTGATATTTGTCTGATGAAGGCTTTAGTTGGCATACATTTTTTGTTTAATTGTTCCATTTAAAGAGAGTGCAGTCCATTCTATGACCAAGATGATGAAGGCAGAGGTCAGTGAGGTGCATCTCAGTCTTGCTAGAGTTCATTTCATCCATCCTAAGTCAGAGGTTTCAGCCAGTGGCCGATGAAGTGTCCCATGAATTACGGTTGGGCTTGGCAGCAGTTCATCTTCTTTGATGTCCATCGTAGTGGACTGAAGTGATGTCTGGCTGGCACAGGTTGCAGTTAGTTGTCATCACTCAGCGACACATAGCGGTGGGAGTGGGACATTGGGCAGGACCGAAGCTGGATCTGGCAGGCTCTGGTAATCTCAGGATAAGTATCCATAGGATGAGACAGGGAATCAAATAGAAAAATATTGGTGTGTATGCCATTCAGTTTAAAGCAGAGTAGTAGAATATGAATGTTTCTGGTTCCGGCAGACCTGGCTAATGCAGAAAACTGTGAGTTGAGGGATAAATTAGGTGTATGCCTGGCTGAAGAGATGAGTCTATAGTCTAGACTTAAACTAAGAGAGTGTGTCTGAGTCCTGAACAATGCTAGGAAGACTATTCTGTAGTTTAAGAACCAAAAAGTAAAAGGATCTACCTCCTTTTGTGGATTCTGATATTTGAGGTATTATTAAAAGGCCGGAGTTCTGCGATTGTAGTGAACGTGATGGATTATAGCGTGATAGTGTCATGGGAGGATTCATTCTGCTGGTTTGTTTCTGTGTGTCTCCCTCGTGTTGTTGCTGGTGTGGAGTTAATCACGCGGCAGTGTTGCCCAGCAACACTCATTACCAGCTGCTGCTTGATTAGCTCAGCACCTGCACACTATCTTCTCTCTCCCTTATAAGCAGCCCTTTTGTGTGAGTTCAGTATCGGATCGTTCTCTTGTTGTGTGCGTTGTTACTCGTGTTCTCACTCTGTTCTCTGTATTTTTTAGGCTGGATATTTTTGCCTATTTTCCTGTGCTCCAGCCATTACCAGCCATTCACCAGGATTTCTCACCTCTGTTTCTCTCTGCTCCATTCGTCACCATCTCCCACCCTGGAATATACATTACCTCTACTCACTTCCTTCTGCAGCTGCCGCCATCAGAGTCCTCCACCTTCATCTTCTTCCACCTTGTCTCTGGACTGTTCCATTGTTTGTGCTACTTCATATTTTTTCATCATATACCTGAACTTTCATCATATACCTGTCAGGAAACATCAGTATGCGGCTACATAGGACCCCCTTACCACGTGTTCAGTATACTATAGCCCAATAATTATTTGCAATAAGTGTAAATAGCACTGGGCACACAGCCCTGCTATATGCACGCCAATAGTCAGATAGAACCTGTCAAAACTATTAAAAATATTACACACACTTTGAAGAAAAGACATGGAGAGATAAGTATGTGAATTTGACTTCCTCAGCCTAAGATCTCATGTAGTGACTTTAATTTGACAGCTTATTATTTGCATGGGCAACCTGGGTTCAAGTTCACCTTTTGCCAATTTTACTATTCTCCCCTTATCAATCCATATAAGGAAAGACAGATGGTGGCTGTGCACACTACCGAAAAGTAATTTATTTTAAATAAAAATGAACACAAAAGGTATAAATAAAGTGTCTAAGGGGTGTGTGATATCGCTGAAAGTAAATGTGATGTTCTTATTGTGATCGAGGGGCTCACTAAAGGTTGGGCAATGAAGAGAGGGTGGACAGGCGCACACATGCCTTTCCCGGTCTGGAAAGCATGGTTGGCGGCGTTTTCCAGCGGCTCGGCATCAGCATCTCACAGGCTGGTGTAAACTGAGGGTTATGGTGGCGACTTGGTTATCACTTTGCTGGACCTGAAGAGACCACTCTCTCTAAAGTTGTGCTCAGCATTTAAGGTATCATAACGTGACACATCAGGTGCTTCTATTGTCAGCGATGTAGTCAAGTTCCATCACAATACTTACATTACATACACTGATGTTGTTAGATTAAATAGCCTACTGTTTTATTATACACTAGGGTGCAAATAGCATATGCCACTATTTACAGCAATTGAAAATATCATCTACTGTAGCCTTCCATACCTTTGTTGGGCCTCATGTATTCAGATAGAAGACAAAGGCAGGCCTAACACAGTCGTAAAACCTGACTGAGGCCCACACAGAGTCATAAATCTTACTGATAAAAACAGCGCCAAAATCAAACAAAGGGAGTCCAAAACAGACTACAAATCCCATGAAGCCTTGCTCACTAAAGGATTGAACTCTCAACTCCTATTGGATGAGGCACACAACAGAACGGCCCTCAACCATGACGTCATCGGGAGTAGAAATAACTCTGAGATCCTTTCCGGGAATTGCTTCCAGCAACTTTGCTTGCCATGTTTAGACGCAGCTCATCGCTGCTCTCAGGTGTAGCCTCGAGCCGTCTACCGTGTCTCTGAGTGATAAACTAACCGATGCATTCTCTCCCACGATCGCAAAACCGGCTTTGGTGCCGCAACTTTATTCTCTCTCTCTCATACTAACCACACACACGCGACCCCTCACAAACACTCTCGCACACGCTTTTGACTAGTAGATAACTACGTGATAAAGCTCAGCTTTGTCCCTAAGTTATCGTACAAGCGGAGACATGCGGTAAACGTGAAGACGCCATTAACCGGCTTCTCTCCGCCCACATTCACAGCCATATTCTCTGGCCGGAAATCTCGTGTGACGAACGAGAGTCACGTCCACCATTTTGTGCACATCACTCCTTACACACACACACATTCACACACACACACCTTCCTCTCATGTGTTATAGGCTTATTTTGGTTACCATATCTAATCATGTCACTGTTTAGTTTGTAGTTGTAAGTCAGAAGTTTATTGACTGCATTGTATTGATTATTAATTGATATTACTGCATAAATAAACTTTGTTATATTTCAAAGAGAAGTGTTTTGGTTTGTTTTGCATACACCTGTGTCAAATGCTGACAGGGGATGTCAGTGCTCGGATCCAAGCCTTCATTGTTTCTTTTCGAAGGTCGATATTCTTCGTATGTCGATTTTCCTAAGAGAACAATCTAATATTGAGACTCTTATACTATCTGGTTATTAGTCCCTGATTCCAGGGTGGTGCCCCGGCGATATTAATCCTTATTAATATTCTATTGATTTTTGATAATTGATAATTATCTTTGATGATTGTTGAATTTGAAGGATCAATAAGCTAGTGTTAATTTTAATCAATGTTTCATCAATGTTAATAATTAATGATTATCTTTGATAATTGTTGATTTAAAGGATTAAAAAAGCTAACATTGATTCTCATCAATGTTCTATTGATTTTAATAATTAATAAGTATCTTTGATAATTATTAATTATTGCTAATAACCAAACCCGCTCCTGAACGTGGCACACTACATTTAATGGTGCGCCGTGTGAGGTTTTAATGAGTTAGATTCTATTATTTTATTTAAATATTAATTAATAACTAAATAAATAATTATTAATTATTTATGATATTAACACTGATCTAAACAACCAGTAGAACCTACACCTTAATTTGGTAATTGAATTCCTTTTTATTCATTTGCACAGTATTTCATTAAATATATGTATTAATTTGTGCATGTTATATATTTATTTATTTTTTTGTACTTCTGAAGTAGTTATACCTGTGCTGATAAACTACTATTGATATGCTTTTGAACAAATAGACTTGTTTATTTGTACAATTTAAACTTGCTTAGTTATTGATGTTGGACGTGTTTGGATAGGTGTACTTGTAGGTAGGTGGGCCCCATTTTGAAAATCTTCTTAGGGGCCCCCAAAATGCCAGGGCTGGGCCTGGGATATATAAAGCTGGGTATCGTTGGTGTAACAGTGAAAATTAATTCCATGGTTCCTGACAATATCTCCCGGGGGAAGCATTTATAAGGAGAAAAGCAGAGGCCCTTAAACTGATCCCTGTGGCACTCCATACTTAACCTTAACTTGATCAAAATTTAGACTTTTTTATCTTCACAGTAGATACAGTAAACCCTTCATTTTGAGTATACAAATGATGCCAGAATCATGGCTTTTATTAAAAAAAATTTTTATTTCAGAATGTAAATGTCCTGGCAGGCAAAAAATGAGCAAAGAATCCCGTAAACCTCCATTGAAAAGGTGCATATACATATCCAGGTGGATGTCTGGGATGGACTTGGGCCAGTAAGCAACTATCTTGCAACCATTTAGCAATTCCCTAGCAATACCCAAGCAATGCCCTAGTAAACACCCAGCACACCCTGATATTGCATAAATACAAACAAATATCATAAAAAAGATTTTTTTTGTGGAGAATCCAAAGGCATTTTGACCAAATACAAGATTAAGATTCATTTTTAACTATTAATAACTCTTAAATAGGTAAAAAATGACCTGAACACAACAGGAGGGTTGAATGGAACAGTAAGGCTTAGGATTATTATTATTTTGTTTTATTTTCATGTAATTCTAGAGAATGACAGAGTGACAGAGTTGTGTTGCATCTTAATTTCAAGGCATGAAGGGGACATATCATCCTATTAAACATGTCTTACTGTACTTCTTAATTTTAAAACAAAGAGTGAAAGAAAAAGAGAGAGAGAGAGAGGAGCAACACAATAAAAGTACAAGCACTAAACTGTGCGGATTAATTTAAATACATTTAGATTCATCACAGATCAAAATCCAGAGAGTCACTCTTGTCCGCATTGAAATGCAAAAACACCTTGCCTACAGTCTGTCCTGTTGAGTTTGGCAGTGGTACGATAGCTTATTCTCTTTCCCTGTTGCAGTCATACCCTTGTCAATCAGCGAGTTAATTACTGCCTTTGCCCACTGTGTGAAAACTTGTGTCAGGAACTTTGACCCCATAGGTTGAAGCCCCCTCCATTGCTGTCTAGAGCCATGGATGGAGAGGTGCTGCCAGAGAGCAAACACTCATTGACCACCTGACACAACACCCTGTCCTCCATCTCTACTCCAATCTATGTTGGACTTAGTGGGATAGTTCTGCCAAAAATGAAAAAGGAGATGTTAGGCAGAGTGACAGACTCAGTTACCTTTAACTTTCAATGTCTGGAAAAAAAGATGAAAGTGAATGGTCACTGAGGCTAACATTCTGCCTAACATTGCCTTTTGTGTTCCACGGAAGAAAGAAAGTCATACAGAGGTTTGAGCTATCCCTTTAATGGGGAAATGTCCACCTACATGTGTTTATGAGAATATCTTATGCAAGCATAGAGCCAATACATGTCACCAAGGTCAAGAGATAAATGTATGATTGTGTGTGTCTGTGTGATTAAACCCTTTCGGTGTTGACAGTGACAGATGGAGATGAAGAGGAGCAGGACTCCTGGGGCTTAAAGCTAATACAGCATCCTAACAATGGGCTTTCCTGGCAGGAGGGCTTTGACTCGCTGTGACCAAGGCAGGAGGCGGAAAATAACACACTGACATGTTTCATTAAGCTTGTTAATGCCGTCTCTGCCCCTGTCTCTCCTCTCAGATCCCACAGGCTATAAGCCAGTCATCCATGTTTGAGAATGCGGTTTGAAGGAAGGTTTGATCAATCACTTTTTACCTAAAACTGAGTTAGTAGTCTGAATGGCATGGAAAAAATGACTTAACTGGTGCTCTGTTAGAAATGTTTCTTGTTATTTAAGCAAAACGTTAACTTATGAACACCTTTTAAACAGAATGTGCATTAAAAAGCATGCAAAAAACTATTTAAATGAATGAATTCCCAATAGTACAGTATATGAGAGCCTTTTGACTTTGAATGGCTTTCTTTCTTCAGAAATGCCATCTGCATAAGTCATGGAGAACAACCCAAAAAGCACAGACAAGTTTTCTCTTAAATCATGTTTAAATAATTTACTACTTAAAGTAAATGTGTCATTTTCCTTGTAGCTTCATTGTTTAAAAATGTGGTTGTGTTATACAAAGAAAATTGACAGTCCCTGATTAAACAAGCATCGGTCTTTCCATCAAATAAAAAGCAAAAGTAATTTTCAAACAACAGTACCTGTGCACAAAAAAAAAAAAAAAAGGTTAACCTAACATGTGTTTCATGTGGTAACTTTAACTGGTCTGTTTCAAATCAAAGATATTATTTAACATGTCTGAATAAATCTGAGTACATTAGACTGTACCAACAAATCTAATTTCAAGGGGTAAATCAGGGAAAAATACATAGTTAAGGTAACAGTGGCAGGTTATCCATTTTCATGGTGGATCTATAGGTACATTGTCTTTAATCTTGTGTAAAAATGTTTATATCCAGTAAAGAAAAAACAACTGGTCTGCACACAGAATATATCAAAAACAAATTCCACTTCTTTTTAAAATTATTGCACATCACAACCATTCATGAAATAACATTGCACAAAGTCAATACCACATATTGAAGCATTTTCACATCCATAAACAGTTATTACCAGCTTGTCTTTTCTTCACCACAGCCCAGATTAACCACAGACATGTCTGCCTTAAAAGAATCTAAAAGAAAAACATACCCTCCACAATTCCTTTGAGAAAAATAATGTTATTTCCAATGATCAATACCAACCTGTATCTGTGTGGAAAGCGAGAAAAAAGCAGCCAGCTAAATAAATAAAGTGTAATACGAGAATGAAAATTAAAATGCCATCGCTTTGTGGCAAGATGAAAGGGAGAGTGTAAAAGAAAGGCTTTGGAAGCAGATTGGGTTAGGGTGCCTGAAATCACATCACTAAAGACTTGCCCCCTCTCTACAAATTCGATCGCGAGCAATAACCGTCGATTAAGAGCACACTCCGTGGGTTTAAAGAGAAAATTCAAAAGTCCACTGTGACTATGGGGACCTGGCAGGATTGGGTTAAGGTCTAGAGTAGGAAAGTGACCACAGGGGAGGCATACTGATAAGAGAGGAGGTGAGAGGGAGAGGCATAAAGGAGCAATCCAGCTAAACTCCTGGAGACATACAAGCTCAGCAAGCTTTATACAGAACATTTAACCTGTAAAGAAAACATTTCACTAAATTTTTCTTACAGAAAGTATATTGTTTACACATTAGATTTGAAAACATGCAGAAGTAGTTCACCCAAAAAATGAAAACTGCCATAATTTATTCACATGGAGTTTTATAAACAAGGTTCAGGAGGAGCAAGGTAATTTAATTAAACCAATCACATCGCCTGAGTGAGCGTATATAAACAGTTGCTTACCTCTACATGGCATCAAGTCTTCCAGCATTACACCCCACCCATACTTGAAGATGTCTCAGGAACTCGACCTGTTCCCCTCCGACGACAAATTCATCCATCGCTCCGGACTCTCACAACAGGTCGTTGAACCCAGGATCATCTCTGCTTCCCCCAACGCTGTTCCTCAACCACCAGCAGTGAATCGAGGCTGCCAAACCTCACGCTCGGAGACCTCTTCTCCCAGGCACCGCCGCAGGATTATCACTTCTCCCCCTCCCTCAAGAGCTTCACATTCCTCCTCATCGCATGCCTTTTCCACGCCAGATCGCCATTCCATCCCCAGCATAGCTAAATGGACCATCAGTGGATTACGACACGCTCTAGCCACCGCAGATATCACGTACCTTAGGCGCGCAAACAAAGCCCAGCTCTTCGAGCTGCTTGTTGCCTCTAAACATGGCGATTCAGACATTTTTCCTACCCCATCTCCACCTGCTAAACCGGCAGCCTCTAACCCCAAATCAGCGGGAATCCTTCCTCAGACATCCAGCTCCAGTGACAACATACACCCGAAGGTAAACACGGAAGTTCGGCGCTTGTGCAGAGCCTCCGGTCATGCAGCACACGTCACTATCCCCTCCTCTGTCGAATTATTTTTGGAAAAAAATTATCTCACAATAAACCATCCCCAGATCTCACTCCTCATCAAGGGCATCCACAAAGCCCAACCCCCAGAACTGATACCAGACAACCACTCACCATCAATTTACTAACTCGTTGCCTAAACACTCTTCGTCAATGTTCATCCTTACATTCTTTGGCTTCCTCCATTGCTCCAAACTCACCACTACGTCAAAATTCTACCCAAACCGGACTCAAGATGGCGCCGAGTATGGCTGCTGCGTTGCGAGCTCTGACACAACATTGCAGTTTTTTGTTTGTTTTGTTTACAATTCTTATGTTTTTTGTCTTGGATGTTTTCTGCCTTATTGTCTACGACAGATAAACACAGATAAAATCTGTAAACCAGACTTCAAATTCCTCAATGTCGACCCACTGTTTACAAACATGGCAGCGGAGCCATTTGTCTGGGCAGCCCGGCCGCGGAACCGCAAATCGACCACCGCTACCCTGTATTCTACTGGCAAATTTTCAGTCTCTGGACAACAAGCTTTGCGAGCTGAGAGCGTGGATCTCTTTCCAACGAGAGACAAGGGACTGCTGCATTATCTGCCTTACGGAAACTTGAATGTCTGCTGAGATTCCAGATTCAGCCATCGAACCCACGGGGTTCTCCGTGCACCAAGCGGACAGAGCGAAAGACCTCTCAGGTAAAAGCAGAGGTGGTGGTGTATGTTTTATGATCAACAAATCCTGGTGTGATCAGAGGAATGTTTATTCAATCAAGTCTTTCTGCTCTCCTGATCTGGAAATTCTCATGCTTCTGTTTCAACCATTCTGGCTACCGAGGGAATTCACAGCGGTCATTATCACTGCTGTGTACATCACGCCACAAGCCGACACAGACCGGGCACTCAAGGAACTGTATGGGAGTATAAGTGAGCAGAAAACCTCACAACCTGAGGCCGTGTTCATTGTGACCGGGGACTTTAACAAAGCCAATTCAATCAATCAGTCGCACCAAAATACCACCAACATATCGGTTTCAACACACGAGGGGACCGGGTTTTGGACCATTGCTACTCTCCCTTCCGGGATGACTACAAATCCCTTCCCCACCCACCATTTGGCAAATCGGACCACTCTTCCACTCTGCTTCTGCCCGCTTACAGGCAGAAACTGAAACAGGAAGCAACCACCCTCAGAACGATCCAGTGCTGGTCGGACCAATCAGATTCTACGCAGCAAAACTGTTTTGATCATGCGGACTGGGAGATGTTCCAGTCCACCTCTGATGACGACATCATGGTTTACGCTGTTAGCGTAACGTGTTTCTTCAGAAAGTGCGTAGAGGATGTTGTTCCGACCAAAACAATACGGATCTACCCCAACCAGAAGCCATGGATAAATAGTGATGTTCACGCGGCACTTGATGCACGGACCTCTGCTTTTAATTCCGGGAACGCGGAGGAGCATAAACAAGCCAGTTATGCACTCCGCAAAACTATCAGAGCAGCCAAACGCCAGTACAGGGACAAGATTGAAGGACAGTTTAACACCACCGCCTCTAGAAGCATGTGGCAGGGAATTAATATCATCATGTACTACAAAGGGAATAAAAACTCCGCCATGAACACCACTGCCTCTCTCCTGGATGAGCTAAATACTTTTTATGCTCGTTTTGAGGGAAATAACACCGCCCTCACGGAGAGAGCTCTCGCGGCCGAAGCTACAGAGGTTAGTTCACTCTCCGTCTCTGTAGCTGATGTAACCCGATCCTTCCAATGGTTCAATATCCGTAAAGCCACGGGTCCAGACGGCATTCCGGGCCGTGTCATCAGTGCATGCGCGAACCAACTGGCTGGTGTTTTTATGGACATTTTCAACCTTTCCCTCTCCTTGTCTGTGGTCCCCACATGCTTTAAAACGTCAACCATTGTGCCTGTACCAAAGCAATCCAAAATCACTTGCTTAAATGACTGGCATCCTGTTGCTCTGACCCCCATCATCAGCAAATGCTTTGAGAGACTAATCAGAGATTACATCTGCTCTGTGCTGCCTCCCTCACTGGACCCATTGCAGTTTGCTTACTGCAACAACCACTCCACTGATGATGCCATTGCATCTACACTACACACTGCTCTCTCCCACCTGGAAAAAAGGAACACTTATGTGAGAATTCTATTTGTAGACTACAGCTCAACATTCAACACCGTAGTGCCCTCCAAGCTTGATGTGAAACTCCGGGCTCTGGGCTTAAACAGCTTGCTGTGCAGCTGGATCCTGGACTTCCTGTCAAGCAGACTCCAGGTGGTTAGAATGGGCAGCAACATCTCCTCATCACTGACCCTCAACACTGGAGCTCCACAGGGCTGTGTTCTCAACCCACTCCTGTATTCCCTGTACACACATGACTGTGTGGCAACACATAGCTCCAATGCCATCATTAAGTTTGCTGATGATATGACGGTGGTAGGTCTGATCACTGACAATGATGAAACAGCCTACAGAGAGGAGGTGCACACTCTGACACACTGGTGTCAGGAGCACAACCTCTCCCTCA
Organism: Myxocyprinus asiaticus; assembly: GCF_019703515.2. Classification (NCBI taxonomy): domain Eukaryota; kingdom Metazoa; phylum Chordata; class Actinopteri; order Cypriniformes; family Catostomidae; genus Myxocyprinus; species Myxocyprinus asiaticus. The sequence goes on along the minus strand of NC_059376.1, from coordinate 22,682,682 downwards.
GCGTCAGCAAGACAAAGGAGCTTGTGGTGTATTTCAGGAGAAAAGACAGAGAACACAGTCCAATCACCATCAATGGAGCACCAGTGGAGAGAGTCAGCAGCTTCAAGTTCCTCAGTGTCCACATCACTGAGGAACTCACATGGTCCGTCCACACTGAGGCTGTTGTGAAGAAGGCTCATCAGCGCCTCTTCTTCCTGAGATGGCTAAGGAAGTTTGGAATGAACCACCACATCCTCACAAGGTTCTACACCAGCACTGTTGAGAGCATCCTGACTGGCTGTATCACTGCCTGGTATGGCAATAGCACCACCCACAACCGCAAAGCCCTGCAAAGGGTGGTGTGAACTGCCAGACACATCATCGGAGGTGAGCTTCCCTCCCTCCGGGACATATATACCAGGCGGTGTGTGAAAAAAGCTCAGAGGATCATCAGAGACTCCAGCCACCCGAGACATGGGCTGCTCTCACTGCTGCCATCAGGCAGGCAGTATCGCAGCATCAGGACCCGCACCAGCTGACTTCATGACAGCTTCTTCCCCCAAGCAATCAGAATTTTGAACTCTTGATCTCTCACGATCAATATACATCAGCATTGCACTTTATTAATCTTATTATCTCACACTGGACTGTCATAAATTATATTCTATTATATTAACACACTGGCAACTGACTATCAACCGACAGCCTGAATGTCAATACAGTACAATACAACCAACTGTATATTTTATATATACTATATATACTATTTTTATTGTATAATGTGTATTCTATATTGTGTGTATTGTATACCGTACATTGTATATTATTATTTGTATATTGTGTTGTAATTCTGTGTATATTAGATATGTCTATTGTATTGTGTAAATCTGATGTTTATTGTAAATTGGTATATGTCTCATCACTGTCTTGCCTGCTATGTTGCTCGGAAACTGCACCCAAGTCTTTCACCCACTATTGCACTTGTGTATATGGTTGTGCGACAATAACAGTGATTTGATTTTGATTTGATTTGAAATCCATCCCGCTATTTCGGACCTCCAGATCCTAGATGATGACACAATCAGATACTTCATCAAACAAAGCAAAACAGATCAAACCTAAAAAGGTCATTCAATTTTCATTTTCAACCTCCCTACTCCCATCCAGCCCTTCCAACCACTAGCACACTACATACACTATAGAGGATCCCAAACAAGAAACCCTCTTGTTCCCCTCTTTGTTGATGACCAAAATCAAACAGTATCCCGATTCTGGTTTCAAAAACACCTCAAATCCATCCTGGTCAAATCCGGTATCCCAGAAAAACCATCCTCAAGCCATTCTTTTCGAATCGGCGCCGCAACCACAGCAGCACACAAAGGCCTGCCCAATCACCTAATAAGAGTACTGGGCCGCTGGTCATTGCATTCGCAACGCATTCCTCAGTTGCATCTGTACCAACCGCCTTCATATCAGGAAGGCCCACCAAGCCCTGATTAACTAGCCACAAGTTCTCATCCGGGGTCAGGGGGATGCTTGCTTCATCCTCGAATTTCCAACAGGCCAGCCCCACCGTTCGGATGCAGCAGGGGTCCACCCCAGGCAGTCCAAAAGCCCCCCATTCCACAACACAGGATGGGCCCACCTAAAGCAATCAAGGGCTCTTCCATTCGAACCGTTGTGGGGGTTCTCCCGCTCGAATGCCATGAAAGCGGACACACGTTTATTTGTATCGTGGGCTCCCCCGTTCGAAGCGCAGCCAGGACTCCCCCGTTTGAATGCTGTGAGGGCCCCCCATTGAGATGAGGAGAAGGATCCACTCCTATACTCGGGGTGACCTGCCCTAGTGGCTAAGATTCACGACTACGCTCAGGCAGGCCTAACTCCCCCAGTGCAATCCACAAGGGCTATCCCTTTCAAACCGCAATGAGGGTTCTCCCATTCTGAATGCTGGGAGCTATTCACGTTTATTTGTATTGTGGACTCTCCTGTTCGAAGCTCAGAGGGCTTTCCCAGTCAAATGCAGTGAGATAACCCGTTTGATCGCAGGTTGGGCTTGCCTGCTTGAGCGGCTGCCGGCCCCTTCCCCCAGGGTTCGCCCGTTCGCTACACGGGCCCATCCATTGTACTCACCAAGCCTGGAGGGAGACTTAATGTTGGTCCGGGTGGCTAGGATTCTCGCCTTCATCTGGGGCAACCCAGCCCTAACGCAGGGGTGGTCCCCGCATTCAGGCGTGACGATCCCTCCAGTATTTTTTAGCTCTCGCAGAGCTCGTTTCTATGCGGCCTCAACCTCCACTGTCTCTTCAGTGCTTCTACCTAATTTTCATTCTCCATATCTATCTATTCTATACCTCCCAGTTTCCTATCTTCCGAGCAGACCCTAGTGTGAGGCTGCCTCCACTAGCAACCTCTGCTCGTTCTATCATACTTTGGCACTTCTGCCCACCTCTCACAGGGCTCAGCAAGCGCCTCCCCCTTCCCCAAACTCATTTCATCGCTCCACACTCCTTTTGGGGGGTACAAGAGGTATCATAAATACTTTGTCTCATCTCAAATGCAAGAGGTATCACAAAATACTTTGTCTTATCTCAAATACAAGACTCCATAGACAACAATTCGCTGTCCCGTTTTCTGGCATCTTTTGGGGGATATTTGTGCTCAGGTCAAGCCTCGAGCCTCAAACCTTTCGCCCAGGACAGCGAGCCACAAACCTTTACACTATCCTCTAAGCATGATTACAGTAACTTGAGAACAACTGAACCTAATGTTGTGCTAAACCTGTATGACTTTCTTTGTTGATTCGAACACAAAAGGAGTCACGCAGTATGTTACTAACTGAACATCTTTTGGAGGTTTTGTTCCTTGCCACAGTAGCCTTTGGCTTGCTCACTGGGAGCTTAAAGACAAAATCATTAAGGCATGATTTTCAATCAAGTTTTTTAATGAAGCTGTTGACTGGGGACATTTAAGACATTTAGACATTATAGACATTATTATATGATTTTCTGTAAAGCTGCTTTGAAAGATGTGGATTGTAAAAAGAGCTACACAATAAAAATTACTAGACTTGAGAGTTTCAGTCACCATTGACTTTCATTGCATCTTTTTATTCCATACAATTAAAGTGAATGGTGACCGAGGCCATACTACTGAGGTCATTCTGTTTAAGAAAGAAATTCATGCAGGTTTGGAACAACATGATAAGATAATTGCATTTTTTCGACCATTTTGAATTTAACTACTGATAATGAAAATTGAAACTCTGGCAACTCATAAAATCGATTTGACTAATGTGATAAGTTAAATGGATGGAAACAAAAAATGATTTTGTTATAGCATAATGCTGTAAACATTTACAGTGTAGGAAAGATGGTATAAGAAATTTGATAATACTTTTTGTTTCTATCACAATAAAAAGCAATATCATAATTTCAAAACAAATCAGCGAAATCAGAGGAAAATCAAGCCATTATGTCTTAGCAGCCAAAAGAACCCATGAACTCCATGACCCAAAGTACTCAAAATGCAAAACTGAAAAGCAAACCACTCAATGAATGAGAATGAGTGAGCGAGAAATACGAGGTGTGGTACCTCTTCTCTTCGTGGTCTCCTTCATCTCACAGTGAACTTTAATGGCCAAAGCCCCCTTCTCTGATTACTTTCTGACAAATTGTCTTATCAGTCCTGAGGCCGATTGGGCGAATGAAAACATGACCCTGGCCTGAATCTCACCAACATTCACACAGACATCTCGGGTACAACTGATGGGGCAGATAAGCCGGATCAGTGCAGCCACTGGAGTGGCTAACAAGCGGCCATTAGACTTTCTTTTCATGCATGCTGCTGAAAGGGGCCAGCAACCGGAGGGGAGGTGGGGTGAGGAGGATGGTGGGGGAGATCGGAGCAAAGTAACCTTTTAGATCAGCATTATTGTGCGCTGTTAAGAGGCACAGCCTTTGTGCCTGAGAGGCAGGGGGAACGGGAGGTGGGGCAGAGGGGGGCAGGTTGGAGATAAGTGGCTCCTCCTTTCTGATTCACGCTCTGCTACTCCCACAGTAGCTGATGGGGACACAGGGAGAGAGGCTGCCGGACACAGTGAAGGCTTTGTGGGAGCAGCCCAGACGGCCCCTTGCTTTAGAAAGGGTGTGTAAGATCGAGTGGGGAAAAGAGAGGCAGAGAGAGAATGAAAGGTATGGAGAGAGAGAATGGAAAAAATCACTTAGAAAGAACAAGACGAAGATGGAGAGAAATAGAGGATAAGAACATTAAGGAATCTGAAAGCAATAGGTGGACCTGCTTGTGGAGAATCATAACACACCTTGAGATTGGTGCCATTAACTAACCTGTTCACTAACAGAGCGGAGGGTTAATGGGATGAAGGTACATGGGGTGGGGTTAAAGCTTAGGTTACACAAGAGCACGGCTGTCATGTCCATCAATTTTTTTTAACTCAGTTTCAATAAGATAAAAGACAGCATGTGTCTGGACTACTTCCTCTCCCAGGTTTGTGGGTAGGACAGAATATCACACCTCAAAACAAGGGAAACATCACAGAGTTATCACACAATATACAGACCATCAAGACCTATGTGGCATGGGGGGGCGTGGTCATGTGTCTGTCTGCGGGAGAGGGAAAGCGGTAAGGCTCTTCACAACCACCAAGATTGTAGATTTGCACATTTCTGTTCATTGAATCAATGTCTTATTAAAAGTGGAGTGTGTGTAATGTTTTCAGTGTTAAAATACTTTCTCCTTAACCAGTTTAAAATGCAGAGACAGTGAAATAAGTCGTATGTATAGGTTGATTCTGCTGAAAAGTATTTACACTGTGACTTTGTGGTGCAATCAAAACATTGCTCTGGAGCATAACGAACAATCCCTATACAGCAATATTAGCTCAACCGGTAACACTTTATAAAAAGGTTCCATTTGTTAACATTAGTTACATACATTCAGGGGTCAAATTGGGCCGGTATGATCTAGAATGGCGTTCCAGCTCCTCCAATACCAAAAAGAAAAAAATATGCTTGTTTGTCAGTTCATTCCATTTATTCTATTCTCCGATGCGGTTTTGTTTGATCCATTTGACACATTCCGTCTCTATTTAGCTAGTGTAGGCCTAGTTGTTAAAACATTTTTCAAGTTCATTATGCTTCGTTCTAGTCAGTTGTGGACACTGGTAGAGGCAACATATTCGAGAGCAGATTGCAACATCACCCGATTTTAGGGTTACCCCACCTCAATTTACCCCACCCAATTTACCTTCTGCCTACATTAGTTAACATGAACTAACAATGAACAATAGTTTTAGAGCATTTATTAATTTTGGTTAATGTTAGTTTTAACATATAATACATTTTTAAAATCAAAAGTTGTATATGTTAACATTATAGTTAATGCACTATGAACGAACAATGAACAATTGTATTTTTGTAAACAAACATTAACAAAGATTATGCTGTTATAAAATGAATTGTTCATTGTTAGTTCACGATACCTGATGCATTAACTAATGTTAAGGAATGGAAACCTTTTGTAAAGTGTTAATGCTCAACGCATGGCATGTGTTAAGGACGAGACTAACTGTTTGGAACCTGTTTGAAAACAGTCATGTTTTTGCTATTCTGTTTGGTGCATCTAGTAGCACAGAACTTATATGCTTTACCTCTACAGAAATAGTTCAACTTTAACCCACCTCACATTGTTCCAAACCTGTATGGTTCTCTTTTTTCTGTGGAAAACAAAATAAGATATTTTGAAGAAACAAAGACATACAGTGACCAGGAGCTGTTAAATTTGAAAAAGGATGCAAAAAAGCTCCAACTCTTTTAAAGCCATTCAATAGCTTTGTGTGAAGCACAGACTGAAATTTAAGTCATTATTAATTGAAAATCAAATCTCATCTGAACCTATATATATGCATTTCATATTCAAACTTGCATGTGCTTGAAGACACATTGCATCTTGTTGGACATTAATGATACCTTACACCATTGGTTCTCATGTGTCTCATAACTGAGTTTAACATGTTGAGAAAATCATCAAGGTTTAAAACAGCATGAAGGTGAGTAAATTATGACAGAATTTAAATTTTTTGGTGAACTGTCCCTCTTTGAAATCACTAAACTGCCAGTCTATAAATAGTCATATTTAAAATTTTCAGCAGCTGTGTTGTTACATAATCACTAAGTGGAATGGTGTTCTAGATGCATGGATTGGATACTGCTGAAATGGGCGTTGTGTCTGTTAAATTCAAAACCACCTCAGAAATGTTGTAGCTTTGAGTTTGAATGAGGTCCACTAGCAAAGTCGATGAACAAAGAGAGAACTCATGGCAAAAGAATTGAGAATGATGACAACTGGTCCAGTCACAGAGCCTGATGATGGCCTCCTGAGACCCTGCAGGGGCCACGCTGGGACAGGTCATGTCAGACATCGACTCCCATGGAGGGGCCCTTCTTCGTAACTCCTCCTCCACTGTGACTGTCACCACCTCCCCACTGGGACCGTCCAAACTCAGACTGACCCCACCAGTCCGAACCAGCAGGGGTGTGTCCCCTACTTCACAGTCCCAAGCAAGCCATCACAGTCTCACTTTAGTGGGAAATAATGAGAGCAAGAGCCTTGATGCTAATATGTGATCATTATTTGCTCCAGAAATTTTGGTGGATGTATCTGTTTGGGCTGTTTTAAATTTATGGTTGATATCTGAGGATTTTGAGATGAAGCATGGTGTTATTTAATTGATCCATTAAATCTTTTCCATACCAGTCTTTTTTCTGCTTCTTCTCATTGCAGTATATGTTGTATGTCCAAGCCATACTTTTATACATGTTGGATATAAATACTGTGATGTTGCAGAAGCAGATAATTATTTTCATTATTCAAATGCAGTATTATTATTATTATTATTATTTTATTAAAAATTTAATAATAAAAACTAATTATTTTAAGTATTAATTAAAATGTCAATTAAAAAACACAATTTAATATTGAAAAATACAATGTGTTTATTCATGGGGATTCAAATTTATAGGGAACGCTTTAACATGCTGAATCACTGGCCACAGTGGAGTGCATTCTAGCTGTCCCACTAATATCAATAATGATATTAATATTAATAATCATTAACAATAATGACAATAATAATACAAATAATAATAACAATAACAATTGTCCTTCAAATTAAATGAAAAAAACTTAAAATTTGAATTAAAATTATTATTTTTTAATAATAATAGTTAACAATTATTGTAATGATTAATAACTATTAAAATATTAATAATTATTATAATTATTAATTACAATATTAATTAATAATTACAATATTAATTAATACTTAAAGTAATCATGAAAATATATATATATTTATCTATTATTCATTGGGATTAAAATTCATAGGGAACACTTGCTGAATCACTGGCAATGGTGATAAGCATTCTACAGTAGCTGCCTTTGCACAGTTGTAATTACTAATATGAATAATAATGATATTTATTATTATTAACAATAATAGTAATATAATAATAATAATAATAATTCCTTTACATTTAGTAGGGTAATCTCCACAAGCCATTCCTCTGTAAAGCAAGGATGCAAGAAGATTATACATACAAATTATGTTTATGATATGTGTTGGTCACCTCGTCTGCACATGCAGCTAATCAAAAGTTGATTTGAGTTCTTAGCTGATAATTACTACTATGATAATATCAATCATATCTAAAGCCATCAAATATTTGATTCAAATCAAGAGTGTCTCTCTCACCTCTCATTCCTTGGGAATTCCCACAGTATATAAGAAGTGGCGGGACACAAAGAGAAGACACAGCAAGGAGGTGCACATTCCCTTCCCACACTGCCTTTACCCTGGAGATGGTCAGATTCCCCCCCCCCCCCCCACACTACACTTCCATCTTCCTCATTGTAGACTGATTTAATTAAAAAGTACCCAGCAGCACCACCCTGGGCCTCGCCCGCCAGGGTGGGACCTCTAGCTGTGGCACAGGGAGACATTGTCGTTCACTGTTTGCACACACACACACACACACACTAATGCACACACACTCGCACATTCATAGCCAAAGTTTTCCCATAGTAGAAGGTAATCTATAAACAAATATGTTGCATTGACCTGGCAGAATGACATTTCAATCTTAATTTCACACTATTTGGAGTCTATACATTTTCCAGTGATGTAATTCAACATTTGATCTTTAGAGAACTCACTCATATGTACAGTAGAGTGGTCAGTTATACTCAATAAAAGACTTTATAAGTGCCATTTTTCTTACAGAGCAATTTGAAAAATTTTGAAATAAAACGTAGTCTTTTTTTATTTAATTTTTTTACTTTCTTACTTGATCAATGCAACATGAAGCACTTTGATTTGCTAATATTTCAATGCCTACCCATTGATTGTGGTGGCAACCTGTATTTTATCTTATGCTACCATCATCATGTCAACTGTATGTTCATGTTGAGTTATTAGCATCAATTAATCTGCAAGTGTCCTCCAAACTAGAATCTCCAGCCTAGAATCTCCAGCCTAGAATCTCCAGCCTAGTGTGACAGCTCTTAGATAATGTCTAATGATGAGGAATGAGACAATGGCAATTAATTTTGTGATGATCTTGCCATTTGGAAAGGGAGGGTATTTTGTTTTAGGGGGTGGGACAGAGCCAAATCGCAGACATGTTACCACGGTGATAAGGTACTCCCTGCCGCCGTCGGGTCTCAGACAAGCAGGGAGCCATGGTGACTGGATAGTGACAGACAGAGTGACAAGTCCACAAGGATGGTGGGTCAACCTTGAGCTGAATCCCTAAAGCGACCATAAGAGTGCAGTACACTTTATGTAAATATACATCTATACAATAAACGGATGAGAAGGGGCAATCTGTCTGGTCATAATGAATTGCCTGCATATACAACTTCCATTCTAAAGCATTCCGTGGAATAATATCCAAGTTTGCATAACCAGGACTGGGGCACACACTAAATCACAATCCTAAAATCACAGTGACATTGATAAATTTACATTGTTCAATGCTGAAGCTATCAGTACATTGCTTACCTGCCATATTCAAGTTGCATTTATTTACGTACACATTGATAAACACATAAATGGAGTTTATGCATAGCAGGACTGCAGTAAAACTAAGTGGGGTCCGTGACTCAGTTCCCTGCTGTTTAGAGTCAGGAGTCCGATCAAACTCAATGTCAGTGTGCCCATTGTGTACATGGCACTAGTGTAAGTTATAGGAATCTCCATAGTGACAAAGAGAGGGAGACAGAGTGGCGGCATAGTATACTCAGCACAATTCAGGACCACATACTGCGTACATGTACATTTGACATAGACTCTACAGTGGTGTGTGGATGATTGCCAAGATGATTATTACTACTATTACCACTCTTATAATAACCCTCCCTGTGTGTTTACCATCAAGCTATTTAAAAGCATGAATCTTAAAAAGTACAATGTATTGTGCATGATCAGATAGTCTGTACATGTAGTGCTGTTTACAACTTTGAAACTTTTGTCCAGATTTATTAGTCTGAACTCCAACAAATATTTTGCTTGTTTCCTTTTAACAAACGACAGCAACCAGTGTATGCAACCCAAGAAATGTTCCTATATTGTTAAAATGTTTGCATAGTGAAAGATGATCTTGATATGATATGCCATATTGTTTTTAATAAGGTTTGGAAACAGCATGCATTAATAACATAATTAACATAGTTCAGAATCAGAATCAGAATCAGTTTATTGCCTTACACATACAAGGAATTTGTCTTGGTGACAGGAGCTTCCAGTGTACAATACAAAAACAATAAAAAACAGCAGCAAGACATAGATAATAATAAAAAATAAAAAATAGTTATACACATACACACACATACATACATACACACATAGTGCAATCTAATACAAATCTGTTATCTGTTATGTATTATGTTATGTATATATAATGAAAAGTGACTTAGAATCATATGTGTTCATAATCTGTATAATTGTGAGGTAAGAGGATCATCCTTAAATCCAATTAAACAAAGTTTGTTAGTTTACAGCCCAATTAAAATACTTTACTAACACTTGTTTACAATCAAATGTACATTTTTTATGAAATCTCTAGGAAGAGGGATATTTTGAAGCCATATAAACACAAACCTCACAAAATAAACCTTACAATAAGCTTTGTGTGGCAAGGTGTGTTTATTAAATCTGATAGGGAGGACCTGTTACCAGTCTCTGCACTGGGATCATAATGCTCATTCTGTCAGAAAGAGACTCAGTGTCGCCCCCATTGGGACAGGCAGGACATGCAACTGCAGCTTTGTATTCAAAGTGTGGCACCTGGTGGATGGAAGAAGGAATTAAATGTAAAATTAATTGCATGGAATTTTTTACATGTAAATTTTTTTATGATAGCGTCTGGTCGGAAACTTTTAAGCATAAAACACGTCGAATGTGAGTAAGTCTGGGGTAAGATGAAAAATATGATGCGAATGCGATTAATAATCTTAACATGGTTAATATACTGAAAATTGTTACTAAATAAAAATTATCACAAAACAGTAGTTTTATATAAAATTGTTTTATCTCCAATGCTTTCTCCCTTAAGTCGTCAAGAATATTTAAAAACCTCTTTGATTGAGAATTTAAAGGGATAAGGCTACCGTGTTTCCGTTGGTTTTAAAACGGAAGTGACGCACGCCAGCCGGTGGCGGGAACTGAACGTCTCATTTGCTGTGTTCGTTACTTACCGCGCTGTAATTATCGAAAGACAAAGAATTTACACCTTATATATTTTAGAAAATAAACAATCGTGACACTGATGTAATGTTGTGTTATATACAGATCAGATTTTGATAGTCTGTGAAGCTGTCTAGAGGGATTTATTATCGGACATAATTAAGTGCACGAGCATCACCGGCGGCTATCAGTCCACGCGAGACAGAAGATTCTCATAACGGGTCGTATTTAAAAATATTCATATCAACATGAGCTTCTTCAACCTGGACCGGTTCCGTTTCCAAAAAGACAGAGGGGTTGACAGTCGTAAATCTGTGGATGAGTCCAGGTCGGATAAAGAGAATCTCCGGGGTGAGCAGAAAATACAATTTTAAAAACCACGCCTTGTTCTTTATATTTATTAATGGCCGTGTCTGAAACCCTAGCAAGCAGCCTACCTAGACGGTATAAGTGCGCTCTTAACGTTCGTAAAATTCCGTTATTTTCAATGTATGTGCGACCATTGATTAGATATGTAATTCTAGTTTGTATTCTTGTGGAGAACATCTGTGGTCAGTAAGATTTTCACTTGCCTACCCTCATTATCTGCTCATTATCATTGTCAACCAGCTGTATTTCAGACCGTATTTTTCAGTCTATATATATTGTCACAGAATGTTAATGTTGTCAGATTTCATGGTTCAGTCTTGAGTTTTCTGTTTGCAGCCCACCAAAGGAAGATAGATGTACGATGTGCTCCAGGAAAGACATCGAGACAAGCACTGGAGGATGTTTTTGCTGATGACAAGGTTGTCAGGATGGGCAAGTAAGTGAGACCACGAGTAAAACTGTTGCAGGTCTTCACTCAGCTGCTTCTACACACTTTTTCCATAGATGTGAATCTTACTGACCACGTTACTAGCGTTCTGAACTGTCTGAAATTTCAGTTTACATGCATCCAGTATGAAATAATTGATAACATGCAGTTAATTTGTAGGGATACTCCATCAAAGTCAGTACTAGAGACTAAGCACCAGATAAACAAAGAAATCGAAGACAGAGTGACCAAACTAATGGAGATGTTTCCTCAGAAGAGCAAGAAAGATCTGCTGGAGGTAACACATCTGTCTTTGATGTAACAGCAATACTTATTAAACCAGGTGAACAATGGATTTGTACTCCTTTGTAATTTCTTTTTTTGTTGTGACAGGTGGTTGAGAGTACTAGCACACTGGAGGGAGCTGTAGCACAATGTTTGATAGTATATGGGGATAAAGGTAACACTTTTTTTTATTTAAAAGTACATATCTGACCTATAGATGTAAAACATTCAACCCTTGTTTTAACTTTAGTATTTGTGTAGTGCTTAAAAGCCGTTCTTCTTAATAAATTGCATTATTACACTACTTTCTGGAACTGGTCAATCGCAGCATTCTGCAGTCAAATATTTTTAGTGGCCATTGAACTTTAGTTTAGTATTGACCGTTATCCCAGGTGACTGATTTCCTAACTTGCGTCTCATATCACTCCTCAGTCTTCTCACAGAATTAATTTAAACTCAGTAGTATTTTATTTCTAATGTTTCATGTCCTTTGCGTCAAGGTGCTGTTCACTGTCACAATTTATTTTGTGATGATAAATGTGCGTTACACCTTTTAAAATGGTTTTTCATATCAAAGCTTCCACTTCTGTGTGTTTTATAGAGGATGATTCAGGCAGATGGAAAGGGAAGGCAAGTCATAGTGAAGATGATGATACTCAACCAATGAAGAGGAGAAAAATTGTGGTGAGATCTATTTAAATCTTACGTTTTAAAAACAAATTTGGAGTATTTATTTTGCAAATTTGTAGATGTAAAAAAAAAATAAAACAATTTGGTAACCATTTTAACAAACTGTCGCAATTACAATGATAATTTGCATACGTTGAACTCATTAAAACTAATTTTTTAACCACTCCACAGATTTAATATTAGCAAACTATATAGTTTTGTGCATGACTCAAGTAATTTTTCCATCAATTGTTTACAGACAGATTGTTTCACTTTCAATTGACTATCACAATTCCAGTGGGTCAGAAGTTTATGTACACAAAGTTTACTGTGCCTTTATGCAGCTTGGAAAATTCCAGAAAATTATGTCAAGCCTTTAGCCAATTAGCTTCTGATAGAAGGTGTACTGAATTGGAGGTATACCTGTGGATGTATTTTGAGGCCTACCTTCAAACTCAGTGCCTCTTTGCTTGACATCATGGGAAAATCAAAAGAAATCAGCCAAGACCTGAGAAAAACAATTGTGGACCTCCACAAGTCTGGTTCATCCTTGGGAGCAATTTCCAAATGCCTGAAGGTACCACTTTCATCTGTACAAACAGTAGTACGCAAGTATAAACAACATAGGACCACGCAGCCGTCATACCGCTCAGGAAGGAGACGCATTCTGTCTCCTAGAGATGAACGTAGTTTGGTGGGAAAAGTGCAAGAGGGTCAATCCCAGAACAACAGCAAAGGACCTTGTGAAGATGCTGAAGGAAACAGGTAGACAATTATCTATATCCACAGTAAAACGAGTTCTATATCGACATAACCTGAAAGGCTGCTCAGCAAGGAAGAAGCCACTGCTCCAAAACCGCCATAAAAAAAAGCCAGACTACAGTTTGCAAGTGCACATGGGGACAAAGATCTTACTTTTTGGAGAAATGTCCTCTGGTCTGATGAAACAAAAATTTAACTGTTTGGCCATAATGACCATTGTTACAGTGCATCCGGAAAGTATTCACAGCGCTTCACTTTTTCCACATTTTATGTTACAGCCTTATTCCAAAATGGATTAAATTCATTATTTTCCTCAAAATTCTAAAAACAATACCACATAATGACAACATAAAAGAAGTTTGTTTGAAATCTTTGCAAATTTATAAAAAAATAAATAAAAAAAAATCACATGTACATAAGTATTCACAGCCTTTGCTCAGTACTTTGTTGAAGCACCTTTGGCACCAATTACAGCCTCAAGTCTTTTTGAGTATGATGCTATGAGCTTGGCACACCTATTTTTGGGCAGTTTCTCCCATTCTTCTTTGCAGGACCTCTCAAGCTCCATCAGGTTGGATGTGGAGCATCGGTGCACAGCCATTTTCAGATCTCCAGAGATGTTCAATCGGGTTCAAGTCTGGGCTCTGGTTGGGCCACTCAAGGACATTCACAGAGTTGTCCCGTAGCCACTCCTTTGTTATCTTGGCTGTGTGCTTAGGGTCGTTGTCCTGTTGGAAGATGAACCTTTGCCCCAGTCTGAGGTCCAGAGCGCTCTGGAGCAGGTTTTCATCAAGGATGTCTCTGTACATTGCTGCATTCATCTTTCCCTCGATCCTGACTAGTCTCCTAATTCCTGCCGCTGAAAAACATCCCCACAGCATGATGCTGCCACCACCATGCTTCACTGTAGGGATGGTATTGGCCAGGTGATGAGTGGTGCCTGGTTTCCTCCAGACATGACGCTTGCCATTCAGGCCAAAGAGTTCAATCTTTGTGTCTCATGGTCTGAGAGTCCTTCAGGTGCCTTTTGGCCAACTCCAGGCGGGCTGTCATGTGCCTTTTACTGAGGAGTGGCTTCCGTCTGGCCACTCTACCATACAGGCCTGATTGGTGGAGTGCTGCAGAGATGGTTGTTCTTCTGGAAGGTTCTCCTCTCTCCACAGAGAAATGCTGGAGCTCTGTCAGAGTGACCATCGGGTTCTTGGTCACCTCCCTGATTAAGGCCCTTCTCCCCCGATCGCTCAGTTTGGCCGGGCAGCCAGCTCTAGGAAGAGTCCTGGTGGTTCCAAACTTCCATTTACGGATGGAGGCCACTGTGCTCATTGGGTCTTCAATGCTGCAGAAATTTTTTTGTACCCTTCCCCAGATCTGTGCCTCGATACAATCTTGTCTCTGAGGTCTACAGACAATTCCTTGGACTTCATGGCTTGGTTTGTTCTCTGACATGAATGTGTTAATTGTGGGACCTTATATAGACAGGTGTGTGCCTTTCCAAATCATGTCCAATCAACTGAATTTACCACAGGTGGACTCCAATCAAGTTGTAGAAACATCTCAAGGATGATCAGTGGAAACAGGATGCACCTGAGCTCAATTTTGAGTGTCATGGCAAAGGCTGTGAATACTTATGTACATGTGTTTTTTTTTTTTTTTTTTAATTTGCAAAGATTTCAAACAAACTTCTTTCACATTGTCATTATGGGGTATTGTTTGTAGAATTTTGAGGAAAATAATGAATTTAATCCATTTTGGAATAAGGCTGCAACATAACAAAATCTGGAAAAAGTGAAGCGCTGTGAATACTTTACGGATGCACTGTATGTTTGGAGGAAAAAGGGTGAGGCTTGCAAGTCGAAGACCATCCCAACCGTGAAACATGGGGGTGGCAGCATCATGTTGTGGGGGTGCTTTTGTGCCCTTCACAAAATAGATGGCATCATGAGGAAGGAAAATTATGTGGATATATTGAAGCAACATCTAAAGACATCAGCCAGGAAGTTAAAGCTCAGTCGCAAATGGGACTTCCAGATGGACAATGACCCCAAGCATACCTCAAATTGTGGCAAAATGGCTTAAGGCAACAAAGACAAGGTATTGGAGTGGCCATCACAAAGCCCTGACCTCAGTCTGATTGAAAATTTGTGGGCAGAACTGAAAAATGTGTGTGAGCAAAGAGGCCTACAAACCTGACTCATTTACACCAGTTCTATCTGGAGGAATGGGCCAAAATTCCAGCAACTTGTAGTGGGAAGCTTGTGGAAGGCTAACCAAATTTTTAGACCAAAGTCAAACAAAGGCAATGCTACCAAATACTAATAAAGTGTATGTAAACTTCTGACCCACTGGGAATTTGCTGAAATAAATAATTCTCTGTTCTATTGTTCTGACATTTCACATTCTTAAAATAAAGTAGTTATCCTAATTGACCTAAGACAGGGAATGTTTTCTACGATTGAATGTTAGAAATTGTGAAAAACTGAGTTTAAATGTATTTGGCTAAGATGTATGTAAACTTCTGACTTCAACTGTAAGTAGATTTACACACACATTCCTTCTGTTTGTTTCATTTATGAGGCCTAGTGTTGTCACAGTCTGCCATGATCGCCTTGATGCCTGTTTTACATCACATGCGTGAGCAGAGCATTTATTTTATTTTTTTGGCCCACAGGTTAACAGGCTAGAGCATTAACATTGGAAGCTGAAGCAGCGTGTCAGAGCATAGCAGAAGATAACTATTTTATAAGTATGGTCATTAATAAAGTAAATAGTTACATAGAAATCAATTTTATTTTTTTATTTTTCTGTATCGAGCCGCAGCTGTAACGCTGTTTAAAAAAAAAAAAAAAACATTCCCATGTGAAAGCCTGCTGTAGTTGTACTATAACTTACAATGCAAAACAGGCGTTATATTGAGTACTTTTCCTTTAACTATTAACTCTAATTTAGCGCTCTGATTCGGAGGAGGAAGAAGATTCTGAGGATGAGGAGAGCCAGGAGCCAAACAGAGAGAGGCAGGAGGCTCTGTTGAGGAAGCTGAAGAAGAAACTGCCTGATTTAGAAAAGGAGGTCTATCAAAGTTTTGATAATGAAGCCATATTAAGTTATTGATGCAGTGGAAGGTTCTGGAGGGTTTATGCGTCAATTTTTATAACAGGTCCTAAGGGATGTTCTTAGAGAGCACGACTGGGACTTTGAAAATGCTTTGGGATCACTGCTTGTGTTTTCATCATCAGGTGAGATGGCCAAAAGCCCAGCAAGGTCTTACAAGCTCATACATTTTCTACAAATAGTCCTTGTGTCAAAGGTTCTGGTACATTATTATCCATCACTCTGAGGGACCAAATGATATAGCCAACATTTTAATTAATTACAGTTCAAAGGCAAAGATTATTTTACCAGGGAGTAGCTTACCTCAAGAAGTAACCTAGCTAACACGTGGTGGTGTACTGCTTTAACTTCGCACTAAGTTAGGCCGGTATCAATTCTGAGTCATGCACCATGTTTTGGACTACAAAATATAGACTATAACAGGGTTCCCACACGTCCAGGAAAACCTGGAATTTTTCAATGCAGTTTTCCAGTCATGGAAAATGAGAAATACCTAAATGTCCTGGAAAATAATTTAGTATAATAAAATGGTTTGACTGTGTTGCTAACGAGGTTTTCGTTACATATACAAAAAACATGGTAACGATCGGGACTCAGAATAGGAGTCAAATACACAAATTTGTATCATTTTGTCACTGCCGGTGGCTGTGCATTGTGAAACAACGTTAGCGGGTAAGGGCCTTACACCCTCATGATTGATTACAGCAGCGGCCAATCTTGTGCTTTGCAATCACGGTCTGACTGAGGCAGATCGCTTGATTGGTTACAGCTGCAGCCAATCGTGTGCTTGGCTGCAGCAGCGCATGCACAGTGAGAATTGGCACTCATGAAACTTCTCATTGATAAACAAACTGAATGACCTAGTACATGTACCGACCGACAGAATGAGAGGGGCATGTTGTTTGTTTACTTCAGCATCTGTATGTGAGTCTACCTTGTTCATCACAGAGAGAAAAGGGTGGAAGAGCTATTAATGCGTAAAAGTGACTGATGAGGGGTTTTCACATGACTTGCGTCAGCGCTGCCGAATACATTGAAGTATATAAAGTGACGCGTCAACACAACCTCAGCTCCAACTACACCCCAAATTTTTTTTCACACAGGTTTTTGCATCACAAATTATGTCTTTGAGAGTACAAAGCTACAAGAACATTTTTAAAGCTGTCTAAATTGGATATTGAATGTCTCCTAATTCATTTTAATTATTACCTTATTGTTTCGGAGTATCCAGAGACCCCAGTTATTGAACTATAGTAATTACATTCACCAAAAAATAAATAAATTAAGACCTGAACATAAACGTCCTCTTTTTATTTTCTGCAGTCAAAGCAATTGCCTTTTTTTTTTTTTTTTTTTTTTTCTTCCAAATACATGTTTTCAATGTTTAATGTGCACACCGCCTACTTTCTTGCATGGCAAACTTGTAAATTCGCCCCTCTGCGACGCTTACTGCAATGCTTGTCATATGGAGGGCAAAGCGGTGCTTGAATCTGGCGTTGAGCGGAGCATTGATGCCTCAACTCGACTCATTTGAAATGCGCTTTACAATGATGAAAAGACATTATTGAAAATCAAAAGTATTATTATTAGGCTATTGTTGTCTTTTCTAATACAAGTCATGCCCAGCAGTTTAAATACTGTATGAAAATGATACAGTAGATCTGCTTTTTTCTTATAATACTTAAACATTCTACTGAAGTCAGTAGATTTGACATGCAAATTTTAATAAAGGAGAAGGTAAGGACATTATTGATGCTTATTATTTTTAGTAGATTTATTGTTGTCTTTTTGGATGAAAAGTCATGCTCTGCAGTTCACAAACTGAATGGAAATTATAGATCTTCTTTGTTCTTATAATGCTTAAATACTATAAAGTCTCTTGGCAGATTTCGGTTGTGAACATCTCAAAATTATTCAAAGACTTACTCATAAGACGCTCATTTGTCGCCACCTAGTGGCATCTCCAGAAGTGGTCACTAAACTAGTCAATTAATGAAACTGAACAAATTTGTGAAACAGAGGCAAGCCACAACAAAATATCTTTTATTTTTGCAGCTAATTCTGCACAATTGTGCAGATAATTTGCTATACTTGAATCATTAAAATATCTTAAATTGGTGCTTTTATCTTATACTTAAAAAAAAAAACAAAAAAAAAAAACAAGAAAACGTGTGGATCAGTAATTGTCTCACCTTTTTTGCCCCTCATGAGTTTGCATCCCTGAGAGTTATGAACTTTAGACAACAATGACAGTGAGACCACTGAGTTTTATTTATTTATGTATTTTATGAATTCACACATGGTGATTCGGCCTTAATACTTCGGGGTGTGAATTAATTTTCAATAATTCAATGATCAGAGTCAGTGTATACTGCGGTTACCACATGTAGTATGTGGAAAGCACTGAATCTAGTCATAAAAATGGCATTAGCAATAAAACGCAGAATGTGATGGAATATGACATATTTAGACGAAAATGAATGTTTGATTTGTACAATTAGTCAAATTAAAATTATGATATGTCCTAGTGTGATAATTAAACTAAAAAAAGTCTCTGATTCAGTTGAATAAGTAATCTGCAAGTGATGCATGTTTCAAAATATACGTGTAGAGCCGGCTGTTCATACACTGAAAACACAGTCATCATTACACGTGCTCTTTTGTGTGTGAGATGACAGAGACAGAGAGCACTCTGAAGTGAACGGCATATTCAGACTATATATTTATTTTTTAAATCACATCGTTACGGGGATTAATAATCACAATGGGCCATGGAGCAAACTGCTTATCTGGAGGTTAGAAACTACAGTCAAAAACAAAGAGAAACGGCAAAATAAAAGCCCGAAATAAATGGTGCATGTGTTTTTGCTTAAATATAACCTTTGTTGGTTGCATAAAATGTTCTGGAAAATTGTTCCTTGAAAAGAGTGGGAACCCTGTACAAGTTACCACGTTACCAAGTTACCAAGATTTATAAAACTAAAATCATGCAAGACTGACAAGTGCAAGTCTGGTTCTTGTTTTTTTTTTTTTAGCTGTCAAAATTAAAAAAAAATTACAAATTGGTAAAAGATGGAACATTTTTAGTTAATGAACCTTAGCTTACATTTCTGCTACACTTTGTCAGAATGGGAATTTTGATGTGAGAATGATTTGAGCCAATTGTGCTTCCCGCTAATGCAGATGTCAGTTCCCCAGAAGAACAGAGACAACAAAAGCCAAAATTATCTCACTCCAAGGAAAATACTGGCAAGCGCTTGCCGAAGCCTGAAAGTCTGTCAACATGGCTGACAGCAGCCCAATCATCAGTGCGAAAAGTCTCTGGTCTGTCTACTCCCAAGATGCAGAAATCAGCCAGCAGCAAAAATACTACCACAAATTCATTGTTTAAATGGAAGAGGGGAGATAAAAAGCCATTAGATGATGTCAGTGGCTCTGAGGATGAAGAGGAGCTTGACAGTGATGTTGAGAGTGTCTCGGATGATTTGGAATCAGAGGATGAGGACAGCACCTCTGGTCATCTCCAAGACCAGATCATTTCTTTCCTCCAGGAGGCTTCCCTAGATGAACTTGCTCTGATATCTGGCTGCTCAATCAAAAAAGCCCAGAAGATCATTTCCCTGAGGCCCTTCAACACTTGGAAGGATGTGGTAAGATTCTAAACAGTGTCTGTTCTGCCAGACTCAATCATTGTTTGCTGTACGTGTTGTTTCTCTTCCTCCCAGAAAGAGCAGTTCTATAAGGACAATGGCCTGTCTATAGACCTGGTACATGGCTGCAAGGTGGTGCTTAAGGAGAGACAGGTGGTTAGACACCTCATGGGCAGATGTGAGAAGATTGCACAGAAAATGACTAAAGATGTCACCCAGGTCATAGAATTAGGCATGGGGTCTATGAAGCAACCCAAAGTCCTGAACAGCAAGTGAGCTCATATATCCGATATTCAAACATAAGATCTTATATTAAGCCATCTTTTGTATTGTGGAAAAATCCAAATAATTTCTTTTTTTCTGTCTCTTATCTGTTTTTTTTGGGGGGTGGGGGGGGGGGTCTTGTAGTTTTAAATTACAGCCATATCAGCTGATTGGCTTGAAGTGGCTGATACTGCTGCACCAGCATAAGCTCAGTGGGATACTTGCAGATGAAATGGTGAGTCACTGCACTGTCAACTTGAGCTCATAAGGTCACATGAAATCAATTTCACAAATCCAACGGAAGGACAAATTGAATAAATGACTTTTTTTTTCTTCATATGGTTCTTATAATCCTCTAGTGGCACTGTACTACTATGGACATTAGTCAAAATTAATTTGGTCTTTCCACAGGGGCTAGGAAAAACAATTCAGGCCATCTCTTTTCTGGCTCATTTGTATGAAAAAGGCATCATGGGCCCTCATCTCATTACTGTGCCCTCATCCACACTGGGTAAGAGACCCCTATTTTTGAGGAAGTGTAACGAATAATGTGTTTCTAAATACTGAATTTTTGTAGCAAGTTTTTCTAGGAAACATTTTGTTTTACTCACTGCCCTGCAAAAAAAAAATTGACTTTTGAGGCATTTAAGTCATGTCAGAATTGTCAGAATGTATTGTACTTATGAGCTGAACACACATAAATGACACCACAAAGTCATTATTACAAGTGGAAAACTCTGAATTTTCTTTGAGCCCCGACTTTGAGTTAGGGGCATGTCGATTTAGGAAACATGTGGAAGCAAATTGTTATAGATAATAATTCAGTTTTACTTGAGGATTTTGACTGTGCAGGTTAGCTGGGGATGAATTTTATTTTTATTTTTTTTTTGGTACTGTAAATGAACAATAATATTCACCAGAAATAAGATTCAATTAGCTTTGCAACAAACTACCCATCATTATATGTGGCCACACAAGAATGATAAAATAAAGCATTAATTACACACCTAATGTGTGGCTTTGCTCTTCATTTTGTTGCATTGATGCTAAAAAAAAGTGTCCTGTCTTAGCTAGTAAGTGGAAGAAGAGAGAAAGAAATATGAAATTGCAAAATGGGTCCGTTCTTTCTGACTAAAATTACTCAAATGCATGTAATCACGTAATATTTACGATTTACGACCTCATAAGTACGAACTGCCGAGGAGGACTTGAGTGCACCATTTGCCAACTTTGCTTTGAAGTGCTGCTTGAGATTCATGGTACGATCTCTCTTTGCAGATAACTGGGTACGAGAGCTGGGTCTGTGGTGCCCGAGTCTTAAAGTCCTTGTTTACTACGGTGAGTTAACTTCCACTCTTTTCCAGCACTATTTTGTGTCCAGAAGTTTTGTATCTGCAGCCTGCTTCTCTGTTCTTTCTTTGCATAGGGTTGTATCATTTTTTGATCATTCTGATCAACTTGAAGTATATATGCTCATTAATGTATAGCCAATTTAATTTTTTTTAAATCACTTCTGTCGTCTTTGTACTTGAAGGCTCTGTGGAGGACCGGAAATACTTGCGCCAAGAAATTCTCAGCAACCTAGTCGATTTTAACGTTATTGTATCCACGTAAGTATAGGATGCTTTACTGTTGTGAACCAATCCTTATGTATTGTTGCTCTATTAATGAGGGAGAAAATGCTGAATTTTGCATTTATAAATAGTTAATTCTATTCAGTGGCACTAACATTTGTCTGTCATTGTGTTTCTTCTCTCACTGTATTAGTTACAATCTCACAATAGGGAATGACAATGACCGGAGTCTTTTCCATAAGCTGAGGCTGAAGTATGCAGTATTTGATGAGGGTCACATGCTGAAAAATATGAACTCCCTACGCTACCGCCGCCTTATGGCCGTCAATGTCAGTGCAAGCAGTCTCTTGTGACATTTATATTTATTCATTTGGCAGGTGCTTTTATCTAAAGCGACTTACAAAAGAGGAATACATTATAGACAAATCATCTTAAGGAGACAGTGGTACGAAAAGTGCCGTATTACAAAGTTTCACTAGCATCAGAATAGTAGTATTCAAGACAGATTAAAGTGCAACACTAATTATTTATTTATTTTTATTGACTGGTTAAGTGCTCATGGAAAAGATGTGTTTTAGCTGTTTTTTGAAGACAAAGTGAGTCAGCTTCACGGATGGAGTTGGGAAGGTCATTCCACCAATGTGGTACGATGAATCCGAAAGTCCAGGAAAGTGTTTTGGTGCCTCTTTGTGTTGGTACAACAAGGCGCCATTCCTTAGCCGACCGCAGGCTTCTGGTGGGAACGTAGCTCTGCAGCAATGATTTTAGGTATGCTGGAGCAGACCTAGTGACTGTTCTGTATGCCAGCATCAGAGCTTTGAATTTGATAAGTGCATCAACCAGCAGCCAGTGAAGAGAGACAAGGAATGGTGTAACATGCGCTCTCTTTGGTTCAATAAAGACCAGACATGCTGCTGCATTCTGGATCATTTACAGGGGTCTAATTGCGCCTACAGGGAGGCCTGCAATGAAAGCGTTACAGTAGTCCAGTCTAGTTATGACAAGTGACTGAACAAGAAGTTGTGTTGCATGTTCAGAGAGGAAGGGTCTTATCTTCCTGATATTGTAGGGTGGAAATCTACATGATTGTGCTGTCTTTGAGATATGGTCCGTGAAATTTAGTTGGTTATCGATGGTTATCCCTAGATTTCTGACCGTTTTGGAAGGCGTTACTGTAGTTGAACCCAGCTGCACGGTGATGTTTTGTTCAACAACCATGTGCCTGAATGATGGGTCCCAGGCTAACTTGAGGGACCTACCTGAAAGATAGGAATTAAACCAGTCAAGCACAGTTCCTGTGATGCTCAGAGTAGAGAGGGTGGAGAGTAGGATCTGATGGTTGACTGTGTCAAAGGCTGCAGAAAGGTCTAGTAGAATCAGGACGGATGATCTGGATCCAGCTTGGATACAGCAGGGCAGTCTAGGTGGAGTGTCCACTTTTGAAGCCTGACTGATTGTCATCCAGCAGCTTGTTCTGTGAGAGATAGGCAGAGATCAGAGACATAAACATTGCAAATACAATTGGAAGAATGCTGTTCCATACACTTTCCTTATCCTAGTACAGAATTTATTAAATGTAGAGAAGTGTTGAAATCTGAATTTGTATATGTAAATATTCCTTGGGTGTACATGGTCATTTGTGTCTATGGTCTACAGGCTGAGCACAGATTGCTGCTGACAGGAACACCTTTACAAAACAACTTGCTGGAGCTCATGTCCCTGCTGAACTTCATCATGCCCTCCATGTTCTCCAGCAGCACCTCACAGATCTCCAAGATGTTCTCCACGGTACTGTTTCACACAGAACCCAACATGCTTTTGCTTGCATGCACCCAAATGCTTATCAAAAGTAAATGTTTCCCAGTTTAAGGACACAATTATCTTTATTTACCTAAAGGGAATGCTCTCTTTCTGCCCTGCTGGTTTGTTTCAGAGGTCATCAGAGGAAGAAAGCAGTTTTCATAAGGAGAGAATCACACAGGCTAAACTTATTATGAAGCCATTCATCCTGAGACGAGTCAAGAGTGAGGTAGTGGCTTAATTTTTCATTGTCAGAGATCATTTAATGACTAAAGCATTGATTTAGAGAGAGCTGAATTGCAGCTCTAGGAACTGGCACAAGGAAAAGCTAACACTTCTTTCAATAAGTTGGTCTTTACTTTTGAAAATGTTGATACCACATTGCCCAGTATGTTTGTTTTTCCTTAACCACGTACTTATTGGGGATATGCACGAAGAGTCGACATTCGGTTAACTGTTCAATGTGTCACTATTCGAATATCAAAAATCACTATTTGGTTATTCTACATGTGCAATACAGGCCTACAACCTGACCTGAGCTCGATGAATTCCGACAAACCATCAGGTTTTCCGGCCGGGTTTGAGTTAGTTTTTCAAGTATAGGGTGAATATATGTACTAATTTTCAATTATAGATCAATGCTAGATGGACTTCCTTTGGCTGTTGTGCTGCGTTCTGAAGAAGAGTACTTTGTGACTGTTAAACCATTAAACATGACTCTAGTTTGTTTTTCACCGAGCAATGTTTCAACGCTTTATAAAAGGTAAGACGGTGTTTTTTCCTTTTGCTCTGCTGTCTAAATTTAGTACAATAATTAGACAAGTACAAAGTAATTTGATTATAAAACATTTAAAAATCAAAGCACCCCAAAGAAGTTATTTAACTGCAGCAGTGTGACACCACTCCCAGTATAATATTTGCATTTGCTGCTTCACGGATGTGTGAACCTGCCCATGCAGAGCGTATACACTGGCAGTGACGGATTGATTCAATGCGAGATTTTATCATTTGAAGATGTATGTATTGTGCTGCTTGGACTCATGGCTCACAGTGCACTTTATTTGCTGCTGTTTTTAGTAGTGTTTAAGGAAATTCCATTACAATAAACATTTTTTATTCCCGTGTCCCAACTCCAGACGAAAAACCGATTAACCGTTCATGAAACCTTGCGGTTAGCCAAATGTTAAAAATGATAACCGTGCACATCCCTAGTACTTATGACAGTGTTACCCACCCTGGTTGTGTGACTTTTTGAATGTCATTTTTAGGTGTTGAAACAACTTCCACCAAAAGTAGAGAAGATTGAAATGTGTCCCATGAGTGATGCTCAGCAGAAGCTCTATGACAACCTTTTCAATAGGCTCAAGAAGACTACGAATGGAGATAGTATTCACTCTATTGTTTGACTATAATTTCATACCTTTTATAAATGCCTGCCATTTTAAATATATGAACCACTGGTTTCTTCTCAGCTTGAGGTTTTATTTAACCATTAGGAAGAAATTATTGTTTCCATAGTTGAACCACATTTACTGTCTCTGATTATCTGTTCCACACTTCCTTTTTCTCTTGCTTTTTGTCCTCAGAGCGGGAGCTTTGCAATGTGATGATGCAGCTGAGAAAGATGGCTAATCATCCATTGCTACACCGCCAGTACTACACCAGTGACAAATTGGCTGCCATGAGTAAGGCCATGCTTAAGGTGAGGACAGGGAATTTTGAGAATGGGGGAGGCTGAATAATATATTATCTGTTGGATTCTTGAATATTGAACTGTACATCAATAAAGGAACATTACCTTTTAGCTGACAAAGTCATCATGTAAACAACACTTCTCTGTGGTCATGACATAATTTGGAGTAAAGGTCATCGTGTGATATTTAGTTATTTTGAATAAATACATGTGAAATGTGCTTGTTGGATTCTAGTAGTTGGAGATGACATGATCATCTCTTTTTCTAACATAACTTCTTTTACTCCTATGCTGCTGTTATATGAAGATGTTAAAACTAGGGATGTGCAAAACTGTTATGGATAACATATAATTAGGCTTCGGTATGTTAGCGTGACCCCCCAATCAGACACGTTTCAGAGGGATATACAGATGCTAAGCACAGCGCTTTGGTAACTAACAGATATTCAACATAAATGTAAACTAAACTATATTATTGCACAGAACTATCAAAGAGAACTTTTTCCTGGGTCAAAATGGTCTTTGGTGGTGGCTGATGTACATGTTCATCACGATGCAGTTTTTCTTTTTAGAAAATTGCAATTAATATTTAAGATATTTTGTTGCATTTCTTGGTGGTAATGATTATGTATTTTTGATCATCTGAGTATATTGAAACTTCTGAATTCAAGAGATTTTTTTAACTTCAAGGTGCTGTGGGTAATCAAACTAACTTAACACCTCATTTCTGTAGGACTAGTTTTAATATTCATGAGTAAACCACTGATTTGGACTGTTTTGATAGTAATAATATGTTTGTTTCAAACTTAATAACAGATATTGTTTTGCTTTTTAGACTCTTAATGTTTTAGGAATCGTCAACGATTCTAAGAATATCTGAAGCCAAGCCAGGCCAGTTTCTTTCTTAAAATCAAATATCATTAGAACAGGAAATATATTACAATGTTCCACATGACCTTCATAACTTATAAAGGTCCAGACTTTACATTGCAGCCTACTTGCCCTTGTGTTTACCAAAGACCATGGATTGCTGCTCAGTTGTTAGGTAGGTAGTTGTGAAAAAATAATAGCCTAAACACATTTGAAATTGAAATTTTAATACAACTACCACAGTTGTAATGAAAAAATCTTTTAAAGTTTAATGTGATAAATGTTAGTAAGGGTGTGTTAATGTGTACATGTGAAAAGTCGTGTTATTGATGCTGGTGCAGGTGTTGTCTCTTTCCCTTGTCAGTACTGTTCAGAATTTCTGTGCTGTAACCGTTTGAAATGGTTGCTTGCTTCATATCACATAAAAATGGAAAAGTCTCATGTAGAATTCAAATGGGTCGCATGAGTTTTGTTATGCACCATGATATCGAGGGAAGCCGCTCTGCGCTATCCTGTTATCGGAGCTCACATATCGAGGGAAGCCCAGCTGACGCACACACACACGTGCTCCAGTATACAGTAATGGGACAGAGAAGAGCGCATCACTTGTGCGAGAGTTATCGGTGGATTACGTGATATGCAAACGATACCAGTTTTCAATCACCCTGCACACATCCGCGTACCACAGGAGAAGCATATTTAGCGCCTATTTATCTTGCTTTCGCCGCTTTACATCATAAAATTTGCTTCCTGAAATTTCCTTTCAATGGCCGTCTAAAAAGTTTCAGTGCAGGAAAAACCCTGTAAGAAACAAGAAGGGCTCCAATACAGAGTTGCACAAAACCATTTATGCGCGTCCTGTACGCAGAATGATGTGCTTCAATGTAACCAAAGAATTTAGGAGTCCCAGGGTGATCCTCGCTGTGCAATCCAAAGTACAGAACTGCAAGATAATGATGTGGGTACTGGGTACACCTAGTTCATGACATTATTTAAAAAGTGTCAGACATAATCAGCAAAAAGACTTCAATCTCTCCAGTGCACCTCATAAATATGGGAACATTACTGACAGCAGAGGAGTTTATGTCCGACAGTGATCGTCTTGTAATATGATGTTGATGCAGCGCTTTGATGGCTGAAAGAGCAGTCATGTATAAATGGAATAAACTTGAAGCATTAAAGAGACTAAACTTTTGCAGAAGATTTTACTGTGCTGACTTTTCACTTTTAAGCACAAACTATACTTGTGCAAAAATGCTGTCCATGAATTTGTTTCACAATTAATTTGAGAGTTACGTCTCCCATTAAAACCACCACCACTAAAAATAGTTGTTTTTATTTTTTTATGATTAACATTTTAATTGATTCCTACATCGAACACAGAAAGGAAAACATAAATGCACAAAATCAACATTTAACTCCCACTACAACCTCTTCCACACCCCCCCCCCCCCAGTCCACAACAAACATCCCTGTGGTCACACATGAGTACATGCACACAAAAAATATAATAATCACACACATTAACAGCTACCCCTCTCTCTCTAATGTTCCACCCCGAGAACCCTCCAAGAATGCCAAGTATCTGCCCCATTTCCCAACAAACAAATCCAAATTCCCCAGTCTTCTATATGACCCTTCTTCAAAAGCCGCCACCCTCCCAATCTCTGAGCACCACTCCTGAAATGGGACGCTCCAGCCAACTTCCAACCCCTTAAAATCACTTGTCTGTCGATCATAACACTGGTTAGGACCCAATTTTTTATGTTTATTCCCTATATCGATGACCGCCCCATTGCCTAAAATACAGAGTCTGGGGCAAAATGAAATTTGAGTACCCAAAACGTCACATATAAAACTCTGAACCTTCAACCAAAATTACTGGATCTTAACACACCCCCAAAAAACATAGGTTGTGTCTCCATCTTCTGATTGGCATCGCCCACAGGTGGGTGTGTCTTTAAGACCAAGCCTTTACAATCTAGAGGGGGTCCAATAGAATCACTGTAAAATATTGAATTGCATAAGGCGAACCCTTGCATCTCTAGATACAGACTTGACATTTTTTTAGAATCCTAGCCCACACTCCTTCCTCCAATACCAAGTTTAAATCTAACTCCCATAATCTCTTGATAGAATTTAAAGCTCTGTCCCCAGACTCTGAATTAGCAGGGAGTAATACACTAATGCCTCATGACCTTTTCCAAAAGCAGTAATCACCTCTCCCAGGGTATCTGCCACTTTAGGGGAGTGTATGCTACTCCCAAAAACAATACAGAGCAGGTGACGCAGCTGTAAATACATATAGAACTGAGATCTGGGAATCCCAAAATGTTGAACCAAATTTTCAAATGATCTCAAGTAACCCCCCTCACAATCCACTCTGACCAGCAGAAAGGGGACTTATTAATACATAATTTAGGTTCAGCCATATGCTTGATTCAACATTTAAATAAATGTCCGAATTAAACACTCTGGACACCTTTGTTCATACTGAGTGCAAATGCAAGATAACGGGGTGTAACTTCCCCGATTAGTTTGATAGAAAGGCTTTGCAATGGCGAAATGGGGCAAGAACTTCCTGTTCAATACAAAACCAGGGAGGGGCTCTCTCAGGTGGAAGCGACCAATGAGCCAAATGTCTGAGACCGAATGCATAATAATAAAACAAACTACTCTTGGGTAGGCCTATCCTACCTTTGTCAGTCGGCCTATGTAGCTTATTAAAATGTAATCTAGGACACTTACCATTCCAAATGAAGGACTTCGCTATGCTATCAAATTGCTTGAAATAAGAGAGGGGGACATCTACAGGGAGAGATTGTAGCAGGTAGTTAAATTTTGGAATACAATTAATTTTCATAACATTAGCCTTCCCAATCATAGATAAATGTAATGAAGCCCACCTGCCCACATCGCTCAAACCTTTTTATTAATGGATCAATGAACTAAATCAGACAGATTTGCTCGGAATAAAATGCCTGAATACTTAATGCCCTGTTTGGGCAACTGGAAGGCACCCGGCTGGAAGGCCGTTACTGTGCAGTATGCTGTCAGAGCCAAAGCTTTGGATTTAGACCAATTGACTCTATATCCTGAGAACTTAAAGGAATTAATAATTCTGTGGAGGCAAGGCATAGATCTAATGGGGTTGGAGACGAATAATAATCTGCGTAAAGCAAAAGCTTATGCACCATACCTCCTGCCACAACCCCTGGAAAATCATCTTCCCTTTTTATCATGGCTGCTAATGGTTCCAGGGCAAGACAGAACAATAATGGGGAAAGAGGGCAACCTTGCCGAAGAATGTGTAGATTCATCCACACAACTGTCCCGAAGGTGTGTTCCTCCACAAAACAAGCTCCAGCCCCTACCGGAACCAGCACAAAAAGAAACAAAAAGGTGCTCAGTTTCCTCGGACAGTCAAGTGAATGTTCAGTGAGTCAGGCCCACTTGGCTGTTACATGAGTGCAACAAATTCCCTAATCACTCCAATGTTTTGCAAGAAATATTCCACAAAACAGACTCCATCCAATAGGAGGCATAAGCACAAAGAACGTGCAGATTCATCCACAAACTGTCCCTAAGGAGTGTTATTCCACAAAACAAACTGAGTTTGAACCAACACAAAAAGAAACAAAGGTGCCCAGTTTCCTCGGACAGTCAAGTGACTGTTCAGTGAGTCAGGCCCACTTAGCTGCATCGAGAGTATTGCACAATGACTTATGTATTCCATTGACTTTATAAAGGACATTGCTTGCTGTGGGCATGTAAATATTGCAACATATCCAGTGCAAAAGTGACCTTCCATTGATGTAAGAGTTTCTTGCATTCCTTGACTCAATCACGTTTCTCTTGTCGAATTCGCAAAGTCTGGGAAGAAGAAAATGCTGTGGTTCTTCCAAGAAAGCCTTCCTTTATTCCTCGCCTCGGGTAACACAAGATCTTTATCGGATGATCTCAGAAATTTGGCCAGAATTGATCAGGGCCTGTCTCCCTTCGTGGATCTCTGAGCCGGAACTCTGTGAGCTCGCTCTATTTCCAACCTAAGGCCTGTTATGTCGAGCAGACTCAGGAAGAGCTCATCTAGGAATTTCACCATATCTCAGCCTTCTTCGTCCTCAGGAATTTTAAACAATTTGGACGTTGTTTCTACCTTGGTCGTTAGTGGGTTAGCAGCTACTTCCCTCTCTGATGACTCTAGATAATCGATCCTTTTCTCAACATCCATCTCTCTTGTAACCAACTCGGTGAATTTCGTCTCCGTGGCAGTGATCAATCGACATATTACAGCAAGATCCTCCAAGTCAGCAACGACTTTCGTCAGCATCGCCATCATGTTCAACAGTTGATGCTGAATCTCTTTCACCTCACTTTTAGTCCCGGGCTTGTGCCCTGTTGCTCAGGGGCTTCAACTTGAGCACGTAAGCGTCTTTTAATGTCTCCAGAGCCCGAGGATTTTGAATTCTTTGACATTGTCTTCTAGAACAGTTATGTAACAGGGTGTATCGAATCTCACCAGTTTATGACACAAAAAGAATTAAAAACTAGCAAAGTGCGCAGAGCTCGCTGTTCAAATGTCCGAACCTCGCATGGTGCCACGCGACTCCCAAAAATAGTAATTTTAGTAGTCAACCCCACTAATCAACTAGTCAGTTGTTGGATGACTAGATAATTAGTTTCCTAATTAAAACCATCTGCTACAAAGTTACAAAGGTTACAAAGTTGTCACACTCTTCTCCCAGACATCAATTTTATTTTTTTCATGTGGGGAAGAGTAAAAGCAATGGTGCAAGCTTATTGGGAAGGGTGAAACAAAGGTAATTCATTAAATACCATGAAATATTTTTGTCATGACTCTTCCCCCCCAGTTGCATTTGGATTATGTCTCTTAAAATGCCTTGAAACCAATTCTTCACATTTGTGTATGTTTCACAGACAGTCATGCAAATTAGATTTCATATTTTTATGTGATGACATCAGTGCGAGGCAGTGAATATTGTGTTGAAATTGGGTGACCGGGCCTTCTGTGTCCTCAAAACCCGTGTGAAGCAAGTAGGTGTATTCTATACTATGATCAAGGTGACATGGTTCTGCTCTCTTTAGGAGCCAACCCATTTTGATGCAGACCATGTGCTGATCCAAGAGGACATGGAGGTGATGTCTGACTTTGAGCTGCATAATTTATGCAAGCAGTACAGCTCCATCAGCAGCTTTCAGCTGGAGAAGGAGCTCATCTTAGACTCTGGAAAGTTTGCACTTCTAACTAAGCTTCTCACCAAGCTCAAAGAAAAGGTAACAAGAGCCTAGTTATTGCAATCTCTGATTTTTATTGTATGTCTGGATGTTATTTAATGATGGTAATTAGTGTTGTCACAGTACCAAAATTTCAGTAGTCAGTACCAATACCAATGAAATTTCATGGTTCTCGATACCAAATTTGATACCACAGCAAAAATATGCTAATATGATAATGTGCTATTGAACACACCAGCTTAGTTATTAATAATTATTTTAATAGTTATAGTTTAATAATTATTTTCCAGAACTCCATGTTTTAAAGTTTAATTTAATTTGATCATCAAAATATTGTCTAATCAATTAATTCTTAAACATATTAACAAGTGAAAATGGAACGTTTCAGCGTCTTTTTTTTTTTTTGCCAAACTTCTATTCAACAGCAGTCTTGCTTGAGATATATTACTTTATTATTATTATTATTATTTTTATTATTCCAGTAAATATTATTTTTTAATATACATTGTAATATTTCAGTCACAATTTCAGGTGTCTAGCTTTTATTTCGAATCATGCTTTTATTATGACGTGTTTTTGCCAGAAGCTTAATTTTTCCGGATTGACAGTTCATGACCATAGACTGTATATAAAGATGGACGATATGACAGCTCCCCAAAAGTTAAGCCAAAACATCTCGATCGCCCCCTGGTGGCTGGCTGCATTATAGTTCATAAACCCCGCCCCCTGTTAGCGGATTCGACAAGAGCTAAACTAAAAAATCAATGTACACCTCAAATAAATTTTTCCCAAAGATAATTTGTCAGTTTAGGTAGTTCTTATCACGTTGATGTATGTTCAGGTGTTCATTTTCTGATAAGTTTGGTTTTAATTAGTTATTTGATGGTATAAAAAAGGTGTGTGACGCTGTGATAGACAGCTTCTCTGAGTGAAGTAGTTGCGGAGGCACCTGCAGACTTCTTTTCGGGAACATCGGGAGGAGATGAAGCGTTAACTTTTAATTTTCCATAACTGTGATTGATTGTCTGTTTCAAACCGACAAAATGAGTTGTTCTGCAGTAAACAGTACAAACCTATCTGAGGGATCATTGCCGTTTTTTTTTTTTTTTTTTTAGGTTAGTTAAATTTGTGCTTTATAAGCTAATCAGTAAATTAATGTTATTAGCTAGCTAGCTAAGACAACAAGCAGTTTAAAATTAGCTATGTGGAAAAAAGCAGGTGATCGGTAGCTAGCAGTTACTAAATATTTATTTTAGAAAATAATATGGAAAAAATCTGAATTATACTCTGTCTAGAGATACCACGGCTCCACCCCACGATCACAAACTCTGGCTCCAAATGACTTTTCCGGGATATTTTGGCTTCGTTTTTGTACAGTGCGAGGAAGTGGAGACGTGTTGTCTCTTTATATACAGTCTATGTTCACAACACTGCCCAGTGTAATCATTGAAGACTTTGAAGTCACTTTTAAGACTTAAGTCTACATCTGAATTCTCATCTCTTTACTCTGGCCTTTTAGTCTATCAGATGAAATGTAGGACACAGTTTTGGTGTCTTTGTATTTTAGATTACTAGTGTTTGTGTCTGTGGTAATTTTGAAATGTTATATTTTAAATTTTATTACTGTGAAGCACTTTGGTCAACTCTTGTTTTAAATGCTAATTAAAGTTGAGTTGAGATTTAAAAGGCAAAAACTGAGATTTAATTATATAAATATAGTCTACATGTAATACACGCTTTACAGTGGATTAGTGCTCTGCTCTGTGGTGGAATGAACTTCCAACCTCCTCACAATCTGCAGTTACCTTCTCAACATTCAAGAACCAGCTGAAAACATCTGTTCTGCGAGCACTTAACCAACTCACACTAATTGCATTTACTACTGCTCTTAACCTGCACTTAATGTACAAAAAAATAAAAATCCTTTCTTCTGTGCTAGCATCTTTACTACTCCAGCCACTGTGAGAAATTGGCAGTCCTATACTGCAGATGTTGTTAAACTTTGTATGACAAATTGCTTGCTATGTGTCTCATTTGTAAGTCGCTTTGGATAAATGCGTCTGCTAAATGACTAAATGTAAAAATATTAATGCTTTGTCATCTCAAACAACGTGAATGTCTGTGGAGTTTCCAGTGTATGAGTGATCAGATTTATACATTCATATAAAGTACGGAGCTCATCCACACTAAGATTGCAGCCTTTAGTGCTTTAATAAATCACACTAGGACATGTCGCAATCTTAATTTGATTAATTGTCCATTTTAGTGTAAGGATTCAGAGCACATGCTCAAAATGAGCTTTTTAAAGCAGTTGTGTGTCAGTCATACTGCGTTCTTGTACCGGATAGAGTCGGTGCTCAGTACTACCGGTAATGCAGGAACACCGGTATCATTACATCTTTTTTTATTTTAGTATCGACTTAGTACCGAAATACTGGTACTTTTGACAACACTAATGGTGATTAGGCCTGTTGTGATTATTGAATAATCTTTTAATCGTGGTTATTTGATCTATCTGCTGTTATTTCAGATAACTGTGATTATTGTGCACTTCAAATTCCAATCACATTTTAATGCCTAAATAAGGGGATTTTAAGCGAAAATATAAATTCTACAAACTGCATGTTTGTGTGCCATTCACTTAAATTCCAAGCTTCACTGAGCCGCACCGCGGACGTCAACCAAATCAGCTTCTGACCAGGAGAGCATGTGAAGCACTTCTCAAGCGCTCTGATGCTCTCTTTGTCAGAAGAGGCTCGCACCAAACTCCCGTGAAAATATAAGCAAACAAATAGGAACTTTGATCGTGAATGCAAACTCCGGTTTCACTTTAAACTAACGACGGTGTAATGGAAAGTGTTCCTGGTCATATCGGGTTCATACACGCAGTGTTAATGACACGCAGTAACACAGGAGACACATACGCTTCCCTTATTTCTGTGGAGTGATAAAATGGTGAAACAAAATCTCAAGTTTTGCTTCATGAGAGAAATAAGGGCTTGTG
Organism: Myxocyprinus asiaticus; assembly: GCF_019703515.2. Lineage (NCBI taxonomy): Eukaryota > Metazoa > Chordata > Actinopteri > Cypriniformes > Catostomidae > Myxocyprinus > Myxocyprinus asiaticus. Next base: position 22,648,210 of record NC_059376.1, on the reverse strand, counting down.
GGTTTAATCAAAGAGAATTAAAATAATGTGTGAAAGTTATTGCATAATATAATATAAGTTTTTATAAATTTTTTATATTTAAAACATTACTTTTCATGTCATTCATAAGTTTTTAAAGCTTTTAAAGGAAATCATATTTCCCTATTTTATTAATTGATTTATATATTTGAAGTTAAATGAATAGTTCACCCAAAAAACGTTGTCATTGTCACGCCTCCCTCGGGCTCTGCACCTCCCTCAGCACTCCGCTCCTCATCACCCGATTTCTAATTCACCGCACCTGCATTCAATTCACTCGCTCATCACTGCCTGCATAAATAACTCACCTTCACGCCACTTCTTGTAAAGTCTCACACAAAGGACTCGCAGTGTTTATTTACCTGTCTGTATATGCTCTTGATCTTCATCGATATCTGTTTAGTGCTTACCCTGCTGTTTCGCCTGTTACCTCTTCAGCTCTGTGGACTTTAAACCATGTGAATCCCTCTTCAGTTTGTGAAGCTTCTCCTCTGTGTGATATCACCTGTACCATTGATCTCATTGTGTAAATCCTGTGAATCTCAGTAAACGCTCTCGCACTTGGTTTCACTAAATACAACTTGTGTGGCTTGAATTCCTGACAGTCATATAGCCTATATATTTCTGCTAAAGAAAAAGCACAAGTAGATAACGCAGCGGAATTGCTCCGAAATAAAGGATGGATATTTACTGCAGTAATGTGTTTTTTATTATTTGGAAATTATTTTTTTGTTTTTATTATTATTATTGTTTTGAAATAGTTTTGGACTGTTTTAGTTTGTGAACGGTGCTTGGTCTGTGCTAGTTTCTCTTGTAAACAATGACACGCTTCCTGCCTCCTCCTCCACGTGATGTTTGACCTTACCAATGAGCTTGCGTCATCCCTCTCATGAGCGCGCATCACAGGTGTACGGAAGCGAACATTTGTAGTTAAAAGGTATATAAGTATTGTTTTGTTTCTAAAAATAATCAATCGTTTGGGTTCAGAAGAACTTTATTTGTCGACTGGAGTCGTGTGGGTTATTTTGATGCACCCTAAATATGCATTTTGGACCGTCAAAAAATGGAGGACATTCACTTGCATTGTTTAGAGGAGGCGGCCTGAAATGAAATCCTAAAACTCTTAAACTCTGTTTTGATGAAGAAAGAAACTCCGATACATCTTGGATGGCATGAGGTGAGTAAATTATCAGCAAATTTTCATTTTTGGGTGAACTATTCCTTTAAATATGAAAAATTACTTTATAAGGTATATGAGGCACACATGCAACACAAGAAATTAAAATGTATATTACAATTAATCGTTATAACCCTAAAACTGACAATTAATCATCGTAATCTTAATTATTTGTTTGACAATTAATCGTAAGCCTAATTTCATAATCGTGACGGCCCTAATGGTGATTTATTATGAAATTCAACTCATTGTTCATTTATACTCATGCACTGACATAAGTGTGTCATGTTTTGTTAATTTTAATATTATTAAAATAGTTATTTGTTTTTTCACTAAGGGTGATAGGGTTGTACTGTTCAGTCAGTTTACCATGATGCTGGACATTGTGGAGATTCTGCTGAACAATCTTCATCATCAGTTTGTTCGACTGGATGGCTCTACTCCCATGGCAGAGAGGTGAACTGGTGAATAATTGATTTACCTTCTTGAGTACCTCATGTCATCAAGTCTAACTCGACCCTCTTGGCATTTCTAGGATTGGTCTCATTGATCAGTTCAACACAAATCCTGAGATCTTTGTGTTCCTTCTATCAACCCGTGCTGGGGGTCAGGGCATCAATCTCGCCACTGCTAACACAGTGATACTGCATGACATTGATTGCAATCCATTCAATGACAAACAAGCAGAGGACCGCTGTCATCGAATGGGGCAAACCAGGTGAGTATCCACATGAATGAAGGAGTATACTGCAGGGTACCCACTGTCATGGAAAACCTGGAAATATTAGGACATTTTTTATAGTAGTGATTTCCAGGCCTTGAAAAGTCATGTAAATTTAAATCTTAATGGTGCACTTAGTACGTTTTTGCTAATTAAGTGTTTTACACAGACATAAATAGCATTTTTTTAGAAATATGTTGAAAATGATGTACACACAACAGATGAAGATTCCAGTCATATCAGAAAACCAATAAAAGCTGATTCATTTTACATGGAGTGGGTCGCCCCTTCATGGGTGCTGCCTTGTTGACAACCCATGACAACCTGTGTCATGCAGTTGACATGACAGAATGTCTGCCTCAGTCACCTTTCACTTTCATTGTGTGGAGGAAAAAAAGATGCAATGAAAGTGAGTGGTGACTGAGGATGACATTGACATTCTAAACTATTGTCTCCTTTTGTGTTCAACGGAAGAAAATCATACAAGTTTGGAACATAAGCATGAGTAAATTATTCATTTTTGGGTCATCTGTAAAACATTTTAGTTGTGTCCAACTCATCAGCTCGATATTGCACTTTTTTTTTTTTAATCCTTATCCATTAATCATGAACGACTGGGAAAGACATGGAATTCATTGAGCAAAAGTTGTGGGAATCCTGAAGATGAAATCGAGGTTGGCATGAGCAAAAACAGAAATATGGTTCCTGATTTTCTTTTTGCTCTGCAGAAACGTCCAGGTGTTCAAGCTCATCAGCAAGGACTCAATTGAGGACTGCATGCTCCGCGTGGGACAGGAGAAGCTGAAACTGGAACAAGACATGACCACTGATGGGGGTGAGTGCACACAACTGCTAAGAGACCCTCTGTAGTGTAACTCAGTTTGTCTTCACTGCTGAGTAAAGGTTCCTTTTCATTGAGCTTTTTTCACTCTGTTCAGGTGAGGATGGTGCTATGACTGAACAAATGGCAGAGTTGCTCAAAGTCTCACTGGGTCTTTGAAAACTGAAGAACATGGATTTCAGAGTGGTAGTTGCCTGTGCATTACCATTCACTCATCAAATAAAAACAAAGCAACTTAACACCTGACCTTAAATTACTTAATTAAGGAGCAGTTAATATGGGTTGGGTGAAGATTAACACTTTTTCATGGTGTCCAAATATTTGAGGTCAGGCACAAATCTTGGAAAGATGAACTTGGTCATGGGTGGATATTAATGGTTGTATTGCTCAGGGATCACCTGAAATACTTTATTTACTATTCCACACTGAAGTTCCGTACCTCAAATGTGCCATCTTCAAAATGTGTACTGTATCTCGGTTACCAACTCTTTAGCCCAAAATGCACATACATGATTGGGGGATTGCACATACATGATTGCAACCTTAGACTGAAGGCACTGCTGTAAATATACAAGCTAAAAATGTATGAAATTATGTTGAGCTTGTTTTAGTACTGTAGTGGCTGTTTTTCAATGTGCATGTCTTTGTATTGTTTTTCTGAATAAATATAATATGTCTGTTTACTGATTTTGCAGCTCTAATTTTAATCGAAAAGTAGCTTAAAGCATGAATGTTTAGATGATTTTTAGGAAGAAAAAAACAGAAATATACTTTGTCTAGCAATTACATTTAATGGGCTACAAATATTCTGAAATTTGCAAATAATTTCTCTACAGCTTCAAGTTTTTCTAGCTTGAATCACCATGTCATTACATTTGAACACTATAATTGCAGTGGAAGCAAAAATTTCAGAAAAAAAATAGTAACTTTGTAAACAGTATCCCTTATTTTCTATCCAGTTGATCTCTGCACTTGACTTTCCACCTTTTATCTAATTTTTGGATAATATCTGCTACATCTCTCAGGTGAGCATCACAAGAAGCGCTATAGGTAAAATAAAGGGTGCCTCTGTTTAATTTACAGCTGTGTGAGTGAGTCCCATGTTCAGGACTGACCATACATCTCCCCACAATGTCATCATAAAATACATCACTGTCCCACACCTCAAATATAAGTTCATGCCCAAACTCAATTGATCCAAAATTATAGCTAATGTTCCATTCTGGATCATTATTGTCCATAACCACCTCACTCTCCTCATGCATAAGATTGTACCAAACGTTCACATAACCGTCAGTGAAGAAGTCTGCCTTCAGGCCTGCAGCTTTTTGCAATAAGACTGCTAACATGACATGGCTGGCTCTCATGGGGCAGCAGTTGTGGTCCAGATTTGGTGCCTGAGAGCATTCTTGGTTCTTTTGATCTACAGAAAGCATGTTCTCTTCAATGTACTCCATCATGGCTCTTCTCAGATTGACACTGACCTCGAGATCAGCCACCAGATGATGGAGAGGGAAAATTGCGTATGATATAACGTCAGGGTTGTCGTGCAGACTAATCATCCAGCTTGAGTATGCTTCAGCTGGACTTTGGCTGAAAACAAGGTCTGGAAAGTATTTCTCACCTCCCAACACCTTGATCTTGTGCGTCATGAAGACCTGGTAAAATATCATGCTCATGTTATCTTTAAGGATTTCAGAGCACTGGTTAGAAAGAGACATTGGCTGGTATAAATCAAAGCCATTTTTAACTCAATATTCAGGCCGTTTTTGATATCGGATTCAGAGAAGCCTTTCAGGGTTGCAAGACAAGTTCGAAAAGCTGTGACCCATCTCACTCATCCTTCCAGATGGATTTGACGTATGTAGTGAGTGCCATATATATCTATAGTCCTTCGATACAGGGGTTTTGCTTTGTCATCATATTGTGTCGAAAGTCGCTGGAGATGTTTTGAGAATTCGGTGCTGAGTTCTGGGTGGTCTGTATGTCTGTAACTGCAAATGCAATGAAATAATTTGTCAGCATACTCTTTAGTGTGATTTGGAAATAAAAATTATTTGCCTGACAGTTTTCCAGTGTTTTCTTCCTCCCCATCACCAAATAATTTCATGAGAAAATACATGAAGCATTCTCTGGGTTAATTAAAAAAAATAAAAACTATGATTTAGCTTTAACATTTCCAATGTTTTCTTGCTTAAGGATTTGGTCAAAGAAGCACTAAACGGCAGTCTAAGCACCTTTAAGAGATAATGGTTCTTAATACACAAAGTTTAAATAGTCACCAGACTTGCTTCAAATATGTTACAAAAAATGGACTGATGTCCACATACACTGCTGTTCAAAAGTTTAAGAACTTTAAGATATTTTTGTTTTTGAAAGAAATTGATAGTTCTATTCACCAAGGACGCATTAAATTTATCATGAATTACAGTAAAGTCATAATGTTACAAAAACTTTGTTTAAATGAATTCTGTATTCTTCAAACTTTGTTCATGCAACAATCCTCAACTTACAGCAATACAAGTGTTTGGAATGTACTTTTGATAGAAGCAGCTTGTTTAGAAACTATGAGTTGTGTTTTTCAAACTAGAGGCTCTAGGCTGTCCACTTCTCTGTCCTAGTTAGATCCAGTTTGCTTTCTTCTTTTAAAACAGTAGTGCATATATAGTCTTCATCTTTCAGGAAAAAAACTGTTTCTTTTTGGCCAAAATTTGACATGTAATTATAAAGTGACTTGTAAGAAATGCAAGTTTACTCAATACTTCAGCAACCGAAAAAAACACTGTATTGTGATTTTCCACACTTCATTATGTATCACAACAGTTTTCAACTGTTCCAAAAAAAAAAGTTATTTGAGTACAAAATTAGCACATTAGGTGACAATATTTTCTTAGACTGTAGTAATGATTGTTGAAAATGGGGTTTTGCCATCATGGGTAAATTTCAAATGGTAATAATAATTTCTAATAGTTGTGATGTTTTTTGGCAGTATTTTCATTAATTTAATGCATATAAAAAAAATGTTTAAAACTTTTGTAGTGTCATTTTCATAGAGGCTTGCATGTGCATGAAGTGCAATGAGGCCTCACAGTGGTGTGACTAGGATCTTATGGGCACCACTGTAAAAAACACTTAATGGGTGCCCACTATCACAGCCTACAAGAATGAACTCAAAATATATGCAACTATACCACTGTAATTTTTTAACTCAGTATTTCTGCTTATGTCTTATCCAAGTTGGTACTCTCAAGACACTTTTTCATGAATTGTGAGAAAACGAATAGGGTAAACCGCATATTGGCATATATTCATTAGGTAGCTTTGGACTGAAACAACACTGCATAAAAAAACAATTCCCAAGAATTAAAATGGGATAATTAGAAATTAGTCGATATTATTTTTTTTAGAGTAAGATGTTAATAGACTAATTTAGATATAATTTAGGAGTTCTTAGAATTTAAAGAGCTGGCCGCTGTGGATGAGAGAGCCAGCATAGTGTAGGAGACAGTTATAAATAGTGTTGCGGGCATGTTCAAAGATCGAGAGAGAGAGCCTGGTCGACATGGGTCCCCTCATTCTGCAGGCCCCTGTGCGACTGTAACTTTGCAATGCCAATAGTTACACCATTATCAGATTCACAGAATGAGGCAAGGATTTGGGGAAAGTCATCTGGACTTACCTGTAATACACTATATTGCCAAAAGTATTCGCTCACCCATCCAAATAATTGAATTCAGGTGTTTCAATCACTTCCATGGCCACAGGTGTATAAAATGAAGCACCTAGGCATGCAGACTGCTTCTACAAACATTTGTGAAAGAATGGGCTGCTCTCAGGAGCTCAGTGAATTCCAGCGTGGTACTGTGATAGGATGCCACCTGTGCAACAAGTCCAGTCATGAAATTTCCTAAGTCAACTGTCAGTGGTATTATAACAAAGTGGAAGCGATTGGGAATGACAGCAATGACAGGCCACGTAAAATGACAGAGCGGGGTCAGCGGATGCTGAGGCGCATAGTGCGCAGAGGTCGCCAACTTTCTGCAGAGTCAATCGCTACAGACCTCCAAAGTTCATGTGGCCTTCAGATTAGCTCAAGAACAGTGCGTTGAGAGCTTCATGGAATGGGTTTCCATGGCCGAGCAGCTGCATCCAAGCCATACATCACCAAGTGCAATGCAAAGCGTCAGATGCAGTGGTGTAAAGCACGCCGCCACTGGACTCTAGAGCAGTGGAGACGCGTTCTCTGGAGTGACGAATCACGCTTCCCCATCTGGCAATCTGATGGACGAGTCTGGGTTTGGCGGTTGCCAGGAGAACGGTACTTGTCTGACTGCATTGTGCCAACTGTGAAGTTTGGTGGAGGGGGATTATGGTGTGGGGTTGTTTTTCAGGAGCTGGGCTTGGCCCCTTAGTTCCAGTGAAAGGAACTCTGAATGCTTCAGCATACCAAGAGATTTTGGACAATTCCATGCTCCCAACTTTGTGGGAACAGTTTGGGGATGGCCCCTTCCTGTTCCAACATGTCTGCGCACCAGTGCACAAAGCAAGGTCCATAAAGACATGGATGAGCGAGTTTGGTGTGGAAGAACTTGACTGGCCTGCACAGAGTCCTGACCTCAACTCGATAGAGCACCTTTGGGATGAATTAGAGCGAAGACTGCGAGCCAGGCCTTCTCGTCCAACATCAGTGTCTGACCTCACAAATGCGCTTCTGGAAGAATGGTCAAAAATTCCCATAAACACACTCCTAAACCTTGTAGAAAGCCTTCCCAGAAGAGTTGAAGCTGTTATAGCTGCAAAGGGTGGGCCGACGTCATATTAAACCCTATGGATTAAGAATGGGATGTCACTTAAGTTCATATGCGTCTAAAGGCAGATGAGCGAATACTTTTGGCAATATAGTGTATGTACAGCTGATCTCACATAGAACAAATGTTGCTCTATCCATTATGTTCTGAGACTGCAAATTTAGCAATATCTGAACGGCTCCTGCCCAAAATCGCCTTGCCCAATCATCCAGGCTAAGGTCCATACCCCAGTTGTTATTGATGAGTGAAGTCGAGCTCTTAATCAAGGAGTCAACGGAATGATGAATAGTACTAGAAAGCTGTTTGCTGCAGCTCAAAAGGACACCAGTCCAGCACGGCTGAGGGAAGTTTTTGCATCTGCCTCCCTGAAAGTGGTTCTTTCAGATTGTACAAGTGCTGCTGTCTTGCAAGTGTGACTTGACATTGATCAAGAAGGCACCTTTATGGCGCATTCTAACAACATCAAAGCCTTTGCCTGCCAGATTGTAGACAGGCACAAAGGGAGCTTTCTCACATTCTACAGTAGAGCCTGTGTGGCAAGCTGAACTCATGTCCCAATGTGTCAACATCAGAGAAATACAGAGAAACAGGTAGAGAACACTGCAGTTATTCGTATACATGATGATGTCTACAGAGAAATTACAGAGGGTTCAAGCTTAATTTTTTATTTCCACTGACTTGGAAAAACCTTATGAATGAAGCAATATGCACATAGTGTTAAAATTTTCATAATTTTGCAGCCAGAAAGATATTATTATTCACACATTCAGAATAAGTGAAATGGTGTTGCTACAATATTTAGAATATTACTGTAAATGTACATACTAAAAGGCTGAATTAATTGTTTTATAATTCATGCTTCACACCGAAAAACAATCGATACTTTGTTGCTTTTGGAAATTTAAAGTACACCACTGAAATCAGAATTTTGAATCAGCACCGTCTACTTCAGGTTCAATCTCACCCACCAAGTAGCATGCAACTGTCTTTTCTCTTTGAGTCCAGCTTTGTTAAACCTCTTTATTGACCTACTTCTGAAAAGTCCTTTCTCTGTTTTCCACTCAAAATTTTTTTTCTTGTTTCTTCATGAAATATTTTTAATGTAGAGTCACTTTCTGGAATGCTAATGGTGAAAAGGCACACTGCGTGAAGGCTGGAGTCAGTAGCATTTGCTGTAGGCAGTGTCTTCCTTTCAGGCCTATACTTCTGTTCCTTTTAGATTTCATATGTTCACTGGTTTTGTTTTGAATTTTTTTATTATTATTATTATTTTGAATACCAGCTGTACAGTGGGGGAGGTTTCTCATGAGACTTTCTCTGCATGAGAGAGTGAGGATGAAGTGCAAGGTCATGATTAATCAGATGAATGCAGGACACGTGAATGACAATATGGACCATATACTGCATTTTCATTTCCCTGCTGCTGCAGACATTGGCGATAACCATAGGCCTTAAGCAAATCAGAAAATGTAATGAAAGTAAATGTCATAAGTATAAAAATATATATTTTTTTAGCCTTATTTGAAATAGCATGGCTGATTTTTCAAAAGGTCATGCATGGTTTAGGTTGGCCTATATGGTGATTACAAGGAAGGAAAAAGTAAATATGCTTCATTTCTTGCATATTTGCAGCTTGTTGGCTTAACCGTTGTCCTCTTAAGGTATAGTTCACCCAAAAATGAACATTCTGTCATTTATTCTCCCTCATGTCATTCCAAACCTGCAAGGAACACAAAAGGAGTTAACTAGCAGAATGTCCAAGCTGTTCTTTTTAATTCAATAAAAGTGCATGGTGTCCACAGCTGTCCTTGTTCCCCATTTAAATTTACTGTGTGTAAAACATGAAATCGCCTAATTTTGGAGACCAGCCAATGCCATTGCATTTTATTTATTTTATTTTTTTCTGCTTTATATTTAGGGTCCAAGCCCCAAAGTGGCGTAGGACCCTATTGCTTTTGTAGCTTTTCTTATTATTATTCTGCAATGGGAGTATACAGCAGCCCTATGAACCGTATGTAGGAAAATCCTGAAATTTGTCACGCTGATAAGGCTGGGCATGAAAAGCCCCCAAGCAAATTTGGAACCTCTAGGACAATGCCACCAATTGCAAAGTTTAACTTTTCTTTTGAGCGTGTCTTTTGAACCGTTTGGCCAAGAAACAAAATTCTTGTTTTGCATCTGATTACTCTTGTCCTGTTGATTCCAATGGACCCCTTACATTAAAATTCTGCCCATTATAGTAGCCGGCATCTTGGATTATGACGTTTATGGTTTTTCAGCTACTATTCCTTGACATTTTGTCCAATTTGCTCAAACAATGGCTCTATATAATATCCAGACAGAGCTGTACAGATGTGACTCAACCCCATGTTTATTTTCCCAACTGTTGAAAAGTTATGCTACCGCAAATTAAATGATTTCAATGTAAAACAGGAAGTGAGACTGTATCTCAAGAATGCTTTGTCCTATGAAATGAAACTGGTTATGCTTCATGAGGATCACGATCTGAGGGTACATACAAAGTTTGGTGACAGCACCACCTATGGGTCAAGAAATTAAAAAAATATTTTGTACCTTAACCTTTGAACCGTTTGTCCTAAAATTATTAATCTGGTGTCTATGGATTCTGGGTCATACAGAATCAAATGAGACCACGTTTTATATCATGCATATTGCCTCTCCACCATTTAGAATGTTCATGTAAAGTGATATATCTTTTAAATCCCTTGTTGAATTAAAATTTAAATTTGTATGCTTCACATAATGTTCTGAGGGTACCTGATCAGTTTTGAGACAGCATACCTGTAGTTCAAAAGAAAATGTTCTGTTTGGTATGGTTATCACTCTACATGCTTTGATAGCTTAGCATGATAATCGGTTAGCATGCTAACTCAAGAGTGTTCTATCTTTTAAGGCTATTTGATCACAATGCTGTCTGTATGCAACATGCTAATCAGTTATGCTCACTCTAAACTTGTCATGTCTCTTTGGCATTGTTCAGCTGTGTCAACTGAGTGGCCCAGTGCTTAAAGCATTGGACTTTGGCTCAAATGATTGTGAGATTAAGTCTAGCAAAGAACGGTTTCATGTAGTCTTTTCAGTTGTGATGTGCAGTGGTAACTGCTCAGGGCCAATATTCACAAATCATATTAAGGCTAAAAGTAGATTCTAAAGTGGAAATTTAGTGGCAACTATGAAAAATGAAGGGCGTGTCACTCCTAATTTAAGGACTCCTAATTTTATTCTAGAGAAGCATTTAAACCATTCATTCTCTCATCACATATTTCCATCTAGGATTTCTACTCTCTAACATCTGTGTTATGTCTAGTCCTATTTTACAACATATTGGGAAGTGATCACTTCCCATTGTTTGTTCCAACATGTTCCACTCACTTAATCCTGCCAGATTTTCTGAAGACAGTGTTAAATCAATGGCAGAACAACAACCCCTTGAAACATCAATTCTTGTTGCTCTGCCATCATTCAAGCACACTAATCCCTTAATGTCCATTACTTCCTCCACTATGCTTCCAATAACATGCTATGTGCATTAAAATCCCCACACCACATGATTCTATAATTACTGCCTCCCCAAATTGTTTCAAGTGCTTCCCTATTTAGCCTATTGCATGGATTATAAAAATTAACCATTCTTAACATTTGTGCCTCAGCCCATACTTCAGTGCTCTTTATTCACTTGTATAACCCTATATCCCACACCCTACTTAATAAATGTGGCCACTTCACCCCCATTACCAGTCTTTCTGTCCCTACGAACAACTGTATACCCTTGTGGAATGAAATCCAGGTTTGGTTTTAACCAAGTCTCTTAAATGCATATTATGTGTGGCTTTTTCTCCTGTTCTTGTATAAATTTATTAAATTCTAATCCGTGTGCTATAATACTCCTAGAATTTCATTGTATAATTATTAACACCATTATGTCCCACCATCTGACCCCTGTGAGATTGTTACCTGCTCCTTAAGCTTCTCACTTAGTTGTTCCACTGAAATGTCCTGAATGTCTAAGTATTTTTCTGCTGCTTTAATGATTATTTTAATTCTTTCTGTCCTGCTTTCTGTTTGTGCAGCGCAGTTTACTACTTATGCCATGACAGCAGCGAATGCTATTCTGTCCATTTCAAGTATATTCTTTGCTCTGATTCTGGCCTTCAACAATCTGATCTGGTGTGATCACCTTTCCAGCACCCTGCATCAGCTTCTTCACTTTCCTGAGAGCCTCAGCACATGATAACCCCTCAGATACCCTCACATTTTGCACATGCACCACATTCTTATGCATTTGACACCCCTCCATACTCATGCTAACCCCCACACCTTGCACAAAGTTGCCTTCCTTTGCAAACAGCAGCCACGTGCTCATATTTCTGGCATTTAAAGCACCTCAACGGAGGGGGAACATATGACTTTACTGCAAAGCTGACGTATCCCAGGTACACCCTATCTTGAAATGTATCTTTCTCAAAATGAATCATTACTGACAAACTATCCACTCATTATTTCTGATACATTTCAATCATTTGACATTAAGCACTTTCCCATTGATACAGTTTTTAACTTTGCATCCATACTTGTAGGCAGGGCTCGAGTTGAGGGGGGATGTGAGGGGATGCCATTCCCCTTGTTCCAAGAAATACCAAAAAGCACCCCCCTTGTAAAACCGTGTATTACTTAGAACTAATCATTCAAGTAAAATATTTAATATTTAATTTTAATACGTTTGATAAATAACAGACTTTAAGGGCGATTAGCTGGTCAGAATTAGATTTCGACATGTTTGAGGTTGCCAGATTTCTATTGGTGAAATCCCCCATTAAAACAATTTGGAAATATGCTTCCAGGGTGACGCTTTAGTCCCGCAATCCGGCAATCGCACAAACTCTCTCTCCACTGTGAAACAAGCGGGTTATCTGAAAACACTGTAAAACAGGTATGTTGGAGTTTGAGATGGGTTGACTTGTCCTTCTTAGTGTTCACATGAAACTTACGCCACAAGTTTTCAAACGTTTCACGCACTTTCAAACATGGTCAAGTAGTAGATTGGAGTAGAAAAAATGTGTGTTTGCAGTGGGCAAGTGATCTAGAAAAATTTTTTTTTCATGATCATAACGTGGATTCATTTTACAAGATTAATCATTAAATACAATTACAGAGGGTAACAGGTACATATTATGGCCATGTGTGTCCTAAGGGTCAATAAAGTGACGCTCATTTTTGTCCTGATCTATAAATTAAAAATACATTAACAAAATGCAATTCACACAAACCATTTACTTTAATACACATCTTCCATGATGAACATTTATCAATTGCTGAGTTTAAAGTCATATTGATATTTATTTCTGGGGCTTAAATACAAAATGTGATGTGGTGTCCAGAGACAGTAAAAAAAAAAAGAAAAAAAAAAAGGTCAGTCTCATTAAAAGCTGAAATTCCTGAAAAGAGAAATGTTGGCATGACTAGTGCAGAATAATCTTTTATTGTTATTTCTTTAAAAAAAAAAAAAAAGCAGTGAAACAATTGTTTTAAAATATGATTAAAAACGCTTTTGTCCACCAAATCAAAGTCATTGGGTGTAACCAACATGTAGGTTGTTATTTTGTTGTTTATGTTGACCATAAAAACCATAAAACAGAGCGGACACCTTTAGACCCTCAAGACTGAGTGTGAAGTTTTAAAAAACAACTGATATTTCTTTTGACATTTTTATGAAAATGCACATTTTGTTCATGTGGTGTAACCCTGAGAAAACCTCTTGATATTTTTGACTAAAAAATAAAATAAAAAAATTAATCTTGAAAAATATGTTTGAAAACCTTTTGGAAATTAATGATCAAGTTGTTTATAATCTCATGTATTCAAGGTGCAAAGTATTATAATACTTTTTACTTGATGGTTACACCACATGACAATTTTAAAGTTAGATCGTTTTATTTTGTTTTTTGTTTTTTTTTATTTGTTTTTTAAATGATAATGGTTTTTCAAAAATGTATGAAACCAAATTGGACACAAAGATTTCATTTCTTAGAACATGCCACAAGTGTTTTAAAGTAGATTTTTGAAAGATTTCTCATAACTCCTTGTACAATCTTATTTGTCAATGACCCATAAGTATTAGACGGCGGATCCTTTTCACAAACTGTGATGATGCGTTTCCACTTTATTAACAGTGTTAACCTTTTTTATATTTTCATAAAACTATGCTGTACATTTATAACATTAAACTTAAGAGTTACATTACCTTCAAATGAATAAAAAAAATCTAGTTATCACAGCTGCGATGGGGTTTCTATATAGCTGCTGAGGGAGTGTGTCATTAAATTAGGCATCTTTCTCTCTTCTGTCATAATCCACCACTCTGTTTTTATTTCCTCTTGGAAAGTCAAGGAGACATAATAGTTGATTTTTTCTTTTGCTGTTAGAGCAAATGTGTAAGCAAAAATAATATTTTCTGTGGTCTCTCATTCACTGCAATATAAGTTTTCCCTGCAATAGTCTACTTCCATGTTCCAAAACCCAGAAATGTGAAAAAGGTACATTGTCAAATAATATTGACGATTTTATATTTACCCAAAGTTGGGTAACACCCTGTATATGCCTCAAAACACACGCAAATTTCATAAATTTAGGTTTTAACTAGCAAAGTTATTAGCAGACATTATTATTAGCGGTTACTCATCTCTTCTTCAAGGACACTTTATTTTAGAATCAGAATGAGCTTTATTGCCAAGTATGCTTACACATACAAGGAATTTGTCTTGGTGACAGGAGCTTCCAGTGCACAAACAATACAGCAACAAGACAGAGATAATAATAAAAAAATAGATTAAAAATAAAAAGTGAATAGAAAATATAAGTACATATAGAAATATACAATAGTGCAATATATATTTATACATATGTACAATCAGGGGTGCAACTACACATTTCCGAGCGTGTATGCAAAAGTAAATTTTGTGGCCCATGTATCTGTCAAGCGAGAGGTGGGGGAGTAGTGTAATCCATCATAAGCATTGGTGTGGGGGGGGGGATTTGGAGGGGTTGAGGAGGCCGATTACACCACCTTTAGTGACCCGCTGGCGCCCCTATTCATTGCATACCTTGCATATATGGTTTTTGCGCCTCTGTGTACAATATACAAATACAATCTGTTAAATACAGAAGCAAGGGAATGTAATGGCAGAAGAGGTATGGTATGTTGTATAAATATAAATAGACTAAGCTGTGTACTAGACATTAATTATTGCTCAATGGGACCATTTTAACTGTTCATGAGATGGAAAGCCTGAGGAAAAAATTTTTTTCACAAAAACAGAGATATACACACACACACATACTGTAATCCGCATAAAAAAGCATTTTGTATTGGCCTATAAAACTATTTAAAAAATAAAAAATTCTATAAAAAGAAAAAATTCTAAAGCAAATTCATATTTGTGTATTCTTATATCTTTATATAAAAATTAACTACTAAAAAAATTCACTGATTCTCTCACTTGATTTAACCACACCCTTACTTACCAAACACTGAATTAACTACAAAACTTTCTTTCAAAATTTAGAATGACAGAGCAGATTTATTTGGATGCTTTGATTGTTAGGTGTAAAACATGTGATAATGTATCTTTAGAGAATGTTTACTGGATGAGGTCACTACTGCTACTACCATAACACGTGTAACTGCCACTGCTGCTATTACTACTAATTGTGATATAATGCAATTATGCAATGCAATATTAACTGTAAATCACTAAAAGGATCTTTATTCTATTAGAGGATGAGTGGAACAAACACTGTTCCAGCCACCACAAGAGCAATCAAAACCATTACACCAACAGTTACACCAGCCTTCTCTCCTCCGGACATCTGAGGAGATGACCTGTCAAACGTTAATGCCATTTGCCTAATCTCACCAGGCTTTGCCAGTCGCCACATCTTAGTTTCTCCAACTCTCACCCATGAGCGATCGCCTTCAGTCATTACAGCTACAGTGTTTGTCGCAATCATGCTGACCAATGGTGGTTTTGTGGATGGTGGGAGGCGGACAGGTGTTAACTGACCACCAGTGAACACACCTAACTGGACACAGTACAATATCTGACAACCATCACTAATGGCAGCAAGATGTTGGCTGAACTGAGGTGGACAGCGAGATTCACCCTTTGAAAGAGGGTTACCAGTTTGGCAGTTAAAGAAACCCCCAAAAGGCACAGAGAATCTTGTTCCTGTCTCATAATCATTGCTCAGACAAACCATCATGCCATTAGACAAAAACATTTGCGCAAAGTAATTTGGAGGACAGCCATTCGATTTGGTCAATGGGTTTTGCGAAAATGATCCAAATAAACCTCCAAAAAGATATCCAGAATATTCGGGAGTTTTCTCAGTTGTGGAACACCAGTAAGTGTCCATTTTTTCACGACAGACACGGTAATCATCACCACATGTTTGGTCACAACAAGTAGACAGCCATAGGAAACCACAACGATGACAGTGACTGTGGCACTCATAATGATTGTAACCTCTTTCTACTGTCTCAGAGCGTAACAGAGTGGCAATGTACGGTTGACGGCATGAATAATCACCAGTGGCTGGATTTTTCTGTGCTAGCTCATCACACATGGCATTTCCATCTGATGTTAATGGATCACATTTTTGGTAAATGCCACCAAAGCTAAGATTGGTGACCGGACCCTCACAGGATGCATCATCCACATTTTAAATTTTTGGAATCAGGATTTACACACCCAGGAATGATATTTACCTTGTAGTAGCGCTCTGCTGCCTGACGGACTGATAAAGCCATTTTATGAACTGTTGGTACTGGGAGGTCTGGAAATGTTGACGGATTTAGAAAATAGTGTAGAGGCAGCCCAGAGCGGTCAATGGCAACCAGATTATTGAGTGTGCTCTCTTGCCATTTCTGCAATGTGATGCCTGGGTAGAATAAAGCCCCTCCATGGCTCTGAACTATAGAATATGTGATGTTACCCTGATAACTGCTGGTTTCAGAGGTCCCTTTGGATGTATTGGCACCAATATCAAATTTAACTTTGTCAAAAAAGTTAAAACCTGCTGAGGCAGATACAGAAGACATGTCTGAGTGACTGTTAGAGACAAAAGACATTTTTAAATAGTCCTCCTGCACCAAAGTGGCACCAGCATCAACACTTGTGATGACATGAGTACCATAATCAAGTATGAGTTTCTCTGACAGATAAGTTGCTTGACGAGTTTGATTGTTCTCAATAGCATCTGCGATTTCCTCTGCCTGGCAAGCAAAGCGCAAGTCCAAAGTGAAATCAGGATACGCTTTTACTGTGTAGAGATGGTTACGTACCTGAAAAAAGATCATTTGAGACACTGAACAAGGATTGAAATGATCAGAGTGGCAATGTACAACGCTCCTTGAATTAGATAAATATGATTTAAATATGGTAGTGCTTATTTCTTTTCTTTTTTTTTAAAGATAAATATTGAAAAGAGTGGAACATTTTTATGTTTTGATTTAGGAAATATTGTATTAATTGTATTGACTTTGAATTACTAGATTGATGCCTTAAATGTACTCAAAGTCTGACAAACTATAAAGGTTGTAGCAACAGTATTTTGTAATGGCCTACTTTTTATTATTTAAATTATCCTTGTTTACTTAAAATGTCTTTAAAAGATATTGCTTTTTCCATACAGACCATACAAACATATACTCTGATTTTTTTTAAATCAAAAAGCAATTTCTTTTACTTAAAAATACATTGAAAATAAAATGTATTTTTATACTATTTAAATATACAGTGTGTGTAAGCCGTTCAACACTTGCTGTGTCTTATTAGACTAACTGAACATAAGCTGACATTGAGCTGTCTGAAATCAAAAGTTGTTTTACTTACTTGAACTCGTGCTGTTGCAGATTTCTCGTTAACTTGGTGGATTTTCATACGTTGGTTTTCTGTAGAGAATTTTGCATTGACCATCAAAAAGAAGGAAGCATCAGCATTAATGGAGCTTGAAGTGGAGCTTTTCTGTTCCAGCCATGACATGATGATCTCAGAGTTTGTTTCTACTCCACTCACTTTCTGTGGAATGACAAAGATTTCATCTGGAATGAGATAAACACCATCCTCTGTGGTCTGGCACTGGGAATAGCTCAGGTTCATCACCCGTCCCATGTCTAAGTTACGCAGGTTATCCCAGCCTCCACCTGGTAGCACCTCCAGTGCTGTTAAAGTTGAGTTTTTGCGACACTCACGAAGTCCATTACTGGGACGGAAGAGTGGATGTAGATTGCCGACATTCATAACCCAGCAGAGCATCAGCAGAAAGAATGTTCTTGACTCCATGACTGCCAGCTTTCACACTATGTGCTCTTCCTTCTTCAGTCACAGAATGTATGACCTTTTGTAAATTATATCTGGAAACGTTTAGAATATAGTGAGTTCCTCAAAAAGAGCACTTCACAGACAACCAGACAAGAAATAAAGTCCTGAGATCATTAAATAGTTCCTCTTCATGCTCTGGTGAATAATATTTATTTGGTCAAAAATAGCAAACACTAGATGGGTTAAACTTGTGCCATCCATGTTTCTTGTTCACAGGTGTGATTTGCTGAAGCCTTGCTATGAATATCACTTGTCAGTCATAGCAAATTCGGGAGTAACTTCTGTATACCATGCACACTTAGAACGATAATTTAGGAGATTCACTCCTGCATTTAAATCCTAACCATTTAGAGCTTTTTAGGCTGAGTAGCCTTTCAGGAACAACTCTGGGCACCTTTCCCCCATCGTGATCTTGTGAGCTCTGTGTGGGGTGGCATGATTTGGGGCACCATTCACCCATCGCAAGCCAGGCGGGGTGGCACAATTCAGGGCAGCTTTCTCCCATCGCGATCTTGCCAGCTTTGTGCAGGGGTGATCGATCAGGTACCCTGTCGTACCGCCCCAGACAGCGTTGTCGCCATAGGTGCCTGCCTATATCGCCTATGCCAGGATCCGCTACTGGCTGGTACCAAATTTTAAGTTTGGTGAACTCAGGAGTTGGTCAAATATGGCAGAAATTTTATTTTGCTGTAAGCTTTATTATGCTCTAAACTTTATATGCAAACCTTAGTTTCATGAATTCCCTTACCAAAGTTGATTGTAGTATATGGCGAAAATAAAAATACCGTTCCAAGATTGTAATGACAACAGTTTAACATTTTTGAGACTTTGTATTTTCACCTGGGTTGTGTGCTCTTGAGAAAAGTTAATTAAAGGTCCACATTTTTTATGCACGTTGTCTTGGACTTACTGACACCTAGTGGCATGGATGCAGCATCATTCAAACAGAAAAGACTTTAGTTACCAGTGCCATTGTAGAAATTCATTATTGACAGTCAGCCATGATTCATTTTATCCATGAGTGAAAGTGTCCAATAAAAGGGAGGTTACTGAGATTAAGCGAGTAGTATTCAGCTGGTTATGCGATTATAACATGGCAGCCCCCACAAGGGGACCCTCTCAATATAGAATAAAAAAATGTCATAAGATTACTGATTATGACCTGAGTTTTCATCTCTAGTGAATGGTCATGATTTTATACAAATGTTTAAAAATTACAATTAATTTCTTGATGAGTAACATTTTTCAATAAGGTAGAAATACTGAGTGCTCCTTCAACTTAGCAAGCTTGCTGCTGGCGACAGTCTAGATGTGCATAACTATACAAGATGTTTGGAACTACAACTTGAGCTATGCCTTGATATTCCTTACAAGTGCCCTGCACTGAAGAAAGCAAGAATCGACAACCCTGACAGTGTCCAATTCTGTACTTCTGACAGATATTGAAAGACTAATTATTATTAACAAATAATAATAAAACAATCAAAATGCACTTTCCCGCAACACTGCAAAGCATTCAGCTTTGAATCTTGTATTCCATATATTGAGCCAAGGGATCAATATGTGATGTTTAGGTACTCTATTAAAATAATATGAATTTGCAGCCCAGATTTCACCAAACTTGAACTGAGACTTTGGTACTTGGTGGAAGTAATTTCTGAGGGGTCTGAAGTAACTTCAAATGCTTAAAGCGTAGTGTGACCACACCTTAACCTACTTTGAGCACTGGACAGTCTGAACTGCCATAGAACAAATTATTCTTAAACTTCATATATTTAGTTTCAGTCTTTTGTAACTACAATGACCCAGTGATATTTTCAGTTCAGTCTAATACAAAACAATTTGGGTAGTTAACAAATGCACATGGACATAAACTTTTTGTCCAACATAAAGATTTTAGGTTAAAATGTATATATGTATACTGTATAGATAGTGTATGTTTCTAGATGCTGTAACTGTTCACTTTTTTTTAAGTTGTATACTTTCTTCTCCAGCTTTACATGCAGAGACTAAATAAACCATTCGTAGGTGATTTCCCTGAAAAGTGCAAACATTATGGCTCTGTGGCACTGTCAAACAATGATCATTCTAAAGTTTGAAATATTTTAACTGAGCGTGCATTTTATAGCCATAAAGCCATACCATTTATTAACATGTATATTTATTCATTTAACAGACACTTGTCATAAAGCTATGCCATTTATAAATACTTTCCATTTGACCAAGTTCATTGATGTAATATGTATCATCTATTCTACAAAAACTAAAACATGAATGAAAACAACTATTAGAATCAACAAAATACTGCCATGCCTCATGTAAAAGTAAAAGTTATACCTTCAAAGCTACACTACGGAACTTTGGGCTCTTTACCGACATCTGTGGTGGAAAGCAAAATTTGCAAATAACTTGCAGCGGAACATTTCATGTCAACTGTTTCAGCACAGCTCTTCTGTGTGGATAAATCTCATGGTTTGAGGTTACCTGCTTTGTCTGTGATCACAAGGAGATATTCACCTGCAGAGTTGGAAATATAATGCACTATTTTCACATTGATATTATGTTATTAGATTAAACATTTAAAACCAAGACATTACGTGAATGAAACAGATGAAATATACTTTATTAAACATAATATATAACATAATGTAACAGAAATATGCAGTAAAGCAATTACAATAATAAAAAGCTTCATTTTTCATTTCTTTGGCATTAAAGTTGTAATAAAGAGATGATGACATACAATCTAAACAATATATATATATTACTGTGCTATACAATCGGTAAATTAGAAACAACTTGAGATGAGTATGCATTTTATGGGCAACTACCTTGCAGTACATTGTACCTATGTATAATGGATTTTAAACAGACTATCTGCAAAAAGGGCAATGGAAAGTGAGAACAACTTGTGCATTTCTGCAACTGGGGTGGAAAAAAATGAGAAAACAGCAGGACACACACTTAGGGAACCTCGAAACTACAGCAATATTATAAAATACTCAGAGTCATGAATATTAGTAAACATGTTACAGCAACTCGACCAGAAAACATTGCCTAACATAGCGCAATCATTAAACACAATATTGCTTGAGTAATGGTTGACTCATTAAAGCATGACAACCATTAAGCTTCAACAATCCTACCAGAAAACATATCCAAGCATTACAGCAAGAAAACAACTTCACCAGGACATCACATAAACTTGCAAGGATGAATGACATTGGCCTGCAATTTTGCATCAAATCTGACCAGACAGCTCATATAAAGTAAGTTAACAGTGGCAAATCGGGGTGTCAATGACAGGGTTTTGATGGAATGGATATTTGTTAATTATTTAGCAAAAAATCTTATGTAGTGCAGCTTTAATGATCAAGTTAAACCTGTGATTTAAAAAAATTCTGTTTATTTACGTATTTATTACATATTTTTAAATAGAGGCAGAAGCATACCATCTTTCAGATAGTTGTTCCCAACGTTGTCCTGGACTGGGCTTAAAAGAATAGTTCACCCAAAAATGAAAATTTGCTGATAATTTACTCACCCTCAGGCCATCCATGACGCGCTTACTGACTCCTCCTCCGCGTGACGCGTGACCTTACCAACGAGCTTACGTCATCCCTCTCATAAGCGTGCGTCACAGAGATGTACGGAAATGAACATTTGTAGTTAAAAAGTATATAAGTATTGTTTTGTTTCTCAAAATAATCAATCGTTTGCGTTCAGAAGAACTTTATTTGTTGTGTGGATTATTTTGATGCACCCTAAATATGCATTTTGTACATTCACTTGCATTGTTTAAAGGAGGAGGCCTGAAATGAAATCCTAAAAATCTTAAATTCTGTTTTGATGAAGAAAGAAACTCAGATACATCTTGGATGGCCTGAGGGTGAGTAAACTATTAGCAAATTTTCATTTTTGGGTGAACTATTCCTTTAAGGTACAGTCACACTATACTTTGTGTTCCTTTCACTTTGTTCCTATCATACACATGTGAATTTGGGAGAGTGAAAATTTAAGCAGATGCAAAGAAATTTGCACTTCCACTTTAGCATAGTGGAATAGTATAGTTAGTATTGTGAAACTTACATTTAAAAAAAGACTAGGAAGGTAGGTACAAGTATATTTTAAAATATTTCATTGATTGTTATGTGTTTTTAATAATTCATTATATTTTAAAAACAGAACCCCTGGATGATGACATCCTATCATGTTGCTCATATTCATTGCAGTAATTGAAGCAATTTTGCACACTCAAATGAGAGTAGGTGTGAAGAACACATGTAAAGAAGTTTTGCTTTTGCTGGTACCAAAGTTCAAGAAGTTTGGTGAACTCAGAGTTTAGTCAAAGATGGCACAGAGTTTACAGCTTTCGACAACAATCTCTGTATAAAAATTAAACACTTTCTTGAAACATTCACACTGGACAACAGAAAAAAAAGCATACTGGACAATCTCAATCTAGATTTTGCTATGGTTATCTAACATAAAACACTCATATGTAACAATAAAACCCCCCAGTTTCTTACATTGCAATTAACTTAAATTTTTTTTATTTTATTTTAAAAGCAACAAAATTCTTCAGATGCTTTGATTGTTGTAAAACAAATGTGATTTTTTTCTTTAGAGAATATTTACTGGAAAAGGTCACTACTGCTGTAACTATTTGTAATTGTTATTGCTACTACTATTAATCGTACTCATTGTACTGTTATAATGCATCTTAACTGTAAATCCCTGAACAGTAAAAAGATTATTATCCTAACAGAGTTTGAGTGGGGTTTTCATTTGCATTCTCATTCTGTCCTTTCTGAATCTCTACAACACTCTCACTTTGGCCCTCACCCTGAAGCTCTTCATAGCCCCTCTTTAACCTGATGTCAGAAAATCTCCTTCTTCTTTTCACTACAAACACTGTTCCTGCCACCACAAGAGCAATCAAAACCATTACACCAACAGTTACACCAGCCTTCTCTCCTCCGGACATCTGAGGAGATGACCTGTCAAACGTTAATGCCATTTGCCTAATCTCACCAGGCTTTGCCAGTCGCCACATCTTAGTTTCTCCAACTCTCACCCATGAGCGATCGCCTTCAGTCATTACAGCTACAGTGTTTGTCGCAATCATGCTGACCAGTGGTGGTTTTGTGAATGGTGGGAGGCGAACAGGTGTTAACTGACCACCAGTGAACACACCTGACTGGACACAGTACAATATCTGACAACCATCACTAATGGCAGCAAGATGTTGGCTGAACTGAGGTGGACAGCGAGATTCACTCTTTGCAAGAGGGTTACCAGTTTGGCAGCTAAAGAAACCCCCAAAAGGCACAGAGAATCTTGTTCCTGTCTCATAATCATTGCTCAGACAAACCATCATGCCATTAGACAAAAACATTTGCGCAAAGTAATTTGGAGGACAGCCATTCGATTTGGTCAATGGGTTTTGCAAAGATGATCCAAATAAACCTCCAAAAAGATATCCAGAATACTCAGGGGTTTTCTCAGTTGTGGAACACCAGTAAGTGTCCATTTTTGCACGACGGACATGGTAAGCATCACCACATGTTTGGTCACAACAAGTAGACAGCCATAGGAAACCACAACGATGACAGTGACTGTGGCATTCATAATGATTGTAACCTCTTTCTACTGTCTCAGAGCGTAACAGAGTGGCAATGTACGGTTGACGGCATGAATAATCACCAGTGGCTGGATTTTTCTGTGCTAGCTCATCACACATGGCATTTCCATCTGATGTTAATGGATCACATTTTTGGTAAATGCCACCAAAGCTAAGATTGGTGACCGGACCCTCACAGGATGCATCATCCACATTTGCCTGAAAGTTGAAATTTTTGGAATCAGGATTTACACACCCAGGAATGATATTTACCTTGTAGTAGCGCTCTGCTGCCTGACGGACTGATAAAGCCATTTTATGAACTGTTGGTACTGGGAGGTCTGGAAATGTTGACGGATTTAGAAAATAGTGTAGAGGCTGCCCAGAGCGGTCAATGGCAACCAGATTATTGAGTGTGCTCTCTTGCCATTTCTGCAATGTGATGCCTGGGTAGAATAAAGCCCCTCCATGGCTCTGAACTATAGAATATGTGATGTTACCCTGATAACTGCTGGTTTCAGAGGTCCCTTTGGATGTATTGGCACCAATATCAAATTTAACTTTGTCAAAAAAGTTAAAACCTGCTGAGGCAGATACAGAAGACATGTCTGAGTGACTGTTAGAGACAAAAGACATTTTTAAATAGTCCTCCTGCACCAAAGTGGCACCAGCATCAACACTTGTGATGACATGAGTACCATAATCAAGTATGAGTTTCTCTGACAGATAAGTTGCTTGACGAGTTTGATTGTTCTCAATAGCATCTGCGATTTCCTCTGCCTGGCGAGCAAAGCGCAAGTCCAAAGTGAAATCAGGATACGCTTTTACTGTGTAGAGATGGTTACGTACCTGAAAAAAGATCATTTGAGACACTGAACAAGGATTGAAATGATCAGAGTGGCAATGTACAACGCTCCTTGAATTAGATAAATATGATTTAAATATGGTAGTGCTTATTTCTTTTCTTTTTTTTTCTTTTCTTTTTTTTTAAAGATAAATATTGAAAAGAGTGGAACATTTTTATGTTTTGATTTAGGAAATATTGTATTAATTGTATTGACTTTGAATTACTAGATTGATGCCTTAAATGTACTCAAAGTCTGACAAACTATAAAGGTTGTAGCAACAGTATTTTGTAATGGCCTACTTTTTATTATTTAAATTATCCTTGTTTACTTAAAATGACTTTAAATGATATTGCTTTTTCCATACAGACCATACAAACATATACTCTGATTTTTTTTTCATCAAAAGTTTTTATTTTTCTTTCTTTCTTTTTTTACTTACTTGAACTCGTGCTGTTACAGAATTTTCTTTCACTTGGTGGGTTTTCATACGTTGGTTTTCTGTAGAGAATTTTGCATTGACCATCGAAAAGAAGGAAGCATCAGCATTAATGGAGCTTGAAGTGGAGCTTTTCTGTTCCAGCCATGACATGATGATCTCAGAGTTTGTTTCTACTCCACTCACTTTCTGTGGAATGACAAAGATTTCATCTGGAATGAGATAAACACCATCCTCTGTGGTCTGGCACTGGGAATAGCTCAGGTTCATCACCCGTCCCATGTCTAAGTTACGCAGGTTATCCCAGCCTCCACCTGGTAGCACCTCCAGTGCTGTTAAAGTTGAGTTTTTGCGACACTCACGAAGTCCATTACTGGGACGGAAGAGTGGATGTAGATTGCCGACATTCATAAACCAGCAGAGCATCAGCAGAAAGAACCCTCTTGACTCCATGACTGCCAGCTTTCACACTATTTGCTCATCCTTTGCTTCTGTCACTTAATGTGTGAGTGACCTTCAATAAATTATACATCTGCAATTTAGCGAGTTCCTCAATATGAGACCACTTCTCTGTTTCACATTCATCAGGCAACAGTCATGAGACCGTGAACTAGTTCCTCTTTATGGTGAGGCTACCTTGGAGATACAGACAAACCCTAAATAATTTGACCAGTGTTTAAAAAGTTAAATAGAAGGGTGATTTTGAGGACTGGATGAAAACAAATCTGATATTGATATTTATTGTGGGTTGTGGCCTATTTCTTTGTAACTTTTTGCATGCGATTCCTCTACAGTTTTGAGGTGCATCATAATTTTCTATACTTTTTTGATGATGTAGGTGTGTCTGTTTTTTCCGTTCGTTTCTGGGTAAGAGGAACTGAAATTATTGGCTGCTTCTTGCAGGGGCGGAGCTAGGGGGTGGCTTTCTACCACAGTTTCATTTATTTATTTATTTTAATTAAAAGTGAAAAAGAATTAGCAGATGTTGTGTACCAGTAGGCACTGGGCTGAACTGCCAAAGAACCAATATATATCCTCTTTTGAGACCAAAAAAACCCTTTTTACTTTAAGGTATATCCCTTAAAGTCCTGGCTACAAAAAAGATACAGAACATTTCCACAGTTATTGCCCAGGATAAAATGCTACAGGTCATTGAACAACAACAAAAAAGAAGCTAAAACCAGCCTGAGGTGTTTGGTGGGTTTCAACTAGTGTTTAAACGAGTTCAGCTATGACCAGGCTGGGCAACCAGCTAAAAGCAGATGTTTTTTGTTTGTTTGTTTGTTTGATTATTTGTTTGTTTGTTTTTAAAAGCAACCCTTTGATCTGTTGTGACTGACAACATGCCTCAATAGCCGAACTAGGTTTTTTCACTGTACAAGTTGCCAACAGTTCAGAAGATGGAAACTGCCATTAAACCAGTGATGTAGGTTTCAGCTGAACATTGAGACACATCAAGATCAAAACAAACCTATGGTACCCATTTATGTGAATGTTAATCTTAAAAACATTCTATTTTATTATTTCTATTTTGATCATTTAAAAAGGTATGCCTATTTTCATTTGGCGAACGGTTTCATGCTTAATAGAAACATTATTTCTACACTCAAACAAACAAACAAACAAACAAACAAACAGTTGTGTCCATGTTCCAAGATTTTTTTTTTTTTAATGTTCTCTAAGATTAAACCGAGCAGAAAATTCAACATGCTGAAATATAGATTCTTGCATGAATTACACAAAACGAAAATACGAGCTTTATACAGGTTCATCCACAAGGTGGTGTAATGCCTGTAGAAAACTGCGAGTGCGTGAGTGTTCCTTATTTCAACGAATGTAAATATAGCCTAAACTTTCCCAGTATCCTGATATAAGTCATTCATAACAGTGCCGTTAGACATAGGGGACAGCTGGGCTAAAGGCTCCGGAGGGTAAAAGGCTCCATTTAATTTATTTTCTCCCAAAACACTAAAAATCAACAAAAACTACCACAGGACTCTCCTAAACACTTGTTTGTCACTACGCACAACAAAATGTTCCTGGTTCATGAGATCTTTGCGTGTGGTGTTGTAAATGTATGTAGCAAATGAAAATCTCTGAAATTAACACATTTCTTTCAGAGACAAAATTCTAATTGATCATTTTCAGTTTGTTTAGGTCATATTCAATACAAGTATATATATATATATATATATATTTTTTACCTTGATACATTATGCGACCATAAAAACGGCTACATTTCCTTAAGGGGTGCATTTAGCCCCCTTGTACCGGACATTCCAATAATTGAATACCAATCCGTTGTTATTATTTGCCCTTTTACATTTATTAGTTATGTTCAAAATATTAACACACACACACACACACACACACACACACACACACACACACACATATATATATATATATATATATATATATATATATATATATATATATATATATATATATATATATTATTTTTTTTTCTATGGAATTATTAATCAAATATATTAAATCCCAGTTGGATGTGAGTTACAGTAGTATGTAGGCCTAATTTGGTCTTTGAGTAAAATGTTTAAAGCAAGTGTTAAAGAGAAATATTGAACCACATTACCATTAAATCATTAGGCATGCACGCAGGTTCCAGAAGGACTCTGGTCAAAGACAAATCAATTTAAATAATAATAATAATAATAATAATAATAATAATAATAATAATAAATGAACTGAAACAATCAAAACATTACTTCAGATTAATGCAACAAGAGACTACAATACATTTTAATTAATTTAGCTTTTTTATTTATTTATTTATTATTTTTACAAAGCATCAAATGGAGAATCCCCTAAAAGGTATTAACATAACAGTCATTATCTTCTTATTTCTTCGCAGTTTTTGCTTTGGTTGTTTTGGCAGCTCTTCGTTTGGCTCTTATGGGTCTTTTGGTCTTCTTGGCCTCAGTCTCGCTGGCTTGTTCACGACTCTTTACATTTCTCCTGCTCTTCTTTGGAGTTTTCTTTGTTCCAGCGTTTTTTCTCTTTGCCTTTTTCGCCTTTGGCTTCTTTGGTTTCGTAACAGCTTTCGTGCTGATCTTAAAGGATCCAGATGCGCCAGTGCCTTTGGTCTGAGTCAGGCCACCTTTGGCCACCAGCCGCTTCACTGTCAGTTTGATGCGAAAGTTGTTTCTTGCAACATCATAACCACTGGCAGCAAGTGCTTTCTTCAAAGCAACCAGAGAGACACCACCGCGCTCCTTTGAGGCTGACAAAACCTTGAGGATCAATTCAGAGACGGTGGGTCCTGACTTCTTAGCCTTGGACCTTCTCTTTGGCGTTTTAGTTGCAGAAGATGGTACTGAGGTGATGCCAGTGGACATGACTGACAACTCAGTATTTGCTCTGGAAGATCAGCTGAAAGACGTTGTCTGAAAAGAGTGAGTAAAGCGGGCGGACACATGCAATTAAAATAGTTATCATGAGAGCCGTGTAGACTCTAGCATTCACGATATCAGCGCCTTTTTACGAGTCAGAATATTTTGTGCTTTTTCATCGATAGAAAGAGTAGGATTTTTGTTTCTGGAAAACCATATAACGACAAGGATCATGGATCATAAAAGTTAGAAAGTCCCACAGGGACATTTAACCCGGACGTAGCACCTTAATTACAAACTTACCATTTGTTTTCCATTTGCAAATGTGCAGAATTGTTGTGCCATGATGTTTCAAGCCTGAGTAATTTCTGGACTTTGTATAACAACATGCTTTTAAAACAATTATTGACTTACAAGTTGCCACTGCTCAGTGGGACTGGATCATATGTAATATTATTATGAACAAAAAAATAGAACATCTCACAGACTTTTTAAACAAATACTGAAATTTTCAGTTGACTGAAACACATTTCCTTATTTCTAAGTTTTATCAAATTATTGCCCCGCAAACAACATTGACACGGTGCATATGTGATTAAAATTGCAATTACTCTGATACTTTATTTGGATCAGAGTATTTATTTTTATTTAGTTGCTACCTTTAATTGGTTTAAAATGGGTTTGTCGGAGATGGTGGGCTAGTCATCCATTAGGCTTACACCCACTGCGATTATATGGTTGACAATTAAAAAATTGAATCGTCCTAAAAATTACATTTGTTTTATTTATAAATTAACACTCAAGCTTTATTTTGTCTGGACTTAAACGGTCGCTTCCAGAGCGCTAAAACCTTATCTCTGATGCCACACCAGTTTGCTGACAAATGACCAAAAAAAAAAAAAAAAAAAAAAAAAAAAGACCATTTTGGTTCATCCAAAAATAAATAAATAAAATAAAATAAAATAAAATAAAATAAAATAAAAAAATGTAAAGGTTTGGTTAAGAAATAAATTATTTTACTTCTGGATCAACCACGTTTAATTTATTTGTTGTGGAATAGACTTTATTCACAGTAGCGCCATATTTAATTTTTCACGGGAATGAAAACGAGGCTGTGAGGGATATAGACTTACAGTCTCCTCAATGAGCTGCACTGTTGTTTAAATATTTCCGCTGACAAAACAATGAAAAATGTTTTTGCCAAAAAAAAAAAAAAAACATTATATATATATATATATATATATATATATATATATATATATATATATATATATATATATATATATATATATATTATGTAAAGAGGCCTGTGTCAGGTCAGAATGTCCAATGCTATTGGCCTACTGGACATTTTGTGTTTGGCAATTATCCACTTGTAGTATGCTCAGGGCCAGCCCGTGGGTTTGTGGGGCCCTAGGCGAAATTATGAACATGTTAGTTTTCACCATCATTGTGATTTTTATGTAAAATGATCAGGTCCACGCAGGTTGCAAGTTATCCAAGGGATAAGCACTCTGGAAACCATTGGACTGCAGAGAGATTCAAATTATAAGTCTTGTTCATATGCTTTGCACTTGTTCGCGGGGCCCCGTCAGACACTTCGGGGCCCCTCGGCAGTCGCCTGTATTGCCTGTAGGACGGGCCGGCCCTATGCTATCTCAATGATAGCCTACAACTTTATCCAGAGAGGGTGTCAATTAAAATAAATTAAAATACTATTTTGATTACTTGCAAAACTTGTTTCATTTCCAAGATTATATTACAAAAGCAATCAAATACAACATATGTAAAATCCATAATTATATAACTCAATCCACATGTGGACACAAAGATTTATGTCGTCCAAGTGTCATACACGGAGCAGAAATGCTTGACAGTTTGAGAAACAATCACATTCTATAAAACATGTTCATCATGTGTCACGTCTCCTCAGTAAATAAACAACACCTTTCTGAACCAATGACACCTGCGCGGAAACTTTAAATTCGGACGGCGTTAGGACCTGGGGTTTCAGCTATTGAAGTTCACAGCATGTGATGAATAGTCAGCTGTGTGACTGAGCCTACTCCATTGAAAAACACGAGGAAAGAGAACGTCACAGATTGCTGGAAACAATTCAAAGGCTCAACTCCCAGCTCTCCACGCCGCAGACATGGATTGTGGAATCATAACATCGAAAACCGTCCTTTTACTTCTCAGTTTAATATTTTGGGTGAGTCTGTGCTTTATTTTTTATGTTATTTTTTGGTAAAATCCACTCTAAATGTTTTTGTTGTTGCACAAGTGTAGCCTACTGTTAGCTGGAAAGTCGTGTAATTGAACGTTAATATTTTTAATTATTGAACATTATTATTCATATATCATTTTCACACACCTGTCTTTCCTGTTTTTAAGTGATGATTTTGGATGGCATTATTTGTAGAAAGGAGTATCCTTTGTAAGAAAACCAGATTGTATTCATCCTGAGCTTCTTTCTCTCTCCTACAGACCCAAATAAATGTCAAGGCTGAGTTAGTTGCTTTGACAGCATATGTCCTCCAGAACGTAATTTAATTTGGGATGAGTAATTTGTTTGCTCTTTGTTTAAACACGTAAGAAAACCATATGAAAGGCCTTCAGTGTCTTTTGCAATGCAGCCTTAAAATCCATGCCAAGAACTTCTTTGCATTGTACACTAACATATCAGTAACACAGTGGGGCTTGATGTAATTGTCAGACCTCATACATGTAATGGAAACAAAGACTGTTGGTGCCCACACTGTCTGTGCCTTCATTTAAGCCTAGTCATCATCTGACTTGGCTCACTGCCTCTCGCTCATTTTTGGGTTCAGTGGGCACAGTGTCTGTAGAAAACAACACTTATTCCTGCATATGCTGCACCTACAGTATGGTGTCATAAGAGGATAATTATATATCTAAACTTTTTGTCTAAAAGTTTAACACTAATTAAATAGAAGTTTGAAGGTGATAGATAAAATAAATAAAAAAGAAAACAAAGCAAGAGAGAGATATGTTACAGCATTTTAAAGGGCTTTTTTTTTTTAGTTGGAGTTTGAATAGACTTATGGGATTTTTGGGGAGTTTTATTGCCCACTGTGTGACAATTGTAAGTCTGATGTAAAGCTACCCTTGTCAGGACAGCCTGAAGGTCTGTGTCAAGTTTGGTGGCTGTAGCTTGAAAGCTCTAGAAGTTACAATCCTACATTTTGGTCTTGGTTCAAGGCTTAGATTAATAGAATGTTGGCTTTGTCAAGCAAACATAATACAATTTAGAAAAAATTGAAACTTTGAACATTGCCTGTCAAAAAGCTTATTACTTTTCATCATGTGCACTTTCATACTTCAAGGGTTTCTCTTGCTGTGTTGCTTCTCCTCAAGCTGAGGCACAAGACCAAAGTTCCAGGAAGGATTAGGAAGCAGGGGAAGGTACTCATGGTCTTGTGATAGTACATTGTGACTGATGACTGAAGAAGCAGATCATGTGCTACAGAGCTCAGACTGGACTAGCGAGTTAGACTGAACTCAGAAATCCAATGCATTCTTGTTACGAAATACTACTTTATGTGAGAGAGAGGAAAAAAAAACATATTTCTTTCTGTTATGGAACAGAACTGCGTAAATACAGGGGAGTTAGTATCACCTTATCTCAGTTCAGTAGTTCAATTCCGTTTAAATATAGTGTGAAATGTCTAAGTTCGTGGGCAATGGAGGAGTCGGGGAAACAACGAAGCAGTTCAAGTAAGACTTTATTTTCGGTCTCTTTCACACTGCACACTCTCTGGTCTCTTGGACTATTCACTCAAACAGGTTCTTAATAAAAACACTCTTTGAACACATGTCGGGTCACTCTCTCTCCCCCTCTGATGCTCTGGCATGCCTTATCAGGTCTCCCTCTGCCATCACTATAATGAGAGACAGGTGTTAGAGTAATCACAATCCAGGTGACGAGCCTTACCGCTCTCCCTCTCCTGCAGACAGACACACGACCACACCCCCCATGCCACATATAGTTTAACCTAATGTTTTGTGTTGTTCTTTTCTAGGCTGCTGGAGGGGCCCTTGCCTATGTTGGTTCTTATGTGATCAAAAGCTACAATAACTTTGAAGACTTTGTGGCCGATAGGTACACCCTCGTCCCTGCAGCCATTATAATTGGAGTGGCTGTGGTCATGTTTGTCATTGGGACTGTTGGCTGCTGTGCAACTCTGAAGGAGTCCAAAGTTGGTTTAGGCTTTGTAAGTATGGGCCTAACTATCTATGTATCAATGTTGTGTAAAGTACCCAATCATCATATTTAAGTAAAAGTAAAGATAACTTTATGGAAATTGACTCAAGTAACAGTTTATGTAAAAGTATTAATGTAACTGATGTTAAACGTACTGTAGCTACTTCTGAATTAGAAATACAAGTGGCTTGAAGTTAAGTTAATGTTAAGTCAATTGTTTCAGGTAACATGGGTTTTGCAAATGTTATTGTTAGAGACATTTTCATAAGTGCATTTGGTTCATCTTAATTCACACGTTGCACCTTGGTTACGTAAATAGATGTAAATAGTAACATTTTATTGTAACATTCTATTGACCACTTAATAGTAAATATTACACACATTATGAACAGTTCTCTTGGAAAGGTGTGAGAAAATCGTTTCGCACATAACTTCAT
Organism: Myxocyprinus asiaticus; assembly: GCF_019703515.2. Taxonomy (NCBI): domain Eukaryota; kingdom Metazoa; phylum Chordata; class Actinopteri; order Cypriniformes; family Catostomidae; genus Myxocyprinus; species Myxocyprinus asiaticus. The sequence continues at coordinate 22,615,323 of NC_059376.1, read as the reverse complement.
CAGTATTTCACAACGTTCAGAATGTTTAAGCCAAAAACGCATCAAATGAATTTAATGACAAAAACACAGTCTCTTAAAAAATTTCCAAGAGTACACCTGTTGTCTGTGGTTCCCCTCATTATTTTGATCCAGATTCACGAATCGATTCGAGAAGGGTCGAGAGGAATGTATCGGAGTAAATTATTTTTTGGAAAACAAATGTTTTTTTTTAAGAATACTTAAAAAGAATAAAGTAATTTTTTCTTCAAAATGTAGGGAAGTAAAAGTGTTATTAGAAATATTTATTCTTAAGTAAAAATATTCAAAAACTTTGGAATTAGAATTTTGTTACTATACACGTCTGCTATGCATCTGCAGACATTTTATAGCAAAAGCCTTTTTTAAATTGAAAGTAGGGCTCATGTGGTGGTGATTTCCATTTCTTCTCTGGGGTTTTGCAGGCTTCTGCATTCTGTACTTTTGCAAATGTTTTCCATTTTGATGTTTTTAATGCTTCCCACGTTCAGCATTTTGAATTTGTATTTAGTTCCTTCTCATCATCATGGTAATCTTCGCTGCTGAGGTGACTGCCTTCGTGTTTGGCTTCATCTACAGGGGCAGAGTGAGTTCTTTTTTTATATATATCTGTTTTGTTTATAAATTACCTTCATTAAAATATTGTATGTTGGAAGAAATCCCTTATCAATGTTCTTCTCTATGTTTACAGATAAAGGGTGACTTAGAAAAGTCAATGAGTGATGTCTTCCAGAAGTATGATGGTCTCAACACTGAATCCCATGCAGTGGATTACTTGCAATCTCAGGTAAGGTTAGAAAGGTTTCTTGAAATGGCTTCTCATTCTCTATATTCTTCCACTTTTGTATCATTTTACATTGCTTTCCACTTCTGAATTTCCAGCTGCAGTGCTGTGGGGTGCAGAACTTAACAGACTGGACAGCAACACCATGGTATGACCAACATAACTCCGTTCCACACTCCTGCTGTAAAGCTAACACAACACAATGCAGTGGGCTACTCAACCAACCGGAACTTCTAAACACACAGGTATGAGCGGCAGTACTCTCTTAACATCTTGTGCATTACTGCATTCAGATTAGCATCGCCCAGGCAATTCTCTTTAAAAGTGTAATTCACTAATTTAATGAATTACAATCTTGAGTTTTTATTGGTTAATACTAAATATACAAAGATCTCCATTAACAAAGTATGTAATTAAACAGGTTTTTATAAAAATGCTGTTTTTCTGAAAATTGACATTTATTCACTTCATAAATCTTACTCTTATTTGTGTCAACTCCATCAGACATACTAAAAAGCTTGCTATTTTAGGGGCCCGTTTACATGACAACGTTTTCAAATGAAAACTTTTTATGCATTTTGGCTGTTTGTTTACACAACAACGGTGTTTTGGGGCCTGAAAATGCAAACTTTTGAAAACGGGTTTCAAAGTGCACGTTTTTGAAAACGATGCTGTTATCGTCTCCGTGTAAACATACAAAAATGACATCGTGAAAACGATGACGTCACACGCATGCGTATTACGTGTTCAGTCTATAGGCATGAACTTCAAGAACTTCGTCCTTACCTCCAAGGTGAACAGACCAACATGAGATCACCAGTTGGGAGTCCTTAAAAAGGTGGCGTGCTTTATAATCCAGGGTCACTTGTAGTAATAAAGCAACCTCATCGTCCGTCCAGACAAAATTGCTCGATGCTTTCGCCATCTTCATTGTTTGTATTCACCGCTCTGTGGAAGAATGCTTATGTGCGCAGGCGCGTAGTGTTTCTTTACAAAGTGACATCGCCAACTACTGGCCTGTCATGCATAATACAGCGTTTTTAGTCGTTTTCGCGGATCCGTGTTAAAGGGGATCGTTTTGACAACGTTGTTGTCTGTATGTGAAACTTTTCAAAAATGCAAAGGAAAAACATTTCTGTTTTTAGCACATCGTTGTTGTGTAAACGTACCCTAAAGAGTGTAAAGTCTTCAATCATCTAATAATGGTGTTTATTAACGCAGTTAAGTGATGAAATGCATTCTATAAATTTTTTTCTGTTTTTACACTATTCTGAAAATTCCGACGGAGTTGACAAAATCGAATATTTTTCCATCTTAACCATGTGTTGCACACTGGAGCCACTTTGTTTTGTTTTTTGGTTGAAGCTGCCTCTTAACCTTAACTAAAATGCCAGAATTTATCGCACAGTTCTAACAGAAATTATCATAATGGGAATGACGGAGTTGACATGTTGAAGCTGTGGCCGTGGAGACTTAAATATTGTTTGTTTAAAATATACAAATTACCAGACTATGTGTCCTACTGTTGCATCCACCATGAGCAGGAAATGGTAGAGAGGTACTCAGAGTTATAGTTGACCATGATATTCCCTGCGTCCCAGTCCGGACCTTATCTGCCCTAAACAGTACCCGAGATCAGAATAAGGGTGGAAATGAGTGTCCCAAAGTTGCCTGGTTGGTCTAATATTTCCGGTAGATTTCCAAAGTGTGGATCCGTGAACACTTTTTCAGCTAATATTGCCCACAATTCCTTGCTCGACGGAAGAGGATGTGACCGTTTGCTTCAGAACTACGATTGTCTTACGTGAACAACTACAAACATGGTGATGAGACCGACGGCGTATCTCCACTTCATGTTTTAACAACATTAAACGTTACATAAATTTGTTTGAACACTGTGAAGAAAAACTACTTTGTTCTTGCTTTCGGACGAAGACGAAGATCAGCTCATTAAATTGCGAATGATCAAGCGGCTACATTTACAGTAATCGGTGGGTGCTCTTGTGTGTTCTTAGAGCTTCTTTCTAGAAAATTATCTTTAACAAAATTTGTCAACCACATTTTTAATCGATAGGTGCTATCACAAACAGTAAACTGTCTGTTTTCGTTTTATTTTTGTCATTTATTGTCTCACTGTAGTATAGTGGTGATCTGATTCTCTTTCAAGGGACTGTTGTAATGATGTAAACAGTATGTGATGCTGCCAAAGGAAAAATTAAACAAATAAAGTGATCAGACCAGCACAGTGTCATTTTTGTGTTCTGTCTTTCCGACTTGGTATAACATTTAAGTTATGTAAGCCTATATAATACAAGATCTTTACTTTAGTTAGTGATGAATCATAATATCACATTTTTAACTTTAAATATAACTGTTATCCTTCTTATATTTTATCTGCAACACATTGTGAACATCACACGTTGAATAGAGATAACAATTGGAAAAGAGATGAGTTTAGTTTGCGAAACACCCCACGACAGATATTCAGCGATGCGCTGTTTCTTCTCCAATACGGTAGGAAGCATATGAAATGTAATTAGGAATAATGTATGAATTATAGTAAAAATGAAATGAGGAATGTTACAGTTTTCACGAGATCCACATATGATTTACAGGTCGATGTACAGTGATAGGATACACAATAATGTGACTGAGGGATCTTTGGTTTCAAGACGGGATTTTATGATGTGATAGTATGTCCAAAAACTTGCAGCCTTTTTGCTACACACTAAAGAGTAGACACTTTTCCATCACAAAAAGAGTGCACACTTTAAGGGCATAGTATAAGTAGGTGAATTGGGATGCAGCAAAAAGTCTGATTTATTCAGGATTATAAAAATTGATGCAAAGTGAGGACATAATTTTGATTTGTTTTTTTTAATGGAAAATTTCATTTAAAGTTAGCTATGTATTGTTTGATATCTTACAGATCCCTACCTTTGATATTTATATTTATGAATTTCTTGCATTTTTAAACACTTTGGCAGTTTATCATTGTGACCTCTTGCTGAGGACAGGTTTAGTTAAATGTGCTGCCAAGAATAGAGCATGCATTTAGGAAGAAAAAAAAATCAAATTAAATTATTTAAAAATAAGTAATAAAAGACCTGAGTATACATATTTCCTTGATCTAACTTTTCCAGTATATTTTAGATTTTTTTTAAAAATAAAGATGTCTTTTGTATGTAAGACATGTTTTGTCCCTTATCTCAAGAATCAGTGAACTTATTCCTAATTAAAAAAAATAGTTTTTACTCCTTAAATAAATGACTGATAAAATCATGTACATGAGATGAAGACTCGAGTCATATCAATAGCCAAAAAGCTATTTGGGGGCCATAATGTTGAGATCACATGACCAGCTGAATAATACTCACTTTATCACTGTAACCCACCTATTATCAAACACTTTACCTCACAGAAAAAAAATTAATGATAGCTTACTGGGAATGGCACATTTTTACAAACCGAAAACTATTGCATTTGCATGATGCTGCATCAGTGGCATTAGCTGTAACGTGGGCTTTTTTATTACTTTTATAAAATGTTTTATGTATAGCACATTTTCATTATGAATAAACGTTTACTATCTCTTCCTACAGGGATGTGAATCTAAACTAGAGCAGATGCTGCAGGATGTGCTTAGTTATGCAATGTTGGTAATCTTGGGATTTGCCATCATAAAGGTATATCAACTCTAATTTTTAACCTCATCTTCTTTGTTTTGCATGTTCATTCCAATATGGTTATTAACAAGGTTTGCATTTTTTTTTAGACAATGAATTTGAAACACTTGTTTTGTGTTTCCCTCTCTTTTTCTCAGTTGTTTGGGATGCTCAGTATCTGTGTCATCACCTGCAGAAGCAAAAGGAATGATTACCAGCCTCTGTATGCATGACTGGAAAATTAAGTCTCCTGAATCCCCCTGTGAAACTGTCTCTACACTCTATGCTGTGCAGCTAAAGACAGCCTCACTGGCACCATGAAGAACAGAGGTTTGAGAACGCATATTTTGGAAGTGTGCCAGTATTCCAAATATTCCACGTTTTTTTTTAATGCCTTTGGTTTGAATGCAAAGTTGTAATTTAACTTGTTTTCATCATGAAATACTGACAGGAAGCCACTGAGGCATGTTGTCAGAAAAAAGAACACTGAACAAAAAAACATGTTGCATTCTTAAGTGCATCTCATATTTCCTCCATAATTTTGACGGTTAATGTTTTCCTGCCAAAAAGGTCGATAATAGACCTCAACAAATACTGTAAACTCCCTATCTCCCCAACCCAACAGAGTTTTAGGAAAGATTACTACAACAGAGCTTTGCCAAGTGTGTTATAGAACCTTATTTAGGTCAGAATTTAGAGTTAATAAATGCACCTTTTAAAAATGTTATGTTGTTTCTGTGTGCTTTAGAATGTACACCATGTTATGTTCAGTGTTTTTCTTTTTTCTGCTGTCCAAATGATGTCTCTTAATTTACTGTGAATATTAAACTGTCATCTGTGATGCAATCATGTATGTGTGTTATACCCATTAAAATTTTGTTCAACAGAGGAATATTAAATTATAGAAATAAATTAAACTGTCTAATGCATTTCTGATACCATTTTCAAATATTACAAAAATGCATGTTAGAATTTATCCTCAAGTGACTGTTGTTTATCAACACCATTTCAGAATATCTCTTTCTGAGGAAATATACATGAGAATTTAGATAAATTGTAGGCGTTGACGTAAGTTATTATCTGTCTCTTGCTGACACATTTGTAAAGATATTGCTTATGAAAGTATGATGTGAACTGTCATTATCAGAAATGCCTTATTGCCTCACATTTTAATGCATTGAACACATAAAATGTTCTGACATATGTTTCAAGAGAACCCAAATCATTGCACAATTTACCTGCCCCTTACTGGCTAATGTACTGTATAGCTGTGTTTTAAAATCATCATCATGACTTTGTTGATTGTAGTCAACAAACATTCAAACCAATTAAAATACTCACTGAGCACTTTATTAGAAAGACCTGTACTCCTTATTCATGTGATTATCTAAACAGCCAATCGTGTGGCAGCAGTGCAGTGCATAAAATCAAACAGATACAGGTCAGGAGCTTCAGTTTATGTTCACATCAACCATCAGAATGGGCAATAAATATGATCTCTGATTTGGACCGTGGCATGATTGTTGGTGACAGACGGGCTGGTTTGAGTATTTCTGTAACTGCTGATCTCCTGGGATTTTCATGCCCAACAGTCTCTAGAGTGTATAGAGAAAAAGACATCCAATGAGTGGCAGTTCTGCGGATGGAAGCGCCTTGTTGATGAGAGAGGTCAACGGAAAATGGCCAGACTTGTTCGAGCTGACAGAAAGGCTAGTGTAACGCAGAGCCTCAGAGCAGAATAGCATCTCAGAATGCACAACATGTTGAACCTTGAGGCAGATCGGCTGCAACAGCAGAAGACCATGTCGGGGTTCCTCTTGTGTCAGCCAGGAACAGAAAGCTGAGCGTACAGCTGGCACAGGTTCACCAAAACTGGACAGTTAAACACTGGAAAAACAAGCTTGGTCTCATGAATCCTGATTTCTGCACACAGATGGTAGGGTCAGAATTTGGTGCCAACCTACCTTCAGTCCAGGCTGGTGGCAGTGGTGTGATGGTGTGGTTAATCTTTTCTTGGCACACTTTGGGCCCGTTAATACCAATTAATCGCTTGACTGCCACAGACTATTTGAGTATTGCTGATGACCATGTGCAGAAATTGCATGATGCAATCATGTCAACGTGGACCAGTATCTCAAAGAAATATTTCCAACATCTTGTGGAATCCATCCGTCAACGGACACGCCTGGTGTTGACGGTGTAAGCCATTAACGTATTACGTGATGTAGACAGGACAAAAATCTTATATCAAAATATCCGATTTGTGCGATGTGTAAATGCAGCCTAATAGACAGGCTGCATCTGTTATAAGCCTATCGTTAATATTACTCAAACAACAATATTGACAAGAAAAAGAGAAATGCGCTCACCATCCTTGGCTGGATAACTTCAGAAGCTTTAAGCCCAATACATTTCAATAATGGGTCTACTTTCAGTCAAACTCTGACTGTACTGAATCTTTATTAATGCATATCTAAAAATGTTTTTCTATTTTTCATTTAATTACTTTTTTTAATGTTTTTATATCACATTTTTTTTTATGATTAATTGCTGCTTTTCCTAAAAAAAAAAAACTGAAAGCACTGTTGACTCTGTTCTCTTTTATTATTAGCTCTTGAATAATTACTTTATTAATTTGAAGCAATGTTTAGGAGAAACACTTGATGGCTACATTAATTTAATTTGTTAATATTTATAGCAATATTAAACTTTTTAAATAAAGGAGTGTTTTCAATCGGATTTTTATTTATTCAGTGGTTGGGGTGCCGTGGGGCAAAGAACAGTTTTAAAAAGTTTGAGAACCACAGAGTTATATGGAAATATTAAGTTAAAATATATCAATCAATTAAAGTACTAGTTTCAATGTAGACTTAGTCCTTTGTCAGGTTAACATCAATGTATATACAGAGGAACCCAGCAAGGTTTCATATATAAATAAATGAGTTAAGGCCCATAAAGTTTTGTACTTTCAATTAAAAACTGTATTTGATTAATGAAATCAAAGCTATACAAATGTGCCATTATGAGTGCTAATTATGACTATTAAAGTAAGATTAAAGATTTTACTGGTAATGGTAATTCTATTTTCAAGGCAATGCTTTATGTAAATAATTTTACATTCATCTCCTGTCATTACTGTTTGACTAAACGCCATCTGCTGTTTTATCCACTAGAGGTCGCTATAAGCCAAAAAGTAAACTTTTAAGCTGGCAGAACTATAGTTCATGTCTCTATACTGCACCTGGCAAAAGAGCATCAATCTGGGATCAGTAAAGCCTACATTATCAGTGATTTAAGTATTACTGTTTAAATGATCTGCACGTTTTCTATCTTGGTGTCTTGGGGAGTCTTGCAGTGACAAAAGACACTTTTAAGGTCATAGATTTTAGAAATGTACACCACTCTGGGAAATGATAGGCCGATCTAAATATACAAGAGAGAAAGATGGTCATCAATTTTAGACACCTACGTCACACTGGGAAATGTATAGGCCGATATAAATAAATGTGTATGAAAGAGAGAGAGAACAATAATATAGTTTCTGTTCATTCTTCCAGCTTTTTCTGCAGTCTTAACATTAAAACTCTTTACAGATCACTCTTACTAAGAGCTGACTCGGGTGTTTGAACAGAAATGTAGATCAGCTCTGCATTTATCTAATTTCCTCATTTTGCCACTGACTCCTTAGAGCAGTAACCTGACCCCAGTCAGGATGAAGCGTTTGGAGGGCAGCCAAGCACACTGCTTCCCCTGCTGAGGAATCCAGAGATATACTGCATCTCTGTATCACAGCACTGCTGGAACCAAGGTGCTGATTTTATTTCCAGGAACTGCTGTACTTTCTGTTTGTGGTGGTTAGGTCTTTCGACATTTATCAACTTGGAGATGAAGCACATTAATGGAATGAGGGTGAGAGGAGTGAGAGATAACTGACAATTGAGCTTAACCTGCATTGAATGCAAAATATTCTTTTAACAATTGTTTAATCTTTCTTACATCATATTTAAGGGCATGGTTCAAACAGAAATAAGTTACTTTTACAGTCCGCTGCTGAGTAAGTTTTTCCTTGCACAAAATAAATACTTATTAACAGTGATTAATGTGGTGTGATGCTGTGATTTTTTGTAGTTAAGGGAAATATCATTAGTTATTCTGACACTGAAAATCAACCCTAAAACATTTTGAATGTAATAGGGTTGAGTGGTCATTGTACAAAACATGTTTTGAAAAAGACATTTTTATTTTATTTATTTTTTTATATGTAGATTTTAAGTTATAAACTGTGATTTATTACAAGGCACACCAAAACAGTGATACCAGAAATAATTAACAGAATTTAATTTATCTGTTGAAATTCTAAGGCTATGTGAATTCATACATACGTGAATGGATACAATGAAAACGTTATTGATTTTCAAGCAAGATCATCTACAAAAGATTTCATAAATAGGCTATTAAGGAAAAATGACCAAATTATTTGTACATAAGTTACATAGTTTTCACCACAAAAAGAATGACCTGTCTGCATTCAAAAAGTTTACATGTCAAAAACACATACCCTCATCACGACCACCATCAAACCCGATGCCACGGTCCAGGATATGTGTCCTGCACGAGCGCGCAGGTGTCAGGATCACCGTTTGATTGACGGGCTCGGGTGTGACGTCATAGTGGGGGCACTAACGAGTTTTGCCAAAGAAAAGCTTGTAGATCCACAGAGGTACATCATGCATTCTGTTGAACGCTGAACATCAGGTGAAGGTTCTCTCCGAGGTGTTTCGCAGTGACAGTATCGGGTGGTAAGATCTAAAATTATTCTATTATAGGCTAAGCTATCGGATAATTCTTCACGGCAGCAGCAGCAGCAGCAAACTGATACAGTATTACCTCCGTGTTCCGGACTGCATCAGTCTAGGATTTAAAACAAACTCCGAACTGAGAAAACATCAGTTTACCATAGGAAAACTGCGCTCATCTCTCTTTTGTACCTCCAAATAGAACCCGTGAAGCAGCTGACAATGGCAGGCTAGAGCTCCTTTGTAGTTTTCTCTGCGGATGGGCCGGAAGATAAGATAGTGTTGGCAAAATCAGTGTTTATACTGCATTTCATGCCTTTTCCAAACTCTTGTGTCACTTCGGAATATACTTGCGAGCAGAAGTGTTGTTATTGTTTATATACTCACGGGGTTCTATCTGTATCCGCTCAGTGTCAGGATCAGGCGTTCCTGTGTCGCCACACAAAGGCGAATGAATGCAGCGCTGCCTATTGTGTGTGTGTGCAACTGGACCGACAGCCTTATTTGTGATTTCTTGCCTTCATTCGCATGTTTAACAAGTTCTCCATTTTTACTATATTTCATTATTTTACGTTACCAAACAGGTTACTTGCTTCTGCCTAAACATGAGCTTCTAAAATCAATCAATCAATCAGCCTAACGGATCTGGTTAATACCACTTAGTCTCTATTTTGCTGTAACGTTCAACAATACATCGCATCAGCTTGCACGGTCAGCGCCATAGTCATATGCATTATTTATAAAGTTTGGCTCACCCACTTGTGTGGTCCATGGGTTTCTGTATTCTCCTGCTTGATAGAAAACCATTGTTATTTTGAAAGCTAGGGGAAGTGTAATGCTCATACTTGAGATGGAAAAGATGAAAAGTTTTAGATGATGAAAAGACAATGGCTTGATGTACAAGTAAGCACTCAAAACTGAAGTGGATACCTTGAAAGGACACTTTAGTTTATGAGATTTAATGTAAGTCAGACTGTATTACGTTTTGAAATGACACTAAATGCTCTCTTGCTAAATTTACATTCAAAGGTGAAGTATGTAATTTCTGCACCACCGAACAGTAGTGCACAAATAAACATTGTTTTCAAACAGCTTTCCAAATGAAAACAGATAGTCCCGCCCCCAACTCACGCCATTGGTTGAGTCAGTGTTGTTGTGTCGCACTGGATAGGCCGCTCAAAACAAACAAAGGAATTTTAAAGCACCACAGAGACACAGTGTTTACAGTTTTCGAGAAAATTAACCTACAAATACTTACTTTGTTTGCACTGCATATTAAGCTGGGACAGGAGAACGTATTTTAACACTGAAAATGTTACACACAATGTTACGAGCAAGAGTGCTGTTGTTTCATATATCAGCAAGGCTGTGATTTGGTCGTAGGTGCAAGGTTGCAGGCTTCTATACAACAGTTAAATTGAATTAACTTGCATTTAGATAAAAATTGGCCAGTTTGTTTGTACATTTTTTCTCCACCAGCAAAAATAGTTCCAAAACAACCTAAAGCATCAAGTACAACTCCACTCTCTGCACTGCTCATGGTGTTTTGTTTGTAAACGAATCATCTTTTTTGAATGAATCTTTCATGTGAATGAATTTGCATACATTGTTTGGGTGGAGAAAGGACTCTGTGTTGAGTCAATGACTGAATGACTCGCTCATGACATGAAAGATGCTCATTTGTCGTCACCTGCTGGAGTAAATATGCAATCTCCAGAAATGGTGACAACGAATCAGTGAATGAAATCAAAATGAATGATGAATCAACCACTATTTGGAACATCACGAACACGGAGAAGCAGAGCAATACAAATATTGAAGCATCCCAGTGCAACACCGCTCGTCCAATCAGAATTCGAGGACTGGAACTAACTAAAATAATATAGAAAACCACCAACTAGAAAGCATTCTGAAAACTAATTTGAGCTTGTGAAAATCTGAGTTTGCAGTATTTTTAATAGGATATAATGTCTTGTTTTCATCCATTGCCTTTCAAATATAAATTTTATTGTGGCTTTGCTTAGTATCTAATAATATTTCTGTTCTGTCTTTTTCATTTTCTCCACTGGAGGGAATGCGTGAGGAGCATGACAGATAACTGTGTCAGGAACATGGAGGGTACAGGACAGCCTGGAGCTGGAGACGGCAAGTGAAGGCTCTTAGATTATAGAAGGAACACACCCACATTTGCAGTACCTGGCACTAATGTAAAAGTCAAACATCACAGAACATCTGCAAGTCCAGTCTGTCCATTTGGAGTGTAATTCAGTTTGAGTATAATGTGCAGTGTTTTTGGGGCAGAGATAGATTACTTCGTTTCAGTTTATCTACTGTGTCTGTGACCAGGCACTGGCTGACTGTGGGATGTTGCTATGGAAACACTTGCCCTGCACTAGGGTGAGTTGTATTTCACCCAGCGCTGTGCCCCCATTGCTTTAATACGCTGTATATGAAACTGTAATTTAAGATCCCTCTTCAAGAAAAAATGTGAAATTTAGATTATTTTTTTTTTAGAAAAAAAAAAAAGGATAAAATTGTCATAATTTACTCAGCCTCAAGTTGTTCCAAAACCCTTATGCCTATGAACACAAAAGGAGATGTTAGGCAGGATGTTAGCCTCAGTCACTCTACTCACTCACATTCACTCTACTTGTTTGGAAAAAAAGATGCAATGAAAGGGAATGGTAACTGAGGCTACAGACTTTTGTGTTCCACGGAAGAAAAAGTCATTCATGTTTTTAACAACATGAGGGTGAGTAAATGATGACAAAATGTACACATTTAGGTGAACTGACCCTTTTATTTTTGCTTCATGCTGCTCTATTTTGTTTATTTTTACTTAAAGAGATAGTTCACCCAAAAATGAAAATCCTGTCATCATTCTGGCATCTTTTTTCTATACAATAAAATTGAATGGTGACTGAGGCTAACATTCTGTATAACATCTCCTTTTTTGGGGGGGATTTTTCCCCTTTTTCACCCAGCGCGCTTTTTAAGTCCTCGTGGTCACGTAGTGATTCGCCTCAATCTGGGTGGCGGAGGATGAATCCCAGTTGCCTCCGCATCTGAGACCATCAACCTGCACATCTTATCACGTGGCTTGTTGAGCGCGTTGCCACGGAGACAGCGCGTGTGGAGGCTTCATGCCATCCACCGCGGCATCCGCGCTCAACTCTCCACGCACCCCACCGAGAACGAACCACATTATAGCGACCACGAGGAGGTTACCCCATGTGACTCTACCCTCCCTAGCAACCGGGCCAATTTGGTTGCTTAGGAGACCTGGCTGGAGTCACACAGCATGCCCTGGGATTTGAACTAGCGAACTCCAGGGGTGGTAGCCAGCGTCTTTTACCACTGAGCTACCCAGACCCCCCTCTCCTTTTGTGTTCTACGGAAAGAGAGAGTCATAAGGGTTTGGAACAACATGAGGTTGAGTAAATAAAGGCCCCCCCTTTTTTTTTTGTTAACAGAATGTTCATTTTTGGGTGAACTATCCCTTTAAGAGGTCTCTGTCTGGTATTTTAGATGATGTTAATAGGGAATTATCTAGTAATTTTTCTAAAATGTACAACCCAATTCCAAAAAAGTTGGGACAGTATGAAAAACAAAAAGGAGTGATTTGTAAATTATATTCACCCTTTGCTATATTGAAAGCACTACAACTACACATTATATAATGTTTTTCCTTGTGAATTTCATTGTTTTTTGAAAATGTATAGTAATTTCAAATCAGATGATTGCAACACGCTCCAAAAAAGTTGGGACAGTCGAGTGTTTACCACTGTGAAACATCACCAGTTCTTCTAATAACACTTATTAAGCATTTGGGCACTGAAGAAACAAGTTTAAGTTTATATTCATTATGCAGGTCTTCAGCTGCACAATTGTACGGGGTCTTTGTTGCCATATGGTGTGCTTCATAATGCACCACACATTCTCAAATGGAGACAGGTCAGGACTGCAGGCAGGCCAATCTAGCACCCACGATCTCTGCTTACACAGCCATGCACTTGTAATCCAAGCAATATGTGGTTTGAAGTTGTCCTGCTGGAAAATGCAGGGACATCCCTGGAAAAGATGGTGCTGGATGGCAGTATATGTTGCTCCAATATTTGTACATATCTGTCTGCATTCATGGTGTTCTCACGATGTGCGAGTTATCCATGCCATGGGCACTGACACACCCCTGGCCCATACAGACACTGGCTTTTGGACCTGACACTAATAACAGCTTGGATGGCCCTTTTTCTCTTTGGCCTGGACAACACAATGGCTTTGTTTTTCAAAAACTTTTTGAAATGTGGACTCTTCGGACCAAAAAACACAGTTCCACTGTTCTACTTTCCATCTAAGATGAGACTGAGCCCAGAGAAGTCAGCAGCGCTTCTGGACAGTGTTGATGTAGGGCTTCTGCTTTGCATAATATAGTCTTAACTTGCATCTGTGAATGCAGCGGCGAGTGGTGTTGACTAACAAAGGTTTACAAAAGTAATCCCAAGCCCATGTTCATGATATCCATTACAGATGAATGCCATTTTTTAAGACAGTGATGTCTGAGGCATCAGAGATCACACGCATTCAGAAGTGGTTTTCGTCTTGCCTTTTACGCACTGAGATTTGACCAGATTCCTTGAATCTTTTAACTATATTGTGCACTGTAGAGGGTGAAATACCCAAAATCCTTCCGGTATGTCTTCGGGGAACATTGTTCTCAAAGTGCTGGATTATTTGCTGAAACATCTGTTGGCAAATTGACAAGTCTTGAATGATCCTTGCTCTCGAAGGACTAGGCTGTTTTTGGAGGCTCCTTATACAATATACAGTACTATGACATGATTGCCTCACCAGTTTAACATCTCCTGTTTCACATCACCTTGTTGTTTCAACTGTTATTAGTCTTAAATTGCCTCTGTCTCAACTTTTTTGGAGCCTGTTGCAATCAAATCAAATGATTTGAAATTACTGTACATTTTCAAAGAACAATGAAATTCACAAGGAAAAACACACATGTAGTTGTAGTGCTTTCAGTATAGCAAAGGGTGAATATAATTTACAAATCACTCCTTTTTGTTTTTATTAGCATTTTTCATACTGTCCCAACTTTTTGGGAATTGGGGTTGTAGTTTATTTAGAGCTCTTTAACAGAACATTACTTTACATTTCTGATCATTACATTATGAAGTTATTTGTCACTCTTCTCACTCTCTGCAGCCTCTCACAGGCAATGCCCAACTGCTCCTCTCTAAGCAATGGCCTGGCAGAACACTTCCTCGTTCAGATATGGCTTTGATCTTGGGGGACATTATCAGGATCTACATCTGCTGGGCACCGGAGCATCCGGCCTCGTCCTCTCTGCGGTGGACAGGCGCAGTGGCCTGCGTGTGGCGGTGAAGAAGCTGGTAATGCAAGATGCTGTGAGTGTAAAACACGCTCTGAGAGAGGTGAAGATCACCCGCCGCCTTCAGCATGAGAATGTGGTCAGGGTGTATGATGTGTTAGGGCCATCAGGTCACCCCTTACCACGTGACCTCACCCATGTGCCAGCAATATACATTGTGCAAGAGTGTATGGAAACAGACTTGGCACGGTTACTAGAGCAAGGGCCGCTGCCAGGCGAACACGCCACCCTGCTCTTTTATCAGCTTCTTCGTGGGCTCAAGTTCATCCACTCGGCCAACGTGCTGCACCGTGACCTGAAGCCAGCAAACATCTTCATCAACACTGAGCAACTGCTGCTGAAGATCGGAGACTTCGGCCTAGCTCGCATTGTCGACCCACATTACTCTCACAAGGTAGGAGTCTTTGCAGCATGGAAGAACTGGCTACTTCACATGTTGTTTCACTCATTATAAAGAATAGCAGACATTAGATCAGTGTTTTCCAATCCTGGTTGTGGAGTATACCAAAAATGCACATTGTTCGATTAGGGAAATCTCTAATTTGTGTAGTAGTGTTGGCACCAGGATTGGGAAACACTGATCTAGATGTAGGTCTTTGTTTGTATAATACACTGGCTCCTAACAAAGCTCATCAAATTTAGCTATAGTGAAGACTCCATTAGATTACACTACATGTTTAGTTTTTCAGGGTTCTCACGGTCATGGAAAACCTGGAAATATCAGGGAATTTTAAAATGGTGTTTTCAGAGTTGGAAAAGTAATGGAAATTGCTATAATGAAACATTATTCTAGTTATGTTCTGCTCAGTATTGACGATCAGCTAAATATTGCTCTTGTGTGTAGAGTAAAACTTGCTAGCAAGAAATGATGTTTGATTTGTGAGTGATCATCAATCATTTGAATCAGCTCTTTTCAATAATTCGTTCAAACCTGTTCATATATAGTTCTGAATGATTCATTTATGAATTATACTCTCATGACTGGAAAGGTCATGGCAATTTATCGTATATACATACACCGATCAGCCACAACATTAAAGCCACCTGCCTAATATTGTGTAGGTCCCCCTCGTGCCGCCAAAACAACACTAACCCACATCTAATAGCATTCTGAGATGATATTCTTCTCACCACAATTGTACAGAGCGGTTATCCGAGTCACTGTAGACTTTGTCAGTTCGAACCAGTCTGGCCATTCTCTGTTGACATCTCTCGTCCACAGAACTGCCGCTCACTGGATGTTTTTTGTTTTTGGACCATTCTGAGTAAATTCTAGAGACTGTTGTGCATGGAAATCCCAGGAGATCAGCAATTACAGAAATACTCAAACCAGCCCATCTGGCACCAACAATCATTCATGCGATTATCAGCCAAACGTGTGGCAGCAGTGCAGTACATAAAATTGGGCAGATACAGGTCAGGAGCTTCAGTTAATGTTCACATCAACCATCAAAATGGGGAATTTATTTTATCCCAGTGATTTGGACCGTGGCATGATTGTTGGTGCCAAATGGGCTGGTTTGAGTATTTCTGTAACTGCTGATCTCCTGAAATTTTCACGTGCACTGTCTAGAGTGTATAGAGAATGGTGTGAAAAACAAAAAACATGTAGCGAATGGCAGTTCTGTGGGTGAAAACGGCTTGTTGATGAGAGAGGTCAATGGAGAATGGCCAGACTTGTTCAAGCTGACAGAAAGGCTACGGTAACACAGATAACCCCTCTGGACAATTGTAGTGAGCAGAATAGCAACTCAGAATGCACAACATGTCGAACCGTGAGGCGGATGGGCTGCAACAGCAGAAGACCACATTGGGTTCCACTTCTGTCAGCCAAGAACAGAAAGCTGAGGCTGCAGTGGGCCTGCATGTCGCAGCAGAAATCCAGATTTGTCAGACAAGGTGATATTTTTCCAATCGTCTACCGTGCAGTTTTGGTGAGCCTGTGCCCACTGCCGCCTCAGTTTCCTGCTCTTAGCTGACAGTATTGTTACCTAGAGGGGTATTCTGCTGCTGTAGCCCATCCGCCTCAATGTTCGACATGTTGTACTTTCAGAAATGCTTTTCTGCATAGCACTGTTGTAATGTGTGTTTATTTGGGTTACTGTCACCTTCCTGTCAGCTTGGACCAGTCTGGCCATTCTCCGTTGACCTCTCTCGTGAACGAGGCTTTTCCGTCCACAGAACTGCCGCTCACTGGATGTTTTTTGTTTTTCGCACTATTCTCTATACACTCTAGAGACTGTTGCGTGTGAAAATCCCAGGGGTTCAGCAAATACTCAAACCAGCCCATCTGGCACCTAAAATCATGCCAAGGTCGAAATCACTAAGATCACATTTTTCCCCATACTGATGGTTGGTGTGAACATTAACTGAAGCTCCTGACCCATATCTGCATGATTTTATACATATATGATATTACACTGCTGCCACATGATTGGCTGATTAGATAATCGCATGACTAAATAGGTGTACAGGTATATCTAATAAAATGGTTGGTGAGTGTACTCTCTCTCTCTCTCTCTCTCTCTCTCTCTCTCTGCTAGATTGATAGATTGATTGAATGATTGATTTATCTAGTACCGCCAGACTTTTTTTTTTTTTTTTTGAGAGTGTGGTTCATTCTGAATAAAACTGATAAGAACTGGTTATAGTGGTGAGTTTCTGGGAACTATATTAGATGTTAGTATGTACTTACTGTAATTACAAGCTTTCATTGTGGTTCACCCAGTAGTGTAGTCTAGGGCATACGCCGTATGCCCACCTATCTGGGCATCCATATCTTGATACGAATGGCCGCCAGTACAATGAGTATAGTCCTTTGACCCAGAACTTTTTCAATGTAATAATACGATGCCGCAGCACCGTTGAGTGAATTGTGTTATTATTATTATTATTATTATTATTATTATTATTTTAAAAAGCATGGAGCTGTGGAAGCGCTACTGATGGCACTGGCAAGACAGACAGTCTGACTACGCTGATCCACCAATCAGAACGTTCATTTTAGATGTGATTGAATATTTGCTAACCAATCATATTTTCCGTTTCAGTAAGGGGCGGGACATTTCTAGTGTCTAATGCTGATGCACAATTATGGAGTAACCATAATTTGCGCTGTAAATGTATTTCCCTGCTAAACGTGTGTGTGTGTGTGTGTGTGTGTGTGTGTGTGTGTGTGTGTGATATATATATATATATATATATATATATATATATATATATATATATATATATATATATATATATATATATATACACATAAGACATTTTATATACAGTAATCACAGGACACAGTTGTCCAGCATCTGTGAAGACGAGCATCAATTACTAGCATGGGTGCAATAATATGCAGTATTTTCACAAAGTTTAATTGCATAAGTTAAATATATTTCACTTATGCAATTAAACTTGGTGAAAAAACTGCATATTATTGCACCCATGCTAGTAATTGATGCTCGTCTTCGCAGATGCCGGACAACTGTGTCCTGTGATTACTGTATATCGAATGTCATTTTTTTTTACATCAAATGCTGCATTCAAACCTATTATATTGTTTGTTTGGAGTTTATTAAAGCATTTGGGCCATGCATGCAAGTTAGGGCTGGGCGATAGGATGATGTAATCGGATATCAATGATGTCTTACAAAGATCCCGATGCCGATTGCGAACAGATGATGATCGACAATATTGGGAAATGACAAGGTAGAGGTAGTTAAATACGATTTTTGATCACTTCGTTATTTTATTGCTTTTTTCATTTAAAGTGCAGTTTTGAATTTAGAAATGTCTTTTATGTTTTTCTTGTTTCAATAAATGAATTACATTTTTAAACCAAAATCAATAAAGCAAAATTATCAATTTTTTTTTTTTTTTTTTTTACATATCACCCAGCCCTAATGCAAGTACTACTGCCTGTTTGATCTAGGTGACCCTACCTTAACCCTACTAATAAAATAACAACTATGATCTGTGTAATCTGTGCCCATATAAGTTTTTTCATGGATTGCATGTAGAAGTCTTATTCCTTGGACATCATGCCCTACAGAGTTACACAATAATTAGGAACAATTATCTTAAATATTATGGGATCTAAAAGATTAATGTGGCACTTTACCGTCTCATTGTGCATGTGTATTATTTAGTAGAGCACACTGTGTAATACTAGCACACTGAGAGGACAGCATTAATGGAAAGCGTTTTGTGAGACAGGACAAGGTGAAGTGAATGATCAGAGAAGGGGTGATGACACAATTTGGTGATGGAGGGAACAGCTTTACAAAAAATAATCTTACCCAAGAAATTATATAAGGGCCAGTCTTGTAAGAGCCTTCCAAATGTCAGAGACCACTGAAAATGCTTCTGTTTTGCTTCATTCAAATTTAATACAAATGTCTTCATTACAAATGTCTGTTAGCATAATAAAATGTGTAAAGAGTTGAATTGCAAAATTAAAATTAAATCTCAGAATTTCTTAGTATTTGATATGTCTCCCTTTTCCTTTAATGAAAGCATAAACATGAATTGGAATGGACAAAACCTGATGATGCATGTTATGCCAGCATTATTTGAAAATATTCCAAAAAGTTTGCTGTTTGTTTGTTTGCTGCTGCTTATTATTATTATTTATTATTTATTTTTATTTATTTATTTTTTTACAAAGGTCAGTATCGCACATTTACTTACATTTGATTAGAACCTAG
Source organism: Myxocyprinus asiaticus (assembly GCF_019703515.2). Lineage (NCBI taxonomy): Eukaryota > Metazoa > Chordata > Actinopteri > Cypriniformes > Catostomidae > Myxocyprinus > Myxocyprinus asiaticus. The sequence continues at coordinate 22,595,962 of NC_059376.1, read as the reverse complement.
AAACAGTACATATCTTAAAATTTCCAAGTTTAAATAATTTAAAAAAATCCTAGATTTTCAATATGGTCTCAGATTCCATTGTATTTTCTGTCTGTAATTTTGTATTGCAGTAGTCAGTGCATTTGCTTCAGTGAATTAAAAGCAGTAGTTCTTTTGACATAATTACTAAGCAAGTGCCTGAAACTCTGCTACTCAGTGCTGGGAGCATCTGTTCCCCTATCAGCATGGAGGGAACATTTAGTTCTCAAATCTAGAGGAACACTGATACAGTAAGTGGACTATGGATTCACAGCAGCATCTGGATCCACATGTGATAGTTACACAGGCAGGAGGCTGAGGAGGCCCCAGATGGTAATACGCCTTCAGTCTGATGTAAAGAATAAGGACACTGTGCTAAAGATGTTGAGGACACTGAACTTCATCTATAATCTAAATAGGAAGCCATGTGCTCATTCATCTTTTCTATAGCCCGTTAAAGGGATAGTTTACCCAAAAATGAAAATTATCTCATTATTTACTCACCCTGATGATATCCCAGGTGTGTATGACTTTCTTTCTTCACCAGAACACATTTGAAGAAAAACAAAAATTTCTTAGCTCAGTAGGTCCTTAAAATGCAAGTGAATGGAGATTTCTCTTTTGAAGCTCCAAAAATCACAGACAGGCAGCATAAACATCATTGATACGACTCCAGCGGTTAAATTAATGTCTTCTAAAGCAACACGGTCACTTTTGGTGCGAAAAAGATAAATAATGAAGTACTTTTTAAACTCTAAATCATTCTTCAGGTCGGCAGCTGTATGCGCATATAATCGCATTGGCATTTGAAATGCAAGAACTGATGCATGTGCGTCACAGTGATTTTTACTAGTGAGGAGGAGGAACACTGTACAGTAGCTTGGTTGATTTTGGTTTAGATTTGTATTTATCTGTTTCTTTACTCACAATGGTGCATTTGTGTGCTTATCCTGGATGTCTCAACGGAGTGGAGAATGTGAGATTACGTCTGTATCATGGCAACGTGAATATGTCACAGGAGAGACCACTTGGACTCCACCCTCTCCTGAAGCGTTGGACTATAGTAAAAAGTACTTAAATATTTATCTTTTTTTGCACCAAAAGCAATCATGTCACTTTAGAAGACATTCATTTAACAGCTGCTGTCGTATGGATGACGTTTATGCTGACTGCCTGTGATTTTTGGAGCTTCAAAAGACAAATCGGCATTCCCTTGCATTTTAAGGACCTACTGAGCTAAGATATTTTTTTTCAAATGTCTTCTGGTGAAGAAAGAAAGTCATACATGCCTAGGATATCATGAGGGTGAGCAAAAAATGAGAGAATTTTCATTTTTGGGTGAACTATCCCTTTAATGATAGCTGAACAGTGTAAGCAGCAATTTAAAAAAGATACACAATAGATCAATGTTTCCCAAACTTTTTGTGTCTGAAGAAACCTCGCAGGTCCATCAGTAAGGTTCAAGTACACTTTCATCAACACCAAGCCAGCAATGTGTTCCTGTACCTCATATTATATTGGATATAATTTTAGATTATCATAGACATTATTAAAATCACTTTAGTTTCACCAACAACAATCAATATTGTGGGTGAAAAATAGACACACCAAGTAGCACACTGGTGACCTGCTCCATAATTTTGAGTCACTTTGTCCCAGAGTAAAAAGCAATTCAATGGTTATAGCTTGGTAGTGGTTTGGATAAAAAACATAAGTATATAATTAGAAGCTTAGACTTTCAATTCAATGTGTTTGTTTGTCAAAGTTACTCAAAACATTTTTTTTGTAACTTCTGTTTTATAGGTTTAACCAAGCAAAATCAAAATTTTTCCAAGTACCCCCTGGAACTTTAAGTACCCGCTGGGGTACGAGTACCCCTGGTTAGGAGTCACTGCTCTAGATTATAGATATGAAGGTACTCTAAGCTATATTAAATCCCTTAATCACATTTCTTATGGTTCGATTTGTTTCAGCATGTATGTTGCACTGATAGTCTATGGCAGTGCAAAACCAGCATCATAGACATTAATAGGTCACGATGCCTGATTCACGGCATCATTGTTTGTCATGTTGGATTTATTCAGTCTTTGTGGGTCCTGACTCCCACCAGTCAGTTTCAAAGGCCCGAGTGAATCAGCTCCAGTGTGAACATAAAGGCACAGTGTAAGCAGGAGATGTAAAAAGCGTTTGTGTTTGTGTCACCATCACCCTTCAGATTCACCCTATTGAGCAGCCTGCTAAAAGCACACAAATAATTCATCACCTGGGCTCAGGGGCAGAGTGGGAGGTGAGAAAGAAGTGGAGAGGATGAATGAAGGCAGGAAGGATGAACTGAAGAAAGCAGAAAGGGGGTATTGGAAGCCATAGGGTTTCATAAGCTGTTTCTCATCAGTCATTAGACTGATGCCGGGTCACTTGTTTTGGGAGAAACATATGGGTGGTTGAGAAGGGGAAAAAGTGAGGTTAGGTAATTACTTAAGTAGTTACAGATTGGTATATTAAATAGTTTTTCCTTTATTGCATTCAAATTTGGTTTATTCATTTTCTGCGCCACTAGTCTCACCAAACTGAATTGGAAAAATAATGACCGTTTTCAAATAGGCTTCCTGAACACTCAACCCCCCCACCCCCCAAACAACTGATCAATGTTTTGATAGAGCTACAGTGTTCACACTTTTTGTGACAATCAGCCTATGGTTGTCTCTGCATATTAAAATCACAAAAGACAAAAATCACATAAGTCAGCACTAAAGTAATCCATAAGACTCCAGTGGTTAAATCAATGTCTTCAGAAGCGATTTGATAGGTGTGGGTGAGAAATAGATCAATATTTAAGTCTTTTTTTACTATAAATTCTCCTCCCTGCTCAGTCAATCTACACTTTAACTTTCACATTCTTCTTGTGTTTTTGGTGATTCACATTCTTCCTGCATATTGCCCCCTACTGGGCAGTGACAAGAATTTCTAGCAAAAAAGGATTTACCCACACCTATCATATCACTTTTATGCAGCCGCGTCTCTACATTAGGGGCAAGTGGGGTAAGCCCTGGCAGAGGTGGTGCTGTTGTGCAAATTTCATGGCATCATCATAATACAAGAAAAAGGTATATATTTGTTTGAAAAATTCTATTATTATTAAGGGATGTTGCGTAAAAGCCATTTAATCTTTGTCATTTGCTATGCGTGGGGCTAGTCCTTCATCCTCAATGTTAATCAACGGCGATCTGGAGAATGTCATGTGCATGTGTAATGAGCATTCAACAATGGCCTGAGGGGATAGTTTGTCTTTGCCTCTGAGCCAATCAAAAGCTTTGATCATATTTATGTCAGCTGTTGACATGAGAATCGGAAGTTACCGGGTGCAGAGTTGACCTGTGTATTAATAATAATTCCTTACATTTATATAGTGCTTTTCTAGGCACTCAAAGTGCTTTACATAGTGTAGGGGGAACCTCCTAAACCACCACCAGTATGCAGCATCCACCTGGATGATGCAACGTCAGCCATAGTGCACCAGAACACCCACCACACACTAGCTATTGGTTTAGAGGAGAGTAGAGTGATGTAGCCAATTCAGGGATGGAGATTATTAGGGGGCCATGATAGATAAGGGCCAATGGGGGGAATTTGGCCAGGACACCGGGGTTGTACCCCTAGTCTTTACAAGAAGTGCACTGGGATTGTTTTAATGACCACAGAGAGTCAAGACCTCGGTTTAATGTCTCATCTGAAAGACTGTGCTTTTTTACAGTATAGTGTCCCCGTCACTCTACTGGTGCATTAGGACACACACAGACCGCAGGGTGAGCACCCCCTGCTGGCCTCCCTAATACAACTTCCAGCAGCAACCTTAGTTTTCCCCAGGAAGTCTCTTATCCAGGTACTAACCAGGCTCAACCCTGCTTAGCTTTAGTGGGCAACCAGGCAAGAGCTGCAGGCAGGGTTGGGAGGGTTACTTTTGAAATGTATTCCACTACAGATTACAGAATACATGCTGTAAAATGTAATTTGTAACATATTCCGTTAGATTACTCAAGGTCAGTAACATATTTTAAAACTTTGGATTACTTCTTCAGCACTGGTAGATTTTTTCACTTGTTTTGACTATAAAAACTCTGCCAGTACAGTAAGACAAAATACACATTAAAAATACATTCTCTGAAAAACCTAAATATCTTATGCAGAGTTGTTTCTAAAACTAGATAAATCAAATTGATCTTGTTTTAAGGATTTTTAGATATTTTTACAGGAAAACAATACAAAAATTATTATCAAGAATACGATTTTTGCCCTAATATCAAAGGTCTTACTAGAAAAAATAAATTATGATCTAACATGAATTTTCTTGATAAAAAATATGATCGTGCCTGGTAACATGTGCATGTAAAATGGCTAGAAATAGCAGTTTAGCTTAGCATAAAGCTGACAATTTACACAAGGTTTATTTCTATTTCTTCTGCTCCAAACTTACTTCAAACTAACTTCTCTGTCTGCTCGTATGAATGTAACACATCATAAGAAAGTGTTTCACCGCTGTTCAAATGCACTTTGGATCGCATCATTTATATGTATAAATGTTTTCCATCTGAAAGCTCTAAATATTTAATGAAACAAATGACAATAAAATGCAAAGAAATCTATTCAGTAATCAAAATACATTTGAATGTAACTGTATTCTACTTACCAATGATTTAAATTTTAACTATAGTGGAATACAGTTACAAATATTTTGTATTTTAAATACGTAATCCCGTTACATGCATTCCATTACTCCCCAACCCTGGCTGCAGGGTGATATGGCTGCTGGCCATATCACCAACTTCATTGGTAAGTTTTAAAAGCAAATTTTTTTCTAATGCGCTGCTGGTTGGATTTGTTAAAATGCACCGTTCATCATTTCGGTTAATTGTATGCCAGTGCGTTGAGGTGTTGTGCTGTTGGTGCATTGGTGCATACACTAAATTATGACCCTGAGACGCCACTGGACGGATGTAAATTATGCAGACAGAAGTCATAGAAAGAAATGTATCCTACAAATTGGACAGGATACACCACTAGTCGTCCAACAACAAACTAGTAAGTTTAATATTTTTATCTGTGGTGATTTTAAAGTGATGAATTAAAAGATGCTACTTTTTGTAATGTTTAAGCGTGCTGACAGCGTGCGGTGCATTGCGTGTAGTTACTATCAACAACAAGTAAACTTTGAAAAGTTTATTTAAGCACTGCTTCTGTACAAATTAATCACGTTCAACAATAAATGTACATTTTAGTCATTATCTGACTTTAAATTGCCTGCTGTGAGCAATGTTCCCATTATTATGCACAGGCCTGGCTCCAGCTCTAAGATGTAAGGTGGGCCATAGGACCCGCCAGGTGGGCCGAACAGTTGGAGGGGTGGGTGTAGGTGTAATTCTCAAGGTGGACCAAGTTCATGATTGTGTGGGCCAGGCACCCCAGGCCCCCCTGTGGAGCTGGGCCTGATTATGCATAGTCCACAGGTTTTGTGGACAGTAATTTTATAGAGTCTCTTGCTAATTCTTTATGTCTGACAGACAACGGATTTCTTTAATAAACTGTTGCAGAGAAAAAAGCTGTTGGATGCCTTGAACTACATGTAGCGCACCCACAATAATCTTGCATTTATGCACTTTTGAAGCACTCCAGTTGCATTGAAGCACATCACTGAGCTCGGGATGTGCATACAGTGCATCCGGAAAGTATTCACAGAGCTTCACTTTTTCCACATTTTGTTATGTTACAGCCTTATTCCAAAATGGATTAAATTAATTATTTTCCTCGAAATTCTACAAACAATACCCCATAATGACAACATGAAAGAAGTTTGTTTGAAATCTTTGCAAATGTATTAAAAATAAATTGATTTGGAAAGGCACACACCTGTCTATATAAGGTCCCACAGTTAACAGTGCATCCCAGAGAACAAACCAAGCCATGAAGTCCAAGGAATTGTCTGTAGACCTCTAAGACAGGATTGTATCAAGGCACAGATCTGGGGAAGGGTACAGAAATATTTCTGCAGCATTGAAGGTCCCAATGAGCACAGTGGTCTCCATTATCCGTAAATGGAAGAAGTTTGGAACCACCAGGACTCTTTCTAGAGCTGGCCACCTGGCCAAACTGAGCAGTCAGGGGAGAAGGGCATTAGTCAGGGAGGTGACCAAGAACCCGATGGTCACTCTGACAGAGCTCCAGCATTTCTCTGTGGAGAGAGGAGAACCTTCCAGAAGAACAACCATCTCTGCAGCACCCCACCAATCAGGCCTGTATGGTAGAGTGGCCAGACGGAAGCCACTTCTCAGTAAAAGGCACATGACAGCCCGCCTGGAGTTTGCCAAAAGGCACCTGAAGGACTCTCAGACCATGAGACACAAAGATTGAACTCTTTGGCCTGAATGGCAAACATCATGTCTGGAGGAAACCAGGCACCGCTCATCACATGGCCAATAACATCCCTACAGTGAAGCATGGTGATGGCAGCATCATGCTGTGGGGATGTTTTTCAGCGGCAGGAACTGGGAGACTAGTCAGGATCGAGGGAAAGATGAATGCAGCAATGTACAGAGACATCTTTGATAAACCTGCTCCAGAGTGCTCTGGACCTCAGACTGGGGCGAAAGTTCATCTTCCAACAGGATAACGACCCTAAGCACACAGCCAAGATAACAAAGGAGTGGCTCCGGGACAACTCTGTGAATGTCCTTGAGTGGCCCAGCCAGAGCCCAGACTTGAACCCGATTGAACATCTCTGGAGAGATCTGAAAATGGCTGTGCACCGACGCTCCCCATCCAACCTGATGGAGCTTGAGAGGTCCTGCAAAGAAGAATGGGAGAAACTGCCCAAAAATAGGTGTGCCAAGCTTGTAGCATCGTACTCAAAGACTTGCGGCTGTAATTGGTGCCAAAGGTGCTTCAACAAAGTATTGAGCAAAGGCTGTGAATACTTATGTACATGTGATTTTTTTTTTTTTTTTCGTTTTTTATTTTTAATACATTTGCAAAGATTTAAAACAAACTTCTTTCACGTTGTCATTATGGGGTATTGTTTGTAGAATTTTGAAAAAAAATAATGAATTTAATTCATTTTGGAATAAGGCTGTAACATAACAAAATATGGAAAAAGTGAAGTGCTGTGAATACTTTCCGGATCCACTGTAAGTGGTGTCTTGTCCTAGATTGGAGTGTCTCGTAGTCGTATACCTCCTATTATTTTGTGTGTATTTATCAGTTTTCTTATTGTAGAGGTGCCCTTAGCATTCACATATCCCCCAGAAATACGTTGAGTTGTGATATATGCATTTTTTGCATCAGCTCTTGTATAATGAAAAATTGCAAATAATCGTAAAACCGGTTAACCGCGATTTTTTTTTTTTTTTCTCCTATGGTAATCTCCCTGTCAAAAACTCTCACCACGGCATCCCTAAAACAAACACCGCTGGACCGGACGGAGCGCAATTCCAAATGCAGGGATATCGATACTTGATTTTCTAAGTTTCAAACTATGTTTAACTTGGCACAACAACCAAAAAAGCGCTGTGTTTACGACGCAACGCAACCTAAGCGCTCTAAAAGCATCTGTCTGACGCATGTGTACACTGACGCATTCTTTGAAAAGCCCTTATAATAAGTATTTCTCTGACAGATTGAAGAATTCAGCTGGATATGGAAATAAATATGTTGCCTTTTAAAGCCAGATTTTGCCTTATCAATGCTTTACTCGTCTGCCTCAATAATGTAATGCATTTTAATTATCTGAATTATTATTTTTATAATATTTATAATTATTTAAATATAACTATGTATAATTTTTTGATCATATTTAATTATTGTTATTTGAACAGATATCTCAGCAAATATTTATATATGTGATTAATTAATGGCCATATCATGTTTTTGATAAATGGTAATTAAATGATAACCCTCATTTAAATGTAATTCATTTAAAGGGGTCATGACATTTTTTTTAAATTTATTTATTTTATTTTTTTTGGTATTTTAATATGTTCCTTGAGGTTCACTTATAATATTAGTAAAGTGTTTTTGCACAAAAAATAGTCATATACTGTTGTAAAAAATGATAATTTCCCACCCTCATTCTGACTCTCTGTCAGAAACACTCTGTTTTGGTGCTGCTTCTCCTTTAAGACATAACAGTAAACGCCCACTGTTATGATTGGCTCTCTGCTTTTGATTGACCTGCTCTCTACTTGCCATCTCACTGCTACTGGATGGGCTATGGAGTTAATGTAAATTCGGCTTTAATGTGTTGTTGTGGAGTAAGGTGACCAGTTTTCTGAAATGAAAAACGGGGACATTTCTAGTTTAGTGGTAAATATGTAATTGAAATTTCACATGCTACTTATCTATGATTTAAAAAAGGAGGACAATTTGGATGTTATGTATTTTGACCATGGTGAATATAGTAATGTGAACTATGGTATATCATACTCTTCTGAATATGTCTCAATGAAATTCTGATATCGAGGTAAAGTTGATCATTTTTAATTGTCTTCTGTTACAAGTTCATTCTTTTCTACACCGTATACAGTAGATGACACTGTGGCATAAAAGTGAACTAAACAATCATTTATAAACAATGACTGAATATAGGAACTATTGCAGCTGACTCCACAGCACAGGGACACCTGCCCTTGGTCACACTCTTTACATCACTCTTCTCACTCCCTTCTAAAATTCCTTCTCCTCTTTTCCTTCACCTTTACCTGGCACTTTCCTAAAAGTAAGACTGTAGGCTACTAATTTGCTTACTGGCAAACTGGCAGAGGATTTTCAAAAGAAATTAGTGTACTTGACTACCATTTCCCTCAGCATTACAACTGAAATCATATGAAACACTTACACTATGTATTATATCAGGGCCTGAAATTCATTTCTGAAGGGGTGATTGCCCCACTTAGATGCCCCATATTGTTGGGGATTTTTCCACTTTGTAGTCATGACACAAAGATATTCAATATTGTATAATAATAATAATTATTATTATTACACTATTTTACCTAACTGTTTCTATCAGTTATCTCATATGGACCTGTTTTTCTTAATTATACCTTTTATTTTGATCAACTCAAAATTTGCATTATGATGCTTCTTTTCAGTCACTTGTTTCCCAGCAAGGCGCAATGTAATATATGCTGTAATATGCTGACTTACATTTATTGTTGTTCTTTGCAGATACTTTATTATACATACAAATAGAGCTGCATCCCTGCAACTTGATCAATACAATTTCTATTATCTGAAATAACTTTTAATGTTTCAATGTATTTCACCCTAATCACTTATAGTTTCTCTCTTTCGATCCCTCAAACACACACACACTCTGCTGCGTGTCGTGACCACATTACCACCTCGGGTGTGCATTGTTTTTCAATGGGCCAGAGTCAGTTATTCCTTATGTATTTTCACTTAGCAGACTGTTTTGAACGCACAGTAAAAACGGGGACATTTCTGGGGACAGCTCCAGTTGGGGACAATCCGTCAAAAACCGGGACTGTCCCCTGAAAACGGGGATGTCTGGTCACCCTATTGTGGAGGCGGTCAGATGCAAATATCTACTAGTGTGACATCACAATGTGTAGGAAGTTGAGAATGAGTCATTTTGCCAGCTTAGTTTCAACAAATGCTCTTTTGCTGTGAGGGGGAAGTTTTGAGCTCTGAAACTTACAGTATGTTTTTGTAGTACAATGAACTCTTTCATGTGAAAAGATCAAGGGAAATGTAATTCCTCATGGCATGATCCCTTTAATTGTTGCATGTATGAGTTGTGTGTCGTGTATATGGAAAGTTTGAGCTTTTATCTTTTTCTACACAGGGATACCTGTCAGAGGGAATGGTAACTAAATGGTATCGTTCTCCACGACTGCTGCTCTCTCCAAATAACTACACAAAAGCAATTGACATGTGGGCTGCAGGCTGCATTCTGGCTGAGATGCTCACAGGACGCATGCTGTTTGCAGGTAACTTTAGAAAAATACTGTCTATTATGCAAGGGACTGTAAATGGATTTTTTCTCTTGCTCTTTTGGTTTCATATAGATCTTGTGCTGCACTTGATGAACAAGATGTCAGTCTTCATTATCAAGCCACAGTCTTAGAGTGTCCTCTTGTGGCTAAGCTGTGCAATGCAAAAATATACTTTAAAATCTCAAATACCACACTCCTCTTGTATTAGACTCTCAGTTATGCTTTATTTTTCATTTCTTTTATTGTCAGACAAAAAGCTTTTCCTAAGAGCATGCTTTTTTTTCTTTTATCATAACACTTCTCTCTTTGTTTGTCTTTTGAAAGGTGCTCATGAGCTGGAGCAGATGCAGCTGATTTTGGACACTGTGCCTGTGATTAGGGAGGAAGACAGGCAAGAACTGCTACGGGTCATGCCTTCTTTTGTCAGCCAAGGCTGGGAGGTCAGAAGGTCACTCAGAGACCTGCTGCCAGAGGTGGAGGAGAAAGGTGAGATGACAGAGAGGTGGACAAAAGTTTATACTTTAAACTAGTCTAGAATTAGCACTTACCAGTGTGGTTTGGTTTAGACTGTGAGATACTGGAATGACAAGACACTGTTGGTTAACCTCTTCAACTCTGCGGAGGTGAGGAGGAAACCATGAGGAGGCGCTATATGCCAAGCTGTTTTAACACTTAAAATACTGAAGTCCCAGGATACATAAGGCATTTGTGGTACATTTGAAAGCTTAGTATCTGAGCTTTTCAGAGGATCACTTTTGCATTTAGTTACATAAAATAACAAAATAAGGCCTGAAAACATTTGTCACAAATTGGCACCACCTAGAGTTTATGTTGTAAAATGAATATAAAAGACCTTCATATAGTGCTTAAATAGACAAGTCATATATCAGGAAGGTAAATGTACAGTATTTAAAGTATGTTTCCATAATACCACAGTTTGAATTATTTTCAAAAATATCACAAAGTGAATTTATTTTTGGTAAGGCATAAAATGCAAATGTAGCTTTTCTGTGCTGACCACTGATCTGTAAGACCCAAATAGCCTCAAACTTTATATCAAATCTTACCTTGGGTTGTTAGCTTTAAAATGAGTTAAAGAAATTACCTGTTTACAATACTTGTTTGTTAGTTTGCTTGGATGAATAATCCAATGTTGTGTCAAAAAAATTTAGAACAAAATATGAAGTCCGGTAGAAAAAGTATGAGAAACAAATCATTAGCAAAATAGGTTCCCATCTATAGAAGATTAAATGTTACACATCATTGTAAAGCTGGGATGCTTTCCAATGACACCTAGATTGGGCTTTAGACAACTCAGAAGCCAAGATATTCAACAAAACAATGTGAAAGCTCTCAGCACTTCAAAAAAAGACTTGTTGTCTTTGGGTGAGGGCTAAAATGCATTAGAGCGCCACCTACATTTCAGATAAGTATAATGTGATGGAAGGTGATGAAGGAAAAATATTGTTTTTTTTACTATTTGCTGCCATCCAGTGGAATAAAATAAGACTTTTTGCTTAAAAACAGAGAACACAGAACAGAAATGGCATGATTTTAAAGAATTTTAAAATAGTTATCTTAAAATTGTAAACATTTACATTGTTATTTATTAATTATTGCGATCATTTCTTAAAATATAGGGGATTATCTTTAAAATTAGACAATATTTATGAAATTAGTCCACTGTATGAGTGAACAGGGAGCTTTTGAATTTGAGTGTGAAAAATTTCAGGCGGCTGCCCAAAAATCATGCAGAGTATAAGAGGTTTTAAAAATTGTTAGTTTATGTGCTGACACATCAATATGACACTTTTACATCTATGACGCTGGAACGTCATGGTGTCATTCGTTAAATCTACATTTCAGGCATTGATGTCCTGGAGTGTATCCTCACATTTAATCCTATGGACCGGCTGACGGCAGAAGCAGCTCTGTCTCATCCATACCTGCAGAGATACTCGTGTCCTCAGGACGAGCCAGTCTCTCAGCAGCCGTTCCGCATAGAGGACGAGCTAGAGGACAGTTTGGCCACTGAGCACGCTCATGCATTCAGCTCCCACTGGGACAGGTACAACACTCATATGTCATACACTAAGTACTCTTTTCGACCCTCAAAGTTGGAATCTTTTCTTTATCGATGATGGAACATGTTACAGTTTGCCTGGCAGTCGTAGTTCCACTTCTGCTGACAGAGAGCAACAACTGCAACAGTATTAAAACCATTCTTGCTTTATAAGGAATGTTGTTTCATCTACATGCATGTGGCTAAGAAGATTTTTTTTTAGTTCATTAATTAAATGTCATGTTTCAAATACCACATTTGGTATTTATTATCCACTAACCACATTTTCTCTAACTTTAACTTAAGTCTCAGAAAGGAAGTGTTTTAACTGAAATTATGCAGCAAAAAAAGGGAGATTTAGATTTATTTGATTTTTTTTGGTAAAATCTGTTGATGTTTGGTTTTGATTTTCTAACTGGGATCTTTAACAATAAAAGTATGATCATTAAAAGTTTGCAGAAATATGCATACTGGGAAATGAAACACACAAGGCAATTTACACAGACAGAAACTGAAATGCCTGATTGTCTACTGATGATGTAGAATGCTGCTTAAATATAGAAACTCATTAAATCCCTGCATAATTAAATCTCATAGTTGACTCTTTGGCAACTTAATAAGAATGTCATTGTTGTTGTCCTCTGCGTGGCCATATGGCAGATCTGACAGGTCTTTCTTTACTGATCAGAGCAAGCAGCGGGAGGTGAATTGGCTTTTTAGCTCAGTGCACGAAGATCAAGACCACAGAAACTGATAAATGACCTTTAAAGTTTAACAATATTTCTTGACACCACATAAAAATGCTTTTGTTTGACAATAATTTTGACTGATCCCTAAAGTAATTCTCTTACACTGGAAGTCAGTGGGGCATTCTGCAGGGTTTAAAAGCACAAATGCGAAGCTCTTATTTTTGTTATTTAAAGCACTTAAACTAAGCCTATATTTATTCTTCCATCCTAAAATATGTATTATTTGAGCTTAAAAGTTGTTTAAATAATTGTTTTAGCGATTGGACTGCTATTCCAGGCAGATGAGCTTTGGGTGAATTGTTCTTCATATAAACAGTCCCTTTCTGGTGTCCTTGTGCACATTATGTGAATAAGTCTACACCATTCCGGAGCGGCATGACGTGTCACGTCAAAAGCAAGTTGCTCCCATTATAATTATAGATGCTGTCTACAGTGGATGTGACCTTTGCGGTGTTCATGTTGCACCAACAGTTTACCGATAGCCTGTTCTATTTCTGATGTGGTGTTGCTGAAGTCTTCTTGAGCTCAAAGCTGATTGTCAGTACACATTTTCTTATTAGAATGTTTGCTTCTACATGTGCAGTGTAGAAATCACTGCAGCACGATATCAGTTGCGTCCAGTGTAGACATGATGGTATCAGAGTTTAACTTTGTGCTCACAAGGTTAGTAAGCGAGTTTCCACAGAAGTCTCATGTTAACTCAATTTTAATGTTTATTCCGATGCAACGGCTTGCACCATTGACTTCCATTGTTAGTGCATTACAGTACATTTTTGATTGTTTTTACAAACTGAGGGACATGTCTAAATTATTGTCTGAAGTAATCAACATTATGTAACAGATGTTTACGACAAAGCGCAACAGTGCCCATTTCAGCCATCTTGGTTTGAGACATATTTTTCCATTGAGACTTTACAATTAGGTTCCATTTTTTAACATTAGTTAACAACATTAGTTAACATGAACTAACAATGAACAATACTTAAGCATTTATTAATCTTTGTTAATGTTACTTTCAACATATACATTTTTTAAATCAAAAGTTGCATTTGTTAACTTTAGTTAATGCACTATGAACTGACATGGACTAACAATGAACAATTAAATTTTTATTAACTAACATTAACAAAGATTAACAAATGCTGTAAAAAAATATAGTTTTCATTGGTTTTTTTTCATGATACCTAATGCATTAACTAAAATGTTAACAAATGGAACCTTATTGTAAAGTGATAGGACCATTTTTCCTATTTATTTCTTCTATAGGGATGCCATAAAAAAGAGTTCTAAGTCATGAACCAAATCAATCAGCTCCGAGGTAAATCATGCCATTACAAACTTTAATTTGAAGCAAAAAAGTATTTGAAAATTGGACAAAAAAACAAAGTTACAAGACTGTAGCCTACTTACCGTCTTACATGAGGGCATCATGAAGTATTGCGATTGACGCAATTGAATTTTATGTGATGGAAAAATCTAAAAATTTTGATTTTAAGTTGTTAATTATAGAAACAATATACAGTATTTAAATTTTATTTCAAAATTTTCAAATGATTGCAAATTTAGAATTAGTTTGAGTGTAGGGGGACCGACTCGATTGCGTCATGGAAGTGGGCGGTTGTTGCAGTGTTAGTTTGGCATGCTTTATTTAATGTGATTCTCTGATTAGTACTAGTAGAGTGTTTCTCTTCAGGATCATGGGTAGTAATTTCTTCACCAGAAATTCCGCTATTATACACAATTTCTAATACTGTAGATGGCATCAGAAGAGGCATATAACATCGATTAAAGGCTCATTTATACTTACTGGGCGAACAGGCTTCGCTTTGTTTGCCTACAAATGATGACGAAATGCAGTGATGTTTTTGTTCTGCCAATGTGTTCGTTTGGTGATATTTCTACTGTTCACGCACATCTCTGAAATTCTTGACAAAGGAGAACTTGACTAGTCGAAGAGCGTTGATGATTGATTAAAACTAATCATGGGTGTGGTTTGGATGTGACTTTTTTCATTTACAATTGGCATGCCAGCTGAGGCGTTGTTACCTAGATTACTGTCGTTACAATTGATAACTTTGAAGCCTGTTTCTCAGAGATTGTGCAGAAATATACTTTTTTTTTTTTTTTTTTTTTACATGATTTGCAACACAAACTCTACAAAGACAGTGCGGCCACGACATATGAGTAGAGAGAGATTGGAGTTTTTAAAAGTGCAAGAGGTCGTGACAAGTTTAATAAAGCAAAGAAGTGACGCGGCGCTAAATGCGGTGGTCCATGGAGAGAAAAACCTGCATTATTGGCTTTACTTGTGGCAGGAACAATACGTTAAACACCATGACATCACCCTAAACAAACTAGTTTTAAAACGAAGTATAAACACCGGCTTTGTTCACCCAAGAGAAAAAAGTTTGGCTTCTTCCAAAGTATAAACCAGGTTTATCAACCTCAGAGCTCACAGTAGATCTGTCTTTAAATGTTTTTACTTCTGGAACCCGACTGTTGCGCTCTCTGGAACATGTGTTGGACCTGGGACATTCCTATAATGTAACACAGTGGCCAATTGCTAATATGGTCTGTTTAACACTTTTGTATGTAGCAGTGTTCATGTTTATGTTAAAACTTTTCTATATACTTATTCCAGGTTTAATGGGAGTCTGTCATCAGACAGGTATTGGCAGCAGCAGGAGCAGTGTGGGTGCATGCAGAGCGTCTCGGAGCTTGGAGAGGTAGAAGAGGATGAAGTTCAAAGAGATCCACGAGCAAGTGGCTCTGTGTCCCTCATTGAGGAGGCCCAGGTAGATCCTCGCAAATACTCTCACAGCAGCTCTGCCGAGCGTTTCCTGGAGCAGTCCTCTCTGGACCGGGTCTGCGGTCACTTAACGGAGCTAGACTGTTGTCGTTCCTGTGATTACAAGGTCGGCTCTCCCTCCTACTTGGATAAGATCGCATGGCGGGAGGGGAAGCCACAGCACTACTCTGAACCAAAGCTAATACTGGACCTTTCTCACTGGAGACATAACAGCATGTCGGCTCCAAGAGGGGGCAGTATGGAAAAGCTTGTCTCAGAGCCTGGAGATTTATTCAAGGAGATCTCCCGTTGGGTGGAGAGCACACAGTCAGGGCTCCACTCTCCTGGTTCTCCTCATGAACCTCACACCTCACCATGTTCTCCTCCTCAACCCCTCTCCCCTACAATGCTGCCACATCCTCACATGCAAATCCAAGCACCTTTACTACTGTCCACCCCTGACCATCTACATGAAGACAGCAGAAGTCCTACCCCTTTCTTCTCCTCTCCTCCTTCTCTTTTGCCCTCCTCCCCTTCCTCTCCTCATCACGGTTTATCTGATTATCCGTCTTCCTCAGTTTGTTGTGAAAATGATGTGGATCCTTCACAGATGGGCCCCTCAAGAGAGGAACATTTTGACCTGGATGTGTTCATCGCTCAAGCTCTTAGATTTTGTAGTCAGAGTGAGGTACTAGGGGAAAACTCTAATGCTCCCAAACAGAGCAATAAAAGCTGTGTTCATAATGTCTCGGACAACAGTGCTTCCAAAACACAAACTCCAACCCCTGAGATGGTTAAAGCTCAAGGGTGTATTAAAGAGCACTGGTTTTGAATGATTCTGCATCTTTGAGCACTTTTCCACCATCGAGCCGAACAGTTCTGCACATGGTGAGTATCAGTCCCAGTAGCATTTCCACTTAAACACAGTTCGGAACGGTATGATTACAAACTGTTCCCAAGTCGAATTTCTCAACATGGTTAGCCAAGTGGATTCAAGAGAGAACCATGCTGGTGTAACGGCTTCAGTGACATGGCAACTCACGACTGGTCACTTGCTCAGTCAGTCTATTCTATTGGCTAATCCTGATTTCGCAGCACCACAATGAAAAAAGAAACCATAAGAGTGCAAACGAACCGGGATTGGTACGGAACGACACGTTTCCCCATTGGCCTGATGGTGGAATAGCACCATTTGATTAGTGCAACTTATTTAATTTGCCATGAATGAATGTGACTACTTTTGTAGACCAGAGGGTTTTGATAATGTTGTTTTATCACCCAAATCTGAGATTCTGTAATTCATCAGAATTTGGTATAAAGTCTGTATTTACCCCTAGAATGAGGATTACCTGGGAAAAATATCTGAGATTTCACATTTTCAAGCAAATAATGTAATTAAGTGGCTGTTTTATTTAATTTTACTAAAAGCATTTTATGAAATTGTATTCCTTGTGCAACACCAGGGAAGGCTTTGCCTGTTTGGTGGTAATATAGCGCAACAGTTTAGTTCCAGAAGTGAAAATCCCATTCATTTTTTCTATAGAATAGTTAATTTTTATAGATAACTTACAAACTTTTAAAAACAGACCAACCATGAGCTCGAAGGTTGTTCATCGATATTATATGCTTCTGTTGAAGCCATCAGTCTGCGTTATTTCAACTTCATTGTTTAAAATTTGTATTCAATAGCGGAGTTCCTGGAGAACAACTACTGTACACCCGTGGTCCAGCAGAGAACGATCCACCAAGAATGGTGGCCAAGAAAGCCCGCCAAACAAGCCTGGTAGCGATCGCTCACTCCCATGACACACTGTGAAAGACGCAAAAGAGTCTTTCTCCTTCACCCTCAAACTTACATATTTGTATATACCGGAATATTTTGAAATAACTATAAACTAAATTGTTTCTATAGTTATAATCAACAACATAAAATTAAAGTTTTATATATTTCCATCGTTTTATATTCGATTACTTCATTCGCAATGCTTCATGGGATTGTACTTCATGTCCTCATAAAAAATGGAAAGTACACAGTCTAGTACCTGTGTCTTTTTGTCCAATTTTCAAATACTAAAATATTGTGACCCACCTTGGAGCTGACTGGTTTGGTTCATGGCTTAGACTTTTCATAAAATCCTTCATAAAAGAATTCTATGGAAAAAATGAATAGGAAAAATAGTTTGAGAACCCAGGCAGCTGAAGAAGTGGGCAGGCACTGTTGCGCTCAATTTCAGATGTTTTAATTCAATGTTTTGTAATACATTAATTCTATTTAGCACAAACTTTAGTCAGTGCTATTTGATCATTAAGAATTCATTAAATAAGTGGAAGAGGTGTTTAAAGCAGTTTTACACCTAAAGAAATAAGGACTTTTGATAAATGTTTAAAATGATGTACACTCGCATGAAATTGATTAGACTGCATTAAGTGCCACGTTAAACCCAGATTTTGAGAATAAAGTAGTAACATTACGAGAATAATCTCATAATAAGCCTTTTATGAGAACGAAGTCAAAGTTTTGAAAAAAAAAAAGTAGTAATATTTTGAGAAAGTCATGAAACATCCATGCTATTTAAAATAAGGGTGGCTCTAATTATAGCGGCCAACATGTTATCAATATTAGAGACCAGCTGAATATGACCACTTTATCTCAGAAACCTCACTATTATTGGACACTTTTGATTAAGGAATTTATTAATCATAGGTGACAAATACGTCTGTGCATTGGGCATATATACAATGCCAAGGGTTGCTGAATCAGCCAGCAAAATAATAAAAAATAAATACTTTGTACACCTTTAAAACATCAATCAAAAATTATAACAGGAGATGGGCAGTTTTGTTATTCTTTGTAATTTTAATTCCCATAATTTAATGAGTTAAAATGCAGACAGCTTTCACAAAGTTCCAAACAGAAAGAAAACAGCAATAGTACATATGCAGATTTGTAAGTCTAAAGCCCTGTCTTTAAAGATGGTACCAGACAGTTAACAGCATAGCATTCACATCATTGCAATACAGACAACACACAGCAGGCAATCAGCAGGCCATCAGAGGATTGGGCTACACTCTATTTTCAAGTGCAGATAAATTATATTAGTACAATATGGGGGAGTCTCACAAGGCTGAAAAGAACAGTTATCCTCTTATCAACACAACAAGCTATAATTTATGCTTTCAGGTTTCCAAATCTTACATCGCTACTACAGCCCAGTGTTATACTGCCTATGTGAAGGATTTTGCTATGTACACATAGTGATGCACTGCTTCCTGCTATGTCATAGCAGGAAGGCTTGATGCAAAATATTGGATGCCGGTTAGTAAAAACCTTTACTGGATCTTGCTGTGCCACTGTCGGTCTAAACATTGGTATTGCCATTGCTGGTGCAGGTCTGACTGACCACAGCTCAATATTGCGTTTCAGGGAAACAAAATTACAAAGTTATTCAGCCTTACTTTTCAAAAATAATCATGAAAAATCATTGAAATTTAACAACGCACAACCACCGTCTCTCTCACACAAAGGAGAGTCTTCCCTGGGCAAGAAATAACAATGGATATATGGAGCCAATCCACAAGAATTGGCAAACCTCTGCCTGAACTGTTCTTACATTGTCTTTTTTTCTTTTCTTTTTTTTTTACGATAAAATCATCTACAAGACAATGTTTGGTGGTATTTAGGACTGAACATTCTTGTAATATTTACTTTTCATCTTAATTGTTGCTCAGGTCTGTTTTGAGCCCAGTTCACTCTCCATGTGAGAAGTCACCACCCAAGTAGAACTCATGTAGAAAAATATAGTTTAATGAAATGTATATATATATCTATTCATTTCTTCTTTTTTAGTTTTACTTTAATCATATTCACCATGTAAAGTTGTGTACTACATGTAGCAGTCTAAGGTAACACAGGATCATAATGATTTACACTGCTGTAACACAAAATGACATGAAACACCTTGCACTATGCCTGGTTATTTCACATTTAATTTGTGATTAATCATTAGTCTTTGATTGGCAATTTTAGGCAACTGCAATGAGTTATTCTACAATATGATTACAATGTAAACACCACAGTACTGAAGTTAGTGTATCCAACACACAGTAAAGCACAACATTACAAGGCAAATGGCCATTTAAGCATAGATTTGTTTTTCATGAAAAATAAAAACAAGTAATAATACACAGAAACAGCAACACTTTGCAGTGGTTCAAAGCCACACATTTGTACAGTTTCCAAATCTGGTGACTTAAGGTATCGGTCACACCTCTTTCATTCTTAAGCCTAGTAATATCATTTTATGTGAGCCTGGCCATATTTTGGACTAAAGTCATGTTACATTTTTGGTTTCGTGCCCACAAAAATCAACCTATGTTTTTATATGTTGACCTCTCTCCATATAACACATTTGTGCCACTGAATCATACATCAACCTGATATTCTGATTTTAAAACATGTCTCGGTGCGATATTACATGTATTAGAGGCTTTATCAGTGAGGCTGAATCAAGTAGCTGGATTCTGATATGAGATTCACCAATAGCCAGGCCCATCACAGGGCTTCCGACACCGCCTCTCAAAAGTTCATGTACGTATGTGAATGTGGGCGTAGTGGGTAAGTCCATGTTTGTGTGTTTTTATGTGTGCTAATTAGGGGGTTTTGGCTGCTCTGGCACATACAGGAATTATGTTGGCATTATCCACTGGGCTCTACTGACGTCTATGACTAGACTGAAAAGACTGGGATATTCTGTTACATAACATCCTTTATATAGCTTCCACAATACAGTGTGGAGATTTGTTTGAAAATTCTTTAGATTGCAATTAGTGAACACTGTCAAAGAATATGGCAATTCAACTTGAAGACCATCAGAATATTTTGTAAAAAATATCAGTTTTACAAAAAGAGAATAAAATTAAATGGATCCAAATCATCTATGGATATGTATGAAATAAAAAAAAAAAAAAAAAAGAAATCCATTACTAAAAAAATCTGATATTACTAATTTGGATGCAGTGCCATTTAGGATACAAATCTGCTCCCATTTTCCCTCATGTGAAGTTGTTTATCTACTGATTTGCAGATTGTTCTTGGTAAAAAAAAAAAAATGGGAGCATGAAAAGATATTTTGGAAAAAGCTTTTTGCAATAACAATTTATGGTATACCTTGACATAATTATGGATATAGTGTCTCGTCATAGTTGAAATAATTTTTGAATCTTTGATCATTTTTATATGCTTGGTAGATCATATATTTCCTACAACTACCAAAACTGGTCTAAAATCTCCTTGTAAAAACAAATCTCCTCATTGTAACAATATAAGACCTCAAAATGAGAAAAAAAAAAAGGTTTAAACTTCAAAGTTGAAATTATATATATATATATATATATATATATATATATATATACATACATATATATATATATATATATATATATATATACATACACACACACACACACACACACACGATAGAAATTATAGCATACATAATTCAAAACATGATTTTGACTTTCACACCTGTTGTGTTTTAAAAAGGTTTGAATGGTAACATATCTAAAAAATAAATATGATAGTAAAAGAATAGGGAATTCTTACACATTACCCAAATGATTGATCTTATAATATTTTATGTATCATGAGATAGCAAAGTTCTGTTTTGTGTTATTTAGCTTGTCCTTATGTAGCATAGAGGGTTGGCTGAGGTATGTTACCAGCTGTGCTGATTTTAGTGATGCAGTGCTAACGCACGTAACACAACAGCAGGATGCCTTTCAGTGTCATTGCAAAAAAAAAAATTTTTTTCCTTTTGACCTTTACAGTTTGATCTTTTTACAAATGGGAGTAAAAGCACAACTATTACACACCGCACATGGCATATTTTAAAACAAATTATGGTTTAAACATTTAGATCAAAAAGTAGTTGGATAACTAATTTGAGCCAATAAAAATGTAGCCTTTAAACTGATTCTCAAATCCCATTCTCTGTTTGAGATTGGCAAGAATGCATTGATATATTTGATGTGTGTATTTGTATGTACACATCCGTCCAGTTCTCCATCCGTTTACTCCCTTGAACATGTGCAAACTGTAACTGTAGGACCACAGATGTGTGAACCATATTTAGGACTCTTAAATGTACCACTTCATATCACTGGGTGCAAAAGATCTTAGCGTTTATAGTAACATTTCAACAAAACAATGGAAAATGGAACGGAAATAAATACTTTCGACAAGATTAAAGATATTTAAGTCAAAGGATTCTGGATGCTTTTCCAGGCAGCATTTGTAGACAATCCCCTCCCTCCGGCTGTCCCCTTATATCTTGATTTTTTTTCCTGCTGTCTTTCTGTTTTTTTTTTTTCATTTATTACCTTCCTATACCTCCCCATTCTTCATCTCAAACATAAGGCAGTATGCCATAGACAAACAGGGCCATAACAGCGGCGCTGAAGAGGCCTGCTACAGGGACAGTGACGAACCAGGCCAGGAAGATGTTCCGGAAGAGCCGCCAGTCCACACCCTTTCTAGAGCGGATCCAGCCCACCGCCACCACTGAGCCCACCTGCACCCATGCAAAAGGGCAAATCAGCAGCAGCAGAACAATACATAAACCTTTGACAGTGGGCCCAATAAAGTATTTGGACACTTTTGGACAATTAATCCACAAGTACAAATATCGAACCAAGTGGCATCTGCAAACAAATGCAATTGATGAGTTTTTCTCAGAACTAACTTCTGAGCCATTTTTGTAATTACTTTAACCAACTGGTCTCAAGTTGACCAAGTATTTATTTAGTTTTTATTTATATTTTGAAACATAAAACTTATTAATGTGAAAGGTTTTGATTGAATAGTGTTTGTGCAAAATTTCTTTAAATAAATGCAACTTGGTTTGATATTTCTTATATACAGTATAATGCAAAGACATTCAAATCATTCTAAGGATCCAAATACCTTTTGGAGCTTCTGTTTTTTAAAAGAACATGGATTTGATTATTATGCTGTTCACATTTAAATATCCTGTGGTGCTCTTGGGCAAAGAGGTTTTGAGGACTATTTTGCCATTTCATATATTAAAGTGCTTATGTGCTAATAAAGATATTTTAACAAATAACTATGTTCAGAATAGTATCCTACCACTACTCCATTACTAGCACCCCTTTTACTATATCACACAATGCAGAGCGCTCAACTGATCTTCCTTTTCAAGTGTGACGAATATTAAAATGTGACGAATAAACAAAAGTATTATCATTGTCAATGTTTAAAATCTTGATACATTATTTGATTAGGCTGTCAAAAGTTCAGACAGTTTTAATCAAATCATACATTTGAAAATGCAAATTAATAGAAAAAAAAAATTGTAGGCAAAATAAAGTGCATATTGTGCATTAGAGCCCGACCGATATGGGAATTTTGAGACCGATACCGATTTTAGAGGGGGGAAATTCACTGATTACCGATATGGTGGCCGATATATATAATTTTTGAGATAGAATGAAAACAGACCTTTTCTATGTGGATTTTTCACAGATTTCGGTATATGACTATGCAAAGGTACTCAGAAGGCTGCTTTCTTAAACAAGTATTTTTATCAAAGAATATTTGAAATTATTATTATACATTGTCAACAAATTCTAGAAAATTGAATCAGAACACTGAGAAAATAAAGAATAAATAAAAATACAATAAATAGCTAAATAAACATCAGTACTGTTCAAGTTCAGGGGAAACTTTTGACGGTGGAAAACCAAACTTTTAAATATTACATTTTATAAATGCAATGACTGGAATTGTTCAGTTGAAGGGGTACCAAACTGTGAATCCTGAACAAAACAGTTTGGTGAATACATGTTTACACATTAGCTTCCACTCAACTGACAAGCAATGAAAGTAACTGCGTGGTTAGCTAGTTAGCTATAAGCTCGTTGTCACGGACAGTAAAAGATGGACTTTATTTACTTTCCAGCATTGCGTCTCACCAACTAGGTAACAACGTAGCATGAAGTCAACACTCAACAGACACAACCCACCACCGCACCGTTGTCTGCTGAGCTGCAAAAAGATGCTCTGATGTTTACCTTTCAATCTGCTACATTACTGACTGCACTGACAAACTATAGCTGTCTAACAGCAAACAGATGTGATAAACATGAGTGACATGGTTGTCAGGGACAGGTTTAATGTTATATTAGTTATACTGAAAAGGGAAAATGATGGGGTCATTGTTTATTAACTTTCCAGTATGTATTTCACAAACTAGTTAGCAACTTACCAAGAAGACACCGCTCAACTCCGCACCACTTAACTCCACACTGCTTAACTCCGCACTGTCTGCAGAGCCACCGTCAGTTCAGCTCTGTAAACAGTGGAGTCGGAGCATGCTCTGCTGGACAAACTAATTTATGACACCAATTCTAAAGCATTGTTTTCTGCATTATATGAAGCATTATTTCATCATATCTGTGCATATCGGTAAGCATATACGGTGATAATATCGGCCGGCCGATATATCGGTGCATTGTGTGCAGTACGGCAGTATTACATTCTGAACATTGCCATAATATCTGTTATATGCCTTGGAATTACAAAATACATAGATTTGATTAGTTGTGCAAATTCCTTGATAAAAATTAGGACACAAGAGCACCACAAGGTCTAAAATTAGTTAAAAAAAGAAAAAAAAAAGATAATAATAAAAAGCCTACTTTGTTGTGGTTTGTCATAATGTTCTGCCGAGTTACATTAAGTCTACATACTGAAGAGGCATTCAGAATTAAGACCTTTGGCTCTATTTTCATGAGCGCGCAAAGCGCAGCGCTACAACCGTACAATACGTCTTATCCAATTTTCGTGAGAGCGCTAATTCTAAGTGCAATTTCGTGCCAGCGCAAAGCACAAGTGGGCATGGGTGAGAGTGTTTGCACTATCTGTGGGTGTATGCGTGCAAACTGTGGGTGTACTGTATGTTAATGAGGTGGCGCAGAGCACAATTTGCTATTTTCCTAAGTGCGCTAAGACGTTTCAGTCCCACGTCTGTTTTCAGCACAAAGTCTAAAATTAGCTCCGACATTTGCAGTTTGGAGATTCCACAAGCATAAAGTTCAAGTTCAAATTCTGAAAATATAGTGGAACATCAAATTATTTCTCTGACAATCACAGCTGTAGCCAACAACATTTTATGAGATTTGTATTAAACTCTATTTATGATCTAAACTGTATGGTGTGTGATTTGTGAGTGATTTTTAAGTCACTGCAAAAGAGGCCAGTGGATGAAGTTGGAGAGGGTAAAATGTTTGGATTTAGAATTATTTTTTTGATCATTTTATTTTGATTATATTTTCGCTTCATCTGAAGTGCAATTTGAATTTAGAATTTTTTTGGTTTAATTTTTTCATGTTTCAATAAATATTAGAATTTTTCAAAATCAAAATCGACCAGTGAAAGAGAAGTGCATTCTGATAGAATCACTGTTAATACTAGCCATGATTTGTGTGTAAGTAGATGAAAATGATTAATAATACTTACATTCTCTATAATTTAATACTTACATTATCTATAATTTCAAAAAAGATTTTACCTATGTCCTTATATTGCATCATGTCCTATTGTATAATTTTAGCACAAATCCTGATGAGAATCACATTTTCCAAGAGCATTAAAGGAGCATGTCTTAGAAATATGCCTGACATTCAACAAGGACGTAGATAATGCACAAAAGAATGTAAGTCTCTTTTTCTATTCGTCTATTTACTATACCAAAAACTGATGAATGTGCTGTCTTTGTTTATATCGCTAATGCTTGAAAAGGAATGGACAACATAATTAGCCCTTTGCGCACGCAATTTCGCCACACCCACTTGCGCCTAGAATTAGCGCATGTTTGCACGGAAATACCAAAACTTCATGGCCATGCCCATTGACTTGGCATTAGCGCTCTTAAAATAGGGCCCCTAGTGTCCAGTGCTTTTAACAAAGCCATTATATTTCAATGCATTAGTCATATTTATCCTTGTGCCTGAAAGGCAGTCAAGTCCTGCGTAACACAGGGCAGCGGGAGGAGTAACATTTCCCTACATGCTGTGTGACTCGGGTTCTGGTGACAGGTGTTGTGCTAGATACAAGAGCAATCTGGCTCTTCTTATACGGTCAGTGTAACCGAAGACTTTGTCACAGGGGGGCTAAATTTGGAACAAAAGTCAACCCAAAGTCAACAACAGAAAAGGGAATTGCTCTCTAAATGACGTTGGACCTTTAAATTCTCCCATAAATTTCTTCCAAATCTATGCAGAAAATTTCTTTCTATGATCTATGCAGACTTTATGTAATATGGTTGATCTCTGGGCCACAAGCCCAAAGCATGTTCCATATTCTAGGCAAGCATCATAACCTTTCTGTGAATTTAGTAGTATAATTTGCTCAGCACATAAGATAGAGCTGCTGAGAATGTGATCAATATCAACATGATAGAAATGTGAGTCCACTGCTGCAATGTCTTTGTTGCAATTTCATAATATGTACTGTGGCCCAAAAGTATTAGGACACCTAAGCCACATTTAAAACTATTTGAATGCTTTGATCTTTCAGTATATAACAAAATATCAAACCAAGTGGCATTTATTTTTTGATATAGCACAAAAAACATTTTTAGCAAAACATAAAAAAAACAATAATAATAAAAAACAAACAATAGATATATTGTTTAATATAAATTTAATAAGATGGACATTTTCTGGTTGTCACACATGTTGTTACTCTGCCAGCACCAGGTGTGAACTGACTTCACACATCCACTAAAAATGCACCAGTTAGCTCCAACTGGTTAAAATTAAAAATGGAAATGAAAACTCAAGTTAGCTCTGCGAAAAGGTGTAGCTTCATTTGTTTGCTGATTCCATTTGGTTTGATATTTTGTATCTAATGAAGCAAAATTCAGACATTTTCAAGTGTGACTTAAGTATACAAAAATGTCCAAGATTATTTTTGAGGCCACTGTAGGTGGCATACTGTATCTGGATGATGCTGATCTGGACATGAACTGCTTCTAAATCACATATTTTGAATTCATATTTTGGATGCTGGAGGCACAAAAGCATGACGCATGCAAGTGATAGAACTTCTAATATACAGAGTGAACCTCATTCTCTCCACGTTCAGCCTCAATCAGGCTATACAGCATCAGAAAGATATATAGATGAGATTCTGTAAATATGAAATAAAAGCACTTATAAATCAGAATAGAGGTCATGGAGTGGAATGAGGTATCAGACATGCTTAAATGCCCTTGATTCGCCTTGTTCCCCAAGAGCATCCTGAAACCTCAACAAAGCACTAGCAGGAAAATAGAGAATAAATTAAGGTTAGCTCCTTTCCACTACAGGGATTTGCGTCAACAAAAAATAAATAGGTTTTTACATTGATTTTGACTTCTGGAGAGATTGATGGACTGAATTCTTCTCATTTTACATTTGCACATGATTTTCTTTGGATGGACTTTCATTTGTTAATGCAAACCATTCTACAAAAAGGAACAAAGCTGTTGGCCTATGGTAATGTGAACAAATTAACTACTTTTAAATGGCATTACTGCAAGTTACATTGTGTGGTTAACACATGTTCAGCATCTGGACTACAATCAGGGTTCCCACACTTTTTGATCAATGATTTTCCAGTTTATTAAATAAGGATTTTTAAAATTATTTTTACAGAGACTGCACATCCAAAGAGCAATATCTAGCAAATGTAATATTTGAAACCTTAGAATAAGCAGAAAATAATAAAATAAAAAAATATTCACTTTAGAAATGTCGATTTTTCCAGGCCTAGAAATCCCAATTTTAAAATGAATCACTACGGGAACCCTGTACAATGTAATATGCAGTAACTTCCAAAAATATACAGACTTTGCTTCAGTAAATGCATTTTCTTTAGCCTTTTAGGTAAATCAACTAATCACTTGAAAAAAGTAATTAATCATATTAAAATGAATCAAAGCTGCAATCAAGGAGTTACATGTTTGCAGAGGTGAGCACTGATTGGTTGTTCTGTGATTATTCTAATGAAGCCATGGGGGTGGAGCTTAGCACTACCAAAAGCTTCATTACAATACCAATACCTTGCAGTGGGTGGAGCTTATAGGAATGCCCACATTTGAGGCAATAAGCACAGTTAGAGCGCTCATTACTTCAATGCAAAATCCACTGTGAAAAGACGACAAATGACAAGACAGGCAAACACATCAGATAAACATGACACCCAAGGCATGGAGCAAGACACAGTGACCCGAGCCAGCATGGACAAATACACTGCAACATGCCATGAGAGAGATGAGGAGGGGGACAAAAAGATGATGCACCACATGAAACACATATCTGTGAAAAGAAGACTGCGTTCTTTCAAGTCTTAGAGAGGAGAGGGGAACACTTGTCTTCATTTTTACAGGGTTTGAGAGAGCTGTGTTGGCCATAAAGAGAGGTTTCCTTGTCATCAGCGTGCAATAAAGTGGATTTATACTGGTCGGAAACAGAATCCAAGCCAAAGATATCAGTAATTGGATGGCTGAGATCAGAGACTCTAGAGTGCTTGCCAGAGTAATCTTGATTAAAAATAAACGCATTTAAACATAACATTAAATTCAAAGCTCATCCCTTTAAGTGGCATTTCTCATGAATAGGGTACAAAATAGACCTGAAACATTTAAAAAATGCCAGTGAAAAGAGGTGCGTAACCTTCGGGAAAATGCTGTTTGTCCACCTTAGGAGGTTAAACTAAAAATTATATGAGCCATTTTATTTTCCATTTATTTTATAACCATTTGGGACAAGTCTAAATGGACAAGTCAGTTAAAAACCCTAATTTGTGATTTTTATTTTTTTTAATTAAATAAAATTAATTAAAACTTTAAAAGTGTTATAAGATATTTTTCAGTAGGGGCTTGCTAGTTAGCAAATCAAATGTTTGTTTCTAGTTATTGATAACTTTATATTTCTCATATATTAAAGACAATATATATTCATTTGATCTATTTTGTTACAATACATTTAATAAAAGGGTCAAAGGGTCAAGCTGGACGAACACAGTTAACACTACAAACAGACATATTATTATTTTTTTTTTTTTTTTAAGTCATTTATGACTACGTTTTTGAAATCAAAATAAGTTAAAGAATTTTTTTTTTTATTTTTTTTTTTACAATTAATTAAATATAAATTCAACATGTGGCAAGTACAATGTTGTTGTATGATTCTAATTGTTGGATACAGTCGAGAAGGTCAAGGCCACAAAATAACCATTTTAAAGAGGATACAGACATTTGATGTGTTTTAAACCAGCTACTTTTCATGCTATGTTCATTTAATGTTAGATAATACTTTGTCTAATATGTTAAATAGTTCTCTCTCTGAAAAGCATAATTTATCCATTTATTTATGTAATAGAACAACAAATTGTATCCTATTTGTGGAAAGGGCCAAGTGTTGATCTACAGTGAATTCAAAAAGTATTCAGAACCCCCCCCCCCCTTTTTTTTTCTGTGTGATGTTGCAGCCTTATGCTAAAATGCTTTCAATTATTTTTATTTATTTTTCACATCAATCTAGACTCCACACCTCATAATGACAAAGCAAAAACCAGATTTTTTATAAATTTGCAAATTTATTTAAAAGAAAATACTGAAATTTAGCTCAGGTGCATCCCATTTCTCTGGATCATCTTTGAGATGTTTCTACACTTTGATTGGAGTCCACCTGTGGCAAATATAATTGATTGGACATAATTTGGAAATGCGCACACCTGTCTATATAAGGTCTCACAGCTGAAAATGCACATCAGAGCAAAAACCAAGCTATGAGGTCAAAGGAACTGCCTGCAGAGCTCAGAGACAGGATTGTGTCAAGGCACAGATCTGGGGAAGGCTACAAAAAAATTTAAAAGCATATTAGCATAAGGCTGCAACATAAAATATAAAAAACTAAAATAAATAAGGGGTCTGAATACTTTCTGAATGCACTGTATATCCATGTCATTAGCACTTCCATCATATGCTAAAGCTGAAATGGATGGCACCTCTCAGTCCCTATAAAAACAGACAGCTCCCTCCTCTCTCCAGTGGTGTGCACACAACAACCTGAGAGGGTCAGCTGGTGTCAGACCCGATCTTTACCTTGCAGTGTGTGGTACTGATTGGAAGTCCGATATTGGACGCCAAAACAACAGTGAGCGCTGAGGCCAGCTCTATAGTGAATCCACTGCGAGGGAGGGCAACAAAACACAACTTTATGTA
Source organism: Myxocyprinus asiaticus (assembly GCF_019703515.2). Lineage (NCBI taxonomy): Eukaryota > Metazoa > Chordata > Actinopteri > Cypriniformes > Catostomidae > Myxocyprinus > Myxocyprinus asiaticus. Next base: position 22,566,053 of record NC_059376.1, on the reverse strand, counting down.
ATTGCAGTTAAACCAGTAATGACAATGCATGCTGTCGAGAGAGGCCGGTACACATGTACAGCATGCAGGTCTGGAGGAGGCAATGTTTGAACATGCAAAAACTCCATGAGGAGATCCTGAATTTGATACAGTAACAGGAAAACAGGGTTGAGAGGTGTTTTGTGAATATATTTGTTACCTATATTACATGTGTGAGTGTGTATTGTGAGAAAGTGAAAAAGAATTTGAAAAAGAACGCAGGTAGAAACAGTGGCAGACTATGACTGTGCTGAAATTTTAATACTGATAAACTCTCTTGTGGCCTCTTAACGCAAACACATATATGTTTACTAGGCTATCCGAGACTCATGTGGTATTAATGTGATACATGTGGCATTAATCTCCATTTGTGGTGATCTTGTCACAAGTGGACATATATATATATATATATATATATATATATATATATATATATATATATATATATATATATATATATATATATATATATACACACACACACACACTACCGGTCAAAAGTTTTGAAACTCTTACTCATTCTTTATTATAATTGTTTTCTTTTTTTTTTTTTCTTTTTTTTTACATTTTAGAATAATAGTAAAGTCATCAAAACTATGGAATAACATCAATGGAACTATGGGTATTATGTTGTGACTAAACAATATCTAAAATAAATCAAAACTGTGTTATATTATAGCATCTTCAAAGTACATGCAGACATGTACTCTTGACATTTTCTCAACCAACTTCTTGAGGTATCACCCTGGGATGCTTTTTAAACAGTATTGAAGGAGTTCCCATATATTTTGGGCCCTTATTGGCAGCTTTTCTTTATTATTTGGTCCAAGTCATCAATTTCAAAAACTTTTTTTATTTTTTATTACATTTTAGTTTTATAATGAAATAAATTAATATGGTGGCACAATTATATTTTTGTCTACAAAACTAATTTCAAACATTTAAGCATACGCCTTCAAATCAAAAGATTTTTAAGATCATGAGAAACATTTCAGTCAAGTGTTTCAAAACTTTTGACCGGTAGTGTGTGTGTGTATATATACAGTTGTGCTCAAAAGTTTGCATACCCTGGCAGAAATTGTGAAATCTTGGCATTGATTTTGAAAATATGACTGATCATGCAAAAAAACTGTCTTTTATTTAAGGATAGTGATTATATGAAGCCATGTTTTATCACATAGTTGTTTGGCTCCTTTTTAAATCATAATGATAACAGAAATCACCCAAATGGCCCTGATCAAAAGTTTACATACCCTTGAATGTTTGGCCTTGTTACAGACATACAAGGTGACACACACAGGTTTAAATGGCAATTAAAGGTTAATTTCCCACACCTGTGGCTTTTTAAATTGCAATTAGTGTCTGTGTATAAATAGTCAATGAATTTGTTAGCTCTCACATGGATGCACTGAGCAGGCTAGATACTGAGCAATGGGGAGCAGAAAAGAACTGTCAAAAGACCTGCGTAACAAGGTAATGGAACTTTATGAAGATGGAAAAGGATATAAAAATATATCCCAAGCCTTGAAAATGCCAGTCAGTACTGTTCAATCACTTATTAAGAAGTGGAAAATTCTGGTATCTCTTGATACCAAGCCAAGGTCAGGTAGACCAAGAAAGATTTCAGCCACAACTGCCAGAAGAATTGTTCGGGATACAAAGAAAAACCCACAGATAACCTCAGGAGAAATACAGGCTGCTCTGGAAAAAGACGGTATGGTTGTTTCAAGGAGCACAATACGACGATACTTGAACAAAAATGAGCTGCATGATCGAGTTGCCAGAAAGAAGCCATTACTGCGCCAATGCCACAAAAAAGCCCGATTACAATATGCCCGACAACACCTTGACACGCCTCACAGCTTCTGGCACACTGTTATTTGAAGTGACGAGACCAAAATAGAGCTTTAAGTTCACAACCATAAACGCTATGTTTGGAGAGGGGTCAACAAGTATTGTGCTCCTTGAAACAACCACACTTTCCAGAGCAGCCTGTATTTCTCCTGAGGTTACCTGTGTGTTTTTCTTTGTATCCTGAACAATTCTTCTGGCAGTTGTGGCTGAAATCTTTCTTGGTCTACCTGACCTTGGCTTGGTATCAAGAGATCCCAGAATTTTCCACTTCTTAATAAGTGATTGAACAGTACTGACTGGCATTTTCAAGGCTTTGGATATCTTTTTATATCCTTTTTCATCTTTATAAATTTCCATTACCTTGTTACGCAGGTCTTTTGACAGTTCTTTTCTGTTCCCCATGGCTCAGTATCTAGCCTGCTCAGTGCATCCACGTGAGAGCTAACAAACTCATTGACTATTTATACACAGACACTAATTGCAATTTAAAAAGCCACAGGTGTGGGGAATTAACCTTTAATTGCCATTTAAACCTGTGTGTGTCACCTTGTATGTCTGTAACAAGGCCAAACATTCAAGGGTATGTAAACTTTTGATCAGGGCCATTTGTGTTACCATTATGATTTAAAAAGGAGCCAAACAACTATGTGATAATAAATGGCTTCATATGATCACTATCCTTAAATAAAAGACAGTTTTTTTTGCATGATCAGTCATACTTTCAAAATCAAAGCCAAAATTTCACAATTTCTGCCAGGATATGCAAACTTTTGAGCACAACTATATATATATATATATATATATATATATATAAACTCAGCAAAAAAAAAAAAAAAGAAACATCCCTTTTTCAGGACAGTGTAATAAAGAAGAAGAAGAATGAGCTTTATTGCCAAGTATGCTTGCACATACAAGGAATCTGTCTTGGTGACAGGAGCTTCCAGTACACAACAATACAAAAACAGCAACAAGACTTTAAAAAAATAATTACAATTGAATAAAAAATAGATAAATAGTGAAAAGAAAAAAGTATATATAGAGTAGACAATATATATAAATATATATATATATAACCTGAAAATTTTGTATAAATCCAAATAACTTTACAGATCTTTATTGTAAAGGGTTTAAACAATGTTTTCCATGCTTGTTCAATGAACCATAAACAATTAATGAACATGCACCTGTGGAACAATCATTAAGACACTAACGGCTTACAGACGGTACGCAATTAAGGTCACAGTTATAAAAACTTAGGACACTAAACAGACTTTTCTACTGACTCTGAAAAGCACCAAAAGAAAGATGCCCAGGGTCCCTGCTCATCTGTGTGAATGTGCCTTAGGCATGCTGCATGGAGGCATGAGGACTGCAGATGTGGCCAGGGCAATAATTACAATGTCCGAACTGTGAGACGCCTAAGACAGCGCTACAGGGAGACAGGAATGACAGCTGATCAACCTCGAAGTGGCAGACCACGTGTAAAAACACCTGCACAGGATCGGTACATCTGAATATCACACCTGCGTGACAGGTACAGGATGGCAAGTCACACACGGGAATGCACAATCCCTCCATCAGTGCTCAGACTGTCCGCAATAGGCTGAGAGAGGCTGGACTGAGGGCTTGTAAGCCTGTTGTAAGGCAGGTCCTTACCAGATATCACCGGCAACAACGTCACCTATGGGCACAAACCCACCTTTGCTGGACCAGACTGGACTGGCAAAAAGTGCTCTTCACTGACGAGTCGTGGTTTTGTCTCACCAGGGGTGATGGTCGGACTCACATTTATCGTTGAAGGAATGAGCGTTACACCGACGCCTGTACTCTGGAGCAGGATTGATTTGGAGGTGGAGGGTCCGTCATGGTCTGGGGCGGTGTGCCACAGCATCATCGGACTGAGCTTGTTGTCATTGCAGGCAATCTCAATGCTGTGCATTACAGGGAAGACATCCTCCTCCCTCATGTGGTACCCTTCCTGCAGGCTCATCCTGACATGAACCTCCAGCATGACAATGCCACCAGCCATACTGCTCGTTCTGTGCGTGATGTCAGTGTTCTGCCATGGCCTGTGAACAGCCCGGATCTCAATCCCATTGAGCACATCTGGGACCTGCTGGATCGGAGGGTGAGTGCTAGGGCCATTCCCCCAGAAATGTCCAGGAACTTTCAAGTGCCTTGGTGGAAGAATGGGGTAACATCTCACAGCAAGAACTGCCAAATTTGGTGCAGCCCATGAGGAGGAGATGCACTGCAGTATTTAATGCAGCTGGTGGCCACACCAGATACTGATGGTTACTTTTGATTTTGACACCCCCCCAACCCCCCCTTTGTTCAGGAACATATTATTCAATTTCTGTGAAACTTTGTCTTAGTTGTTGAATCTTTTTATGTTCATACAAATATTTACACGTTAAGTTTGCTGAAAATAAAAGCAGTTGAAAGTGAGAGGACGTTTCTTTTTTCTCTGGAACTTTTCTGAATACTTTTTTCTTTAAAAAAATTAACTATAATTAGAGTTTCTGCACAATGCTAGGGTTGCTATGGTGTTCTGAGTGGTTGTTTGCATGTTGCTATGCAGTTGCTAGGGTATTAAGGGTGGTTGCTAGATCATTACTTACTGGCCCAAGTGAAAAGAGCCAGCCCCCAAGTTTCTACGTTATTCTGGTAAGTAGATATGGCTCGGTCACTCCTTAAATGTTAGTCTATGGAATCTGATGATTTTAGCTATCATTCATGTCCGTAGCATTAACGTTAGGGGACGAATTACGCACCAAAGTTTAATAATTGCATGACTAATAGTTAGTATGAGCAATAGTAACAGTGATGCATGCCTAAGTTACCACCTCTAATAAATACTCTAAAAGATAATATATTGTGCCTAAAATCATGTATTTTTGCCACCTCAGAGTCTGTTTATAGGGCAAATGAAAAGCTACTGTTCGGACAATCAACTCATTCTCGTTTGTTTTTGACGGTTTGCCTTGTTACTAAGAGAACTTAAGGTTGTAAAGGCCACATGCACAAGTGTTTTGCTAAATTTAGCGAACCCAGGCAGTTCTGGGTGGAGGGTGCAAAATAGTAGCCAGTCTCTAGAAACTGCCTTTATTCTAGAGTGTCTTAAAAGTTTAAATGAGAATAATGCTGCCGTAATTTTTAAACCAATTTGTAGTGTCAACAAAAAATAAAAAATAAAAAAGACTGAGGGCAAGCATCCAAACAAGAGAGGAGAAATGCAGATTCAACACAGAACTAATCTAGGCAAGAGTTCAAAAGCATATAAACTTTTGTGACCCTGTCTGCAAAAGCACATGCTCCATTTTTTGAAGTCTAATATTACACCTTCAGGGCAGTCTAGTCTAGAATTTTTCCAAGCACAGTAAATGACCAAAATCTGATCCATCACCTATGCAATTTTTCCACCTGCTAAAAGAAAAGAAGAAAGGCTTTTGTGTTAATAAAAGACATAAAACATGGAGTAGTAGTATGTTTTTGGACATGGGTTTACCATAGGAGGTCATTCATTTATAAAGAATTTTGCTGTTATTTCAAAACTATTTCATTAATTTATTTCACAATATTCACTGTGCAATTCTTCTTTTTTGTGTAAGTTTACTCTTATCTATACTGTTTATTATTTTAATTTTGTCTAATTATTGAAATGTACATTAGTGATAGACCGATATATTGGCCGATATTTGGTCATTTTGAGGTTATCAACATACTGATGGCAAATTGCTCCTGGCAACTGGCAAATTAACAGATTTGGTAAATTACTCTTACAGTTGAAGTCAGAAGTTACATACACTTAGGCTGAAGTCATTAATACACATTTTTTTAACGCTCCACAGATTTCATATTAGCAAACTATAGTTTTAGCAAGTCGTTTAGGACATCTACTTTGTGCATGACATGAGTAATCTTTCCAACAATTGTTTACAGACAGATTGTTTCACTTTTAATTGACTATATCACAATTCCAGTGGGTCTTACATTCACTAAGTTAATGGTGCCTTTAAGCAGCTTGGAAAATTAGAAAATGATTTTTTAGGATTAATGCATTTTAAGGCCTACCTTCAAACACAGTGCCTCTTTGTTTGACATCATGGGAAAATCAAAAGAAAATCAGCCAAGACCTCCTGTCTGTTTCATCCTTGGGAGCAATTTCCAAACGCCTGAAGGTATCACGTTCATCTGTACAAACAATAGTACGCAAGTATAAACACCATGGGACCACACAGCCATCATACCACTCAGGAAGGAGACGCATTCTGTCTCCTAGAGATGAACGTAGTTTGGTGCGAAAAGTGAAAATCAATCCCAGAACAACAACAAAGGACCTTGTGAAGATGCTGGAGGAAACAGGTAGACAAGTATCTATATCCACAGTAAAACGAGTCCTATATCGACATAACCTGAAAGGCTGCTTAGCAAAAAAGAAGCCAATGCTCCAAAACGGCAATAAAAAAGCCAGACTACAGTTTGCAAGTGCAAAGATCTTACTTTTTGGAGAAATGTCCTCTGGTCTGATGAAACAAAAATTGAACTGTTTGGCCATAATGACCATCATTATGTTTGGAGGAAAAAGAGTGAGGCTTGCATTCCAAAGAACACCATCCCAACCATGAAGCATGGGGGTGGCAGCATCATGTTGTGGGGGTGCTTTGCTGCAGGAGGGACTGGTGCACTTCACAAAATAGATGGCATCATGAGGAAGGAAAATTATGTGGATATATTGAAGCAACATCTCAAGACGTCAGTCAAGAAGTTAAAGCTCAGTCGCAAATGGGTCTTCCAAATGGACAATGACCTCAAGCATACCTCCAAAGTTCTGGCAAAATGGCTTGAGGACAACAAAGTCAAGGTATTGGAGTGGCCATCACAAAGCCCTGACCTCAAACCGATAGAAAATTTGTGGGCAGAACTGAAAAAGTGTGCGCAAGCAAGGAGGCCTACAAACCTGACTCAGTTACACCAGTTCTATCTGGAGGAATGGGCCACAATTCCAGCAACTTATTGTGAGAAGCTTGTGGAAGGCTACCCAAAAAGTTTGACCCAAGTTAAACAATTGAAAGGCAATGCTACCAAATACTAACAAAGTGTATGTAAACTTCTGACCCACTGGGATTGTGATGAAAGAAATAAAAGATGAAATAAATAATTCACTCTACTATTATTCTGACATTTCACATTCTTAAAATAAAGTAGTGATCCTAACTGACCTAAGACAGGGAATGTTTTCTATGATTAAATGTCAGGAATTGTGAAAAACTGACTTTAAATGTATTTGGCTAAGGTGTATGTAAACTTCTGACTTCAGCTGTATATAAGTTCAAAATCTATTGACAGCTTTAGGAATGTCACAAAAATATCAATACATAGATTATTGATCAGCACATTATTTTCTCGATACGTTTTTAAGACATCGATATACAGTATTAACAATAGCCAAGATTTAAATTAAAAGCCTAATTTGTGTGCTTTCCAATTCACTGTCAGTTGGCCTTCTGTTTAATGTGTATGACTACACATTACACAATGTGTTTGAACTTAGGTGTAACTGTGCAAACTTATTAGAATTACAAATGGTGACGTTTATTATGCAATTTCTCTGTATGTTGCCTTAAATAGGTTTCGTATAAGCTGTCAAGCAGCTGTAGTGGTGTGCATGCATTTGTAGAAAATAATTGTTTCTAATTATAGAATGCACCATGTTGTTTGCCCTTTAAGTTCACACTACAAAGCTGTGTTGAGAAATATGTATGAAATATGTATGAAGAGAAAATCTATAGCACAAGAATTAGCCTTATTAATATCTGAAAAAAAGCGTATTTATATCAATACTAATTGGGAAAATTTTCTGATTATAGATGCGTGAAAAAGCCATGATTTTTTTGTGAATTTTAGTAAATATTATGTAAAATATGAATTAAATGTGTTATTTTAATTTCACAGATTTTGTGTATGCCTATCATAGTATTTTGTTTATATTGGCATTATATCGGCCGTACCATTCACTAAATATTGACGTTGAAAAACCATATCGTTCGACCACTAATATATGCAGTATGGTGTATATTGTGTAAAATTAAACATATATAAATATTTATTTTGTTTACAATGCAGACTTTTGTTTTTGTATTACAAAAAATGTGGCACAATTTGTGTACTGTATAGTGTTGATTGTCTGGCTGTAAATGCACCCCAATTTCCCCCCACACACACAAGTTCCATAAAGTACATATGTATCCATTTATCTTGTAACACTATGGGATTAATCAGCACATCTGCATGCAACAGTAGCACACGACACATTCCCCATGCCCAGATGAGTCATGCATTCTGCCCACATGCTGATCTCACCTGGAGGGCGTGATGGGAGTGAGGTCTTTGCCCATCGTCTGAATGACACGTCGGCCCCAAACCCATAATCCAGCACAGATTCCCACTCCACCATAGAACAGCAGCCAGATCGGTGTGGCTGCATCCTGCATCACCCCACCCTGATCGTAGATCATCCACAGGGCCACCAAAGGACCAATGGCATTACTGCAGAAAAGACAATTCAAGCAAATCATTCTCAGGGAAAGTGACTATTGAGATGCTTAATGTCAGGAGTGAAAATCCAGCCCACCGAGGTTAGGATACAAACTTTACAGAGTTTACTCCATATGATCTTTTAAACAACATTTTACTTTTTAATGCAGCCCAATCATGTTTATAGATTTATAACTGTTTTTATCTTTAATCTGGTCTATTCATGTTTATTGATTATAACTGTTTTTTTTTATCTTTAAGTAAATCAGAGTTTCAGTTTTTAAAATGTCAAAATAATCATCTATCAGAGGATAAAGACCTAAAGATTACATGTTGCTCAATTTAAATTATGCCCATGTCTGGATATTGGTTTAATTTTCTTATAAGCTAAATTATCATTAAAAAAAATACATTAAAAAAATACATTTTGTAATTTATTTCAATGTATTGTATACTGTCTTAAATATTTTGTGCCAGTAGAGGTGGTCCAAATTTTTAAAAGCAACATGGTAATAATTTACTGTAACACAAATGTATTTATTTATTTTTATTATTTTCTCCCCTTTTCTCCACAATTTGGAATGCCCAATCCCAATATGCTCCAAGTCCTCGCGGTGGCATAGTGTCTCGCCTCAATCTGGGTGGCGGAGGATGAATCGCAGTTGCCTCCGCGTCTGTGACCGCCAATCCGCGCATCTTATCACGTGGCTTGTTGAGCGCGTTACCGCGGAGACGTAGCGCATGTTGAGGCTTCAAGCTATTCTGAATTGCAGGACACATTGATCATCGATACTTCGAATGCACATTGCGGCCCCAGGTTCGCTTTCCCATCCACGCACAACTCACCACATGCCCCACCGAGAGCAAGAACCACACATTATAGTGACCACAAGGAGGTTACCCCATGTGACTCTACCCTCCCTAGCAACTGGGCCAAATTGGTTGCTTAGGAGACCTGGCTGGAGTCACTCAACATGCCCTGGATTCGAACTTGTGACTCCAGGGGTGGTAGTCAGCATCAATACTTGCTGAGCTAGCCCCCGTAACACAAACGTTAAAAAACGTTTTAAATCAGCCTGGTCTCATGAAATTTACGCGAGCATTGCGACGTTTTTGCAAAACTGAAATTATGTAATTCATTACACCTTTTGCTTGCAGTTTCCAAGTGAAATGTCCTGTGGGGGGCACCAAAACCGAGCAAAATGAGGTTGTAATCAGATGAGGTGTTTAAGGTGAATTTTAGATGCTGGTTTTATTAAGTAAAACATACCTCCCTAACCTTAAACTTTACCTTAAACCTAACCAATAATGTCTGAAAATATAAATGAGAGTTTAACAAAACTGACATCTTAACCCTTAACCAACACCTAACGCTAACTGATAGTGTTTTAAAATGCAAATTCAAAAAAACAAAAACAAAAAAACAACTAAAACAACCGTCACTTTGTGTCATTTCTATGCCACATTCATTTTCGTACGTCTTTGACCGGATTCAAACCACAGTCATCGAGTCCTAAGTCCAACAATCTATCAGGCGAGCTACCAAGCAAGTTAACAATAAAGGAATAAGTGTACTGTGTATAATACAAGTGTTAAAATGTATTGTTTTTCAAATCATGCGTTTAAGTGTTTTGATTTCATAACATAGTGGGTGAGTAATAGTGTGAAAAATAAGTTTTTATTAAGTCATAATCAGCAATTATACTCATCGTTTGTGTGACAATAAATAAAACGCACTGTTGTTGTAGTGCCTCTAGTGTTCATTTAACCAAGAAACTGCAGCGAAACGTAGAAAGCTGCACGTAAAAGTCAGTTTGCAAAAAAGTATATAGAGCAACGTTCATTCTATGAGACCATGTTGTTTTAAATTATTGTGTCCCCAAAAGACTAGTCCTAAATAAATGTAAAAAAAAAAAAAAAAAGAGAGAAAAATGTATTTAAATGAAACACTAAGTAAAAATATCTCAAGCAAATTGTCACCAAAAAAAAAAAAAAAAAACTTTCAGAAGACATTACACTGTTGCAGCAAGCCTACAGAGCTGCATTAGCCTAAACTCATGGCCATGTCTGACTTGTCCTTACCAGTCTGGATATGCGCCAAATCAGTCGTGAACCAGTTCTGTGGCACAGAAACTTGGACGAACTAATGCCAAGGAATGTTGAGAAAATATGTAAGTTCTTTGCTCCTACAGCAAGGTCTGATTCTGAACTTACTAATCACAAAGCTGTTTCTCAAAAGCAGACTACAACACAGACAGGACTTGCAGGAAAGCAAAAGACATGAAAATTTATCAGGAAAAACCTGCCTTAAGATATAGAATGCAAACTTAATCCCTTAAACAATATGGTACAAGAGACAAATTACATGAAATGTTACACTCTGTCTACACCGGGCACATCCGTTGACGTGACGGAACTGCTTGAGGCTGTCTACACTGGGCACATAGACACTAACATTCTAAACCATTTATGTGTGTTGTTGGCGGCAGCAGCAGTGCCAGTTCGTGCAGTGCCAAATGGAACAGGATACCCGTTTACTGTCGGAGCGACGCGCTGCAACAGACACTTCTAGTGTAGACAGAATCATTATATTGATTATAATGGGTTCTATTGCTTTTGACACGAGGCTCGAGTCCGGTGTAGACAGAATGTTACACAGAATGTTAGCCTCAGTCACTAATTACTTTCACTGAATTATAAAAAGATGCAATGAAAGTGAATGGTGACTTTCTGACTAACATCTCCTTTTGTGTTCCACAGAAAAAAGTTATGAATGAATGAATGAACATTACATTTATATAGAGCTTTTCTGACACTATACACAAAGCGCTTCACACAGCGAACAGGAGACTCTCCTCAACCACCACCAGTGTGCAGCATCCACCTGGATGATGCGACGGCAGCCATAGTGTGCTAGTATGCTCACCACACACCAACTATTGGTGGAGAGGAGAGAGTAGAGTTATAGAGTCAATGGATGGGGATTTTTAGGAGGCCATGATTGAGATGGGCCAATGGGGGGAATTTGGCCAGGACACCGGGGTTATACCCCTACACTTTACGAGAAGTGCCCTGGGATTTTAAATGACCACAGAGAGTCAGGACCTCGGTTTAACGTCTCATCCAAAGGACGGTGCCTTTTACAGTATAGTCTCCCCGTCACTACACTGGGGCGTTAGAACCCACACAGACTGCAGGGTGGCCTTTCTAACACCTCTTCAAGCAGCAACCTTAGTTTTCCCCAGGAGGTCTCCCATCCAGGTGCTGACCAGGCTCAAGTCATACGGGGTTGGAACAACATGAGTGTGGGTATATGATGAGACAACGATTCGCTATTGCGAATAGGAGTTTTGTGTCTAAGCATGCAAGACCAGAACTATCTGTTAATATTTATGAATAATATGTTGAGTGGCATACCTGACATCATTCCCACCATGTGCGAACGATCCGAAACATGCGGTGAGGATCTGCAGGAAATGGAAGAGCTGGAAGACTTGAGGCTTGTCCTTCTCCTCTTTATCTTCATCTGGGCAGTCCTCCAGCATGCCCTCTGCAGGGGCCCGGGGCTCCCTTTTATCTGCCGCCAAGTTCACATCCACATCCCCTTCCTCTGCCTCGATCTCCGCCTCTGCCACTGCGTTACAGTAGCTGGAGTAGCTGTCGTAGCGCAGTCGCTTCTTCGAATAGAACACGCTGTCACCCACTAGCTTCTCGCTGTCCTCTGGCGGAGGGGCGCTGGACTCCGATCGCAACATGGGCTGGACTGGCATGCCGCAGATGGCTGCAGTGTAGCACGTGTAGCTGTTGTTGCGACGGAGGTGCTTGTAGTTGTTGTCGTGACGCGAGCAGCTACGCTCATCCTCCAGTCGGCCCAAGTGAATCTTGTGTAGAAGGTCCTTGTAGAGACCTGAGTCTTTGTGAACGGTGTGGTAGACCTGACCATTACTGCGCATGTGCCCATCAAAGCTGAAGCCCCCATTAGACACAGGTGACTTGAGGCAGCCATTGGTCATGGAATTGGTGCGACCTGACAGAAAAATCGGTCCACAACAGTCCACTTGTAAAAATGCTTCTATTTTGCATTTTTCAAATTTAATACAGTTTTTACCCCCCATTATATATTATATTAGCAGCATAACAATTTGAGTGAAAAGTTTAATTAAAAAAATGAACATGTACTTCAGAGATTCTTAGTATTTGGTATGTCCCCCTTTTGCTTAAATGACAGCATGCACTTGAGATGGCATGGACTCCACGGGTTTGAGCAAAACCTAATGATCTATGTTATCTTAGCATGATTTCAGAATATTGGAAAGAGCATCTTGTGACTCACCACTGTATATAAGGTCAAAGCAGAATAAAGTTGACCATTTTCGTCACTCAGGGCCAAGGTCTCTGAGGCATCAGTTGCTGATACTGTAAGATGGTAACCATTAAACTTGATAATCACGTCTTTTAACTCACCGTACACCCTGCCATTGGGCAGGACAGTGCCTCCATTAGCCAGACTGTTGAGTTCCCCTGTGGACTCCTCTGTCAGGGGCAGCACCGCATCATTACTGTTTTTCGCACCTGGAAGCTCTTTAAACACAGGGGCTTCCTCTTCCTCCTCAGGGATTTTATCTAAACTCTCATCGGAGATGCGGGACAGAGCATGCTCTTTCTTCAGCTGACCTGTTTAAGGAAAACAAAGGCAGAGAATCATTGACAAAAACACTGGACAACATGTGTATCAAAAAATGGGATGTTATTTGTGGAGCAGATAAGGGAAAGGACACAAGCTTTGTGAAAGTGGTGAAAAGCTAAAACATTTTTTTTTAAAAACATCGGCAAGGGTTGCTTTACATTATAGTAAGAATATCAAGCAACCATATCCATATGGATAATCCATGCATGAAAAACTGTTATATCAATAAGATTCTCATATTCTTTTGACTAATGAATTTACAAGAGTTTTCCAGCCATTCGTGATTACAGCATTTAGGATTTTTAAAAATGATTTTATAGAGATTGCTCTCACAAACAGCAAATTCTAGCTGAAGAAATATTTTAGAACTAAGCATACCTAGAAAAATGCATATTCCCTATAGACATTTTCATTTGTATGACGATTTTAAAATTCCTTAAATATTCCAGGGTTTCCATGACTTATCCTGAAGATTGCAACTAGGGATGTAGTACCGATACTTCATTTTTGGTACTAACTTTATATCAAAAGTTTATTTTAATTTTATCATCAAAATGGTGTTTAAATAAATTAATTCATTAAACTTTAATCAAATGAAAATATAACAATTCATTTTTAACATAATATTGTATTATTTTTTTATCAAATGAAGTGCTTATATACAGAACCTCATAGCACAATCCAAAATACAACATTGGAGTTATATTTTTTCAAATACAGTGCTGCATAACAAAGCATCACAGATGTTAGATACTGCTTAAGTACAATACAATTACTACTGATTTATTATTATTATTAGTGGTAGTAGTAGTAGTATTACAGTTGAGGAAGTTCAACCTGCCACAGGCGCTGATAATCCAGTTCTACTCAACAGTCATCGAGTCTGTTCCAGGGGCAGACTGGGAAGAGAAATCGCCCTGGGATTTTACAGAAACTGGCCCAATAGTTTTTTTGGGGGGGGGGAAGGGAAATCTGGCGGGGGCTTTGTCCTTTTCTGCATTTCGCTGTCCCCTTTGGCATCACGCATTGCCATTTTGTGGCCCATTCTGCATAACGCGGCGGCCCATTTCAGCTTATCGTGGCCCAGTCGGCCCCTTTTCATGGCCGGCCCATCGGAAAAAGTCCCAGTTCTCCCGATGGCCAGTCCGCCCCTGGTTTGTCCTCTGCACTTCAATAACTGTCTGGTTTGGTTCAGAAGACTACAAAGGACAGTTCGGACAGCTGAGCAGATTATTGGTTGCACCCTGCCCTCCCTTCAAGAACTGTACACTTCCAGAGTGAGGAAAAGAGCTATAAAAATCACTCTGGACCTCACTAACCCTGCCCACAACCTTTTTGAACTGTTACCCTCTGGCCGACGCTTCAGAGCTCTAAGCACCAGAACCATCAGGCACAAGAACAGTTTTTTCCCCTCAGGCTATCCATCACATGAACAGTTAAAACTGCCCAATTGTGCAAGAATTATGTGCAATACACAGCTTAGTCAATTATATTTATTTAACATATCCTACCTCTTCTGTATTACATTCCCTTGCACTGTATATAACAGATTTGTATTTGTACATACGTGTGTGTGTGTATATATTTACATTTATGCATTTGGCAGACGCTTTTATCCAAAGCGACTTACAGTGCCCTTATCACAGGGACAATCCCCCTGGAGCAACCTGGAGTGCCTAAATGCCTTGCTCAAGGACACAATGGTGGTGGCTGTGGGGAATGAACCAACAACCTTCTGCTTACCTGTTCAGTGCTTTAGTCCACTATGCCACCACCACTCCTATATATATATATATATATATATATATATATATATATATATATATATATATATATTTATAAACACACACACTCACACACACACTCTCTCTCTACAGGTCAAACATTTTGAAACACTTGACTGAAATGTTTCTCATGATCTTAAAAATCTTTTGATCTGAAGGTGTATGTTTAAATGTTTGAAATTAGTTTTGTAGACAAAAATATAATTGTGCCACCATATTAATTTATTTCATTATAAAACAAAAAAAGTTTTTGAAATTGATGACAAATAATAAAGAAAAGCAGCTAATAAGTGCCCAACATAGATGGGAACTCATTCAAAACTGTTTAAAAAGCATCCCAGGGTGATACCTCAAGAAGTTGGTTGAGAAAATGTCAAGAGTACATGTCTGCAAATTCTAGGCAAAGGGTGAGTACTTTGAAGATGCTCAAATATAACACAGTTTTGATTTATTTTGGATTTTGTTTAGTCACAACATAATTCCCATAGTTCCATTTATGTTATTCCATAGTTTTGATGACTTTACTATTATTCTGAATGTGACAAAAAAAAAATAAATAAATAAAATAAAATTATAATAAAGAATAAGTGTTTCAAAACTTTTGACCGGTAGTGTATGTATAATACATATATATATATATATATATATATATACACAAACTCAGCAAAATAAAGAAACGTTCCTGTATTTTAAAGATAATTTTGCAAAAATCCAAATATTTTTACAGATCTTTATTGTAAAGGGTTTAAACAATGTTTTCCATGCTTGTTCAATGAACCATAAACAATTAATGAACACCCACCTGTGGAACGGTTGTTAAGACACTAACAGCTTACAGATGGTAGGCAATTAAGGTCACAGTTATAAAAACTTAGGACACTAAACAGACTTTTCTACTGACTCTGAAAAACACCAAAAGAAAGATTCCCAGGGTACCTTCTCATCTGCGTGAACGTGCCTTAGGCATGCTGCATGGAGGCATGAGGACTGCAGATGTGGCCAGGGCAATAAATTGCAATATCCGTACTGTGAGACGCCTAAGACAGCGCTACAGGGAGACAGGAAGGACAGTTGATCGTCCTCGCAGTGGCAGACCACGTGTAACAACACCTGCACAGGATCAGTACATCCGAATATCACACATGCGGGACAGGTACAGGATGGCATCAACAACTGCCCGAGTTACACCAGGAACGCACAATCCCTATGGGCACAAACCCACCTTCGCTGGACCAGACAGGACAGGCAAAAAGTGCTCTTCACTGACAAGTCACCGTTTTGTCTCACCAGGGGTGATGGTCAGACTCACGTTTATCGTCGAAGGAATGAGCGTTACACCAAGGCCTGTACTCTGGAGTGGGATCGATTTGGAAGTGGAGGGTCCATCATGGTCTGGGGCGGTGTGTCACAGCATCATCGGACTGAGCTTGTTGTCAACGCTGTGCATTACAGGGAAGACATCCTCCTCCCTCATGTGGTACCCTTCCTGCAGGCTCATCCTGACGTGATCCTCCAGCATGACAATGCCACTAGCCATACTGCTCGTTCTGTGCATGATTTCCTGCAAGACAGGAATGTCAGTGTTCTGCCATGGCCAGCGAAGAGCCCGGATCTCAATCCCATTGAGCACGTCTGGGACCTGTTGGATCGGAGGGAGAGGGCTAGGGCCATTCCCCCCAGAAATGTCCGGGAACTTGCAAGTGCCTTGGTGGAAGAGTGGGGTAACATCTCACAGCAAGAACTGGCAAATCTGGTGCAGTCTATGAGGAGGAGATGCACTGCAGTACTTAATGCAGCTGGTGGCCACACCAGATACTGACGGTTACTTTTGATTTTGATCCCCCCCTTTGTTCAGGGACACATTATTCCATTTCTGTTAGTCACATGTCTGTGAAACTTGTTCAGTTTATGTCTTAGTTGTTGAATCTTTTTATGTTCATACAAATATTTACATATGTTAAGTTTGCTGAAAATAAAAGCAGTTGAAAGTGAGAGGACATTTCTTTTTTTGCTGAGTTTATATATATATATACACACACACACACACACACACACACTTCTAGTCAAAAGTTTTGAAACACTTGACTGAAATGTTTCTCATGATCTTAAAAATCTTTTGATTTGAAGGCGTATGCTTAAATGTTTGAAATTAGTTTTGTAGACAAAAATATAATTGTGCCACCATATTAATTTATTTCATTATAAAACTAAAAAAGTTTAACACAGTTTTGATTTATTCTGGATTTTGTTTAGTCACAACATAATTCCCATAGTTCCATTTATGTTATTCCATAGTTTTGATGACTTGACTATTATTCTAAAATGTGAAAAAAAAAAAAAAAAAAAATATATATAATAAAGAATAAGTTAGTGTTTCAAAACTTTTGACCGGTAGTGTGTGTATATATATATATATATATATATATATATACACTATATTGCCAAAAGTATGAGCGAGTTTGGTGTGGAAGAACTTGACTGGCCTGCACAGAGTCCTGACCTCAACCCGATAGAGCACCTTTGGGATGAATTAGAGTGAAGACTGTGAGCCAGGCCTTCTCAACCAACATCAGTGTCTGACCTCACAAATGCGCTTCAGGAATAATGGTCAAAAATTCCCATAAACACACTCCTAAACCTTGTGGAAAGCCTTCCCAGAAGAGTTGAAGCTGTTATAGCTGCAAAGGGTGGGCCGACGTCATATTAAACCCTATGGATTAAGAATGGGATGTCACTTAAGTTCATATGCGTCTAAAGGCAAATGAGCGAATACTTTTGGCAATATAGTGTATATATATATGATTCTTCTGATTCTGAATATTACATAACTTTACAGTAGTAATACATTTCTGTCATATTTCTTTCCAATAAATGTAGCTCTTATTTTGAAGCATTTCTGTGTTGTTTTGACCAAGGAGCTCTGACATTATGACGGCAGCTTTCCACTCTGGAAAAGCCGGTCGCACTCAAAGTCATTATTATTACACACAAAAGGCTGCTATTCGATTAAATAAGTACAGTATGTACTCTGTATGTGCCTCATGCTACAGTGTGAATTTGCACTGTTTACTGTCATCTGCTACAAACAGAGTGTGCGATGCTCATGACTAGGGCTGCACAATTAATTGAAAAACTAATCACGATTACGATTACAGCTGCCACGATTATGTAATTGTCAAAACAGATGATTACAGCGTTCAATTTAAGTCTGCTCCTGTTGCGTCAAAGGTTTCTATTTACAATGTGTTTTTGCAGCGGTTGAGTATTCTAACCAATCACTAACATGTCCGTTGAGCAATGAAACGGCAACGGCCAATCAGAGCTGCTTAAATTAGTCCTCCGTCCTATCAGTGATGACAACTGTCTGAATACCCAGATGCTTGCTTTATGTTCCACCTCTGTTCGTGGTGGCACACGAAAGTTAATACTGAAGAAACATCACCTGACACTCGAAAAGAAGCTGTAGAACAAGAGTGAAAAGCACTCTGGAATTATTTTGGATTCATTGCATATTGCACCGCTCGCTTTGAACGTAGATGTTAAATACACTGCAAATCAGCAACACGACAAAACTAAAACACTCCCGTTCTAATCAAGGCACAGACGCGGTGTAAATAATTTATTTATAATGCTGATTAGACAGCTTTGTTTTTAATGAGAGCATTTGTGAGAGTGCAGAACTTTGTGTGGAGCGTCACTGAGCTCGCATCGAAATGCAGGTCTCAAACAGTGTAAACCTGCAGTGAGTGACAGCAGTCATTGTAATGGGAGAGTTTGCCGCGTTGCTCGATTTCTGTGTACAATTTATTAAAAATGTAATAACAGTTTTGTTTTGTCATGTTAATAAGTTAGCCAATGTGAATTTGATTTGCACAAAATAGCAATAAAGTAATTCAGCTTAACTGTTCCAAGTTTGTTTTGGAGGTGTAGCCAACAAAGAATATGGCATGAATAGCATATTTCAGGAATCACTGTCATTGTTATTGCGTCTGCTCTAATAAGACCCATTTGTCACGCAGCTGGTATTAGTAGATTTAACATTTTCATGAATCGCACAAACTCCGATTGCAAATGACTGTTTTTAATTTCCAAAGTGCAACCACTGAGGCCAAAAATGATCTAACTATGATCTTACATGAACAAGATCACCACTGAAGATCTAACGGGATGAATGGTCCCCTGTCTCGCCACCAAAGGGCTTACTGAACGCAGTAACTTGGTCAATTTAAATTGGCTGTTAATAAGTTTGAATATTGAATATGTTATATTATTTACTGTACGTGGACTAATAATTTAAGCAGTAATTTAACAATAATTTAATTTATTTTATACTACAGATATCCATTTAAAATAAAAAAAAATTTAGCCTAACATTAACAAACATTATTACAATATTTAATGCTTAAAAGATGCTTAAAAGAAACATTGAAATCGGCTACTCTGAAGAATGGCACTGTTGTTTAATTTGTGATGTCACAGTAATTTAATATTTTAATCAACATTAATAATCACGATTACAATATCAAGGGCAATAATCGACAATTATGATTTTTACTATAGTCGTGCAGCCC
Organism: Myxocyprinus asiaticus; assembly: GCF_019703515.2. Classification (NCBI taxonomy): domain Eukaryota; kingdom Metazoa; phylum Chordata; class Actinopteri; order Cypriniformes; family Catostomidae; genus Myxocyprinus; species Myxocyprinus asiaticus. Next base: position 22,546,602 of record NC_059376.1, on the reverse strand, counting down.
TACTCATGACGGTGTTTTCCCTGTATGAGCCAAGGAGGAGCTTTAAAGTCGCTTAAAAATTTGTTTTGACTAACCATTATCACCTCACACTTGAGGGTTATTGTCTTTGCATGAAATAGGGAATAGGAATGATAACTTCTATATGAGACATGCTGACGCCGAAGTTGAATGAAGGAAAACTCGCTGGAGTTTATTTATATTTTTCTGCAGACTGAGGTTTCTTGGATATACCGCTCGAGTAAGTGTTCTTTATTCTTTATGCTTAGCGTACTGTGATTCAAAATGAGGACAAATTAGCTTCTTCTCACTCGTTTCACATTCATCTGTATTTGCACAACGGTTCCAGCCTTGTCCTAACGTAAACAAAGTCCCCGTCCAACATTTTTTTTTCTTCACTCAGAAATACGTCACAATACAACAAAGTTGGTTATAACTTCCGTTTCATGGAGACTTTAAGAGGTATGAGCAGCCAGCGTCAGCACAACACTGTCTCCACACATTCACAAGCACTCACATTTTAATTACATGCAAACTATATATTTATCTCATTAAATCACAGCTTTTGCCATTAAATATTCTCACTAGGACATAATGTGATTTTCATTTTTAGGCTGAATCTTTACACAGACATTTGTACGTCAGATGGTGTCAGTATTTGGTATTGGATAATTTTTATGACTACCAGTACATGAGCGCGGTATCGGACTTGATACCGATAGGACATCCCTAATTACAACTATTTCTATCAAATCAAACAGTGACAATAACACAACAGTTAGTTAGTTTGAACTTCACTCATAATGAAGTAGAACTGATGCCTATAAAAATCCAAGGAGCCAAAAATGACTGATTTCACATATATTTAATGTCTCACAGGTAGCTAAACCATACTAAGAAATGAGCCCTCAATATGAAGACAAATATAATAAAGCTTGCAGTGGCATTGTGCATGTATCTATAAAGGAAGTGATGATCCATGAGTGAAAATAGTGCTTTAACTTTTCATTACATTAGAGATTTTCACATTTTAACAAACAAAAACACTTGTGCAACCATTCGTGCATTGAGTAAAAAGTGCAGAGTATGTACGAGGTCATTGTGACTTTTTAAAACAGTGCTGTTCTCAAATAAACAGCTTCAGTTTATTTGCTTTTCATTTATCTCAGCGTCAGTCAAACTCAACATGGGCCCTCAATCCAGAGCCAACAAAAGATTGTCCCCAGCAGAGCAGCAGATGTTAGACAAATCCTTCCCCTCCTAAATTGGTGCAGATACCTCATGCAGTCACATCACTGACTTTTTCCAAAGCTAGATTAGAAATATCATCTAAATTAATGGCCAGCTGTCACTAAGAGCAAAAACATTAGGATCACACAATCTCTACACATGAAGTCACTATTTACAATTAGCGCTCTCACACATTTGACCAATGAATCCCCATGACTTTTCCAGGCATTTGTGATAACTGTATAAGGATTTTTAAACCTCATTTTATAGAGCTTGCACTCACAAAGAGTTTCCACTGTGATTAAATATTTAGCTGAATATAACTAGAAAACTGTAAAAAAAAAAAAAAAAAAAAACTGTAAGCAAAAACAAAAAACAAATACACTGGTGGCCAGAAGTTTGGAATAATGTACAGATTTTGCTCTTATGGAAAGAAATTGGTACTTTTATTCACCAATGTGGCATTCAACTGACCACAATGTGTAGTCAGGACATTAATAATGTGTAAAATTACAATTATTATCCTCTGGTCTGATGAAACCAAAATGTAACTTTTTGGCCATGATGACCATCATTATGTTTGGAGGAAAAAGGGTGAGGCTTGCAAGCCGAAGAACACCATCCCAACCGTGAAGCATGGGGGTGGCAGCATCATGTTGTTGGGGTGCTTTGCTGCAGGAGGGACTGGCGCACTTATTCCTCAAAACAATGATTGACTGACTAGTTTCTAGAGAAATCTGTTTCTTTTTTGCCATTTTTGACCTAATATTGACCTTAAGACATGCCAGCCTATTGCATACTGTGTCAACTCAAAAACAAACACAAAGACAATGTTAAGCTTCATTTAACGAATCAGATAGCTTTCAACGGTGTTTGATATAATGGCAAGTGATTTTCTAGCACCAAATTAGCAATTTAGCATGATTCCTCAAGGATAAGGTGTTGGAGTGATGGCTGCTGGAAATGGGGCCTGTCTAGATTTGATCAAAAATGACTTTTTTCAAATAGTGATGGTGCTGTTTTTTTACATCAGTATTGTCCTGACTATACTTTGTGATCAGTTGAATGCCCCTTTGGTGAATTAAAGTACCAATTTCCTTCCGAAACAGCAAAATCTGTACATTATTCCAAACTTTTGGCTGCCAGTGTATGTGTATATATATATACACACATACATGCACTACCAGTCAAAAGTTTTGAAACACACTTATTCTTTATTATATATTTTTTTTTTTTTCACATTTTAGAATTATAGTCAAGTCATCAAAACTATGGAAAACCATATATGGAACTATGGGAATTATGTTGTGACTAAAAATCCAAAATAAATCAAAACTGTGTTATATTTTAGCATCTTCAAAGTAGTCACCCTTTGCCTAGAATTTGCAGAAATGTACTCTTGACATTTTCTCAACCAACTTCTTGAGGTATCACCCTGGGATGCTTTTTAAACAGTATTGAAGGAGTTCCCATCTATGTTGGGCACTTATTGGCTGCTTTTCTTTATTATTTGGTCCAAGTCAAAACTAATTTCAAACATTTAAGCATACGTCTTCAGATCAAAAGATTTTTAAGATCTTGAGAAACATTTCAGTCAAGTGTTTCAAAACTTTTGACCAGTAGTGTTTATAAACCCACACATTTGAAGTCAGAAGTTTACATACACTTAGGTTGAAGTTTTTTTGTGTGTATGGGGGGGGGGGATTTTTCCCCTTTTTCTCCCAATTTGGAACGCCCAATTCCCAATGTGCTTTTAAGTCCTCGTGTTCGCGTAGTGATTCGCCTCAGTCCGGGTGGCAGAGGATGAATCCCAGTTGCCTGAGATCGTCAACCCGCGGATCTTATCACATGGCTTGTTGAGCATGCTGCCACGGAGACATAGTGCTTGTGGAGGCTTCACGCCATCTACTGCGGCATCCACGCTCAACTCACCACGTGCCCCACCAAGAACGAACCACATTATAGCGACCACGAGGAGTTTACCCCATGTGACTCTACCCTCCCTAGCAACCGGGCCAATTTGGTTGCTTAGGAGACCTGGCTGGAGTCACTCAGCACACCCAGTAAAACTCATTTTTTAACCACTCCACAGATTTCATATTAGCAAACTATAGTTTTGAAATGTCCTCTGGTCTGATGAAACAAAAATTGAACTGTTTGGCCATAATGACCATCGTTATGTTTGGAGGAAAAATGGTGAGGCTCGCAAGCTGAAGAACACCATCCCAACCGTGAAGCATGGGGGTGGCAGCATCATGTTGTGGGGGTGCTTTGCTGCAGGAGGGACTGCTGCACTTCACAAAATAGATGGCATCATGAGGAAGGAAAGTTATGTGGATATATTGAGGCAACATCTCAAGAAATCAGCCAGGAAGTTAAAGCTCGGTCACAAATGGGTCTTCTAAATGGACAATGACCCAAAGCATACCTCCAAAGTTATGGCAAAATGGCTTAAGGACAACAAAGTCAAGGTATTGGGGTGGCCATCACAAAGCCCTGACCTCAGTCCGATAGAAGCGTGTGCGAGCAAGGAGGCCTACAAACCTGGCACAGTTACACCAGTTCTATCTGGAGGAATGAACCAAATTTCCAGCAACTTATCGTGAGAAGCTTTTGAAAAGCTACCCGAAATGTTTAACCCAAGGAAAAGAAAGTCAAATTTAGGACAATAGTGAAAATATCTAACACAGACATCAACAACACCTTAAGCTATGAGACTGCGGGAGGGAAGAGGACAGTACGTACTTGCTATTTTCCTTCTCATCCAGGGGCAAACAAAAATCCAGACCAGACCGGCACATACCAGTGCACCAGCCAAGGTAATGAGGGCAATGGCCCAAACAGGGAGCATCTCCAAGCCCAGTACTACACAGGGTAAAGAAAGAGCGTGTGAGATGGTCATAGCCATTAATACACTCTGTTGTGACATTTACAAACAATCAATTTTTCATACAAATTTTTGTTTTACTTTACATGAAAATCTTTATCAAAAACAATGTTCTAGATGTGGCATACTTGTGGTGAGATTCAATGGCACTTATTCAATTACAACAAACAAACTCTTGTTAGATGCTATCACTTTAAGAGTGAAATGGCTTACAGGGAGCTCCAGTGTACATGATGGAGAAGGTGTTGATTCCAATGGTTGAGGCATAGAAGAGGGGCAAAGCGCAGAGACCATTAGGAACAGGGTCATCCTGTAAAAGACAACACAGAGAGAGCTTCAGCTCTAAACAAACCATAAAGATTTAACATTTCCAATTTTACATTTACTTCTCTTCTTTGTCCATTAAAGAAATAGTTCACCCAAAAATAAGAATTCTGTTATCATTTACTCACCCTCATGCCAATCTAAACCAGTGTGCAATTACAATAAATGAGGACTGGAGTTTTCAAGATTCTAAAAGAACACAAAAGCATCATAAAAATGATCCATAAAAGTCATCCATCCAAAATCAATTAGTCTATGGAAAAATGTAATGGAATTTTTACTTCCGGAACCAGACTGTTGCGCTCTATTGCAAGACTTCAGAAGATTTGAAATATAGCGTCATATGGACAAAATAGGTCATCTACTTCGTCCATATGACGCTATATTTCAAAATGCACAAGTTTCCATAGACTAACTGATTTTCAAAGATAACTTGTAAACATTTCAAGACAGCCCTACCTTGAGCTCCGAGGTTATTCATCAATGGTAAATGTTTCCGTTGAAGCCATCCGTCTGCATTATTTCAACCTCATTGTATAAATAGCGTGTTTGATAGCGGAATTCCTGGTAAACAACTACATTACCCATGGTACAGTAGAGAACAGTTCACCAATCAGAGAATCTGCCTCGGAGCGACCACCCACTCCCTTGATGCACTGTGTGTGATGTAATCGAACTACTTATCTAATTGTACATATCAGAATTTTTGGCAATAAACATAAAATATATTGTTTCTATACTTATGATCAACAACCTAAAATCAATAGTTTGATATATTCCCATTGTTTTGTTTTTTTTCCCAATCATTCGCAATCCTTCATGGGATTGTAGTTTGTTCCCTCATGAAAGACGGTAAGTACGCAGCCTTGTACCTCTGTCTTTTTGTCTGATTTTCAAGTAATTTTTGCCTCAAAACAAAGTCTGTGATGTTGTGATTAACCTCCGAGCTGGTTGGTTTGGTTCGGTTCATGGCTTAGAGCTCTTTTATTTTATGAAAAGCCTATGGAAAAAAAAAAGAATGGGAAAATACCAAAATACCAGAACCCAGACGCTGAATAAGTGGGTGGGGCACTGTTGCGCTCCATAGTTTTGGGTGAGAAACAGGCCGTTCACGAATCAGACATTGCTACTTCTCTCATGAACTCTCAAGAATGTGCTAAGGAGAGAGCGAGGGCAGATTTATAGTAAATAACAACTTTTATGATGCTTTTGCATCCTTTTTGAAGCTTGAAAGCTGTGGACTGGAAATTAATTGTATACCAGTACATTCTTTAAAATAATTTTGTTTTTGTTTTCAATGAACAAAAGAAAGTCATACAGTTGTGGAACGACATGAGTAAATATTGCCAGAATTTTAATTTTGGGGTCAACTATTGCTTGAAAGTTCATTTTAGGGTCACAAAATTTTGCAGTTACAAGAACAGCTCAGTGGTTTGTAACCATTTTTGAGCGATGCACATTTAAATGTTAAACACAGTGCTTCTGTGGCCACAGGCAAGAATTCATTTCCAGGCTCCTAACTCGAAAAGGCTTAAGCATTTAAGTGTTTACAGAACTAGAGTCACACCAAGCAGACATTTGAAAGATGTGAACTGCTGTCGATTGTGACTCATTCACTGTGCCATCACAGATGCTGTTGTAGAGCTTTTGTCACAGTAAACTAAACAGCCACAGGCACAGTTATTTGGGAAAAGCTGAACGTGTTGTTAAAGATAATAAAAAAATCTGAAGTTTTATATGCACTGGTGTTTGACTGGTCTATATCCGGTACAAATATTTAAGTGTATAAACCACACGAGCAAAATGCTTAAGGCCCGTCTGAGCACTTTGGCAATTTATTCCCCCATCTTGATGTCAAACAGGTGTAATAGCCATTGATGACTTTGAACTCACCTTGTTAAGAATGAAATATCTAATGAAGAAGAAGAGCAGGCCAGACATGAGACCAGACAGCAGAGGGGAGATGAACCATGAGGCAACTACATCAAATAAATAGCAATTACAAAATCAATAGTGTGCCAAATATAGATGACACATTATGCAGCTGGAAGCCATCAGAAAACATTAAATAAATTACACGTCTCAGTTACAAGGAAATTTACAACAAAAATGAGATAATGCCACTCCAGAGAAATTATATATAAACACATTGCATTAAAGAGATAGTTGAAAAAAATTCTGTTGTCATTAACTCATCCTCATGTTGTTCTAAAATCACTTAATGTTAAGCAGAATGTTAGCCTCACTGTTATTGTATGGAAAAAAGATGTACTAAAAGTGAATGGTGACTGAGATCAACATTCTGCCAAACATCTCCTTTTATGCTCCATTGAAGAAAGTCAAATGGATTTGTAACAACATGAGGGTGACTGAATAATAACAGAATTGTCATTTAGAGTGACCTTTCTCTTTAAGAATAAAACTTGACATTAAACAATAAAAAGAAAAATGAAACCATCCACAGAAACAAACAATGCAAGGGTTATATCGGGCACTCAACTGCATCAAAACAAAACTAGGCTTTTAAATACCTTTTAAATGCAAATAAATACCACATTATAATTTTTAATGCATTGCATAATGGAACTTTTACCAATTTTGACCAACTGCATCCACTGCACTCCCTTAGTGCCAATAGCAACCATGGAAAAGCCAATCGTAGATCCCACAATGCAATGAGTTCCAGAAATGGGCAACCTCAGAAAAGAGGCAATGAGCTGCCAAACCGCAGACCCTGAAAGAGAAGGCAATATGAGTGGGAAGAGGAGCAAAAAAAAAAAAAAAAAAAAATAGCTTTCAACCATATGTTCTCTTCTGTCTTCATTATATTCTTTGGACTGGATAATATTCAAAAAGCATTCCAATGTAGCCATTCTCTTCAAATTAACATTTAAAAATAAACTCCCAAAGACATAGTGGCCCCAAAATAGTATTTAGACTCTTTAAGGGATAGTTTATAGAAAAATGCATATTCAGTCTACATTAATTCAACCTCATATTGTTCCAAACCTGTATGACTTTGTTTTCTTTTGTGAAACACAAAAGGTGTAAAGACAGTATGTTAATCTCAGTCACCTTTCACTTTTAATTGCATCTATTTGTCATAGAATGAAAGTGAATGATGACTGAAGTTTGGAACAACATGAGGTTGAGTAAATGATTACATCATTTTCATTTTTGGGTAATCCCTTTAAGCCATATGTACATATGCATTTCAATGCATTAAATACCAAAAATTATCAAATCAAGTAGCATCTACAAACAAATTATTTTAGACTTCACAGAACTAAAGTCACTTTTTTGAGCCATATTGGTGATCACGTTTTAACAGACTTTTTAACTGATCCCAAGGTAATTTTTAATGGATGCATGAATCCTCAAGTTCACACAGGTGTCCCAGCAGAGTAACCACAGGTGCAGTTCAGCATGTTAACGATGGACAAGTTCCACTAAGTTTGACAACCAGAAAGTGTCCAAATACTTCATCTTTATTTTAAGCAGTATATCTCTTTAACCTAACAAACATTTTTCTTGTGAAATCATTAGTTTTAAGAGTGTGCTTGTTTTTGTGCAAATACTTTTTTTGGGCCACAGCTGGTTAGGTTTAGTCTGATCATATAACTTGTCTTTCTTTCAATCATCCATTCAATGTAATAACTTGGAATCTTCATCCTAAAAGTAACTAAAGTATAAATAAATAAAAAAATCAGGCATCAACTAAGATTATCTTACAGCTCTCTCCACAACCAACATGTGATCAAGACTCCCAGAATCTGGCCGCCTACAGTGAATAAACAAATGCCTCGCTAAGCTTCTCCATCATTAATCTTCACAATGATAGGTTGAGGTTTCAACTTTAAATGATCCATTACTTACCGACCATGGCGCTGACCTCTCCTGCCATCAGCACCGGCACAGTGTCATTGTACAAACTGACATCTATAATTCCCTTCCGTATGGTTTCCCCGACCTTTGCACCAAGAAGCATGGAGCCCAGGGTCTCAAATATGGACGCTAAGATACAGGCCTGGCGCAGTGTCACCACTCCTGACCCGACTGCTGTGCCAAACGAGTTTGCCACATCATTGGCCCCCACCGAAAATGCCAGGATGAAAGCTATAATGAAGCCGATCACGACCATCCATAGGTACGGTTCCAAATCCATCTTGCCGTTTCTTCGTGCAAAGCTTCCAAACGAATCCCAAACAAACAACTACAAATAATTGAAGTAAGGTTCTGTACTATGAAAGAAATTCTCCTTTGCACGTTTTTTTTTTTCTCCCAACTTCCCCAGGCTAAAAGAGTTCTTGGGGGAGAGGCACACTGCTAACTAAGACGTTTAACCTCAGTCTGTGGAGTGCTGAGCAGTGTAGGCAGGAGAGAGCATTCCATTGTTTGGCCCTCTTAGTGTCCTGTCCACCAAGTAGCCTTCAGCTGTCAAAACAAGAGAGACAAGGAAATAATTACACAGTATTCGCACATTCTCTTATAGATTCCATAATGTAGCCGATAAAGACCATGGGAAATGGAGAGTTGGATAGGCAGGTGGTGGAGAGATCAAGGAAAATAAGAGATAAGACAAGAAAATAATTGAAGAAAAAAAAAAAGTTTGAAATTAGACATTAAAGAGTTGGGATATTTTAACCAATATTTTTTACAGGTATTTTTAACAAATATTTACATTTTTCCATTTAAATGACTATTGGTTATTTAATATTGGGTTTACCGATAAAGTTAAACATAGCCAAAAACAAAGAAAAACTCACACTGTGGAAGACAAATTGTGCAGTGTCATTTAAAAAAAACAAAAAAACAAAACAAACAAAAAAAACATTTAAGCTAAATAAACTAAATTAAAGGGTTAGCACACCCCAAAATGAAAATTCTCTCATTTACTCACCCTCATGTGTATACTTTCTTCAGCAGAACACAGACGAAGATTTTTAGAAGAATATCTCAGCTCTGTAGGTCCATAAAATGCAAGTGGAAGGTGATCAGCACATTAAAGCTCCAAAAAGCACAGACAATCATCCTTTTCACTTTGATTACTTGCGGTCGCTCTCCAATGCATGTCCATGAGGGGATTAGTAAACAATTATAGTGAAAAGGATTTAAATATTGATCTGTTTCTCACCCAAAGTGATCGTATTGCTTTAGAAGACATTCATTTAACTATTGGAGTCCAATGGATTACTTCTACTCAATTGTCTGTGCTTTTTGGAGCTTTAAAGTGCTGATCACCATCCACTTGCATTGCATGGACCTACAGAGCAGAGATATTCTTCTAAAAATCTTAATTTGTGTTTGGCAGATGAAAAAGTCATACACATATGTGGTGGCATGAGGATGAGTAAATGATGAGAGAATTTTCATTTCTGGGTGAACTATTCCTTAAAGAGGTCTTGTCAGATCTGGATGAATTTGTCAATAAGAAGAGAGGCTTGGAAACATTTCTAGTAATTATTACGGTGAAAATGTGGAAATGTCCTACAGGGACATTATATATAATGCTGAAATATAAACCAAAGCAAGATCATGCTTTATTAATGCCTACTTTCGCTATTTCATAACTTTTAAAGTCCTTTGTGGATTCTTATTTCAGTGTAGTTACAGTTTTCAGTGTCGAAAGAATTTAGATCATTAGTTCTGTACAGCAGTACCGCCACTCCCTAAACGCAGAGTATGCAGCCTGCGTAGGGCACCAACCCTGGTCACAGAACACTCACTGTGTCTGAAACCACCCCCTATCCTCTATATAGTGCACTTTTTTGGGTGTCCGTCATTTTGTAGGAGTGTTTGAATTTGAAGGGAGCCAATCGTTCCCTACTTTTATTCACTCATTCTTACCCACAATGCACTCTAATTTCTAGTGTACATTTGATATACACTAGACGATGGTTAATTGCCCATAATCCACCATGGGGAAGACGTACAAGCTGGGAGTTTACTGCTTCCTTCACTCCTGCAATGTTTTATTTCATGCTGAATGTATTAAAATTACTTTTTGACAAATCATTACTTGATTAAAATTACATAACATATAGAGAGGCAAAACATACAGATACATTTTAAAATATACTATTTATTTATATTTATACAGAATTTTGTAATTAGGCTGAAGAATTCTTTATTTACTAAATAATTCACTGATGTGACATTATTTTAACTCAGGAAACTGCACACAGTGGAAATGATAATTCTGTGGATGATTTAAATATTCTGTTATAACATGTAGGTTATGATAATTTGGTCGGTTGAGGGCGCTATGCACCCAGAAACGTTACCCAACTTGTATTGGAGTTTAAAGATACTAAAGTATAACAAATAAATACAATAAAGTACATTAGATAAAATGTGTTTACTCTTTATATTAACATATATTATTCGCAATACGATCGCCTGACGCCCGCACATCTCTCACGCACATGCCTCGCGCCCCTTGCTGTGAACGCGCAGAAATGCTGTCTGTTCGCAGTCCAGTTGTCAATCACGTGAACTGCAGAGCAAAAGGCATTTACACTTAACTTGGATGTTTACATGGATTTATACAGTTAATCAGCCTGAAGTAGGGTAAATGCATAAATACGGCTAATGACATGCAGGACAAAGCACACTGATATATTGCTGCACTGATTTAAAAATGTGCACTTAAAAATTTATATAGAGTCCAGTTACAAAATCACCCTGAAAATGACCATCAAATTACACAGAAAAGTCTGCGTTAGAAGTTGGAGCTGCAATTTTAATCTTGAAATATCTGCTTGTCTTGGTGTTAAATGAAGGCATTGCATTGTCAATATGCAGAGCGAAGAAAGTGTTTCACTTAGAAGAGTTTGATGCTGCAGCAGTGATGGACTCGGCTTGAGTGATAGTCTGTGACAGTGCGCGCAGCTGTGAACTTCCGCTGTCGTAAAAGTCCCATTCAAAAATCTCTTAATAAATTACACATTAACTAAAATTAAACCTAGTAATGTAAAGACAGGAACGCCGCCCATTGTAGCGAAGTAAAAGTTTAATTTTTTCATTAGAAATTTACTTGAGTGAGATTAAAAAGTACCCACTTTTAAATCTACTCTAAAAGTAAAAAAAATTCAAAAAAGTTACTGAAGTAAATGTAACAGAGTAAATGTAGCATGTTACTATCCACCTCTGTATATAACCAATAACGAATGCAATCAAATTGTGCTAGTGCTAGCTCAACTGATAGAGCATTACACTTGCAATGTAAAGGAACAGAGTCCAGAAAAGCACGCGTCAACACGTCAGCCGAAAGTGTCATAGCAGCACCACAAAATGATATGGTTACTTCAGCAACTGCATTTTTCATGCATATTTGTTTATGACACTATCGATAAGGTTAGGTTTAGATTTTAGGTTTAGGGTAGGGAGGTAAGCTTTGTTGATTTAAAACTCGATACAGCATTCACCTTAGAAACCACATCTGTTTGGTAGAACATTTGACTTGCTTTTAGTGCCACAGTGGACATTTTTCCTCTGAACTGCATACGTGTAATAAGCCATGTAATATCATTTTGCAAAAATTTTGCCACAGTTCATATTTACATGAGAGCAGGCTGTAAAAAGATAACTTTTTAAGTAGTTCAATAAGCTATCTTACCTTGCCAATAAAAACCTATAATGACTGATTATCTGCAGAAGGTGTGATTCGATTACACTAACCAAATTAAACCAACTGAATGTGTGATTTCTGCCACAGCATTTTAAACAAAACTTTTTACCTACACTAACAGTGCAACTTAACTATGAATGATACCAATTTTTTATTATTATTATTTTTTGATTAGGTTTATATAGACTTGGCATGATGTTTCTGGTTAAAGGCATCACTTGTAAGATGACCAGATCATCCTCACCACAGGACATAACTGAAATATAATGCACTATATAAAAAGATCACTGCTCAAGCCTGATACTGAAGTCAATTCGAAGAGGGAAAAACTGCACATTCTTCCACATCACTAAATATTTTGTATAGTGGGAATTATATGTAAACAGTTGGAAAGCCAGACTAATACATTCTCAAGGTATTTACCGATTGTGTTCAAGAGTCTCGTGAACAGTAACACCTCACATAGCAACATCACATGACTGTTGACTTTTTGACAAAGAATGGTCTGTTTATTAGGTATTAGTCAACATTGGGTATCGTCAACACAAAAGTTAAATAAAAAGAACACAAGATATACGAGAATGTCAGGAGCCTCAGAACAGCTCATCCATGTGCAGCAACACAGACTGCATGCTCAAATATTGAGAAATGCACTGATACACAAAAATAACAGCTTCCTTAAGGTGCTTTTGAGGTTTTTAGTATGCATTCAAAATTAGGCTCAGACAGAATGAGGGACAAAATAAATATTCTAAAAACAAATCCAAGCAAAGGATGTCGGGTATTTTTTGGAAATAAAGCACTCTTGAGATATAAATGCCTCATGTATTTTAAAACAATGAATTAGCCTGATTATATATATATATATATATATATATATATATATATATATATATATATATATATATATATATATATATATACACACACATATATACATATATATGACATACTGTAGCCTGATATATCCAATTTTTCCCAAACACTGATGCAAAGTCAAAACACTGATACAGCCATGTGACATCAGGACAGGGTGATAAGCCGACACAATCTGGATGAAATAGGACGCTTCTAACCTTCTCGGAAATATGAGTTCTATTGGTTTTTGGCCCTTTAGCTCTCTTGCAATCTGTGTAACAGCTTTGGCGATTCATCTACCGACAGCTCCTGACAAAGCAGACAAAATAGCTCATATTATGAGAAAACATCCAAATATTCAAAGAGCTTTTACGTACTTGTATATTAACAATAATCAAATATTATTTACAGATTTGTTTGTATACTTTATGTTTGAACTTTTATAGAATGTAAGAAATGCAATCAGTGTGATTCAAAATCCAATTATTATTTTCATCTCATGACTCACCTATAGGGTTAATTCACCAAAAAATGAAAGTTCTGTCATTATTTACTCACCCTCATTTTGTTCCAAACCAGTATAACTTTCCTCTGCCCAAGACTAACATTCTGCCAAACATCTCCTTTTGTGTTCCATAAAAAAACAAAACAAAATCCATATAGGTTTGGTACAACATAAGGGTGAGTAAAAGATGACCATTTTCATTTTTTTGATGAAATATTAAGCAAAAAATCAACAACAAGCAAAAATAATTTTCAATTTGGTTTGTTACAATACATACTAGTCACAAATATGCAGACTAGTGTTGTCATGGTACCAAAATTTCAGTAGACTGTACCAAAACCAGTAAAATTTCACGATTCTCAATACCACAGAAAAGATATGTTATTGAACACACTCCATTAGCCTATTAAAATGTTACCATAAATTTCAATGCAAGTAATAAATTAAAACAATAGCATGTTTCCTTCTAAATGTTTCTCAACTAAGTAAACATTATTTCAGTTTTATTTATTTATTTATTTAAGTAGGATACAATGCCGTTTTATTTTTTCTAAATTCAAATTTTCCCCCCAAATTCCACATTTTCCTTTTTTTCTGAATTCCATGTTTTAAAGTTCAATTTAATTTTATCATCAAAATTGTCTAATCAAATTAATCCAAACTTTAATCAAATGAAAATAAAACAATTAATTTTCAACATACCTTTACATTTTTTTTAATCAAATGAAGTGCTTCAGTAAAGATCCTCACAACAATCTAAAACACAACATAGGTCTTATTTTTGTCAAATAATGTGCTGCACAACAGAGCATTACATTATAAATGAAAACATTGATGAAACCTTCTATTCAGTACTACAGCACTCTTGCTTGTGAGATATAGATATTCAACATAATAATAATGATAACAAAATACATTTTATTAAGCACAAGTATTATATTTCTGTCGCAATTCCACACGTCAAGTTTTATATTGAATCAAACTTTTATTTTGACGTGAAGGCTTTTCTAGTTCTGTGTTTTGACTGATTTCACACTTCCAGATTGTTAAATGACCCAGTGTGATTACTGAAGCGCAAAATGCTGCGATACATAATTACACTAGGACATATCGCAGTTTTAATTTGATTAATTGTATATTTCAGAGGAGTCACAGAACATGCGCTAAAATGTGCGTGTGAGCATTTAAAGGTAGCCGTCTGTCACTCAGACAGCATTTGATGTCCGTATTGAGTCTGTGCTCTGTACCAGTAGAAACACTGGTATTGTTACAGATTTTTTATTTTAGCATCGACGTGGTACCAAAGTACTGGTAATTTTGACATCACTAATGCAGACAAAAAAAAAAAAGAAACATACACAGTCCTAAATTGGCACATACATTTTTCCACACAGGGAGCATGCACCCTTCGAACACTCTTTAGGCTTAACAGTTCATGATGCATTCTGTAGCTTTAGCAAATAAAAAATAAAAAAAAATACCATCAAATTCAATTTACAAAATTGTGGGATATTTAACAAAACCCCTGGAGATACTGTATGGGGAAAAAACATGCTATGAGAGAAAATGATCACATTAGTAAAAATAAAACTGGAAGAGGACAAGCATTAATTCAGCTAGCAAGTAGAAACACGATAAGGTGTAAAAGGTGTATTTTTAAAAGACAGCCCAGGCTAGTTTTGACAATGCATTCCCCCTGACACTTACATTCTCTGTCCAATATATGAGGTACATACAGAACCTGTTGCATTAGGTAATAAAGATACGACCCACAAAAAAAAAAAAGAGAGAGAGAGTGCAAATGCAACGGTAATGACTGCAGCACTCTAAACTATATTGAAGAGTACTCACCTTCTGGCTATGCAGTGGTAGGATTTATTCCCTTTTTTTTCTTGTTTGGAAAATGGGGTTGGAAAATGGTTTGAAAAATTAGAGATGGACAGATCAAACATAAGGGATCATGAACGAAAGGATAGGAAAATGCATTGATGTGCTGACTTATGACTGTGACACAGAGACAATGAATTCAATGTTCAATGAATTTAAAGGGGGGAAAAAAGAGATCGTTGTACAAAAGATAATCTAAAAGTATAAAGAATTGTTAGGTGAAGAGTCAGGCGCATTGCAGGACACAAGCCACTCGATTCTCATTGAAAAACACGTCACTGCAGTCTAGACTGCTTCTTAAAGAGAGGCAGCAGCATCACAGGCTGAGCCAGCCAATCATACATGCTCTGAACAGGATTGGTAGCTCTGATTGGCTAATGCTACATGGGGAAGAAGGAGTGATGGAGGTGATCAAGCCAATCAGAGCAAGGAACAATGTAGGAGGGTGGGTTATTACACTCTAACAGTCAGGAAAAGGCATGCAGTCACACCAAGGACATTCAATGGTGTATACACTGACTGCTGGCACCATTATATCTGTATTATGTGTTTCTAAAGGAATTTAGCGTGAAAGAAAAGCAAATAACCATAAGCAATATGAAAATTCATTGACAAAATAAAAGCACCTCAGAACATGAGAATCATTTCTCCTGCAATTGCAAAAAGCAAATACAATAACTCAAAAAACACAAATAGTATTCGATGTGCAAACTTCCATGGAGAAAACAGGATATCAATGGTGTATACATGTATTACTATGGGAAAAAAGAAAAGAGTTTTTTTTTTTATTATTTTTATTAGTGGTTGACCAATACTGCTGCAGACTGCAGATATTATATAACAATATAATACAATTATAATACAAATATATAATATACAATTTAATGATCGCACATAAGATTAGAGGTAAACAGATATATCAGTTTTACCGATTAATCGGTGCCGATAGTTGCATTTTGGAACTATTGTTATCAGCAAAAATCTATGCCGATAGTTTTTTCGTCATTTCAAAATAAGAGTCCCTGGTGTGTTTCAGGCTTGTTTATACTTAAAAGTCCCGCATTATGCACCAAATCTGAATTTTTCTGGTTATTTTGGGGATTTTGGTTGAACAATAAACCGCATCTGGGAATTTACTCATTTAGGACTCTTTGTCTGTGCCCGTCATAGTAAGGAAAGAATAAGATTTTTTTTTGACATTCTACAAAACAATTTTAAAAAACAGAAAAATCAGCTGATTAATCGGTTATTGGCCTTTCCCACCACCGTAGTCATCGGTCTCTGCAAAATCCACTATCGGTCGACCTCTAAATAAGATTTATTAACACAATTTATTAGATTAAATGAAAAAATTTATTTAACACAACACAATGTTTCCTAAAAATCTCTAGAAATAATATGGAGAATGTGCAGTATTGACAAGACTCATTAGAATTTGACTCAAAGCTAAATTACTATTTCTTTTAATCAGCCACATGCTAATCATCTAATAATCTTATAAATGGCAAATTATTGTTATCACTTATTATTTCAAATATTTAAAAAAATATATACAAAAGAAATCACCCAACAAAAAAAGAGAAAAATAAATAATAATAATGATAATGCATTATATTTATAGCATTGAATATAATCTCTTCTACAGAAAACAATAAAATCGCATCTGACTTCATAACCTCATTATAGTAATAAACATTTTCTCTATTCGCTGTGCCTCCCTTTCTTTCTTTTCTTTTTTCTCTCTTTTTTTCAGTGTTTGAAACAATCAGTGCTTTCAGCATGATGATATCACTATCATGTGCCCCCTCCTTCACAGTCCACCTCTCTGAACAAAAAAAAAACAACAGTTCAAACATGAAGAGTGACTAACCCTCTCCAGCACATCACAGACTGCCCAACGCCTCTGACACTTGAGGGACATCTGTGGTTCCCGAGCTGACCATACAACACTCAAGTCACACATCTCTCCAGCCTAAAATAGCCAAGCCTCAAGAAGCAATCATTCATCCACTGCTGAGGCTCTAGCTAAAGGTGACGGTTGGAGTTATTGGAACACTTTCTCCAACAAGAGCCATCAGAAGGGAATGACAGCCTGTCAGACAATATCATAAGCAATTCTGGGAACCATCTCTCTCACATCTACACAGCCCTGACTCACAGACCAAACGCAATTTATCAACTCGTCTTGTGGCACTAAGATACTGAAAACAAGTATGTGCAGTCTCAGGCATCATGGGAGATAATATATGGGTGGTTTGTGAATATAAATCCACAAACAAAAAACACATGGAGTACAAAGGATGCTTTTTAACTTTTATGAAGCAGTGTAGAAAAAGACTGAAAACCACACAATAAATTACATTGTAGGCACTGTGTTTACAAGTTTTACAGTCTCCACTGTCTGTCTATTTAGAACTTTTTAAGATGAGATTACAAATGAGTAGCCTTTTTGACTTTTCTTAGGGGGTCGGCGGTATCACAGTCAGTTCCTATTCTTTATATACGTTTCCTCTATATACTATATCACGGTAACAGTGTATTATTTTTGTTGTAAAAAAAAAAGGTTTAAATCAGATAGTAATGCCTAGAGTATTGATACAGATTTCCAGATTCGATTCTGATTCATAAGCTCTGATTAGATTAGATTTGATATTGATTCATATGGGTAGGGTACAACGGGGCTAAAGGCTCGCAGGGGTAAAAGGCTCCTTTGATCCCAAAACACAAAAAAAGCAACAAAAACTACCGCAACTGTACAAAAACTACTAAACAACTGTTTGCCACTATAAACACTGCTAATTTTTACTGTTTCATGAGATCATTGCATGTACCGTCTAAAGGTTGATTTTGATGTCATTTGATCTAATATTTAATCATTTTTTAAATCTTGTAAATTTATGTAGCTAATGAATATCCTGGAAATTATCACATTCATTTTGAGACAAAATAGTAGTATCTTAATTTGTTATTTAAAAAAGCATCTTGATGTCTCAAAAGCATTTCCATAAGTTGACAAATTGTGCCCTATAACTATTGCCCCGGTATCTACACGATATCACTAGCCCCCTGGGGGCCTTTTACCCCAAGTGAGGGAGCCTTTTTAGGGAATAGGGAAACTATTTGCTCTAGAATTTTTATTAAAATTATTTTGCATGTTTATTAGGTGCTACTAGTTATAAATCAAAAAGGGAAATGGAAAATGCACATAGGGGTCACGTGGGGATCTCATGAGGTTAAAAAAATGAATTTTATTCTGTTATTACTTTTCACACAAATTATGTTGCTCCATCAATATTCAATAAAAATAAATTTATTTCTTTAATCTTGATACACTTTATGACCACAAAAACAAAAAAATTTCCTTGGTGTGCCTTTCGCCCCATTGTACCCTATATTTCAGTTATAATGTCCCTTTTGCTTACATATGAAATACATTTTTTTAGGTAATAAATATTTTAGCAGGTTTTCAATTTCAGTCAAATTTTGCTTTTTAAAAATGATCAAATCCATGTACTTAACAAATCAGATATTATATTTCATATATTATTTTTTGTTACATGTTTCTTGTTTAACTGCATAAAATGTACTATTTACAAGTATTTACATTGATTTGTTGAACACTCGCTAAAACTGGTACTGTCTCTTTAACAAAACCGGCATTTCTGTAAAGAGCGTCTGTAAAAGAGCGTGTTAGGCTTTACTAACTCGAATGGCTTTACATCATCTCTGCTATGCATGATTATAATTAAATGTTTATCTTTTGTTGTTTTTGATCAACAACTGACTGTAGAGAACAGAAAGGTTACTAAAACAAATTATTCAAAGACAAATGCGTCACGTGGATCTCATCTTTGGACATGCATAACACGGAACAACTTTTAATCTTTACATGCAATGAAAGGATCTCGCTGCTGAATACTCCACTACTAAACAACATAAATACTGGTGAGTGAAACCTAAACATTTACCAGCCAGTTACCACATATATATATATATATATATATATATATATATATATATTCTAGTCACATAGAGCAAAATTAGGTTGCAAATGTGAGTGATTTTCTCTCAGTATAGTAGAGGGTTGCGCATAGAGAAAAAGATCGATCTTGGGATTTAAGGATCAATATCAAGATCATTCAAATGAAGATGGCGATGTATCAGAAAATCTATATTTTTACGCACCCCTAGTAATTCCTTTTTATTTTGGGGGGATAATTAATATACTTTGTAATTGTATCGCATTTGATTATTTTCTCTTTTTATTTGGAACTTGATGGACACAAACCAAAAGATAAGATTATTCATTACAAATGAATGATACGTCTGGCATCAATGTAAAACAGCTTCACATTATGTTACACTTGAGTTAATAAAAAAAGACTCAGTCAAAACAGGAAAAAAAAAGCAATAAACATCAATAAAACTAATAATGTAAAATGGTTAGTTTTGACTCTTAAGTCTGATCTGAAGTCACATTCAAAGACACTGTAAAATAGCTGCTATACATACACCTGCCATTGCTTGGAATCTGTCAAAAATTTAAACTTCACATTGTGCATACACCCCGTTATAAAAAGATTCTCCATGTCTTGACTTGTTTGTGACACTTCCCACTCTGTACTTTCACATTACTCCATGTTTCTTTGCCAATCTCACATGTGCAGTTGAAGTCAGAAGTTTACATACACCTCAGCCAAATACATTTAAACTCAGTTTTTCACAATTCCTGACATTTAATCGTACAAAACATTCCCTGTCTTAGGTCAGTTAGGATCACTACTTTATTTTAAGAATGTGAAATGTCAGAATAATAGTAGAGAGAATGATTAATTGGAAATTTTTAGATGGGCACTTTGCTGTCTGTGTGGTGTTAGCACAAGTAATGAGTGCTTTGGCAAATGGTTTATGGAAAATATTATTTAAGAAGCTCCCATTCACGTTTCCCTTTCCCAGCTTGAATGCTTTGTAAAGCTTAGGTGTTACGCTGTTAAATGTCACTGCACCACCTAGCTTGCAGTGGGATAAATGTCCAAATAAGACCTGTGAATAGTTGGGAAATGCCAATGAAGAGGCCTTGTGCTAGTAATAAACCAACTTATTTGGCTAACCAAAACATTTATACATATCTGGGATGGCATGAGTGTGAGTAAATGATGAGAAAATTTTCATTTTTAGGTGAACTATACCTTTAATCAACCTTATGCTACAAATGCCATTTATTGAGATTAAGATGTATTGATCCTGGAATATTCCTTTAAAACAGGTGCAACATCTGTGGTGTGGGTTCACAAAAGCCGACAAAGAGCAGAATAATTTATATTCAAACTGTGTCGCATGACAATAATCACTTGTAATACAAGAAATTAGTTTCAACTCCTCAAAATGAAGCAATGAAGCTCTCCATTACTTCGGCCATATTTTCTTGCAAGAAGTGTTTATATTTATATATTTTACTATCCAACAAAAGGCTTTACAATATGGCTATCTAATATATTAACTCATTTTTATTGATTTTTTTTATTATTTTATATATTTTAAGTACTACAGTATATTGTGATATACACTGGCGGCCAAAAGTTTGGAATAATGTACAGATTTTGCTGTTTCAGAAGGAAATTGGTACTTTATTTCACCAAAGTGGCATTCAACTGATCACAAAGTATAGTCAGGACATTACTGATGTAAAAAAAACAGCACCTTCACTATTTGAAAAGAAGTCATTTTTGTTCAAATCTAGACAGGCCCCATTTCCAGCAGCCATCACTCCAACACCTTATCCTCGAGTAATCATGCTAAATTGCTATTTTGGTGCTAGAAAATCACTTGCCATTATGTCAAACACAGCTGAAAGCTATTTGGTTCATTAAAAGAACCTTAACATTGTGTTTGTTTTTGAGTTGCCACAGTATGCAATAGACTGGCATGTCTTATTAGGTCAAAATGGCAAAAAAGAAACAGCTTTCTTTAGAAACTTGTCAGTCAATCATTGTTTTGAGGAATGAAGGCTATACAATGCTTGAAATTAGTGCTGATTTATCGGTTGGCCGATATTAGCCTTTCACTGATATATCGTATCGGCGCATATGTTTACCGATAAGCGCAGATATGAAAACTTTTTTTCAGAACATATAATGCAGAAAATAATGCTTTAGAATTGGTGTCATAATGTAGTTTGTCCAGCAGAGTGTGCTCCAACTCCATCGTTTACAGAGCTGAGCTGATGGTGGTTCTGGCGACGGTGCGGTGGTAAGCGGTGTGGTGTTAAGCGGTGTCTTCACAGTAAGTTGCTAACTAGTTTGTGAAATACATACTGGAAAGTTAATAAACAATGACCCCATAATTTTCCCTTTTCAATATAACTATTATAATGTTAACCCTGTCCCTGACAACCATGTCATTCATGTTTATCACATCTGTTTGCTATGTTAGCCTGCTATAGTTTGTCAGAGCATCTATTTGCAGCTCAGCAGACAATGGTGTGTTGGTAGATTGTGTCTGTTGAGTGTTGATTTCACGCTACGTTGTTACCTAGTTGGTGAGACGCAATGCTGGAAAGTAAATAAAGTCCATCTTTTACTCTCCGTGACAACGAGCTTATAGCCAACTAGCTAAGCATGCAGCTACTTTCATCCCTTGTCAGCTGAGTGGAAGCTAATGTGCATGTATTCACCAAACTGTTTTGTTCAGGATTCGGAGTTTGGTACCCCCTTCAACCGAACAATTCCAGTTGTTGCATTTACAAAATGTCATATTGTCATAAAAGTCTGGTTTTCCAACATTGAAAGTTTCCCCTGAACTTGTATAGCAGAATACGGTGTAACACCGCTGCCGCTGCTTATCTCTTGACTCGGCAGGTGTAAATGCAGAGAAGCTGTGCTTCTTGTTTTACAACCTGCCCCTAATTGACTGGCAGTATTAAAATAGTCAGCATTTGACTGATACTAAACAGTACTACTGATGTTTATTTAGCTATTTATTGTATTTTATTTATTCTTTATTTAAATGGTCAGCAACTGACTGATACTAAACATAGAGTACTGATTTTTATTTAGTTATTTATTGTATTTTTATTTATTCTTTATTTAAATGGTCAGCAATTGACATACTAAACATACAGTACTGATTTGTATTTAACTATAATTTAAAATTTATTCTTTATTTAAATGGTCAGCAACTGACTGATACTGAACATACAGTACTGATGTTTATTTAGCTATTTATTGTATTTTTATTTATTCTTTATTTTCTCAGTGTTCATTTGTAGAATTTGTTGACAATGTATAATAATAATAATGTCAAATAAAAATATTTGTTTAAGAAAGCAGCCTTCTGAGTACCTTTGCATAGTCATATCGGTGCAAAATCAGTGCACAATCCACATAGAAAAGGTCTGTTTTCATTCCAGCTCAAAAATTAACTATATCGGCCACCATATCGGTAATTGGTGAATTTTCCATCTCTAAAATCGGTATTGGTATCATCTCAAAAATCCCTTATCGGTCGAGCTCTATTTGAAATGGCCAAAAAACTGAAGATTTCATACAAAGGTGTACACTACAGTCTTCAAAGACAAAGGACAACTGGCTCTAACAAGGACAGAAAGAGATGTGGAAGGCCAGATACAAATAAACAAGAGGATAATTACATCAGAGTCTCTAGAGAAATCACATGCCCTCAGCTGACAGCTTCATTGAATTCTACCCGCTCAACACCAGTTTCATGTACAACAGCAAAGAGAAGACTCAGGGGTGCAGGTCTTATGGGAAGAATTGCAAAGAAAAAGCCACTTTTGAAAGTTGAAATGTGAAAAGGGGTGAAATGTCACCTGGGTATCTGGACGAACTGACAGCTAAAATGCCAAGGATCTGCAAAGCTGTCATTGCTGCACATGGAGGATTATTTGATGAGAACTCTTTTGAAGTAGTTTTCATTTTTTTCAAATTGTAATAGTAATTTTTCACATTATTAATATCCTGACTATACATTGTGATCAGTTGAATGACACTAGAAGTAACAATTTCTTTCCATAAGAGTAAAATCTGTACATTATTCACAGATTCACAGGATTTACAGGGTTTACACAGTGAGATCAATGGTACAGGTGATATCACACAGAAGAGAAGCTTCAAAAACTTATTTATGCAGACAGTGATGAGCGAGTGAATTGAGTGCAGGTGCAGTGAATTAGAAATCGGCTGATGAGGAGCAGAGCGCCGAGGGAGGTGCAGAGCCCGAGGGAGGCGTGACAATGACAACGTTTTCACACATACTTGAGTTTGCTGGAAAAAACAGCACGGGAACAGCCGATGAATTCAGATATCGACTCTTTGTTTCTTTCGATGGTCTGAAATCCTCAGGGATAAAATGTTCACTGCACACCCTTCAATATTTGAGAGAATGTAGGTGTGTACTGATATCCAGGTTCAGCGCGAGAAGCCAAAGCTTCAATCGCTCATGATCATGTATAAGCAATCAATGAAAAGTTAATATTTTTCCCAGTGTGCATTTTCTTTGGGGTTTCTGAAGGTTGAAGCATCCAGGATACACACGCCAAACAACCATTTTGAACAATACAATTATACAAATACAAATCTACAGCAAAGACAATTAAACCTTTGTACAGCACTGCTCCTCTTGTAAACAATGACACGCTTCCTGCCTCCTCCTCCACGTGACGCGTGACCTTACCGACAAGCTTACGTCATCCCTCTCATAAGCATGCATCATAGAGATGTACGGAAGCGAACACTTGTAGTTAAAAAGTATAGAAGTATTGATTTGTTTCTAAAAATAATCAATCGTTTGGGTTCAGAAGAACTTTATTTGTCGACTGGAGTCGTGTGGATTATTTTGATGCACCCTAAATATGCATTTTGGACCGTCAAAAAATGGAGTACATTCATTTGCATTGTTTAAAGGAGGAGGCCTGAAATGAAATCCTAAAAATCTTAAATTCTGTTTTGATGAAGAAAGAAACTCAGATACATCTTGGATGGCCTGAGGGTGATGAGTAAATTATCAGCAAATTTTCATTTTTGGATGAACTATTTCTTTAACACATGTTGGTCAAAGAATAGCTTAAAACAAAAAGGGGTGTCAAAATCAATTTCAGCCTGGGCCACATTAGGGTTTATTTGTGCCCTCAAAGGGCCATTAAAAATGTGCTTTGGTACCTGCTTTGGTAGTGCCCATGCAATTACCAATAATATTACATGTTATGTTCATTTAAATGCACATTTGACAATACAGCATTGATTTTTAGGTTGGGATACAGATGGAAATTATGATATTAACAACATTAACATCTGTGGAAAAAATGAATGGCTAAACTGATATATTCTGACAGTGTGACTAAGTTGGGTCTTCTTTACAGATTCCTTTCATCAGACTCCTACTGATAAAACTACAGCCATGTCTTGGAATTTCTGAAGGCAAACAAAACAACTTAGGTTTTCCTACAATCAGAGAGCATTAAAAGAGTAAAGATTTTACACAGACGGAAAACTGACAGCTTGGTCCATAATTATGAAAATTCACCATAGTCCTTCCATAATATCCATAGTTTTAACAATGATATTTGTAATAGTTCATGGTAACCATAGGTAAAACCATGCATGGCTCTTCACTACCATGATTAGTAACTATGGTTTCTATATAAAGAACTATGGCATTTTTGTAATGAAAAAACAGCAGTCTAAATACATTTAGAAAGTTTTTCTGCCACAGCTACCATAGTTAATACAGTACAGTTAATGTTACTACAGTAAATCCATGGCACATTTTTGTAAGCACTGTGATATGTAAATTGAAAAGCCTTCTAAATAAGGTTTTCTCCTGTTTTCTTTGTCAGTGCAGATTAAATGTGGGGGCTGTTAGTTTTAAACTAGTTTCATCACCGAGACACAAGAGTTTTGCAAAAGACAATTATGTACTGCATTTAAATGGGTTTTGCGTTCTCTGCTGTGCATCCCACTGGTTCACAAGCACATTTAAAATAGTCGGTTCAGTTGAGACCAGTCCGCGAATTACCGCACTTGTCTGCTTTATCCATGATTGAGTCGTGTTGATAATTGACTTGATCATTGAAAATTGAATGTAGCGCTGCTTCATTCCACTTTTGAAATTAGCAAAATGCACACCAAAACATACTCATGACAGGGGAAGGCTCATAAATATTCACGAGGAAAGCACTAACTTATTGTTCAATGAAACATTGCGATCCTCTGCCATCCTACGTTTCAGAAATGAGCTCGCGGGCCACTTGAAATTAAGCGAGTTTGACACATATTTTGCGGTGATGTCACTTTGAGTGTGTGCGTGTGGTGGGGTCTCTTTCGCAGTGTAGAAAGCGCACAGCTGACTGGGGCTGGCAAGCGTTATGTTGCGTCAAGAATATTAAATGAACCATGTGAAATACCAATTCAGCAGTGGTGCAGCCCCGCTGCAAAATGCATATAAGGGAAACACCGATATATATACAGCTCTGGAAAATTTTTTACAGAGGTGCAAGACACTGTTGCTTGAAGGCCTCTCCAGGTCTCCGCCTAACCCTTAGACGACCAGGTGGAGGATCGGTGATGATCTGGGGGTGCTTCAGCAAGGCTGGAATAGAGCAGATTCGTCTTTGTGAAGGACGCATGAATCAAGCCATGTATAAGGTTATCCTAGAAGAAAACTTGCTTCCTACTGCTCTGACAATGTTCCCAAACTCTGAGGATTGGTTTGTCCAGCAGGACAATGCTCCATGCCGCACAATCAAGGTGTGGATGGAGGAGCACCAGATAAAGACCCTGTCATGGCCAGCCCAATCTCTAGACCTGAACCCCATTGAAAACCTCTGGAATGTGATCAAGAGGAAGGTCAAAAGCCCAAATATCGCCAAAATCTTTCCCCCTTTAGCTGTTTTTCTTCTTCCTTGACTTTCAGTTGCTTCTGGTCTGAGATTTATTTCTATTGTATCATGCCTGCTTGTTTAACTTTGAAAACTTCTGCAAGTTTGCTGGTTATTTTGGTGATATTTTGACATGTTTGCCAAAATTATGTTTTAACATTCTTTTGACAGCCTGCCTATACAGTAGCAACATGTAGTGCACAAGAGGTAGCCTGCGGATAGCTGACTTGTCCTTTTATATGATCCTAATATGCCAACAGAAAAGAGAATTACATCCAGTCATCTTTGGCCTAATTTTCTCCCAGTGCGGCAAACTAAAGTCTTTATTTAAAATTGTGTGGAATCTCTAGATTGACTGGATGAAAGTGATGACAAACACATAATAGACCAGACACTATTTTCTGATGGGTCAGATTTTTGTCCAGAATCTTATTGTGTGTGCAACCTATTCACACGGGAAGTCAGCATGTTGTTTCCGATACTTCCGGTACCCTTGGATCGGCCACATTATGCCAACTTACTAACAAGCGGCATCTGCTATCAGACATCTTTGCATCAGCTCCACCGTGTTTACCTCCCCCTTCTGAAGCGACCAGAAGCACACTGCGTCAGCAGTGTGAATGATCCGGGTTCGGATAACATGTTGAAACCAGGAAGTAATCGCGTTCACATAATCAGTGACAAGCGTGATTCGGAGGTTGCATTTTTACTCAAACATTACAATTTTACTCCACTGATGGTTAGGTTGAGGATTTGGGAAGGGGGAACAGTTTGTTTCTGCACAGCTGAAAACAAGTCACTTCAAAACTTGCTTTTGGAGCCCCTCCATAGACATTTCACCCGCAAAATGGAGCTCACACATGCCCATACACCCAACAACACTAACCCCTTCAGCCACTGGGGGTGTTTGAATTTTGGTACACACAGACCGATTTTAGCTAAAGAAAAGTCAACCTATTGTTTCCGATTTCACTGTGAGATCAGTCTGGTGTGTGAGCAGTGTTACAATGTCATCTAGGACTGGTGCCAGTTGCTGAGGAGTGACAGCCAGACAACCACCACACGCAGCAATGTATTTCCATGTGACACAAGCAAAAATAAACCCTCTTTAGTTCTTTATACACAATGAGGTGCATACTGGCAAAGCAAAACCTTGTTTGATGTTAAGGGGCATGTAATGGTTGTTTAACTGCTCTTCCTCCAGTTTCCTTGGGTAAACAACAGTTCAAGGTGAGGCCCTGTGGATTCCACTACCTCATTTCTTCAGGTGTGTACTTAGAATTAAAATCTAAATAAGGGGCAACATGGAAAACCATGTGCATTTTAGGCATTTCCTTTTACTCTGTTGTAAAAACAAACTCTTAATGCCACTTAACCTGGTTATAAATTGTGTCACAGCATTTAATTTGAAAAACCCATTAATCTTAATAACAGCAAAATGGAGACAAGAGACTTTACTTCAAGAAACAAAATGTTAGCTCAGCCTGTTCTAGCACAAAAAACCCCCCACAACATCTACATTCTTGTATGGAAAACTTTTACAGGGTTCACACTCTTTTCAACTAATGAATTTCCATGACTTTTCCATGACTTGAAAGCTAATTTCCATGCCCAAACATTTAGCCTTCCATTCTGAAAATAGCACTGAAATCACATAATAAAAAATAAAAACCATTGTTTGATAAAAGTTCAACTGAAAACATTTAATTTAAAATTTAATCCATACAAACACATTGCGTGAATCCTAAAATGGGCGGGGATTAGCAGCACATCATTGTCTCTAAGGGTGCTTTCACACTTGGACCACACCTGGGTTCGTTTCTTCCCTCCTCCCCCTCTGGTCTCTGTTCACATCATATTATTTCGGTCCTAACCGTGTTCCGATTGCGTCATCAACATGAGTACAGCTGTTTACCACTGTAACTAGGCAACAACTCAAGAAGACATCAGCATTGCTGTGTTATTAATGTACTTATCTCTCTGAATTTACCACCAAAACTTTACATGCACAGAATGACTCTTCCACAGATGAATTGAATGTGCAATGATGTGATGAATAGAGTTTGTCTGCCTCGAGCAAGCGGATGTGTTGCAAGAATGTGAGCTGCTCTCTGAAGAGGATTTATTTGGACACAAGCAGGTGCGAGAAATGCATTATGGTATAATATTTGTGATCAGGAGCCTGCAAAGATGTGAATTATTCGTCATCACAAGTGGTTCACCTCCGCGATTTGATACGATTGCATTCATATCAGCAGCGAACTGTACTGGAGTTCAAATGAACTGTACCCCAGACCACCTTTTCAAGCGGACTCGGGTGTGGTTCACAGGTGCGCACCAGAGTTTGGAAAACAGCATTCACATTATCCAAACGAACCGAACTTTGACGTCATTCTAACCCAGGTGCACACCAAAAGTGCTAGTGTGAAAGCACCCTAACTGGTCAGGTATTCTTCATAACATGATATATTTTAAAATCTTCACCATGGGTTTTCAATCCAGTGTAACGTAACACCCTGGTAAAATATTTTAGGACAAAGCATAATAAATAAAAATATATTAACTTTTTAAAAGTTCCATGATTTTTCCATGACTTTGAAGATTTTATTAATTTACATTAATTTTCCAGGCCTGGAAATCACAATTTTAAAATTCCCTGATATTTCCAGGTTTTCCATGACCGTGGGAACCCTGTTTTTAGAAATTGTTTTGTATAAAGTACTAATGTGGTCACCTACTCTCCTCTTGGTTATTTCATTCCCTAAGAGTAAATGTTTTTGAGTGGGCCACAAGGGATGCTGTTTGTTTTAAATCCTCATTGGGTGGAATACAGCCACAACATTCTTCATAACACCATCATGTCCCTTTACAAAGAAGAATTACCCATTGTGTTTAAAAGAGCACCTCCCTGCAGTTCCTCAGACATATCAATGACTTATTGTTCCTTTAGTGCTGCAATGGGCCTGGCAAATGGAAAACTTGCTTTCTTTTGAGAATGCCAACCAGAGAGCCAAATGTTGTTGGGAATGGGGATACACACAAGGT
This sequence comes from Myxocyprinus asiaticus, assembly GCF_019703515.2. NCBI lineage: Eukaryota > Metazoa > Chordata > Actinopteri > Cypriniformes > Catostomidae > Myxocyprinus > Myxocyprinus asiaticus. Next base: position 22,517,345 of record NC_059376.1, on the reverse strand, counting down.
TGTGTTGCGAGTACTGGCATTCAAAGCTCAGAGGGAGCATATGGAAAGTATTGCGAGAGCACCAACAGGAAGCGTAGAAGATGGGTAATTCACTCCTGCCTCATCCTTAATTAAAAGTACAACTCACTAATAAACTGTCCCAAACTTGGAGTTTCCTTACTGCCCTTAGATATAAAATAAATAAATAAATAAATAAATAAATAAATAAAATAATATAAAAACCAGAATGGCAAAAAGCACAACCTAAAGAGTGATTCTCACGAAACCTGTCATGAAAATGTCCTGGTTATATAATTTTTGTGTAAAGAAAATACATATTTTCTATATGCAAAATATATTTTTAATTTGTTTCTTTTGATTGGAGTAAAACACAACCATTTCCACTCACCCTTAAAATATTTTAATTGCTTTCAAAAGTTTTATATTGCTTAGCATTAGTTCATGTTAAAGGTACAGTTCACCAAAAAATTTTAATTCTGACATTATGTACTCAGTCCATTATGTTATTTCTATATTGATATCTATGGTGATGATGTCAAAGTGAAATTAGACAGCGAAATGGATTTACAGGATATAGAGTTGTCAACAGATATCATGAGTATTTTAAAGTGTTCAGGGGATGTCATAACAACTGGAAGCGTACCGGGGAGATTTTAAAACAAGAGTACATCATTCACAAACACACAAGATCTTACCTTCAAGCTGTTGACATACTAATGTGCCTCTGTGCTCATGAAACTCCAAGAGATAACATAAAATCATTAAAAATATCTCTGACCATCTTCTCATTTGAACTTCTCATGCCATTCACCCATGGTGTTATAGTTAAGGTACGCAGATTTTTTTGAGCATTAAACAGGGACAGGGGGAGGGGTGACACTATTTATACACACACACACACACACACACACACATATAAACTCAGCAAAAAAAGATACGTCCCTTTTTCAGGACACTGTATTTTAAAGATAATTTAAAATACACCGAGGCATGTACTCTGGAGCGGGATCGATTTGGAGGTGCAGTGTCCATCATGGTCTGGGGTGGTGTGTCACAGCATCATCGGACTGAGCTTGTTGTCACTGCAGGCAATCACAACGCTGTGCGTTACAGGGAAGACATCCTCCTCCCTCATGTGGTACCCTTCCTGCTTCCTGACATGACCCTCCAGCATGACAATGCCACCAGCCATACTGCTTGTTCTGTGCATGATTTCCTGCAATATCAGTGTTCTGCCATGGCCAGCAAAGAGCCCGGATCTCAATCCCATTGAGCACGTCTGGGACCTGTTGGATCGGAGGGTGAGGGCTAGGGCCATTCCTCCCAGATATGTCCAGGAACTAGCAAGTGCCTTGGTGGAAGAGTGGGGTAACATCTCACAGCAAGAACTGGCAAATCTGGTGCAGTCCATGAGGAGGAGATGCACTGCAGTACTTAATGCAGCTGGTGGTCACACCAGATTCTGACTGTTACTTTTGATTTTGAAAACCTCCCTCCCTTTGTTCAGGGACATCTCTGTGAAACTTGCTCAGTTTATGTCTTAGTTGTTGAATCTTTTTATATTCATACAAATATTTACACGTTAAGTTTGCTGAAAATAAAAGCAGTTGAAAGTGAGAGGACGTTTCTTTTTTTGCTGAGTTTACATGTGAAAGTGTATGTTTTAATTTATATTCCGTTTACAACCATTTTAATCACATTTAAGCCTCTAAAAAATATTGGGTGACAAAATAATTTTAAAAAGTACAATTGTAATTTTCTTTAATGTTGAACTTGCATATGTAATAATATGAGCTGTCACTGTTAGAAATTTCATAACACATTTTAACAAAAATTATTAACAAGCTGAAACCTAAAAACTAAGCAGAATTACACATATAACAATTAAACGCTTCTATTATGAAAAAGTGCAATGTTTCAAAGCTGTCCGAATGTGATCTGCCTGGTCCAATTTACCTTCATGAGTGTCGTAAAAACAAACATTTAGAGTGACTGAAAAAACACCTCACTAGCATTTTCACGTAGTAAAGGGGTGCTGTGTAGACTCACACCATCAACTCTTGCTGAAAAATACTTTCTGTGCTCCCACATGTAATCCATTTTGATCAACTCTTCTCAGTAGCTTCAATACAAACAGGAAGTTAGATGACAAAATTCTGAAGAGTGGGGTGAATAAGGTGAATACGGAGGGGGGAAAAACAGCAGCATTGACATTTTTCAAAAGTTCCACTGAATTAAGACAGTTGGGGTTAGGCATAGAAAATGATGACAGAATTTTCCTTTTTGGGTGAGCTAGCTCTTTATCTTAAGAGTTAGTGAATAAATGGAATACATTTTGAATAAATTGCTGACCAACCTGGCCATTTCTTTTTTTAGCAAGTGCAACAACTCAGCAAACACTTATCTGATGCAGGCCCCGCTACATAAACACTAAGAGGCAGTTGCTTGTCTGATTCTATCACAATATGCACACACAACACGTGATGCAGCACATGTTGCTCTATGTTAAACTACTGAATTTTATGTCAAATATTATATGTCTTATCTTCATGCAAGTAAATGAAGAGAATCATTCTCATGCAAAGAAGGTGCTTGATGTGTTTAACAAAGGGACTTTGAATAACTGAACTTTTCAGAGATATAGGCCTATTATTCAATGACAACATTCTGCCCATTCAAGTCTGTGGGGAAACATGTGATCTCAACAGAAGGTGAAGTTTGTTTGTGCGTTGCCTTTGCATTGCCTCCAAAATCATATGAAACAAGTAAGAAATTACATTTTGCATATGGAAAATGAAGCCTATTTTTAGGGCTATTAAAATGTTTTTCATTGTTAAATTTTTTAAACATTATTTCAAATACAGCTATGCACAATTCTCTCTTGAATTCTCATTACCGCAACATGGGATTTAAAAAAAAAATGTTTTTATTTAAAATTTAAAGTATTTACACATCATAGCATTTCCTTGGTACTGCCTTTCATTTTCAATTATATTATAAATGAAATCTTTTCATTACAATAATATGAATTGGAGGGTAAAATGTGCTTAAAGTGTCCAGAAAATAAAGTTCCAATGCAAAACATATTGATGCTCATATATGTATGCTTCATTTCATTTCTGCACAAAAAAAATGATATACACTACCTGTCAAAAGTTTTGAAACACTTGACTGAAATGTTTCTCATGATCTTAAAAATCTTTTGATCTGAAGTTGTACGCTTAAATGTTTGAAATTAGTTTTGTAGACAAAAATATAATTGTGCCACCATATTAATTTATTTCATTATAAAACTAAAATTTCAGTTTTTGAAATTGATGACTTGGAACAAATAATAAAGAAAAGCAGCCAATAAGTGCCCAACATAGATGGGTCTCCTTCAATACTGTTTAAAAGCATCCCAGGGTGATACCTCAAGAAGTTGGTTGAGAAAATGTCGAGTACATGTCTGCAAATTCTAGGCAAAGGGTGACTACTTTGAAGATGCTAAAACATAACACAGTTTTGATTTATTTTGGATTATGTCTTATTTGATCATTCTTGTATGGCCACATATACTGATGGAAAATGTTATTCTGTTAACACAATTCCCATAGTTACATTTATGTTATTTCATAGTTTTGATTACTATTATTCTAAATGTGAAAAAAAAAAAAAAAAAAATTATAATAAAGAATGAGTGTTTCAAAACTTTTGACTGGTAGTGTGTGTATGTATATATATGATTTGGATTTAAATATGACCAGGACCATTTGAATTCAATTTGAATAAAAACATAAATCCGTGCCATAGAGTATTGTTGTTTTGATTCATCTAGCTTACAGTCTGCTCTTGATAAACTGGATGTAAAAGCAGAGGTGTATAGTAACGATGTACAAATACTTTGTTGCTGTACTTAAGTACAGTTTTTCAATATTTGTACTTTACTTGAGTATAAATATTTCGTTGGACTTTTACTTTACTACATTTTGAAGAGAAAATTGATACTTTTACTCTGATAAATTTCTCCAGACCCTTTCATTACTTTTGCGACTGAACACCACAAAAAAATAACAAGCTGTACGTGCAAAAATGCATGCAGATCACCAATAGTGATGTCTGATTCGTGAACGAATCATTTCAGTCTAATCTTTTACATTTGATTCCTTTGAATTGATCAAAAAGATAAAAAAAGCATTCTGAATGATTCGTTTTGTGAATCACAAACCTGAATCAAAATCACAAGCGAAGCGCACACCAGACAACGTGTGTTCTGTCGTCTGTTTCCAGAGGGGAAGACAAGAAACTGCTCATGTAAGTTTAAATGTGTTTGATGAATTAATTTGATAAGTTTAGGCTTAAACATTATAAAAACAGTGAAATAATGATGAAGTTATTTGCAATCAGTCTCCCGCCTTTCCAGGAAACCTGTTCATATAAAAGTGCGTTTACCTTTTATATTTAACCAAGGTGCGATGTGTATGAATAATTACCAGCACTCATGTAAATGTCCAACAGTATATATTTTATAAACTAGGGTGTTCTGGATGGTTGCTGGGGCATGCTATGCAGTTGTCAAGGTGATCTGCTGTATGTTTTAGTGCATTCCCACAGTATGTCATTGCCAGGTTGTTATGCTGCTGCCAGGGTTGGGAGGGTTACTTTTGAAATGTATTTCACTACAGATTACAGAATACAAGCTGTAAAAAGTCATTTGTAATGTATTTCTTTAGATTACTCAAGGTCAGTAACATATTCTAAATACTTTGGATTACTTCTTCAGCACTGGTAGATTTTTTTCTAGTGCCCGACCGATATATTGGTCGGCCGATATTATTTTCCGATTTCAGTATAACTAATATAACGTTAACCTTGTCCCTGACAACCATGTCACTCATTTTGTTTGCTGTTAGCCAGCTATAGTTTGTCAGTACAGTAAGTAATGTAGCTGATTGAAAGGTAAACATCAGAGCATCTTTTTGCAGCTCAGCAAACAACGGTGCGGTGGTGGATTGTGTCTGCTGAGTGTTGATTTCACGCTATGTTATTACCTAGTTGGTGAGACACAATGCTGGAAAGTAAAATAAACAACGTCCGTCTTTTACTCTCTGTGACAATGATCTTATAACTAACTAGCTAATCACTTAGCTACTTTCATTGTTGTCAGCTAAGTGGAAGCTAATGAGTAAACATGTATTCACCAAACTGTTTTGTTTAGGATTCACAGTTTGGTACCCCCTTCAACCGAACAATTCCAGTCGTGTCATTTACAAAATGTAATATTTAAAAGTCTGGTTTTCCACTGTTGAAAGTTTCCCCTGAACTTGTATAGCAGAATACAATGTAACACCACTGCCACTGTTTATCTCTTGATTCGCCAGTATTAATATAGTCAGCATTTGAGTGATACTAAACAGTAATACTGATGTTTATTTAGCTATTTATTTTATTTTTATTTATTCTTTATTTTAATGGTCAGCTTTTGACTGATACTAAACATGCAGTACTGATGTTTATTTAGCTATTTACTGTATTTTATTTATTCTTTATTTTCTCAGTGTTCATTTCTAGAATTTGTTGACAATGTATAATAATAATAATGTCAAATATTCTTTGATAAAAATATTTAAGAAAGCAGCCTTCTGAGTACCTTTGCATAGTCATTTCGGTGCAAAATCAGTGCACAATTCACATAGAAAAGGTCAGTTTTCATTCCAGCTCAAATTAAATATATTGGCCACCATATCGGTAATCTGTGAATTTTCCCTCTCTAAAATCGGTATCGGTCTCAAAAATCCCATATCGGTCGGGTTCTAATTTTGTCACTTGTTTTGACTATAAAAACTCTGCTAGTACAGTAAGACAAAATACACATGTTAAAAATACATTCTCTGAAAAACCTAAATATCTTATGCAGTGTTGTTTCTAAAACAAGATAAATCAAATTGATTTTGTTTTAAGGATTTTTAGATATTTTTACAGGAAAATACAAAAATTATCATCAAGAATATGATTTTTGCCCTAATATCAAAGGTCTTACTAGAAAAAAGAAATTATGATCCAACGTGAATTTTCTTGATAAAAAAAATATGATCATGCCTGGTAACGTGCATGTAAAATGACTAGAAATAGCATTTTAGCTTAGCATAAAGCTGACAATTTACACAAGGTTTATTTCTATTTCTTCTGCTCCAAACTTCAAACTAACTTCTCTGTCTGCTCGTATGAATGTAACACATCATAAGAAAGTGTTTCACGCTGTTCAAATGCACTTTGGATCGCATCATTTATATGTATAAATGTTTTCCATCTGAAAGGACTAAATATGAAATGAAACAAATGACAATAAAATGCAAAGTAATCTTTTCAGTAATCAAAATACTTATTGAATGTAACCGTATTCTAATTACCAATGATTTAAATTGTAACTGTAGTGGAATACAGTTACTTATATTTTGTATTTTAAATACGTATTTCCATTACATGTATTTCGTTACTCCCCAACCCTGGCTGTTGCTAAATTGTTCTCTGTGTTAGTAGCACATTGCTCTGCAGTTGCTAGAGTGTCTAGGTGGTTGTAAGGTTGTTGCTATGCTGTTGTTAAGTTGTTTTAACTGTGTTTTAAGCTAATTGCTATGCAGTTGCTAGTAGGGATGCACCGATCCAATACCTGGATAGGTAACGGCTCCGATACTGAAGCTTTTAGAGGTATCGAGTATCAGTCCGACGAGCCCGATCTAAATCCGATACTGTGTGTTAGTCATGTTCGTTACTGTCAAGCTCCAAAAATGACATAAAAGAACCATAAAAACACCATTAAAGCAATTAATATGACTCGTGCATTTTATTCAAAGCCACTTGAAGACGTGCGATAGCTCTGTGAATCACAAAAGGCTGTATTTTATAAGTAAATATATAAAATGCACGCGCAGCTCCAGTGCGTCAGTGAATGGCGCTGCTCTGTTTACACACACACACTCGCGGCTATTATTAGCCTTCACAGTGGTGCGCAATATTTGAGCGCTACTCACGAACAACATCTCGGATGTAGATGCTCAAAAGTTCGGTTCACTTATAATATGCATTTAGAACGGCACTGGAGGTGCTTTTTTTTTTTTGTTTTTTGTTTTTTACCAGAATTTGAATAAGAAGCAAATTAAACTACTGTGAGCTTGCCAACAAACAGACACATACAGGAATTCCTGGAGAGTTCAGAATGTCAAAATAAAATGTAAGGGTTTAAAAGTTAAAGGTGCACGATTGAGATATATTACTATATATTACTATTATAAAAATACTTAAGTTGAATGGGTTCCAAAAAATAACTGTGTGAATGAAAAATGGACTGATGTCTTACAATGAAAAAAATTGTGGGAAAAAAACGGCTTCTTTTCTACTGATGACTGGAATTACTGTTAATTTTGCTGCTACATTATCCAGTATACTAGTTAACAATAAACGTTTTTCTTAATAAGCTACACATTTATATTGAAATAATGTGTAGTTAGAGGTTTGTGTTTCTTTACATATTAAAGAGCACACCCAATTAGTTCCACACAATAATGTAAAGATATTCTAAACTGATTATGCAAAAAAAACAACAACATCGGGATCGGTATCGGACGATATTGAGATTTCCGATATCGGAATCGGAAGAGAAAAAGTGATATCGGTGCATCCCTAGTTGCTAAGGTGTTCTGGGTGATTGCTTATTGGCCCAAATTAAAAGAGCCCACTCCACAAGTCTCTGTTCTGATCACTAAAAATGGCTCAGGTCCCTCCTTCAAATGTTACAATTTGTTATGGACTGTTTTTTTGCCCAATCATATTTCGTCGAATCCACGTATGTTTAATCCACATAGCCAGTATAAACGTATTTCACAATTTTGATGTGATGAGCGTTCAAGTGATTTTAGTTTGACAGAATGGGCCCATTTCGCAAATTTTTCATCTTTTTCACTTTCTGAAAAAGCAGGAAGCTTTTTCAGCACCAATGCAAAGGCATTAAGGCCCTACGTGTATTCGCATACACACTGCATATTAGGTATGTCTTATTTGATCATTCTTGTGTGGCCACATATACTGATGGGAAATGTTATTCTGTAAGCCTGTCACCTCATATAAACTAGCTAAATGGGTCTTATTTTCTGGCAAGTTTTATTCTTCATCAATAGGACAAAAACACAATCTAAACTGTAGTCACCATTTGCTTGATTTTTCCATGCTTCTTAAATTGATATGCCCACATCTCAGAAAATCAGCACTCCAAGAAAATCTCACTGGATTTACGACTTTGTGGTGGTTTTCATGTGCACTAATCTCATAAATATGATCATTCTGACGTGACTTGAATGCTTCATTAAAGGGATAGTTCACTTAAAAATTAAAATTGTCAACATTTTCACCCTCATGCCATCCCAGATTTGTATAAATTCCTTTGTTCTGCGTAATACTCACAAAATATTTTATAGTAGTACTCTTTTCTGTAGGTCCTTTCAATGTAAGTGAATGGTTGCCAGACATTTGAAGCTCCGAAAAGTGATTTAAGTGTGCATAAAAGTAATCCATAAGACTCCCGTGGTTTAATCAATGTCTTCTGAAGTGATCCAGTTGGCTTTCGGTGAGTAACAGACCAAAATGTAACTCCTCTCCACTATAAATCTTGACAGCAGTCTCCTTGGCGATTATGACTTCAAGCTCGATTACACTTCCCAGTATCATCTAGCACTCTGCGCATGTGACAAACACTAGGAATTGTGATCGAGCTTGAAATCATGATCGTGCCCGAAGACTGCAATAACAACATGTACAGTGAAGAAGGAATTATATTTTGGTCTTTTCTCACCCAAAACCAACTGGATCTCTTCAGAAGATATTGATTAAACCACTGGAGTCATATGGATTACTTTAATCCATATTTTCCTCTTTTTTTTTAAGCCTTTTTCTCCTTTTTGGAGCTTCAAAGTTCTGGCCACCATTCACTTGCATTGTATGGACTTACAGAGCTGAGATATTCTTCTAAAAATCTTTGTTTCTGTTCAGCAGATGAAAGAAAGTCATTCACATCTGGGATGGCATGAGGGTGAGTAAATGATGAGCACCGCCAATCAAATAAGTTGCCACGGGTTTAATTAGCTGTTCCGTAATTTAAGGTATCTTTACTTTTACATAAGTACGACGAATGGATACTTTATACAACTGTGTAAGTGCAGCATTTTGTTGTGGATTGTGTAAAAAGTGTTCAGAGTAAATAAAGGTGTTTTACTTACAAAACCTTGTGTGTAAATCACAGCAGCCTAGTATTAGTTACAGTCTGTCTCGGTTACCGTCCAAAAGGATCGTACCTGACTCGTGTGACCTCACCCAAATAAATAAAAGAATATAAATAAAGGACAAATCCACAAAAGCACTGGAATAATCCCTAAACGAGCCCCCCGCTAATTGCAAAGCGGTTAATAACATTAAAGACCTTCATATTAGATCAATCTCGTACTTCCCCCTTAATATACAACCACTTTAGACGATATCCCAATGCCATATGTAGACGATGCAAGCTCGAGTAACAAAGTAACACTAAAGAGTGGGCCTTATTTTTCATTCTTGAGCACATGGTGCTTACAGCCAATATTCCCAATCGCGTGGATCTAATCCATTGACGAATTGTCGACGTCTTGACAGCAGTCAATGGTACATCTCTTACTCACCGAGATGAGAATCTAGTCCGCCGGGGAGGCTTTACGTGCTTCAGGTGATGAGTCTAAAAGACCTCGCTTATTAAAGAGAATATTCAGCGCAGAGATTCCTAAACGCTCATTCAGCTCCAGCGACCATGTTTGTCCTGACTGACTGACTGACTGACTGGTTGGGTGACTGTTGCTTGTGTTCATCCGGGCGCTTGAGGGATCGGGGGGCACGAGCTTTCCGTGTGCGGGAGAAAAAAGGGAATGAACCATTAAAGACAAACCCGTCGGTTCGATGTAATGTCCTTTTCCGAATTTACCTCACGTGTCAGCCAAATGTCTTTAGATTTGAGCAAACTGGTCTTTTATTAGGCTGCTTTTGGGCTAATTCTGGAATTATGTTAAATGTATCCAACTGGGAGCGCGAGGTCATTGCTTTTCTGAGGAGGTTTGATGATGTGTATATCATATGACAGATTGTCTTTTCATCCATAATTGAGCCCGACTCGCATAGGAATGCATTGTTTAACAGTATATTGTTTGGATTATTGTTATTTTGTATGTCTCGAAAAGTGGGCAGGTAATTTTCATTTTACGTAGTGTTACGTAACAGCATTCGAACGCTCTCAACACATGCGCGCGACACGAGGCAAGTTCAGGAGAGAAACATGAAAGGGCATCGAGTTCATTGCTTCATCCTCGAAATTATTTAAGATTAAATTATCATAATGCATCGGAACTTGTAGAAGGGGGGTTATGTAATATATCTAGCTTGGACGGTGTATCCTTCGAAATGACGAATTTTGTAGGTTAAATTCAGCGATGCAATAAAGGCAACCTGTGAGATTATTTATGATGAAGCATGAATTAGATATAAGTATCTGAATAACAAAAAAACGATAATTAAAAAAAATATATATTTTTTGTTTGAGCCGTGTGCAATAGAGTTATTTATTAAGTAATTATTGGGTTGAGTTTCTGACGCAATGATCCTTCATTTCAGAAAAGGCAAAGCACCCCAAATGCCAAAATTGGTTAACAGCGCCATCTGCTGTTGTATCGTGGTCATGCAAATATTGATTTAGTAAAACTAGAAGTCCTTGTGAATGTTTGACCAAAGCAACGAAAAAAAACAACAACAACTCAGTGAAGCTCGCAAACCTCTCCAACAGCATCTCGCATGTGAACAAATCAGTTGCCAAGTATTGGGTAACGAGGCAAAAAACATTTAACACACATTCAGTTCAGGACATTTCTGAGTGGGCAGTGGCTGGCAGAGCCAAACAAGGTCTTGCTTTGTGACTACAATAACTGCAGTGCTATGTTTCAGTGAATACGGCAACAAGAAATGTAACTTTTGTGTTTACTTGTATCAATTAGCACTGTGTTTCTTGGCAATACAGGGTTCCTGCGGATCCTTAAAAAGTCTTAAAATGTCTTAAATTCAGTTTTCCAAAATTTAGGGTCTTAAATATCTTGAATGCAAGGGCGAACTTAGCACTAGGCAAAGGTAGGCAAGCGCTTAGAGCCCCCAGAAGCCAAGGGCCCCCTAAAAATACAAATAATATGCTTTTTTATTATCATTAATGCTAAATGGCGTGTGCTGAAATTTTAAATATCACTGTAACAATGCCGAAATGATTGATATTGCTGTTATTTTCAGCAGCATCAATGCAAGCAACCCCCTCCCCCCCCTTAGATCAGGCTGTAATGTAAAGGTTTTATGCATCTACACAAGTTCATAAAAAGGTGAAAGTGAGCCAAGCCGCTCAGACAGTTTCGTGTGATTTCACCATATACTCTGTTGCACACTAAGCACAACAATGTAGTTTACAAGCTAAGCTACATCGATGCTAGATCAGTTTGAATTGAATTTGTGGAGTGAAAAAAAATTAAACGGAATCAAGACTTCCTAAGGTAACACTGTCTTTCCAAACACAGCCTGCACTGTCACCCGCCACTGCTTCCACGAGCACAGCACTCACTATAGTCACCAATACACAGTTGTTGATGATGATTATGATCTGGGCATTGACACTCAAAAATAAAAAAATTTTTTTCTCAGAGTGTTGACTCGTTTTCGTCTTATTTAGCAGCATAAATTGAACATTTTTTAAATGTAAAAGTTTATCAAAGCCTTCTGGAAACATGCAAATTCAACTTTTAGTCTAATAATTTGGATATAGTTAATTCAAGGTCAAGTTGACAGAGGAAAAGTGCATTAAGAAAGAGGGAGAGTGAGAAAGAAAAAAGGTATTATAGTGGTATATACAGTTTTGTAGTTCATATTAGCCAGATTGTGTTTTTTATATAATGTGTTGTCAGACATTATTATTCACTCCTTTTTATAAATTTGGCACAACCAGGGAGAAAGACACAAACACGGGCACATTTTTGTTTGCTGTTTAGTGCTAGTCTAGTGCTTGTCACATAGACCGATGAGGCATCTCAGGACACTTATTGTATTTCAGTGATATCTTTGAGAACGAAGGAATATTTTCTCCATACCATTCCATAAATATATATATATACAGTGTGTGTGTGTGTATGTATGTATATATATATATATATATATATATATATATATATATATATATATATATATATATATATATATATATATACATCTTTAAGCAAAAACTGATGTAAATGTGTGTCATTGATGAGGGCCCCATCCCTGTACTTTGCCCAGGGTCCCCAAATCACTAAATCCGCCCCTGCTTAAATGATACAACAAAAGTCTTAATTTTTTATTTAAAGAGGTCTTACATTTGGGGCGGAAAGACAGGAATCGTGATATGATATAATGTGATTAACAAACTTCAAAAGAATATGATTTAATTAAATAAATGCATGCGCTGTGTCCTTCAAAATGAAAACACGGCACTGTTGTATTTTCTTCAAGCACACGGGGGCTTGAGTGTTTTCAGTGGTTGCAGAGCAGTTTGCAATCATTAGGCCATATCGGAAATTTATGACAAGCAATTACTAATGATCAACTGTTGATGATTATGATGATGATGTAGTGTTGATGAAATACTTTTAATTGTTTATATTTAATTGTGTATATAACTTTTTTATTGTCCAATATCGGACGACCTCTTATTTCTATTTATATAATGGTGCATAAACCAATTTGAATGTGATATAGGCTATATGTGGAAAACTTGTCTTGAGTATTTTAAAATTGCATATATCCTACCCTGTTTTACTGATACGTAAAAGTTAAGGAAGAGTTTAAGAGTCTGTGATACATGATTTATTTTGAGATTGTGTTGGTTTGTTTTGGTATGGGGATACAGTATTAATTTTATTTGTACTGGTGCCGGTGGCATAAACATAGCCATTAACTTAAGACTTCGTCTAACAATTAGTCTGACTAGCTATAGATGCCATAGAAAGCCTGTTGCATAAAACAAGCTCACAGTTGTCTTTAGTAAGACAGACTAATTTGCATTGCATTGTGGGAAAAGTAAGACACTGAACAGCTTAAATAAATTGGCAGACAGTGGGCGCTCACCACAGTTATCCTTTGCTGGAAAATATTTGCCTATTAGAAGAATGAAATGCTTCAAAATCAATTGTAATGAACAAATTTAGTGATTTTAACCTAAATAATAAAAAAACTGAACTGAAGCCCCTTTTAGCTCTCAACTGAAGCCCCTACTGGCTCAGCTGACAGTTGTTTTCCATGGCAACATGTAATGTAAACAAAAGTTAGCCTAGGGGTGTGCAGTCTTACATTTCAGCCTTAAATTAGAACAATCTCATTTTTTATGCAACTGACTGAAAAAGGGAAGACTAAAATTTTAGACAACTAACTTATTAGACTAGTCGAAAACAGTTTTATGCAAACGGTCCCAGGTCTTGAAAAAGGTCTTTAAAAGTCTTACATTTGATTTTTAAAAATCTGCAGCAAACCTGCAATAAATAGAACATTGGAGTAGATAATAGACACGTGCTGTACACATTTCAATGCGTAACCTAGTAAGTTAAGAAAGTTGGGACTTTGGGCATGGTTTTTTGTTTTCCATAAAAGGCCATGGCAGTGGAGCTACTTCAACACTGCAGTGCTTGACAAATGTGCTAGAAGAGGCTCGCTGAGAGCAAGAGAAACTGTCAGTGACTGAAACTGTGGGTGACTGTACATTAAATACAATTTGAAAGCAAAATGTCAAACAGACAGAGATGACAGTGCACATTTTTGGTAAATCAATTTAGAAATGCTGACAGTCAAACAGGCTTCAGTCTTCCTGCTACCATGGTAAAACTTGAGTGTGTATTATTAGTGATATAACATCCATGTAAGCACACCCTTCAGTTCATCAACACTGTCTCAGCTTTTTTGTGAGTTGATGTGTTGTTGAATGATACCAATAAATTATGCTGATTCTCAGCTCCATTGAAACCATGGAAAATAACCGGAATGGCAGTGTCCTAAAACAACATGCCTGCAGAGATACACAATAATGTATTTTTATTTATTTATAAAAAATAAATCATAAATCTTCAAAGGTGTCATCTTGGACTTACAGTGACACCTAGTGGTGTGGATGCAGCATCACTCAAAATCAATAGTTTTCAGTTATAGATGCCTTTGTATAAATGTACTGTTCAAAATCCACAAGTCATGCTTAATTTTGGGGGGCCTGGGTAGCTCAGTGGTAAAATACGCTGGCTACCACCCCTGGAGTTCGCTAGTTCGCTAGCTCGAATCCCAGGGCGTGCTGAGTGACTCCAGCCAGGTCTCCTAAGCAACCAAATTGGCCCGGTTGCTAGGGAGGGTAGAGTCACATGGGGTAATCTCCTTGTGGTCGCTATAATGTGGTTTGTTCTCGGTGGGGCGCATGGTGAATTGAGCGTGGTTGCCGTGGTGGATGGCGTGAAGCCTCCACACGCGCTATGTCTCTGTGGCAACGCGCTCAACAAGCCATGTGATAAGATGCGCGGGTTGACTGTCTCCACTGCCTCCACGTCTGTCTCAGACGTGGAGGCAACTGGGATTCGTCCTCCGCCACCCGGACTGAGGCGAATCACTATGCGACCACGAGGACTTAGAGTGAATTGGGCATTCTAAATTGGGAGAAAAAGGGGAAAAAATCCCCCCCCCCCCTTGCTTAATTTCATCCAAGAGATGAATTGTCCAAGAGATGTCCAATTACAAAACGGTTACTGCGATTAAGCCAGTAGTATTCAGCTGGTCATGTGATTCTAAAATGGCCCCCATGAGGGCGCCACTCTCCCATGTAGAATAAAACAACTTTTACAAGGTTACTGATATGACTAGAGTCCTCATCTCATGTGAGTTGTCATGATTTTATACATGTTTCAAAATTACAATTAATTTATTTTGGAGTAAAACTTTTTTAATGGGGAAAAATGTACTGAGTGCACCTTTAAAGTAAACCAGTCACAAATACATGGTTGACAGATTGTTCAGTCCAGTACCTGACAATATCACTAAGAGCAATAGCATCTGTTGAACTGAGGCAACAACAAATCAATTGCAGCACATACTTAGAACACATTAAGACATATTTAGTGACAGTTGTAGCATCTGGACCAATCAGACACACAATTATTTATTATTTAATGAATAATCCAACAGACGTCTCAAGACCGTAACAAGCAAAGGTCCAAGTAGGCCCAAGCAGACTCCGAGATGTCGGCTCTCCCACTAATCAAGAGCTTTTACTCCCCCTTTGCTGACACTAGTCCAGCAACTAGTGGACCTCAGAGACATTCCAGGTGGGGGAAGGTAGCCACATGCAAATTGTTGGTATCATGCTTCCTATCAAATTAATCCTTGTGTGATGCCCTAAACATTGGAGTATAGCACCCCCTTATAGCATGCATTGTATACTTGTTATATTAATCAGAGCATAAAGGGGCACAAACTGCTAGCATACTCCAATCATGCAAATGAGACAGCTTCCAAACAAAGGAACTTTTCCCGCTGGAAAATTGCACCTTTCTCATTGGTCAAGCCAAACTCGTGAGGAGTGACCTCCCTCAGGAGTTAAAGGGCACTGTTGAAGTGACCTCTCTCTCTCTCTCTCTCTTCCCTCTTCTCTTTCTCCCTTCTGCTCATGGTTGCTGCTCGTGTGGGACCGGAAACACCTGGTCAGACCACGAGGTCATAGGCCGGCAGGCCTTAACACATCAAGCCATGTGTAACTTCCTTGATCATAATGGAGTCAAACTAACACCGTAAGTTCATCGTTTCTTCATTCAACGCGGAAGAAATTGATTGCAACTTCAACACCAGCGACTCAAGGAACCATCAAGACTTTCTCCTGAGACTGCATCCGGGCTCTTTCTCAACAGCCAAGGCATTGCAAGTATCGTACAATTAACTAACTAAACAGAGGTTTAGTATAAGCTGTGAACCCTTTTGTCAACAAAGGTGCTTTGAAATAAGAAACTGATGGTCCTTTCAGATGGTTAAATGACTTTTTCATAGCTTCATTCCCCTGTTCTGTTCCTGTTTCATTCACTTTCACTTTTCCATGTGTTTGTTTAGATAAGTTATGTGTTCGTGATTTAGTTAAATAAAGCTTTTGTGTACATTCTTGCGAGCTGATTCTGGTCTGCTTGTAAATCAACATCAATTTAACGATTTGATCACAGATACATTCTAAGAAAGAGTTATTTTTCTGTGGCCATGAAAAATATCCTTTCTGAGAGTTGATAGATGATCAATACTGAGTGTTCACTGGACGAACAGATTAATTGATTGTAATGTTAATTCAGCTACATCAAGCAGTCGAACGCGACTAATTCCGTTATAAATTTCCTTACATAATAATGTAGAATAAGTACAAACAGATGTACTGTTTCCCTACATATAATGGTGGAGGTACGCAGGCACTTTAACCCATCCCAAGTATTTATACTACCAAATTCACTACACAGTCCATGATAAAACTCAACATTTGTATTTAGGCTTGTGACGACCCCCTACTGGGCTCGTGGTTTGGGCTGGTGCTCATTAGTCCTGCCTGGATTCACCTGTGCGGGAGGGCGGTGAGGGCTTTTGACCACCGGCTCTTGCCATTTCTGCCTGGCCTCTCCCCGATCCAGACTTGTTTTCTTTCGTTTCTTGTTTCATTGTTAAAACATTTTCTTTTCCTGTAAATATTCTTATTTAATAAATTATATTTTGAGCTTGATATCCACATCCAACGTGTAGTCTCCCTTATTGTTGGAGCTTACGAGCCAGCCGTGACAGGCTTTATTGCAACTAATAAGCAAAGTGTGCTCTCAAATGGGATTTAAAATGGACTTCTCTTTCTTAGTACAGAACACTTGGCTTCTATAGATCCTTTACTTCCTCACCTGATTAAACGTTAACTAAAACTTCCAATTTTTGATTTATTTTCAACAATATGTATTTCGATTATACATTTAATAAACAACATATGCAATTTGTATATATACAATTATATAAAATTACATAATTGTATATGGAATTGCATCTCTTCAGGTCTTTAAAACCCAATTGAAAACACTTTTTTTTTGCACTAGACTCCTGTAATGCTATATTTTGTTTCTTTTTCATGTTTAAAAAAAAAAAAAATATATATATATATATATATATATATATATATATATATATTGTCTTGATCATACTGTCTGTATGTTTGGATTAATTTGTATGTTTATTGCTTTTATTGCCTTTGCTCTGTTAACGGTCTTTTCCCTAACTATGTAGTGATTGTTTTTTTTGCCTATTCTATTTGAAGCGCCATTGGATCCTTGAAAGGCATAAATAAAAAGTATTATTAATTGTGTTTTCAAAGAACAGTACATTGCAGAGAGGACACTGAATGCAAGGCAAATGTAAGGTAAAACCAAGTAAAAAGAGAAAATAAATAAATAACTGAAGAAAATCTGTAGTGTGTTCTTTGAAATTTTTTTTTTTTTTTTTTTATGTGAGTTAACTGCTCATAGGTTCTGAGATAGAGAGTTCCACAGCTTGTGTCTATAGTGACTAAAGGCTGAATCTCCACTTTTCAGCCATATATTTGGTACAGCCTGCAGTGCAAGTTACAGTTGGATGAACTGAGTGATCTAGCTGGGGTATATTTAGTAATCATAATGCAGGTATGTAGGGCAACACCATGGAGGCATTTAAAAATAAATCAGAGAATCTTGAAATCATTTCTGTATTACACAGATAGCCAGGTAGGGATTTAAGTGCAGAATAATGTAACCGGTTCAGAGTCCAGTACAAGTCAACATTCTTACGGCCATATTCTGAACTCTTTGTATGTCTCTTCTAATGAGACTGAGCCACAATGTAAATCACTTAAATTGACTTCACACTGAGATTTAGATGAGAGTAGGTGAGTTTATTCATACCAAATCCTAAATACACAATAAAATAAAATAAAATCTGGAATGCAAATTATGTCCTGGTCATAATGAGCAGAGAACATTCTGATTGGCTGAGGGGGCTGTCAGCATTAGGTTTTAAAGCTTGTGGACAGATTAGATGACAGAACAAGAGAACTGTGGCAGTGAACAGAGGGACTAAGCTAGCAAGGAAGGAGTAACTTTAAGCCTTGAGAAAAGCCCTCCAACTCTACCATGACTCTCACTGAGATTATCTTCATCTTGACCGGGACTTGCGCCGTCCTGTTTTTTGGAGGGAAACTAGTATGCCTTGTTATGGTGCTTGCCCCGAAGCTCTACTATCCTCTTCCTGACTCTTTTTTCACCTCTCTGGGGAAATGGGCAGGTGAGATATAAAACACTTGTTTATAATTGTCAATTGCCATGATATTACAGAACAAATATTTGGAATTTGGAACTTAGTTCCTCTATTTTTGTCATGCAAATTTCGATAAACTAGCTGTCAAGTTGAGGGTTCATTCTCATAATAAAACCTGTAAAGGTCAGTTGCAGATTTACAATAATGTACACAAGAAAGAAAGAAAGAAAGAAAGAAAGAAAAATAGTACAAAATGCAGATGCATTCTGCTCATCCGGAAATTACAAAGCAATTATTTTCATTCAGCAAGATCAAATTTGGATTGATATATAAATTATTTCCCATACTGTCCCATGTTTCATATTTATTTCATAGATTTACCTACCACATTTTCTACCGGCCATGCTATGTGCAATACAGATTCTATTTTATTCTATTCTATTAAGACCTACATTTACAAAGCAGTTCATGTCACTGTTCCACCAGTAAGCAGTATGTTGGTGATGTTCCACTGTTTGCCTCCCAATATACACATAGCAAAACACCTCGGCCTATGGCCCAGGAAAAAGTTTTCGTCTTGCTTTGTAATGTTAGTCACACAAAGTGTCTTGCTTCCCTGAATAGCTTTCAATATTTGCAAAAGAGACCCTTCTCCTACATCTCTCTTGAAATTAAACTGTGGTATACAACTTCAGCAACAAGAAACAACAGTTCCAGCCATTTTTTCCCAAGCTTTCCATCCATTCCTTTTCGGCACTGAAAGTGGTAGAGAACAAAAGGCAATTAGAACAGTATGTTCCAGGACATGATATTATTCTTTTCATTTCTTCAGAGTTTGAATAGTGGTTCCTGTTCATTTGAAATCAAAATGACTTTTTTTTTTTTTTATTCTGCAAGTGTTCTTTCACTTTAAGGCTTTGAAAAGCCCTTTCTGGTGTGTGTGTGTGTGTGTGTGTGTGTGTGTGTGTGTGTGTGTGGCTTATTAAACATACTAAATGATGTTTTTTGAAAATTTAAAAATGCAAAAATGTTTCTATGAGGGTTAGATTTAGGTGTAGGGTTAGGAGATTAAAATTATCATTAGATCTGTATAAAATACATAAAATGCATGGAAGTCTATGGAGAGTCCCCACAATGATATAAAAACAAGTTTGTGTATGTGTGTGTGTGTGTGTGTGTGTGTGTGTGTGTGTGCACGCATAGTTCCTTTTTTAAGGGGTGTTTTCTAGCATGTTTAGACATAGTACATCTGCTTTTCCTTCCTTAGAATAAATAAATATAAGATGCTTTGCACGTTCTAAAATATCACGATGTGTTCAGATCCGACTGAATGTTTAAAGGGACAGTTCACCCGAAAATAAAAATTCTGTCATCATTTACTCACCCTCATGTTGTTCCAAACCTATATGGCTTGCTTTCTTCCGTGGAGCCTAAAAGGAGATATTAGGTCGAAAGACAGCCAAAGTCCCCATTCAATTATTGTATGGAAAGAAGATGCAATGGAAGTAAATGGTGATTGAGGCTAACATTCTGCCAAACATGTGTTACATAGAAGAAAGAGTCATATGGGTTTGGAACAACATGAGGATGAGTAATTAGGTCACATTTATTGTCATTACAATAAAATTCTTCGTCAAGCCAACGGAAAATGGAGTTCCAGACACGTTCCAAATATGTAGCTCATCTTGAGATTTCCCGAGCTTTAGATTGTAAACAGGGTACTACCTGTACTTCTTGTGCATCAAGAACACTGGCATGAAGAAAGAATGAAAGCATGGGAAATGAGAAAGAAAGACACAAAAAAGGCCAATTTCCCACACAGGAGACAGCACAGACATTAGCTCAAACCTTTGGCCTTTGTAGTCTGTGAAAGCAATGAAAGCAGTGATTACATATTACATCATTTCCTCCATATTATTCTTACATTGGTCAACCCAGTGTCTTTCCAGCCCCCCTTTTCCTCCCACTCCCTTGTACCACATATAAGCTACGTACACACTGCAACAAAATTTGGTTGTCAGTTCACCTTTTAGTGCTTAATCCTGTTCTGTACACACACAGTAAAATACAGGAGTGACAACAGCATTCAACAACCGAATTAACTCCCAAAAAATTCAGGTAATGACAACCTCATTTCAAAAATTCCACGCAGTGTATATGGAACCGAACTGAACAACTAGTTGTTAAAGGCACGTGTGAGATGTGTCCATCTTCTCCTGGTGTAAATCCAGGGCCATAACCACAATATACATTGAGGGGGACAAGTCCCCCCAATAACTGATATCCTTGTTGCTGACATGCTGCAGTCCATTAGGCACCGCTGTCTAATTGTCATTAAGTTGTTACAGGAATAACATAATGGTTAAAAAAATTTAAATTTTTAGCGTGCTTAGTAGTCTAACACCACTCGTCAATGTCATATAAGATAAATCAATAAATGGCAATAAAATCGATGAAGGAGGAACTCAAGTTTAAGAAGCTAAGTGGGCCAAGAACCTCATGGATTATTCCAGCACCGCGAATCAGCAAGCAGTTCATTTTAAGAGTGTTAGTGTCATGTATGATGTAAGTATCTAACTAAACATGTAATATCTGACCACTGTTTTATGACTGAAGTGTAGTACTGACTGACAGTAATTTCTAAGGATGCAAGCTATCCTCCTTTTGGCAAAATTTGCCGTTTTGAATTGAAAATATGTAATGTACAGCACGTGATTCATATGTCATTCATAACTGTGAATGCGAAAATAGTTTTCAGCATATCAGGCTTAAAACAAAGTGCGAATGTGTGTATATTCTAAAGGAATTGAATGAATGTGGTTGTCTGGGAGGCTTTTGAAGTAGCTTTTAAGAAATTCCCTTGACATTGTCTAAGAAAATGATCCATAAAACACAAAGTAGAGTGTTTTCACCCACAGATTAGAACTAGAAAGTTAGACCTGTGACTTGTGGCTTCTATTGTGCTTTTAGGTTTTGGCAAGGACAGTGTCATATATTTTTGAATGCAAATATTCGGTAATAATTTACAATTAGGATTCAAAATAATTTCTTTATGTCTTTAATTAATTCTGAATTTTGTATAGCATCTGCTAAGTCTTCTTTTAAAAAAGACAATTTTATTTGTGTATGTCTTGTCAGGTTTGTGCTAAAAAAATGAGCCACCAGTTAAAGTAGTTCACCTAAAAATTGAAAATTTACTTTTACTCACTTATTTACTCACCCTTAGGTTGTTCAAACCCCATATGCTGTTACTTTTTCTTGGAAAATAAAAATAGATATTTTAAGCAGCTCTATTCCATAGAATAACAGTTTATAGTGAACAGGAGTAGTCTAGCTTTATAAAGGACAAATACTATAAAGCACTATTAAAGGTTCAGTATAGACATCATAACAGTAGTCCATATGACTTGTGCACTATATTCCAAGCTTTCTGGGGACATACAACAGCTTTGTGGTGTGTGGACTACTTTTATGGTATTTTAATAATTTTATTTATTTTTTTTCTCTCTTTGGACCTTGACAGCAGTGGTCAATATGAACTGTTTTTGTATGGAAAAGAGCAGTGTTAGGATTCTTGAAGAAAATATTGTGTTAAGATTCTACTGGGGGGGAAAAACACAATGAGGGACAACTTGAGGGCAGTAAATAATTTTGTGTACTTTAATTTTGCTAGCCAGCTGACACAGTCAGGTATTTTTACAGATACATTATTGATGAAAAGAAATTCAAATTATATTAGTCTTTTCTTTGAGACAGCACAAAAAAGAAATAGATGACTGAAACAGGGAAATTGCTAGCAATGCAGACACAGTGTTTGTCATGTACTGTGTGAACTTAAAAAAACATGTATCTATTAAAACCAAAAATTATCAAATTTAGGGCCTTTATCTCATTTAAAGCCTTTATTCTGAAAATCATTGCATTCAGCGCCTTAAATATTTTAAAGGAATTAAGAGGCCCATTACATCCGCGACCCCCCACACCCAAAACGGTTTGATAATTTGGGGGATTCACTCCCGCATTTAAATGCGGTTGTCACTCCCGAAACTTTGTAGTGTGTACGTGGCCATAATGTGAACTTCTCAGATGGAGTAATAGTTCTCAGTAATGGAGAAAAGATACAGGCCCAGCCTCCCAGCTCCCTGTTTGTTTATTGAATTGCTGGGTACATACAGTCTTTTCAAGTACATCCTGTTAAAACAAAACAAACAAACAAGTGTGTGAGATTATCAGAGAGAGTGATGATAGGAGACTATCATGTTCTAGATACGGATGATTTAAAAGTTTATTTTCTGTGAAAGAATAAGTCAATTATTTACAGTTAATGGATATTTAGATGGAATACACTGAATCTGATCATGATAGATTGTGTTCAGAGTATCTGATTTATCTGGAAGAGCATTGTCAATAAGGCTGTGTCAAATTAGGTTTTTCTCAGATTTTGCACAATTAAAAAATCTACACAAGACACAAATTGGCAAGGCATGTGGCTTTGTTAGTCTTAAGTTGTTGTTGTTGTTTTTTTGTTTTGTTTTTCCTGTATTTGTCCAAATTTACCTGCTGAATAAGTCATTATTATTCAAACCATCCCATGTATGATGTAAAGTGTAATCATGAAATATTTCCTCTTTTTTTCAGTGGTCACTGGAGGTTCAGATGGAATAGGCAGAGCTTATGCACAAGAGGTATGAAACTTACCACTTAAAGGAAATAATAAAAAAGAAGCAAAAACCAATTGAAAAATGGCCCCATTTACTTCCATTGTAAGTGCCTCACTGTACCCCAGATTTTTGCTTTTTTTAAAGAAAAGGAGGGACAAGTCAAAATTAATTTCTGTGGCAATCAACATTATGCCACAAATGTTGTTGACTGAGTTTAACCTGTACTGAACCCAGAATATTCCTTTAAGTGAAAACTGTGTGGTTCATGGATAATGACAATACTTGTTTCAGAGTAGTTTAGCTTAAAAAAATATTGCAAATTACTAAATACATTTTGCTTCAGCTTTATTGGTCAGTTCATTATACCACTGTTTTGAGGAGTCCTCTGTTGTTATCTTAGGAAAATCAGCATATTCATTAGAATCTCTGAATACAGCTGTCTTGTTGCCTGTAATAGGAGAACATCTTTTTTTGAATTCAGGCGATGGACCTGTGAAGAATAGTTATATTTGTATGTCCTGTCTTTGTTTGCAGCTATCTAAACATGGTATGAATGTGGTCATTATCAGCAGAAATCAAGGGAAGCTTGACAGAGCAGCCAGGAAGATTGGTAAAGCATACTGTTGGAATACCAATTTCTCAATATGTCTGTAGTCTTTGGGCTCAGGTTATCTTTTTTGGTCTAACAGAGCTCACTACAGGAGGGGAAGTCAAAACAATAGCTGCTGACTTCAGCAAGGATGATATATATGGACACATTAAGGAAAACATTGAGGGTTTGGATATTGGTATTTTAGGTCAGTAGGAATCAGATTTTTCAATGTATCAAATGTATCAAATTATGAACAGCAATAATGTTTTCTATGAACAAATTGAACAAGATAAAGAAATTACAGCTGTTTATCTTGACTTTAAGTTCTAACATGTTTGGCAGTGCTGCTTAATGTTACTTACTTTTAAACACAGTCAACAATGTTGGGATTCTGCCCAATCAAATACCCTGCAAGCTGCTTGAAACAGCTGATTTGGAAGAGGTGAGATTTCCTGGTGTCATTGATGAATGTTCATGTCATTGTCAATATATGTATTATTGTATATCCTACTGTATGCTTCTACCAGATTCCATTATATTAGTACAGTATACAATGTAGTAACCTTTTAATGTTTTAGAAATGCAATACATCTTCCAAATGGTTGGGTAAATCTCTTACAACTCTTACAATGCTCATTTAAAGTAATAGAATTACCCTATACTAACGTAAATCTACATGGAGAGACATTGTAATGTTAATTTACATTGTAATGTAAATATCAGCAAGAGATTTAGATTTGATATTTTGGAGTGTTTATCTGATGTTGTCATTTATGTTTCATGTGGTGGCCCCTCATAGAGAATACATGCTGTAATCAACTGCAATGTGAAAGCCATGGTTAAGGTGAGTAAAAGCATTTGGTTATTTAAATGGAAACAATCACAGAAATGGACACTTACCTCACTCTATCTAAATTACTACATCTAAAAGGTTTCCATTAAGGTCATCGTGCTCATGGAAGTGACTAACACAGTGTTTTCTTTCTTATTTAGATGTGCAGAATTGTGCTACCAGGAATGCAGGAAAAGTTTGGCTCTTTCTTTTGTATTGTTTGCTCTAAACTTTCTGTTAATAGTTTTCTGCAATTTCAAGATCACATCATCTTGAACGTATGTTAAATATAACTGATTATATGTATTTCCGTAGAGGAAGGGGAGTCATTCTGAATGTGTCCTCTGGGATAGCCAAAATACCGTGCCCCATATATACCTTGTATGCAGCATCTAAGGTAAATTTAGTTAAGAATAAACCATTTTGTTGAAAGTCAATTAGTTCTATCTGTCTTTTTCTGAATGTCTAAATAACATTTTACAAGACTGCATTTCTACATTAGTGTGACTTAATGATCTTAGTCTAATCTTATGTCTGCTCAATGCTGCTGGTATTCGTATCTGCTTTTCTTAAGAAAATTGTATCATAAGGAAGATATTCATAAAAAGTAAACAGCTTCCACAATTTCTCTATGTTTGCAAGAGCTCAGGTAATAATCTAAATAAACATTTTATCTAATTAAATCAGTGTATCTTGTATTGTGACTAAAAATAGTTATTTCAGAGCCATAATGTCCCCTATCACTTTGTCTTTCGGGTAATCAGCTAACATCACTACTGTTGAAATAATAATATGTTTGGTTAACAAACATATTGTGATATACTGTATATCATATTAATGGCCTTTTGTCAACAGAAAATAAAACCAGAGATTTGTTCTCTGGAAACGGTACTACAGTATTTATGCCTGAGGTTGTTGCTGAACGTGTATATATATATGTATATGTATATATATATATATATATATATATATATATATATATATATATATATATATTGCCATTTTTTATTTAAAAAATGTCACGTACAGTTCGCAATTAGTATGTCATTCATAATTGTGAAAGTGAAAACATAAATGGAGCCATTTTCAGCATATCAGGCTTAAGACAAAGAGCGAATGTGTGAATATTGTAAAAGAATTGAATGAATGTGGTTATCTGGCAATCTAATGAAGTACCTTTTTAGAAAATTCAGTTGATATTGTCTTAGAAAATGATCTATAACACAAAGTAGAGCAGAACTATGAGGGACAACTTGATTGCGGTAAATAATTTTGTGTATTTTCTATTGCTAGCCAGCTGACACAGTCATGTCCTTTTAAAGATACATCAGTGATGAAAAGAAATTCAAATTATATTTGTCTTTTCTTTGATACAGCACAAAAAAGAAAGAAAAGATGACTAAAACAGGCAAATTGTTAGCAATACAGACACAGTGGTAGTCTTGTACTGTGTGAACTTCTGTGTGAACTTTTTTTATCTTTTAAAACAAAATATTATACAATTTTGGGCCTTTATCACATTTAAAGTCTTTATTCAGAAAATTATTGCATCCAGAGCCTTTACTATTTTGAAGGACCAAAGAGGACCATTATTATTTGTGACCTCAACACCCGCGACCCCCCACCCCCAAAATGGTTTGGTCCCCCCCAATGTTCAAGACATGGTTACGGGCTTGATATATATAAATATATATGGTATATATATTTTTTTTTTTTTTTTTTTTGCCTTTATTGGGTAGTAAAGTGGAGAGAGAGACAGGGGGAAGAATGACTGGGAAGAAGAAGGGGATCAGGAAAGGGCCTCGAGTCGTGACTTGAACTCAGGTTACCCACAAAGCTACAGCTCTGACGTTGCTGAACTTTTAAGAAATTATATTTTTCCACCTCAGGCCCAAAGTACCAATGTAATAACCACAACAGAAATTGAAGACCCAGGTGGATGTTTCCACCTGTCACAGGATACTGCTGTTAAATAGAAAGTGAGGGACAAATCTAATTCTGCATTTTCACAGACAATACATTAAGTATTTTAGGAAAAATGTAGCATTTCAGGTAATGTTAGATACATTTTTTCTATATAATTCATTAAAATGTAATGGTTAAATATATATATATATATATACACACTAAACAGTTAAATATATAAAATAAGTTCAGTATCCTGTTGATAATAAAAGTAAGTCATGAGGGCACAGATGAAGCACAAATGTATGACTGAATAAAAACAGATTGTTTTTATTTTTTACATACAGGTTTTTGGCGAAAGATTTTCACAGGGTCTTCAAGCTGAATATAAATCCAAGGGGATAATCATTCAGGTACAATGCAATGCTGTAATGTGAATAAATGCTTTTTATTTTGTTCTTCACAAAACATAAACTATGACATGACAAGTTTTTTAATGCAGCACACTGGGTCAACTTGATATTGTAAACAAGTCACTGTAATTTGAAGCTGTAAGTTAACTTAATTTATTTGTCTTTGTTTGTAATCTCCCAATAAGGACTAGTTACATTTTCACTGAATGCATATTAACGTCCTCAGTCCAGATAGCTTTTCTTCTCAGACAGTAGCTCCATTCGGAGTTTCGACATCAATGACAGGATACCAGAATCCAGACATGGTCACATTCACAGCTGAGGAGTTTGTGAGAAGCTCACTAAAGTATCTGAAGGCTGGTGACCAAACTTGTGGTAGCATCACTCATACCATACTGGTACTGACCTCAAATGTTATACATTGTAACGATCAATTCTTTAATAATCGTATTTAATCAGAAATGTTTTGATGACACAGTAATGCATGTATTGTGGTACAGCAGTGTGGCTGAATGACTGTGACCTCATTCACCTCTAGGGTTGGATCGTGCAGGCCATTCCCATCTGGGTCCTACAGAGTGAAGCGTTTCAGCATCACTTTAAGGAATATGTGAAGGAGAGGATCAAAGGCTGAGAGTTTTCATTCTCTCATGTATATAGCTGCTGATTTGCAAGTACTAAATATACCTAAATTGTGTATTAATGATCATGTTTGTTAACACTAATTATGACAGCCAGGGAGAGGAAGAAAAAAGTAAACAGACCTCTGTTTGTTTGTGGTCCTTCAAAATATGCTGTATCAGATTTGATAATGGAATTTAATTATCATTAATAAGGTTGTTTCATAATCATATCAATAGACCTTAGAGACTCTGGGAGAGACAATTAACAGACAGACTGTCTCCCAAATGTCAAATGATAGAGATGAAGAGAGATATGTTACCTTGTTTTGTTTTTAATTTTTGGTCTAAATTTTCAGATTGGGAAATGTTTGCTCTTATTTAAAAACATTTTAAAATCATGTTTTTATCAGCAAGCAACATATCTACAGAACACTTCCACAGATATTCAGCACCACACAGTGGTTAAATGTACTTCCACATGAGGCACTTTAAATGGAAGAGTTCAGCCATAAATTAAAATTCTCTCATCGTTTACTCTCTCTCATACCATCCTAGATATGACTTTTTTTATTCTGAAGTACACAAATTAATATTTTTTTTATAATATCTCAGCTTTTTAGGTCCTTACATACTGTACAATACAGTAATGCAAGTGAATAGTGACCAAAACTTTGAAGCTCCAAAAAGCACATAAAGGCAGAATGAAATTAATTCAAGACACCAGTGGTTTAATCCATGTCTACTAAAGCTATCTAATCTGTTTTGGGTAAAATAGACTAAAATATACCTCTTTTTTCACTGTACATCTTGCCCTTGTAGACTTTAGGCACGATTATGATTTCAATCTCGATTACACATCCTAGTGCTTGACGCATGGGCAGAGCGCTAGATGGCGCTAGAAAGCTTAAAATCATGATTGCCAAGGATACTGCTGATGTCAAGATTTACAGTGAAAAAGGAGTTATATTTTGGTCTGTTCTCTTAAATCGATTGGATTGCTTCAGAAGTCACATGGATACTTTTATGCTGCCTTTGTGCTTTTTAGAGCTTCAAAGTTTTGATCACCATTCACGTGCATTGTATGGACCTTCAGAGCTAAAATGTTCTTCTAAAAATCTTTGTGTTCTGCTGAAGAAAGAAAGTCAAACATATCTGAGATGGCAAGAGGGTGAGTAAATGAGAGAATTTTCATTTTTGGGTGAACTATTCCTTTAAAGCAATTGGTGTCAGCCAATTTTAAATGACGTATGCGTTGTTTTTGTGCAATTTCCTTTTTAAAATTGTATTTAATAGGCTGCTCTGTTATTTGTGTTTATTGCAAATTACGAACATGTCTACATCTTTGTGTAAAGACTCTGTACCAGTGTCGTTGCACTAATTACTTTTAATCTTACTTACATTAAAAGAAATCTGTTTTACCAAGGACAGAATCTGCAGAATTTTTGTTTTTTATCTTGACTTCTACTTGTTTAGTTCCTGATTGTGACATTCTTCCACCAGAGGGCAGAATTTCGATACAGTAACATTAAAGAACCAGAACTCTAAAGACACACTTCACCTGTACTGGATCTCTGTGTAGAGTCTGATATCAAAGATCTCTGAAAGATAGGTCACAAATAAGTGTAATATAATTTGGGGATTTTCATTGAAGTTGTAGTTTTTAATGAAGCAGTTCAGCCTTGGGTGAGATTCCTTGACTGAAATACAGCTGACAAGATAACTATCAGTTTAAAATTATATTCAAAGGGCTTTGTATTTTTACTACAGGGAATTCCCTCTGTTAATTTATAATGCTACTGCAAGCAACTTTGCAGAAAAGACAGTTAGTTGAGGTATAAGACTAAGGCAGTGATTAAAATGTAAACACGGAAATTTTACATTTTCATTACACGTTTTATAATCTCACTATCCAGTTAGGTAAGCTTTTTTGCTTTTTACTAAAGTTGTATGTTTAGATACATGATCTCTGAAAATCAAATGTTTAAATGTAATGAAATTGTAGAATTGGATATAAATTTACACAGAAAAGGTTTATCACTAAGTGATTTTTTATGTATGTTGTCTGACTGAAATGGACTCCTTGCGCTGCATTATTCAAATGCAATAGTATTCAGCTCAAATGGCATTGTAGAAATTCACTGTTGACAGTCAGCCATGATTTAATCCACGAGTGAAATTGTCAAATAATAGCAGAATAATTTTCAGCCAGTCATGTGATCTTAACATGGCAACATGCATGAGGGGACCACCTGCTTATAGAATAAAACAGCTTTTATAAGGTTACTGATATGACTGTAGTCTTCATCTCATGTAAGTGGTTATGATTTTATACATCTGTTTCAAAATTACTATTAATTTCTTTAGGAGTAAAACTTTTTTTTAATGAGGAAAAAAGTATGAAGTCACCTTTAAAGCTTTTGTTTATTGGCTTGGCTGGATTGGGTCTGTCGGAAACAAGCTGAACATACTGTACATAAAACACTGTGCCCACTCAAAATATGTGGCAGGTACCTTTGGGATAATTTAAGAGAAACCACTATTTTGCAATATGTTCAGATTTTTTCTAAATTTTTGTTATTATTTTGTAACTTTGAACAGCTGCATTTAGCCATAAGCAAACAATTCCCCCATTGTTTTCTCATTTCTCTTGAAATAAGACGAAAATGCTTAAAGAGCCCATATTATGCTAATTTACAGGTTCATAATTTTATTTTGGGGGTCTACTAGAATAGGTTTACATGCTTTAATGTTCAAAAAACACATTATTTTTCTCATACTGTACATTGCTGCAGCACCTCTTTTTACCTTCTGTCTGAAATGCTCTGTTGTAGCTCCTGTCTCTTTAAAGCCCCCCTTTCTGAAAAGCCCAGTCTGCTCTGATTGGTCAGCTGACCTAGTCTGTTGTGATTGGTCAACCACGTAGAGCATGTCGGAAATGTAACGCCTCTTACCATAACCGAGTTTCAGGCTTTCTTAACATCTGTAAACATTATTGTAACTATGGTAACAATGGCGTCGATTTTTACCGTACCAGTATAGAGTCCGATAATGAAAGTTTGGAACAACATGCTGATCGACCCGAACCACATTCGCAAGCACGACTTGAGTCTTGAGTTTTAATTTTGTAGCTTTAGTCATCATTTGCTGGAATGGGTGTAGCCGAATGTTTGTTGCCCAGAGCTATGAACGGAGAACAGAGGCTCACTCCCGGTTGGACATTAACGGGGGTATTAGAGAGTTAGTGAGCAAGTTAGCTGTGGACTACCATGGATAGCGGCTGTAACATTATAGCTTGTAATTATATAATTATATAAGACTCTTGAGACTGACCATTTTGTTACACAGTTTTAGGTCAAAGCTGGCCCACAGCTGAATAGTAAACCCTTACCAAAACAATAACATTACATAGCAAGTTAGCAGAGCACTACCATGGATTGCAGATGTAAAATGACCATTTGTAAAAATAAATCCATCTCTACACTTGATCACTATTCATGATAGTAAGAACGACAAACAATCTGCATAATTCTACACAATTGTAGGTAAAAGTGGGCCCGCAGCTGATTACCAAAACTATTTAAACACAATAACATTAGCTAGCACGTTAGCAGAGGCCTATAGCTGTACACTGGGTGTACACATGTAGCTACAACACAAAACTCTGCATCTGAACACTCGGTAGCAGATAAATCCACAAATAATCAAGCATACTTACAGGTTGTGATCCTGAAGTGCCAGACTGTCCCAAGAAAGTGGGAACTGCACCATCTTTTAGGGGTAACCGAATTGAAAATCCAGCATTGGTTGTGGTTGTACTACTAAATTATTAAAATCAATTTTAACCTATGATACTTCAATTCGTCTGCCTTTGGAAGTCCAAACAAAGAGGTTTTGCTTTCGCAGTGAAGAAAACAGCATCTTCTCGAAATGGCGACAACACTAACCCAACTCATCCGGACCTCTGCTATAACTACCTTTGTTTGAGGGCAGGCCAAAATAGCCCTTAGTCGGGTATTATGCAAATGTTACATAGTGACGTAGATACTTTATGGAAGAAATGGCTGGACTACAATCCAGACATTTCTTGTAGTTCTTGAGCAGTGTTGTCTGTGGGAGAGAATAACTCCCTTTTGCATGGACTGTTCTTTGTAACTGTCAAGATTGTGTAGTAGAGATGAGAGGCAAGGATCTATTCACAGGCTTTTAATGAAGGTGATGAAGATAACAGCAACAACAAGGAGGACACAAAGAACCAAATAAACTCTAGACTACACACTAACATACAAAATAACTGAGAGGCACTCAAGAACCGATAGACATACATTCAAGAACTGACAAAGCATGATAGAAACTAAAGGGTATTTATACAAACTAGGGTGATGACCAAACACAGAACACCTGGGAACAAACATGTGGACCACATGGCTGTGATGAGGGCAGTGAATCATGGGAAACATAGTTCAGGGAACACTAAAGACAGAGGACAAAAACAATTTCAAAATAAGAGTCCTTGAAAACATAACAGTAATTAACTGTGACAGTAACTTTGCAGACCTTTTACATGCATAAAGAGCTATGTTACACCCTAAAGGAAAGGTAAAATCCCAAAAAGCATAATAGGGCCTCTCTAATACGTATAACAGGCATGAGAACATGAAAGTAAAAGAAGACTGCTTTGTAACCACACCGCATCTGACTGCTTGCAATCTCAATAAGCTTTGCTTGTGTGGCCCAGCTTCAAGGGGTTCGAGTCCTTACACACATAAACAGCAGGCAGATGTAGGGGGACTGATTGTTTACCAAGCTCTCAATCCTCTAAACAATGGATCAAATGACACTGAACTTTGGCAATCAAACAAAGAATCTGCCTTGCTCCCCCATGAGTTAATATTTACCCTTATATCAAAAAGTCCCACTCATGATTGCCTGGGACAAAGACATACTATGCGCAATTTGGAATCAAATAGAGCCTCTTAGTGACTATTTGTGTAATTGACCCTTTTTGTCAAATGTGTGCCTTTTGTGAGTTGTTTACCATGCAAAACTGAAATGTGCACATTGAGAGAGACGAAAACATCCATCAATAAACAGATTCTTGGAAAAGGGATTAGCCATCTTTAATCACTTACATCAGTACATGTTAAACACTTCTAATTAGGCCAAGGAAAGGAGGAGATACATCTGATTGTGTGGGAACTCGTTTGGAGTCAAAACCTCAGTTTTGACTCCACATAGACTGTCAGGTTTAAGTGAGAGTTTATTGTTATACTGCATTTTCCAATGGTTTTGTGAGGTGTGATATTAAATGTCTTACTCATGTTACAATTATATGGAGAAAAATCAGTGTAGCTGAAGCCTGCAGGCTCACCTTAATGATGGCGGACTAGTCTCCTTAGTAATCACAGCTAAAATTTCCCAATAAAAATGGGGGATTTCTGTGGAACAGCTGAAAATGTTAAAGGGACAGCTCACTCAAAAATGTCTTCATTTACCCACCCTCGTGTTTTTCCAAGCCCAAATTACTTTCTTTCCTCCATAGAACACAAAAGGGGATGTTAGGCAGAAGATTATCCTCAGTCACTATTCACTTTATTGCATCTTTTTCCCCCATACAATTAAAGTGCATAGTGACTGAAGCTAACCTTCTACCTAAATCTTCTTTTTGAGTTCCACAGAAAAAACGGGGTCAAAAGGGTTTAGAACAATGAAAGTGAGAAAGGATGGTGGGTGAACTATCCCCTGAAATGGGAACATAAAATCAGTTCTCAGCACACATACGCATAGGCCAAATGCATGACTCATAACAACTTCTGAGGACTTTCTGAATAAAAAAGGACTGTAGTTCAATCAAAACCTTTCAGCAAAATTTCATCAGTAGGATAACACTGTGTAACAATTTATTTATTTTTTTTTTTTTTTTGGTTCCTGGATAGTAAGTGTTATTTCCTAATTGCTTATGCCTCAAAAGTATAAAAAATGGCTATTATTCCCCACAAACTTTGCTTTTGTTACCAGGACAGTGATATTTTGAAATGTATCTATTTTCCAGAACATTCCAGATAGATTCACTGCTGAGTAAACTTGGAGTAACTTCTAGAACTTTCTAGAACTATCCAGTAACAGGGGCCTTAAGCCCACCAGTTCAGTTTAGTTCCAGCTGTCTAAGTGGATACATATCTGCATTTCCCTGAGATGGCATCAAGAGGCTGCAAGCATCCAGCAGACGCATTTTGCTATGTCTGCGGCCAATTTATCAAGACAAGAG
Source organism: Myxocyprinus asiaticus (assembly GCF_019703515.2). Classification (NCBI taxonomy): domain Eukaryota; kingdom Metazoa; phylum Chordata; class Actinopteri; order Cypriniformes; family Catostomidae; genus Myxocyprinus; species Myxocyprinus asiaticus. The sequence goes on along the minus strand of NC_059376.1, from coordinate 22,483,679 downwards.
TGAAAAGTACTCCGTGGAAACATCTGCTAAGATGTGTGAGGCCTACTAGGCATATTTCGGCATGCCTGTCGGGGATCAATACAAACCCTGGGCACCTCATTTCACCTGCGAGCGCTGCAAAAAATCTCTAGAAGGTAAGATGGACAATTGTTGCTTGGAATTTTATGTTATAAAATGTGTTAATTTTTAACATTTTAAAAGTTTTTAATTTTAAAATGTTTTACAATTTTCAATATTATTGAAAAAATATATCATACATGAAAAATGTTGCGAGAATCTCTTACACATTAGTCATGGGTGAAATAAATGTATTTTTGTAGGATGGTACAGAGGGGAAAAGAGATCCACGAAGTTTGCTATCCCAAGAATTTTGCGGGAACCCACTGACCACTCAAGCAGCTGCTACTTCTGCATGGTGGACCCTTCCAAACGTCGGACTGGCAAGAATACACCTGCTATCCCGTATCCGGACCTTCCTTCATCCATCAACCCTGGTGCCACACAGCCATGAGCTCCACGTACCCACTCCTCCGGAGAGAGAGCAGCCGTCTTTAGAAGAGAGAAGCAAGTCAGAGAGCGAGGAAGACGTTGTAGATCCAGATGACAATTTCAGAGGTGGAGCTGAGGAGAGAAACCCATACAACCCCATCCAAAAAGACCTCAACAACTTGATTAGAGATCTTGGTCTCACCAATTCCAGTGCCGAGCTTTTGATGTCTAGGCTCAAGCAGTGGAACTTGTTGGATGAAAGTGTGCAAGTCGCAGATCAGAGGAAGCGTCACCAAAATTTTTCCAGCTTCTTCATCCGTCAAGATGGGTTCTGCTTCTGCCACAATGTGACCAGTCTGTTTGCGGCAATCGGAATCGCCTGTAACCAGAATGAGTGGTGCCTCTTCATTGACAGCTCATCCAGGATCCTCAAAACCGTGCTACTCCATAATGATAACAAGTACCCGTCTCTTCCCCTGGCTCACTCGGTGCACCTCAAAGAGGATTACAACAAATCAAATCAAATTAAATCAAATCAAATCAAATCACTTTTACTGTCACACAACCATATACACAAGTGTAATAGTGTGTGAAATTCTTGGGTGCAGTTCCGAGCAACATAGCAGTCGTGACAGTGATGAGACATATACCAATTTACAATAAACATCAGATTAACACAACACAATTAAAGTCTAATATACACATAATTACACACAACACAATATACAAATAATAACATACACTGTACAGTATACAATACACACAATATAGAATACACATTATACAATAAAAAATATATATAGTATATATAGAATGTACAGTAGGTTGTATTGTACTCTACTGACATTCAGGCTGTCGGTTGATAGTAAGATGTTAAGAGAGAATCTAATATAATAATAATATAATTTATGACAGTCCGGTGTGAGATATAAGAGTAAGAGTAATAAAGTGCAGTGCTGATGTATTTTGATCGTGGGAGATCAAGAGTTCAAAAGTCTGATTGCTTGGGGGAAGAAGCTAACATGAAGTCGGCTGGTGCGGGTCCTGATGCTGCAATACCGCCTGTCTGATGGTAGCAGTGAGAACAGCCCATGACTCGGGTGGCTGGAGTCTCTGATGATCCTCCGAGCTTTTTTCACACACCACCTGGTATATATGTCCTGGAGGGAGGGAAGCTCACCTCCGATGATGTGTCTGGCAGTTCGCACCACCCTTTGCAGGGCTTTGCGGTTGTGGGCGGTGCTATTGCCGTACCAGGTGGAGATGCAGCCAGTCAGGATGCTCTCTACAGTGCAGGTGTAGAACCGTGTGAGGATGTGGCGGTTCATTCCAAACTTCCTCAGCTGTCTCAGGAAGAAGAGGTGCTGATGAGCCTTCTTCATAACGGCCTCAGTGTGGACAGACCATGAGTTCCTCAGTGATGTGGACACTCAGGAACTTGAAGCTGCTGACTCTCTCCACTGGTGCTCCATTGATGGTGATGGGGCTGTGTTCTCTGTCTTTTCTTCTGAAGTCCACCACAAGCTCCTTTGTCTTACTGACGTTGAGGGAGAGGTTGTGCTCCTGACACCAGTGTGTCAAAGTGTAGGCTCTGACACATTGTAGGCTCTGTAGGCTGTTTCATCATTGTCAGTGATCAGACCTACCACCGTCATATCATCAGCAAACTTCATGATGGCATTGGAGCTGTGTGTTGCCACACAGTCATGTGTGTACAGGGAATACAGGAGTGGGTTGAGAACACAGCCCTATGTTGCTCCAGTGTTGAGGGTCAGTGATGAGGAGATGTTGCTACCTATTCTAACCACCTGGCGTCTGCTTGACAGGAAGTCCAGGATCCAGCTGCACAGTGAGCTGTTTAAGCCCAGAGCCCGGAGTTTCTCATCAAGCTTGGAGAGCACTATGGTGTTGAATGCTGAGCTGTAGTCTACAAACAGCATTCTCACATAAGTGTTCTTTTTTTCCAGGTGGGAGAGAGCAGTGTGTATTGTAGATGCAATGGCATCATCAGTGGAGCGGTTGTTGTGGTAAGCAAACTGCAGTGGGTCTAGTAAGTGAGGCAGCACAGAGCAGATGTAATCTCTGATTAGTCTCTCAAAGCATTTGCTGATGATGGGGGTCAGAGCAACAGGATGCCAGTCATTTAAGCAAGTGATTTTGGATTGCTTTGGTACAGGCACAATGGTGGACATTTTAAAGCATGTGGGGACTACAGACAAGGAGAGGGAAAGGTTGAAAATGTCCATAAAAACACCAGCCAGTTGGCCCGCGCATGCTCTGATGACGCGGCCCGGAATGCCGTCTGGACCCACGGCTTTGCGGATATTCACCCGTCAGAAGGATCGGGTTACATCCGCTACAGAGATGGAGAGTGAACTAACCTCTGTAGCTTTGGCTGCGAGAGCTCTCTCCATGAGGGCGGTGTTATTTCCCTCAAAATGAGCATAAAAAGTGTTTAGCTCATCCGGGAGAGAGGCTGCGGTGTTCACGGCGGAGTTTTTATTCCCTTTAAAGTCCGTGATGATAGCAATTCCCTGCCACATGCTTCTAGAATTGGTGGTGTTAAACTGTCCTTCAATCTTGTTCCTGTACTGGCGTTTGGCTGCTCTGATAGTTTTGTGGAGTGCATAACTGGCTTATTTATGCTCCTCCGCATTCCCGGAATTAAAAGCGGACGTCCACACGTTAAGTGCCGTGCGAACAACGCTATTAATCCATGGCTTCTGGTTCGGATAGATCCGTATTGTTTTGGTCGGAACAACGTCCTCTACGCACTTTCTGATAAAACACGTTACGCTATCAGCATAAAGCTCGATGTCGTCATCAGAGGCGGACTGGAACATCTTCCAGTCCGCGTGATCAAAACAGTCTTGTAGCGTAGAGTCTGATTGGTCCGACCAGCACTGGATCGTTCTGAGGGTGGGTGCTTCCTGTTTCAGTTTCTGCCTGTAAGTGGGCAGAAGCAGAATGGAAGAGTGGTCAGATTTGCCAAATGGTGGGCGGGGGAGGAATTTGTAGCCATCCCAGAAGGGAGAATAGCAATGGTCCAAAACCCGGTCCCCTCGTGTGTTGAAACTGATGTGTTGGTGGTATTTTGGTGCGACTGATTTGAAATTGGCTTTGTTAAAGTCCCCGGTCACAATGAACGCGGCCTCAGGGTGCGCGGTTTCCTGTTTTCTTATAATCCGTACAGTTCCTTGAGTGCCCGGACTGTGTCGGCTTGTGGCGGGATGTACACAGCAGTGATAATGACCGCTGTGAATTCCCTCGGTAGCCAGAATGGTCGACACAGAAGCATGAGAAATTCCAGATTAGGAGAGCAGAAAGACTTGATAGAATGTACGTTCCTCTGATCACACCAGGATTTGTTGATCATAAAACATACACCACCACCTCTGCTTTTACCTGAGAGGTCTTTTGCTCTGTCCGCTCGGTCTACGGAGAACCCCGCGGGTTCAATGGCTGAGTCTGGAATCTCCGCAGACATCCAGGTTTCTGTAAGGCAGATAATGCAGCAGTCCCTCATCTCTCGTTGGAAAGAGATCCGCGCTTTCAGCTTGCAGAGCTTGTTATCCAGAGACTGAATATTTGCCAGTAGAATACTGGGTAGCGGGGGTCGATTTGCGCGGCGTCTTACTCTGATGAGAACGCCGGCTCTGTTTCCCCTTTTCCTCCTGCGTTTCCGCGGCCGGGCAGCCCAGACAAAGGGCTCTGCTGGTGTGTTTGTAAACAGTGGGTCGGCTTTGAGGAATTTGAAGTCCGGTTTACGGTGTGTAATTGCTGAACCAATGTCCAAAGTGTTTGTCTGTCGTAGATAATAAGGCAGACAATATCCAAGACAAAAAACATAAGAATTGTAAACAAAACAAACAAAACACTACCATGTTATGTCGGAGCTCGCAACACAGCAGCCATACTTGCTGCCATCTTGAGTCCAGTGTCAACAGCATCAAGACCTTGCTGGATGCCTTGAAGTATGATGAGTACATTTGGGGGCTGATTCATGAAAGCGATTTACAGTATAATCGTAAATCTCGAAAAACTACTCACTTCTAAATCTTTGTAGTCATTTTTGTATTACTTTAGTATAAATACATGTTAATAACATGTTAATACATATGTTTTTTTTTCTGACTTTATGTGAATGAAAAGACACAAAGTCCACCGTTTTCTCATTGGAAATAGGTACATTTCAAAATATCCTTGTCCTGATCACAAAAGCAAAGTTTGTGAGGAATAATAGCCATTTTCTATACTTTTGAGGCATAAGCAATTAGGAAATAACACTTACTACCTAGGTACAAAAATTGTGTTACATAGTGTAATGTGAAAATGAAAACTGCCGTTCCCCTTCTGTCACTCACTCGACATTGTGTCGATGTAGTGACACTAGGGGTCGCTCCAGAGCCCCGAACACCTCAGATCTTTGAAAAATGCCACTCCCCCGGACATATGGGTATAAAAGGAGCTGGCTCGCAACCACTCATTCAGATTTTTTCTTCCGAGCCGAGAGGTTGTAACTATCAGCGAGCTGAATACTACTGCTTTTCCATTCACCTCTTAAGAAGCATATGCAGTTGTATATATGGCGCATTTCCAGCGGCTTTCTCTCCTTCTGCACGACGAGTGCAGATTTCGCCCCTGGGTGCTTCGACAGCGCTAAAAGAGTGTATATTCCTGCTAAAGAGTATATTTTCTCTATTAGAGCACACACATTGACATTGTCTTTATAAAGATGCCTTTCCGTCTTTGTGTGATTCCTGGATACGGTCGCTATCTCTCCGCTTCCGTCGGCCACGGGCGCTGCCTTACGTGTCTGGGCAGTGATCACACTGAGGCAGCGTTCTGGATGGTTCATGTTCTCATTGCGAGAATATGACCATGGCAACATTGCAGTTGCGGCTTTCCTTCTTCTGGGGGAAAGCCACTCTAGCCGCTCCCCGTGCCTTGCCTTTTACTTCCGGGTACGAGTCTGGCCCGGCTGGCACTGGAGGCGATTTGGGGGCTTCAATGGGCTTGTCTCCGCCGGGTAAACCTCCACGGACCTCCCATTCCCCAGCACGCTCGTTTGCCCCCGGCGAGTTCCGAGAGGAGACCAGCTCACCCCAGGGCCAGCTTAGTGTCCCTTTCAGAGCTCCGGAGCAGGATGAGTGCTCGATCGCTGCACTGGAGAGCGTAATGGCGATGTCAGATGCCGAGGACTTGACTGAGCTGCCACCTTCGGGTTGGCCCGCCCGGTCTGAGGCTGGCGGCAAGATGACCACCATGCTTGCCCGGGCCGCCCGTGTGTCGGGTTGGAGTGGAACCTTCCACCCTCCCCTGAGCCCTCGCAGCTAGATGATTGGTTCCTGGGTTCGGGGCACCTCTCACAGCCCAACCCCCCCCCCCAGTCCCTTTCTTCCTGGAAGTGCACAACGAGCTGACGAGGTGGTGGAGGGCACCCTTTTCTGCCCGAAACCATCCTCCCAGCTCATCCGCTCTCACTACCCTCGATGGCGGGGCGGCCCACGGGTATACGGAGGTCCCTCAGGTGGATAAGGCGGTTGCGGTTGAAAGCTCTCTCCTTGAAGACGGCCCTCCTGATGGCGCTCATCTCCATCAAGAGGGTCGTTGACCTGCAAGCATTCTCTGTCAGTGATACCTGCCTGGAGTTCGGTCCGGGTGACTCTCACATAATCTTGAGACCCTGGCCGGGCTATGTGCCCAAGGTTCCCACAACCCCCTTCAGGGATCAGGTGGTGAACCTGCAAGCGCTGCCTCAGGAGGAGGCAGACCCAGCCCTGTCATTGCTGTGTCCGGTGTGTACTTTGCGAATCTACTTGTATCACACGCAGAGCTTTAGACGCTCTGAGCAGCTCTTTGTCTGCTTTGCTGGACAGCAGAAAGGGAATGCTGTCTCCAAACAGAGGCTTGCCCACTGGATCGTGGATGCCATTGCTATGGCATACCAGGCCCAGGCCGTGCCCGCCCCTGCGGGAATACAAGCACACTCCACAAGGAGTCTGGCATCCTTGTGGGCACTGGCCCATAGCACCTCTCTAGCAGACATCTGCAGGGCAGCGGGCTGGGTGACACCCAATACCTTAGCGAGATTTTACAATCTCCAGGTTGAGCCGGTTTCGTCCAGTGTTCTGTCAGGTATGAACAGGTAAGTTCGGGAATACGGACAGCTGGCTGGGTGTATCGCTTACGTATAGCGCCTTTCCCTCCAAAGAGGCGAAGATGTGCGCTTCTTTTCCCATGCGAGTTCACGAACCCGTGAACCCTGGATGTCCTTTCTCCTTAGACCCGTGGCTCGCGAATTCAGCGGAGGAATTCACAGCTGGTTCCTGCCCCTTCGGGAATATGAGCACACTCTGCGAGGAGTCTGGCATCCTCGTGAGCACTGGCCCATGGCACCTCTCTAGCAGACATCTGCAGGGCAGCGGGCTGGGCGACAACCAATACCTTTGCGAGATTTTACAATCTCCGGGTTGAGCCGGTTTCGTCTCGTGTTCTGTCAGGTACGAACAGGTAAGTCCGGCTGGTGCGGCCTGCTTCCATATTAGATACGTCTCTTCCCCCCCTAGGGATGTGGGGAACTATACGACATTTTTTGGGGCGTTGGATGAGGCTATGTGCAGACCGGTGCACCTGCTACTATGCACGCAGCAGCTTGCTTGCACCTGCACCGGCAGTCCACATAACACGGTTCAGCTAGTTGTGGCGTTTCATATAGGGACCCCTAGTGTCACTACATCGACACAATGTCGAGTGAGTGACAAAAGGGGAACATCTCGGTTACTGTCGTAACCTCCGTTCCCTGATGGAGGAAACGAGACATTGTGTCCCCCCTGCCACAACGCTGTACTACCCGCTGAAATGGCCAGGACCCTGTCTCGGCTCCTCAGCACAAAACCGTATGTCTGGGGGAGTGGCATGCAAATTCCACCCGCCAATTCTCATTGGCCTTTTCTCAAAGATCTGAGGTGTTCGGGGCTCTCAAGCGCGACCCCTAGTGTCACTACATTGACACAACATCTCGTTCCCTCCATCAGGAAACAGAGGTTACGACAATAACCGAGATGTTTTCTACAATGCTACAGACATGAGGACCCCAGAAGTCTCAGCAATGATAATTTACCCTCTCAGAAATCAAACCAAACACCCTGCCGCAGTGACATTGAAAAATAAGCAAAACAAATTTGAGTTAGCAGGTCGTTATTTGTATGTGACTGCAGTCTTGGTTATTGTAAGAGGTAAAATGTGTTCCACTTGCCTCAGACTGAACTGTGGTGCTGATGGAGGTGTTACAAAAATAAGCAGATCTGTAGAAGTGAATATCTCCTTGTACAACATAAACATATAGCAGGACAAAGGCTGCTATATGGGAAGCAGATGCCATATACCTTAATTTCAGGATGGTTTAATTTTCAACAGGGACGAAAAACCCAATGTTTTTCATTTTGGTTTGTTCTTAACAGAAATTTTATTTTTCGTTTCGGTTCCGGAGTTCTGCTACCTCCTTTCCAATTGGTAACTAGTTTGAATGAAATGTCGGTTAATAACGTTCTTTTTTTTTTTTTAAATGACAGTACTCTGTGCTAAGGGTGGTTGATATACCAGTTGCAGTGTTAACCGATCCCTCAAGAAAAAGAAAAAAAACCTGGTCTGGGAAAAACAAGCTCAACATAATGGTCTTCCCTCAACCAAATCTAGTGAAAATAATCAATTAAATTTTTTCCCCCATGCTGCTATCATCAGCATAGAAATCATAGCAAGCAAAGTATACAGCAGCCTATATGAAATAAAGTTTTTTCAATAAATGTATTCTTAATATAAAATATATCCCCAAAAATATTACATCTGGCCACCCAAAATCTCGCTCTCCTGCATGCATGCACTCATTGCTTGGCCGTGTTTGGACTAAGTCATCTTATGTGGGCCAAATTATTTTTATTTTAAACATTTAATAATCATTTATAATTATAATTATTTTAATTTTTTATTTAATTACAGATCTGCTTCTCAGTCAGAACCCAGCAGCATCACATCTGAATAAATGCATCCAACAATAATTCAGACTTGGACTTAATACAACTGAGAAATGTACTTTTTACCTCTATATTTTTCCTTGTATCTGGATCCACCATGCATGTTTACATAATAATTGCATATCGTTGTCTAAAAGGTCTTCAGCATGTCACAGAAGGCTACATCCACTACATGCATTAAAGCAAAGAAACGTGTGATGCAGCAGTTTGCTTCAGAATCAAAGCACATGAAAAGAGAGAAGCTTAATTTTTTGGGCAACAGAAAGTTGTGTTATCCTGAAAATTTACTGTGATAAACCATTTAGACCTAGGTTCCATGAAAAATAAAAATATCAGAACGAAATTAACCAGTTATTAACTGGTTACCAACATTTGAAAATAACGTTTTCACACTGGAAAATTGAAAGGGACTTTGTTCTTGTTTTTAGTTACGCTCTGCAAAATTTTTTAAATAAAATGTCCATTTTTGGTTTTCTTCATTTCTTGGAACGTTTTCAGCCCCTGATTTTCAATAGATCAATTAAATGTATCTTTCACAGAAAGGAGGTTTTAATATGTGAAGCAAGCAGAGAAAGTCCCAGCCATGGTGCAGAAAAAAGATCTACAGCTCTGAGAAAGGTCTTTCCATTCTTTGTCAACCATTCTCTGAACAATTGCAGCAAAGGTGTGTACAAGACACACTGGCCGTCTTCTACCTCCCAGAAGTTTGAAGAGATCTAACATGCTGTGGGATTCAGAGGCAGTCTCAAGTTTACTGTTCTAGTACCAACTTCCAGTGGATTGGCACCTATCAGCACTTTTTAATTTCAGCATTTTAGACGTGGTAAGGGTGAAAATCCTCTGCATCCTCCCTTGACACCCTGTGTTTACCACAGCATAACAGCTGAGCAACATCAAGCAGCAACTGCGGGTCACACGTTTTATTGCTTTAATAGTGCCACTGCTTAAGCTTTGAAGCATGAAAATACAGCAGTGCCAAGAAGGACAGCCACAGAGTCACAGGTGTTGAGATGAAAAGAGCAGCAGTGGCCTTTAAGCTTCCATGAGAAGAGGCAGTGGCAAGAGAGAGAGATTCATGCCACTTCATCAAAGCAATTACACCACTGCAAAACTATTTATGCCACTTTTTGGTCTCGAGACCACCAACTATTTAAGTCATTTAGCTTGCTTGAAACCAAATGAGGGGCACTGATACAGTCTGAGGGGAATAAATGATTTTTCTTGTTTCAAGTAAAAACAAAAAGTGAATAAAGTGCTGTTTCCAATTTGGATTTATCCTAGTAAATATTGCCAAATCATGTTCAATGTTCAGCGACCCAACATGCCCTTATAGAAAATTAGATTTCATTATCTCATACAGTATTAAATACACATTACAATTACATATTAAATTCTCAGTCATTTTTTCCAAGAATAGCACTTCATCCAAAATCTGTACCGCTGAATGAACCATCGAACACATATCTTTGTTGATGTTGATTTATTGTAATATTCACTCATTTGAAGTGTTTTTTAATTGTATTTGAAGATGATTTTGAAGATGATTGAGGTTATTTTTTTCTTTTAAGGACAATATATATTGTACACTTGTGCCCTCATCAAAACATAAACTCCAAATCATATAAATAAAATAAGACACTGTGGTACTTTTATTATATTGCCAGTCAAATATACTGTACAAATATACTTAATCCTGAGGAATCAACCATGAAAATTTCAGAACTTTTGAGTATTTAAATGAAAGAATATGCATTAAAATAAAACATATCTACTCTTGCCATAAAATGTTACATTTTAAACATTGTTTATTTTCCAAAAAATTAAAATTAAATATAAAAATTAAAAAGGAAAACGTTTGGGTCTGGGTGTTTTAGGTTTGCCTAATTCTCTAGAGTTTCCAGAGAAATTCCTAATTTTTCTTCCAGAGTTGAGAGCTTTCAGTTTTCTCATTACTCCTAGACTTGGTAGAGACACTAACATTCTTACAGATCTTCTCCACCTCAAACAGATCTGTGAGTTTATTAATGCTCTCCTCATTTCCTTTGTTAAAAATATCCCTAAAGTCCTTTCCTCTACTCATTTCTCTTTTTGCATGTGGATGTTGTTGCTTCTCTCAGCTGCTCTACACTTTTCTTCTTTGATTTGAACAAGTCATTCAGAATGGATGTATCATCTATAAGGTCACTGATGAGGGAGCAGTAGTTCTTGTTTGAGCTTGATGGGGCGCAATCACTTTTGGGGACAGGAGATGACCATGAAGGGTATTCCTGGTCCTTGAAAGGATGTCTGGCTGGTGAGAAACTGGCATTGTTGATATCACTTTCTCCTGTTGGTGCACGGCTCCTCTGAGGAAGATGTCCAGAGCTTGTTGACTGGAATGAAGAGACTCTGTTTACACTTTGGTCTGAGTCATTTGCAGAGGACAAGGTCTTAATTTTCTTGTTTGTGAGGTCTGTACTACAATGGTGGTGAACCTCAGGGGGTTCTCTACCACACATTCTCATTTTCTTTGATGTTCCTTTCTGATCCTCAAATTTAGGGTTTGGGATCTCATCTTGCCGAGCCGAGCTTGTTGGGTGGGCTCTTTTTGAGGTAGGTCTTTGTCTGTCTGGACCGGACGTAGCGGGTGCCGGTGATGTGGGTGGCTTTGGCTCAGCGTTGGGTTTAGAAAAGGTCTTTTTGATAATGTCCTTGATTTCAGGGTTCTTCTGGCCATAGAAGTGCCGTAATCGGCTTAGTCTCTGCTCAGAATTGCTTTTCAGAATCTCTTCTGCAAAGTCCTGCGCTGAGTCAACTCCAAAGAACTGAGCCATCTTTCCAGCTGCTGCCTGCAAGACCAGACATCTTACAGAACACAGTAGTACAAATAACTATAGAACATTGTTCAGGTTTATTAATGTTTCTTTGTTTGTTTCAAACAGTGTTATTATAGTTAACTAAAACTAAAACTAATAAAAAACATTTTCATTAACTAAAATAAATAAGATATGAATATTAGATCAAAAAAACGAAAACTAAATGAAAACTAAAAATCTCGCCTTGAAAACTAACTGAAATCAAATAAAAAACACAATAACTATATTTAGTTTTCGTATTTTTCATTTTCGTTTAATTTTTCAATCCAGAATTATGTGAATATCAAGGGGAAAAAATAACTCATCTGTGGTTTTGAAAGGTCAGATAGCACCACAACAATAGGTGGAGGTGTTCGGAGCCACGTCTACGCTGAATCTGCAAAATGTTCTAGCTGAGTTTCGGGGTACATTGATGTAAAGGCGGTTGGCAGAAAGCAAAGGAGGGCTGTGCAATACTAGGCATTCCATGACCATGGCAAAGACAGCAGAAACAAGGTAACGAAGAGCAACATTAAACAAACTAAACAAAAGATGTTATCATTGTGTCTTGAAAGGTCACACGCCTGGGCCAGTAGTTCAAATTAGTATAAATATATGCGTGGTGTGCAGGGTTGGGAGGGTTACTCTTGAAATGTATTCCACTACAGATTAAGAATACATGCTGTAAAATGTAATTTGTAACGTATTCCGTTAGATTACTCAAGGTCAGTAACGTATTCTAAATACTTTGGATTACTTCTTCAGCACTGGTAGATTTTTTCACTTGTTTTGACTATAAAAACTCTGCCAGTACAGTAAGACAAAATACACATTAAAAATACATTCTCTGAAAAATCGAAATATCTTATGCAGTGTTGTTTCTAAAACAAGATAAATCTGATTGATCTTGTTTAAGGATTTTTTTTTATATTTTTACAAGAACACAATACAAAAATTATTATCAAGAATACGATTTTTGCCCTAATATCAAATGTCTAACTGGAAAAAATAAATTATGATCTAACATGAATTTTCTTGATAAAAAAATATGATCGTGCCTGGTAACGTGCATGTAAAATGGCTAGAAATAGCATTTTAGCTTAGCGTAAAGCTGACATTTTACACAAAGTTTATTTCTATTTCTTCTGCTCCAAACTTACTTCAAACTTACTTCTCTGTCTGCACGTATGAATGTAACACATCATAAGAAAGTGTTTCACCGCTGTTCAAATGCACTTTGGATCGCATCATTTATATGTATAAATGTTTTCCATTTGAAAGGACTAAATATTAAATGAAACAATTGACAATAAAATGCAAAGTAATCTCTTCAGTAATCAAAGTACTTTTTGAATGTAACTCTATTCTAATTACCAATGATTTCAATTGTAACTGTAGTGGAATACAGTTACTTATATTTTGTATTTTAAATACGTAATCTCGCTACATGTATTCCGTTACTCCCCATCCCTGGTGGTGCGAAGGTGCGAGCGTGAGGCGATCGTCTGTTTTGCGACTGCTTGCGGGTCCTTGAATAAAGTATAATGTGCGAGTAAGAGCAACTGGTGGAGTTTGTGGTGCCACCCTAGGGTAGACTTTGCGGAATGCGTAATATGCGTATAGGGGGGCGACGGTACTGTCAATCCACAGATTGCTCCTGTGGCATTAGATCTGATTTGTTCACCTGCCTCACAAGCATTAATTTAATGTTTAACTCATTTAACGCATATTCTTTGAATGCGGACAGCTGTCATCTGGAGTGCGCAACAGGACAACCACACCTTTGGAACATAGGGTATAATTGATGGTTAACAAAAACGTATTGAATAATTGAAAATATTTCAAATATATGTATACAACAACAGTAGAGTTCAAATAAAATGAATATCTATTTTATAATTTGTTATTATAAAACGTTAACATACACATTATGAAATAGATATACTCATTATATTTGAAACGTGAGCATCGCCATTTCTGTTCGTGTTGACATTTTTGAGGATCTTGAAGTTGTCAGTTAAAAACAAGTAGAAGGTTTCTGACACGCACTCCCCCTCCCTGTTCTTCACATTGTTGCTCACACTTTCACTACCTAACTTGCATACATAGACCTTCAGTGTTGTACTTTAAATCATATGTACATTACATTTTCTGTTCATGTTACCAAATGCTATAATGATACTGGATTTCAGTTTTATATAACTGTAACACATTTTAAAAGTACAAGTGGACATATAGGACCATTACTGGTATTTTTTATTAAAAAAATTTATTGCCATGTTATTTAATGTTATTTTTGTTCCTTAGTTGGCAGTGATTGGAAATACATTTATCTCATTAGTGATGTCAGCATGTTGCATTGCTTCTGTATTCAACCAATAATATCTTGGTTAAATCTGTATATTTGTTGTATAATTATATAATTATTATCTCTGTTAATATGTTTGTATGTTTGTAAATTTAATAGTACCACCAGAAATTAAGTGTGCCATAAATCTAATCTTCATTCATTTTCACTCAGTCAGCTGAAGTACTTCCTAAAGAGGTCAATCCCTTAAACTAAAATGACTAAAACTAAAACTGAAATAAAAATAAATAATAACTAAATAGTATTGTTTTTAACTAATAAAAACAAAAACAAAAAATTCAAAAGAAAAATACTAAAACTTATATTCAACTTAAAATTGAAAATAATATAAAAATAAAAACTAATTTTAAAAAATCAATACTATAATAACATGATCACATGGCAAGTTGGCATGTTTTTTCTGAGAGTTCCGGTATGCTAGGATCGGCCACATTATGTCGACTCACAGACAAGTGGCATTTCCTATTAGACATTTCATAATCAGTGACGAGCGTGATTCTGAGGTTGCATTTTTACCTCTAACTTTACATTTTTATGCCACTGATGGTTAGGTTTAGGTTTGAGGTGGGTTCATTTTATAAAATATGCAATCTTCTTCATTGTATTAAAGCCTGTATAGCTGAAAACAAATTGCTTCAAACTCCCTTTTGGCGCCCCTCTGTAGACAATTCACCTGGAAAATGGAGCTCACACATGCCCATTTCGGTAAGCACATACCAATTTTAGCCAAAGAAAAAACAACATACTTTTTCCAATTTCACTGTGAGATCCAACTGTTTGTTTGTAATGTAAACTCATGCAAGCTTCCATAGATATTTCAATGGTGGAAACCATGTTAAAATGTAATAAAAGGTATAGTCATTTAAAACCTATACTGTACAAGGTTTATAAAATTTATTTTTGATAAAAACCCAAAAACTGAATCAGGTCTGACTAAGTCAAGTTTATAAATGCAGTGATTTGACTAAATTATGAACTTCTGTGGTTAATAATCTGTGGTTCATAACTTATAAAGCTAATATGCATAGAAACTATATGCAGGTGCTCACTGAGTGCATTGTACTCTTCTAGGGGACCGTTTAATTCTCCTTGCATTGCAAAATAGAGACAAGGAGTTTATGGCAGTCTGTATATAATCTCATAAGACCACAGCCAATAAGTTACAACATAATGAGAACCAGAAGCTTCACTTAATATTAAAAGCTACAAAACACGTGACATGAAACAACCATATGCACTCTTGAGCTGAATTAAATAGCGATACCCAAAGTCCACGTATTAGAAGCCCCGTTTGAAAACATAAAATAACAACACAGAAAATTCAGCGGCCGGGGTGTTCAAGGAAAACCATTTAGTAATTTGAAACTGAAATATCTCAGAAGCTGCTTGTGGTGAAACATCTAATGGAGGTTGCCACCCTTCGTGGTTTCAAAGGGAAAAACTATGTATGAAGCAAGAGCCTCAAGTAAGTGTCTGTGTGGAGTTGAATCATGTTCCTGCGGAGTTCGTCAAGGAAAAGGGAAAATAAATACTTGTGTATGTGTGTGTTTTCACCATTACATGAGCAAACAGTACAATTTGGGATATTGTGCTGAGGAGAAAAGTAGTTTAAAGAGGGGGTTTTGCTCTTGACTTTGGCCAGGCTTGGGAAATGGGTGGGTGAGAGGGCTCAGGGGTGGTCTCCTCTCTTCCCTCACTCTTGCAGCCCCAGGGGCCAGGCAGGGACAGCACACTATAGCTGTGGGGAGAACTGGCACACAGCCCCTCGCTACCAGGAATTTCCTCTCACTGACTTGCTGTTCTTCTGTTTGTGTTTTCAGCCTAACTGACACGATTATTACTTTGCTGTAAAGATGATGGTGATTCAGATTCTCGTGAGGGGAGAAAAGTAGAGGGACTTAGTGAATAGAATAAAAAAATCCGCAGTGCAATAGTTTTACCTGCAGATGCTACTGGGTGTCTCGCCTACAATGATAGTCAGATTTTTCTGCCGGTAAGAGCTTTTGGTGTAGTGTGCAACCAGAAGCTCTATGTGGGTTCTGTCCATCGCTATGATCTACGGGTATGGGATCAGATGACTAGATGGGAGTCTATAACACAGTTAAACATATGCACAGAGTCCTAGAATTATACTTTCCATTGTTAAACATTGTTCTACTGAACATAAAAAACCCTATAAAACTAAGCTGCATATAACAGTATACCTTTTCCAAAGAAAATGTGGGTTGTGCTTACTCGCACAAAAATTGCCACCACAACGCTAGGGTGGTTGCCAGGGTGGCATCCTTACTACGCTGTTGCTGGGTGGATATTCTGGTCCCTAGATATGGCTCAGATTTCTCGTTCAATGCAAGTCAATGAGATTTCTTTTTCCCACTCATTTCAGTGTCCTCCAAGCGAAAATCATAAATCTACTGATTTAAAAACATAATAGGCAACAGTTATCGGGAGTGAAAATCCCAATAATTTTCTCCATAGGCAACAAGATTTTCAACGATAACTTACAAACCTTTAAAGACAGACGTACCATAAGCACAGAGGTTGTTAATAGATGGTATATGCATCTGTTGATGGTATCAGTTTGCATAATTTCAAAAAAAATTTTTTTTAATTGTGCACATCGAACCCCAAGCCCAAAAAGACAAAAATGGATGATGCTGAAACAATATTGAGGAGATAACGAGAAGCATGGCTGATATGAATGCCGATATACATAATACAAATTAACAATAGCAAATCAGATGTATATAAAATGTCTAAAGCAAAATTAACACTTCTTTTATACAATATTTGCTCAAATGTGCAAATAAAAAAAAAAAAAAAGAAATTGTTTACAATCCACTGACAAAACAATGGTAGATTTTGGAACTGACACAAGGGAAAATTAACACTTCTGTTTATCAGCTGAGCCTTCATGGTTACTGGCTGATGCTGGTAATCACAAAATGGCCAAAAATCGGCCAATTAAGTATCACAACTTTAAATCAAAGTTTGTAATGTTGTGATTTACCTCGGAGCTGGTTGGTTTGGTTCGGTTCATGGCTTTGAACACTTTGAACATTTTTTTTTTTTTTTTTCAGCGATTACATCTTCTAGTGCTTCTTTGTGAAAACAACGGCTCAATTATGAGTATTGCCACCTTGTGGACCCACAAATTATTTCAAAATTAATTCAGAGTATGCTCATTTGAAAAAATCGGGGGCCGCACACATTTAGTGTTCGAGCACTCTGCTGATGATGAAATTTGCGTCACGCATCCTGAACGCATATGCCTAATGTTCGTGTCTGACCGAAGTATAAATTGACCGAAGAATAAGCAATAGTTATAGTGATGCTTGCCTTAGCAAGCACCACTAATTATTGACTATTGCTTTTGACTGTTACAAAACATGCCATGTGCAACAAATGTAAAAGATGTAGAAACCTCTGATAAATCCTTGTTCGGTTCAAACACATCTCGTACAGCAGCATGGCTCAGGCGGTCTTCAACTCTGCTTGAGCCCACTACCTTCTGATTAGACTGGGTGTAGCTCACATGCTGAACAAGTCCACCTGTAAGAAGAGAAGTCTGAAATTGTTAATGTATCTTAAAATTTCCAATTCAAAATGTGAATAGCAATTCAATTCTATCCCTAATAATGAGTCTATGGTTCCAGTGTGCCCTTCTCTGAGCTGGGTCTTGTCAGATCCAGGTGTTTTTGCAGCATATTTCGGCTCTTTAAACCTGTAAACCCAACTGAACTTTGGGCAGTGCTATATTGGGCAGTTACACCGATTTTACTCTTTCCCGGGGCACTTCATGTTCAGAAGGAGAAAAGTTTTCAATATCATCTTCAGACCTTTTTTCTGCAAACTTCACCTGTTTGTGAAAATGATTCTTGCCACCAACCTCAAGGTCTGCAGACTCTTCCATATGCATTTAACTACACAAGCAGTGGGCTCTAATTTTGTCTGCATTCGAGATCCAGAGACTCCCTCCGTCTCCTCCTCTGATTCACTGGACAGATCACAGCCTGTGCTTGATCTTTCTCCCTTAGCCTTGGTGGGCTTTTCCCAGTTCTCCTCATCCTGACTCTGGTTGCTTGACTCTTCTTCACTGCTGTCTGTTCCAAGCTGTATTCTCTGAGATATACACTATATGGCCAAACGTTTGTGGACTCCCCCTTCTATTAACGAATTTGGTTACTCCATTATATCCAGTAAAGAAAAATCTTAATGTTTCTTTATGTAATGGCTTGGGCTTTGTGTGCTTCCAAATTTGTGGCAACTGTTTGGGGATAGCCCTTGTCTGTTCCAGCATGTCAATGCCCCTGTGAACAAAGTGAGGTCCATAAAGAAATGGTTTACTGTGTCTGGCGTGGAAGAAATTGACTGGCCTGCACAAAGCCCAGACCTGAACCCCACTGATCACTTTTAAGGTGAACTGGAACAGCAACTGTAAGTCAGGCCCCATCGACCAACATCAGTTCCTGACCTCACTGATAGCCTTGTGTCTGAATGAGAGCAAATCCCTGCAGCCATGTTACTACATACAGTATAGTGGAAAGCCTTCCCAAAAGAGTGGAAGCTGTTATTACAGCAAAGGGGGAAATTGATGCCTAAGGTTTTGAAATCAGCTGTTCATCAAGCACATATGGTGTCCACAAACTTTTGGCCATATAGTGTATGTTTCTGGAGCAGACCGTAAAGACCTGAATTTCCAATACAGGTAGCACCAGGTCCCATTTCCTCTGTTGTGTGTGGTTCTGAGGTTCTCGGCCTGGAGCAGCAGGGATCTTCATCCTCACCAGCACTGCTGAAGTCCAACACTCCAGTGGGCTTGAATCCAGTAACTGCTGACCCACCTGCTCGCTCAGAAGAAACATCTGCTGACTGTGGATCCTATAGATAACCAAGATGGATTAGTTGTACACTGTAGAGTCTCCATTTAATGAACTCAACACTGTGTAGCATATTCATATTAAACAAAACGACGGTATAAAAATACAGAAGTTTAAATTTGTTAAAGAAATAATTGAACCATTTATACAAATGGTTTTGTTATTTAATTTTATGTTCCAAACCTGTGTGTGTGTTTGTCTTTCTTTAATGGGATACACAAAGTGAATGTTTTGAAGTATATCCATACTGCTCTTTTCCATATAATGAAAGTCAATGGTGACAAGTGCCATCAAGCTTTAAAATGGGGGGAAAAAGCTCCATAAATGTAGTCCATTCAACCATTGTTCTATATTTATTAGTGAATAACAATTTATATTTCAGCCTGTTCATCACAAAGCTATCATATAGCTTCAGAAGACTTAGGAATGTAGAGTACAAATCATATGGACCACTTTAATTATACTTATGAAATGTTTTTTGGTAATTTTGGATCTTGACAGTACCAATCTCCATTCACTTTCATTATCTGGATAAGAGTGGCTAGGATATTCTTCAAAATATCCTCTTTTTGTCTTCTACAGGAGAAATTATGGCACCAGTGATACCAGAATTCTTATTTTGGTCGAACTACTGCTGTTAACACATTCCTGTTAAAGAACTACAGTACCCATGAACCTTGAAACAAAAAGTCGCGGCAAATAAAATGGGAAAACAAATTCTGCAATGACAGCCCACTAGCATGACATACTGTGAATAATGCATCGGTCTCCCTATATTCTCAAACTACTAATATATTTGTATATATATTTGTCTGCTATTAAATTTTTTATTGATTCTTAAGTGAAATATGGAATAAACAGAACATATACACACAGAACCAACTTAACTCACATTATATACTCCTCCTCCTCCCTAACCCTTCCCTGCCCTCAACAAATATCCATGTGGTCAATATATGCACATGCACACATATAAGCATACAAACAAAAGAAAATATTTGAGAACATAAAAAATAAAATTAAATAAACAAACAAAGAGAAAAGAAAGAATTCCACAAAGAATAGAATTCATAATTTCCACCACAATTCTGTTTCTCTCCACATGGTCCTCACTCCAGAAGGGCCAAATACTTTTCCCATTTCTTACCATACATGTCTATTTTGCCAAGCTGTTTATATTAAATCTTATATTAAATCACCACCCTACCCAATTCGTTGAACCGTGCTTGAAATGAGGGAGCACCAATTGACTTCCATCCTCTAAGAATTATCTGTCTGCCAATCATTACACTAGTTTGGACACAGCTTTTGTATACATGTCATCTACTTTAACGACCGCCCCATCACCCAATATACATAGTCTGAGGCAGAATGAAATTTGAGTATCTAAAACCTCACAGATAAAAATCTGGTCTCTTACCCAGAATTCTTGAATCTTAGCCCAGAACCACAGAGCATGGACCATGTCTCCATCCTCCAACTGACATTGCCAGCAGGTAGGTGTATCTTTTAACCAAGCCTAAACAATCTAGAGGGAGTCCAATAGAAACGATGCAAAATCTTAAACTGAATAAGGCGTACCCTTGCATCCCTAGACATATTTTAATATTTTTTTTAAATCCTTTCCCATTCCCCTTCCTCCAGTACCAAGTTCAAATCTCTTTCTCCATAACCTCTTAAGAGCAGTTAAGACCCCATCACCAAGACTCCGAATCAACGAGGAATAATACACTGACAATTCATGCCCCTTTCCAAAGGCTATGAGCATCATACAGAGTGTATGCAGCTTTAGGGGGCTGTGTACTACCACTAAAAATAGTACAAAGTAGATGGCGCAACTGTAAATACCTGAAAAATTGAGACATAGAAATCCCAAATTGCTGTGTTATATTTCAAATGATCTCAAAGCTCCGTTTTCATAAAGGTCACCAAATGTAGCAACACCCCTCTCAATTCATCCTTTCAGCAAAAGAGGGACTTGTTAAGACATAATTTGGGGTTCAGCCATATGCTTGAGGAGGCATTTAGGTATCAAATTTGAACATACAGGAAACCTTTGTCCATACTGCATGTAAGTGTGAAATAATGGGGTGCATTTTTACTTCTCTAGGCAATTTGATAGAAAGATTTTGCAATAGTGAGATTGGGGTAAGGACCGCCTGTCCAAAAGGAGCCCCTACTAAGTATTGAGTACATATACAGTAAATGAACATACTTTCCAGAAGGCCAACAATTCACTAAAAATGTTTTTTTTTATTGGTCTTATGATGTATTCAAATTTTTTGAGATAGTGAATTGGTGGGTTTTTGTTAAATGTGAGCCAAAATCATCACAATTAAAAGAACCAAAGACTTAAACTACTTCAGTCTGTGTGCATTGAATTTATTTAATACGAGTTTCACAATTTGAGTTGAATTACTGAAATAAATGAACTTTTCCACGACATTCTAATTTATTGAGATGCACCTGTATATATATATATATATATATATATATATATATATATATATATATATATAATTTTTCCTTTTTCTTAACATAAACCGTGCTATTAAATCATACATAATTATGTTCAATAAAAAAAAAATACAAAAATCAAATAGGCCCCATTAAACAATAACATCTAACCCACAACATGAGCAAATGTGCTCTACAGCAAGTTAAAAAAAGGAAAAAAAGAGAGTCAAGCAGGAGTCAGTGGGCAGACAACAGAACAACAAACCCTCTCAAGCTGTGTCAGCTAAATGAATGATGCATAGTCTGTATTGTTGATCGAGTGCAGGCAAAATTACCCACTCACACCATTGATTTAATGAAGGCCATAGCTTGTCGTGGGCATGTAAAAGTCGAATGTCCATTCTTGCCATCAATTCTCAGCTTAGCCGAATAGAGCAGTGCTGTAATGTGTGCTGGCTGCTGGAAATGGCAATGACGAAGACGTGAAGATGAAGTAGTGTAGAGAACCCAAGTGCAGTTTATTTACAAAGTGAGAACCAATAACCCTGACTACAAAACAAAACAAAACATGGACTAGACTTGACTTGACTTGACTTGACTTGACTTGACTACAGCATATCAAACACATTCAATACTAGACCACTAGACAATGCAAACATGAGGGCTTAATACAAGACATGGGAGAACATAAACCAATGAACGAACAGAACTCATAACAAGCTAATTAAACAATAAACAAATGAAAACATGACATATGAACATGGAGGGAAAACATAAATCACATGACAAGGGAAACAGGAACACATGACATGAAACAGGAACTAGAATTTCAAAATAAAAGACATGAATCAACAGAATACACATGACAAGTGCAAAGCTTAACTTCTGTTGGTGCAGCAATTTTTTACACTCTTTGAATCCGTCCCGCTTCACTTGAGTCGATCAAGCAAAGTCTGGAAAAACCATGATGTCGTGGTCCTCCCAGCACAACTTGCCTTTATTCCTCACCCCTCGAAGAACAAAGTCTCTGTTAGCTGACCGCAAGAATTTTGCCAGGATAGATCGGGGTCTGTCACCCGCCCTGGAAAGCTGACCAAAAACTCTGTGGGCACGCTCAATTTTGAGCTGCCAGTCCGCTGTGTCGATCAAATTCGGAATAAGCCTCTCCAAAAACTTCACCATGTCTTGACCTTCCTTTCCCTCAGGGATTTCAACGAAACAAACATTACTACACATACTCCGATTTTCCATATCCTCTAGTTTTTCCCACACCCGTTCCACATCAGCCTTGGAAGCAGACGGGTTTGTCAGCGCTGCATAAATATTAGAGATATCCCGACCTACGACACGAAGCTCGCTGCTGTCACTATCGACTGGACCTCTGCCATCTTGATCCTGCGAGGCGTCCGGCAAGTGAGGACGTAAGTGCATTTTAATGTCCCCAAAACATTTCAACATTTTCGACATCCTGCCCTGCCAGCACAGTTTAGCAAACAAAACTATTACAGATCTCACTGGTTAAAATTGCTTAAAAGGATAATTGTAGCAAAGTTTAAGCGGAGCTTGCCTTTAAGTGACCAACCCTCCCATAGCATCAAGTGACTCCCTCTATCTGAATATTTCTCAATAAAATGTAAATATATTGATTCTGTACTTATAATCAACTTTAAATCAATAGTTTTATGTTTTTAACTTTTTAATATACATTTTTAATTCCATTTTGTCATTTGAAATGCCTCATAGGATAGTAGTTCATTCCCTCATGAAAGACTGTAATTACACAGTCTTGTACTTTCATCTATTTTTCCGAATTTATTCATTCTTTGCTTCAAATTAGTGGTTGACTGATATGGGTTTTTAATGTCCGATGCTGATACCGATATCTAGAGAGTAGGATGGTCTATGCTGATATCATAATACTAATATAATTATATGCAAATAATAATAATAATAATAATAATAATAATAATAATAATAATAATAATAATAATAATAATTTAAAGCAGAAACTGTTTACTTTCCATTGACAAATCTATTAGTACATTTTGGAACTGACACAAGGGAAAGTTAACACTTCTGTTAAGTGTTCGTTAACCAGAGCCATTTAAATATTTAAACAGAGCATAATTAGCTTGTAATGTAAAGCCTGGAGCTATAATATCAAGCACCGATTTACACTGTGTACTAAGAATAGTTATGACTAAAAATAACTTCCATAATTTATAGTTTTTGCATTTTCTTCTTCAAATACAATACCAAAATCAATTTTACCACAATTCAACTGAAAGTGACATACACTTTCAGCACAATTTTGATTTTAACAGACTGCTACACTGCAGTTATTGCCCTTCACCATACTGGACATGTGAAGTTCTTTCCAGAGAAACAATTAGATAAGTCCTCTGCTGAGTAAATATATGTGGTATAGATAGTAAGTTTCTGTGTGGTCTTCACCATCGAGCTTGAGATTGTGTTGATTATGACCATGTGTTTGCCGTCGTATCGTGGGAACAGTGGGATTATGGGAAAAAAGAGGGGTGGGAAAGAGAACCGTTTCAGACATGGGTCTTTGAAAGGGTGGATACTCATCCTCTCATCCACAGCTTGTTTTTTGGCCATCATGATCCCCACCTCCACTCGGCCCTCCCTCTGTTGGCCAAGCACGCGATTCCCATCATTTCAATGAGAGGGAATTCATTTCATATAAACAGCCCATTTAAAGCATGTCATTAGAGACATGTACAATCTGCTAGGACCTTGCAGACAGAAGACCCTTTTAGGTGTTATCAGTATACTCGTCTGACCCTCCAAATTACAATTACATTCTCACAATATAGATAAATAATCAGCTCAGAGTGAAATTGCTTTCTACTGGATTATTGTTGCTAGTTAGTCAGCAATGTGTGCCAAAAATCTGCGTTGATATCAAAAGAGAAGCTATGACAACTGATGCGACACACACTAATGGTTGATACCAGGATATGGTAGACTGTAATACTGAGTTTGAAAGTTTAAGGTTAACAAGTGCCAACTGCAACTGACATGTTTTTGCCATTCTGACCTCCAGGATGTTGTGGGTTGGGCAGGTTCCATCAGTTTGCAGGCGGAATAGGTTGCGGATGCCAAATACTCTCCAGCCTGGCCGTCAGTACCCTGAACAGGCTCAAAATACCATTATGCATTCTCCCTGCCTATGGCTGACAGGAGTTAAAAAAAAAGAAAAAAGGTCTCAATAGATTTTTAAGTGCTTTATCATATTGATAAGCATTTATTTAGACCTTTATTATTTTATTTACTAATTTATTTACCTATATGACCTTGAGCTTGAAAATGGACTTTTTTGAATTTTCTTATGAATATTTTCTCACATACTGAACCAATCCTCATAAGTCATATACCATTTTAAAGCTTAAAGTCTCAAGAATCAAACTGTGCTGTCCATTAAACAAAAAAAAAAAAAAAAAAAAGAAGATGAAATTACAAGTATAAACACTAGATGACTTCAGAGAGCTACTTATTCATCCCTGGCTGAAGAGAAGATGATTTCTAGATTTTGTCACAAGTTCTGCATTTAGATATATATTTAAACATTATCAAAGAATACTTTTGTCAAAGTTAGCATTTTGTTTGATTTGTTTGAGGTTATTTTCATCAGTTTTTGTATACCTGAAATGAGTAGAATAACAAGTAATAACCTAATTTATCTCTGGTTGTAACTAGATGAATGTGTGTGTGTGTGTTCAGCACTGTAGATGTGTTATGGTCTCACCAATTTATTTTAGTGTGTATGTGTTCTGCATTGTGGATGTTTTTGTTGTTGTTGTTGTTGTTGTTGTTGTTGTTGTTTTGACAAATTAAAAAAATAAATTCTCTTGTATAGTCTGACCAGTTCAGTTTTGTGTGCGTGTATGTTTGTGTGTGTTTGTGTTTTGCACTCTTGCTGTTTGGAAGTCTCACCCCTTCATGTCTGTTTGTTTTTTTCTGCATTGTGGCTGTTTTTTTGTTGTTTATTTTTTTAGATTTTATATAATAAATTGATTGATTTTTAGTGTTTCCCATTCATTTCCTATTGTGGTCACTTTTGACCGGGAACAGTACAAGTGTAACTTTTTTTTCTACCACGTAGACTGATCGAATAAACTCCAGTTTATTTGTGTGTGTTCAGATATCAAACGGACAAAAAACCACCACCCATTAGATAAAGGAAACCAGTTTTATTGAAGAAATAAAATTTATTTAGGTCAATAATGACCAAGCAGTGCATGAGGGGTAAGTATCAACTGTATAGGTAAGGTATCATGCAACTTTCATATACATCTGCTGAAAAGAACTATATTAATCACTAATTAATTACATTGTTATAAGTGTGTATTACATTTGTATATGCACATAACAGCAAATATCTGTTAAAGTATCAACTGTATATGTAAGGTATCATGCTATTTTCATAAAATTTCTCTGAAAAGAACTATATTAATAAGTAATTAATTATATTATTATAAGCATATTACAAATGTATATGCACACAACAGCAAATAAATGTTAAAGTATCAAGCTATCATGCTACTTTCATTTACATCTGCTAAAAAGAAGTAAATTATGTTCATTTACTATGAATGTACCTGTTTGTAAATCTGGCGCAGGTATATGATCTCATCTACTGTTCCCAAAGAGATGAGTCTAAAAACTGAAACATCCCTGCACTGGCCAATGCTATATGCCCATTAAATAAAAATAGAAAGTTATAACAAGTAACACTGAAGCAAGTATACACAGGACTTAACGGGACCTTGATAAATGTGTAATGATCTGGTGCAGTAAAAACGGACCCAAGAGCAGAGGTAACAGTTCCAAAATATTTATTAACAAAGTCAATGATGCTCCACCGTGCAGAGAGTAGTGTGTTCGTCAGTGGAATGTGTGCATCATGGAAGTCAGGAGGAGCTTGGCAGAATACTCCATTAAAGCTTGGTGAGGCAAAGGGTGTCCAGCGGAAAATGCGAGCAAAAGCTGATCTGTAGATCCCCGGCATGTGGGCATAGATCGGAATTTCTTTGTGGATTGCCAGGCTGAACTCAGTGAAGACGGGAAGGCAAACCACAACCCAAACAATGCGGGCAAACCAACAGAGTGACAAGACAGGACCAGCTAAAAAAGGAGAGTGAGGTTAGTACTCAACATAGAATAATAATCCAGCAAAGAAACAGAGAAACATGAGACTTTATGTAGGGAGTGCAATCAGGTTGGAACAGGTGTAGCTCAACAAGCAATCAGTGGCATGATCGGCGCCGCACTGAGAACAATTAACGTTCCCATGGAAACATCGATCATGCCAGTTGAGCGCACATACAAAACACAAGGGAGAGAAAATAACAAAACAAACAAAACAAACCTGCGGGCTTACCAGAACTGTGACAGAACACCCCCGGCAGAATTACATTGCCGGAGGTTAAACTCATCTATGAGGGCGCGATCCAGGATGTCCCGGGCCGGGACCCAAAACCTTTCCTCAGGTCCATATCATGCCCAGTCGACCAGGTACTGGAGCCCTCTGCCCCTCCGCCTAACATCGATCAGCTTCCTGACTATATACTCCAGAGAGCCAGCAATAAGACGTGGAGGAAGAGGGATGGGAGTGGTGGGATGTAACAGAACATAAACAGGTTTGATCTTAGAAATGTGAAAAATCAGATGGATATGTTTGAGGTGAGGTGGTAGTTTGAGACGAACCGGCTGGGGGTTCACAGGACGTTTTGTTGGTTGTGCAATTGGGGAAAGCTGCAACAAAGCAACGTACATCCTGCGCTAGTGATGGCCACCAGAATCTTTGTCTAATGAGCGTCTGGGTATGAGTTGCTCCAGGATGACAAGCGATGTTAGACGAGTGACCCCACTGTAGGACATGTGTCTGGACAGATCGCAGAACAAATAAGCTAGGCACGCGGCTGGAGATGCAGTGTTGCGTAGCGCTGTGCGGACTTTGGCCTCCACCTCCCAGGATACCATGCCCACCACGCGAGTGGAGGGTAGAATGGTATTCGGTGGGACAGTGGAGGTCTTGGCTTCAAAACATCGAGAGAGTCAAGCTTGATGTTTTTTAGAACCCAGGCAATACAATAGCATGAAATGAAAGCATGTGAAAAATAATGCCCAGCAGGCCTGCCTAGAATTGAGACGTCTGGCACTACAAATATATTCTAGGTTCCAATTATCAGTCCCGACCATGAAGGTACCCCTGTACCCTCTAACCAGTGACAGCACTCACCCAAGGCCAACCGGACAGCCAATAATTCTCAGTTGCCGACATCGTAATTCTGCTCAACTGGGGTTAAACGATGTGAAAAAAAGCACATGGATGCATCTTTCTGTCCGAGGGGTTGCGCTGGGACAGGACTGCTTCGACACCAACCTTAGACACATTCACCTCCATCACGAACTGATTTGCGGTATCACGAGTAATTAGAATAGGTGCATTAGAAAACTGCTTCTTTAATTCTGAAAAAGCGTCCTCAGCTACCAGGGACCCACAAAAATCAGTGTGTGTGGAGGTGAGATCCATCAAAGGTGCAACAAGCTGACTGTAATTCTTACTAAACCTCAGATAAAATGAGTGAACCCCAGAAACCTCTGCAAGTCCTTGCGAGAATTTGGGGTTGGCCAATCGGAAACAGCCTTTACCTTAGTCGGGTCCATGCGCACTCCCTCGGATGAAATGATGAACCCCAGAAATGGTACCCGAGGCGGAGAAGTGCCAGGGAGCAATTCAACAGCTCAGTCGTACGGGCGATGAGGATGAAGACATGCACGGGACTTGCTGAACACCGCCCTCAGATCAAGGTATGTTGACGGCACTCCGGATAAGTCTGCTGGTTCATCCTGCAACGAAACACAAGACTGGACAGGGGAAACAGCAAAGTTAAGACAGACAAAAATGACTCCAAGCAAGAACAGTGTTGGTTGACCAGTTGATGTGTGGGTTGTGCTTTACCAACCAAGGATGCCCCAACACTACCGGAGATGATGGAGACAGGATAATGAGGAATGACAACTGTTCCGTATGATTCCCGGAGATAAACGTGACTGGCTCAGTAGAATGAGTGATGACGGACAGTGGTGTTCCGCTCAGGGTATGGGCGTTGTTAGGTTCATCCTCCCGAAATGTGGGAAGTTGCCATTTGAATGCTAATTCAAGGTCCATAAAATTACCCTCAGCGCCGGAGTCAATCAAAGCAGAAACAGTATGACAGGCAGATCCAAACTGCAGTTGAGCCAGAAGAAATATCCAAAGTCCAGGGGATTTATCCAAAGGTGTTGCACTCGCCAGTAACCCCTCTCCTACCGACGAGCGATGTCTTTTAATGGATAGGCGGCAGCAAGGTGACCCACCATAGCAGGTGAAAACCAGTGTCGGCGGTGATGGCGATATAGAGCGAGGCGTTGATTGACTTGAATAGCCAAATCCACCAAATCGAAGCGTGGAAGTAAATCCAATGAATACATTTCATCCAAAATGTCATCAGAAAGTCAGTGCAGAAAGCGATCTCTCATAGCGTGATCACTCCATTCACAAGAAGCAGCAAGAGTGTGAAACTCAATCGTGTAATCCACAACACATCGATCTCCTTGGGAGAGTCCAGACAAAATCCTTGCCGCCTCCTGACCTTGAGCCGAGCGATCAAACACTCGGCGGAGCTCCGAAATAAATGTCTGATAAGAAGCGCAGCAGGGATGTCGATTGTCCCACATTGCAGTGCCCCATTCACCAGTCCTACCGGTGAGGAGTGTAATGACACAAGCCACCATCATGGTGTCCGAGGTGAACGTGGAGGGTTGCAACGTAAAGAACAGGGAACACTGTGAGATGAATGTGCTGCAGGATTCAGCCTCACCTGAATACGGTGAAGGATACAGAATGCAGGCTTCAAAAGATCCAGAATACACAGGCGTCACGGGGGCTGGTGATGAAACCTCCCGTGGAGATTCAGGAGTCAGAGATGGGTGGAGCTGTTGCACATAGGAGGTGCGATCGGCGAGATGTGAGGCCATCATCTCCAAAGCCTGGTTTGTGGCAGCGATCTGGTCTTGCTGACATCCCAGCAAAACTCCCTGCTGAGAAAGGACGGAGCAAAGAGTGGAATCCTCTGCTGGGTCCATATTGTTGGCCGGATTATTCTGTAACGTTCTGGTGCAGGACAAACGGACCCAAGAGCAGAGGTAACAGTTCCAAAATATTTATTAACAAAGTCAATGAAGTGCTACCGCACAGAGAGTAGTGTGTTCGTCAGTGGAGTGTGTGCATCATGGAAGTCAGGAGGAGCTTGGCAGAATCCTCAGTTGAAGCTTGGCGAGGAGTAGGGTGTCCAGCGGACAATGTGAGCAACAGCTGATCTGTAGATCCCTGGCACGTGGGCATAGATTGGAATTCCTTCGTGGATTGCCAGGCTGAACTCAGCAAAGACTGGAAGACAAACCACAACCCGAACAACGTGGGCAAACCAACAGAGTGACAAGACAGGACCAGCTAAACAAGGAGAGCGAGGTTAGTTCTCAACATAGAATAATAATCTGGCAAAGAAACAGAGAAACATGAGGGCTTTATGTAGGGAGTGCAATCAGGCTGGAACAGGTGTAGCTCGACAAGCAATCAGTGGCATGAACGTTCCCATGGAAACATCGATCATGCCAGTGGAGCATGTCTGCGAAACATAACAAAACAAACCTGCGGGCTTATCAGAACTGTGACAAAATGTCCTAATTTAATAAACCTCATTGGCGCAGACATTTTAGAATAACTGTCCATATTCAATACTCTGTACTCCATCTCTTTGCAAGCCTAGCCATGCCATTTTCAATCCAAAAGTATACAAATATTTACTCCCTCAACTACTATATGTATCCTCACCTGTCAATAGCCTTAAGGTCATTGGCCGGATTCCATGTTGGATCAAACAACACAACCACATTTGCTCCAATGAAGTTGAGACAAAGCCCACCAGCCCTACAGATGAAACCACTGTGAAGATCAAAGTCAGTCACTTCACTATAACGGTTCAGACTTTTATGTTCTCATAAATATATGAGGTAGGTAGATCA
Source organism: Myxocyprinus asiaticus (assembly GCF_019703515.2). NCBI lineage: Eukaryota > Metazoa > Chordata > Actinopteri > Cypriniformes > Catostomidae > Myxocyprinus > Myxocyprinus asiaticus. The sequence continues at coordinate 22,453,525 of NC_059376.1, read as the reverse complement.
GAGGTGGTAGATCAGAACTATAATGAAACAACTTTTTTGAGCTCCACTTACAGGGTAGACACCAGACACAGGTTTATGTCCCGAGAGCTGTTGACTGTTAACTCTGTTTCCATCCAGTCTGCGGAACTCCAGACCCTCTGCCATACAATAGCTTTCCAGAACATCTAGCAGCTGTGAAAGAACATATAGAGTGGTATGTCTACTTCATTTTATTATATATATATATATATATAGACTATTAAGACTAGATCTTAAAGAAATTAAGATTTTACAAATTAACATGGATGTTTCCAGTCATTACATTAACACCTAACCTTGGTGGAGAGAGAGAAGAGTAGAACTTTTTCTCTCTTCATGATAAAGAGATTAAGTAGGTTTTGCAGAACCTGAAAGAGGAACAAAAACAGGACTGGCCTCACAAGATGATGCTAAAAGCAGAAACAGTCTTTCTATCACAGCATGTGGAAAGCTAAAGGTGTTCATTTGAATCTGAGAGAGAAAATGTGAAATAACATATCAGACAGAAACAAATTAATGGCATCTCTGATTTCAACTTCGGTACTAAAACTTTGGCATTAGAGTATGAAAGTTAGAGTAGAAATTTTCATGGATCCCTGCTAACTGTCCGTTTGAGTTAATTGATTACTGTATTTTACTTCTTGTTTTAAATATTTTGAATGTAATTGGCTAAAATGGCTGTTTAGTTTAAACAAAAGTTCCTTTGATTTAAAAAAATTAAAAAATTAAAAATCCTTTAAAGCCATTTCTGACAAATATATAAATTACTGAGATAAACTGCATTATGTTAAAAGGCTGAAACTATGGAGATACAATTTTATTTTAGCTATATTGCCCAGCCCTAGTAGGCACTGGGGTGAGATTAACAGAGCGAGCTGTGTCTTTTCTTTCTATTGCTGATGTTTCAGAAACCAGCGTCCATTCTTGTGAGAGCGCCAGTAACTCAGCATCTGCCAATAACAGCACCCTCAAGATGCTCCAGCTAAAGGGAGGGGGTGAAAACCTTAAAAGGAAGGCCTGAAGAAATGTTTAATACTGTTTTTGTTATTTCCCAAGGAAGTGTATCCACAGCTTTAAGGACGAGACAGCTCAGGGCCAGTGCTGGCCACAGGAGGGTTTATTCATCTCCATATTGCCAGGGAAAAATACAAAGTGAACAAAGATATCTTAGAGAAGCAACAATACTATGCTGTATGTTTGTTAATGATATGGACTTGCTTATTTCAATAACTTTGACATGTAACTCAACTTACACTCTCTGAGCACTTTATTAGGAACACATGTACACCTACTTATTCATGCAATTATCTAATCAGCCAATTGTGTGGCAGCAGTGCAATGCATAAAATCAAGCAGATACGAGTCAGGAGCTTCAGTTAATATTCACATCAACCATCAGAATGGGGAAAAGTGTGACAGTGATTTTGATCTTGGCATGAATTTTGGTGGCAGACGGGTTGGTCTGAGTATTTCTGTAACTGCTGATCTCCTGGAATTTTCACGCACAACAGTCTCTAGAGTTTACTTAGAATGGAGCTTAAAACAAAAAACATCCAGTGTTCAATCCATTCTGTGGACGGAAACGCCATGTTGATGAGATAGGTAAATGGAGAATGGCCAGACTGGTTCAAGCTGGCAGCAAGGCTACGGTAGCTCAAATAATCCCTCTGGACAATTGTAGTGAGTAGAATAGCATCTCAGAATGCACAACACGTTGAGCCTTGAGGCAGATGGGCTACAACAGCAGAAGAGCACCTTGGGCACTTTATTAGGATGATAGTGTTCTTTATAAAGTGCTCAGTTAGTGTTTTTTAACACCGTCGTGAACAATTTTTACATTGTCGAGTGCTTGCCCATGCAAGACAAGAGTGTTGTGGTTGGTTGCTAGGGCATTATTATGCAGTTGCTAGGGTGTTCTTGGTTATTACTAGGTGGTTGCTTACTGACCTAAGTAAAAAGAGCCCACCCCAAGTCTCCATGATTTTCTGGTCCCTAGATATTGCTCGGGTCCATCTTTCAAAGTTTATTAAATGTTTGTGAGTGCATTTTTGTCCTATTCTATTGTTCACCAGGGGAAAATCGTCACTTGAAATGATCACTTAATATCTCTTCTACAAGCTGCACAGTTTGACAAATTCATATATGTAGCACAAATGATATGGGACGAGTTAAACAAGTTTAATACTTGGGCTTAAGGGTTTGTTGTAATCCCTTACCCAAAGTGCGAGCAATAGTTACAGTGATGCTTGCCTTAGAAAGCACCACTAATAGCCTGATTTCTTGCTCTTGCATTCCATAAAAGAAAGAAAGTCATAGAGGTTCCAAACAACATTAGGGTGAGTTTATGATAACAGAATTTTTAGGGGAGCTACTCCTTTAACTATTGGTACTCAACTAAACCAGCAGATAACTCACTCTGTCTTCTTTCTTAGGAGCTGGTCACTGATGAGGGCCTTAGTTCTTCTGAGGAACCAGCATGAATGTCTTTTGGCCAAATCCTGAACTGCCTTCCGACATTCTGCAAGAGCTGTTTTTGTAATACTGTGCTTCTGCCCCTGCTCAATAGGGTCTGAAAACCTGTTTTTAAAACCTGCCATAGAACCCAGGCATCTGGGGATGGCCCTATGAACAGGAAACATTGAGTAACAATGTAGATGGCATGATGCATAGTCAAGTTAGTCTGTGCAAAAAATATATATTTTCCATGTAATAGGGGAACTATATACTTTTATTTTATTATATACTAAGTGTGTAGGATCAGTGAAAGTCTTAACAGTCCATAACACACCACAGCTCCTCCACAGTTCCTGTGAGCCCAGCCCTCACTTTACATCTCATTTCCTTCATGGCCTGAGTGATCTGGCACCTGTGGTTCTTTATTTTGTGAGCTTCGTCCACAATGACGGCAGCCCAATCAATACTGTACATAAATAAACAGTATCAGTCTCATTTCACATTTGTTCCAAACCTGTATGACTTTCTTTCCTCCATGGAACACAAAAGGAGATAGTAGCATCAGTTCCCATTCACTTTCATTCCATCTTTTAACCATACAATGAAAGAGAATAAAATTCTGCCAAACAACTCCTTTTGTGCTTTACTATAGAAAGAAAGTCATTCAGGTTTAAAATAAAATCAGCTTCAAGGAACAGTTTACCCAAAAATGAAAATTCTCTCATTATTTTCTGAAGCTTATGTAATCTCAAACTTACATGACTTAATTTCTTCCACTAAACACAAACAAAGATATTTTAATGGAGATATGATGTCTGATTGTCCATACAATGTAAGTGAATAGTGACCACATTTTCAAAGCTCCAGAAAGCACATAAAGGCAGCATAAAGGTCATTCATAAGACTCCAGTGGACTAATCCATGTCTTCTTAAGCGATCCAATCGGTTTTGGGTGAGAAAAGACTCTTTTTCAACTATAAATCTTGACATCAGCAGTCTCCTTGGCAATCGTGATTTCAAGCTTGATTACACTTCCTAGCGCCATCTAGCTCTCTGTGCATGTGTCAAGTACTAGGAAGAGTATCAAGCTTGAAATCATGATCATGCTTAGAGAGCTTGAAAATTGGTAAACACATAAGGGTGAGTAAATGATGAGAGAATGATCACTTTTGGGTGAACTAGCCCTTTAACTGCATTTAATCTCAATGAAAGTTTGAAAAAGAAAGCATTTTTGGCATAAAACTACACCAACCATCCTCTTTGAACTATGTATTTTTTTATACTGTACAATTTGAACAGAAACAACTATTTTAATGCGGTTCGTGTTGAGAAATGCCACAGGTTAAAAGTGAAATAATGATATACAGTAAGCTAAATGTTGCTAAATAAAAATATTTAATTTTAACACAAGGAAAATCTGGATACCATTTCCATAAAGAAAGGCTAGCACCTTGCATGGCAGCTCTGCTGTCATTGGTGTGTGAGTGTGTGCGTGAGTGGGTGAATGAGTCACAGTGTAAAGCGTTTTGGAACCGCTAAGGTTACAAAAGCGCTATATAAGTGCAGACCATTTATCATTTACCATAACCACTGCAGATGAACACTCTAGACCACTTCAATATGTCTTAATTCTTCATTTAAAAAGGCCTAAATTAATGACCAGGCAACAAACATTGCTTTAACATCTTGTGGGAAACTGTGTAGCAGTGAACCAGTTGAACTGGTCCAGACAAATTCTGAAGGTCTCATAAGTGGTAAGAGCAACCTCACATCTTCTTGTTTGCACACCTGCCAGTTCTTCATCCTTCCTCACACCGTGCACAACCACGACTCTGAAATAATCCCAGGTATCCAACTCATCTTTCCAGCTGTATAGGACAGATAGTGGAGCCACAATGAGGAAAACCTATTTAAGGACAAACAAAAAACATTATTAAAGAGCTTTTAATGTAGTCTTATGAAAGAGGAGGTCATAGAAGCCCTCACACATTCATTATCAAATGGAACATACATGCTGATACCTTCTGAATTTTGGACAGTTCTGATGATTTTTGTGACAGCAGAAACTGTGGCCTGTTGTTCTCAACATCTTTCCATGTACCTGTTTTCTGGAGAACTGCAGCCAGGAAACCAATGACTTAACAGAGAAAAACATGAATAGTCCTAACTTGTAGCTGGATTTACACTGTGCTCTATAATGCATAGAGCTGTATGAATTTACCTGAACTGTCTTTCCTAGGCCCATATCATCCCCCAAGATGCATCCTCTGGATTTAGTATAGTTATGATAGATGAATTTAATACCTTCTCTCTGGTAGACTCGCAAAAATCGATTGATTGATGATGAACCTGCACATCCCTTCCTGACAGCACAAATGGCTCAGAGGGACCCGGGGGTCTCTGATTATTGTGAAACAAAAGCATTTCATCCTCAAACTGAGGAACAAAAGTTCTTGCATCCCCCTCCATCTCCATCAACACATGTGGGATCATACGGGGGCTATCTAGATAATGGCTTGTTAAGTTGTGGAGCAGCACAAAAGATGAAGTAATTTTCGTACCCAGAGTATAAGCAGCAACCTGCAACAAAGGGGGTAACAAAATCAATTTAATTTAAATCGTAATATTTTGACATTGATAACATTGATAGTGAGAGGGAATTCTGATGCACAGGAATTATACTAAAGTTCTCAGTGTCGCTCTACATCTTACAAGACTTTTGCATAACAGAGGTGAAATTTAAGCAAAAAGATCATCATTATCTATTACCGATAGTGGATGTAAGCTTGAACAGTAAACTTAACTGCCTCATGAAATAAATATTTCCTCTCACACAAATCAAATCAATAGATTAATTTCCTAAAACAGGTGTAACGTGACTATAAATATTTTAAAACACGTGTATATTTTGCTTGTTGTGATCATATCAAAATCACTTTTCCAACATTCAAGCTTTAGTTACACATTGGAAAGTCAGTCAGTTTTGTTTCACCACCATCATGATATCATGATATACCGAATGTAAACTACGGAGTCGTCTGCTGGACTGTGGAACAGACAGAGATATTTAGTCCTCTGTATTATTGATTAACTTAGCAACATGCAGCAAGCAGTGACACTGCGAAGAGGAGTGTGTTTATTTACCTACACATGTTACGAGAACAGCACTTTCCATACAAATTCTGAGAGAAAAGGATGTGAAGAGAACAAAATCATTTTTGTTTAAATGAAAATAAAATATTGATACTTAATTAATAAAATGAATTAATATTGAAAGTGCTATTATTTAATATTTAGTTAAAAATTATATTTAGTTTAAATAATAAAAAATATAATAATAATATATAATTAATACTTTAAAGACAAAATGTGAATTAGTGAACTATAAACAAAAAATAATTGCGATATTTACTTTAAATAATACTATTATAAGACTTTGATATTTACAAATATTTTTTGTTTAATATTATAACCATATAATTAAAAATAATTAATAATTTAAAGGCAAAAAGTGAATCAGTAATCTAGATCTAATAATAGTAGCTTACATTAATAGTATAATAATATAAAATGTATAATAATATAAATTATTATACATAATTATAATTTCTTTTAAACAAAAAGTGAATTAGTGAACTATGATTTGATCAGATTGTTATTTGTGCTGTTTGTGTTGATTATTTAAATTATTTACTATTTATCTGCTTGAAAAGGTGCTCTTTATTATTAAACCTACCATGAACATCGGTTTGCATAGCAGAATAAAATCACTTAAATTAGCCTATATATTTAGTTATGAAAAAAGCTGAATGAAGATTTGGGAACTGAGACTGCATTGTTCAATCCATATTCTGCCAAAGTACCTGATCAATCATATGGTGACAGCCAAATCATCAAATCAAAATATATTCAAACGCAATTAAACCTAGCAAGTTGCATCTGGTGGCAAGACCAGAGCTACGTTTCTCAAAAGCATCATAAGCCTAAAAAGTTTCGTAGAAACATTTGGCAACTATAGTCTCTATGATCAACTTAAGCGAGATGCTTTCGGGAAATGCAGCCCAGATAAGTACAAATTGGCACTTCATCCACAGCAACAACATGACCTGCATTGGGAGCTATGGGCTTTCACTGGAAAAGTTGCAGTCATTTGTTTGACATGCTCCTAAAGAACTGTAAATCTACAATTTACTAGATTATGAGCCTCTTTTCTGAGAAGCCACCTGCTAATTATGGTCAAAGAAAGAGGTTAATGGTTGTTGAGCGCATGGGTGGTCCATATCTCTGTAACTAATTCATTCTGATTGACCTCATCATTACCACCCATCATGGGCAGCTCTTTTTTCATAGGGGGCAAAATGGACCCATGTGGTTCTCGAAGGACAAGTGTTGTGTGTATGTGTGACCCAGTGCTATGCTCAGTGCTATGCTCAGTGCTATGTAAACCGTCTGTCATGAGTGTGTGGGCTTCTTTATGTGAACATATGCAGCAGCTGCTTTATAAATTCTCATTGTTGAGAGAGCAAGAACAGAAAGCTACATTTTTTGTCTTGCAGTCTACCTTAGCATTGCGGACAGCACAAGCCATCTCCTGCTCCATCCTGCAATTACTGCAATATAGCTCATCCTTAGCTTGAAAAACAATAATGACACGCTGTTTCCTAACCAGCAGACCCTCTTAATGGGATAGTTCACCCAACAATGAAAATTCTCTCATGATTTACTCACTCTGTTGGCATCCCAGATGTGTATGACTTTCTTTCTTCTGCAGAACACAAATCAAGATTTTTAAAGGAATATCGCAGCTCTGTAGGTCCTCATGATGGAAGTGAATGGGTGCCAAAATTGTGAAGCTCCAAAATCAACATAAAGGGAGCATAAATTCATCCATATGACTCCTGTGGTTAAATCTGTATGGTCAGAAGTGGTATGATAGGTTTGGGTGAGAAACAGATCAAGTCATTTTTTGTCATAAATTATCCTCCATGCCCAATAGGGGGCGATATGTACAAATAATGTAAATCACCAAAAACAGAGAAGGTGAAAATGTGAAAGTGAAGGAAAAAGGACTTAAATACTGATCTGTTTCTCACCCACACCTGTCATATTGCTTCAGAAGATATTGATTTAACCATATCTGGAGTACTTTTATGTTCCCCTTATGTGGATTTTGGAGCTTCAAAATTTTGGCACCCATTCACTTGCATTGTATGGAACTACAGAGCTGAGATATTCTTCTAAAAATCTTCATTTGTGTTTAGCAGATAAAAGAAATGCATACACATCTGGGATGGCATGAGGGTTAGTAATTTATTAGAGAATTTTCATTTTTGGGGGAACTATTCCTTTTATTCCTTTTTTGTTTTATAACAAAATTCCATCAAACTGAACTGTTGAATGTTTAACAAAATTAAATTAATAAAATTGAAAATATTTCGTTTTTATTTTATTAAATATTACTTATTTCAATTTTATGGAATTTTGTTATGAAATTGAAATACGTAAATCTTAATATTATTTTTTGAGTGTTGTTTCAACACACAAATAGGGGAGGCGGGGGCTAGTAGTCACACTTTTACTATCGTATGACTACTATAGTGAATACTGTAGTAAATATTTCTCAGGGAAGGTTTATTTATGAAATTCAATTTTTGTTTAGGCTAATACAGAAGTCTTATGAAATGTTAGCTACAAATAAAGAAATAAAAGAAAAGAAAGAAAACTATTGTAAATGTTCACCATTATTGCTAATATAGATACAGTTCCTTAAGCACTTTTACCTTTTGTGACAACATGCACCAATAACGGGTCATGTTATCACACTATATGGGGTAAGTTGTCACAATGGAACCTGCCTATAAAACAGCCTATTAGGCTTTTGAGCAAAATTAAACATTAAACAATTTTGAAACTCAAAACAATTTATGAAATAGCACAGATAATTAAATATATTATACAAATGTATACTGTATATTAAAACCATTGTTTTGGCTATAGTACTGTAAATATGGGCCAACAGATATTACAAAACTATGATAAAAATTTCATATGGTTGAAATTTTATCATGAAGGATAGAATTAACTAAATGTTAGGTAGAATTTTAGGGATTGACAACCTCAGTCACCTTCCACTTTCATTGTTTAGAAAAAAGCTGCAATGAAAGTGAATGGTGACTGAGGCTGACATTCTGCATTACATCTCTTTTTGTATTGCACAGAACAAAGAAAGTCATATGGGTTTGAATCAACATGAAGGTGAGTAAATAATGACAGAATTTTCATTTTTGTAGCTTGATAAACTTTGGGTCACCTGGACGAGGCTGTCTGATGTTGAAAGACCCGAAACACTATATGACCCCAGGTTACATCACTAATGATGTGTCCAAGTGCATTGTATGATGTGTGAATGAATAGAAACCAACATACAAAACCAATGCTATAGAAAAAAGACACATTTGTAACTGGACGTTTGACTAAATATTCAGCACATAGTTACTGAGATATAGCCCTTGTAACAACTTCCCCATTTGACAACTAGGCCTGGTCTCTCCTATTTCAAATATCTTTATCTCCATTAAGAGTTTTTCAGGTAAAACTTTCCTGAGATATAATGTTCAAATGGAGACACATCAGGCTCATTCTAAGAGCCAATTAACGCCCTTGGATGACTTTCTTACAATAGGCTACAGTGTAGCAATTCTGAGCTCCAGACACATTATGTTGTCCTATAGCATAGTGTAAAAGGTATTTTTCATTAGCAGTGTGAGATCGCAGTCAGCAGAGACTGATGCAGTTCCCCATCAGTGCAGATGCTGAATGGGAGATTTGTCCTCTTCTTCCTGAGCTTAGGAAATGCTCCATCTGTGTTTCACAGTCTTTCTCCCATGAGTCACTCAGGCTACGAAAGCCAAAACCAATTACAGCCAAGCCAAAAATGACAGTTTCAACTTCATAAGCATTAATTACGGACATGAAAAATATTGATGAGTTTTCCTGATGTTATTGTTTTCTTTTCCCCCTGTATTAGCTTGCAATCATTCATGTTGGAAGAATGTGTATTATCTCTGCAATCATGCAGACACCGGATGTGTCTTCCTCTAGCCATCATAACTAAATCAACATCTCATTATAATGCTTGCTACTTCAGAAAGTTTAAAGAGAATTTAAATAACACTTTTAAAAGTGACTGTAAGAACTTCTGTGTTTGCAATACACCCTTAGTTTGTTGCTATAATTTCTGAAGCAATTAATAGATCATTTTTTTTAATAAAAATTCACAAATTTGATGAGACTTTGATGTTAATACAACCATTTAATAGTATGTTAATAGAAACAAACAAAAATAGTATAGCATTAGTTGCTTGTAAACAGGGACCAAAAATTGTTCAAGGAACAAAAACAAAAAGGAAACACAAATAATTTTTTCGGAGTGAAAACATTCATTTAAACACTGGTAACCGGTTAATAACTGGTTAATTTTGTTCCGAATTTTTTTTTTTCATGATACCAAAGACCAATCCCATGGTAATCAACATTATGCCACAAATGCTGTCGATTGAACACAGAACATTATTTTAACCTGGAAACTGTGTAAATAACAAATGGAAATGAGACATGAATTTATATTGGACTGACAAAAAAACAAAGAGTTACACGTAATTAAACTGCCTCAAAATGTATGTTTGTCTGTGTGGCTCAGCTGTGGAGTCACGACAAAAACCCATTAGCTCTTATGCCACCATGTTCCCTACCAATGCATTTGCTCATATCAAAAGTAAAGATTTACAAAATATCCTTTCTATCGAGCTGGAAATTGCAGCTGTGTGTGAGGTCTGTCTCTTGCGAATTCCAGAAGTTTCGCGTCATTTCCCCACATGTCTGTGTTTGTGTGGTCAACATCACAGACACACTACTGAATCTTTCAAACAGTCTGAATGAGGTGTCTGATAGAAATGTAATCAGTCTTCTTTTCAACACAAATTTGTCAGGATCTGTGGCAGTCAAAGGCGGCTTCCTATTAAAACGTTGAGGATGCACACAATTAAAATTTTTATGTAAACTTCATGCATGTCTCTGTTCTACATAAACTGCTGATTTGTGGTGAAATTTGCCAGCCCCTCGTGCTTGAAAATATAATTCTAGATTGTTGGAAGGAGAACAGAACTTTTGTGATTTCTTTGGACCCCGCTTTGGCAAAGTATGCTGCATTCTGTCAGCTATTTACTCTCACTGTTAATGTAAAATGTCACATGGCCTAGAATATTAATGCCTTTGGGGTGGAAAGGGCTTCACTTTTCTTTCTTTCTCCTCCTGTTACCTAATTTTTCCTCATTTGTATCTAAATGTAACAGAAAATGTCCACATGTCAACAGTGCACATATTTTTGAAAATTTGCTATCAAAAATATTACCCCTATCCAAGACAGGGATAAATAGAGTGCGGCCATGCTTTTCAATGTAGTTGTACAATACTTGAAAGATCTCCAAGCTACTTGAGCTAAATCCAGCCCCTTTATCTCCCTTTCTTTGTCTCTTTCTCAGGCAATTATACAACCACAAGCACACACTTGAAAAGCACTCAGTGATCGTCTTGAAGTGGGGTCCATTATGGAAAGACACATAACCCAAAGTTGTATACAGAAACAGTGCAAATATCTTTACAAAATAAATAAATATGTGTTACTATTCCCTTCATAGGTTGGCATCCTCTTGAGACAGCAACAGCCACACAAATTATTTAGCTCAGTGAGCTACTTGCCAAATTCATGGGTGACCTGAATTGGATGAGTTGGTCTCTTTTGTCCTGCATTGAGATGGAAAGACTGGACAGAGAGAAAAAAAAAAAATATTTACAACTGAACCATTGCTCATTATGCCGGGACCCCATAGAGGGGCCTTTTGTTTGGATTTGGGCTACAATAAACACATCAAGCATCCAATATAACTCTCCCTGTTCTTTATCCGTTATCATCAAAAGCCTTGATGAGCCTCTTTCTGGCCTGAAATTTTCTTGATAAGCAAACAAAAACTCAAGACCTCAGTGCAAAACCTGATGGTGTTGGCATTTTTGTGCTCATGGAGTACTCTGATACAGTTGATTGGAACTGCCTATTCATCCTTGCAGTTAGACATTTTCTCTCCACCACTGGGCACTGGCACAGTTTTAGTGTGCCACCGCGGACCGACAGCGATGCATAACTGAACACAACAACAAAGGCTCTCTGAAATGTACCAGCTCAGCAGAACCCAATGTTCACTTCCATGGCACGAAGTGGTCACTGGTTACAGAAATCTTTCTACTTTAGTGCAGGGGAATTATTCTCTGTGGAATTTTAGATCATTTAAGTGTTTGTACTCATTTGAACACAAAAAATGTAAACAATGCTGAACAGGATCATTTATGTATGTTTTAGAAACAAGTGTCCCTTGTTGAAGGGTGAGTTAACCCAAAAATGAAAGTTTTGTCATTATTTAATCACCCTCATGTTGTTCCAAACCTGCGTGACTTTCTCTGTATGAGTCTTCTACATGGAACACGCAGCATGATCACACGGGAAATCGACATGCTGCTTTCGAATGTTAATGCACCCTGAAATCGACCCCATACTGCCGAATTTCTGACAAGTGCCATATCCCGTCAGATATTTTTACATCAATTCAAAGTGTTTACCTTTCCCTGTAGCATTCCTGATACCCCATTGCACATGCAATCTCTAAAACATGGGTTCTAGTCACATGGAAACCATTAACTCTGAGACATGGGATTTTGTCTGGTGAAAACCAGGAAGTAGTCGTGTTCACATAATTAATTGTAAGTGTGAATCAAGAGTTGCATTTTTGCTCAAAAATTACATGTTACATGGTTGGGAAGGTTACTTTTGAAATGTATTCCACTACAGATTACAGAAAACATGCTGTAAAATGTAATTTGTAATGTATTTCGTTAGATTACTCAAGGTCAGTAACGTATTCTAAATAATTTGGATTACTTCTTCAGCACTGGTAGATTTTTTCACTTGTTTTGACTATAAAAACTCTGCCAGTACAGTAAGACAAAATACACATGTTAAAAATGCATTCTCTGAAAAACCTAAATATCTTATGCAGTGTTGTTTCTAAAACAAGATCAATCAAATTGATCTTGTTTTAAGGTTTTTTAGATATTTTTACAGGAAAACTATACAAAAATTATTATCCATGATATGATTTTTGCCCTAATATCAAAGGTCTTACTAGAAAAAAGAAATTATGATCCATTGTGAATTTTCTTGATAAAAAAATATGATCGTGCCTGGTAACGTGCATGTAAAATGGCTAGAAATAGCAGTTTAGCTTAGTGTAAAGCTGACTGTTTACACAAGGTTTATTTCTATTTCTTCTGCTCCAAACTTACTTCAAACTTACTTCTCTGTCTGCTCGTATGAATGTAACACATCATAAGAAAGTGTTTCTACGCTGTTCAAATGCACTTTGAATCACATCATTTATATGTATAAATGTTTTCCATTTGAAAGGACTAAATATTAAATGAAACAATTGACAATAAAATGCAAAGTAATCTTTTCAGTAATCAAAATACTTTTTGAATGTAACTGTATTCTAATTACCAATGATTTAAATTGTAACTGTAGTGGAATACAGTTACTTATATTTTGTATTTTAAATACGTAATCCCGTTACATGTATTCCGTTACTCCCCAACCCTGGGTTTAGGGTTGGAGTTCATAAAATATGAATTCATGTTTTACATATTTTTCACTTTTGGCGCCACCCTGTGGACACTTCATCTCAACAACGCTTCCAGGTTCTGCCACTGGGGGCAGTGGTTTTGAATTTCAGTAAACACAGACCAGTTTCAGCTGCAGAACTTTCAACCTCCTGTCACTGAATTCACAGTGCGATCAGTCTGGAACACAAAAGGAGAAGTTTAGCAGTATGTTGATGCTGCTGTATTCCATACAATGTAAATGAAAGGTTACCAAGGGCTGTCAAGCTCCAAAACCTACAAGAAAAGTAGTCCATATGCCTTGTTAGCTATATTAGAATGACATAGCTAGTTTTACAAGTTATAAGAATAATGACTTAAATTTCAGTCTGTTCCTTGGAATATAGAGAATATAGAAGTCTTATGGATTACTGTTATGGTCCTTTAATGTGCTTTTTCAATTTTGGCACCCCCTGGTCACCATTTACTTTCATTATATGGAAAAGGGCAGTGTGAACATCTTCGTTAAGGTCTGTGGAAGAACAAAAAATGGGGTAATGATATGAGTAAGTGATGACAGAATATCATATTTGGGTGAACTATCCCCAAAACTGAACACAGCCATGCTGTAACACTGTAGATGTTAGACATGTCGATTCAATATAATAAGAGACTGATGATTGCTGGCACCAAACCACACTGCACATAACCAACCTCACTGACCTCTCGGAGCTCTGATTCTCACATTATTGCCACATATAACTGTCTGTAACTCATGCCATGATGCTCTCTCTCTCTCTCTCTCTCTCTCTCTCTCTCTCTCTCTCTCTCTCTCCCACTTCTTCTTCATTCTTTGTGTGTGGCCCATCTACAAAAAAATAAATTTCTTACCCAGCCTATATAGCCAAAGAAGATCTAACAAAATTTTACATTTTCAGAAAGCATTTCCATAAATTAAAAGTTCCCTTTATTTTGTTTACTTTTTTTTAATCTATTAATAAATATTGTTTAAAAAAAAAAAAGACCAAATAAAAAGTATGTGAATGCAGACGTACCTTGCTACGCAAGCTTGATTTCACGTGTTGTTGTGTTGTGAAATGTGTCAGCACTCAATTCATAACCCAACGCAAGTACGCGCTTTATTCTCAGTGTTGCCGCAAGCGGCGCTAGAGCAGATTTTCTTCTTTCAAACAACAACTGTCATGGTGGACTCAAGCAGCAATTTGAGTTGAATCTTTTCAAAAAAAATATGAACGACTTTTCATGGACAGGGGACACCCAGTCCATTCAAACAAACTTGTTTTTTCTCAGTGTCTCTCCCAACTCCTCAACTATCGACTCATCTACCACATCTGGATTGCATCTGAAAATGTAGGCAGCTGCCTAATCAGTTAATGTCTTAGGCTTAACTGATAGCTTTTTTGATCTCCGAACATTTGAAAAGCACCATATATTCATCCTGCCACCATATACATCCTATGAAGGAAGCATTTTTCTGGTTTCAGACGCAGCACCGGTTTCGTGGTCATGCCTAAAAAATCTATTGCCCTCTTGTGGTCTGAGGTTTGTAACCGCCAGAGCAATGCAAGAGCACACATAATGTGCAGAACATACAATGGGACCACGCATTGGCCATGTGCTCGCGTATGCGTTTGCGTACTTGTTTGAAGTTTGTTTCGATCTTTAGTTAGCACTTCAATCGCCTAGTGAAATAAGCAAAATTTGCATTGCTCAAATTGCATTGGTCCTCAATCTAGGCTTAAGCTCCACACTTTACCATGATGGCCCCAAAATTACAACAAAAGGAATTCACAAGTTCGCCTGCCTGCCATATAATCTTTGAGCGTTAAAGGGTAAACGAATGTGGCTTGCTGTCTGCAAGGAAGGGGCTCAAGGAAGTGGCTCGACTCGAGCTCTAAATTTAACCTCACTAAGGGACTACTTAATATTTGGAGGAAGCTACAGGGCAGGAAATATTAGAATAGTGAGGATGGAGGGATTCCAGAAAGACGGTTGCTAGAGTGAGGTAAGTGGCAGCTTATATACTCTGCAGCCTGCAGGTTGATTGACAGATTAGATGAGCAAGCTCCTCCCGAACTTAGAACTCCATTTCTGCTAAAGGGGAGGTCACACAACACTTTGTGCTTCATTCACTCCCATTCAAACGTATCCAAATGTGGGAGACAGGAAACGCAAGCTCATGCAAAGAAATTTCGTACAACCCAGCGTACCAAAGTTCAAGTTTGGTGAACTCTGAACTGCGAATCTGCATGAGAGGATGTGTGACCAATGGAAGATCTAAACCTCACACACTGACCTCTTGACTCAATTTCAAAGATGTGTTTTTATTGTTGCTGGAAAGTGAGTAGACGGTATATTTAAACATTTTTAATATGATATTTTTTTAGTTATTTGTGAGGTGTTATTTACTAAAACCAGATGCCGCATGATATCATATCCTTGTCTGTTGCGTTGTCTGGAAAAAAACTGGTGCTCAAACCCTAGTGTCACCACCCTTTAATCTCAACATAACAAAACATTAAACATTTAAAAGTCTCCCCTTTTATATTAATCTTGCACAAAGACACTGTGGGGATGGGGGTGTGGTCGTGTGTCTGTCTGCAGGAGAGGGAGAGCGGAAAGGCTCTCACCTGGGCTGTCATTATCATTAACACCTGTCTCTTGTTATAGTGATGGCGGAGGGAGACCTGAAAAGGCTGACAAAGAGCATCAGTTGGTAGAAAGAGAGTTACCAGAGAGAACCTCTTCCTGTGTGTGCAACAAGATTTATTAACTCATTTGTGTGTGATTATTTGGCCACTGAGTGCCCTTTTTGTTTGAATTTTGTGAACAAAGCTGAAGAGTAATAAAATACTCACGTTGACTGTTTCCGCAGCCTCCTGACCCCTCCATTTGCCCTGAGAATACTATCTCTGTGACAGACACATAAAATAACATTTAATTTTAACATTTACTCTTCCTGTCGAGTCCCATGCAAAGCATGCTGGGAACTATAAATCCTCTGCCCAGTTTCAGTTAACCAAACAAAAAATATTCATGTTGTCCCACCGCAAATGGAATGAGTAAAGCTTACAAGACATTTTTTAGTTGAATCAACACAGTGAATTTAAGTTTCCTTGGTTACATGAATGTTTTTAAGTTAATTAATGTAATTTTATAACATTATACTTTGTGTTATATTACCCTGGAATTAGTTGAAAAAAAAAAAAAATGTACCACAGCTGCGAGGGTTTTTCGATGATAGCTAAATTTGGCATCTTCTCCCATCTGACTTGCTTAATCCACCACTCTCTATTTTTTTGCTTTTTTTTTTTCATTCAAATGTAATAGTGGATTTTTTCTTTTGGTCTTGGAGTAAATGGGTAAATGAAAATAATATGGGCTGTGGTCTCCCATTCACTCCCATTCACTGCTGTCTAAGTTTACCCTGCAATTATTAACTTTCGCGTTCCAAAACCCAGAGTGTGAAAAAGGTCTATTGTCACTTTTGTGTCTAGGAATTTTAGGAGAAACATCTGAGACAAAGTTGATACATCAATAAAACTTAACAAACAAATAACAAGTAGATAACAAGTAATAACAGATATCAAATAAAACTTAAAGGGATAGTTCACCCCAAAATTAAAATTCTCTCATTATATATTCACCCTTATGCCATCCCAGGTGGGTATGACTTTCTTTCATCTGCTGAACTCAAATGAAGATTTTTAGAAGAATATTTCATCTCTGTTGGTCCATATAATGTAAATTTTTAAGCTCCAAAAATCACGTACGTCAGCAAAAAAGTAATCCATAAGACTCCAGTTGTTAAATCAATATATTCATAAGCGATGTGATAGGTGTGGCTGAGAAACAGATCACTTTTGCATTCTTCTTCTTGTGTTTTTGGTGAATCACATTCTTCATGCATACCGCCACCTACTGTGCAGGGAGAAGAATTTCAAGCAAAAGAGTACTTAAATATTGATCTGTTTCTCACCCACACCTATCAAATCACTTCTGAAGATATGAATTAGAACACTGGAGTCATATGGATTACTTTTATGCTGCCTTTATGTGCTTTTTGGAACGTCAATATTTTGGCACCCATTCACTTTCATTGTATGGACCTACAGAGCTGAAATATTCTTCTAAAAATCATAATTTGTGTTCTGCAGAAGAAAGAAAGTCATACATATCTGGAATGCATAAACTATCCCTTCATCCAAAAATGAAAAATCTCACATCATTTACTCACCCTCATGCATTCCAGATGAGACTACAAATCTCCTGAACTATTGTATGTAAGAGCAACCTTTGACCAATTGAATTTTTCTCTGGGAGAGAACTATAACATGTCCAAATAACTTAATTTAACAGTAATATTTTGATTGTTTATTGTAGATGAGACTGATGGATGAGGCAGAACCGAAGCAGAGGTTTTCTGATCAATTCTGTTTGGCTAATAGGGGCAATGCACACAACAAGCAATCAGCTGTGTTGACTCTTTGTGCTGTTAACACTGTACAACTCTTCACTCAATCCCACAGAGTCCTTCATGTGACCCAACTGATAATCTGAAACTCTAATACAAAATCACACAGTGACTGGCATTATTGTTACACATATATAAACGCAACCAAAGGCGGTGTCAGTGACCTGGGGCTGTGTAAATACACTCATGTGGGTGGTCATATAAAGCAACAAATATTATACTTTGTTACTGACTTTCAGAAGTTCATTTCAGCAAGTTTTGGGTCATGTTTAAACACTGATACCAGATAGCAAGCTGAGCACAGAGGCGTTCTGCTTAAGAGCGGTGTAAACTAAATACTGCATGGTGTGTGGTCTCCTACCTCCCAGGCTTGTTCCGGGGAGCTTGCTCTCTTCCTGGGTTCCAGGGGAAAAATGTCCTGAACAATACATGGAATGTTCGACTTAACTTTACCAGAGAAACCACATGTCTCTATTAAGTTTAATGAGGACGCAAACACAAACTTGTCTCTAGCCTTGAATGTAAGAGAAGATTTCGATGAAATATGGGCTTTCTTGACTTTTTTTTTTTTTTTTTTTTTACATTTTTTTAATTGGAAATCAATTCAGTTAAAAATCTTAAAGGAATAGTTCACCCAAATATTTTAATTCTCTCATCATTTTCTCACCCTTATGCCATCCCAGATGTCTATGACTTTCTATCATCTGCTAAACACAAATGAAGATTTTTAGAATAATTTCTCAGCTCTTTTGTTCCATACAATGCAAGTGAATGGGTGCCCAAATTTTGAAGATCCAAAAATCACATAAAGCAGCATAAAAGTAATCCATAAGACTCCATTGGTAAAATCAATGTCTTCACAAGTGATTTGATAGGTGTGGGTGAGAAACAGATAAATATTTAAGTCCTTTTTTTTACTGTAAATTCCCCTCCCTGCTCAGTCAATCTCCACTTTAACTTTCACATTCTTCTTCTTGTATTTTTGATGGTTCACATTCTTCCTGTATATTGCCCCCTACTGGGCAGGGAGAAGAATTTCTAGCAAAAAAGGACTTAAATATTGATCTGTTTCTCACCCACACCTATCAAATCACTTCTGAAGATATGGATTAAAACACTGGAATTTTATGGATTACTTGTATGCTGACTTATATGATTTCTGAAGTGTCCAAATTTTGGCACCCATTCACTTGCATTGTATGGACCTACAGAGCTGAAATATTCTTCTAAAAATCATAGTTTGTGTTCTGGAGAAGAAAGAAAGTCATACACATCTGGGATGGCATGAGAGTGAGTAAATGATGAGAGAATTAAAATTTTTGGGTGAACTATCCCTTTAAGACTTGTTTGACATACCAATAATGTAAATTATTTATGTAAATAACATAAACAGTGTCCTTGTATGCCACTTGTATACACTATACATTATATAAATAGTAATATAAGAAGTAAACAATCTTGAAATAGACTGAAACTTAGTTATAAAAGTTAAAATAGTAAAAGGGGGATTAAATAAATTAACAAACAAATAAAAACATTTAAAAAACATTTTCAAAAATGTATAAAACTAAAATATTTTAAAAAGAAATAGAAAAGGGCTCCATGCCTTAGTATAATTGTTAGGTTTATTTCTGATTCCAAATGTAATCTCCAGCCCTCATAAGCTTGAGGGCAAACAATGGGTCTAAAACCCATTGACGACAGGATGGTGGAGATGTTATCTTACAATTAATAAGTATTAGTCGTTCAAACATTGTCCGAATGATGGAAAGTGCTTTTTTACCTGTCGCTAATATTCTAAGCTCATTGTTTTATCAAATATGCACATTTAAAGATGTATAGTAATGCCTTAGTAAATGTAAACACTACACATATGCTATAGATTATTCCTTGAATTTTGTCTGGCATATAAACCTTTTGACTCTTTACAAAAGAGACTAGATTCTTGTTGTAAAAAGTTTAATTTCAATTACAGTAGATAAATGTACTCACAAACACTTGCAAACATATATGTATCTTTTAATAAAGAAAGCATGACCATAATTCACAGTTGTGTTTGTATAAACTGCTGCCAGTAACAATCCACGCAATTTCAGGAAAGACCTGCTTGCTACAGACGTGAATATACACACAAGAAAAGACACACTAACCGAAGGTGACTTTTGGTTGTATAAAACTGACTATTGTAAAAAATAAGATAAAAGAGAGTATAATCTAGAAACTGACACCAACCAAATTTTCATTCAGAACTTTACAATTGTCAGTACCTCATTTGATAAGACTTCTTGGCTGCTACCATTTCAACAACAACAATGTGCGACCATCAAAAACACTTTTAAATCATCAGTCCTTAGGGTTATGCTGTTTATCAAAGAAACTTGAACTTGTTATCAAAAATCTCATACATCTTGAAAGATGGCTAAAATACTTGGTTCCAGTGCTCTTTTTGTCATCTGTGGGGGCCGTCCAAGATTTTCATTGTGCTACAAAATGAAAAAAGACAGGCATCTGCTTAACAAATACAAATGTAAGAAGTGTTTATTTTCCCAAGATTTTCCTCTCAGTCACTGCACACATGCAAAGACCACTGCAGCACATGTGGCCATAAGTCTTCCTGAATGCAGTGTTTGACAGTCAGGAATAATCACTTTCATAATACAAACAAGTTCTGTTACCAGGCTTCTCTGTGTAAGCTTTCTGACCAAAAGACAAAAGGATTTAGTGAAGCTTTCCAGGTGTTGCACTGAATCTGTGTCAGTCTGCACCCCACATTTTAGATAAACATGATCCGATGCACATGAATAGAAGTTCATTTATTCTTTGTTGTCCCATTTCTCATTATCGTTATTATGATTTTACATTATTAAAACCTGGTATTGATTTCAAAGGAAGTTCGAGTAGAACAATATTTCCATTTCTGTTCATTTCAGTTTAACTTTTTTCAAGAATGTCATTGCAATTATGTTTCATACCTGCTAATAATGCTAGAAAAGATTCATATCTAGGTCCCACTGTGATAAGAAATTAAAGTTGATCATAAAGGGCTAGTTTACTCAAAAATGAAAATTCTGTGCTCATTTACCCTCATGTTGTTCCAAACCCACAAAACTTTCTTTCTAGGCAGTATTAGTATTAGTCACCATTTACTTTTATTTACTTTTATTTTTGGTGGTGGGTGGGTCGGTGGGTTAACTGTCTGTTGTGAAAAGCGCTATACGAATAAAAATGACTTGAATTGACTTGAGAAGATATTGATTAAACAACTGGAGTCAGGTTGATTACTTTTATGATGTCTTTATTTGATATTTGGACCCTCAGAATTCTGGCAACCATTCACTTGCATTGTGAAGAATGGCACACTTCTGGGATGGCATGAGGGTGAGTAAATGATGAGAATTGTAATTGTTTGGTGAACTATTCCTTTAAGTGCATATTCACTCTGTTATTTGAAATGCTGCTTCACTTGTGTGCCACCTGCAGCCAAAAGTCGTTTACACATCTGCCCAATAACAGATTAAGATAGGCAGATGTGTAACCTTGGTTCAAATAATGATATATGCTATTTACACCCCAGTGCAAATAGTGTCAGATATTATTTGCACCCCAACCCTGGTGCAAATAATGATAAATACTAATTGTACCCTGGTGCAAATAGTGTCAGATACTATTTGCAGCCATATTTAAATACTAACATACTGTATGGGCATCACTGCAGTGTGTTTATTGTGTTTATTTAGAGTCCTACAAACACACTACATTAACTCCTACCCCTAAACCTAACCTTAACCTTCCCTTAGAAAAAATAATTGGTTTTACTACAGTAACCATGGTTTCACGCGGGAACGAGTGCAATCAACAGACCCCGCCTCTGGATCAAACCCTTCTCTGCACTCCTCGACATCCACCGTGACCAAATCACTGTGATGAAATCAACATTTATCTACCATTTTAAGTAGTATTAAAGGAAATATTAAGAATGGAAACAGGAAATCGAATGGAAAAAAGAGTGGGACAAAACACAGATTCAAACCATGGTCGCTAAGACAACACTACATATTCACACACCATCTTTACACCCCTTGCCACTGCAGTGACATCTGTTGGTTAGTTTGTCTTATATTTCTGTGGTTCCACCAGAGTATTGGGGTGTAAATAGCTGCTCTGTGTGGCAGATGCTATTTCAACAGGGTGCAAATAGACACTCCGATTAAGATATGTAAGATATACGCAGAGTAAATATATCATCATTGTTTTGTCTGTATTCTGCCCATTAACACTCTTTTATACACCCATCTTTGCAGTAGTATCAGTGTCATCATAAATTACAATAACAGAGTGTAATTAGCATGTTATGACCACGTATAGTGTGTTAGCGCATTAGTGTCATGAATTCAGAATGTAAACAAACAAATTACACATTATCTACTGCACATTTATTACTTTAAAGGTAACACTTTACAATAAGGTTCCAACATGAACTAACAATGAACAATAATTTTACAGCATGTATTCATATTAGTTAATGTTAATTTCAATATATATTAATACATTTTTTAAATCAAAAGTTGTATTTGTTAACATAGTTAATGCACTATGAACTAACATAAATAACAATGAACAGTTGTATTTGTATTAACTGACATGAACAAAGATCAATAAATGCAGTAAACCATATATTGTTCATTGTTTGTTCATGATACCTAATGCATTTACTAATGTTAATGAATGGAACCTTATTGTAAAGTGCTGCTTTTGCTTTATGCCTGTGGAACCTTGCAGGGCATAGGCTGCCTACAAAAGTTCTCCAGGCATCTCGATCTTGGGCCAGTCAGTCACTTTATTTACAATATTTTCAGTCGCTCCAGCTGTCCCCAGGTGATTCCCATTTTCTTGGTGTCCTCCTCCAGATCACAGTGCCAGGTGTTCCTTGGCCGGCCTCTTTTTCTTTTCCCCTGTGGGTTCCAGGTGAGAGCTTGCCTTGCTGTGTTGGATGCGGATCTGCGGAGGGAGTGGCCAATCCATCCCCAGTGTCTTTGGAGGATCTCTTCATCTACAGGCTGCTGTCATGTTCGCTCCCCCAGGATTTGGTTACTGATGGTGTCAGGCCAGCAGATCTGAAGAAACTTTCTGAGGCAGGTGTTGATGAACGTCTTGATTTGTCTGGAAAATGGTTTTTTCAGTGGTTCTCTAGGTCTCGGTCCATAAAGTAGCACAGGCTTCACGATGGTGTTAAAAATCCTTATTTTTATTTTTTTATTTTTGGGGGGATTTTCTCCTCTTTTCTCCCCAATTTGGCATGCCCAAATCCCAATGTGCTCTAGGTCCTCGTGGTGGCATAGTGACTCGCCTCAATCCGGGTGGCGGAGGACGAATCTCAGTTGCCTCCGCGTCTGAGACCCTCAATCCGCGCATCTTATCACGTGGCTTGTTGAGCGCGTGTGGAGGCTCACGTTATTCTCAGCGGCATTCACGCATAACTCACCATGCGTCCCACCGAGAGCGAGAACCACATTATAGCAACCACGAGGAGGTTAACCCAATGTGACTCTACCCACTCTAGCAACCGGGCCAATTGGTTGCTTAGGAAGCCTGGCTGGAGTCACTCAGCATGCCCTGGATTCGAACTTGTGACTCCAGCTGTGGTAGTCAGCCTCTTTACTTGCTGAACTACCCAGACCCCCTCAAAAAAAATATCCTTATCTTGATGTTGGTGGTCAAGTTCATGGAGCTCCAGACATTTTTCGGATGATGGAAAGCTGACCCCGCTTTGCCTACCCAGACTCTTACGTTGGCATCTGTCCCACCCTGCTTGTCGACTATGCTGCCAAGGTAGGTGAAGCTCTCAACCCCTTCTAGTGCTTCACCTTCCAGCGTGAAGGGGGTTGCATTGGCTGCGTTGACCTTCAGGACCTTAATTTTCCCTCTGTGGGAAGTTGAGGCCCAGGCGTGCTGAGTTTTCTGCTACGGTGCAAGTCTTTTCCTGCATCTGTTGCTGGGTGTGGGAGAGAAGGGCCAGGTCATCGGCAAAGTCCAGGTCATCCAGCTGTGTCCAGAGGGTCCACTGGATGCCATTTCACTCTTGGGCTGTGGATGTCTTCATAATCCAGTCAATGGCCAGCAGGAACAGGAAAGGTGACAGCAAGCATCCTTGCCTCACTCCTGTCCACACTTGGAAGGTGTCGGTGGGTTGTCAGCCATGGACCACTCAGCAGGTCATCCTCTCGTAAGTGTTCCTGATGATTTTGGTTATCTTTTCCAGCACCCCGAGTCTACCTGTCCATGCTGTTGAATACCTTCTCATAGTCGATGAGGTTGACCTAGAGGGGTGAGTTCTACTCCAGCGACTGCTCCAGGATGATGGGCAGCATTGTGATCTGGTCAATGCAAGATCTATCCTTTCGGAAACCAGCCTGCTGGTCTCGGAGCTGTGTGTCAACAGCGTCTTTCATCCTGTTAAAGAGGACTTGGTTGAAGAACTTACCCGGGTGTTATCCCTCTGTAGTTGGAACAGGAGCTGAGATCGCCTTTCTTCGGGAGCTTAATAAGGTAGCCCTCCTTCCGCTCTAATGGGATGTGCTCCTCTTTCCAGATCTTGCTGAAGAGTGGATAGAGCATCTTGGCACTGTTCTCGTCATCAGCCTTTAGCGCTTCTGTCGGGATGCTGTCAGGTCCTGCAACCTTGCCGTTTCTCAGCTGCTTAATGTCCTTGCAGATCTCCTCCTTTGTGGGCGCGTTACAGTTGATCAGCAGGACACTGTCGCCTGGCTGGATGTCCGGTGGTTCCTGTGGGGCCGATCTTTTTATCAACTCTTCTAAATGCTCCACCCATCTATTGTTCTGTCTCTCTTTGTCAGGTATTGTTTTCCCTTCTTTGTCCTTCACTGGTCTCTCTGGCTTGCTGTACTTTCCGGAGTGCTTCCACAGGTCCCGCATATTCCCATGGTGCATTGCTTCCACTGCTCCTGCTGCCAGTATCTCCATGTAGTTTCTCTTGTCTGTCCTGATGTTTCTCTTGACACTCCTGTTTGCTTCCGCATACTCCTCCTGGGCCTTGACTTTTCCAGATTGTGTGTGGCTGTTGTTGACTGCAGCCTTCTTCCTCTTCCTCTCCTCCATCTTCTTCAAGGTCTCTTCTGAGATCCACTCCTTATGGCTGTAATTCTTGGGGCCTAGTACTTCCTGGCATATTGATGTTTGATGTTATGTCGGCTCCTTGCTTGACGCGCAAATCTTGAAGAGATCTCCTGAACTTCTTCCCAATGAACACATGGTCGATTTGGTTCTCCATCAACATTGATTACTTAAAACAGCTTCTTTTACTGATCTTGTGTGAATTCTACTCATAGAATGAGGCATGAAGTCATTGATAACACATTTTAATGTCACATTAGTTGATGTTTTACATGTAACTTTGAGCGTCCTAATATTTAAATGTACCTCTTAACACCTCCCCCAGCGGTGTTGTGGGTGTCTGAATGTTCGCAAACAGTATGTCATTGCTCAGTTATTTTGAAGTTCTTTTTGGCTCTGAGCAAAGAACGAAGAAGCACTTCACTGTTAGTATGCCAGGGCCTTTACAGTACATCTACTGTAAAAGAATAGCACCACCACTCTTAGATTAAATGCTTCCACATGCCCCATTAAATTAATTAATCTCTCCTCTTTGTAATGGTAGAGTTGTTTTACATAATGTAAATTACTTTTTGCTGACATGTTGAAGAGGTCTCGCTGTTGTCTGAGTACAATTTAATGAAATAAAAGAAGGAACGCAGAAAACAGTGGAATTTTGGTAACACCAAACATACTTTCAACGTTCAATTGTGATTTACTCCATGCCTTTCTACATTCATATTTTAGTCTTAAAATAATTGGGCTTCACATCCTGCTATACAGATTGGAGTTCTTCTTTCTTTCTGCAATAGCATGGTTTACGTTGATCTTATTCTCAGTAACCTCATCAAAATATCACCTTGCAGGTCCATGGTCCCTGCAGACCCGCAGTTGGACCTCAACATCTGCACCACGCCTCTTCCCTTCTCTCACACAATCACTCGATCTGTGAATGATGTCTGTTTTTCCTAAATTATTTCATAAGTGCTAACAGGCTCTCAGAGCCACCAGCATTTGTGTTCTGAAGAAAGATCATAAAAGCCATAAATCTTAAAGGCAGGCATTGATTGGACTATCTCAAAAAGCATTGCATTTCAGTTTTATGTTTAAACAGATTTTTAAAGCTGAGAGAGATGATGGTATGCACTGTATACTTTACATTATACAAGATGGTGTGATGAAGGGACAGAGTTCACATCGAAAAGAAATCTAAATAACATAGCAGGGTTTTTTTTTTTTCCACTTTTTTTTTTCACTTTTTTTTTTTTGTGCACTTTTTGTCCAAGAGTGTATAATCCAAGCACAGCCTGTGGTAAATAACTACAGATGTCTCTCTGTCGTATGTCAAAAGTAATATTAAACATGATGAATAATATGTCAGAACCTGAAAACATCACATTTGATTTAACACAAGGACGTAGACATATTATCATACAGTCATAAATGCCAATGATGCACACAATTCTCTTTCAAGTTGTATGTCTTACATTTTTGGTGCTGGCGTACATATTAAGTGGATAAGTATAAATTATGTCACATCAGTAACAGTTTACAAAGATGATTTGTATATGGCATTTGTAATATTGGCAGGGCCTGGGGAGTTTAGAATGACACAATGATACAATCAGACAAAAAATAAAATAAAAATATCTCTGTTAAATCGACAATACAAACCTTTCCAGACCTCGTGCATTTTTCAATGAATATAAAGGTCTCTTTTTAGACAAAATATGCCACGGGGAAACTCAATCAACTGCAAAGCTTTGTATATGTAATACTTTTTTGGCTGTCAGATTGAAGTAAAAGCAATAATGATGCAGATATCATTGGAGAGTATTTTTTATTTTATGCACAGTGTTTTACTTTTAGGCCTATATGATTGATTAGTTATGCTCAGTATTCTCAATATGGCCTTTTAGAGGTTGGAGGACTTTACTGTTATGCAAATAAGACAATGGAAAATGGTTTTGAATATTGCAGCAAATCAGTTTTAGTGTGTTCGGTCCTCATGCAGTAATTCAGATGAGAGTCTGTTAAGCAGGCTTTATGTCATGATGCTTATGGGATAAACACTTACAGCTGTAAAGCAAGACATCCATGATTTCCAAGGACCTCTCACGTGGTATAGAAACTATACTGGGATTTTGTGATTATGCAAGAAATGAATGACTTGATATTGCTCAGGGACTCCAGGAAGCTACTCAAATTGGTCTTCATAAAAACACCATGCTAATGAGAGTGAAATGATTAACAGTTTGTATGGCGTCTGAAAAACAACACACCAATCTCACATTCACAGAGGAGTGTACTGTTTCTGAGAAATGATGAGGATATGTATGATGGATTTCTATGGTGATGCAATAAAAACTATACACAAAATCCTTGCATAATCTGGAATTTTGTGAAATATGGGAAGAGGTCAGTCTTAAGCTTGAAAATGAAGATTGCTAAGATTAGAGACTATGCATAGATCAGGATCTGGCATTGTGAACCCAACTGCTCTGTAGGTATTTTCAAACAAAACAGAACTACAAACCACTATGTTGAAACCACTGCCTGCTTCATCTTGGTCTTAGGATGGACTACATAGCGAATAAACTGCTATCAACTGCAATCCAATCAAACAGCGAGTAACACTTCTCTGACCACTGCTTGCATCACTTTTCTTAAAATGGAATACATACTGTAGACTATAAATTACTGCCAACTAATGCCTTTATAAGCCATATAACTAAGGACATCTACCAGTCATTTTCGGGATGTTTTTCAAAGACATTTACTCATTCACAAGTTTGCTTGTACATATAGTCTTGGAGTGTAGTAAGGTGAACATATTTGGCGTGTTGTCCAAAGCGTAGGGGCTCAAGCATGGGACTGGGAACAATAAACAATACTTTTACAGCATTTATTACTTTTGGTTAATGTTAATTTCAACATATACTATGACATTTTTAAATCAGAAGTTGTATATGTTAACATTAGGTAATGCACTTTAAACTAACATGAACTAACAGTGGACAATTGTATTAACTAACATTAACAAATATTAATAAATTAGTAAAACTTTTTAGGTTATGAGACCTATGCATTACTGCTGTTAATGAATGGAACCTTATTGTGAAGTGTTACCCATGCACTCATTAACTGTACTGTACGAAGCATAAATCATTCAATATTATTTACTTGTTTGTGGAACTGATGTATAAAACAATATCACAGGCTGAGTTCCACAGGTAGTCACTGCCGTGCTGATATTCAGAACAACATCGCTCTTGCTTGTGTTATAATTCTTATAACATTCCCTGTGGTTATCTATTTTCTTAATTTTTCTCCATAATTTAATTAATATTTCCAATTAGAAGCAACAAAACAAACAAATTGTCATGTTGGCAGTGCAGGAAGTTAGAAATACATGAACAACAGGCACGTGACAGGCTTCACCGTTGGCACCCAACAGTATTTGCCCTTATTTAAACACTGCAGGGAAAATTACAATCTAGTGTTGCACAAATAAAAGATGTGACATTTAAATCTGCATTTCCCCCACCCTACCTGCCAAAAAAAAAAAAAAAAAGTTGTTCTGGAAATGACATTAATTTTTGTTAATGTTACCTTTAAGTCACAAAAAAGAAATTGGAACAAAATGCAGAATAAAACATTTCCACCATTGAAAACATCCAGCCACTGTACAAAGGTAAATAGCCAGTTTTTATTAAGTGCTCTCCTTGCTCTAGTGTCACACTGATTATACAAGAACCACACAATCGCAGAGGAAATTGGAGAGTATAAACACTGGCAGAGAAGTGCTCAGAGCTGTCAAACACATCTGTGTGATTGAGCACAACCTTGTGCTACAGAATAAACATGGGAAAAGTCATGGGTACATCAATGTAGTGGGAACCATGGCAAACTCTAGAGGACTGTTGGGAGAGACTGAGTGAAACATAGTGCTCAGGACAGATCATATAGCTTCGAAAATCCAGCCGAGGAAGTTAACGACTAATGGTCTAGTTTTTTTTCCCCCCTTTCTGATGGAAAATAATATTGCTGTAATAATTTCCTGATGGCAGGGTGGACTAGGAAATAGATTTTTCATAATTTTGTTTCTCATTTTCTTACTAATATCAGGGCTTTCCTTCCTAGCCTCCTAAACTGATGATATCACTACTTCAATAATTGTTCAGTGCTTATATATGTCACTGTGTAACTGCATATATTTGCATTAATTTGTGTTGAATAATGTGCTTTGCATTTAGAAAAGTGATTCAAGAATGTGATGGAAAACTAATCATGACATATTACAGAGCGGATTCACGAAGTAACATTTTTATTTTTTATTTTTTACTTATTCTCAATAGTCATAAAATATTTTGTATGTGTGTTATGCATAGCATAAAACCGTAATGTTTGCACAACATAATGAAAAAAGTGCTGCAAGACAAGGAATTCCCATGTTTTGGCACAGACTTGTTCAAAAGTTTAACTCACCTGTGCACTAAAAGACAACCCTCATTAATTGCATTTTTCCTTTGCCATGTAGCCAGGAGTCAGTGCTCTCAGTACGGCCAATATCTAAACTGCCCAGTTGGGACTGAGAAAGGGAAGTCAGTACAAGTAAAGTACACAATTACTTACAATTGTGAGCTGTCTTTAGCATACTACATGAATTCGAGGTTTAAAAAAAAATAATACATTTAATGGTAACACTTTACAATAAGTTTCTGTTTGTTAACATGCATTAGGTATCATTAACGATTTTTTACAACATTTTTTAATTTTGGTTAATGTTATTTTATGGAAATATAAATGTTTATAATGCATATTAACATGTAAAACTTTAAATTATAATAATGTATTAATAGTATATGTTGAAATTCACATTACCTAAAATGATCAGTGTTGTAAAAGTAAAACACACACACACACACACACACACACACACACAAAAACCAATTCCAGTAAAATACCATGACCATGTTTCAGGCTTTACAGGATGTAATTTTGATGCCTGTATATTTTACGGTTCACTGCCGTTTAGATTATTAAATGTTATAAACTTGATATACTAAACTTCTGGAACTATAAAAGTCTGCTTTTCACTTTAAAATGTGTTGTTTATCACTGCAGTAACTGCAAAAGGCCACATGATGATAAAAAGTGTCCCTTCCATGATTAATAACTGAGTAATAACATGTAGAGACAGTGCACAGTGTCACTCACACAAACACAAAACACCATCAGTGTAATACGACACAAAATAATGCAATAAAAATTAACTACACTACATAAAATAACACAGAACACCCCAATGTACATAACTGATATTAAATATAAGAAGAAAATAATGTAATGGGTCAAGGGACTTCTGGGAATGCCCGATTATTGTTTTTCACCATAATTGTAACAATTGTTTACTGTAAAAAGTACATGTATTATCTTGTTAAACATAATATATATTCTTTTTTTTAATTTATTTTTTTATGGTTAATTACACTGTAAAATCACACTTTTTACAGCTAAAAAACTATTTTTTTTTACCTATTTTTTTAATTTATTTTTATTTTTTTACCATATTTCAGAGAAAAATAGCATGTTCTGTCTTTTTAAATATAATGCATACAATGTATTGTTCATTCTTTAAGTTAATCTTAACCAATGTAGGTAACTAATGATAATGAATACAACCTTATTGTTAAGTGTCACCAATTTATTTATTTAATTGTTTTTTGTTTTTTTATTTGGGGAGGGGGGGGGGATTTTTTTCCCTTTTTCACCCAATTTGGAATGCCCAATTCCCAGTGCACTTTTTTTAAGTCCTCATGGTCACATAGTGATTCGCCTCAATCCGGGTGGTGGAGGATGAATCCCAGTTGCCTCCGCGTCTGAGACCATCAACCCGCGCATCTTATCACGTGGCTTGTTGAGCGCGTTGCCATGGAGACATAGCGTGTGTGGAGGCTTCACGCCATCCACTGCAGCATCCGTGCTCAACTCACCACGTGCCCCACCGAGAACGACATTATAGCGACCACGAGGAGGTTACCCCATGTGACTCTACCCTCCCTAGCAACTGGGCCAATTTGGTTGCTTAGGAGACCTGGCTGGAGTCACTCAGCACGCCCTGGGATTCAAACTAGCGAACTAGCGAACTCCAGGGGTGGTAGCCAGCGTGAAAATTGCTGCATATTGCTGCATGAAAGCAAATAATATTATTTATGTATAAATACACATAAACATATCTATTTATACATAAATAGCCTAAAGGTCAGTATCCAGTCCAGATAGTGCTCCATTAACGTTTATGAAAGCAAAGGTGTTGAAATTGTTTATAACTAATCAGAAGGGCATAACTAAGAGTCATGAATAATGGCATTTTTATTTATTAGATATGTCTGTTGAACACAAACAAAGATTTTTAGAAGAATATCTCAGTTCTGTAGGTCCATACAATGCAAGTGAATAGGTGCCAAAATGTTGACGCTCCAAAAGCACATAAATGCAGCATAAAAGTAATCCATACGACTCCACTGGTTAAATCCATATATTCTGAAGGGATATGATAGGTGTGGTTGAGAAACAGGTCAATATTTATGTCCTTTTTAACTATAAATCTCCACTTTCACTTTCTTCTTGTGTTTTTGATGATTCACATTTTTTCTGCATATCGCCACCTACAGGGCAGGGAGTAGATTTTATAATAAAACGAGACACCATAGTGATCTGCTTCTGAAGATATGGATTTAACCACTGGAGTCATATTTATTGCTTTTATGCTGCCTTTATTTGCTTTTTAGTGCTTCAGAATTTTGGCACCCATTCACTTGCATTATGAGGACCTACAGAGCTGAAATATTCTTCTAAAAATCTTAATTTGTGCTCTTCAGAAGAACAAAGGTCATACACAATTGGTATGGCATGAGGGTGAACAAATGATAAGAGAATTTTCCTTTGCATTAATTTAAACGTAAATGTCTTGTATTGTTTAAATGTTTTTAAAAGGCTAGGTAAGTAAGAAAGAAAGAGCTCGAAAGTGCTCTGTTGCGTGTCTGTTTTCTGCTCTGAAAGTTTTCTTTAAGTACTTCGAAAAACGTCGATTTGGACCCAGTTCTTGGAGTCCGCAGAAAGTGGGCTTTGCTTCTTTAAGACTCCCCTGAAGTTTGAGATGCACACACGAGGGCTCGCGGCTTGGGTGGTCTCTCTACTTTGGGGAGCTGTTGCTAAGCAGCTAATAATAGTCGTGTTTGCGGAGTAATTTTTGCCCTTCTGGAACCAATCAGATCCCAGGATCCCCGGCCATCTGACAGCCCCGGAGGCGGGATTTCGAGTCGCTCTTTTGCCACGCCCCTCCTCCTCTGTCTCCGAATGGAGAGTGGACTTTTTTCACATCTATTGAATCTGTCTCAGAGATCGTCTTGTCGCGCGGCCTGAGGAGGGACCACATAGATCACAGAATGCTTCAGCCACCGCGAGATCGACGTTTCCACAGCTTCCACTTCGCCTTCTGATATCGCAAACCCTTCAAGAAGACGGCGTGAAAGTGGGGGAATTGTTGGAGACCTCCAGATTCGCGAAATGTTGGAATGGAAGGCGCAGACTTTGACTCGCCGTCTCAAACAGGAGTATGAAGTGCTTCGCGGATCTGGGCTCAACGAGAGAGAAACTTGGTTTTCTTCGGTTATCGCCAATCGCTCGCGGGGAAATAGACTAGCGCGGATCACGAGAAGTTCAGCGCAGACTTTGCAACATGGCCTCGGCTGTTAATGTCTCCGAGGAGCAGGACAACAGAGACCCCGATCGGCCGAGGTTAACACGGAGAAACAGGGGGAACTGTCGGACCGCCGCAGCGGATTTGGAGTATTTGCAGCGGCCGAGTTATTGCGATGCCGCCTTTGCGTTGGAGCAGATATCAGAGGTGCTTTTTACTTTTGTCCCGTTTGCATCTGTTGGGAAAAGTCTGAGAAAGTGTCCAACTTATAGTGAAGTCGCTAGGTAACGGGATAGCCACGGCACCGATGGGGGTGTCCTAGAGAACAGAGTCTATGCATGAAGTGACCTGTAACAACTCAAGGGATGCCCTATTGGACAC
Source organism: Myxocyprinus asiaticus (assembly GCF_019703515.2). Classification (NCBI taxonomy): domain Eukaryota; kingdom Metazoa; phylum Chordata; class Actinopteri; order Cypriniformes; family Catostomidae; genus Myxocyprinus; species Myxocyprinus asiaticus. The sequence continues at coordinate 22,420,658 of NC_059376.1, read as the reverse complement.
TGCATTTTGTCTCCGTTATGTACATCTATAATTACAATAATCCGAATATGTACTTTTTTTTTTTTAACGCCGAAACATCTGTCAGACGTAAACATAAGCTAGGAAAGTCTTGGCTCCCACTTTGATCTTTCTCTCAGAAGAGATAATTAATTATTTATTTGGGGATGTCAAGGGCGCCTGCAGGATTTATTCTGAGGGTACGCACAGAAATCTGCCTAATTGAACTTTATATGTATGGGGATCCGGGGGCATGCTCCCCTGGTACATTTTTTTTCTTTGCAAAAACAACACCAAATCATTTTATTCTGGTGACTTTGAGAAAAGCATTTTTTTTTCTCTCTCGAGTATAAGTAGCGTTCATGTAACTATTGGCTAAAGCATTTCTTCCAGTAACCATTCAGAACAAACGCGTTCTCGCGCTAAAAAAGCACAACGAATAGAGCAACGCAGGTGTCTCGAGACGCGTTTTATCAGTTGAAGAAGTTCTTTTTAACTTGACACAGCGTCTAAAAATGCAGCGCTCCTGTGAGAGATGCTAAAAACACAGTGAAACGTGACACAGTTGTCAAAAGACATCCATCTACCGAATGTTTACATTGAATACGACTAAAGAACAGTGCGAGCGGACGCAAAAACACGTTCAGTTTGAACAGCCCCTTGTTCACATGACACAGCACTAGCTCAGGTTTCTCAAAGTTACCTCTCAAAAAGACAGTCTTTTGTTTCAGTTGATTGTACGGACATTTCCACTGTATCCAGCGCTGTATTCGTAAATATCCCGATACTGTTTTACTGTGTGAGAAACCGCTCCAAATGATTCAGTGAGAGAGAGGTCCGAACGAATTGTACTGAATCACGAATCGATTCAGACCGTTTTGCAAGCCCGTTTGGGCAATTCACTGAAAAGAAAGACTCAAAAGAATTATTCATTCACAAATTGGGCAACATTAGTTCTTTTAAACAGCCAACAGAAATACGGGACACGCTTCATGATTGGTGAAATATTCTGAGAGTAAATGTTTCTCAGGTCAGTAGTAGCGCACCGTGCGCACGGCCGTACAGCTGCAGGCGACACTGGGGGATGTAGCCCTCTAGTTTGAAGCCCCGTAGACATTACTGCGATAGGATATACATGGGGAGTAGGTTTCGTCCCATACTGATGCTCAGGCTCAATTAATGTGGCTGCCCTCTTCCGTTCACAAATATTGTCGTAACTCCCTCTGTGTCTGTGATGAATGCAGCGCTTCCCAAATCACATCACATCGCGCGCGTCCCTCCATCTATGCGCCCCACGTGCATTCCATTCAACAACATTATTTTATCTAGACAGTGTCACCCGTTTCCCTCTTACAATGTCAAACATATGTCATATTCAGTTAAATGTATCATCTATCTGTGTGACTATAGCTCATGTGAGTTATAGTGACCTTTATAAAGGCGATATTATGTTTAAAAGTGTACAGAGGCTACTATAAACACAGCGCTCGCTGTTTCAATTATGTTTTGAAAGAAATACTTCGTGGTCATACTGTCATTTTAGTCCCCTTGTCACAAGTGTCAGTTTAGCTTGTTTAACGTGCATTGCTCAAATTTGGTCACAGGGCTTAAAAAATGTTAATATTTGGTCTCTCTCTTGTCTTGTCGTAGGGGACGGCGACTGGGAGGAAAGCACCGCTGTGGCTGAGGGCAAAGTTTCAAAAACTTTTGTTTAACCTGGGCTGTTACATACAAAAGAACTGTGGAAAGTTTCTAGTTGTGGGTCTTTTAATATTCGGAGCTTTTGCTGTTGGTTTAAGGGCAGCTAATCTAGAGACGGACGTGGAGAAACTCTGGGTAGAAGGTAAGAATTGCATTTTCATTGCACTTTAAAAACGTTTTCTAAAATGTTTTCCTCGCAAGTGTGGTGTAGAGACAGACATTGAAGCGCTGGGTGAGATGGGAGTCTGTCATGTAAGCCGGAGGAATTGTTTATTGTACGAAAGTCTGGCTGAATTCCAGATTAAACGTGAAAAGAATGCATTTTGGTTCGAATTCGCCTCGCGCGCTCTATTGCGTTTTGTCTATGGAAACATTGTAGACCGCGCGCGAGAGTGTTGGCGAGTGCGCGCGCGCCGAATGTTTGCACGTTCATATACATCGCTAAGATTTAATTTCGAGAGTAAATGCGAGTGTTTTTAAGGGGGATAGATTTGGTCAAGCCGCCATTTTGTGAGTGTGTGCGAGTAAGTGTGTGTGTGTGCGTGTGTGTCTGCCTCCAGCAGTTGAATCTGATCCGTGCTGCTGGAGAAGCTGTGTGTGTGGTCCTGTTTTGGACAGCTTTCAACTTTCCAAAAAGATTTGTCTCAGAGTTTCAGGAGGTACCGAGCGAACTACATGCACAAACGTGCACTCAAACCCAACGCTAACTACAGCTCATAGGCAGTAGTTTAAAGAATGTTTAAAGAAAGTAGCTTTATTTTATGAATAAGTCGATTGTGGGATGTTGGGTCCCATAGTGTGGGTGGCGATTTTTTAAGGGGGATGAGCAAACAGCCCTTTATGCTTTTATCTACATCCCTGCAGTTTAGGAATCTTTGATATGATCAAAGATGAAATGAGGGCATTCCTTATACATGATCTTACAGTGATTATTTTTTATATTAGCTGGCTTTCAATGTCCTGTTTGTTCCCATGTGATGTACGGCAGTGAACCAGTAATGAGTTTAAAATGAGAGAAGCACTGTTTTTCTTTAGGGAAGCAATGCATTTTTTGAGATGCAACACCTACAAGTTGTGAGATCCCTAAATATATACCATCATGTGTATAATTGGTCTGTTTGCCATGACATACCTGTTGAAATGTTTAGTCTACAGTACTGATACATTTTTAACAGCTTCCACCGTTTAAACTTTCTAATTGACCAACAATAATCTCATTGGGTTTATATATGTTCCTTTTAGGGCTGCCCCCTAATAGTCGACCAAATAGTCGACCAAATAGTCGATGAGAAGTGTCTTGGTCGACCCAAGTTTTGATTGGTTGGTTGGCCGCAGAAAAAAAAAACTCCACAGGAAGTGGCGAAGTCACGCAGTCAGTGACGGACAGACATGATCGTTTACACGGCTGGTCCATGCGGTAATTAATTATGTCGGGCAGGAAGTCCAAAGTGTGGGATCATTTCGAGAGGATAAAGGATGACCCCAAGAAGGTGACATGCAAACTCTGCAGGCAAATGTTCGTCTATCATTCATCGACCTCAAACATGGCTTATCATTTGAAACATGTAAGTAGCCTAACGTTAGCCACTTAGCATGGCCGCTCGCTCTAACGTTAGATAACCTAGATGATTATGCACTATTAGGCTTATCCAAGTGTTTGTGGGGAGTAGGGAAGCTAAATTAGTACCTCGCTTACTGCATGTTTAACATAATATGCATTTCTCTCTATAAATTAACAAAATGTTCAGACAGTCTCCTTGCTGGTTTTTCCGACACATTCCGAATCATTACCGCTTTTGCCGGTGTCGCTGCGGCTCGCTTCATGTGTGCGCTTGTAAAATGTATATTTTAATGGCTCATTATTACGGTTTAATATTTCTCTGTAAAGTAGAACAGTGTTAGTAATGTTACTTATAACATTCTTTCTCAGCCCTGGAACTGAAACCATTTTCAGATGCCCCCAAAATATATATATTTAAGTAATTAAATTTATATCATAAACGTGCAACAACTAGTCGACTGATGGCTTAAACTAACAACTACTAGTCGACTATGAAAATCTTTGGTCGGGGGCAGCCCTAGTTCCTTTTATCTTATTTTTCTTGCTTGCCATTTAGCTGACACATTTTCATCCAAAGCAACTTAAATTACACTAGTTGAAGGAACAGTCCCCTTGGAGCAAATTTGTGAAGTGCCTTGTTCGTGGCTATTGGCTAATAGTAATGTAAGCATGTGGAGGATCTCTGAGACTGTGCACATATTCGGTTAACTTTACATGGGGCTCTTCTTGAAATCTTTTGCAGGAGCAGCCTAGTTCCTTAAACATCAGTTAGGGTGAATATTCTGCAGTAATAATCTATATCTGTGTGATTAAATGGTCTTGGACTCAACATTTAGTCCAGCATATGCTGCTAATATAGAAAATTGATTCAGCATTGATCAGAACAATATCTGATTGGATTATGTGTCATAATAATGGTATAAACATTTTATTACACAACATAATGTTGTATATACACTATATTGCCAAAAGTATTCGCTCACCCATCCAAATAATTGAATTCAGGTGTTCCAATCACTTCCATGGCCACAGGTGTATAAAATGAAGCACCTAGGCATGCAGACTGCTTCTACAAACATTTGTGAAAGAATGGGCTGCTCTCAGGAGCTCAGTGAATTCCAGCGTGGTACTGTGATAGGATGCCACCTGTGCAACAAGTCCAGTCGTGAAATTTCCTCGCTACTAAATATTCCACAGTCAACTGTCAGTGGTATTATAACAAAGTGGAAGCGACTGGGAATGACAGCAACTCAGCCACGAAGTGGTAGGCCACATAAAATGACAGAGCGGGGTCAGCGGATGCAGAGACGCATAGTGTGCAGTGGTCGCCAACTTTCTGCAGAGTCAGTCGCTACAGACCTCCAAAGTTCATGTGGCCTTCAGATTAGCTCAAGAACAGTGCGTAGAGAGCTTCATGGAATGGGTTTCCATGGCCGAGCAGCTGCATCCAAGCCATACATCACCAAGTGCAATGCAAAGCGTCGGATGCAGTGGTGTAAAGCACGCCGCCACTGGACTCTAGAGCAGTGGAGACGCGTTCTCTGGAGTGATGAATCACGCTTCTCCATCTGGCAATCTGATGGACGAGTCTGTGTTTGGCGGTTGCCAGGAGAATGGTACTTGTCTGACTTCATTGTGCCAACTGTGAAGTTTGGTGGAGGGGGATTATGGTGTGGGGTTGTTTTTCAGGAGCTGGGCTTGGCCCCTTAGTTCCAGTGAAAGGAACTCTGAATGCTTCAGCATACCAAGAGATTTTGGACAATTCCATGCTCCCAACTTTGTGGGAACAGTTTGGGGATGGCCCCTTCCTGTTCCAACATGACTGCGCACCAGTGCACAAAGCAAGGTCCATAAAGACATGGATGAGCGAGTTTGGTGTGGAAGAACTTGACTGGCCTGCACAGAGTCCTGGCCTCAACCCGATAGAGCACCTTTGGGATGAATTAGAGCGAAGACTGCGAGCCAGGCCTTCTCAACCAACATCAGTGTCTGACCTCACAAATGCGCTTCTGGAAGAATGGTCAAAAATTCCCGTAAACACACTACTAAACCTTGTGGAAAGCCTTCCCAGAAGAGTTGAAGCTGTTATAGCTGCAAAGGGTGGGCCGACGTCATATTAAACCCTATGGATTAGGAATGGGATGTCACTTAAGTTCATATGTGTCTAAAGGCAGATGAGCGAATACTTTTGGCAATATAGTGTATGTCATATACGACATTGGGAGTTACCATCAGCAACATTCTCAAATACTGTTGTAGCATTTGTATGCTATATATATCGATTGTTGACCATTTTAATAGTTCTCCACAGTTTCACAGTGGCTTCAGTTTATTCTTAAAATACATCCTCTACAGTTCAATTCAAAAGTATTATTTTCAGTGTGACAGCACTTTCAACTTCTCATTAGTATCAAATGTGAACCCTATCAAACACTTTCTGCTAAGCAAGAGATCGACTGATATTAGTTTAATGACCTATACAATACTGATTATTTTTGTGTTCACTTGTCCAAAAACCGATATGCCGATACCGATTTTTAATTCTTGTTTAATTTCTGCTTTTGGGCATGTTTAACAATGTAATAATTTATCACTAACCTCTGGTGAACTGCTTTAAAACACTAATGTTGCACACTGTCTAGGGATGTTAATTTTCAGACATTTTCATAATAGAATTTTTTGTAAATTAACGATCAATTAATTGATTATTCGTTAACGTTAATACCACAAAACACACTTCGAGGACTTCAAATAATTTGTTCATACTGTTAAATTATAAATTAAATACACTTAAGAAATGCAAGTATAGGTTTTTTCCTCTTAAAATATTCTTAGTTCAATGTATTTTAATACATTTAAGCTATGTTTAGTGCAAATTTGTGAATTGCTTTATTACTGTTAATAAATTACTGTTAAAGGTGCTATATGTAATATTTTTCTGTACTAAATCATAAAATGACCATAATATGTCATTAGAGAATTAGGAAAGATGCTAAATTGAAATACTGGCTTCTCCGTTAACAATGCTACAGCCAGTATATTCTACTTTGAAGTTTCCATTCCGGGCCCGAATTTATGTTTTGGCCTGTGTAATCCCGCCCACTGCTCACTCACCAATAGTATGTAGACACTGCCGGTTTGCCAGATTTGAAAAAGTTTGCAGGGAAACAACACTGCGTGCTGCAGCCATGGAAGCCAGCAAACAAACTGGATCACGAAAAAATCCACACGAGCTGGTTTATAATTTGCAAACAATAAAAACATTGTAAACGTATACATTAGCTGATCAACTTAAAGTGTAAAGTTCGTCACTTGACATTTTCAGTTTGGCTCGTTCCTGTTGCGTGTCGTAATTCTGGCAATCTGGGGCGAGGAAGACAACTCTCCAATATTCTGAATTTGGACTGCAGTACCCATTTCAAATGCTTGTTGTCAATCTTACATATAGCACCTTTAATAATAACTTGTACAGAAGATAGATATTTGAGTTCATTAAAACTTAACATTGTGTATTGTGAGATATTTCGGACCTTTGGACTTATTGTTTTTATTTGAAATTAAGTCAAATCATAAAACGCTGCTCAAACACAGTGCATAACATACCATTTCTCTGTTGATGATGAGATGTCTGCTGAATGTGCCTTCATGCTTTCCTGGCGATCACTGGCGTAATTGTAGGTTGGGATGAAACAAGGAGACCGGCAGACCAACAGTGCTTATTTTCATGTTGTACATTAACACACTATCACTGTGTAGAAAACATAATGTTAATTTATAGAGAAATGCTCCAACATTGAGCCCGCTTCATCTTCATCTGTGAGTCTGTGTGGCTCTTCTTCTGAGATGCGGGCAAAATGTAAGATGCAACGTTCTAGTGCCCAATGACTGAATAGACAGCCTTATCAACATCTGCTGGCATGATTACTGAATGTAATTGGTCTGAAATTAATTAATGGGCAATCAATAAGCTTAATCGATCAAATTATTAATGACAATTATTTGATTATCGATCGCTAGCACAGTCTACAAAGAATTAATTTGACTAGTTTTTGTTGCACTAATCACTTGTTCAAAGCCCCTCAATTAATATTTAATGTAAAATGTAAGGTCTTTTGTGTCCAACTTCATCTGTAAACCTAATAAAAAAAAAACAATAACTGATCAAGTGGTAAGTATAAATATCGGTTAAAAATTTAGGTCAAACCGATTATTGGTCTATGTCTATGCTAAACCAAAGCTATATCATCTTATGGTTTTATCTTTGTTGCTTATCTTAGTACATTTCCTTTCCAAGAAGTGCAGGAGGTTTGCAGATGAGCTATGACAGTCGGTTGCTGGACACTCACTCGCACGTCAGTTGTTCCCATGTTGAGGCACATGACAGCTTCCAGATGCAGTACACATTGAGATCTGTTTGTTTAGATTAAACTCCACAGCTGAGGGATAGATTAGTTCTGGCTGGCCAGGTTTTGCACTGGGAGATGCCGACTTAACGTGCATAAGGATGCATGTTTATGTTTCGTTTGGAACAGTCGTTTGCTAGAGACCTGCAAATGACCCTTTGACAAAGCTGTGTCTCTTCCTCTCCCTTAAGTTCAGCTTGAATGGGATTCAGTGTGATCTCATGTTGGCTTTCATCACTTGCCATTGAGGACTGTGCAGTCCAACCATTATAATTTGTTTGGTTGCTCGACAGATTTTTAGTGTTCCATGATTGATGTAGTTAATGGTGTCATAGTTTGTAGAGTCACTGGCTGTATCCACTCTCTAATCTGATCTGAATGTAGCTCTGATGGTTTGGACACTATGTTAAAATACTAATAATGTTTTAATTTGTGGAGACTTTTGGACCTCTCAGACTCCCAACAGGAAAGGCCTAAAATCCTTTGGAGATCTAAGGAATGCTGAGTTATTAGTTATAATTAGTATTTAATGGTGGTGCAGTGTATGCACGCACTTCACACATTCAAAAAATTAGAAGCTTAATGTGTTTAATTTGCAGAAATGTAAAGGCAGTGGCAAATTATTTTGGTCTGTTTACAAAAAAATAAATAAATAAAAAAATAAAATTTCCATACAGAATGAGTAGGGTCATTTTATGTCTTTTCATGTTTACAAAAACACGGGCTTAAAGTATTTTAAGAAAATACCAGCACCGGTTGAGTTTAATCAAAACAGTTTCACGTAAACATTAGCCTTCCTGTATGCCTTCATCTCCTCGTCACTTTTGAGAGGGACCCGCTCTCGCAGTGAAATCATTGAGATATCATGGTTTGGGTTGTCCCTTTCACTTTTTGCATGGGTGGAAGGGGTAGCATGAGGCTCGGGGCCACAAGGCTGTGTCCCTTAGGACCTTAGGTCATCGAGTGGAGACTCCGCTATTTAAAAGCTCATCTGATACTGGCTACATGACCTAGGTGCAGAGTGAGGGGTTCCAGCTAAGGCTAAGAATGATGAGAGAGGGTCCAATAGACAGCACAGTGACATGCCATCCTCAAGAAGGTTGGCTTGTTCAATTTAACGGCATTTAATGATATATTTCACCATAAAAATGTTTTATATACCCAGCAGGGGGCAGTGTGAATTTATTAGAGCTCATTGATTAATATACAGTACAATAAATCGGATTGCTGTATATTATGGAAGATATGGAACTTGGAGTTAATTTCAGTCTTGCAGTTGTTGGTCTTCTGGGTCTTTTTTAGTTTTGGTTTTATGAAAGCCTTCTCAGATGTTTACTTAAACTGAAGTTGCTGTTCATTTAGATTTTGAGCTCAACTTGAGACTTACACTCAAGTGTATCAACACATGAAATGTAGAATGAGAGTGCACTTACATTCAACAGGTGTGGACATTTTGATAAGCTTCCCCTGATTTGTGGATGATTTTTTTTTTGTCAATGTGGAGGAATGTTTAATCTGCAGTGCATACTGAGAAGAGGTCCTCTTTTAATATAAAGGAAGTGGCTTAAGAATGTGGCCTCACCACAGAGAACGGGATCTAGAGGAATGTTCCTTGTTATGATGTGCTTGGAGAGACTTGGATACACATGGCTGAACTGTAAGGGATGTATGTAGAGCCCTAAGTGCTTTAGGTCTTTAGCTGGTTTGAAGTTTGACTGAACCAGGCTGCTAATGTTTGGAGAATGGGCTCTCCCTTAGGAGTCATCTTAATCCTTAGCCAACCCTATGACCAGAAACATACTTAACATGAGTAAACACATACTTTTGTGTTGGGTTAGGAGTTGCAGTCTTACACATTTCGGAATGCTATGATGCATGAAATTGCTAGAAGCATCTACGTTTATATACTTGTGAAGAGAATGTTTCAGGCTTATAGCTGCACTTGATGGAAAAACAACATATTCAGTGGGCATTGCTGGTGGTTGCTTAATGGACCACCCCCAAGTTTCTCTGTTTTTCTGGTCCCTAGAAATGGCTCGGGCCTGTACTTCAAAGTCTACGGGATTTTTTTGTTTGTTTTTGCACGAGCTGCTATTCATAACAATACAAGTATGTGTTGCATTCATTCATGCACTGTCCTATAGCAAACATTAGTGTGAACCTTTCGCTTCTACAATGAGTTTTCTCTTTCAAGCTAACTGCTAAGCAAGGAAGGTGAAGTCAATATATTTATAACAGCTTACCTTATTAATAACACATACAGTTTAATGGCACAGTATTCTGAAGGTAACTCTATTGCCCCCTGGAGTAATGAGGTTTATTTCCGTCAGAGTGACGCATTAAAGCACGTTAAGCATGTTTAATCGGACCTCGAGTCGGCGCATTGGGTAATGCGTTGGCCAAGCACTTGCATTTGCGTAACGTATGTTTCTGGCCTAAGTATGAGCAGTAGTAATTGATGCTTGACTAAGCAAGCACCACTGCTTATTGTATCTAACTATTGATAAACTGTCTATAAATCAAAATTTCTTCAGAGGTATCCAACAGTTGTAAAACTGACGCAAGTAAATGGAAGTCAGAAACGAAATGAGCAACTCCGATCCACATCCGGCATCTTGACAGCCCTCCAATTCCTGTGTTTATATTCTGCATACCTCCGCTTCGTGTTATACAAAAAGCAGAAACACTGAAATAACAGAAAAGACTCTCTTCCTCTCTTCCACTCTCTTTTCTTCCGAAAGGTTTCACTGCACTTCAGTCCCTCCGTTCACTGCTCCTCACATTGACATACACACCCCTCCTCCCCGCTCTTCACTTGGGAGTCCAGCCCTGGGATGCCAGATGTATTACAGAGTGAAGCGCAGCAATGTAAACACTGAGCCCTGCCATGGATGCCGGGTGGTCCAGCCCTCCCCCTCTCCACCCTCCCTCACACCGCGGCCAAGGGGCGGAGGAGTTCGACGAAAGAGCGAGAGGGGGAGGGGAGTGGAAGGAGGGAGCATAGTAGCTGTAGTGTTATTTGGGTTTTGTTCATTTTTTCTGCAATATGGTGCTTCAGTTAATGCTTAAGACACAGGGATGGAGATGTTACAAAGTTAAATACTTCTGTCGACACTTACACTGTAGTTTTCATTCAGTTATTTTGGAATGGTTTAGTAAACTTGAACGGTTCTTTAGCTTGTTGGGTAATTAAAACTTTAAAACATTCAGCCTTTTCTCACAAAAATTATGTGACAATTTTCATGATTTTTGCAAAATATTATGTGGCTCCTTACATGTATGGCAGCAGATCTGAGATGAAATGTCCACTGAGTGGTGCTAAAAGCAAGTTAATGTTTCTCTCAAAGAGAGGAGTTTTTTTTTAAGGTTAACACCTTGAACCTAAACCTAACTGATAGTGCATAAAAAGTAAATGTGACATGAAAAACACAATTGCCAAAGTGACCATATTGTTTTTGTGGTGCTTCTATGCCACTTTTGGATCACGTGTCGACTTGCATGCTCTTCAGGACTCATGTCCTTATGTACTCGGTCTTTTGCATATTAAGCACAGCGCTCTATCAGTTGAGCTACTGCGCAATTTGATTACGCTTGTATAAACTTATAAATGTAGTCGATAAAAGTATATAATGCAAATGTTGAAATGTATTGCATTACAAGTCATCCACTATATTAAAAGTGTTTTGATGTCATAAGATATAGTTCATATGCCAATTGGATAAAACAATGCAATAATAAACATTTCACAATGGACATTAGTCAGAGATATGATTAATACACTAAAAGTGCTTAATGTTCTGTAAAATTTATGTGCGCGTTTATGGTGCGAGCACCCGCCACTGACTTGGCAACATCTGCACAACGGATGGCACGAATCAAATAATGTTCAGCGAAAATGCAAATGAACATTGCATGTATGTATTTGGAACTATATCGATTGCAGGGGATTTTTTTTTGGCCAGAGTCCTCGTTAATGTCCGACCCTGGATCAACCCTCTACGGACACGTTGGAGAATTAATTGCCATTGGCTAGTACATTTTTATTTTACTCGCCAAATTTTTGACAACATGTAAGTGTCATGCAACTGAAACCTCTAGCGGTTTAAGCATAGAACTGCGAGTTACTTGCGGAGGAACATTGTTATGGAAATTATGTCAGTCGGGCTTTGGCTCTGCTCTTCTGCACAAATTAATTTGATGGTTTGATGAGTACCGGTGTAACCATGGTTACAGGTGATCAACTTATCAGAGCGAATGTCACTAACAATGACAAAACTGAATGGCCTGGCCGATAATTGGATCCAATATTCATAATTTTTCTAAAGATTGGAATAATTATTTTGTCTGATCTGATTGCCGATAAATGTTAAAATGCACTCTGTTGGCTCTGATACCACTGCTTCTCTCTGAAAGGTTACTGCTTGTAGTCTGGCTCAGTGTCCCGCTCACAGTATTATTGGATTGGTTATGTCACGAGTAAATGGCCAACCAACACTGTACTCCGTATTCGTGGGGGAGAGGTGGGAAAGAGGAAAGCAGCGAGAGAAAGATGAATCACTGGACAAGCTGTTTTCAAAGTTAAGAATGCAGATACTGAAGTTGCAGTAAACATCACAATACTCTATACCAGCGGTCACCAATTACATTTGTTCCAAACGGACTGTGAGACATCATGACAACGGTTGGCCCCATCTCACCGTTTTTACACTTTAGGTTAGCAGTGTGACAAAACAACAGAGCTGTGTACACCGCAATTCCTCCGGGGTGTAGATAGCACTGATCTTTCAGTGCTATCCTTGAATATTTTTTTCTAGCACCAAACACGCTTCATTAATGCCCTTTTGCACTCCACACATGTTGCCTCTCTCCAGTAGACAGTAGACCGTAACGGAGAAATACAGTGAGCAGCAATATAGATGGGCGGCAGATATGGACTGATTTAACAGAGTACTCGTCCATATGAGTTGGTGTTTTTACATGTTATAGCTGATGATGGCATTGATAGTGGTAGCTAGCTAACCAACATAAGGAGGTTTAGCAAACGTAACGTCAACTTAGCTAGTGTTAAATCTTTCACCTCCATTGTGAATAAAATCCCGTTGCCCTTTTTGACTAAACGGGCTAGCCAGCAAGCTACATGAAGAGTGTCAACTCCAATAACGTTGATTCTCGTCTGTTATCACGATGATATACAAGATTCTGTTATGAGCTGTTTAGTTTATTATTTTTATATATTTAAAGTTTCAGTATAAAATAAATTTGAACTGCGAGGAGCTCCCTCCACTTAATTTTTGAAAAAGAATTATGTTAATATGTTGTTTTCCAGTATTTTTCAAAAGATAATATTGAAATGTTCTGTTTCGCAGTATTTCATTAAACACGTTCATAGGCATTTAAAGCACGTTTTGTGTTGGAGTTTGTGTTATTGTACATTTTGACACTAAAATTTCATTTTTACTGCAAATGTACATCAGCCCCAAATATCAGTTATCGGTCTCCTTGATTACTAATAATCGTTAGCAGTAGGGGTGTGTAAAAATATTGTTCTTCCGATTAATCATGATCTTCATTTGAATGATATAATATATATATATATATATATATATATCTTATTTATTGATTGAATACATTTATTTGTTCATTTTTAAAAAGCCAAAATGTGACCAAAATGATGAAAAAGTAATTAAATATAATTAGTAAAATTTATATTTTCCTAATGTACCTATTTAAAGGTCCCATGTATAATTAACAGCATTAGCTGGGAGATTATTTCTTTTATATATGTAAGCAAAAGGGACATTATAACTGAAATAATGCTCAAAACGGTGGAGTTGATTGTGGACTTTAGGAGGAACACCCCAACACTGTTCCCCCTCACCATTCTAAACAGCACTGTGGCAGCAGTGGAGTCATTCAGGTTCCTGGGCACTACCATCTCACAGGACCTGAAGTGGGAGACCCACATTGACTCCATTGCGAAAAAGGCCCAGCAGAGGTTGTACTTCCTTCGCCAGTTGAGGAAGTTCAACCTGCCACAGGCGCTGCTGATACAGTTCCACTCAGCGGTCATTGAGTCTGTCCTCTGCACTTCAATAACCGTCTGGTTTGGTTCAACTACGAAATCAGACATCAGAAGACTACAAAGGACAGTTCGGACTGCTGATAGGATTATTGGTTGCCCTCTGCCCTCCCTTCAAGAACTGTACACTTCCAGAGTGAGGAAAAAGGCTGGAAAAATCACTCTGGACCCCACTTACCCAGCCCACTACATTTTTGAACTGTTGCCTTCTGGCCGACGCTTCAGAACTCTGAGCACCAGAACTGTCAGGCACAGGAACAGTTTTTTCCCTAAGGCTATCCATCTCATGAACAGTTAAAACTGCCCAATTGAGCAATAATTAATGTGCAATACACAGCTTAGTCTATTTATATTATCCAGTACATCCAACAGGCCATTACATTCCCTTGCACTGTACATAACCGATTTGTATTTAGATTTGCACTATGTATGTGTATGTGTGTGTATATATATATATATATATATATATATATATATATATATATATATATATGTATATATATATGTGTGTGTCTGTGTGTGTGTGTGTGTGTGTGTGTGTATATGTACATATATATATATATATATATGTGTGTGTGTGTGTGTGTGTATGTGTGTATATATATATATGTATGTATTTTCTATTGTGTATTCTATATATACTTTATTTTCTTTTCAATATTTATTTTTTATTCAATTTTTAATTATTTTTTAAAAGTCTTGTTGGTGTTTGGTATTGTTGTGTACTGGAAGCTCCTGTCACTTAGACAAATTCCTTGTATGTGTAAGCATACTTGGCAATAAAGCTCATTCTGATTCTGAAATAAACCCATATGAATCGATATCGAATCGGAATCGAATCTAATCGAGAACTTGTGAATCGGAATCGAATTGAATCGGGAAATCTGTATCAATACCCAGCCCTAGTTATCGGTATCGGCCCTGAAAAACCAAATCGGTCGACCCCTAATCTGAAAGATATGTCTTATTAGCAGGTAAGTAGCATATCTTCCGCTGTTGTTTTGACTTAATGAAAACAATTGTTTAAAAATATATTTTTTTACAAAAGTTAGGCAACAATGACATTAGACATATTGATTGCTAGTTATATCAGTTAAAGTCAAATGGTGGAAACTATTATAACTTAGCTAGCAGGCAAATAGACCAAGGTAGTAACTGGTTTAGAGATTGGCAGTGTTACCAGCATAAAGTAAAACATTTTCCATTGTCCTTTCTCGAAAATGAAATCAAGCACTGCAGTACCACAATCCATAATAAAATGCCCCATTAGAGTCGCTAACTCTATCTAATTAACTACTGCACTAAGAGAGCTTCCCTTCCCTAACTATCGGTCCAATAAAATATCTTACCTGTCAAGTGAGAAAAACTCCACTCACAATGTTGCTCATGTGTTGTGGCTACAAGCTTTTAGCTTCAAACTAATACCACACCTATCACTGCACACATGCTCACGCTGTATTAGCTCCAGACCTTCATTCTTTATTTACGGACATGACAATCACGCACAGATGACTGACAGAAGAATGCAATTTCCCGCCAAATCCAGCTCTAAAATATAAATAATTAGTATAAGGGTTACCATACACTCCAAAAAATTAAGTGTTGGTTTTAATGAACTTTATTATATCAACAGGTTCCACATAACTGAGTTAAGTTACATAGAAGTAACTCTATTGACTTAAAAAAAACCTAAGTTAATTACATTGGACTAATCCTGTGCTGTTTAGTTGAATCAAGTTAAAACATCTACTTTTACTCAAAACTATTGAGCTACTTAAGTTCAATTATCATAAAACCAGAATTCTCACTTTCAGGCAAAGCAAAAAATTATGATTTTTACAATTTATTCAACAAGCCTTTCCTCTACCTAAGCTCAAACGCCACTCTTTACCATAATGGTAACCCCCAAAACTCAGACATATCAGAAACTTTTCTAGATCTCAACATAGCAAAACATTTAACACTAACACTATCCTGAATATAATTTTATAATAAAAACACTTAACATAGCACTTCATTTTAGCATTTACTCTCCCTATCAAGTCATATGCAAAGCATGCTGGGAACTAGAAATCATTCGCACATGAGCAATTTTACATGCTTTGGGCCAACAGTAGCCCCGTATAATTTTTTTGTGTGTAGTTAGTCAAATTCATGGTTTGGAAGACAGATTGTTGGTGCACTTGATCATTAATGAAATTTTGTTCATTTCTAACAAAAAATCGTACATAGTGTAGCTTTAAGAAACCGAGAAGGGGGCATCATCGTATAATCATATATAATATATATTAGTTTTCATATATATGATTTCACACAATATAGTATGCAAGATTGTAAATTTTATTTTCATATTTCCTTTTGATCCTTTTAATCACATTTTAGCTTGTGTACAAATTTCACATTCTATTAATTTATATAATGTCATGAATTTGCATTTTTAATAATGATACAAGCTGTTGTAACTTTGAAATTTCATACAAATGCAAAGGTTGGAAAAAAGGTTGGAACCTAATAAAATAGAATTAATAATTATATTATAAAAATTAGGGATGCACCAATACTGTTACTGGTATAGGAATCGGGTCCGATACCACGCTCATGTACTTGTACTCGTACTCGTAAAAATGCTCCGATACCAAAAACTGATACCATCTGATGTACGGATATCATTACGTATACATTCAGCGCACAGATTAAAATCACGTCATGTCCTAGTGAGATTATTTAACTGCAAAAGCTGCGATTTAATGAGATAAATAGATAGTTTGCAGGTGCAGCGTTTTAAATGTGAGTGCTTGTGAATGTGTGGAGCCGGTATTGTGCAGGCATAGAGACACGAACTGCTCATACCTTTAAGAGATCCTTGGCTCATACATGGAAAACATTTATGAGCATCGCATGCTCTGTTTGTTGCAGATGACAGCAGGCAGAGCACTAATTCACTTTTTAGCACGAGTCATATACATAGACTACATATTTATTTATATAGTAGCCTTTTGCGGTTTAATAATTACTGTGATTCACGTAGCGACCTGCTTTTCCGGATTCGGAATCTGCCGTCATTACGTCAGAGCTCCTTGGTCTAACAACACAGAAACACTTCAAAATAAAAGCTCTACCAAAATAAAAGCTCAATTTAAATGAAAAAAGTATGACAGAAATAGGTCACTACTATATAGTTATGTAATATTCACTGTTATACTACTACTACTACTACTACTACTACTAATAATAATAATAAATCAATAGTAACTGTATTATATTTAAGCAATATCTCACATCTGCGATGCTCTATTTTGCAGCACTTTATTTGACAAAAATAACTCCAATGTTGTATTTAGGATTGTGCTGTGAGGTTATGTATATAAGCACTTAATTTGATAAAAAATAATACTATATTATGTTGAAAATGTATTGTTATACTTTCATTTGATTAAAGTTTTAATTAATTTATTTATTTACAATTTTGATGATAAAATTGAAATAAGCTGCTGATATTGAGTTCAAGGAAAAAAAAACAGGTATTGGACTCGTTTTTGGCGAGTACTAAAAAAAAGTATCAGTACTCGTACTCATTCTCAAAAAAATGGTATCGGAACATCCCTAATAAATATATTAATTTAAGTGCTACAATATCAAAACAAAACATTTTTACCAAACCCTTGCATAGATTTGTATGATTGTACCTTTAAATATTCATGAATTTACACATTGATCGGTTATATTAGCCTTTCACCGATATATCGTATCTGCGTATATGTTTACTGATATGCGCAGATGTGAAAACTTTTTCAGAACATATAATGCTTTAGAATTGGTGTCATAGCATAGTTTGTCCAGCAGAGCATGCTCCGACTCCATTGTTTACAGAGCTGACTCTGAACTGACGGTGGCTCCTCAGACAGGGCGGAGTTCAGCATTGTGTTCTCAGTAAATTGCTAACTAGTTTGTGAAATACATACTGGAAAGTTAATATACAATGACCCCATCATTTTATATAACTAATATAACGTTAACCCTGTCCCTGACAACCATGTCACTCATGTCTGCTTGCTGTTAGCCAGCTATAGTTTGTCAGTGCAGTCAGTAATGTAGCAGATTGAAAGGTAGATATCAGAGCATCTTTTTGCAGCTCAACAGACAATGGTGCGGTGGTGGATTGTGTCTATTGAGTGTTAACTTCACGCTATGTTGTTACCTAGTTGGTGAGACGCAATACTGGTCCATCTTTTACTCTCCGTGACAACGAGCTTATAGCTAACTAGCTAACCACGTAGCTACTTTCATTGCTTGTCAGCTGAATGGAAGCTAATGTGCATGTATTCACCAAACTGTTTTGTTCAGGATTCACAGTTTGGTACCCCTTCAACCGAACAATTCCAGTCGTTGCATTTATAAAATGTAATATTTAAAAGTCTGTTTTTTTTCTCTCGTAAATGTAAACGAGTGTAAATGCCAACACCATCATATATGTCGAAAGGACTGAAGCCTGTCAACCAAAATATGAGCTCATTGATGTCATTAAATGAGTCTGCTTTTTTATTCCATCATATTTAATTTATGCATAGGGTTGTGTTCTACCTAAGTTTAATGGTGCAACGCTCAAATATTTAGTAGTGCATAAATTGTGACTTAGTGCCCATTTACACCATAACTAGGCTAAGTTGTAACGTATACGTATAGCTGGTGCAACCGGCCCCTGATGTTTATTTAGCTATTTATTTTATTTTGATTTATTCTTTATTTAAATGGTCAGCAATTGATTTACACTAAACATAGAGTACTGATGTTTATTAAGCTATTTATTGTATTTTTTATTTATTCTTTATTTTCTCAGTGTTCATTTCTAGAATTTGTTGACAGTGTATAATAATTATGTCAAGTATTCTTTGATAAAAATATTTGTTTAAGAAAGCAGCCTTCTGAGTACCTTTGCATAGTCATATCGGTGCAAAATCGGTGCACAATCCACATAGAAAAGGTCTGTTTTCATTCCAGCTCAAAAATTAGCTATATCGGCCACCATATCGGTAATCGGTGAATTTCCCCTTCTAAAATCGGTATCGGTATCAATCTCAAAAATCCCATATCGGTCGGGCTCTATTATTTAGTAAAGGGATCGTGGCGCTCAAGTTCTTCTTCGCACTAAACAACTCAAGCTCTGGCGAGTAAAATCTTAATTTTTACTCGCAAGTGGCTAAAGAAATTCATATTTTAATCACATAGCGTGAAATTTGGTCGCATATGAGAGTGATTTACTCACAATGTAGAGGGCTATGATGGAACTGTAGAGAAATGGAGATGAGAACAGTGTTTAAGTGTCTCTTCACCATGCATTTGATACATTACACAAAGCATTTTTGCTATTTCTGCCTTTTCTGCAAATGTGCTGCATTATGACTAATGAGGGAGCGCCAAGATATGAAAGGCGGCAAAACTATAGATCACTCCAATGTCAAAAATCGGTCCAATGTGCAATGTTAACAGCTTTTTTGATAATAAACTGGAACAATATAGTTTTATATCGTCGCTCACTTACGGAGATGTGGTATAACGGCCTTTGCATGTTGAATTAACAGGTTTAGAAAGGTTTAACATCTTAAGTTCAGTAACTATGCGACAAAGCGCTTCCTCACTGCGCACGTTTACACTAAACTCAACAAGCGCTCAATGCGCTGCTGACAGCTGCACATGAAAGAGAGGGAGAGATAGAGTGGATTTACTCACGCAGCTTCTGGATTTACAGTTTGATACAAAAACAAGATTATCGATTTGATTTGTTCATCTGTATCTGTTGGTTTATCCCATTGTATGTCCCATTGATATTTATTTTGATATCTTATATCTTATTGGCATAGCAGATTATGTCGGCTTATTACAAAGCTATTCACCAAATAAAAAACAGGACAATATAGATTGATTTGAGTTTAAATATTTCTTTAGATTATCTTAAAGCTTCCACTAAGAAACTAGTGGCCAACGGAACCAAAAGTTTAATGTATGATACCGACATCTAGTGAGCAGCATGATGACAAATAAGATGTAGACCTACACAAAATTGCTGAATTTAAACACTTGTACACGACATTTGTTAAAATTCCTAAAAATATAGCTGTTAAAAAAAAAAAATCTCTTATTTGCATAAAAAACTCTACTTGCATAAATCTCAAAAGTTATATTGGCAGATTCTGATAATGTCAAAATAGCCAAATATCAGCCAATTACTCATCCTGGCTGATATAGACCATTTCAAAGACTGTTCGTTGGTCACGTCAAGTGACATCACTGTTCCCTTAACATTTCCTGCTTGTCAAAACAGAGATTATTTAGCAGAGACGGGCCACTTCTATTAAAATGAATGGAAGAAATTGGAACGCCCAACGGCAGCCAACATTCAGCGAAAAAAATACAGCCTCATCACCGCTGCCTTTAAACACCGAGTGCACCTCTCCTCGGGAGACTGGTCTCTACCTGCTGGCATCTTCGTGGGTCTTGGAACGGAGTGTTGTGGGTCCGGTGCAAGTTAGATGCATCGCCGGACCCGCACCCCTGGCGTGAGTTAGATGTGATGCCGGGGATTGGAGCACACGTCGCAGACGTGCTGCTCAAGTGAAGCCGGTACCACACGTGCCTCGGACCAATAAAATGCTACTGCTTATTTGAAATATGTTCTTTTATCGTAATCTTGACCAACCGTTTTGGAAATTTCTGTCTTTCCACATCCACTTTCCACAAAAAATAGCTGCCCAAACTGCCCAAGAGCGTTCCAAAAACGGCTGCCGATTGGACTGACTTACCTTGAGAAAGGATCCGGAAATACGGTAGGATCGTTCTAATTTATTTGTTTTTGTTTACATTCTTGAAATGGTCTTTATCGTTCTAACAGCAATCAATTATACAGTTTTGCGGCCATTTACACTCAAATATTTGACTCCAGAATAGGGCTGGACATTTTTTCAAATTTTTCAGATTAATTCGAATTTGCGTTTTGACATGATTATTTTGTTATTTTTTAATCGAGAAATCAAGATTTTGCATAAAAACATTGCAAACGCTATATTTAGATATGATGTAAATCCACCAGCTGAATAAGGAAGAGAAAAATAATTCACAGTGCTTGTCTTGTCACAGTGCCGCTCCGGATCTGATCAGTTGCATGTGTGTGGCACGCTCCAAATGAACGTGACAGTTTAACAACATGGAGACTGATATAAAAGACAGCGTTAATATTTCCAGTACGATTGTAAACAGTGTGATTGAAGCTCAACTTTGTCCATCATGCATGTATACACCGGCTTAAGACCATAACTGGGCTCGACATGTGCAAGTTGATGTTGTTGTCTGTTTACTCATAAAAAAAAAAAAAAACACTAGTTACGTGACAGTTATGGGCGTTTCATATCAGATCGTATGGATAGGCTATATATGGGAGAATCAAACATCCACCACTACTTTAGCTTGATGATTTAGATAGATCGCTAACTATTGCTTTGTTCTGTGATGTGTTTTAAGTGTTCTGCATATATAGCCAACATTTGGCAAGCGATAATTTTGATAAACTTTGCGAGTTGAATTGTAATGATAATTTCATATCGCTGTGCTGCTCAGCAATCAGTGTAATGATAGAGGGCGCATATCCATCTATCTGCAGGGGTTAATGAATATACAGTACACACAAATTGTTTGAGATGCAATGAGTACTTTAAGATAATCTTGATCATTTATAGAGACTGATTTCTAGATAACTTTCTAGATAGACATGGTTTAGATAAAATGAAAATCTACACTGACTAAGAAGTATTCTGCAGTTTTCTTATTTTAGTCTGTTATTTCTGAACATCTGGGTTTATTCTACATTTACACTCTGTTGAAAATGTCCCTCTGCTGTGCATTTTGGGTTTGTACATTTTTTTTGCACACCTTTGCTTTCTATAAAGAAATTTCTCTAACCAGGTTGCCTTCCATTCTAATAAAGAACATGTCATTTAAGTCATGCTGGAGTACATTTAAAAATAAAAAAAGATTAATTGTGAAAAATGTAATTGTTTTGGCCATATCACCCAGCCCTACTCCAGAATGCCACCATTGACCAATCAGAATCAATGTCAGTTCCACAGACCCATGTAATATTAAGTGATATTATTGTCAAGAAATTGAAAAAAGTCCCAGTGATATCTTATTTTGCTGAAACACGCTGAATGTTTGGGTAGGTGCACACACAAAACCACCCTACAACCTTGAGTATGCATGTATACACATACTTTTCCCTGTGCTTTTTGTTGCAGTGCGATCCAGTTCATTTGAATAGTTTTTTTTTAAGGGGAAGGGACCTGAATGAAGCCAGCAATGTGGAAAAATCTACCCATTCAGGCCCCACTGATTGTACATCTCTGGATTGCAGTAAGCTGTATTTGTAGGCAGTGGACTGCTAAATACATCAATTTTTTGTGGTGCAGATCTGGACAGGTGATTAGCATAATTAGAGCAGAGCAGGCCATACATATGGTAATGTGTTGTGGAGTAAATGGCAGCTGCGGTGTAAAATTTGTGTCAGGGGTCGAACAGGCTGCTTGGGGGCATTGTGCTACAGCTGCGGGTCAGGGACTCTCTCTCTCCCTCTCTCTCTCTCTCTCTCCGTCTCTCTCTCTCTCTCCCTTGCTTTTTTTTCTGCCTCTCTCTCACTTTCACTTGCCACCCTCTCTCCTTTCCCACCTTTCATATCCCTTCTGTGAAAGGAGGAGAGGTGCTTGGTTAAGGTCAGCATATATGGACAGCCGTTAAACGACTGAGCATGTTTTCAAGACATTATCTGGACTACCTGTCTGATAGTATGACTTTGTGTATAAAAAATTGTAAATCAAGCCTTTGATTTCCTTCAGCAAAAAATTTGTTGGATAAACAGGTAGTATAGAGGAATGAGATATAATGCTGAAAATATCTTCGGAGGCACCTGGCCGGTTTAGATGCAGGTTCAGGGTCACTGGCATGTTAAAATTGGTGACATTGACAGGACTGTTGTAGTAGGCTGCAGTTTGTGCTTGGAGTTGAGCGGGGTTGTGCGAGGGAGAGAGTTCATGCCGCTTTGACCCTGTGCAGAAACTTCCGTGCGACCACAGGGGGTGTCTCTGAGTTGGAGTTTAATCCAGCTAATCCCGCCCGCAACACAGTCATAAAAAGTGCCTCCCTGTACCGGCATTGCCACACACAGCCCCTACCCCCCCACCTAAAAAAGAAGTCCCTCACTAGCCGCTATAAGCCACACCATCCCATCACGGAGCAACCCCAGCAACCGTTCCTCCTGGACCTCCAGCAGGTGGGCGGTAGGGGAGCTAGTGCTGGTGTGGAGTTATGTCAAGATCTTGAAGGGGGTGGGTGCAGTGGTTTTGGCAGTGGGGGTGTGGGTGGGGCATTTCTTTTGTACGGAGCCCCACGCACCCCTCCGAACCAGGCCACTCAAAAGCCTCTCTGCTGCTAAATGGCGAGAATAGTAATGCGGTGCTTGAAAACGGGGGCCAATGGAAGAGCCTTTCCAATGGCAGCTCCCTCTGTTTGTGAAAGGGAGGTTCAAGGGTTAATGTTATGCAACAAACTGAATGGGCCCGATGGAGGCACCAACATACACAGACATGCAAACCAGATTCACTGGAGGCCCTGTTGCACTCCTCACTGAGAGAAATTGTTCGTTGAAACTTTAGCATCTTCACATACCTGTAGGATATTGACAATGTTGTTTTGACTACTTATCACCAGATAACTAAGCAGAGCTGATAGTTCTTATTGTTGTACAGATCACTTCTAGACATTAAGTGAATAACAAAATGATTATTAGTGATGGGATTCACAAGGAACTTAATGATTCTGGTTCAGTTCCTGTTTTAACAATAATTCTTATTCAAATTTTTTAATGATTATTTTAGTATACTGAAAAAAGAGGAAAGCAGCTTTATTGAAAATACTAAACTTGTACAGTCAACTTAATACATTTATGTTTGTGAGGAGAACATTATATTGCTTAAAGTCCAGTGAAATTCAACAGTCATCAAAAAGTGATCACATATGAAATGTTCAGATGGATTCAGACTTCTAACAGAGGGTGTTCACTCAACGTGATTTTTTACTGCTTGCTCAATTAACTTATTAAAATGAGCTAATGCAACACAATTCTTTAGCATTTGGTCTCAACTTAATTTCATTGTGTCACTGATTATTGAGATGAGGGACAAAACGTGTTTTAAATCTCAGTTTTTATTTTTTAATACTAAATTAATTTGAAATGTATATATTTTTAGACAAAGTTCCCAGTGAATAAACCATGTAAGGGAACATGTTATTTTAAAAACTTGAAAATTGAAAACTTACATCTTACTGTAATTTGTACACACTAAAAAGCATGCTATTTTAATTTGATCCACATGAGTGTAAAGTCTTTAATTATCTAATAATGGTGTTAAGTAAAGGAGTTAAGTGATAAAATACATTCTATACATTTTTTACTATTTTCACACTATACTGATAATTCTGACGGAGCTGACAAAATTGAATATTTTTCCATCTTAACCACATGTCGTAAGCTGCCTCTATAACCTAAACTAAAATGTCAAAATTATTCCACATTTCTTAAAATAAATGATCACAATGGGAAGACAGTGTTGACGTGTTGAAGCTTTGACTGCAGAGACTTAAACATTGTTTGTTTAAAATATATATAAAAAAACATAAAACTTACCAGACCATGTGTCCTTCTGTTGCATCCACCATGAGCAGGAAGTTGGAAAGGGGTACAGACTGTGACATTGTCTGATTTATTCAGGATTATAAAAAAATCTGTTGACGAAAAGTAAGGACACAACTTTGATAGGCAGTTTTTTTTTAATGGAAAATATCATTTCAAGTTTACTTTATGTATTGTTTGATATCTCACAGATCCCTGCCTTTCATTTTTTATTTATATTTATACATTTTTTACATTTTTAAACACTTTGTTTGGCAGTTTAACAATTTGACCTCTTGCTGAGGACGTTAAGTTGCATGTACTTCCAAGTATAGAGCATGCATTTTAAGAATTTCTGTTGAAATTATAAAAAAATATATGTAATAAATGAGAATACACATTTTCCTTAGATGTCAATTTTTAAGTATTTTTATTATTATGATCCTTTTTTTTTTTTTTTAATCATAAAGAGGACTTTTGTATGTAGGATATGTTTTGTCCCTTATCTCAAAAATCAGTGGTGTACAATCCATCATGTTTACTTGATTCAATTGTGTTGGGACTACATGAATAATATGTGTTGCTTCAATGTATTGCTTAAACCGGGCAGGGGATTTACATTTCCCAGCATGCTTTGCATGGAACTGATTTGAGGGAATACATGTTTAAATTATGTTATTTTAATTTTTTTCTATGCAAAATGACTTTTTAGTGTTTAATGTTCTGTTATGTTGGGATGTTGGACTTTTTTTTTTTTTTTTTGAATTTACCATTGTGGAGAAGAGTGGAGATGGTTAGGTCAAGGAACATTGCAACTGAAATAGCAGAGTGTATTGCTTTAATCATGCAGCAACTAAGATCATCAATATAGTGATTGACTGGGGATCAGTAAATCCTCAGAAGCACCATACTTGTCAGTGCTAAGGTGTATTGTTGCTAGCTAACAACAGTCTGCAAGGTTCTATGGAGTTATTTGGACAGATCAAATTTAAGTGAGGTTAACTCAATTCATTTAGGTTTTTACTACAAAAAGCATTTGAGTGGCGCCTACATTTTTATTTCATGTTAAGGAAACTAATTTTCATTGTGCAGAAACAATGTCCACAATTGAATTAAGTTAAACCAACAAGTTGTTTTTTTTTTTTTTTTTTTTTTTTCAAGTGTACTTTTGAGGAAGCAAAAAGCAAAAAAAAAAAAAAAAACATTGTTCTGAATTGGGCTGGGTATCAATTCAGATTTCCTAGATTTGATTTGATTCCGATTCACAGGCTCTCAAATCAATTTTGATTCCAATTTCAGTTTGATTCTCATTCATTTTATATTTATTTTAGTTATACTGTCCTTTTGCTTATGTGAAAGAAAGTCTCTCACAGCTAATTCTGTTACTTGGTACTTTACAAAAATCTTATTTAAAAAAATTAACAACAGGGCCCAAACTATGCAATACAGTTGCAATGTATTTAGCAGATATAGGCTAATAATCAACACAACTAAAACTAGGGATCGGTATTTTCAAGCAGGTTTGTAGTTGAATACTCTAACCCACAAAAAACGGTACTAGATTACTCGTAAATTAAAATGCACATTAAAAATAAAAAAGTATGACACATACGTGAATCTTATATTTTATTTCATTCACACACGTTACCAAGAATGGTTTAAAAAACTTCAACAAACTATGCTTTCTTTTGGGAAAAATGTGATGAATATTATGCATTAATAAAAATGGAAAACAAAAAAGATTTAGGCTAAAAATAACTGTAAAAAAACATTTGCACTCACTCACTGACAGCATTAGGGTAATGCACAGATATAGACTAATGCTGAGTCTACATAAAGGCCATCACATTTTTATAATTTCACATGTTATTATTCAGAAAAACAAGTGGTGAAAATTGGCTTTTTTTTTTAAATGCGCTCTGCCCTTGTTCAGAGATTTAATGTACATACACATATGGTCTGATAAGCTCTGAGTTCGATTCACATATTCTTTCCACCGATAAAAAGTGTTCCTCATCTGTTGGTTCCATGACTTCAACAACAACAGAATACAAATAGAGTAGAATTCAATAAGAATCAAATAGTTGCTTTCAGAAGCACAGACACCATCATGTCTTCTTCTCTCATCCAACAACTTGACGACACACATCTACAGCACCCCGCAATGGACTCAATTGTAACTGCGAGATTTGGTGAGCAATTAAGATGGAAACCAGTGTAATTCAGCACTTCTCACGACAGACAAATGCGTAAAGAAAAATGAATAGTAGTGTTGTGTTGAGTAGTGTTTTCAATACACGAGTAGATGGTGCAGAAAGAGTACTCTATTACTTGTACACATACCTTACCAAAACTGAAGTAAACTTTAAAGTGGAAGTTAAAGATCGATCTTGGGATTTTAAGAATTGATATCGGGATCATTCAAATGAAGATCACAATTAATCGGAAAATCAATATTTTTTACTGATAGCCTTAGTTCCGAATGTGCCGAAAGGATGTAATTCTTTGTGATTCTCTTCAACCCTTAAGGACACACAAAGCAGTTCTCTGTTCATTTCAGGTTGGACAAATCAAGAACTGCTCTGACCAACTCATCAAAGTGAGTCATTAGAATGATTCAAACAGAGTTTGAGACTGATGCACTGACCTGAGTCTATATGACCAATTCATGAAAAAGAACTGGTTCATAAGAGTATTTGAGCTGTATGTTTGTTGTTTTGTACTTTTGTGTTTGGTTCCATTCAGTGTTTATATTTTTTATACCTAACCCTTATGATTATTATAATTGAATAATGCATATTATTGTACAGTATGTTTTAGAAGCCTTTGTTTCACACCATTTCAGTGTTAATCTCCTTTAAAAAGAACCTTCTCTGGTGATGTTATTCACAGATGTTTTCTCTAAAATATTTTATCATAAGATAAGATAATCATGCTGGCATTTCAAAGACCTTAAAATACACCTGCAGTCATGTTTGAGTGAATTCAACTAGTGCTCATGTTCTCTCTCACACACAGATACAGACCCACCTTTTCTTTTGGAGCTTGGGTGTTAATTTCACACCTGAGGCAAGGCCATTTGTGACCCAAGAACCTGTAAGTCTCTGGAGGGGTGTAGAATTCTCCTGGGTTCAGGATGTAATTTGATGTTACCTGCAATATGGAAGGTTTTCTCTGTAAAGTGACTGACATGTATTGTTGTTGCTCCATCCTGTTTTCGCTGTTGTTTTTGGCATACAACATGAGGAGCCATTCATGATTTGAAGGTTACTCAGTTCATGTTAATCCAGAGGAAACTTCTGATTGAAAAGCTGACATCTGAGGTTGCTTCATCCCCAAAACATGTTGGTGTTCCCAGGGCCTCTAAATCAGGAACATGCTAAGCTTGTTTGGGATGTAATCAGCCTGGTCCCAATAATCATGTTGAAGGAAAAATCAGGCATGCTTGAAGCTGCAATTAATGAGGGATATTTTAAACATGCCCTAAAACAAGATCAGATGGGTGTTTAGGGCCCTGGAAAAAAGCAATCCATTGCATTCTCGTAATGCTTCTAGACATTTCCCTTCTTCTCTGCCTTTTTTCACCAGTTGTGTGGTCTGCCCAGTGAAAAAAAGCATGGTTATTTTCAACATTAATACAATTACAAATATTTAACCAATGTCTGTCTTCTGAATTGAAAACCATTGTTAAATGGGATTATAGCTTATAAGTTTTTACAGAATGTTTTAGGGAGTAGGTTAATGAGAAAAATACATTATGTTGCTGTAGTTACCAGGCATGATAAATGTTTAAATATTTTTGATGGTTTTTTTGCTAAGTTTTTCTTGTATCTGAAACAAAGATGAAATAATTGCAAATTTGTTTTCGTTTTGTTGTTGTTATATGCCTGTGTATACTGCGTAATATTGAGACCATTCTCACTTATGTTCATAATGTGGAAAAAAAAAAAAAACACCCATGCAAATTGTTAAGAGGTTAGGTCGAGTTGTCGCCACACAACTAGGTGGGAGAGAGTTTGGGCTTAATATCTGCTAGTGTAACTTCTTACAAAAACATTGGTAATCACAAGCATATGATTCTGACTTCATTATTTTTGTCCATGTCACAGTAAATGAGGTAAAGAACAAAGCACACTTTGAAAGTTGCCTCCTTATAGGAGATATTTGAAAACTTCTCGCCTTACAACCCTTTCGAATATACAATATAGTACTGTGCAAAAGTCTTTGTTGCTTTATTTCTGCAAACAAATGGTCTTAAAATGGTTATTTTATATATTCTGCTTTTAGTGTATCTGTAGGACATATCAATAGATTTCAAGTTTCCCTTTGCCAATAGAATTGAATAGAAGATGAACAAGGAGCCCTACACCAGATGGTATTAGGGTTGCAACAGTATGAGATTTTCACGGTACGATAACCATCTCAGAAAATATCACGGTATCATGGTATATGGTTTTACACAATTATTATTATCAGTTACAATGACCTTAAAGGAGTGAAATTTTTATTTTTTTATTTTATTTTTAGTTGAACAAACGCTTTATTATAATTGAAACTTGAAATAGAATAAATAAGAAAGCTAACAGAATTATAATAATAAACCGAATTATTAACATGATAAAAAAATTGCATGTAACTATAGCATGTTATATAAATAAAGCATGTTAGTTTACATGTTAGCATAGCATGTTAAATTAACTGCTAAATGAAAAATAACATCAGCTGTGTGAGCTTTAAAGTAATGTCCTATGATTATTAACAATTAACATATACTGTAGGTGCGTGACAGGGCAGCCAGACTGCTCCTGTCTGTACCTTTAACTCAGTGGTTCTCAACTGGTTTTGCTTCAGGACCCAGATTTTACATTGGAAATCAAGTGGCGACCCACCATAGTAAAAACATAACCTGTATTTAATGTATCCTGGGTCGCATTTCCTTTTATGTTGCATAGTTTGTTCATGGTTTTCAAGTACAAGGACATGCATCAAGTGACATTATTTTTGTTGTTAACGTCAACAACAAAAGCGACAGGAAATTTTCTCTCCCCCATTTTAAAAATTGAAGAGCATATTTACATATATGAGCTATTATTATTCCGTTTGTTTCCTAATTTCAAACATAATTCAAACAGAACATACATATTACACAGGAGGAAAGGCTCCTCGTTACCATGGTTAGGTCAGTGTAGCTAGTCTTAAATAATAGTAATAATAATAATAAATTATAGTATTTATGAAAAAATAAGTACTAGCTGAAACATCTTGAAACTTTAACTACGAATGCCACTGTTGATATAAAATGAGGTCTAATAGATTCTACCTTTAGATAATTTCATATGAAACTATAACATTGTGTCAAAATATAACAGTTACTTTTACTCATGTAAAATCATGAAACAATTTTGTAAAGGTGATGATGTATAATGAAACAAAAAATTAGCGCATAACACTGTGTTGCTCTTTTCCTCCTCAGTGCTGTTTGGCATGTCAGGACTGCCTACTGTTTGAGAGGTTTGACTTGACTTCCTCCATAATGCTTTAAACTAGAAAAGTCTCACTAGAATTGAAATTGGTCACATCAGTTTTGAGGTCTGCGCTCCACAATATCGAGGGAAGCCCGGTTGTTGCACACACACACCAGAGAGAAGAGCATATCATGATCGCGAGCTGGTTCCGTTACACTCGTGCGAAACTGCAGATGAGAAACCTTTAGCTGATTGCGAGATTATCATTAAATCTGCCTCGACAGTCCTAAATAGGCTATCACTTGGGCGGCCGCTGAAATATCTTCAATGGGAGAACCATGGCATTGTTCTTTCCCCGCTGTCCGTGACCCAGTCCGAATAGACCTGTGACCCAACAGTTGAGAAACACTGCTTTAACTCACACACACTCACTTATGTCAGACCCCCTCGCCTCGCTTCTCTTTGACATTTTCTCCGCTGCATGTGTTTGTGTGTGGCGCAAGTTGACAAGTCTGACAGGTGGTCGAGGAGGAAAGGATATGCGCACGCGCAGGTGAGATTCTCCGTCCGGTTGCATTTTTTTTTTCTCAATACCGTAGATAAGCAAATGTACATGGTATGAAAACCATCAATTTTCATACTGTGGTATATCGTGAAACCGGTATACCGCTACAGCCCTAGATGGTAGACCCCCTACAGAGCCCGGATCTCAACATCGAGTCAGTCTGGGATTACATAAAGAGAGAGCAGCACTTGAGACAGCCTAAATAGATAGAACTGTGACAAATTCTCCAAGAAGCTTGGAGCATCCTATCTGTTTGTCGCTGTGTTCCGAAATGTGTCAGACTGCTATTTGTATAGCAGAACCCTTTGCATTTTCTAAAGCGGGCATAATTGCATGTGTCTTCTTTGGTCAGTTGAACTACTGTCATGGCGGTGCAACAGTTTGAATCTTGCTGAGCAAGTTAGGAAAAGCTTTTTCTTGCTACCTAAATAATAAGGGTACGTTCATACCAAGTGTGTTTTTGCACTTTGTGCACCATGTGTGTTTTGTCTGTGCTGTTTTTTTAATAGTTTTTGTATGTAAACATGCTCTACACCTGTGGTTCTCAACCCGAAGCCCAATGAGGGGCCTCAGCAAACTTCGAAGGAGGCTGCAAGATGTCTCAAAATTTGATCAAATAATCAAACTAGGCCTGTCGCAATTATTAAATAACCGTCTAATTGCAGTTATTTGATCTAAATGTGGTTATTTGATCTAACCACGATTATTGTGCATTTTAAATTCCAATCACATGAGAAATAAGGGCTTGTGGGTTTAATCAAAGAGCATTAAAATAATGTGTGAAAGTGAATTAGGACAGAAATAGTTTACTATTGCATAATATAATATAATATAATTTTTATTATATTTTATTTACAAAAAATTAATATATTTTTAATAAAAATGTAAACTAAAGACATATTTAAAGTAGTAAGAAATATGTAGATTTTTAAATTTGTTAAATCATTATTTTTATGTCATTCATAAGTTTTTAAAACCTTAAAAGGAAATAATATTTTTAGCATATATTGTTTTTTATTTATATATTTGAAGTTAAATATGTAAAAATGACTTTTTAACACACATAATGTACACCTTAAAAAATGGTGACAATTGACAATTTATATGACAATTAACCATGAAAGCCTTAAAAGAGACAATTAATCGTCATAACACTAAAACAGAAAATTAATAGTCATAATCGCAATTATTTGTTTGACAATTAATCGTCAACCAGATTTCGTAATCGTGACAGCCTTAAATCAAACTTAATTCATGCTAAAAACTGCTAAAATAATATCTTGACACTACTAGTTTCGGAAAGGGACCATTGAATATTGTCTTGGAAAATGGGGTGTCTTACCACTGCACTAGACAGACATCTTTGACCATTGTGCCATGTTTCACAGTTTTTTCAGTACCAGATTTAGGATCGCACAGGAGTGCCGTGTCAAGTTAACAATAACTTCAGCTTTTTTAAAATGCATCTCAAGACACATGCATTCTGTTCTATCCTTTGCGCTACATCTAGCTTTTTTAGTGCAAGAACGCATTTATTCTGAACCGCTCCTAATCCATCCAGTTTAATGCCATTTCAAGGTCACTTTATCACCTCCTTGAGTACTGAGGTTTGTTAGCCTTGAGTAGGGGTGGGCGATATACCAGTAGACATAATTAACCGGTAGAAATTTTGCAACCGGTATGTATTTTGGAATAACGTCTGTATCGTGGCTACACAAAACCGCCACCCAGTGGCAAGAAATGTGCACCTCATTCTATTCACGTAACACGTACGTGGTACACATTATGTTGGAGAAATGGAGAACTAAGGCGGAGCGGCTTTATGTGAAACAGGGTTTTTCAGGTACTGACAATTTTTCGGCAGGTGCCCAAGTGAAATTTCAGGCCTCTGAAGCAAATTCAGTGACGTTAATCTCGCGTTCTGAATATGCTTCTCATTAGACACACGCAGCTGTGTTTCATGTGATTTTCACTACTCAACCTGGATTCTCTCTTATCGCGGCACAAACTTCAAAACTTGCTTGACCCATTTGAATTCTACTGAGTTTTTACCTTAAAGTGCTATGGAGGAAGTCAAACATTTCAAATGCAGAGAGAGCCTGACATTCTAACCATTCAAACAATGTGTCATGCGCCAACAATTATGCGTCATCTGTCATGCAGGTTTTTTAAACTACACCTCATCACCCTTAATAAAATTCAGTTCGAATGATGTTAGATATTAGAAAACAAACCGGCTTTGCTGTCAGATATTCAAATATTGTCTAAAGAGATGATTTAAACCATTAAGAGCCTAATGAAGTGTTTTATAATAATAATACTAGTAGGGCTTTTCGATTATGGCATAAATCATAATCACGATTATTTTGGTCAATATTGAGATCACGATTATTTTACATGATTACTCATTGACTTTGGAAACATCATGCATTTTTTGATCTTTAAAAAATTATTCTTTTTAAACAGTAGATTTCGTTGAACTTGAAATGTAAACTGCACTGGGTAGGGGAGGAGGCTATTGTCATATGATAATTATTTTATGTTGCGTATTATTTTATGTTGCGTATTTGCGTAGTCAAATAAAGGAAAGCTTCCATCGCCATCATTAACAGCAGGGGTGCTCACACTTCTATGGAATGAGATCTACTTTTTCATCATGTTATAGCAGCAAGATCTACCATGTACAATAAAGGATACACATTATCACAATACCAACATTTCAGTAGTCGGTAGTGAAATTTGATGATTCTCAATACCAGCTTCAAAACCACAACAAATAATAACACGGATGAATGGTTTCAAGTTCTTAAGTAATTATTCAATCAAACAACCATAATAAGAAAATAAGAAAACACTCAAACTGACTGAATAACTTTAGTAGTTTTAAAAAGTATTCACGTATTATAATCGTACAGTGAAGACCTGTAGTAATTTTATGTTGCATTTCATTCTGAATGTTTCCTTGGAATTCTTGATAGCCTACTGCTGTTATAAACTTTTAAAGCTGTTAAAAAAAAGCACAGAATTTTCTTAATTTGTATTTTTTGTTCTATTATTTTTAATTTCTATTCATTGCTGTTTTTTTATTGTTATTTTATTACCGACTGTTTACTAGTCTTAAATAATTACTTAAGAACTTGAAATCATTCTTCCATAACTAACAAATTAGTTAGTGTTATTATTTGTTGTAGTTTTAAATCTGGTATTGACAATCATCAAATTTCACTACCGACTACTGAAATTTTGGTATTGTGATAATGTATAGACTTTATTGTACGTGGTAGATGTTGCTGCAATAACATGATGAAAAAGTAGATCTCATTCCTTAGAACTATGAGCATAACTGCTGTTAATGGTAGCGATGGAGGCTTTCCTTTATTTGACTACCATACGTGACATAAAACAATTACCATATGACAATAGTCTCCTCCCCTACCCAGTGCAGTTTACATTTCTGTTGCACAGAATTGAGTTGATTGCATAGGTACACTATTAGGTTGGGCATCGGTCATAATTTTAGAAAAATATACAACATAAACTTTGACATGTTACTTGAGCAGGTAACTTAATGTCCTTTTTTCTCTCCGGAAAAATAACTTTTTTACTCGGACAAGTGAATGACCAATTGTCCGGAGGACAAGCATATGACAATGCGTAATGTGGAACCCTGGTTAATGTCGAGCCCTGATTAAATATTGTATTCAACATTCTCCGATAACAATATTTTCTTCTGCAGTATAGCTCCTAAAGTAAATGTACATTGTTTTAAAGGAGTTTTAGATATTATTTTGGAAAACAAGCCAAAAAATAAAAATAAAAAATGTACAGTGCATCTGGAAAGTATTCACAGCGCTTCACTTTTTCCACATTTTGTTATGTTATAGCCTTATTCCAAAATGGATTAAATTCATTATTTTCCACAAAATTCTACAAACAATACCCCATAATGACAACGTGAAAGAAGTTTGTTTGAAATCTTTGCAAATTTATTAAAAATAAAAAAACAAAAAAAAATCACATGTACATAAGTATTCACAGCCTTTGCTCAATACTTTGTTGAAGCACCTTTGGCACCAATTACAGCCTCAAGTCTTTTTGAGTATGATGCTACAAGCTTGGCACACCTATTTTTGGGCAGTTTCTCCCATTCTTCTTTGCAGGACCTCTCATGCTCCATCAGGTTGGATGTGGAGCGTCGGTGCACAGCCATTTTCAGATCTCTCCAGAGATGTTCAATCGGGTTCAAGTCTGGGCTCTGGCTGGGCCACTCAAGGACATTCACAGAGTTGTCCCGGAGCCACTCCTTTGTTATCTTGGCTGTGTGCTTAGGGTCGTTGTCCTGTTGGAAGATGAACCTTCGCCCCAGTCTGAGGTCCAGAGCACATCAAGGATGTCTCTGTACATTGCTGCATTCATCTTTCCCTCGATCCTGACTAGTCTCCAAGTTCCTGCCGCTGAAAAACATCCCCACAGCATGATGCTGCCACCACCATGCTTCACTGTAGGGATGGTATTGGCCAGGTGATGAGCAGTGCCTGGTTTCCTCCAAACATGACGCTTGCCATTCAGGCCAAAGAGTTCAATCTTTGTTTCTCATAGTCTGAGGGTCCTTCAGGTGCCTTTTGTCAAACTCC